>NC_137834.1:47378496-48743080 GCF_948465745.1 Chenopodium album | reverse complement strand
GTATGTTCCATGTAACCTTAGGGCGTGCATTCAAGTCGTGGGGGCACCAATTCTGCTGTTGAACCCACCGTCAAGGTGTTTTAGATTCTTCCATACTTCGTGTTCGTTAGGCACACCAAGTGGAGCACACAAGGAGCATCAAGTTGAAGGGGAAGGAAGCTGCCCAGTTCCCAGGCGCGGTTACGTGCGACAATGGCGCAGCCGCGCGGCCGCGCATCCTCTTGAAGAAGGTCGCGCCTATACGAGTCTATTTTGAACGATCTAACTAACTTCTCTTTGTTAGTTTTACTTTTTATTGACTTTTCTTCTATTTTTAGAGGGAGATAGTTTTAAAATTAGATTTAGGTTTGATTTTCTTAGAGAGAGAAACACTCGTTCTTAGAATTTTAGAGAGAGAAATTTATGATTGATGATTCTAAACACATTTTCTTTTGATTTCACCAAAGTTTGTAAGGATATCTTTTACTATAATGCAATCTTTAGCTTTTGATTTCAATTGTTTGTTGATTGTTCAAGTTTGTTGATTAGTTGATTGAATTTTTTTGATTGAAATGATGATGATGAATTTGTTGATTAGCTTAGTTTTGATCTTGATTTCTTCCATGGATTGTGAGTAGTTTACTTGCTAGGGATGTGGTGAAGCAAGTTTGAGTGATAGATAATAGCTAATTTGGAGTTTTTTTTATTTATTTAACATTGTGATTAAATTGGTTGATTGATTTTGTGCATGTGTGTGATTAGTTAAAGAGTAGCTAACTTTAATTGTCATAATAGATTGCATTGTGTGCCTACATTGATACGGATCGGACCATTGATTTGTAGCTCACATTTGTCGATGGAGCTTGGTTTGTGATGTTCCTAGTTAGAGTCTTTCGTAGTTGGCGCTAGTTAGACCTCTAGGAGATAGCTTTTTGAGCTGTTTTGATTGCATTATCTATCTTCCCTCGCAATACTTGAATTAATCAATCTCCGTCTCGGTTAGTGTGTGTCCATTGCAAGAATATGTGGATCCTAAATCCCTAGTGTTTGATATATTGATTTACTTTCTGATTTACTTTTTTTGTTTAGTTGAATTTAGATAACCTACACTACCTTTTACGCTTTGAAACAGCTTGACTTTGGCCACATCAAACTTCCCCCCATTCCTAGTGGTTCGATCCGAACTTGCCCTATTACTAGGTGTATGTTCAGTTATAAATTAGTTTGATTGGAGGAATTTTAGTTTCAACAACCTAGAATCCACCTCTTGATAAAAATGGCGCCGTTGGCGGGGAATGGCGTAGTTGTTTGTTATTGTTGTTGAGTCTATTTCATTTCATTTCAAAAATACAAAAAGATTTTTCTCTTTTAGGCTACACTTTTAGCCGTGCTATTAATTGTTTCTTTGAGATTGTATGCATAAGACAAGAGGAAGGACTTTAGTACCTTTTAATCCGGAGATTGAGAGAACAATCGCAAGGATAAGAGTTGCTAGACGATCCTTGAGTTCTAGCTCTTCAGGCAAAGAAGAATTTCAAGAAGGGGAACAAGGAAGCATGGGTGAAGTTCCAATGACTACTTTGAAGGATTTGGGAACTCCGGGTGCCTATAGATTTTGGAGTGGTATTGCTCCGCCAACAACACCGGCTGATGACTTTTATATAAGGCCGACAACTATAACAATGATTGAAAGAAGGACATTTTGTGGTGCTAAGAATGAAAGCCCACTTAATCATCTCAAAGAATTTGAGAAGTATTGCAACATAATCAAGGTCAATGGGATTTTTCAAGAATTTATAAGGCTCAAGCTATTCCTGACGAGGGGTGGAACTAGGTCTTTATCTAATCTTCCCTCGGTCAAACTAAATTTATAAACACTTAACTAACCTTAATACTAGTATAGAGGCAAGTCAAGGGTCGAACCCAAAGGAACGGTATTGTTCAAGCGCTCTGAATTATGCGCCTAAGCTAGGTCGAAGTATAAGGACTAAAGGTAAACACTAACCAACTAACAAAACGAAGAACCAAACAAATAAAACACTAAGAACATGGATCATCAAGTAATCATAACAATTGTAGCAACTCGGAAATACATGCAAGTCAATGGTTGTGAAGACTAATGGCAAGCTCAATTTAAAGAATCAACAAGCTACCTCCTAGAGGTCAAACTAGCGCCAACTATGAGAGACTCTAACTAGGAGCGTGACTAATCAAGCTCAATCGACAATTGCAATTCCTAAATCAATGGTTCGTATCATTAGAAACTACAATGCAATCTAGCATAATTCTCAAGGCCTATTCGAATAACACACATGCAAACTTCCATTAATCACTTTAATCTCAAATATTAATCAACAAAATCCCCAAGTTAAGCACACTCGGTGAAAAGAGTGCTTTGGCAGCGGTTCAAACCCGGTCTAAGGCACCGGTTTGAACCGCTGCCTATGTGGGGGGTGCCAAAACCCCCCTTTTTAGCACCAGTTTAAAACCGGTGCCGTATACCCAATTAGGCACCGGTTAACCGGTGCCTTTAACTGCTCTGCCGCCATTTTTTTTTGGGTGGTAGCTATTTTAGGCACTGGTTAACCGGTGCCTATTCACCCAATATTTTATTTATTTCTTTTTTCCAATTTTCGTGCAATAATATTTAAAAAAAAAAAAAAACCTATTTCCAGCAAAAATAATAACCTGTAATTCTAGCAATTATATTAAATAAAATAATTAAAAAAAAGAATTCAATTATATATATAGATATAAATATTCCTAAACGCAATACAATAAAAAAAAAGTTGCTTACATATACAAATAATAGTAAGTAAAGATATAATGAATAATAAGTTATATAGTTCAAAAGTTAACAAAAATAATTTACAATTACAATGCCATTTACATGTTGAAGGTGATAAAAGACGCCAACATGTCACGAACTTCTTTAAGCTCCTTGATTGTCAACGGACCATCCTTTTGGACCTTGCAAAACTTAAAATACAAAAACATTATGTTAAAATTAATTAATTAGGCAAAACAATATGTATTTTATCAAATATTACCTATATGACTTCTATGTAGCCCATTTCCTACATTACTTATCAAATGAACTATTTCTTTCTCATAACATGTCAATGTTGGGTAGTTGTATGTGTGTAAGCCCTAAATTTGTATAGGAGAGCATTTTATTAAGGTTTATGACGCTTTTTACTCAAAATGGCCCGAATATGGCTTATATGACTTTACTTTGCCCATTTCCTACATTTCTTATTAAATGAACTTTATTTATCTCATAACATGTCAATATTATCTATTTATAGGTGTATAAGGAAATAAATCACATCAAAATAGCATATTAACAAAAAATGGCCCTAATATGGCCCATATGACTTCTATTTAGCCCATTTTCTACCTTTTTTGTGAAATAACCTTTTTGTTTCTCATAACATGTCATTGTTGGGTAATATTAGGTGTATAAGGCTAGAAATCACATCAATATAGCATTTCAATAAGTTTAACAACGCATTTTACTCAACATGGCCCAAATAGGGCCTATATGACTTCTATGTTGCCCATTTCCTACATTACTTATCAAATGAACTATTTCTTTCTCATAACATGTCAATGTTGGGTAGTTGTATGTGTGTAAGCCCTAAAATTGTATAGGAGAGCATTTTATTAAGGTTTATGACGCTTTTTACTCAAAATGGCCCGAAAATGGCCTATATGACTTTACTTTGCCCATTTCCTACATTTCTTATTAAATGAACTTTTTTTATCTCATAACATGTCAATATTATCTAGTTATAGGTGTATAAGGAAAGAAATCACATCAAAAGAGCATAATAACACAAAATGGCCCAAATATGGCCCATATGACTTATATTCAGCCCATTTTCTACCTTTCTTGTCAAATGGCCTTTTTGTTTCTCATAACATGTCATTGTTGGGTAATATTAGGTGTCTAAGGCTAGAAATCACATCAATATAGCATTTCAATAAGTTTTATGACTTACCTCATCAAGCTGTTGAGTGTCCGTACAATGAGTCACAATGTCAAGCATGAATCTCATCACATACAAAGCACAATCAAGTCCATTATTCTCTTGTTGTGCGCACTAGCATATGACAAGCAAATCACATCAGTGAAACATGCAAAGGAAATAAGCAAATATTTACTAACATAGATTTTCAAGATAATCACAATATCATGTAAATTACCAACGGTGACTTCCATGTTGGACCCTTTGGAGCACGACAATGTAGCTTCTTCATAACACTATAGTAAAAAAAAAAAATACATTCAAATTTGATAAGTCGTATGACTACTAAATTAGTTATTATTAGCAATAATTATCACTAGGTTGCTATATATATTTACTTTTGCAATATAGACTTCACGAGCCACTTCTCCAATGATCGAGCTGAATCAAGGTGATAAATTGTTTTATTGGAATTACAAATCACCATGAGGCTCCAATGCTCCCTACATAAGTTCAAAATAGACAAGCAATTTAATATTTAGGAGTCAACATATAATGAGGCCAAATCGATTGAATTTGACATGGTTAGACTTACTCTCTATAACATGGGGCGAATATGAACTTGACTCCCGCACGCTGACAGGGTAAAGTCGTATCCCCTAATCAAAAGTAAATACCTAAGTCCTCTAAGTAAAGTAGATAGGGAAGTAGGGTCGATCTCCACAGGGAAACAAGTCTTTTTACTCCTAATTAATTATTATAATCTAAATTATTTAAGTAACCAATATTTATAATTAAGTGAGAAAATAAACTGCTAAGGTGGAGAATAAGAAGAAAACAATATATGAAAGAATCTAGGGCATAGGTTCACCAATAAATAATACTCCAGGGTAAAACATAGTAATCAATCATTGACATTGCATAAATAACATGATTAACAGGCTCTCGCAATTTATTAATCAACATAGATCTAACAGGCTCTCGCAATTTACTAGATCTAAGTCCTTATTGAAAATAGTCTTTAATATCAAATTAACATCTGCTCGATTCGTCAATTTAATATTGCTATACTTTTACAAGCCGCAATTGTAAAACATTAAAACAATCCAATAAGAAATCATCATGCAATACCAATAATCAATAATAGTCAATCATCAATGCATCAATTAACCAGATTGTAAAGGGCTCTCGCTACGTATTACAATCACACAATTAATTTACCAGTATTAAATCTCATCTCTCGAATCTTGACTTAACCATTTATAAATTAACTTGCTTATTGAAACTAGACCTAAACATTAATTCTCATCTCTCAATTCTTGAATCAATATTGTCAAACTCATGCATAAAAGATAGGCCTAATCTAGTCATAGAGCATTAAATCAATCAATAGGAAATTAATCTAGCATTGATAATCAACAACAATAATTTACCCCTTCATATTAATTATTAGATCCCCATAAACCCTAGAAATTAAACTACTCACACATATTAAAAACTAAACTAATCAAAGTCATAAAATAAATCATGGTGAAAGGAATAAAATAAATAACTGAGATTAAGGGAAGAGAAATTGTTACCAAAATAAATCTGGAATTAATGAAAGAATTAAGAACAAAGGTTTAGAGAGAGATTAAGAGAGAGAAAACTAAGTATAGAGAGAAAGTCTAAGAAAGAAGGTAATTCAAATTAATCGTCCTAAAAACGTACTTAAACAAAACTAAAACAACTCCTAATTAGAAACTAATTGCTCGACAAAAGAGCCTTTCCAGAAACACGCGCCCGATCGGGCTAGAGGCCGCCCGATCGGGCGTGCCTTTTTTCTCGCACTACTCTTCGGCCCAATCCGGATATCCACTTAGGGTCTTGATCACTCGGTCCATGTACCTCGGTATCCCGATTACCGAGCCCTTAATCACCGGCTCTCACCGGTCTTGGGCTCCAAAAGTGGTCGTGTCCTTCTAGCTTTCGTAGTCGATCCAATAAAGCCCGGGAAAATGCTCCAAGAGTGCAATTTCCTGTAAAGTACAACTAAAACTACGAAATCACTAGAACACACAAAATTAGTAATAAAAGTGGCCCGAAAGAGCCAAAAACACTACTAATAACGACCACGGGACGAGGGTAAAACACTATATAAAATGGACACATCAAACTCCCCCAAGGCAAACCTTTTCTTGTCCCTAAGCAAAGAGCTCATCAATGAACATATAAATCATACTTCACCCCAATAATCAAATCAAAAACCAACTATTCAAGGCAAATCTAATGAACATGCTTCAACATCAATCAATCTCATTCATCTAATCACCCTTCCTCCTTAACAATTGTCAAATAGAGCAAACCAAAAGAGCATATAGAATTCAAGACTAGTGCTCACACACTCAACCCTCATTTTTGTAGCGAGTAAAGAATGTACTCGATCGCTCTCCAACCAACCCCTTTAATGTGAACAATGCCATCCCAACTCACACTCTCGTGTGCATAAAAACATTGAACGCTCATCCTACTAGTCGACTCGAAATATGCCAAGTCATAACTTGCATTGACAAATAACACTTTCATATTCATACAATTCTATGCACAAAGGTCAAAAGGTCTTTAAATCTTGTAATGTAAGGCTAGGGTAAAGGGTAGGATAAATTTGGAAATAAGTGAGAGAAAAGCTATGCTTAAAGGAGCCATATCCTAATAAACCCATGATCAAAATAATGATGATCATACACATCTCCAACATAACCAACTCCAACAACAATCCACCAAATATACTCCAAACAATATAAACAATCCCAACACTTACAATAATCACTCATAAAAATATGATAATGAAGAAATAGAGTGAATAAACAAACTTTATTTTTCAACTTGAATTTTTCAATGAAGCTCTTTTTTTTCCTTTGATCAACCTCCAAATAGAACATTAGAACATTTTTTTTCCTTTCGAAGTTCACTTATTTTTTTACATTTTTTTTCTTTGAACTTCTATTTTTTCATATCATGCTTTATTTTTTCAAGAAAATATAACTCTCAAACTCATCAAAAATAAACATGATCAATCAACAAAACAACTTCTCAAACCCCACCCAAATTGTGCAAATAATAAGCACACTACAGACTCCCTCACCTCACCTCACTCACTAATAGCTCCCCCAAGCCAAGCTTGGGACTAGTAACCAATGGGGCAAAATAGGCTTTTAATGTGGCTAATAAACAATAAAAAGTCAAGGCAACAACATGGGTAGCAAGAAGGGAACAAATGCATCTACAATCATCTGGAGGCTACCTAAAAGAACAAATGCCTTCGTCCTCCACAATGTGCATAATAATGAATCATATAAACATTACTTATAGTTGCAAACCAATACTTAAATTCATTGACATACCAGGAACTATGGAAGTATCACACATTCCTTACCAAATCAACTAGTCAAGCACTATATTCACAAGTAGTTGGACAAAATTGACGCATGTTAAGGTTTCAAGGCAATCAAACATCAAATCATGATCAACTAATCCACAATGCTTATCATCAAATACCAAGAATCAAAACAAATTTTCTCACGTATGGGGCACAGGGAAGCATAATTTATAATTCATTGGAACGTATTTTTTAATTTTTTATTTTTTAAATTTTATTTGTATTTTTCAAATATAAGAAAGCAATAAAAACTACACTAGGAAAGCAATAAAAACCTATACTAAAAAGAAAATAAAAAGATAAAAAGGAAGAGAATTACAAAGTAAAAGAACACCCCCCCCAAGCCAAATCAAGCAATGCCCTCATTGACTTGGGAGAGTATCCTACTCCTCATCCTCATCCATCCTCGGATATCCCCCGCCGTGGCTAGAACCACCACCTCCATGACTAGAGCCACCACCTCCATACCCCGAACCACCAGCATAGTAGTTAGGGTCCACATTCCCCCCAAGCCCACCAAAAGGTACATCGGTCCCATAACCATGGACCGATGAGTAGTCGACGTAGGTACCAAAGGCACTTGGGTTCGTATATCCACCCTGCGGATATTGGAACCAATCAGGGACAAGTGAATCGGGGGCAATAGCCCCCCGACGGGCGTAGTCATCATACATGGGGTATAAACCCCTTCCTAGGTTCCTCTCCACATGGCCTACCCTTCTATCTAGAGACCCTACTCTAGCATCCAAATCCCTAACCAAACCCTCAACTCTCCCTTGCCCCGTCTGAATCCTATCCAATTGGCTCCTAAAAGCCGAGAAGTCTTAAGGGGCGTTAGGGTCTATGTTGTAGTTGGTAGAGGAAGTGGGGATATCGTATGTAAAGGGTTGAGGTGGTGGATAGTGTGGTGAATGGTGAGGAGGTGAGTGGTCAATTGCTGATTGATGGGGTTGGGGTGAAGGGTGAGGTGGTTGCACCTCACCTTGACCGTCAAGCGCAAAAGTGTAAGAAGGCTTCCCCTTCTCAAATTTGGTCAAGGTGGGGTGGGGTAAAGTGAAAGCATTATCCCTCCTACCCGATTACCGTTGAATCACCCACCAAGTATCCCCTCCTATGACATTAACCCAATTAAGGCTGCCTAGATAGGGTAGGTCCATAAGAGTTTGGTCGGCTACCTTACCATCATCGTTAGGGACAAAGCTATGGTGTTTGACCGCGATATGTGTAACTAGGCCACCAAAGTAAATGGGTACCCTAGACCTACCCGCCTCGGCCGCATTGGCCACCCGTTGGAAGTGGTTGGCCATTTTGTGGACTATATTGAGCTTTTCACTCCTAGGGACCATGTATGACCATAGTAATTCAAGCTCATCCCGCCTAACATTGGCGGGTTCATGCCTACCAAAAATGGTAAGGCCAACAAACCGTTGCCAAATCTTTGGCACGGGATGTTGTATCCAAGTGCCTTTAGTGTGTTGGAGGTTCAAGTTAGGATCCCCCGTAAGGGATTGATAGACAACGGAGATGTTGTCTTGGGGTGGTTCAAGAGGCCTATCCAATTTCAACTCAAAAATTTTACCAAACTCTTTCAAAGTCAATCTAATATCATTATTGAATAACCGAAATTGAACATGAGAAATTAAGGCATTTGATTTTATGACATTAAAACTAGAAACGAATTCTAAGGTTAAATATTCATAAGTATCGTAATGCATGTCAAAGAAACCGCTCATGCCAACTCCTTTAAATAATTTTTCTACATGCTTATCAATACCTAGTCTAATAAGAGTAGGGTGATGAATGAAACGAGTGGGAATTACCTGCCTCGTAATGAGATGAAGCATCCTCTGTTTTTGCTCTTGGGTGGTGATGACCACCCTCTCCCATCCCGGAATTTGCAAGTCCGGGTCAATTCTCGCCTCTTAGCTCCTTGACCCTTCACCCCTCACCGTTCTGGACCTCTTGAAAGCCATTGATGGTGTATAGAATAGGAATTGAGTGGTTTCTCTCTATTAGGGTTTAGAAAAAAATTGAGAGAAAATGGTAGAAATTGGGTTTAGATTGAAGAGAAAGGTGAAAGGATTAGAAATATGTAAAAAAATTTGAGTTTTGATGGAAGAATTGGAGGAGATCTTGAATTTAAGTGTAGGTTGAAGGGTTGAAAATGGAGGTTTTAGAGAGAGAAAGTGAAATGAAGAAGATGAAATAAGGAGAAATGAGGAAAGAAAGAATAGAAAAGAAATTAAAAGGGGGACGGCCTGATGGCGCGCCCGATCGGGCGAATGTGCGAATCTCCAGAACTGAAGTTGCGCGCCCGATCAGGCGAGCTCCGCCCGATCGGGCACGAACGCGAAGAGAATTTTCGCCCCTTGCTCGCCCGATCGGGCGAGATTCGCCCGATATTTCTTTTCCTTCTCACTCGATTTGCGCCCGATCGGGCTACCTCGCCCGATCGGGCGGAATTTGCTCGACTTTTGGACTGAACTTGCGCGCCCGATCGGGCGGCTTCGTCCGATCAGGCGAAAAGAAAGATCGATTCCAGCTCTCCACTCGCGCCCGATCGGGCAGCCACGCCCGATCGGGCGAATTAAAGGCTGAAATTTGGGTTGCTTGCGCGCCCGATCGGGCGAGCCTTGCCCGATCGGGCCTGAGCAGCCCTTTTTCTCCGATTTCTTTTCTTCTTCAGATTTTTCTAAGTCTTTATACCTGTCAAATTCATACCTGTACAACAAAACTGAAAACTGGTGAAATATCACTCTCCTCGCCTCTCTAAAAAAAAACAAAAATAAGGAAAAGGAAAACTAATCTAGAAAGCGTGAAATACGGGTTGCCTCCCGCAAAGCGCTGGTTTATCTAGGTCCCACACGACCTTCTTACCAAGTACAATTTCTAGGACCCTTGGCCTAACGCTTGATCGGGTGGTTTCTCACCCGGTCTAGCAATGTTTAGGCTGCGATGCGGCTTCCTGACATAACCTGTGGGACGCCAAGTCGCCTTATCTGGTGGATCCTCCTTGACTTGGACTGGGGGATCTTCAATGCTACGCACTAAAAACCCTTCTTCGATCGAATGTTGCTTCAAATTGTCATTGCGTTCAACACTTGCAACTCGATCTGGCGGAACACGTACCGTAGGCTCAATTCGCACAACTTGCTCGATCGGTTCCACTTTTTCATCCTCGAAACCAAGACCAACATTGTAGAGTGCTCTTTCTATTGCATCGACTTCCTTCTGCCATTTGTCTATCTCATCTGAAAAGGATGCAACACAAGATACCGCCTCCAAGGGATCTTTTTCAAGAGCTTGGGGCTTGTTAGAATAGTTTACAACCACATTAACACTGAAACATTTCTCCTCAGTCATTGAGCTTTTAGGGGCATTAAAAACTCCATTATTCAGATTAAAAACAACTTTATCGTCCCCTACTGATAGTGTTAGCTTACCACTTCTTACATCTATGACTGCTCCTGCAGTGTTAAGGAATGGTCTACCCAAAATAATTGGGGTTTGCATATCCTCAGCCATATCAAGAACAACAAAATCTACAGGTATATAAAATTTACCTACTCTAACGGGGACATCCTCTAAAACACCTAAGGGGTATTTGAAAGAACGGTCGGCCATTTGTAGAGTTATATTGGTAGCTTTTAACTTACCCATATTCAACTTGGAACACACAGATAATGGCATGACGCTAACACTAGCACCCAAATCACATAATGCATTATCAATCAAGAGATTGTCAATATGACAAGGGATAGAAAAACTACCCGGATCTTTTAATTTAGGTGGAGACTTATTTTGAAGTACGGCACTACACTCTGCAGTGAAAGCTACTGTCTCTACCTCACTAATAGACCTTTTTCTCGTCAAAATTTCTTTCATAAATTTTGTATATGAGGGGATTTGTGTGATTAATTCAGTAAAGGGGACTGTTACCTTCAAATCTTTTACCACCTCCAGGAACTTCCCAAACTGCTTATCCTAGTTTGTCTTCAATTGACGATTGGGGAAAAGAAGTTTGATGATTGGCTTTTGACCATTCTTATTCTTGTCTGGAGTAGACACCTTCTCTGGAGTTGTACCCTGCAGTGTAGAATTAGATATGTTAGTATTATCCTTTAGCCCTGCAAGGCTATCAACTACATTGTCTGGTTTAATGGAATCTAGATTAGCATTATTTGATAAAACAGGTTCATCAACTCTGGGCATAGAGGGCCCTTCATAGTTTGAACCACTCCTTAGAGTAATTGCAAATGCTTGATCCGTAGGCCTAGTCGGCTGTGCCGGCAAGGCTCCCTGTTGGCGTGCTTGTAGAGTAGCGGAGAGTTGCGCAATTTGATTATCTACAATTTTATTATGCGCTAGAATTTGATCAATTGTCGCATCTCTGCTCTCCATGTGCTTTTGCATATTGACCAACATTGCTCTAATTTCCGCCAGAGAAGGGTCGGAAGATGAGGGGGGTTGTTGTCGTTGGTTCTTCTGGGTAGCATTGGGATGATAATATTTCTGCTGTTGTTGCTGTGGTGCCTGTGGTTCTTGTGGTGGTGGATTTTGAACATTAGTGCTCCGGTAGGAAAGGTATGGATGATTCCGATACCCGGGATTGTAGGTGTTGGAGTATGGGTTATTCTGCCTATAAGCTTGGAAGGCATTAACTTGCTCCACGGAACTCCTGCAATCCTGCTCCCAATGACGTACAATACCACAATTTTCACAGAAAGCCTCATTAGAATTATTTTTAATCGCAGAAACATTAGCTACATTAGCAGTGCTCAGATTATCTAATTTTTGACAAATAGAGGTCAGTTGAGCTTGCAAAAAGGATACAGAGTCGACACTATGTTTCCCTTTGTTAGCAAATCCTCTGGGATTCCCATATTGGGAATTGTGTATCGCCATATCTTCAATAACCTGACCTGCATCATCAACATTAAGATTCATAAATCTCCCACTAGCTGCAGAGTCTAAAATTATTCTAGAGGAATTTCCAATGCCGTTATAAAAGGCTTGGATTAACTGCCATTGTGCTAAATTATGGTGAGGGCATTCTCTTTGTAGGTCCTTGAACCTCTCCCAAGCCTCATATAAAGACTCATCGGCTTCTTGGGCAAAGTTCTAAATCGCACTGCGTAGTACTTCTGTTCTATCTTCAGGATAATACTTGTTATAGAAATTCAAAACAAGAGTTTCCCAGTCAGTTATACCAAGTGTAGTTCTATTTAAGCCATTAAACCACAATTTAGCTTTTCCAGTTAAAGAGAAGGGAAAGAGAATCTCCCTGATTTGGTCTTGAGTGACCCCGGCTTGCCTGATAGTGTTGCAATATTGACAATAGTCGACAATGTGAAGATTCGGGTCTTCACCCTTGGCTCCACTGAATTGCTTCCTCTCTATCATCGTTATAAATTGAGGTTTAATTTCAAATTGAACCCCATCAAGAGCCGGAGTAGGGGTGAGATGTGGAAAATCCGTAAGCTTTGGTTGTGCATAATCACTAAGCTTCTTTGGAGCCGTCATCTCTGATTTTGTGTCGGATGATGCCTCTAAATCGCTAGAATCAGTTGGAGGATCACGGTGATTATTGTTATTATCACCAGAATCCGCCAGGATTTGCTTGTAGAAGTTTTTCTGTCTATGGAAGGAACGTTCAATCTCAGGATCGAATGGGATGTAACCTGATCTGGAACACCTGGGCATAAACAAAAACTAGAAGCAAATATGAGATTTGTCTCAGAGAACTAACGCTCTCTAAGACGAAAAAAGGAAATAATCTAGACTACAAAAACAATCAGAAATAAAAATAAAACCGTTTCCCCGGCAACGACGCCAAATTTTGACAGGGTAAAGTCGTATCCCCTAATCAAAAGTAAATACCTAAGTCCTCTAACTAAAGTAGATAGGGAAGTAGGGTCGATCTCCACAGGGAAACAAGTCTTTTTACTCCTAATTAATTATTATAATCTAAATTATTTAAGTAACCAATATTTATAATTAAGTGAGAAACTAAACTGCTAAGGTGGAGAATAAGAAGAAAACAATATATAAAAGAATCTAGGGCATAGGTTCACCAATAAATAATACTCCAGGGTAAAACATAGTAATCAATCATTGACATTGCATAAATAACATGATTAACAGGCTCTCGCAATTTATTAATCAACATAGATCTAATAGGCTCTCGCAATTTACTAGATCTAAGTCCTTATTGAAAATAGCCTTTAATATCAAATTAACATCTGCTCGATTCATCAATTTAATATTGCTATACTTTTACAAGCCGCAATTGTAAAACATTAAAACAATCCAATAAAAAATCATCATGCAATACCAATAATAAAAAATAGTCAATCATCAATGCATCAATTAACCAGATTGTAAAGGGATCTCGCTACGTATTACAATCACACAATTAATTTACCGGTATTAAATCTCATCTCTCGAATCTTGACTTAACCATTTATAAATGAACTTGCTTATTGAAACTAGACCTAAACATTAATTCTCATCTCTCGATTCTTGAATCAGTATTGTCAAACTCATGCATAAAAGATAGGCCTAATCTAGTCATAGAGCATTAAATCAATCAATAGGAAATTAATCTAGCATGGATAATCAACAACAATAATTTACCCCGTCATATTAATTATTAGATCCCCATAAACCCTAGAAAATAAACTACTCACACATATTAAAAACTAAACTAATCAAAGTCATAAAATAAATCATGGTGAAAGGAATAAAATAAATAACTAAGATTAAGGGAAGAGAAATCGTTACCAAAATAAATCTGGAATTAATGAAAGAATTAAGAACAAAGGTTTAGAGAGAGATTAAGAGAGAGAAAACTAAGTAGAGAGAGAAAGTCTAAGAAAGAAGGTAATTCAAATTAATCGTCCTAAAAACGTACTTAAACAAAACTAAAACAACTCCTAATTAGAAACTAATTGCTCGACAAAAGAGCCTTTCCAGAAACACGCGCCCGATCGGGCTAGAGGCCGCCCGATCGGGCGCGCCTTTTTTCTCGCACTGCTCTTCTCACAGCCGCGCCCGATCGAGCTAGCAGGTCACCCGATCGGGTGGCCTTTGGCCACGCACCAGCACACATCTTGCGCGCCTTGCCCGATCGAGCTAAGCTGCCCGATCGGGCCCTTGCTTCACCTCGAGGCTCGGAGCTTCGATTAGGCTTATTTCTTTGGCCTAATCCGGATATCCACTTAGGGTCTTGATCACTCGGTCCATTTACCTCGGTATCCCGATTACCGAGCCCTTAATCACCGGCTCTCACCGGTCTTGGGCTCCAAAAGTGGTCGTGTCCTTCTAGCTTCCGTAGTCGATCCAATAAAGCGCGGGAAAATGCTCCAAGAGTGCAATTTCCTGTAAAATACAACTAAAACTAAGAAAACACTAGAACACACAAAATTAGTAATAAAAGTGGCCCGAAAGAGCCAAAAACACTACTAATAACGACCACGGGACGGGGGTAAAACACTATATAAAATGGACACATCACACGCACTGATTCCCTGATACTCTGTTGAACATAGTACAACACATCATGAGGGTTGCCTATGATTCTAGTAGTGGATAACTGCTCGGGGCATAACCACCCAACTTTACAAGGAGAATCAGTGTCAGTTAAGTGCTCCTGTAGTGCTCTGTGTGCATGAACATTGAATAATTAATCAGATGTAGGATAATCACCATCAATTTGAATAACTTGAAAAAAGTATAGATTATGTGGGCATTGAAGTACCTCATGAATGTTTGAATGAGAGAAATGTTAAGCTTTGCACTACGTAGAAATTCCTTCACATCTTCTTTGCCGATCCATGCAACTGCATCCTCATCATAGTGGAACATTGCCTTAGGAAGTGCAACTTCCATGGGATCGACCAAATGACAAGCACGGTTGTGAAGAAAGGTCATGTCAGCAGAGAGCGATTGAAGAACAATGTCTTCAACAAGTGGAGTAGGTGACATGGGTGAACCTTTCGAAGAGTGCAACTTCAACGATTGTTAACTCTTGGACCGTTGTTAACTTAGATTCTTCTTAGGTTGATCAATTCTTTTAGGCTTCTCCACCCTCTTTCTCTTTGAAGTTTTGCTTCCATGCAAAATCTTAAATAATTTGAGAAAGAATAAGTTTATAAGTTGAGAAATGAAGAAAATGGCTTTATTTTGATGAAATGGGCCCAAAAACTTTAGAACTTTGCTTCTTTTATGTAATTTTAACACACAATCACTTATAAATACATAATTATGATATGGTTTGAGAATTTATAAGTTTATAAGTTGAGAAATGAAGAAAATAGGCAAGTGAGTACCCATTCCGGCTCAAAATGGCTTTATTTTGATGAAATACGTCAAAAAACTTAGAACTTTGCTTCTTTTATGCAATTTCAACTCACAATAACTTAAAAATATGTAATTATGATTTGGTTTGAGAATGAATAAGTTTTCAAGTTGAGAAATAAAGAAAATAGGCAAGTGAGAAGCCATTTCGGCTCAAAATGGCTTTATTTTTATGCATTGGACCCAAAACCTTAGAACTTGGCGATTTTTATGTATTTTCAAATGGAAACCACTTATAAATATGTGATAATGAGTTTTTTTTTGAGATGCAAGGAGTTTATAAGTTGAGAAAAAAAGAAAATAGGCAAGTGAGTAGCCAATTCGGCTCAAAATAGCTTTATTTTGATGAAATGCGTCAAAAAAATAAGAACTTTGATTCTTTTATGCAATTTCAACTCACAATCACTTATACATATGTAATTATGATATGTTTTGAGAATGAATAAGTTTGCAAGTTGAGAAATGAAGAAAATAGGCAAGTGAAAAGCCATTTCGGCTCAAAATGGCTTTATTTTGATGAATTGGACCCAAAACTTTAGAACTTGGAGATTTTCATGTAATTTTAAATGACAACCACTTATAAATATGTTATAATGAGTTTTTTTTTAGATTCAAGGAGTTTATAAGTTGATAAATAAAGAAAAAAGGCAACTGAGTAGCCATTTCGGCTCAAAATGGCTTTATTTTGATGAAATGCGCCAAAAAACTTAGAACTTTGATTCTTTTATGCAATTTCAACTCAAAATCACTTATACATATGTAATTATGATATGGTTTGAGAATTAATAAGTTTTCAAGTTGAGAAATGAAGAAAATAGGCAAGTGAGAAGCCATTTCGGCTCAAAATGGCTTTTATTTTGATGAATTGGACCCAAAACCTTAGAACTTGGTGAATTTTATGTAATTTCAACTAACAAACACTTATAAATATGTGATTATGAGTTTTTTTGAGATGCAACGAGTTTATAAGTTTAGAAATGAAGAAAATAGGCAAATGAGTAGCCATTTCGGCTCAAAATGGCTTTATTTTGATGAAATGCGCCAAAAAACTTAGAACTTTGCTTCTTTTATGAAATTTCAACTCACAATAACTTATACATAAGTAATTATGATATGGTTTGAGAATGAATAAGTTTGCAAGTTGAGAAATGAAGAAAATAGGCAAGTAAGAAGCCATTTCGGCTTAAAATGGCTTTATTTTGATGAATTGGACCCAAAACCTTAAACTTGACGGTTTTTATGTAATTTCAACTGACAACAACTTATAAATATGTGATTATGAGTTTTTTTGAGATGCAAGGAGTTTATAAGTTGAGAAATGAAGAAAATAGGCAAGTGAGAAGCCATTTCGGCTCAAAATGGCTTTATTTTGATAAAATTGCTCAAAATATTTTTTTTAAAAAAATATGCAAGTTCCGCCAAACCGAAACACCCGAGGGAGCCGCCCCCGTTGCCGGAACAGCGAAGGCAGCCCGCACCGAGGCCACAGCAGCCCCGGTAGCCTTGGCATGCAGCTACCGGGGCTGCTTTGGCCTCGCTGCGGGCTGCCTTCACTGTTCCGGCAACGGGGGCGGCTCCCTCGGGTGTTCCGGTTTGGCGGAAATTTGAGCAATTTTTTTTTTAGAAAAAAAAACTCTGCGAAATGGCTTTTCGCATGCCTATTTTCTTCAGTTCTAAACTTATAAACTCCTTGCATAACAAAACATCTCATAATTACATAATTCCAATGCCGGAGATGGGGGCCGGGGAGTCGTGCTATTTTGGCGGGTTTTTTTTTAGAGTGCCTAACGGTTTAACACTTACAAAAATTGAGAAATACATAATTTACCTCCTTATTAATCAACTTGACCCATGCACGTGGCCTATCAACGAAGCTACCTACAGCTTGCCAAAGCTTTGTTATCTCAACCTCCTCTATCGGTACGGGTAGTGGGATGTCTTCGAACCCCGCAACCACTGAATCGATCCCAACCGAGTAATGATGTGGCCCCGCCGTAGCACCCGTCGTCGGTTTGGCACTACCATACGCCACCCAACTCAACGCCGTACTATTTGCATGCCCCGGGGATAGAAATGCACACCAAGTGTCTTCCTACACAAGTATATATATAAAAAGAAGATAGTTAAATAGGACTTTTACAACAGCATAGATAATATAACAAAATCCATTAAGGTAGAGGGATATAAATCACCTGTAACTCTGGAAATTCATGCGGTGTTGGATTTTCAAGCTCCCTCGAGTCCGCATGTGTAGGAGTAGGAACCAACAACAATCTCACGTGCTGTATTTTCAATAGGCGCTGCACGTTCAGCTGAAATTTCAAAATCGTCCAGCCTACGCTCGAACTCATCTTGAGCATGATCCTCTGGCTCACCCAAGTCATCCTCCTTATTCACATCATAAGGCTCATCATCATCGTCCTCGTCCTCATCCTCGTACTCGTCCTCATACTTATCATTGTCAATGTCCTCTACACAATGAGGATCATGATCGTCCGCCATGAGATATAAGCACCTGTCAAAGCAATCATAAAACAATATTAGTATATAGTAAAGTATATGCATGATAGTTCATACACAAAACAAAGGAGTTGGGTTAAGTAGAAGCTATTTAAGCCATTTTCACCTACTTATTATGGTCCTATAACCTTGTATATGCATGATAATGAGTACAAAATGGCAATTTTAAACTACAAACATGTTAAATATAATGAATATAGGTTGTTAGAATGAATAAATGTTAGTTCATACACAAAACAAAGGAGTTGGGTTAAGTAGAAGCTCTTTAAGCCATTTTCACCTACTTATGGTCCTATAACCTTGTATATGCATGATAATGAGTACACTTAGGCAATTTCAAACTACAAACATGTTAAATATATTGAATATAGGTTGTCAGAATGAAGAAATGTTAGTTCATATACAAAACAAAAGATTTGGGCTAAGTAGAAGCTATTTAAGCCATTTTCACTTACTTATGGTCCTATAACCTTGTATATGCATGATAATGAGTACACTTAGGCAATTTCAAACTACAAATATGTCATTTTCGCCTACTTATGCTCCTATATACATGATCAGTAAACTATATTTGCAATGAAACCATTACTAACTTTTAATCAAACTACCTAAATCTGAAATTCCTTCGTTGTGGTCTGATAGCATATAACCTGCTTCGTTGTCTATGTCATTTAGTACAACAGGTCTAGGAACAGTGAAAGGTGCTGAATCATCAAACGCATCATATTCTTTCTCATCCTCAACATCACTAATGCCTAGGATTCTTCTTTTGCCAGCTAGCACTATAGACCATTCTGAATCCATTGGGTCAGTTACGTAGAACACTTGCTTAGCTTGAGATGCAAGGATAAATGGTTCCGCACTATAATTTAAGTGGCCAAGATCTACAAGAGTAAAGTCCTCATATTTGACGTTATGCCTGATATTATCAACCCACTTACAATTGAAAAGAGCAACCGTGAAGTCACAATAATCAAGCTCCCATATTTCTTTAATTCGACCATAGTATGACAACTCTACATCGACAGGTGATTTATCCTTAGAACTTGCAAACTCCCTTGACGATGCCACAAGAGTTAAACCACTGTTTTGGGTGGAGGAAGATTTCAAATCACGACCCTCGGTCCAAAAAGTGTACCCATTGATGTCATATCCCTCAAATGAACGGACATCACCCCTAGGACCTTACGCAAGCCACCGTACTGTATCGGTCACATTAGTATCATTCAATCCACTCATTACTCGATCACGAAACCAATTAACAAACCTCTTATTATGCACTTGCATAAGTGCCCTTTCACCTTTGGATGGAAATTCGTCACGCAAACTAGCAATGTGCTCGTCTAAATATGGGTGCACATCTGAAACATGGTGCAACACATAAAGGTGTGCTTGTAAGAACTGATCTCGGTCTAGTGACATTTGTTTTGACCCAATTGTGCCATGACCATCAAGTCTACCTTCATGTCGAGAAGTAGGAAGACCAATAGGTTGAGCAAGGGCTATGTAGTCCGCCACAAAGTTACCTATCTCCTCACCCACGGTCCCTTGCGCATCATACTTCCTTTAGGGTGAGCCCGGTTCCGTACTTTATCTTGTAATGTATCCATGTGTCTTTCAAAAGGGTAGCACCACCTCATGAACACTAGACCGCACAGCTTAATCTCACACACCAAATGAAGAACCAGATGAACCATTATGTCAAATAATGAGGGTGGGAAATACATCTCAAATTTGCACAAAGTCACAACCACATCTGCTTGCAAAGCATCTAGTGTACAAGGATCAAGAACTTTGCTACAAATTGTATTGAAAAACGAACAAAGGCTTGTAATCGCTTCCCTCACGTGTTTCGGTAGAATACCACGGATTGCAATCGGTAGGAATACTTGCATCATAATGTGACAATCATGGGATTTCATACTTGTCATCTTCAATTCTCCATTTAAGGTTACAAATCTTTTCATGTTAGATGAGTACCCTGATGGAACCTTAATGCCGTACAGACATGCACAAAACATACGTTTCTCTACCCTTGACAATGTATAGCAAGACGGGGGTAAATAATTCTTTTCATCCTTCCCTTTACCCTTAACTTTCTTCTTTGACGAATCTTTGGCCTTTTCCTTTCCCTCGCTCTTCTCCTTCCCTTTTTTAGAAATATTTTAATCTTCTATTCTCGGCTCCTTCCCCTTTCAAACCTTTTCTTGAGGCCACAATTCTGGACGAATCCCGATCTCTTTCAAATCTAACCGTGCACCCTTTCCATCCTTTGTTTTGCCTGGGATATTCATAAGCGTCCCCAAAAGAGCATCGCACACATTCTTCTCTATATGCATCACATCAAGACAATGCCTAACGTCATGTTCTCTCCAGTACAGAAACGTCCAAAAGATTGATTCTTTCTGAAACAGAGCAGCTGAGACCACAGTTTTTTCTGATTTTCCAAACACCGTTCGTATCCCTTTTACCCGAGCACTAATCTCAACACCAATCAATGGTCTAGGCGCAGTATCCTCTTCCACGGTTCCATTGAAAGCCTTTTTCTGCCTACGGTACGGGTGATCACGCCTAAGGAACCTTTGAGTCCGTAGGTAGACATCTTTGTGAGAATGAGTCAGGTATACGCTTGATGTGTCATCAATACATATGGGGCATGCTTTTTTCCCTTTGACCTTGTACCCACACAAGTTGCCATATGCAGGGAAGTCATTCATGGTCCACATAAGGGCTGCACGCAATATGAACATCTCGTTCTGATGAGCATCGAAAACGAAAACCCCTTCGTCCCACATCTTTCTCAAGTCGTCAATAAGCGGCGCAAGGTAAACAACTATGTCGTTTCCAGGTTGCTTAGGACCAGTTATTAGCAATGAAAGCATTACATACCTACGTTTCATGCACAGCCAAGGAGGCAAATTATAAATCACTAAAAGTATCGGCCATTTGCTGTGTTGGGTACTAAAAGTGCCAAATGGATTCATCCTGTCCGTGCACAACCCAAGCCTTAAATTTCTGACTTCATTACGAAATTCCTCAAACTTCAAATCAATGTTTTTCCACTGTGGAGAGTCAGCTGGATGCTTCAGCATTCTGTTTTTCTTTCTTCCCTCTGCATGCCACCTCAAGTTTTTAGCGTCTTTTGGTATTGAGAACAGACGCTTAAACCTTGGAAAAATTGGAAGATACCACAACACCTTAGCAGGAGGTCCCTCCGTGCCAGGATTGCAACTCAAGTGCTTGTACCGCAACCGCTTGCATCGTGGACACTCCTGCAGTTGTTCATACTCATTTCGATACAGAATACAGTCATTAGGACATGCATGTATCTTCTTATACTCCAAACTAAAGGGACACATGAGCTTCTTTGCGTAATAGTAAGACTTAGGAATTTCATTCCCATCAGGCAACATATCACTTAATGCGGTCAACAAAGAAGTAAAACTAATGTCCGTCCAGCCATGCTTCGACTTAATGTTGAAAAGTGTTAGCACGACCGATAGTTTGGAGTATTTTTTGCACCCGGGATACAAAGGCTTTTTGGAAGCCTCCGATAATAACGCAAACACTTCACCTTCAACACCATGCAACATCTCATCCACTTGTTAATCCTCGACCTCATCCGCCTGATCATCATCGGCTCCATCCTCACCATTATCAACAATATAGTCATCATTCTCGTATTCCTTGTTCACATGAATCTCATTGCTTCTAACACGCACATCATTCCGATCAAGATCCCCACTGTACTCTCCACTTTCTCCGTGCCAAATTCATACATGGTATAATTGCCTAAACTCACGACATAATACATGATCTCTAATGATTTCAACACTATCGACCACATTCACATTATTACAATCAACACAAGGACAATAAAGGCCTTTGCCACCCAGTTTGCGTTGATAAGCTAAAGCCCTCTTGCAAAAATCTTGAACCTCATTCCAAAATTCCAATGTATTGCGTCTACCATACATCCAACCACTATCCTTCTCCATTTAGTAAATTGTCTCTAAACATATATAGCAACATATAATTTATAATGTGTAAGTGCTACATATTTTATGTAAATCAAATTCAAGTACAAAACGTGAATATACCATTCATATAATGAAAAAATGCATGTTTCCAAAGGGTCCTTATCACTCCAACCTAACCCATCCTTGAATGTCTACTCTCACTAGTGAATGTATGTCAACTTTCCAATTTTAAGGAAAATCCGGCAGCATTTCCCCCTAGTTCTCCAAGTACACGATGTAGATAATTAATTACCCACATATGTACCCAGAGAACATAGTGAGGAAATGGTAAGCCAAGATGTTCCTTAAAATCGAAAAGAAAACATACATTCACCACCTAAGTGAGACTACACATTCAAGAACAGTCCCAACCGGGGACTATTCAAGACTTTCTCCTAATGAGAAAGCCTTGAACGGGTATCTAGGCATATGATGATGCAAGTATTCTATATATTGTTGTATTTATTATTTGCAATTAAACAATACACAAGTTGCAATATCATGAATAAACTTTTATTAAATGGATAAATAAAAAGAAATATAGCTAAGTAAAAGTTATAAGTCATACCAATATAGCAACTACCCACTTGAGCTCAATATGTAGTCCTCAAGCTAATTAAACTCGTGCTTCAATTCACAAATCTATTAAAAAAAACAAAAATTAGCAAAGTCACTAATTCTCTAATATATTCACAATTCTCTAATTTATTCACAACTAATTAAGTGGCAATATTACAATTCTCTAATTTAATCACAATTCTCTAAATTATTCACAATTCTCTAATGTAATCACAATTCTCTAATTTATTCACAATTTTCTAATTTATTCACAACTAATTATTAACAAGGTCACTAATTCTCTAATATATTCACAATTACCCATTAAAACAACCTAAAATCACACATAATAACATAGCAAAATTCAACTAATTAAGTAACATTTTTACTAATCTCTACTATATTCAAAAGTACTCATTAAATCAACCTTAAAATAACCCATTAAAACATACAAAATTTTCAACTAAGGAACAATGTAAAACAAAATTATTCTAACCTACAATATGTATTCAAAATTTCTAAATAAACAACCAATTCAAAAATTAAAAAAATTAGGGTAAAATTATATACATTCCTTGACTTTAATTTTCTTAACAATAATTGTCCAAAATGCTATTGAAAATAATAGAATTACATATTTCAAAATAATTGTTAAATTTTTTAACAAAAAAATGAAAACTTACCCTAATAAACTAGTTAGAGGTGGAAGAAGCTAAGGGGAGGAGAGATTGAGGACGACCCTAGTAGTGGAGGAAGTAGTGGTGGTGCGCAATGGTGGAGGCAGCGCTGCGGTGGAGTGGTGGAGGCGGTGCGCAGTGGTGGAACAAGCAGCAATGGGGTGTTGAGTTTCGAACAATGCAAGGGATTGAAAGAGAAAGATAGGGAAAACAGAAGGGCAGGGGAGGAATGACAGAGAGGGGCGGTGGTTTTCGACACCTCTGGTGGCCGGTGAAGGTAGCGGCTGTGGTAGAGGAAAAAGGAGGAGGCACTTCAGTTCGCTCTAGTGAAGCTAAGGGATAGAACGAATGAAGGGAATGAAAGAGAAAGAGAGGACGGAAGAAGAAAGGAAAGCCACGTTTTTTTTTTTTTTAATTTGGCACGGGTTCAAATGGCACGGGTTCAAACCGGTGCCTTTTTAATTTTTGGCACTGGTTCAGGCAAAACCAGTGCCTTTTCTCTTTTTGTAAAATCCCGCCCATTTCTAGACCGGTTTTGGCCACCGATTTGGCCTGAACCGGTGCCATATGGGGGGGTTCCTATCGCTATTTTTCTACTAGTGGCATAATCAATCAATCATAAAAGTTTCACCCTATCCTAGCCAAACAACTTTTTAAACAAAATCATCTAGTCACAAACAACTAAAGAAATCAAGAATAAATAATATATGAAGAACAACTACACTAATCAAGCATCAAACATCAAAATCAAATCAAACATACTTGAATATTAAACAAAGCAATAAAATAAGATAAAGTTAAATATGCTCATTGATAATGGAGAAAATCTTCAACACAATTGTCACCATTGAATCATCAATCTCTCAATCACCATTGAAATTACTCACTTTCTCTTTCTAAAATCAACTCCTAAACTAACCTTAAAAACTAGAGAGAGAAACTCTTAACTAAGCTAAAATTATGATCAAAATTTAAAATGAAACTTGCTGCAAATATTGTGTTCAAAAGGGTATTTATAAGAGGCGCGAAATGAAGAAGAGCAAAGCCGGAACCTGCAGAGGAGCGCCCGCGAAGTAGGCCTTCGCGCCCACGTAAGGGGGCTGCGCGCCCGCGCAGCAGGGCAACGCGCCCGCGCCCTTCTAGGTTTCTTCAGATCTTCTCGCGGATTCATGTGTTCTATAAGGTCTTCGAGTGAACGCGCAATATGATGATGATGAACTCTAAGAGAGGCAGTCCCAAAAAGCACTTGACAGTGGGTTTAACACCCCATCTTTATGAAAGCACGGCTTGAGAGTGCAAGAGCTAGAACTTGGAGAACCCAGTTCCTTGCATCTTGAGCTTTCCTATTGTCATGAGCTTGCTCCAAAAGCATCTTCAACCTTAGTAATCCATCCATATTAAGACCCAAACCTCGTACAATACCTACAACTACAAAAAGAAAGCAAATAAAGGAGAAAAGTCTAGAAAAACCATCAAAATGCACAAAACCACAAAATAAGAGAGTAAAAGGTAAAACAAAGAGCAAAAGCATAAAACTAAGCATTTATTAAGAAAGAAAACTATAAAAAGAATGTAAAAGCAACTTAAATGCTCATCAAATGGGTGACATTTATGATACCCATCAAACACCCCCAAGCTTAGCTTTTGCTCATCCTTTAGCAAAACAAAACAATGGGAGAAATGATGAGCTTATTCAAACAAACAAAAAGAAAAGAAGAGACAAGAATATTACACACTTTTGTAGGGATCACGGTCAATTTTAGCAACTAATGACAAGCCATTTAAACCCCTAGATCGCCCTAGAGGACGAGTGATACTCTCGTTAAGGTTTCCTAAGATATTAACCTATAACTCTCGTAATAATACAAACAAGGCAAAGTATGAAGAAGAAACCAAAAATACAAGAAAAGCAAATGAATGTTCACGAAAGGACTTTTCCAAATGTACAAGCACAAGTGAATGCAAATCTTTCTAAACCAGTAAGGGAGTGCACGTTCTAAGATATCTAAGGTTGATTTAACCATAGGATATGCTAAGTATAGAGAACTAAAGAAACACAATTCACTTTCATCGCAAAACATTTTAGCACAATCTCCCAATCAGCTTCAAATCTACTTTTAGTGGGCGTCTCTATAGTTCCTTGAAGGAACAAAAAAAAAAACAAATAGATTTGAAGTTTCTCGACATCTTGACTTTGCATCCCCTTTCCTTAGGCTTTAACTCATAATTCCCTACTTCGATATGTGACTCAACCTATAGGTCGAAAGGTCTTTCCCAATAATTGTAATGTAAGGGCAAAAAGGGTTAACGTAGGCTAAAATTAAAAAAAATTTAATGGTATCCTTACTAGTGAAGCTAAGAAGGCGCCTTTCTTAGAATCACAATCAAGTAGTCACCAAAAAAAAAACTTACACCCCAAGCTTATTCAAAGCTATAACCAAAATCATATATACAAAAAGCGAAAACGGTTCTCCCCCAAGCTTAAATGAATCATTGTCCTCAATGAAAGGAATGGTGTCCTTCGAACAAGTGTACTATTCCGTTAGTGGGTTCAGAATTATTAGAAAGCTAATATATTCAGTAAGGTCAAGTGATCGGAATGACTAGGTGGAGGCCACTTCAGATCAGTAATATTAATGCATAATTAATATTACAGCTTAAGCTTGACTGAACCCTCCGGGTCACACCCTTAGCAGTAAACGAATCGACTCGACGAATTAATTCGGAAGAAATTAATTCTCCGCCCGAGTATTAAATATTTAGATGTCGGAAATTTGAACTTAGAGCGTCGAAATAGAGCGTCGGAAGTCGAGTTTAAATTAGTAAATGATAAGACGCGCAAATAATAATAAATCGACAATATTTCCCAAAATACCCCTAGCATCGGAATGCCGAGCATCCGAGTGCTAGGGGCATAATGTGCAAAGCATAGGTGGCTAGCATGCGCACCAAGCCAAGCCTAGGCTGGCTGGGGCATGCTAGCGCACCAACGCTAGAAGCCAAGGGCAGCCTTTGCCGCAAGCAACAGCAACAGCCCGCACAAGGTGTACGTGGCTTGCTGGCCGCAAGCAGCAGCAGCCCGCACAACCGTGCGTGGCTTGCTATCTACGAGCAGCAGCAGCTAGCATCACCTAGGTGCGAGTGTGCCGTGAGCAAAAAGGTAAGCAAGTAAAGGGAGGGTTTAAATGTGAGGGACATGTGGCACAAGGAGAGTATGGAGTGGGGAGCAAGTATGGTCCCCTACTCTCCAAGTGGTCCTCACTTCCCTTTACATATGATAGTGACACTTGTAGATTTATTATTAGTTTGCTTATTCATTTTAATTTAGCTTTGAAATAAATTATGGAATTTCATGCTCCCACATTGATGGGATTGAAATTCCCACTCTCCCTCTTGCCTATTAATACCCATACTGGGTTTTTGGAAAGAGTGCTTGAGTAGGAGTTCAATAGAGCATTGCATTAGCAAAAACTCTTAAACTCATAAAATACTCGGGTTTTGGTCGGACCTCTCTTACCTCGAGGTAACGGACCTTAAAGTCGCTAGAAGTTTTTGCAGGTGAATTTCCGTAGGAGGCTCACGTATTTTCGGAGCATAAGCTTTCAAGTAAGAGCTCGACTTTGAGGACGAAGCATGCTTCAAAGGTAAATTCCGATTTTATCCCTTTATGTTTTTTTGTTATGCTTTATGGTTTTATTAATTGCGAGTGGTTCTTTGGGTCAGGGTTGTTTCTGCGGTAATTCGGACTTACCAAACCCCAACAGCGGTATCAGATCCTCGCTCGTTTATTTTTAAAACCATAATATTTTTCAAGGTGTTTTAATGGCTTCATTTTTCTGGTTTTCATATGCTAATTAGATAAGTAGTTCGTTTTATTTATTTTAACATCGTATTATAGCTATCATCACCCCCGAACCTAGATTTCGACCCAAAAATAGTGAATTTTGAGTGGAAAAGGCGTTCTAGAAATGTTTTTACCCTTCTAGGACTCGATTTTTAGCCAAAAAACCATAAGAAATGCACTTTTCGAGGGATTTTGCGTTTTGACGAAAAATTTTAAGTTATTTTAACCTTGAAAATTAATTGCATATTTATGGTGGTTAAGTAATTGGTACAATACATATTTTATATGCAATTTTAAACCTCTTTAGGCAAGATTACTTGGTGGTAATTTGTGTTTGAAAGCTTGGTTTTATTTTTCACATAATTGAAAACTAATTGCATTAAGTATGAAATTTTTGTTCTTTGAGGCTTCCAAGTACTAAAGATTCAATCTTTAATTATTCTAAGTGATTGAAACTTTGAGTTACTAAATTCCATGAAATTTTGTTAAACTTTGTTGATTTAATCATTTTTAGTTGATTGGAATCATAAAGTTTGAAACTTTGTGATAGAAATTTGTTTATCTTCATATTGGAAGGTATAATTTTTTCATGGATTCACAAGTATTAAAGTTGGAATCTTTATTGAACTTTTGTTCATTTTTCCAACTCCCTTTTATTTTGTCAAAAACTCAAGATTAATTTAAATTAATTAAATTAATAGTGAGTAATTGCCCTCTTATTTTTGTTGCAACAAGTTAAACTAATTTAATTAAAGAATGGTTCTTGGGAATTATTTTGGTTAGATGCACTTTGAAAATTTTATTTTAAGTTAGACTTGTTTAAATTTTCATTTTTGCTCAATGAATTAATTCTAAAATTAATTTAGAATTGATTAGGGATGTCACACAAAATCGGGAATTAATCGCGAGGCAGAAGCACGCAAACCAAGGCACAAAGCTGTCGCGCTTGGTGCGTGTGGTGCTAGGTGTGTGCAAGGAGTTGTGTGCTGACTTGGTGCATGAGGGGCATGCGAGAAGACGTTAGGCGTAGCGACAGTGCTAGGCAGCTGCAGCTAGACGCGCATCGAGTGCGCGCAGCCAAGCAGCGTCCAGCAGCATCACAGCACGCAAGGCCGAGGCTGCTAGGCAAGCGCCCAGCACTTGCGTGCGATTGAGTGCTCAAGGTGCTAGCCATGGGT
The DNA here is from genome assembly GCF_948465745.1 of Chenopodium album. Classification (NCBI taxonomy): domain Eukaryota; kingdom Viridiplantae; phylum Streptophyta; class Magnoliopsida; order Caryophyllales; family Amaranthaceae; genus Chenopodium; species Chenopodium album. The sequence continues at coordinate 48,714,558 of NC_137834.1, read as the reverse complement.
AGTCGATGCACTTTTCTCTCAGTTTTAATTTTGCTTTTTGGCCAATTTGTTTATTTTAATTATTTTAATAAATTTTAGAGGCTAGGCCTTGGATTTGAGCGGCATTGGCAAAATATATTTTGACAAATTTTGGGATTTACCGGCTTAATTAATTGGATTAATTGAGTTGGATGCGGAGTTTAGTGGGAGCTTCAAATATTAATTGCGCTTATTTATATAACCGGTTAAAACAACTTTGACTAGTTTTAATTAGGCGTGTTAATTGGATTAACTACCTAGATTAGTTACTAGTTCTCGCGTGTTTATGCATTGTTACTTGTTTATCGTTGTAACATGCATGGGCCATTCACATATAGTTAATGGATGAATGGAATGTATGTTCTCTCACAGGTTTTATGAAATGTCCTAGTGGGGCCCGATTTGGATAGAAAATACGGACTGCGATACGTGATGTATTTTTGTAAATTTAAATACGGTATGCGAACCGTTGAGTATTTTTGTACCTTAATATTTAGATTAGTCCTAATCGTAGATACTAATAGCTGCATTTACTTTGGTCAAGTCTTGGAAGATGAAGCCATGAACTTGCAAATGAAGACCTTTTGAAGATTTGAAGATCTCAAGGGGTCATGCTAGTTGCCAAATGCATCTCTATTTGTGTTTTTCGATATATATATATATGTTTATGTATATGAATTATATGTTAGATGCATGTTTAGGATTTTTAATGTTGTGATGATAAATTAAGTTCACTTAAATCAACCAACATAGAAACCCTAGGTCCCCAAATATTGAGTAAAACTTGCCATTTAAAAACAACACTTACCAACCGAAAGTGGGTAGTGGTGGGCTACGCCAAAGCAAGGCATCACTACTTCTCCAAGGAACGTAAGGCATACCGGGTATGCAAGTTGGTTTTGGTTGTACCCAACGATATGAGTGATGGAGTCCTAACATGTCGTGGAAAAGTGGATAAATTGTTGAGAGAGCATTAGATGCGACAATTTATTCAACCAAGAGTGGCTTGGAGCCATTAGCAAAAGCGTTGCTTACCTTAGAAGATTTAGTGTTAAGACAAGCCAAAGCATGCTTAACCACTCTTTGTTTTTTGGATCTTGGAATCGACTTATTCTCGCCAAATGGGGACAATTTTAATGCGTGGATAAGACGTTTAATAAGATTGAAAATTTGCATGAATACCTTTTAATTTTCAAACTTATTATGTTATTTACTTGATAAATGGTTATACTTTGCACTTATATTTGTAGAATTCCAAATCAAACTGTATTGTTTTCCATGATTGGTAAAGGAAATCTTTGAGAATGGTTCTCAAAGATAAGTAAAGCATTTCTAAAATACAATTCTCATAAATGACTTTTATAAAGTTCGAAAGGACGGTAGGACATCATGTATTGAAAATACTAGCTAGTTTTGATAAAACATGAAGTATTGAGTTGCAAACTCAAATTGTCAATATTGAAAACCAACATATCATTTCGCTTAATACATAGATGAGTAAGACTCATTGATGTAGTAATTCAAGCGTGAATTAAAGGAAAAGATGGAACTTTATTTTACAGCGCATTAGATGCTTAATTATGCCTAACAAAGTATAAAAGTCAAAGACTCTTAAAGAAATAGTTCTTAAAGTAAGGTTATGAGATATTGTACAATAAGAAATATAGGAAACAAGGAATGAAGAAAAGGAATAAGATTCCATTTCAACCCATGAGTTCATGTTATTGTAGTTAACTTAGCAATTCTTTTTCTTCACAAGTATCGGATACTGCTTGAGTGTTCCACTTTGAAAGTGACCTCAAACTATTGAAGATAAGCTAAGTTATTGACTGAAAAGCTAAGAATGAAGCAAGTGGTGCTACATCAGTTGTAAGGTCGTATGCTTTGTTTAAAGACCTTTAAGCTAAGGATGGAACAAATAAATGGTTATTGTGTTCCATAATCAGCAAATGATCCGTTTACACACGGAAAGACTCACATTCAAAGCAATGAGCAATAGTTGCAAATTTATTTGAATGGCATGGTTGTCTAAACCATGAGTCAAGAATGCTTGATTATAAACAAACATTTTCTTAATATGATAAACTGGCAAAAGCTCAAAGCCATGGGCATGATTTACGTTCCGAACATCTTTAGCAATGTCACATCGACAAAAACGTACTCAGGGCTCTATTAGATAGGCTCTTGATAGTTGATCGATTCGGAATCGTTCTAAGACAAGCAAACCTTACTTGTTGAAACCGACAAAGTAAAGAGCTATTGTTCTTGGTATAGACAATTTACTCCGAAAGCTAAAGAGGATTCATTTACTTAAACATTTCACAAAGAATTTGAAAGAATATGGCTATATTCATCAAACGTGAACAAACTTGACCTTGAATAGTTCAAGAGGTCAATGAAGTACAGCACCGACTTGGAAAGATATTAAAACGTCTAGATTAGATCGAGAGATGTTTGCTTGAGCCAAGCGTGACCATCATAAAGTTATGAAATTGAAATTTTCATAAATAACTCCACAAAGAACATAGTGTGACTTCACGGAGACCTTGATGCCATTCAAAAATGACTCGAACAATGATGGATCACATCCCTTCCTATAAAAGTTCTTAAGATTTGCACGAAGGACTAATGTTACACTAAAAAAAATTTCGAAGCTAAGAAAGGACGCCATATTCAATTATGGATAGAATTATCTTCTAAATGTCTTTTCAAGTATATGTCTAATTATCTTAGCCACAGTGGGAGTTCACTGGCTTAGTGGGAGCTAAGTGACTTAGTGGGAGCTCACCGGCTTAGCAAGAGTTAGGTGGTTGAGTGGGAGCTTAATGGCTCATTAAAGGCTAAGATAGTTTAAGTGGGAGCTAACTATTTGTTTTACAACGAACTTTTACCCAAAGACAATATACATGTCTCTTTGTAAGCATTCAAGTGAGACCATGGGCATTACCTCCACAACCAAATTGAGAACAGAGTGTTTGTTGCTCTAAGTGGTGTCTTTCTGGAAAATAACACGTTTCCAAAACGACAAGTGGGAGGAAAATGAACTCGATTACAATCGAGCTTAGCAACAAACTAGAACTGAGAATCTCGAAAGACCTTAAAAGGGCTTCGTGAGAATGCTTGATCAAGAATACTCAAAAGGAATTTACAAGTGCCTTAAAAGAGAATTCATTACACACAAAACATTAGAAATGTTGGAGTAAGATCAACATAATAAAAGGGCTTTGGAAGAGCCTTGAAACTCAGTGGTTGATGCAATTGCCCCGTATAGGTATATAATTCACCAAAGGCTTGGATTGAATCCTATAAATTTCTATTAAGTTAGAAATAAACCTAAGACTTACAAGCATACTATTGACTATTAGATAGTAAAGGAATTTATGTATTGTAAGATAGCTACGAAAAATCCAAATTCCGAATAATGGTTAGAGGCCATGAAAATCCGAAACAGACCCATGTTTGAAAATCATGTTTGAAACTTGATTAATTTGCATAAATGGTGAAATACCCATCGATTGCAAATAAGTTTTCAAGTAGAAAACCAACAAATGTGGAAATGTATATGCATACATAGCTATATTGGTTTAAAAGGATACAATTAAATTCACGGAGTTGATTTTAATAAAAACCTATTCACCAATCGGAATGCTAAAGTCTTTTCGTGATTGTTTAAGCAAAATTGCTCATATGAAATATGGAAAAATAGATACCAAAAACGCCTTCCTAAAATAGGATTTTGGAAGTGACTATGAAAATGGTCTAAGGGTTTTGAAAATCTAAATTAATGCTAGATTTAAAAGCAAGCTTAAGGAATTCGTCATGGGATTAAAGGAAGCATTGTATATAGGAATTGGAACGTGTTTTCACATGAATTTAGTAAGACGATTTACTCATGGAGAAACATAGAAATTCTTATGAATAAGAAGTTTAGTGGGAGCAATAGTTAATTATATAAAGGTCCAATAAGAAGTCTACGAACTCTGTTGTGAAATAACTATCAAATGCTAAATGCTTAGATTTGAAAGTTTTTTTTGACAATGGACCAAACAAAAGACGATACTTAGTACGTATTGGGTATTAAGTTCTATTGTATAGACTTGATAAAATGTTTGAATGTGTAAAGGAGTTTACCGTGTTAAACATGAATTGAAGGACTTTGAAACACTTTCGACCCCTATGTATAAAACTAAGTAAATGTTTGAACTAATTATAAGCTAGGCTAAATACTAAGTCAAACATGAAAGACTCTAATAGAGACTTTCAACCATATCACATAACAAACAATTTAGCAAAGACTCAGTGAAACCGAATGAGCTAAAATGACAAATTTATGGAATAAGATTGAGAATGACTCTGGAATTTAACCCATCATGTACGTTGTGGTATGGAATCCTCGCACGACTTACTTGCTTAGAGCATGTGAAGTATGTATGTAGTACCAATCAACCTGAATCTATGTAATAGATCGTTAGATTATGGCCAAGAACATCCAAATTACTTGGATATGTAACAGGATAAGTTCTTGACTTGCGGAAACAAATACAATTTGAGAATTAATGTTGCAAGCACAAGCCTTAACAAGGATTAGATCCTTAACAAGGAGGTCATTTATAAGCACGAGCTCAAAATGAGTCGTGGCTTGAGAACGGTAACATGGACGTGGATCCATGTGTAATGTGTAGGAATTTAAGGAAAGTTTCCATGATCACAAGTGATTAGGGTATCCCAAATCATTGTGAGCCGTTAATAAAGAAGTCTACTAATATATGTTGAGAATATTATTTCTTTAATGGCGATAATAAAGAAGATGTTCTATGGAAAGTTCGTTGCTGAACGTTAATGATTGTAGGTTGTCAAGTTGAAGGTTTTTCAATCATGAAAATGAGTGAGAGCCATCACTTGGACAATAAATCCTAAATCACATATAATCCATGACACTCTCAAATTTTATCATCTTATTATGAAAGTAATCATTAATGAAGATGCTAATATTAGCAAAGTAGTTATAACTAAACCTATGCAATAAGTGAACGACAACATTCACAATTGCAAGAAAGAAATCAAGCATATTAGATATGGGTGTGATTTCTTAGATGTTTTATAAAGAGTGATAATCTTAAAACATTCGGAAAAAACATTTATCATAAGATGAACCATTCAGGTTTTGGAGTAATTTAAAATTTCATGCAACTTTATCACTCCGTTTGCTATTTAATTGTTGTTTAGAATTAAATAATGAGTCCATTCGAATCTTGGAATATTCAAAATAGGGTATCAATACCAGTCTTGGTAAGGAAACACCTATTAAGTGAACGTTAAATATTATAATCGAAAATTATCCCTAATCGAGGTCATTTAAACGATGAGATGACCAATTGAGATTAGTGTGTAGTCTGATTTATAGCACCGTTTCTTGTGCTACGAGGACATGATTGTCATAAATCATTTGCACAATTATTGGTTTAGAACCATACTGGATCGACCTATGAGAATACTTTAAGAGAATAAAAATCGTCTAAGTATACTTCTCATTATGGCTACCGGAACCTATTTCCTCGACCATGAGTATTGTGAGTTCTCTTGTTTGAGTACTAGTCCGCTTTGATGTTGTCAAACGTCTGCCGTAATAGGGGATTATAATGGCAACACTCGGGCGGCTAGGTCCTCTCAGTAAGAGGAGCTACATTACAAGACTGGGAATGTCCCCCTACTAAAATAGGGAAGATGTCTTTGTTGTATACAAGGCCTCTCATAGAGCGATACTGTAAAAATACATGGTCGTTCTCGGATGGATTTTAGAAATCATCTGTTTATTGACAGTCGGACTCGGAATCGAGAAACACTTCTGGACGTAATAAGGATGACAAAATAATCTTACCTTATAGTTCATGAAGACACAATAACCGACATAGGAAAAAGGTTGTACACTAAATGCGCACTTGTCCGGAAGGACAAGTGGGAGATTGAAAGGAATGGTGTCCTTTGAACAAGTGTACAATTCCGTTAGTGGGTTCAGAATTATTAGAAAGCTAATATATTCAGTAAGCTCAAGTGATCGGTATGCCAAGGTGGAGGCCGCTTCCGATCAGTAATATTAATGCATAATTAATATTACAGCTTAAGCTTGACTAAACCCTTCGGGTCACACCCTTAGCAGTAAACGAACCGTCTCGACAAATTAATTCAGAAGAAATTAATTCGTCGCCCGCGTATTAAATATTTAGACGTCGGAAATTCGAGCTTAGAGCGTTGAAACCGAGCGTCAGAAGTCGAGTAAAAAATAGTAAATTACGAGACGCGCAAATAATAATAAATCGACAATATTTCCTAAAATACCCCTAGAATCGGAATGCCCAGAGCATCCGAGTGGTAGGGGCATGATGTGCTGAGCATAGGTGGCTAGCATGCGCACCAAGCCAAGCCTAGGCTGGCTGGGGCACGCTAGCGCACCAACGCTAGCAGCCAAGGGCAGCAACGGCCGCAAGCAATAGCAATAGCCCGCACAAGGTGTGCGAGGCTTGCTGGCCGCAAGCAGCAGAAGCAGCCCGCACAAGCGTGCGTGGCTTGCTAGCTGCGATCAGCAGTAGCCCGCATCACCTAGGTGCGGGTGGGCCATAAGCAAAAAAGGGAAGCAAGTAAAGGGAGGGTTTAAATGTGAGGGACATGTGGCACAAGGAGAGTATGGAGTGGGGAGCAAGTATGGTCCCCTACTCTCAAAGTGGTCCTCACTTCCCTTTACATATAATAGTGACACTTGTAAATTTATTATTAGTTTAATTTGCTTATTTATTTTAATTTAGCTTTAAAATAAATTATGGAATTTCATGCTCCCACATTGATGGGATAGAAATTCCAACTCTCCCTCTTGCCTATAAACACCCATCTTGGGTTTTTGGGAAGAGTGCTTGAGTAGGAGTTCAATAGAGCATTGCATTAGCAAAAACTCTTAAACTCATATAATACTCGGGTTTTGGTCGGACCTCTCTAACCTCGAGGTAACGGACCTAAAAGTCGCTAGTAGTTTTTGCAGGTGGATTTTCGTAGGAGGCTCGCGTATTTTCGGAACGTAAGAGCCCGACTTTGAGGGCGAAGCATGCTTCAAAGGTAAATTTCGATTTTATCCCTTTATGATTATTTGTTATGCTTTATGGTTTTATGAATTGCGAATGGTTCTTTGGGTCAGGGTTGTGTCCGCGGTAAGTCGGACTTACCAAACCCCAACACTCAATACTTAGAAAGGGAGAAAAGAATCACATCAAAATATTTTTGAATTTTCTCTTTTCACTTTTTTTTTGGTTGTTTTCATTTTTTTTTTTCAAAGCAATTGTCCTCGCCTCTTTTAACTATGGACAGCTCTTACAACTTTACATTTACTATGTCCTTTCCTTTTTTTTTATCTTTGGACGGCTTTTTCCATCATTCATTTGCCATTATTCACAAAATATAATAAACACAATCTTGCTTACTGTAGGGAATAATTTCAAGCCTTTAATCCCACTATCTTGAACCCCACTGTGATCATACACTAAAGTACGGTGGCGTCCAAAAGGGAAGAAGATAGAGCAAAAGAGTCGCCAACAAGTTTTTTTAGGAACTTGTAAACAATTCACGAGGTGAAGGTTACACACCTTAACGATCCAAGAGATCGTCAACTCCATAAGGTCTCGAACCAAATAAGGGTTCGGGGATGAAGGTACAAATCCAACCTAAAAGAGATTGAATCTGCCTTAATAATAGGCCTCTACTTTATTCAGATCGTATTCATGTGCACTTTCTGATTAACATGCAATCAATAGGATTAACCCTAAACCTGTTTAATCTATGTTGGTTGAATATTAATGCACAAATAAACTATTATTGGCGATCATTTGAATTATAATCAAATTAAACCTAACAAGATTATTAATATCGTATTAATCGTGATTACAAGTACCAAATTCCCTTTAAACATACATAAAAGGTGTGATCAAGCAATAAATAAAAATAATGTATCAAGCAACATAATAAAAATCATGACAATAAAATTATAATCATAAAGAAAATAATCATCATCAAAATAATAATAATCATAAATTATAACAATTATAATCATAATCATGTTCATGTTAATATTAAAGCATAATAAAAATAGCAAGATCCTAGGCATGATACTAACAAGATTAATAACAAACCCTAGCATGTCACTAAGCAATAAAAATCAAATCTTTAACCCTAACATGATACTAACAATCATAAATATTAGGAAGAACATAGGAAGCATCGTAACAATCATATTTAATATTAAAATTATCCTAGACATGATACAAGGAATATCATAATAACAATATAAACATGATTTCTACATCATAACATCAATTAAAACCATTAAAGTACTTACTTTGATGCCTCGTACCTCTTTCTAATTACAAAATACACACGTTAGTAACTTCAAGGAAAATAATAAACAAACAATTAAAATTAAATAATTGAAATAGAGATTTGGGACCAAACCCTCAGAAATTAAAACCTTTCACGTCTAGGGCGAAGGCAACTTCGAATATGGCTAGGTGTTTCTAGATCTTGTGAATGCGGAATTTTGTAAGAAAAAGCAAAGTAAGAATTAAGAGAGAATGAGAATTGATGATGATTCGTGAGAATTGGTGAATCAAAACGAAGTTTTTAATACGTTATTTATAGAGAAAATCAGCCAAAAAGATAAAATAAACAAAACAGAGTCTGACGCACAAAAAACAGAGCTGGCGCAAACCCTGGCTAACTGGCTCTAGGCACCAACACTAGCGCCAGACGCCAATGGCTAGCGCCAGGTGCCAAAGCCAGGGGTTAGGCGCCAAGCCTAATTTTAACGCATTTTCGAAAATCAGATAAGTTTGCCGTACTGGAGGATAAAATCATATAATTTCCTCGAAAATGCTATTTGGTTTTGATTAAAACTCTTTATCAATGCTAATTGAATTAGGAATGAAAAGAACCTTCTAGAAGATTCTAGAAGACTAAAACCATTCCTAATTGCATTAGGAATGATAAATCATATTAGGCCCTCCCCTAGATCATTGGGCCGTATATAAAGCTCAAATCGGGCCCAGTTTGGTAAATTGGCCATAACTTCCTCAATATTCATCGGAATTGGGCTTATAATATATCGTTGGAACGGTCTTTGCAAGCCCCATCCAACTACACGACTATTGGACCCATATCATGGACCAACCAAACTGGATTGACTGTTTCCTTAAAATAAGTTTTCAAAAACAAAGAGAAGAGAAAAGAAATTAAAACTTTCCGCAACACTAGACTTTCCACACTTTCACTTCATTCAATTATGATTCGACGTGAAAGGTACTCATCACTGGGTTTGGTTTTGGGGAGACACAAATGGGTGTCTACAGAAGCCCCCACTTTGACTGAGTATGGAGAAACGCAAGTTTCGAAAACAAAAGTCAAAGTATCGATAGGGACGGAGAATTACTCTTAACGTTCTGCGATCCTAAATCAATCTTGTAACGCCGATACCTGCAAAACTATCGTTAGTTAAACAGATAAAAGAATTAAGAAACGCGTATCTTGCACTGTCGAGCACACGTCTCTGAAAGTAACCGATTTGCTGCTACTTTACTGTTGTTTTGATGACCTCCTGCAAGCTAGAGAATGCCATCCCGCTTGAAAACCGCTACGCCCGTAACTGCTTCCAATGTAGAAGATTGCTTCGCCTGAAACGATCCTCCTCCGGTATGATAATATTCCACGTCCAAGGGAATATCATCGAAGATTGCTTCTCTTGAAACAAATCCTCATCCGCATTGATAATATTCCACGTCCAACGGAATACTATCGAAGATTATTTCTCTCGAAACAATCTCCATCTGCATTGATAATATTCCACGTCCAAGGGAATACTATCGAAGATTATTTCTCTCGAAACAATCTCCATCCGCCTTGATAATATTCCATGTCCAAGGGAATACTATCGAAGATTATTTCTCTTGAAACAATCTCCATCCGCATTATGACCATCTTCCATGCCTAAGGGAATATGATCGAAGACAACTTCGCCCGAAATTACCTCCAGTTGTTTATGACAACTCTCCGCAAGCTAGGGAACGTCGTCGAAGATATCTTCACTAGAAGTCATCCTCATTTGATGCGATTATTTTCCTAAGGAAATTATCGAAGACCCACGCATGTCGATCTTTAAAAGTTCGCCTGAACTTTGCTTCCGCTATGCCTGTACGTCGACATTTTTGCTGCTTTGAACCTGTACGTCGGTGCCTTTTGTGAATGAACTATTATGTTGGTGCCTTTTTGCTAATGAGCCAATGCTTAGGCGCTTTAAGCTAAGTGAGACGATCTTTCATCAGGTCGACCACTTTATGTAATCAAGCCGATTACTAAATCATGTCAAATTGCTTAGAGGGGCTAACTGGCGTACCAAGGAACCCAAAAATATGTTGCAGAAAGGTAGAACAACCTCACCAAGTGGCTGGATGCTCTGGCGCCACTGAAAAGCCATCAGCGCCACAAAGCTGGCCTTAGCGCCAGGCGCTGAGATTGGCGCCAGGCGCCAAGCCTGACTTTTGACGCCAATGCACAAGGCTTGGCGCCAGCACGGGGATTTCCTGAAATACCCCTTTCCTCTTCATTTTGCTGGCTGCTCGTCGCGAAATTGCTCGAAAAAACCTGAAAACTTCAATTGCTCGGTTCTTGCTCGTTTCTCAACCGAATTCACTCAAATTCGTTGCAAATTAAAGCTCTTTTCATCTATTTTCCCGATCTATGTAAGTTTTCTTTATACTCACATCAGTTTTCATGAATTCTTGGCATGTTTATTCACAAATTTTATGTAAATTCGAAATTAATAATGCTCAATTTGCTTTGTTTGTCAAGTTTTATGCCATGAAATTGCTTGATTATGTTTGTATATTGCCTTGGGAGTAATTTGAGACTTGTTTGACTCAATTTGGTGAAGAAATGAGCAATTTGCCATTGTTAGACCTCCTAAGGTCGTGAAGAACAATGTGACTTGTTCTTGATGTTTTTGCTAGCAATTCTTGTCCAATTTGTCACAATAATTACTATAGTATTGCAAGAAATTGTTTGATTGCTTGAAAAATGTCGTTATGCTCAATTTGAATTCGTGCTCTATTTTAGTATTACGTACTCTGTTTTTTGCGAACATAGTATCATGCGGCTAGGCGAACCTTAGATACTATAGAACCTTAATTTATGATGATTTTGCACAATGTAGCATGGCTAGACAGCGAGGCTCGGGTTCACGGTCCCGAAACACTCGACGGGAGCATGAGCCCGTAGAGGATGACGTCACACCTTCCACTTCGCTTGGTCGGCTTCCCGAGTGGGATGAGCAGACCCTGTTCTTCGCCCCCGTCCACCACATTTCAGAGAGGGTGAGACGGGGCATCACGGTCGGGAGGACGCGCTATCACGGTTCCGGCTGTGATGGTTTGGGCGATTTGTACAAGATGTACATCGCCGGGGATCTTGAGACGAGACTCCTATGGGAGTCTTGTGGACTGTCTACTTTGTTCGAGACCTCCGAGGCTATGGTTGCCTCTAGCGGGGGTCACCATGTAGTGCGCGCTTTGGTGGAGTTCTTCTGGGATACCACCAACACTTTCCATTTCCCTTGGGGCGAGATGATGGTCACCCCTACGGACTTCAGTCTCATTACAGGACTGGAGTTCACTTATGTGCCACTGCCGTTCGATAGTGGAATCGACGTCTTTTCTTCGGACGTCGAGGAGTTGTTGGGGCCGATCGCTATTCAGGCCTGAGCTAAGGTCGAGACGACTCTGTTTAGTGCTAGGGGAATTCGCCGCTCGACGCTGGCAGCGGCTTTTGATGACGATGCGACCACCCGAGAGCAGCGGGTGCGCATCTTTGCTCCGATGTTGTTGTCAAGGACATTCTCCCCTGACAAAGGTAGTAGGGCGTTGCTTTACTATCTTCCTGTTGTCCGTGATCTTCATCGGATCGGGACTTATGAATGGGCCAACTTGGCCTACGCTGACTTCGTTCGCGCGCTGAGGGACTCGTGTCGACACCGGTCCTTTGGGACAAACATCGCTTTGTCTGCCTTTTGGAAGGTCGTAGAGGTAAACATTATTCCTTATAAAGTTTAGCTCTATATATTAGCTAGCATTTACTTACAATTTTAACTCCTTGTAGATCTGGTTCTAAGAGTACTTCCCTTCTGCTGCGCCGGCGAGACCATCGCCGCGCGGATTTCCAGTGAGCGCCTCTTGGGGCGGAAGCCATGTGAATATGTCTACTACACATGTCCGGAAGTGGATCATTGCGGTACGACTTTTATTATTTATTTGCTTTTACGCGATGCTTTAGGTATACTCTCGCCTGATTGATGTTCTTTGTAGGGTCCTGAGGTGGTGTACCGGCCATGGGGCGGTTGGACAGTCCCTGGGTTAGCCGCACAGTATTCTGCTGAGCGTCGCTATTTCTTGGGGACTTATGGAGCGATCGTGTACTTAGGAGAGAGGGTTGCTAGACAGCATTCCTCTGATGTCTTCGTCGTTCCTGCTGCTCCACCACGTCACATGTTCGATGAGGCGTGATTGTCGAGCATGTCTGAGGGAGTTGGTACCCCTTGGCAATCCTATGTGATCCCTGGGCAGTGCTATGCTGAGGAGCTACTACCGTTGTTAGCTCCAACCCCCGTACCGGCCGAGGATGTGAGGGTAAGATTTTTCAGCTTTTACTTTCCATTAGGTAGCCCCCAAGTAATGTTTTACTGACTTTTTTCTTTATCAGGATGGTGCTACTGAGTTCGTGCCACCCCGTATGTCCATCCACTACCAGGGGATGTACGGGCCGATTGAGGAGATGATTTCTCCGGCTCCCGAGGGCGCGCGCTTCATAGAGCGGTCGATTCCTCGCCACAAGACTAGAGTAAGCCTTGTTATTAACAATTTTTGTCCATATATCATGCGTGTCTACTGACTTATTTTTCTGACAGTTTTCGCGCGAGGTGGTTTCGGCGATGGCACGATGTATAGATGCTTTCCGGAGCCAGCTCGTCCGGATGAGGAATGCGGCCACTTGCCGTCGGGACGACGTCATTCGAGAGGTAGTCTTTCTTTATATATTTTTTGCATTACCTGCTTCAATTTTGCCTTGTTTCTGATTTAATCCTTTTAGGGCCAGCCTATTGCTTCTCACTCCCGCGCGAGACCTGAAGGGCGGAGGGATCCGGCGAGGTCCAGCTCGAGACGTCGTCGTACTTCGTCAAGGGGTAGAGGTGGTCGCTTTGAGGCCGCTCGTGCTGACGTTACAGAGGGCTCGGGATCTTCTTCTGAGGGTGCTCATGTTGCACCGGTAGGAGAGGCTACCTTGGCTTTCAGAGGTGGTGGGATGTACGAGGTAGGCTCTTCATCGCAGCACCCTCCGCTGCCTCAGCTCAGGTTGATCCTGGGTGGAGTGGACCTACATTGAGCTTTCCTCCTCCTGCGGAGACTGGAGCTGGTGGAGAGGTGACTTCTCGTACGGCGCAATTTTATGATATGATGGGCATACGTCCTCCGGCGCCGTAGTTTGTTCCTGTGTATATTTTATTTTGACATTTCATAGAACTTTGCCTTAGACTCATTATTTATAGACGCATTTTGTATATTTATGCTATTATGAGCTATTTTGTTTGCTATTATTATGTGCATGTTTGTGTGTACAAGAGAAGTGTGACAATTTTGCGCAAAAAATCCGTCATTTTTATTATTGATGGAGGGTATCCGACTCTCTCCCCCAACAGAAAAAATAAAAAGGAAAAAATCAAATAAAATGTCGGGTGTTTGGAATTTAAATAAAGTCCAAAAAAGAATAATATAATTAAAAATAATAGCTATTTTAATTAATTAAGAAAAAGGATAAAAAAATGTTTAGGAAAGATAAACGGGGCCATAAAGTCATTAGTTGACTCGAGTTTAGTATAAAAACGCAGGTTAATCACGCGCGCTTGATGTGACCACTTGGCGCCAGCTGGCACCACAAAATGGCGTGTGGCGCCTGGCGCTACACTTAACGTGTGGCGCCAAGCGTTGGCGGCTGGCGCAAATTACGGGATTTTGACGCCAATTGACGCTGATGCCGTATTTCATTTTGATTAAAACTTCTCGCAATTTGTGTATAAATAGCCCCCTGCCCAGCCGATTCTTCTCATAATTCCAGCGAATAAAATAATTCTTTGCTTTAGAAAAAAAAAATTAATAACCATGTCTTTAGTCACCAAAACCTTCACCCAATATACTCATGAATGGTGTCGATCTCTTAATGCTATGGAGAGAAAAGAATTAGATTTATTTCACTTGGGGGGAATTTATGGCATCAAAGGGGTAGATCTTGACTTAGATTTCATACATACCGCTCTAGAATTTTGGAATGTTGATACTCATTGTTTTAGAATAGGGTATGATGAGATTAGCCCTTTGCCAAAGGAATTTGGTGCTATTTTAGGCTTCCCAGCAATAGACCTTATAGTAATTCCTAGAGTAGATGCATATTATTATAAGGATTTTGAGCGCTTCTTTAATTTAAAAGAAAGGGATTTATCAAAAATAGTAGATGGCAACACAGTGAATTTGAAAGAATTTGCACGCCATTATTTTGATAAACCTCTTTCTGAATCTTTTTATATATATAGAAGAACTAGGTTAAACCCCGTGCAAATGCACGGTTGTTGAATAATTATGATAATAATATAATTATATAAAAATTAATGAATCTATTCATCAGGTATTAAAGTGCATGAAATATATTAAAACAATTAAAACATGTGAGAGAAAATATTTATAGTTATAATGTGCAAATTGATATTTTAGGAAGTTTATTTTAGATTTTATAAAAAAAAAAAAAAAAAAAAAAAGGTCATAATCTAAATGCAATCTTTATTTTTATATAATAACGATTTTATTTAGAAAGTAATTTTGGCGGGAATTTTTTTAATAATATGTTGCCAAGTGTTCCTACATATTCTCTTTTAGTAGTATGTAATTGATGGCTTTCTTATTTTGCATGCTTAATCAATTTTTTTTTAGTAGTGGTAAAAATAATGAAGACCAATCAATTATAACCACCGTACTAGAACAAATTGAATCAGGGAGAAATCCGATGCCATTGATAGTTGGAGAGACTATGATTAGTCTTGATGAACTGAAAAGGGACCCAAAAGCACCTTTTTGTGGCTCTCCAATTTTATTACAGGTAGAAAAATAATATTTTTAATTACAGAAATCAAAAAATATATTTTTGTATTGTAATAATAATTTAATTGCATTGCAATATTTTTTTTTTTTTAGATGTGGCTAATGGAAAGGCTAGGATTAATTAGCCCTCCGGACGATATTGAGAAGTATACTCCTAATTGCTTCGTGAGAAGGAAGAAACGCATCCCAAAAATTGGCGCCATGGGTTGAGAAAGGTCTTCGAATCTCGTGATTTTGCTATCAAGTGGGTCGTCCCCTGGTGGAAAATAGAAAGGATGGTTGGTGTCAACAAGAAACCTTTCTGCTGCCTTCCAAGCTTGTCTCGTGTGACTTATTATTACCCTTGCAGGGTAAAAAGACAATACGACTTGCTTCAGAATATTCCTTCCGGGGATCTTCGTCCTCCCTATGAGTAGCCTGTTTCTCAAGAAGTAGACAGATTTGATGCTTACTGAAGTGATAGATCTTTGTGTGAAATGATTACCCAAAAGGTTCCACCTTCTTTGCCCAATGATGTAAAGAAGTGGTTGCTGAAGAGACCTTCGAAGGATCAGGGTAGAACTGATGTGAAGAGTCGTCTGGGTGACAAGGTGATTCCTGCCAAGGAACGCTTAGGTGCAAGAATTGAATTCAAAACACCTGCAATGCCTAGGAAGAAAGGTGCTACCAAGGATTAAGGAAAAAGGAAAGCTGACACCACAGATAAAAAAGCTTGGGTGGAAAAAAAGCATGGAGTATTAGCTGAAGGGGAGACTATCTACTCTAAGATTGGATGTAGGTCCTCTAAAGGATGCCTACTAGCTAAAGTTATATATGAGGAGGAGGAAGTAGACAAGAATTGGAAAAGGGCTAGAAAGGAAAAGAAAGATTAGGAGCATTACTTAACTTTCAATATATTAGACTTAGTTTATTTTTCATTTAAAGTTAATTTATTTCAGCTTTATTAAAATTCCACCAATAATGTAATTTTATTTTATTAATGAAATTTCAGCTTTCAATTAAATTATTTACTTTAAATTTATTTTATTAAAGCAATTAAAAACCGAAAAAACTAATTTTCTAGAAATTCTTCGAGTACGGAAGTCGAAAATTTTCCGAAAAACACCGAACTTCGCCCAGAATTTATTTCCAAATTGGCGCCAGTTATTTGCAATTGGCGCCTGTCATTGAAGTCTGGCGCCAGGCACTGACAAAGGAATAAACGCGTCGTCAATTGTCTATCCCTAGATCAAATACAATTTATACAACCTAAACAAACCTAATACGAGTATAAGGCAAGCATAGGGGTCGAACCACAGAGAACGGTAAACACCACCAAATGTTATCAACAATTAAGCTATTCCGGAATAGGGGATAAATAAACTAAAGTCTAAAAATGCTAAAACAAGAAATATAACATTAAGGGAAATGGTTTAAGTATAGCATTCACTTGAACATAAATAAAGGCATAGAAATTGAATTAATTATGAACTAAACATGCTCGAATATCGAAATTAAGAATCCAATCTAGCCGCCTTCCGGGGTCAATTGGCTTTTCCTAACATAGCCTCTATGTTTCCACATTAGAACCATATACTAGGAGGTACTATTAAATAACAATCGATAGTAATGAACCTTAACTAAGTCAACTTCCGTTTCTTGTTAGCAAAGATTCACCTTTAATCAACCAACAATGTGCACTTGCAAGAAGATTAAAGAATATCAAGCATATAAAGAATTTAATCACAAATAAATCAATTCTAAACCCTAGAACATGCTCAAGGTCCAACTACACCACAACCATCCCCTTAATAGGGAAATTACTCACTAATCATGATAATAACAAGATTAATCAACAAATAATCAAGAATCAACATGATCAACAAGCAATACCAACAATTAAAATAATAATCAAAATAAACAAATAAAAATAGAGGAGAGAGAGTAAGAAATTGCTCATTAATTGAAGATGAAGGTCTACAAAGGATTGAACAAGCTCCTTCTTCAAAATCCAAGTTCATTAATGAAGAAAACCTCACTTTCTCTCTCTACCAAAGAAGACTAATCCTAACCTAACCTTAAACTAATTAGAGAGATCAATAGATAGTTATTGAATGTCTTCTTAATTACCCCAAAAAAATGGGTATTTATACTAACTTAATAAAACTAGGAAAAATAGAAAAAGAAAATAAAATAAAATAAATTAAAAGGGAAAGTAAAAAATAAAATCAGAAACTAAAAAATAAAAATAAAAGAAAAGAAAGAAAATAAGAAAAGGGAAAAGAAAAAGAAATAAAAATAAAACAAATCAATCCCCCCCAAAACAATCAGCTACCCCCTTTCCCCTTCTTCTTCGAAATTGGCTGCTTCAATATCAACACCAAACAACCATCATCAATGGCTCAAAATCATCACCGACATCTTCATCAACCAGCAATCAATCAAGGTCGTTCAATTTTCATTAAAACTCGCGTGAGAAGCTCGTGAAATGGTTCGATCGAACCGGTGGCTGGTTCGACCGAACTACGGGGTTGGTTCGGTCGAACCAAGGGTATGTTTGACCACTCCTCTTCGAATAACAAAACCCCCAAAGTCTCTGACTCGAAGTTCGGTCGAACACTCATTGATTTGCTCGAACTTGATTAATTTGCTAATTGTTCTGGTTTTTGGGTCGATTGGTTGCTTAATTGGTGGTTTGAGTAGTTGCGGGTCAGGTGTGGTGAAGGGCTGCCGTTTGGGTGGAGTGAGTGCCCGCTGCGAAGGGTATCGAGAATGGAGATGAATTGGAGCTATGGGTTGCGGGCTGCTCTGATTTGGGGCTGTTGTTGTGCGAATTGGTGATGCGGGGTGATTGTGTTGCTGTTGGTGTTGTTGGTGGTTGAGAACGGTGGCGCGGCTGGTGGTAATTGGGTTGGTTTTGCAGGCTGTAAATTGGTGGTTGAAGGTGAGGGTGAGCAGGGGTTGCGCGAAGGTGGATGAAGGCTGGTGGTTGGAAGTTGGATTGGTTGGGGATTGGCAACCGGTGGCTGTTGCAGTGGGTTGTTGGTGTTTGCGGAGTTGCAGGCTGTAAATTGGTGATTGAAGGTGAGGGCTGGTGCTGCGGGGTGAAGGTGGAAATGGTGTTTTGGTGTGGTGGAGGATAAGGGGAAAAGAGAGGAGGAGTGTGGTGAAGGATAAGTGGGCAGCATGCTTGTGAAATGGGCATTTGGCGTTTGACTCAAATTGGAACCCGAACTCACTTGACATGAATCCCGAACCCCTACACACAAAACCGAAGGAAGGAATTGGGATAAATAAAATAAAAATAAAAATAAAAATAAAAATAAATAAAATGGAAATAAATAAAATGAAATAGAAAATAAGAGGCACAAAACTAAAACTAAAAATAATTAAAACTACGCAAGCAAATAAGATAAAAATAAAATAGGAAAATAGACTAAAACTAATAAAATAAAGAAAATAAACTAAAACACACCAAAATTACCAAAATAAGCTAGAAATGTTATTAAGAGAAAACAAGAGAAAGAAAGGGAAAATAAGATAAAATAAACACGAAAATGACTCTAAAACTACTCCCTAAGAGTGACATAAATGTCACTCATCAGGCGCCAATTTCATCGGCTGGCGCTGATGGTTGTTGGCTGGCGCCAGGTTCTTCTCTGCGACGCCGATAATTCGCCTATCTTCTATTGAATTTTTAATTAATTCTGGAACGCATAGATGTCGAAAAATAAAGTGGCCGCACCCGTAAAGGGTTGCCTACGTATCCTTTCTTAAGGAATCAGGCCGAACGTAGCTCTCTTGAGTATCCTACTCAAGTAATTATGGGTAGTATTTCTTAAGTTGGTCAAGATTTGTCATGTTCGAGAATTCATTTCCATCCATATCAGCTAGTTTTGCTGCACCTCCTGACAAGATTGTTTTGACAATGTAGGGTCCCGACCAATTAGGTCTAAATTTACCCCTTGGATCTAAAACATTTTTCCTTAGTGCTTTTAACACCAAGTCCCCTACTTTGATATTTCTTGTCTTGACCTTCTTATTAAAATGCATAGCCATACGAGTCTGGTAACACTGAGTCTGATGTAGAGCTTCTAGTCGTTTCTCATCGAGTAGAATCAATTCATCATATCTTGCCCTAGTCCATTCAACTTTATCGAGTTTACTCTCCAACGCAATGCGTAGAGATGGTATTTCTAGTTCGACAGGTTGTACGGCATCTATTCCATATACCAAGGAAAATGGCGTATTTCCTGTTGATGTATGGATTGACGTGCGGTAATCCCACAATGCGAAGTGAACTTTGTCAGGCCAATCCTTATAATTTTCCGTCATTTTCTCGATGATAGTCTTTAAATTTTTATTAGCTGCCTCGACTGCTCCATTTGCTTGAGGTCTGTAAGGGGAAGAATGATGATGTTGAATGCCGTATTTTTGTAGCAATTCTTCACATTCGGCTTAAAAGTGAGTTCCATTGTCACTTATCATTTCATGTGGGACTCCGTATCGACAAATAATATTTCTCTCGATAAAGAGTGCTACATGTTTTGCAGTGAGTTTAGCGTATGATTGCGCTTCGACCCACTTTGTGAAGTAATCGATTGCTACTAGGATATATTCGTGGCCTCCTGTTCCTGGGGGAGTGATTTTGCCAATGATATCAATTCCCCATGTAGAGAATGGTCATGGCGATGTGTAGGTGTAGAGCAAAGATGGAGGGACATGTTGTAAATTTGCATAAATTTGGCATTTAGGGCATCTTTTTAGGTATTGATGGCAATCCCTATTCATTGTAGTCCAATAATATCCTTCTCGCATTATCTTCTGGACTAGCATTTTGCCATTTATATGAGTGCCACAGATTCCTTCGTGGACTATCCTCATTGCTCTTTGTGCATCCTTTTTTCCTACACATAAGAGAGCTCGACCCTTAGGTACCCTTTTATGTAGCTTGTTGTCTATGAGTACATATTGGGAAGCCAAAAGCCTTAATGCTGGTTTAGCTCTTTTATCAGCATGAGGAGGGTATTCTCCATTGGTGACATAATTGAGTATGTCCGTGTACCACGGTTCTTCTTCTTCTTCTTCTTCTTCGCCTTGGACTACTTCGTCGTCTTCTATAGCCTGGACGTATGCTCGTTTGTGTCTTCTATAGCCTGGACGTATGCTCGTTTGAGGAATTTGCTCGATTTCCGTGGGAATCCTAACCATTGAGGCTAGTCTTGCCAAGGCATCAGCAAATTGATTTTCCTCTCTAGGTAGATATGTATATTCTACCTACTCTAACTGATCGGTAAGAGTTTCCAGATAGGTTTGGTAAGGGGCTAGGCTTTCGCTCCTTACTTTCCATCTTTTAGATATCTGATTGAGGATCAAAGAAGACTCTCCGAATATTCTTAACTTTTTTACTCCCAATGCCAAAGCTGTTTCAAGGCCTACCACGCATGCTTCATATTCAGCAGCATTGTTGGTAATGTCGAAATCAAGCTTTATGGAGATTGGAACATGCTCTTCTTTAGGTGATACTAGTAACACTCCAACGCCACATCCCTTTTTGTTTGAGGCTCCGTCGAAGTACAAGGTCCAAGTATCATCTTCAGTAACCATCAGATCTTCATCTAGAAATTCATTGTCTTGTATTGGCGTCGAGTCTTCTATTGGAAAATCTGCTAGAAAGTCTGACACCACGGATCCTTTGATAGCTTTTTGTGGCATGAACCTTACATCAAATTGGGATAGATTGACTATCCATCTTGATATGCGTCCGTTGAGTGTAGATTTCTCAAATAGATACTTGAGTGGATCTAATCGGGAGACTACGAAGACGGTATGCACCAGCGTGTAATGTCTTAACTTAGTTGTGGCCCACACCAAGGCGAGGCACAACTTCTCGAGCGGTGTGTAGCGTGCTTCGTATTCGAGCATCTTCTTGCTTAGGTAGTAAATTGCGTTCTCTTTGCCTTCTACTTCTTGTGCTAGCATAGCTCCCATTGTCTCTTTGGTAACTGTCTAATATAACCTAAGAGGTATTCCGGGGAGTGCTGGTGCTAATACGGGAGTATTTGCGAGATAGGCTTTGATCTTTTCAAAGGCTTTTTGACACTCTTCATCCCATATTACTGGTACATTCTTCTTGAGTTTCTTGAAGATTGGTTCACATAATGTCGTCAGTTTTGATATGAACCTACTTATGTTTTGCAACCGGCCAATAAATCCTCGAACCTGTTTTTCAGTCTTGGGCGGTAGCATTGACATGATTGTTTTGATCTTGGTTGGGTCTACCTCTATTCCTCTAGAGCTTATGACGTAACCCAAAAGCTTGCCTGAGGTGACTCCAAAAGCATACTTAGATGGATTCAACCTCATATTATATTTTCTTAGCCTTTCGAAAAATTTCCTTAAGGCTACTTGATGGCCTGGACTGTCTTTTGATTTCACAATCATGTCGTCGACATATACTTCGACTTCTTTATGCATTATGTCATGGAGTAAAGCAGTTGCTGCACGTTGGTAAGTAGCACCCGTGTTTTTTAACCAGAATGGCATTACCGTGTAGCAGTAAGTGCCCCATGGTGTTATAAAAGTTGTTTTCTCCATGTCTTCTTCTGCCATGAGAATCAGGTTGTAACCTGCGTACCCATCCATAAACCAGAGAAGCGCGTGATTTGCCGTGTTATCTACCAGAATATCAATGTGTGGCAAAGGGAAGTCGTCCTTTGGACTTCCCTTATTTAGATCTCGATAGTCGACACACATCCTTACCCTTCCGTCTTTCTTCGGAACTGGGACGACATTGGCGACCCATTCGGGGTATTTGGATACCTTGATGAAACCTGCAGTTATTTGTTTTTAAACTTCTTCTTTTATTTTTAGAGCTACGTTGGGTTTCATTCGACGTAACTTTTGCTTTACAGGTTTCATTCCTGGAATTAGTGGTATTGTGTGTTGAGCTATTTCTCTATTAATGCCTGGCATATCTTCATATGACCAAGCAAATACATCGATAAATTCTTTAAGTAAGTTAATTAAATCGGTTCTTTCTTGTTTATTTTGTGTTAATCCGATTTTAACTTCTCTTTTATGAGTTGAATCATTTGAGATATCAACTGTTTCAGTTTCTTCAATTACCGGTGTTTTCTTTTCGAGTGTTTCCATTGCTTTAATAATTTCTTTGTCTTTTTCATTGTTAGTTAAGCAATGCTCGTCATCTTGGGTTAGAGAAGAACACAAGAAGTAAGGAAAATGAGAAATATTATTATACTTTGAGATCATTACATCAAAGAGTCATATGTCCTCAGAGACTGGATCACTAACTATCCTAGGAGAAGAAATAGGAGGGGGAGGTGTTACTACTAAAGACTTAGAAGACTCTAGAGGAAAAGACTCAGACTCAGACTCAGACGACTCTTCAAACATCAGTCCTTGCCCTGTCGTGATGGATATCTTCCTTCCGCTTGGAGTAGTCACCTTGATAGTCTTGCGCCACCCTTGTAGTGATCCTTCAGCTGGAGTAATTAGCTTCGAGGGATCGAATCTTTCACTTTGTAGGACTGTTTGAATGAGCGAGGAGTTATCCTCTTTATAAGTTGGCTCATTCTTTTCTCGCCCAAACAGTAATCCCATGACGTTAAAGTCAAAGCATGGGGGTGCTTTCTTCTTGTAGACAGGAGTTGGGATTTCATCAGTGAAGTAACAATCCAAGAAAATCTCGAATCCCGGTTGTTGTATGCCGTTTACAACAAATGGCTCGGGAAATTCATAGCATGGATAGTCCTCTCCTTCTTTTATAAACTGACCATTAAGTGTAAGAGGTTACTGGTCCATTGGGATTGCTTTCCTTTGAATACGAGCGTCCCTACGTGCTTTTGACTTTTCCAGAGCTCGCTTAAGATCTTTCCGAGTCGGTTCGAAACCAAGTCCAAAAGTGTTTAACTTAGGGAGGCCAGGTGGCTCTAGCGGTTTTTCCATTCCTTTCTTCTTCCCTAGGGTCATCCCAGGAAAATGTCCTTGTTTCTTCAGCATGGCATTGACAATCATGTTGGAATGGGGGTCATGGCAAAGAGGGGTCCTTTTATCCTCCTGGATTAAGGAGACTTCTTCGTTAAAGCCCCATAAATCTTCATCATCCTCGTCGTGCTCCACGTTAATAATTGGGTTTTCTATAGATTTGATCCTCATAGGCAAAGCATCGATAGTGATTGGAATTCCCCCAACTATAGCTTTTACTTGTTGGTGGAGAGATGAAGGGACGACCTTTAGATCATGAAGCCAAGGGCGTCCCAACAACAAGTTGAACGAAGCTTTAATATCTACTACTTGGAAAGTAGTAGCATGTTCTATTGCTCCCGCCGTTACATTTAGGGTGATCTTGCCAAGAGCTTGACGACGAGTGTTGTCATAGGCCCTTATTCCTTGTGTAGACGGAGTTAAATCTTCGTCCCTTATGCCGAGCATCCTCGCAGTTCTAAATGGACAGACGTTGATCGCCGATCCATTGTCTACAAGAGTCATAGGAACATTCATCCTCTTGCAAACTACTGTAAGGTTTAATTCCTTGTAATGTTTGTCACCTTCTGGGGGTAAATCTTTGTCAGAAAATGTGATCAAATTAATCGGACTAGGAAGGTCACTTGTGAGGAAGTTGGCTAGTCCCTTAGGAGTAGTGTCAGAATCTATCCCGATTTTGTCCAAGGCATTCATTACAGCCAACCTATGTTCTCGAGATGTTGCCAGAAGTTTCCATACATTCATCTCAATCTTTGTCTTCTTAAACTGCTTAATAATATCATTGTCTTCAATGATAGGTATGGGAACTTGTTGTGTGGTTGGCATAGGTTGTGTTGAAATGGGAGGTTGCATTCTCCCGGATCTTGTGAGGACGTCTATCGATGAGTCTTCTTCAGCCCAAATGTCATCTATGGTGTATGACACAAAAGGTGAAGGTCTTACTATATCCTTTAGATAGACATCTTCTTCATCACTGTCCCAAACTCCATTGATGGTCGCATCCTCTTCTTGTTGAACTTGGACTAGTTTCTTTTCATCAATCATTTTCTGAACCAAATCCTTGAATTTGAAACAGTTTTCTATAGTGTGACCCCCTGATTGATGATACCGACAGTAATATTTATCCGTCCTTTCCAACGATTCGAATGGTCTCGGTTCGAGAGGTTTGATCTCGCCACTCTCGGAGAGCATTTCGAACATTTGTGTATATGGGATCCCAATTGGAGTGTAGATTCTATTGCTCTTCTTGGGTTTTTCAGTGACTTGTAAGGGAAAGTGCTTTGCCTCATAAGTCGTTCCCTTGCTAGCTAGAGGTAATGAGATCTTATTAACTTTCACAAGATCTTGAATGAGGTTTTGAAACCTGTAGCATTCATCAGTGGTATGACCGTTTCCTCGATGGTATTTGCAGTAGGATTTGGGATCCCACCTTGAAGATCGCTTTTCTGATATTGGATCCTCTGTTGGACCAATAGGTTTGATTAGTCCTTGATCATAGAGGCGATCAAAAATAGCGTCGTAGGTCATTCCTATGGGTGTGAATTCTCTTTTAGGTTTATCTTTCAGAAGTGGAACCTCATCATATTTCTTATGGAGTTCGTTCATAGCTTTGAGAGCTTCACGTAGTAGATACGATACCTCCCTCATAGACAGTGTGAGCAATTGTATATCATCCTTATTTGTCGGTTCTGGAAGGTTATCCTTGACATCGAAAAAGATTTCCTCTTCTTTTTCTGTGGCACGGATTTCTTTGACAGGTCTAATCAGAGATGAGGGGTCAACATCGTCTTCCTCATCAGAGATAGCCAGGGTATGAGCGAGAGGTGCATTGTCAATGCTTGGATTCTTACTGGCAGGGGGCAACGGCAGCTTGTTATTGTCAATCAAGTCTTAGATAGCTTCCTTAAGCTTCCAACAGTTTTCGGTGAGAAGGCCCCTACCTTGGTGATACTTGCAGTGTGCATTGGGGTTCCAATTAGCCGACCTCTTCTCAACTAGTGGGTCCCCAAATTGTCTAATAGGATTTATAAGACCCTTTGCATTTAATCGATCAAATGCGGTGTCATAACTCATGCCAATAGGAGTGAAGTTCCTCCTAAATGGTTTCTTCTTTCCTTGATTGTTCATAGCAAGGACTTCTCCTAAATTAAAAGTGCTAACGTTGTTTGAGTGGGCGGTTTTGGAAGAAGAAGGATTGTCGTTCTTCTTTCCTTTCCAGCCACTGTTGGAGTTACTATTGGCAGCTTTTAATTTAGCCAAGTCGTCTTCAATATTGATCCCAATATCATAAACGGCCTTGAAGGTATGGAGATTATTTTGGTATTTGAGATGCTTGGAATATTTTTCTTGAAGATTTTTGATGAATAGCCTCACAGATTCTTTTTCACTTGGCACCTGAATCATCTTAGCTGAGGTTTCTCTCCATTTGTTAAAGAAAGAGGTGAAGCCTTCATTCTCTTTCTGCTTGAGTATTTCAAGTGCCCTATGGTCAGTCTCGACTTGAATGTTGCACTTGTATCTATTAACGAAAGCGTTTGCTATGGACTCCTAGGTAGAGGTCTTTTCTTTCTCGAGAGAAAAGAACCATTGTCGGAAAACGGTCTCGAGAGATAATGAGAACAGAGAGGGGAAAACTTTCTTATCGATACCCTTAATACTCATTATTGTTTCAAATGCTCTTAAATGAAAGTAAGGGTTGTCAGTTGCTCTGAATTTTGGGATGTCGTTGGCGTTGAACTTCTGCGGAAGAAGTTCTTTGTCCACCG
This sequence comes from Chenopodium album, assembly GCF_948465745.1. NCBI lineage: Eukaryota > Viridiplantae > Streptophyta > Magnoliopsida > Caryophyllales > Amaranthaceae > Chenopodium > Chenopodium album. The sequence goes on along the minus strand of NC_137834.1, from coordinate 48,688,565 downwards.
AGACCCCTTGTGATGTAAGCTCTTGAAACTTGTAGTCGATAGAAAACTTGCTTAAATTCTCTTGCATGAGGTCCATCTGTTGTTGCTTCACGGGATCATCGATCTTGAGTGCGAGAAGCTTCAGTGTCTCAGTCACGGTAGCTAGTTGGTTCTTAAGATCATTGACTTCTTCTTGTGTTGCCATTATAGTCTTAGCTTTCCTCTTACGAGCTATTGGTTTGTCGAAAAGTTGGACTTGTACGAAGAGGTTATCTTTGATTAACCGTCCTTCCTTTCTTGACCACGCGCTGTAAATTAAACAATTTTGCGTTTTAATTACTTGACTCGAATCAACTTGACTTTACGGTTTAGTTTAAGGAAGAAAAGGAAAAAGAAAAAGGGTGTGCTTATTTTTTGGCAAAAATAATGTACATATTTTTAGGGAACTAAGTATAGTTTTTTTTATTTGGAGGATTAATATCCGACTTACCCCCTTAAAAAAATGACAGAAAAAGCGCACACAAGACTCTCTTAGACATGGTCAAAGTATGTGTATTGGTGTGTGCGTTGAGTGTAAGTGACATGCTTGGACTCTTGTGTAAGACCATGGGACTTAGTGCCTAAAATCGATCATTGACCCAAATAAGTATTATTGACAGCAAAATTTAATCGAATTAATTAGCAAACTGATTAATTAGACCCTAGGTGATGACTCGACCAATAATCCGAACTGTCGGCCAAACGACAGGACTGGCGTCACACCGTGGAGCTTGGCGCCAGACGACAGAGCTGTCGTCAGGCGCTACACTCCATAATGTGGCGCTATAGCTCAGACCTTGGCGCCAATATTGGAGCTTAGATCTGGGACTGTTTTCGGTGTTATTAGTCAATCGGGGTATGCCTAAAGTCGTACTAGGTCAATTCTGATTAAAATATTAGACTTTAATGACTCAAATTAATTAATTAATTAATTAGGTAAAGTTCTTTAATTCATTAATTTATTTAGTCTCAACTCAAGTCAACAAACGGTTAAGAGAAACATAGAATATATATGCACAACAAATAATGCACAATTAGTCAAGTAGGCACAATATGATGCAATGCGTTTGCAACCTAACCATGGCTCTAGTTCTCTAAAGTTTGGTATATGGTTTAGTCAATAAAGGGTCCATGGTTAATTGTCCGGATGCACCGCATGAAAGCCTAACCGTGAAGGGTTGGCGCGAGTGGATGGGACACCGCGAGTTTTAAAAAAAAACTCGCTACCATGGTTTGGTGAATTCAACATCTCGGATGTACCCTTTGTTGCACGGAGCGTTCAATCAAGTAGATGGAGCATGAATTCCCAGAGGGTTATGTCCATATGTAGAACACATATGGGTTTCAGAAAAGTGAGAACAAAAATTCAATCAGGAAGTAGGATCGAGCAAACAATACGAAAAACTGGTCGAAATTAGAACGCATATTTCTGGCTCGGTATTGGGGGAAATTGGCGCCAGCAAACAGAGATTGGCGCCAGCTTTTAACTGTAGCGCCTGGCGCCAATACTGGTGTCTGGCGCTACAATTAAAATAATGGCGCCAAGCTCTGGCCCCTGACGCTACTTCCCACATGCCTCAGTAGCTTTCTGTGCTCGATAAAATTTTCCAGTTTCACGCGGTGTTATTTCAGTCCTAGTTGTGAAAGACGTTTCCCAAATTTCCTACGTGTAAAATCCTATGTTTTTAACTCATTACGAATGGTCTTTCCAATGAGATCTTTTTTATGCATATGACAATAATGTTAATCAAAATTACGCACATGAAATACTTAGAACTTTTCGAGTCTCATCCACTCATTCTAAATCATTGCCGAAACAAATTCAGGAATTAAAATAGAAATCCTCCCCAGTGGAGTCGCCAAAAACTGTAGGGAATAATTTCAAGCCTTTAATCCCACTAGCTTGAACCCCACTGTGATCGTACACTAAAGTACGGTGGCGTCCAAAAGGGAAGAAGATAGAGCAAAAGAGTTGCCAACAAGTTTTTTTAGGAACTTGTAAACCATTCACGAGGTGAAGGTTACACCACTTAACGATCCAAGAGATCGTCAACTCCATAAGGTCTAGAACCAAATAAAAGTTCGGGGATGAAGGTACAAATCCAACCTAAAAGAGATTGAATCTGCCCTAATAATAGGCCTCTACTTTATTCAGATCGTATTCATGTGCGCTTTCTAATTAACATGCAATCAATAGGATTAACCCTAAACCTGTTTAACCTATGTTGGTTGAATATTAATGCACAAATAAACTATTATTGGTGATCACTTGAAATATAATCAAATTAAACCTAACAAGATTATTAATATCTTATTAATCTTGATTACAAGTACCAAATTCCCTTTAAACATACATAAAAGGTGTGATCAAGCAATAAAAAAAATAATGTATCAAGCAACATAATAAAAATCATGACAATAAAATTATAATCATAAATAAAATAATCATCATCAAAATAATAATAATCATAAATTATAACAATTATAATCATAATCATGTTCATGTTAATATTAAAGCATAATAAAAATAGCAAGACCCTAGCCTGTCACTAATCAATAAAAATCAAATCTTTAACCCTAACATGATACTAACAATCATAAATATTAGGAAGAACATAGGAAGCATCGTAACAATCATATTTAATATTAAAATTACCCTAGACATGATACTAGGAATATCATAATAACAATATAAACATGATTTCTACATCATAACATCAATTAAAACCATTAAAGTACTTATTTTGATGCCTCGTACCTCTTTCTAATTACAAAATACACACGTTAGTAACTTTAAGGAAAATAATAAACAAACAATTAAAATTAAATAATTGAAATAGAGATTTGGGACCAAACCCTCAGAAATTAAAACCTTTCACGTCTAGGGCGAAGGCAACTTCGAATATGGCTAGGTGTTTCTAGATCTTGTGAATGCGGAATTTTGTATGAAAAAGCAAAGTAAGAATTAAGAGAGAATGAGAATTGATGATGATTCGTGAGAATTGGTGAATCAAAACGGAGTTTTTAATACGTTATTTATAGAGAAAATCAGCCAAAAAGATAAAATAAACAAAACAGAGTCTGACACTTAAAAAACAGAGCAGACGCAAACCCTGGCTAACTTGCGCTAGGCACCAACACTAGCGCCATGCGCCAATGGCTAGAGCCAGGCGCCAAGCCTGGTTCTAGGCGCCAAAGCCTGGGGTCAGGCGCCAAGCCTAATTTTAACGCGTTTTCGAAAATCAGATAAGTTTGCCGTACTAGAGGATATAATCATATAATTTCCCCGAAAATGCTATTTGATTTTGATTAAAACTCTGAAAAGTCAACAAAAGTCAATTTATCAATGCTAATTGAATTAGGAATAAAAAGAACCTTCTAAATCATATTAGGCCCTCCCCTAGATCATTGGGCCGTATATAAAGCTCAAACCGGACCCAGTTTTGTAAATTGGCCATAACTTCCTCAATATTCATCGGAATTGGGCTTATAATATATATATCGTTGGAAAGGTCTTTGCAAGCCCCATCCAACTACACTACTATTGGACCCATATCATGGACCAACCAAACTGGATTGGCTGTTTCCTTAAAATAAGTTTTTAAAAACCAAGAGAAGAGAAAAGAAATTAAAACTTTCCGCAACACTAGACTTTCCACACTTTCACTTCATTCGATTATGATTCGACGTGAAAGGTACTCATCACTGGGTTTGGTTTTGGGGAGACACAAATGGGTGTCTACACTTACGAATAGAACCAATATCCAAACTCATATAGCACAAACTCCAAGAACATGATTATTTGCTTCACAAAAACCGAAAATGGAACAAAAAGAAACAAAAGCTCAAATTTCTAAAGATGTGGCTTGAAAAAAAAGGGAAAAGGCTCAAATGGTTAGCAATAAGGAAAATGTAAACCTAATGAACTAAAAGTAAAGAAGATTATGCTAGAAAAAAAAAATACCACCCCAAAAAGATGCCTTTGTCCTCCTTAGATGGTTCTGTCTCGTGTTTGAGAATTATGAGTCAAGATTCAAGATTAGGTCCGCAATACTCAAGGATCGATGCCGCTCATGCAAGAAAGGTAGAAGGCTTGAAAACAATAAAACCTCACATGGTTGTAGCAAAAACTCACTATTAGCATCAAATTCAACAAAAGGGAGCAATTGCAAATTTTCAAAAACAAATAGAATCCAGCTTCAAGGTCCCAAAAGTTCTAAACGACTACATTAGCATACTCTATCCTAGAATAAACCAAACATACTCTCAATCTATGCACACCGTTACCATTTATAAGAAAAGCATTCAACTATCACTAGTAGAAAAATAAAAATAGGCAACCCCCTAATGGCACCAGTTTAAGCCAAACCGGTGCCAAAAACCGGCCTAAAAATAGGCAGGTTTTTAAACAAAGAGAAATATGGCACCGGTTCAGCTCAAACCGGTGCCCAAAAAAAGGGCACTGGTTTGAACCGGTGCCTTTACGAACCGGATCTTTAATTATTAAAAAAAAACCCGCCCATATAAAACCCCCCCCCCAAACCCTAAAATGCCTGCGCCTCTTTCTCCCCTCTCCTCTTCTCTTTCTCTCTCCTCCGCCTCTTTCTCTCTCCTCTCCTCTTTCCTTCTTGCTCACCATCTCCTTCCTCTTTCCTTCTTGTTCACCATCTCCTTCATTCTTGATCTTGTTTTTACCAAAAACAAATCGAAGACAACAACAAATTATCGAAGACAACAAATCGAAGACCAAAAAACCGCCCATTTTAATCGATTTCTTGTTTTTTTTACCATTTCAATCGATTTCTAGGTTTTTCGATTTGAATTTTTTTTTTTTTCAATTTCAATTATTTCGATTTCTGGGTTTCTTTTTTCGATTTCAATTTTGATTGTGTTGTTTTCGATTTTGATTTTGTTTTTCGATTCCAATTTCAATTTCGATTTTGATTTTGTTTTTCAAGTTGCATGCGGTTTTGGGGTTTTATTTTCGTGATTTTAAGGTTTTTTCTTGGGTTTTTTTTTTCCATTTCAATTCTCTTTTAATTGGGTTTTTTTTTTCGATTTTCATTTTTTTTTTCGATCTCTAGGTTTAATTTATTTTTGTTTTCACGTTTGTTTTAATCAAATTTTTAATTAATTTTGATTTTGATTTTTTTTTTCTGATTTCAAACTTTTTTTTCGAAGATGAGGTCGAAGATGGCACGCATGCATCATCACTTGCTTTCTTGCTTGCTTGAAGTTTATTTTATTTTCATGCATGCATCTGGGTTTATTTTATTTTTATTTTTTTTCGTACAATTTTTTTTTTTGTTTTCTGGGTTTTTTCGAATACTGGGTTTTTTTCGATTTTAATTTTTTTTCGATTTCTTTTTTTTTTTCTGGGTTTATTCGAATTTTGTCATATTTATTTTTTGGGGTTTTTTTTAATCGAATTTAAATTTATTTATTTTCTGGGTTTTTTTAATCGAATTTAATTTTATTTATTTTCTGGGTTTAATTCTGTTTTAACTAATAGATGTTCTGGTTTTTTTTTTCTTTTCTACTGATTTTCTTTTTTTTTCTATTTTCTGGATTCTTTTTTTGAATTTTTTTCGCCGCTTAATTAAATCATTTTAATCGATTTATTTTGGTTGTTTTAATTGGTACAGGTACATGGATTTAGATCTTAAATTGAAGAATCCAGATGCAAGTATATTGATTTAGATGTTGTATGGGTTTTTTGGATTGTGAAGTTGTAAATTTTTATTTTGATTTATATTGTAATTTTTTTTTATATGTTATAATTTTTTTATTTTGATTTATATGTTGTATTTTTTTTATTGATATATATTGTAATTTTTATGTGATTATATATATATTGAACAGATTTGATTATATTGATTGTGATATGCCATTTAGATTTTGTATTCTCATTTTATTTTAGTGTATTTAATTTTTAAGTTTAAAAAAAAAAATAATAATTTTGACACTTTTGGCACCGGTTAACCGGTGCCAAAAGTGGTGAATTAATTTTTTTTGTAATTTTAGGCACCGGTTAATCGGTGCCAATTTCAAGTTTTGGCACCGGTTTGAACCGATGCCTTTTTAAACCACTTTTTGGCACCCCCCACATTGGCACCGGTTCAAACCGGTGCCTTAGGTCGGGTTTTAACCGGTGCCAAATTCATTTTTTCACGTAGTGTATACAAGTCCAAAAGTATTATGTCCAAAGCAAGATCAAAACAAAGATACCTTGTAAATTTACCTTGATAGAAACAAAAATCTTTTTGGAGTTTTTAAAAATATAGAACATGGAAATGCATATACAAAGGTGCATAGTATATATGAATCAACATTCCATCAAACATGATAGAATACCCTCGCCAAAGCTTGAATGACACAATACACTCTAACTTAAATTATAGAAATCATGGGAGGGGAAAACAAGAAGATCAATCCAACAAACCAACATATATCAAACAAGTCATCATCCACTTAAGAAAGAGCAAGGAAGGATATTACCGGATATTAGGTGGGTGTTAATACCCGCAAATGACCCAATTAAACCTTTCAAAGATAATTTCCTGAGAATTGAACCTTGCCTTCTATATGCTAGCAAAAATAGGAGTCAAGCTTCCTTGATTCTTGATCCAATAAATCGAAACATGTCACCACAAAAATATTAAATTACAAATGCTAAGATCCAAAGGGCAGACATAAAATGAACTGCACAAACATGTAAAGATACCAGAGCTCAAACCATCTCACACTAAAATGACTTAATGAGCATAAAAATATATGAAGCCTGTCACCACAAAAATATTAAATAAACACAACCAGATTTACCATAGTGGAAACAGTAATTAACACAGCCTAATGTACACGGGTCCCACACATACAATGCCAAACTCAGCTAATTTACCAACTGTCATTACAGCATTTCAGTCAGAAAAAAGTGTTGTGTCCATAATAATGTCAGAATATAACGAATCCTATAAAAAAATTACTTAAAGTGAAAGGAGAATTTAAGTAAAATAAAAACAAGAAAATAAGAGAACTATGAATCTACAGCTCTTGCATATAAACCCACCACAAACAATTGGTAACAAGAGAACAAAACATATCAACTAACAAACACTTTAGTTACCAAAGGGGCAATAAAATACCAACTGTCACAGAGAAATAACCTTTAGCTTAATATTAGAACTCTATAATCAGGATCTATACATTGCTAAAAAAAAAAAAAAGGCCTGTAAAAAACTTAAATCATGTCATGAATAAAAATACACTTAAATTCTTGATTACAAATGGGCTCTCACCCCCAATAGAATGAAAATCAAAATGGGGCATGCAATGAACCCACTCCCACCACCACTTGTGACACTCACCTACAACAGGCACCAGAGAAGGCAACAGGAACATACCAACAACAACAACAAACCGTGGCCATAACAAGAAGAAACAGAGGACAGCAAGCAGCAGGGGAGCAGGGCAAACAAGCAGCTTTAGGCTATTTGTTTGTAGTGTGCTAAAGTGGAAAGAGGACAAGAGTAGTACTTGTAATAATTAAGGCCTTGTTGCCAACTTATGCATTGTAGTAGTAGTAGTATAAATGGGAGTAGTCTAGAGTAGAGAACCTTAGGCAGATTATTATTATTGTAGTGAGTATTGGAGAGTGATGGCCTATAGCCATTTACGTTTGTACGCAAGCCTTGAGCTTTATCTATCCAAAACAACCTTCCGTCCATTTAATTTAATCGCACCGCGCAAGTTCGTTGTAGGGCATTGGCATAAAGTGATCTACTCAAGAAGCTCTGAATTTCACACACACACACACACACACACAAGCATTTTGAATTTCAACTCTGATTTTAAATCTGATTTTCAGTTCTGAACTTCAGATTTGAATTCAGTTCTGGATTTCAAATCTAGTATGTATCTATCACAAACAAGGTATCGAAAAGGTCCAAATTAAATAAACATATCTCTACAAAAGTATAACTAATTTAGAGTCTATTTTCAAGTTTTCCAACTCAAGGCTTAAGAAATAGAATAAATCAAGAGAAACATGGACTAAAATAATTAAATAAATAAAAAAAATCTTAGAGAGAACAATCATTTAAGTGGCTCAGAGCACTCTAAGAAGTCTCCAAGAATTTATCCAATATTAATATCAAATCAGACTCACAAGACATGGTCCAAACTCTAATCAACACAGCAGCATCCAAGGAAAAGCTAAAGAACATTGCTGAAGACATTAAAACAGTAGCAGAAAAAGTAGATCTAGAAATTTGTATTAAAGTAGACAGAACCCAAGTTAACAAAGCCCATAGCCTAGCTACGTAATGTAGAAGGCTTGGGTAGCTCTCTTCTTAGTTTGAATTATAACCACTGCAAAAAAAAATGAGTTAAAGATATTACAATCACAAGATCCTGAAATCATTCTAGGATTACCAAACCAAGGCCTATTCCTGCACCATATTGGAGGCATGACTATAAATCACCAGTAAATTAGATATCAGAATACATATTCACGAAGCAATCTTGCTCAACTTGTGCTTTCCCAAATCATGCCTTAAAACTAATATGATTTTCAAATTCTTCATTCTACTTTTTTAGATGCTAAAGATGTAAAATACTAAAGGAATTACTAGAATAGGAAATAATATGCTGCAAACCTTCATAACTATTAGAGTTTGGACAGCTTATGTACTCTAGGAAAGCACAAATATAATTCAATGAAAATATAAGGGAGAGAGAGAAAGATAGAAACATACAACGGGGAAATGAGTACCGAGCTCCTTCCTTATATATGGATTCTTCATAATTTTCTCGTCAATCTTAAGGCCGAGACCAGCTGCCAAAGTATTAAAGCAACTTATAAGCAAATCTAGAAATTTTAAGAACCTGATAAGTTCTAAGAATCACATCAGCAAGATGGCATGATGCAATATTTAGAGAAATTGATAAACAAAAGTGCAAACTCTATCTTGCCTTTGAAATTTTAAGAATAAGGATAGAAGAAAGAAAATCAAACTTAGGTGAAAAATAGTTAAATATTAGACAGATATAAAGAGGTTTATATCCTCCATTCTCTTCCTTTTCTGCTTATAAAAATTTCCATAGAATGAATGAATGTAGTATACGTAGTAGATGCATTTTATAATGGTAAAAACACATTGGGACAAGAAATGCGTTAATAAACTTTCCAGTGCAAGGATTAAGAACTTGATAAATTACAAATATTACCAATCAATAGTACCAAAAGTTGACAGCAACATGATGCAAATACAATACCATCATACAACTCAATAGAAGGGATAATTAAGAACTTGATAAAATAAAAATATTTGAAAAACAACAGTAAGCAAAACAAAAGCTCATTACTTTTCTAGCTATAATGGATTAATAATTCCCATGTTGTGAGTAAATTTACCGTAGCCCATGTCTCTATTTCATACTGATGACATTATTCCAATGTTGTGCGTAAATCTATTTCATTATTTTGTACTGGGGACCAGTATACTCCGTCAAGATCAGCTGTGCTTAATTAGCATCCAACTGCATTGCCCAGCCAACAACTTCATAACATTATAATCAAAATCATTTAAAACTAGAAAAAACATTAAAGCAATCAGTATCTCACCATTGAGTTCGATGCAAGCTTTTCTTTCAAGGAGTTTCTTTCAGCACCACGTATATTCTCTACCCCTTTAACCATTCGACTCTGCTCCAGTAAGAGTAATTTGAATTTTTTTTTTACTCTAATAAACAAAATTTTCCAATGTTAATTTTTTCATACCGTAATAAAAAAAGATCTTAACTTGTCAAATCCAATAAGAATTTTGATGAAGAAATAGTAATTCAGTAAGATCTACAACCTAGGGTCTTAAAACGAGTAAAATTGGGTAATTGCAACTTGAAAATATCAATTAAACCCACATAAAAATTGAGAGAAGTACTATTAGAAGTTAAAAATCAACAAAGAGTGATGTAAAAATGTAATATGTGAGGAGAACAAGAGCGATAGCTGTTGCAAATCAATTTTCAATGGAAACCATCAGATCTGAGAGAAAGACGAGTATTTGGCAAGAAATATAAATTTTTGTGATAGAATGATGAGAATCTCAAGGAGAAAGAAAACCTGAATTCGAAATCTTGGCCATGACTCCATGAATCTGTGGAATTCAGATTGAATGAAGGAAAAAAAAATAAAGAATAGTTAGGGTTAAGAATTTGCAAGTATGGTGTTTTGTGATGTTGGGCGGTATAATGATCTGTGGGTTCACCTAATTAAGTTCACATGCGGAGCACATGTAAGTGTTCTCGACGCTTTAAAAAGTCTAAAATTACTTTTGACACTAAAAAGCGTCGAGGAAACACGGATATCGTAATTTATTGTTGGCGGCCTAGCCCTGGCGTCGAAGCAACAACGTCGAAAAAGAGCTCTTTTTGTAGTAGTGGCACCAAAGTATATCAAGTAATGTACCTAGCAAAAGGCACACAAACATTTCCATAAGAGAAAATATACTCTAAAAAGAAAAGAAAATGAAAGTAATAAAACACAGGTTACTTCCCGAGAAAGGCTTGCTTAAGGTCCGAGCTTGCCCGCTCTAGTAAAATAGTATTGCAACGATCGCAAGAGCTTGTCAAATGCACTACTAATCATTTCATAAGATAAACGGTAGGAAAATGACGGGATAAGAACGTACAACAAGATTGTTGCACGCAAGTGAGGAGGGAGGTGCTTAAAGAAAGAAGAAGAAGGATTACAAGGAAAAACAAGAAAATAAGAAGACGTATGGGGAATAAAAGAATGGAAAGAAAAAAAAAGGGCAAATCCTCCTCACTAAAATATTTTTGGGTGGCAACATCACCCTTTTCCTTAACAATAGACGAATGGGGGACATAATGATTATAATAGGCAAGGGGGTCCCTAATAGGCTCTTTGAGATAGGAAGGGAGAAAAACAAGGCAAGAAGGGATGTGGTCAAACCTTTGAGAAAAAGGGGTATGAAGAGGTAGCTACTCCCTCAACACAAGTTCTCACATCGCCAATGAGGGCATGAAAATCAATCATAGAGTCCTCAAATGAAGAACTCTCACAATCTACACCTCCCTCAAGCTCAAAAACTCCTAGGGAATCAACCTCATCCTCCTTTCCACCACAATAAACAACCTTTCCTTCAACTATCTCAAAACCTAAGTCCTCAAAACCGTGCATGAATGGAGTTAGAGTCATCGTAAACTCATCTAAATCCCAAACAGTGTTCTCAATGAACTCATCCAAGAATCTATAAATCTTCATATGACTCTTAGAAAACAAATGGGAAATTACCTCAAAAGAGTATATGTATTCATAGATTAAAGGCTCACAAACATACACTTGAGGCTCATCAAGATGGGAAAAGGGTTAGGATTTTAAAATTCAACTCTCTCTTCATTCTCAACTCTTTCACCATCACTCATATGCTCATCAAAGGGATCCTCACACTCTCTTGGTTGCTCTAAATTATCATTTGCATCCTCAACACACAAATTGGATAGGGATTTTTCATAAACAAGCATCAAGAATGACAATTAGCTTTCTAGCTCTTCACTTCTCCTTCTTCTCTCCTCAAGTTGCTCCTCGCTCATTTTAAGAGACTCCTCACTCTTTTTCATCATCTCCAATTGAAATCTCATAAGATTAAGAATCGACTCCTTATTAGGCCCAAGATCATCACTAAGCTCATCATGCCTAATTTGAGCTTCCAAAGTAGCAATAGGAGATTCGAAAGGTGTAGAAAGTTGAGGCTCAAAAATAGAAGAAGAAGAAGTACAACAAAGATTGGAAGAATTAACATTAAGATCATGAGCATATACATCACATTGGGGCGTGGGGGCACAATCAAACATACGAGATTTGTCAACTCGGGCATGCACCTCATTATCATGAACAAAAGAGGAAAAAGAATTGGAAGCATTTGTTCTAGGTTAAATTATGGGATCATGTGACACATCATGGGAAATCATGCTAGCATTAGAAGAATTAACACATTGCACATCAAAATTAAAAGCATGATTACCCCCATTATAAACTTCCCAAGGAAACCAAACATATAATTCCCAAGAATCATCAATAGAAAATGCTCTAAATCTACCATTATGCATTCCTTCAACTATTTCCCTAGAGTGCTCATTCAAACCAAAATAACAAATCTCACAAGCCTCCCAAAGACTACCACGATTATAGTGATGAAATCCCTCAAGTCTATTGAAATATTCACAAAAAGGCTCATTGTCATATTGAGGAAAAGATAGACATGCCATTTTTAACAAAAATCAAATAAAAAAGAAGTATATACAAAGACCTAGAGTCAAGCAATAAAAAACACTCAAACATAGACACTGTTCCCCGGCAAGGCGCCATTTTGACGAGAGGTGGAACTAGGTCGTTATCTAATCTTCCCTCGGTCAAACTAAATTTATAAACACTTAACCAACCTAAATACTAGTATAGAGGAAAGGCAAGGGTCAAACCCAAAGGAACGAAAATGTTCAAGCACTCTGAATTATGCGCCTAAGTTAGGTCGAAGTCTAAGGATTAAAGGTAAACACTAACCAACAAACAAAATGAAGAACCAAACAAATAAAACACTAGAAACGGGGATCAACAAGTAATCATAACAATTGTAGCAACTCGGAAATACATGCAAGTCAATGGTTGTGAAGACTAATGGCAAGTTCAATTTAAAGAGTCAACAAGCTACCTACTAGAGGTCAAACTAGCGCCAACTACGAGAGACTCTAACTAGGAGCATCACTAATAAAGCTCAATCGACAATTGCAATTCCTAAATCAATGGTCCGTATCATTAGAAACTACAATGCAATCTAGCATAATTCTCAAGGGCTAATCGAATTACACACATGCAAACATCCATTAATCACTTTAATCTTGACAATTAATCAACACAATCCCAAAATTAACCACAATCAATCAATCATACAAGTTTCACCCTATCCCTAGCAATATAACTACTCAAACATCATCATCTAGTAACCAACAACTAAAGAAATCAAGAATCAGCCATATATGAAGAACAACTACACTAATCAAGCATCATACATCAAAATCAAATTAAACAAACTTGAATATTAAACAAAGCAATAAAATGAGATAGAGTTTAGAATGCTCATTGATAATGGAGAAAATCTTCAACACAATTGTCACCATTGAATCTTTAATCTCTCAATCACCATTGAAATTCCTCACTTTCTCTCTCTAAAATCACCCCTAAACTAATCCTAAAAACTAGAGAGAGAAGCTCTCAACTAAGCTAAAATTATGATCAAAATCTAAAATGAAACTTGCTGCAAAAATTGGGTTCAAAAAAGTATTTATAAGAGGGGCGAAACAAAGAAGAGCAAAGCCAGAACCCACAGAGGAGCGCCCGCGCAGCAGGCCTGCACGCCCATGCAAAGGGGTTGTGCGCCCGTAAAGCAAGGCAGCGCGCCCACGCTCTTTTGTGTTTCTTCGGATCTTCTCGCGGCTTAGTGTGTTCGCTAAGGTCTTTGAGTGAACGCGCAATATGATGATGATGAACACTAAGAGTGGAAGTCCCAAAAAGCACTTTACAGTGGTTTCAACACCCCGTCTTCATGAGAGCACGGCTGGAGAGTAAGAGCTAGAACTTGGAGAACCCACTTACTTGCATATTAAGTTTTCCTATTGCCTTGAGCTTGCTCGAAAAGCATCTTTCACCTTAGTAATCCATCCATATTAAGACCCAAACCTCGTACAATACCTACAACCACAAAGAGAAAGCAAATAAAGGGGAAAAGACTAGAAAACCATCAAAATGCACAACACCACAAAATAAGAGAGTAAAAGGTAAAACAAAGAGCAAAAGCATAAAACTAAGCATTTATTAAGTAAAAAAAGCTATGAAAAGAAGGTAAAAAACAACTTAAATGCTCATCAAATGGGTGCCATTTATGACACCCATCAATTCCCAATTTCTCTAATGGGAAGAGCTTTGGAGTGGCTAAATAAGGAAGTGAAGCCTAATTCCTTGAGAACTTGGGATGAGGTAACTCTACTCCTCCTTCTACTTCAAGTAATATGCCAAGTGGATGTTTATTTTGTGACGTTTGTGGGTCATATGACCATGATTCTTCTAGTTGTCCACATGCTTTTGAGAATTGTGATGATGTTGAAAACAATGATTGTGAACAAGTGAATTTTGTTTCTAAAAATTACAATGGACAAAGATTTGAAGGTCCGAGAAATTTTGGGACTAGGAATGCTCACCAACAAGGGAGTTTTTATAACTACAAAATTGGTGGTTATATGATCCGAGGAAATCAAGGTTTCCGAGGTAACTATAACAATCAAGGTTATAGTAATCAAAACCAAGTAAAAGGGTATGGAAATCAAGGCTAATCTTATGGATTTGGTTGCCAACACAAAAATTATGGCAACAATGAAGGCTAAGGTAATTGGAACAATTAAAATAGGGGCAATTTTCAAAACGATAATCAAAGGGGGACCCTAATCCGGATTTACTCTAAGACCTCACGGCAATGGTGATAATTCCTATGCTCAAACACCATCTTATAGAACTATCTTGGAGGAGATCATTGAAAACCAAACAAAGATTTTGAGCACTTACATGGCGGTGAGTGACAAGACGTTTAATGAGATGATGACACACAACAAAATGATCGAGACCCAAATCACTCAACTAGCCAATACCTTGAAAGGTTGTGCTAGCCCTTCTTCATTACCTTCTCAAGGAGTTGATCCTAAGAAACCAGTTTATTCTATTACCACAAGGACTGGGATAGTGCTTGAAGAGAGAGTTTCTAGGATGAGTGAGGAGGATAAGAAGAGGAGTGACTCAAGTGAGAAAAATGAGAGCAATGTGTCAAAGAGTGTGAGAAAAGAGGAAGTTCAGGAGATGAGTGAGAGTTCTAATGAGGAGACAAAGGAGAAACAGAGGAACCAAGATAAGGTTTTCAAACTGAAACTTCCATACCCCCAAAAGTTCAATAGGTACAAATTGAATGAACAATTTAGGAGATTTATCTAGATACTTAGTAAAATTCATCTTCCTATTCCTTTCATCATTGGTTTGAGGGGAATGCCAAACTATTCTAAATTTCTTAAGGAAATCTTGAGTGGTAAGAGAGATTACAATGTGTTTGAATTGGTGAGTTTAAGGGAATTTTGTAGTGCCCTTATCCATAAAGACTTACCCCAAAAGTTGAAAGACCTTGGGAATTTCTCCATTCCTTGCAATATTAATGGAAATTGTTCCAAAATGCCCTTTGTGATCTTGGGGCTAGTGTTAGCATCATACCTTATTTCGTTTTCAAGAAACATAAGTTAGGTGAGCTCCTTCCAACCAACATGACCCTTCAATTATTGGCCGACCGTTCTATTATCTTCTCAAAGGGTAGAATTGAGGATGTTCCCTTCAAGATAGGAGAGTTCACTATTCCCGTTGACTTCATTGTGCTAGAGATTGCGAAAGATGAAAACATTCCTATCAATCTAGGGAGGCCATTTTTTAGCAACTTTGCGTGCTTTGATAGATGTGAAAGGTGTCATGATTACTTTGTGTGTTGGTAATAATAAGGCAAGTTTTAAGCTCAAATCGATGCATGATTTTATATCTTATGTGCAATGAATTATGTGCATAAACTCATTGCCTTCGAATGTTAATGATTCCATGTTTGTGTTTTCTACTAACGATATGCTTGTAGCTTGTGATGATGTTACTAAAAGTATTGAAAGAAAGTTTGTTAGTGAAGAAGACATGGATCCCTCGAAGCTTGAGAATGAGTTTGAAATGCCTTCTTAGTTTGAGCTTTCTTTGAAGGATGATGAGAATAATTTTTCAAGCGGTGAACATGAGGATCTCAAAGATCAGAGTAAGAAGAAATCAAAGAAGAAAAAGAGAGTTTACAAGAAATATAAAAGGAAGTTGAAGCCTAAAAAGTTTGATTCGGTTTCTATGATCCAAGATGACATGACTCCTAATGAGATATTTCACAATATTTGCAATGATTTTACCCTCTCCACCACTTTGGAAAAGGTGGTGTTCTTTGACCTCCATGATTTGGAGGAAGGGTCGAGCTAAGGACCTTAAGCAAGCTCTTCCTGGGAGGCAATCCAGTTTTCTAACCCTTTTCTTTTGATTTCTATTTTTCTTAATTTCCTTTCTTTTGTTTTTATTTTCTTTCACTTGTTTTCTATTTCGATTGATAGGTCAATTATATTGGAATTGGATTATTTCAAGCGAGCAAGAGAAATGGAAAGGTGTTTCGTGTTTTTGATGAGAATATATTAAATTTTATCGAATTTTGAGGTAAAAGGGTAAGGTAATTGTAGGCGTCGTTTGAAGTGCGCCTACGTTAAAGCATGTGTGAATATGATTGGCACTCATAGGAAGTGGGAATTGACATTACGATTAGGGACAAAGCAAAGTAGTGAGCCGCCAACACGTTTTTAAGGAACTTGTAAACCGTTCACGGATCATAAAAGGCAACCACGATAAGGGACAACGATAAGCAACAACGATTGACCCATGAAGGTTACACCCCATTCATAATCCATGAGATTACTAACTCCATATGGTTCGGAACAACGAAAGGAGGATCGGGGATGATGGTACGAAGTGAGTCATGGAGTCACATTCGCCCATATTGGCCTCTACTCGATTCTTATTATGAAAAGTGATTCCTGCGATCTCCAAGGCATAGAAACAGAATATTCGATTCGCTCCAAACTATTATTAGGCTAAATTGGTTGAATATTAATGCAACATAAAATTCTAAAAAAAATATTGATCACTTGAATTAAATAACAAGATTAAAAAGGAACCTAAACCGGTTGTCCAAATTATCTTATTAGGCGTGATTTTCAATTACATATTCCCTTTAAACATGCAAAAAGGTGATCAATAAAATAAGCATTAATATTTGAAGAAATTTAACAATAATAGCATTAGTCAAATCAAATAATAAATAAATCTAATCATGATACTAGCAACAAGAATAAAAATAAGAGTAATTAAGTGATTAATTACTCACTTTCCGCGTTTCCTTGAATTGCTACATCGTGAATAAATTGTTAGTAACTTCAATAAAAATATAAATCAAATGGAAATTAAATTAAATAAATGTAGATTTGATTTGGTCCAAACCCTCAGTTAATTATACCTTTCACGCCTTGGTTTAAGTATAGAACTTCGGGTATTGTATGGACTCCTTGGAGTGCTTAAAGGAAGAAATAATGAAAGAATGGGGAGGCTAGTGTATAGGCTAAAGTGGGAGAAGAGAATTATTTGATGATCAAGCTTGTTGATGATTGAAAAAAGGGGAGATTTGACCTCTATTTATAGGAAAAAAAAAAAGAAGGGTCGAAGAATTAAGATAAGATCCGAATTTAATCGGAATAAAACTCGATAGACTACAGTTTTTGTGGTTTTTATTTTTAACATATATTTTGATCCAGAAATCGGAATAAGATAAATAAGATATCGTTGGACACCTATTGAAGTATGCTTTCTAACCCAATTACAATCAGATAAAAATATTATGTAGAACAAAATATATGGCCGAAATAGTGAGACTGTGTAAGTTTTGGATAGAGTTTGATATTTTATTCATATCTTTTCCGTTATAGCTCGGAATTGATATTATAATATATCATGGGAAAGATAATTTCAAGTGCTATCCAACCATATAAGATTTGGATAAAAAATATGAGGCACAAAAATAATATCTGTCTATCTTTGAACGTCTTTCAATTCTGATAGAAATAGGATTTTCAAAAAGAAAAGTTTTATTCAATTTCAAACTCTTTAATCTTATCTTTTCATAAAGAATAATTAAGATCCATTATAAACTTATAGAATCTTCTAATTAATCCTAATTTGTTTAGGAATTGGATCAAATAATTTGGACCCTCCACATGATCATTGGGTCGTAGGTAAGGTGGGCTTAGGTTCGGTTTGGGCTCAATTTAATATATTTGCCATAACTTATTCGTTATAACTCTGATTTGAGCTTATAATATATCGTTGGAAAGCTCTTTTAAAGACCCATCCAACTATTAAATCATTGGACCCAGATAATGGACCAAAATAAACAGGATTAAACGTTTTAATAAAAAGTACACGAATTGAATTATTTTGGGTTTAAAGGCACGAAAAGAGGAAAATAAGTTATGGTTTGGGGAAATGGGATAGGATTTGGGTTGGATTATGAAATGGAAATATGGATTTAAGCACTCCAAGATTAAATATTCAACCAGACCAATAATGGCGGTGAAAGGTTGTTCATCATCGAGTTTTGTTTTGGGGAGACATTTTTAGGTGTCTACAGAAGCCCCCACTTTGACTGAGTTTGTAAAAACATCTATTTCAAAAAAGATAGTCAAAGTAGTCGATAGGGACGGAGAATGATTTAAGACGTTCTGCGATCCTAAATCACTCTGTATACGCCGATACCTACAAAAAATGTTAATTCCACAGATAAAAGAGTAAAGGGATAGAACACTTATCTGACACCAGTGTATCGGTGACAAATGAGTTTGGTATTTTCCTATGCTTGAAGGAATCCACCGGATGACGTTTGTTGAAATGTTTTCCATGCTTGAGGAAAGCCGACAGATGAGTTTGGTAGCTTTCTAAGCTTGAAGAAACCTACCGGATGACACTTTCCATGCCTGAGGAAAGTCGACATATGATTTTGGCGTTTTTCTATGCTTGAAGAAATCCACCGATAATGCTTTCCATGCCTGAGGAAAGCCGATAAAGGAATTTGGCGGTTTTCTATGCTTGAAGAAATCCACCGGATAATACTTTCCATGATTGAGGAAAGTCGACAGATGATGAGATTGCAAGTCTCTGTGTATCGAGAACCTTGCGTCATGGAAAAGCTCGTACGTTTATAAAACTAATTTATAAAACTTCTCGTACGTTTAATTACCTATAACCGGTGTTAAAGGTAATTACACATGGAAAAGCTCATTGATTTTTGGACCAGCGCGAGATGACGGAGTCGTCGCCAAACCTTCCTCGACTGGCGCTGGCCTTCGTCGTGTGGCGATGAGCTTGCTGTCTGGCGCTGACAGGAGGTATCTTATTCTGAATATGATTTTCGTCGATCCCGTGTTATTTTTCATATAAATAGGGGTCGTATCTCCCTGTTTTCAAATCATCTACATTCACAATCATCTCATCTTCTCTCTCTCTAAAAGCTAGAAGCTTTCCTTCTCTCTCTTTTCTTTTTCTAAACCTTCCCTCTCTCAAAATTCCTCATTCGTTAGCTTTAGAAACACCTAGCCAATTTCAAAGTTGCCTTCTCCCTAGACGTGAAAGATTTGATATTTTTGAGGGTTTGGTCCCTAATCTCTATTTTAATTATTTAATTTAATTGTTTTGATTTATTATTTTCCTTGAAGTTACTAACACGTGTATTTTCTTATTAGAAAGAGGTACGAGGCATCGAAGTAAGTAATTTAATTGTTTAATTGATCTTTTGATATATAAATCATGCTTAGGATGTTTTATTCCTTCGTAGTATCATGTTTAGGGTAATAATTAAGTCTCTAATATCAATTGTGATTATTATGATGCTTCCTATTTCTTTCCTTATGTCATGTTAGTGTCATGTTAGGGCTAAAGCTTTGATTTTTATTGTTTAGTGACATGCTAGGGTTTGTTATTAATCTTTTTAGTATCATGTCTAGGATCTTGCTAATAATATTATGTTTTAACATGATTATTTTAATTATGATTATGATGATGATCATTATTATGTTGCTTGATATATTTATTGTTAATTCTTTATCACGCCTTTTATGCATGTTTAAAGGGAATTTGTACTTGTAATCAGGCTTAATAAGATAATTAATAATCTTGTTTAGGATAATATGATTATAATTCAAGAAAGTGATCGCCAATAATAGATTTGTTTGTGCATTAATATTCAAGTATTCAACCAACATAGATTAAACAGGTTTAGGGTTAATCTATAAATTGGATGTTAGTCAGAAAGCGCACATGAATACGAGAAAAATAAAGTAGAGGCCTATTATTAGGGCAGGTTCAATCTCTTTTAGGTTGGATTAATACCTTCATCCCCAATTTTCCAGTCATGGTTCCAGACCTATTTGAGTTAACGATCTCCCGGATTGTTATGGGGTGTAACCTTCACGCTGTGAACGGTTTACAAGTTTCTAAAACTTGTTGGCGACTCTTTTACTCTAGATTCCTTCCCTTTAGACGCCACCATGCTTAAGTGTATGATCACAGTGGGGCTCAAGCGTGGGATGGCTTGAAATATTCCCTACAGTTTTTTGGCGACTTCGCTGGGAGGATTTCTATTTTAATTCCTGAAATTTATGTTGGCAATGA
The DNA here is from genome assembly GCF_948465745.1 of Chenopodium album. Lineage (NCBI taxonomy): Eukaryota > Viridiplantae > Streptophyta > Magnoliopsida > Caryophyllales > Amaranthaceae > Chenopodium > Chenopodium album. The sequence continues at coordinate 48,668,158 of NC_137834.1, read as the reverse complement.
TTTAGAATGAGTGGATGAGACTTGAAAAGTTCTAAGTATTTCATGTGCGTAATTTTTATTTCCATTATTGGCATAAGCATAAAAAGGTTCTCATTAGAAAGACCATCTATAATGAGTCAAAAACATAGGAATTTTACACGTGGGAATCTATGGAAATATCTTTCACAGCTAAAATCAAAATAATGCTACGAAAAAAACTGGAAAAATTCAAGAAAAAAAAGCTGCCAAGGCATGTAGGAATTAGCGCTCAGAAAACAACGCCATTGTCACTGTCGCCAGGCGAAAAGCTTACCGTCTGGCGACGACACTATTTTCTCGCACAAAATTCTTCCACTACCGAGCCAGAAATCTACCATCTTGTTTCAAATAGTTTTCTAGTACTGTTTGCTCGGTTTTACTTCCTGATTGAGTTTTTCCCTTTTTTCTGAAACCCATATGTGTTCTACATATGGACATAACCCTATGGGAATTCATGCTCCATCTACCAAATTGAACGCTCCGGGAAACGAAGGGTACATCCGAGATTGTTGAATTCACCAAACCATGGAAGCGAGTTTAACTCGCGGGGTCCCATCCACACGCGCCAACCCTTCCAAAGGTAAGGCTTCCGCGCGGTGCATCTGGACTCATAACCATGGACCCTTTTAGAATACCCCATATCCTGAACTTTAGAGAACTAGAGCCATGGTTAGGTTGCAAACTCATTGCATCATATCGTTACTATATGACTACTTGTGCATTATTTGCTTTGCATACTCTATGTGTTTTTCCTAACCGTTTGTTGACTTGTGTATGAGTTAAATAAACAAAAATAATGACTAAAAGGACTTTTTTAATTAATTATTAAATAATTAAAGTTTATTAAATTGATCAAACTTGACTTAGTACGACTTTTAGGCTAATCCCTTTAGAGCAAAATACTGAAACAGTCCAAGGTCGATGTTTTATAACGGCGCAAAAATTTGGACTGTGGTGCCACACGCTAGTGTCTGGCGCAAGGCGACGATCTCATCGTCTAGCGTTGGCTGCCAGCGTCTAGCGACTATACTGTCGTCTGACGACAGCCTGTAATTTTGCTCGAGTCTTCACGATGCGTCAGTTTAATCAATTTGCTAATACGGATTAATAAGTTTATTAATGGAAGTAATTATATTTAGTCCTTAATCGAATCTAGGAACATAATCCCATGGTCTCACAATAGAGTCAAAGTATGTTACTCACATTCACCATTAAAGCACACACATAACATGTCACATTTTGACCATGTCTAAGAGAGTCTTCTATGCGCATTTTTCCGACATTTTTGTAGGGGGGTAAGTCGGATATTAATCCTCCATTAAAACCATATTTGTTTAAACCTTAATTGGTCTTCAAAATTACATCCGATTTTTTTACTTTTTTGTGTCTTTTTTTTTAAATCAATAAAGTCAAAGCCAAATTCGAGTCAAGTAATTAAAATAAATAAATGGTTTAATTTACAGCGCTTGTTCAAGAAAAGAAGGGCGATCAATTAAAACAATACTTTCGTTCAAATACACTTTTTTGACAAACACATTACTTGGAAAAGGAAAGCTAAGAAGATCATGGCCACTCAAGAAGAAGTTAATGAACTGAAGAAAGATGTAGCCAACCTAACCGACTTGATGAAGAACATAGCGCTTCAAGTTAATGACCCTGTAAGGCAACAACAAATGGAGCTCATGTAAGAAATATTGAGCAAGATATCCAATGATTACAGGTTCCAGTTCACAAGGGGTCTTGGTGGACAAAGAACGTCTTCCGCAAAAGTTCAGTGCCACTGACATTCCTAAGTTCAAGGCAACAGAAAATCCCTACTTCCATTTAAGAGCATTTGGAACAAAAATGAACATTAAAGGGATAGATAAGAAAATTTTCCATACATTGTTTTCTTTATCACTAGAAACTGTCTATCAACAATGGTTCTTTTTCCTTGACAAAGAGAAAACCTCTACATGGGATGCCATTGTAAATGCTTTTATCAATAGGTACAAGTGAAATATTCAAGTTGAAACTGGTCATAGGGAACTTGAGATACTCAAACAAAAAGAGAATGCAGGGTTTACTTCTTTCTTTAATAAGTGGAGGGAAACCTCTGCTAAGATGATTGAGGTCCCTACTGAAAAAGAGTCTGTGAGAATGTTCATCAAGGCTCTCCATGAAAAATACTCTAAGCATCTCAAATACCAAAGCAACTTGAAAACTTTTAAGCCCGTCTATGACATTGGAATTAATATTGAAGACGACCTTGCAAAACAAAAAGATGCTAATACTGACTCCACCAGTGGCTGGAAAGGAAAGAAGAACGACAATCCTTCTTCTTCCAAAACTACCCAGGCACTCTAACAATTTTAGCACCTTTAATTTAAATGAAGTCCTTGCTATGAACAATAAGAGACAAAAGAAACCATTAAGGAGGAACTTTACTCCTATTGATATGAGTTATGACACCGCATTTGACCGTCTTCATGCAAAGGGTCTTAAAACTCCTATTAGACCATTTGGGGATCCACCAGTTAAAAAAATATCACCTAATTGGAACCCCAATGCACAGTACAAATACCATCAAGGAAGGGGCCATCTTACTGAGAATTGCTGGAAGCTAAAAGAAGCGATACAGGACTTAATAAACAAAAATAAACTCCCAGTGCCTCCTGCAAGTAAGAAGTTAAGTATCAACAGTGCACCACTTTCTGATTCTTTGGCCATCTCTGATGAGGAAAACTCTGTTGATCCCTCATCTTTGATCAAACCAATTGAATAAACTTATGCCCTTGAAGAAGAGAAAGAAGTATTCTTCAACACCATGAGTGAACCGTCCCCAATGCAACAACCGCCCACTAAGGAAGATATATTTCTCCTTGTATATTCAGTGGAAAAATTTGTAGGCATGAGTAAAAAGATTCTTGAACGCACTGAACAAGAACAAAATAAACATGTCAACAAAGAGGTAGCACCAAGTACAAAGAAACCATTCTCTCTTCATGTAGTTGAAACACCTAAACGGAGACATAGGTCCTACACTCCAATTGGGACCACCTATGCAAACATGTTCAAAATTCTCTCCGAGGGTGGCAAGATTAAACCTCTCAAACCGAGACCATTTTAATTGCTAAAAAGGACGGATAGGTTCTATTGTCTATATCACTAATCCGGGGGACATACGATAGAACACTGTTTTAAATTTAATGATTTAATTCAGAAACTAATTGATGATAAAAAGATAGTTTAAACTCCACAAGAAAAAGATGCTACCATTAATGGAGTTTGGGACAATGATGACGAGGATGTCTAACTCAAAGATTTGGAAGATACCCCACTCTCCAAAATATACCCAGTAGACGACATTCAGGATGAAGAGGATTCACCCATAGATGTCCTCATAAGGTACGGAAGAATGCAACCTCCCATTACTACGCAACAACCTATCCTTACAACTCAGCAAGTTCCCATACCTATCATAGAAGACAATGATGTTGTGAAGAAATTAAAGAAGACCAAAGTTGATATGAATTTATGGAAACTCTTAGCTACATCCCATCAACATAGGCTAGAAGTAATGAATGCTTTGGACAAGATAGGAATAGATTCTGAAACCACTCCTGAGGGTTTGGCTAACTTTCACAAGAGTGATCTCCCTGGTCCTATAAATTTAATCACCTTTTCTGACAAAGATTTACCTCCAGAGGGTGACAAACATAATAAAGCATTAAATCTCACGGTAATCTACAAGAGAATGAATGTCTCAATGACTCTTGTAGATAATGGCTTAGCAATTAATTTATGTCCACTTTGAACCGCGAGGATGTTAGGGATAAAAGATGAAGACTTGTCTCCATCCACACAAGGAATATGAGCCTATGACAGCACTCGCAGCCAAGCTCTTAGGACCGTCACTATGAATGCGAAGGCAGGAGTCATAGAACATGCCACAACGTTTCAAGTGGTAGACATTAAAGCCTCTTTCAACCTATTGTTGGGACGCCCTTGGCTTCAAGACCTAAAGGTCCTCCCTTCATCCCTTCATTAGCAAGTGAAGGCTATAGTTGGAGGAATCTCTATCACAATTGATGCTTCACCAATGAGGATCAAAGCCATTGAAAATCCCATAATCAACGTGAAGCACGATGAAGATGACGAGGACTTGTGGGGCTTTAACAAAGAGGTTTCCTTGATCGAGGAAGATGAAAGGACCCCTCTTCACTATAACCTCCACTCCAACATGATAGTAAACGCTATCCTTAAGAAACAAGGACACTTTCCTGGAATGACCCTTGGAATGAAGAAAGGAATAGAAAAACAGATGGGACTACCTGGCCTCCCTAAATTAGATACTTTTAGACTTGGTTTCGAACCAACTCCGGAAGATCTTAAGCGAGCCCGGAAAAAGCAAACGCACGTAGTAACAGTCGTACCGAAAAGAAAGCAATCCCAATGGATCATTACCCTCTTACTCTAAATGAACAATTCATAAAAGAGGGAGAGAATTATCCACGGTATGAATTCCCTGAACCCTTTGTCAAAAATGGGATAAGACAACCTAGGTTCGAAATATTTTTGGATCGCAATTTTATAGACGATGTCCCAACTCCCATTCATAAGGAAAAGGCACCCCCATGCTTTGACTTTAATGTCAAAGGACTTCTCTTTAGGTATGAAAAGAATGAGCCAACGCGCATTGAAGACAACTCCTTGCTCATTCAAACAGTATTACAAAGTGATAACTTTGATCCCTCCAAACTTATCACTCCAACTGATGGTCTAGTTCAAGGATGGCGAAAGACTGTGAAAGTGACCACTCCAAGCGGAAGAAAGATCTCTATAACAACCGGACAAGGGAAAATGTTTGATGAAACTTCTTAGTCAGAGTCATAGTTAGAGTCTTCCCCTATCGAGTCTTCTAAGTCCTTAGTCGTAGCAGCCTCTTATAGCTCTTCTTCTTTGGTGTCTTCCCCTACGATAGTCAATAATCAAGTCCCAATGGACATCCCTTTATTTGATGTAATGATTTTAGAATTCAATAGTATGTCTTCTTCTGCTTATTCCTCGTGCCATTCTTTCACTCAAGATGATGAGCATTGCTTAACTAACAATAAAAGTGACAAAGAAAGAATTAAAGCAATGGAAACACTTGAAAATAAAACACCGATAATTCATAAACGGTTGACATCTCAAAAGATTTAACCATTATAAGAGAAGTTAAAATCGGACTAACACTTAATAAAGATGAAAGAATCAATTTTATTAATCTATTAAAGGAATTCATTGATTTATTATCTTGGTCATATGAGGATATGCCAGGCATTAATAGAGAAATAGCTCAACACACAATTCCACTAATTCCATGAATGAAACATGTAAAACAAAAGTTACATCGAATGAAACCCGACGTAGCTCTTAAGAAAAAAGAAGAAGTACAAAATCAAATAACAGCAGGTTTTATTAGGGTATCAAAATACCCTGAATGGGTTGCAAATGTAGTCCCAGTTATGAAGAAGGATGGAAGGGTACAAATGTGTGTCGACTATCGAGATCTGAATAAGGCAAGTTCAAAGGACGACTTCCCTTTACCACACATCGATATTCTAGTAGATAATACAATGAATCACGTACTTCTCTCATTTATGAATGGAAACAGAGGGTACAATCAAATCCTCATGGCAGAAGAAGACATGGAGAAGACAACTTTCATAACACCTTGGGGCACTTACTAATACACGGTGATGCCATTCAAGTTGAAAAACGCGGGTGCCACTTACCAACAAGCAGCGACTGCCTTACTCCATGACATGATGCACAAGGAAGTCGAAGTCTATGTAGATGACATGATTGTGAAATCAAAGGATCGACCAGGGAATTTGGTAGCCCTAAGAAATTTCTTTGAAAAGATTAAGAAAATATAACATGAGGTTAAACCCATCCAAGTGTGCTTTTGGAGTCACCTTGGGAAAACTCTGGGGATATGTCATTAGCTCTAGAGAAATAGAGATAGACCCAACCAAGATCAAAGCAATCATGTCATTGCCACCGCCCAAAACTGAGAAGAAAATTCGGGGATTCATTAGCCGGTTGCGATACATAAGTAGGTTCATATCAAAATTGACAACGATATGTGAACCAATATTTTAGAAGCTTAAAAAGAATGTGCCGGTAATATGGGATGATGAGTGCCAAAAAGCCTTTTAGAAGATCAAAGCCTATCACGCTAACCCTCATGTATTAGCACCAGCACTCCCAGGAATCCCTCTTAGGTTGTACTTAATAGTCACCAGAGAGACAATGGGGGCTATGCTCGCAGAAGAAGAAGAAGGAAAGGAAAATTCCATCTACTACCTAAGTAACAAGATGCTCGAGTATGAAATACGCTATACACCACTTGAGAAATTGTGCCTCGCAATTGTGTGGGCCACAACCAAGTTAAGACATTACATACTCGTTCATACAGTCTTTGTAGTATCTCGAATGGATCCACTCAAGTATCTTTTCGAGAAATCTACACTAAACAGGCGAATATCAAGATGGATAGTAAACCTAGCCCAATTCGATGTAAGATTCATGCCTCAAAAGGCTATTAAAGGATCCGTGGTTTCAGATTTCTTAGCAGATTTTCCAATAGAAGATTCCACGCCTATACATGAAAATGACTTTCCAAATGAAGACTTGATCGCCATAGAAGACGATATTTGGACTCTCTACTTTGACAAAGCCTCTAACCAAAAGCGATGTGGTGTAGGAGTACTATTGGTATAACTAAAAGAGGAACATGTACTAATCTCCATAAAGCTTGATTTCGACGTTACCAATAACGCTGTAGAATATGAAGCATGCGTGGTAGGCCTCGAAACAGCATTGGCATTGGGAGTGAAGAAACTTCGAATTTTCGGGGATTCTTCATTGACCATTTATCAAATTTCCAAGGGATGGAAAGTAAGGAGTGAAAGTTTTGCCCCTTACCAAACCTACCTGGAAACCCTCACAAACCAACTGGAAATGGTAGAATACACATATCTACCCAAAGAGGAAAACCAATCTACTGATGCCTTGGCAAGACTAGCCTTTATGGTTAGGATTTCTACGGAAATTGAGCAAATGCCTTTAACAATATAAAATGGCATAAACCAGCTTACATCCAAGAAATAGAAGATGATGGGGTATCCAACGAGGAAAAAGAAGAAGTGGAAGTAAGCTGGTTTATGCCTCTTTTATATTGCTAAAGGCATTTGCCTAATTTCCGTAGAAAACCTAACCATAGAGGCTAGTCTTGCCAAGGCATCAGTAGATTGGTTTTCCTCTCTGGGTATCCCACGGACATCCTCAACTATGTCGCAAAGGGAGAATATTCACCCCATGCTGACAAAAGGGCAAAACGAGCCTTAAGACTTTTGGCTTCCCAATATGTTCTCATTAACGGCGAGTTACACAAAAGGGTACCTAAAGGTCGAGTTGTTTTATGTGTAGGCAAAAAGGAAGCCCAAATGGCTATGTGAATAGTCCAAGAAGAGGTATGTGGAACACACGTAAATGGCAAAATGCTAGTCTAAAAGATAATGCGCGAAGGATATTATTGGACTACCATGAATAGGGTCCGTCCTCAATATGTTAAAAGATGCCCTAAATGCCAAATATATGCCAACTCTCCCCTACACCTACACATCACCATGCCCATTATCAACATGGGGAATAGACATCATTGGAAAAATTTCTCCTCTAGGAACAGGAGGCCGTGAATATATATTAGTAGCAATTGACTTCACTAAATGGGTTGAAACAAAATCATATGCTAAACTCACTGCAAAACATGTAGCACTCTTAATTGAAAGAAACATCATTTGTCGATATGGAGTCCCACATGAAATGATAAGTGACAATGGAACTCACTTTCAAGCATAATGTGAAAAATTGATACAAAAGTATGGCATTAAACACCATCATTCTTCTCCCTATAGACCTCAAGCAAATGGTGTCGTGGAGTAACCTAATAAAAATTTAAAGACAATCATCGAGAAGATGACAAAAAATTACAAAGATTGGCCTGACAAACTCCACTTTTCCCTGTGGGGTTATCGCACGTCAATTTGGTCATCAACAGGGAATACACCATTTTCCTTAGTCTATAGAATTGATTGCGTTAGAAAGTAAACTCGATGAAGTAGAATGGACTAGATCGAGATATGAGGAGCTAATTCTACTTGATGAAAAACGATTAGAGGCTCTACATCATACTCAATGTTATCAAACCCGTATGACTAGGCACTTCAACAAGAAAGTCAAGACAAGGAATATAAAAGTAGGAGACTTGGTCCTAAAAGCGTTAAGGAAAAATGTTTTAGACCCAAGAGGCAAGTTTAGACCCAATTAGTCTGGACCATATATTGTCAAAACTATCCTACCAGGAGGTGCTGCAAAACTAACTGATATGGATGGCAATGAATTCTCAAACATGACAAATTTTTACCAACTTAAGAAGTACTACCCATAATTACTTGAGTAGGACACCAAAGAGAGCTACGTTTGGCCTAATTCCTTAGGAAAGGATATGTAGGCAACCCTAATAGGGTGCGGCTACTGTAATTTTTACAAACCTCACATACCAGAAAGACAACTTGGAGAAATTAGCACAAAAATTTCAAGCGCACCCAGTAAAAGTTGTCGTCTAGCGACGAAGCCAGTGCCTGGCGACGAGCCACAACGTTTGGCGACGAGGACAGCGCCAGACGACGGGGACTAGCGTGAGGCGACGTACTCAAATTTCGACGCCAACTTTTTCGCTTTAAACTGGGCAAATTTCAGTGTATTTCGGAAATTTTTGACTTTCGTACTCGAATTTCTTCTGAAAAATAATCAAGTGTTTTCATTGATTTCATAAAGAGTGTAATGTAAAGGTTGATTTAATTTAAAAAGATGAAAATTGCATTAATAAAATAATGTAGAAATTACATTATTGATGGAATTTAAATCAAAGCTTAATAAAATAAATTGACTTAATTAAATTTGTCTAATAAATTGAAGGTTAAGCAATGCTTTAATCTTTCTTCTCCTTCTTTGCTCTCTTCCAATTCTTGTCAGCATCTTCTTCATCGTCTATTACTTTTGCTAGTAAGCATCATTTAGAGGATCTACAATCAATTTTTGAGTAAATAGTTTCCTCTTTAGCTAGTACACCATGTTTCTTCTCTACCCAAATTTTCTTTTCTGTAGAGTCAGTTTTCCTTTTCTATTTTCCTTTAGTAGTGTCCTTCTTCTTAGGCATCATAGGTGTTTTGAACTCAACTCTTTCACCAAACGCTCCTTAACAGGAGTTATCTTGTCACCTAGACAATTCTTCACATTGGTTCTACTTTGATCTTTCCTCTTGTCATTTTTAGGCTTATTAAGAAGCCAATGCTTCACATCCTTAGACAGAGAAGGAGGATCCTTTTGGGTAACCATCCCATAAAGGCCTACCACTCCAATAAGTGTCAAACCTCTCTACTTCTTGTGAAAAAGGGAAGTCAAAAGGACGACGAATATCTCCAAAAGGAATTGTTTGAGTTAGGTCGTACTATCTTTTTACCATGCAGGGATAATAAAAAGTCATCTTGGTTAAGCTTGGAAGACGGCAGAAGGGTTTCTTGTTGACACCAACCATCTTCTCAATTTTCCACCATGGGATGATCCATTTGATAGAAAAATCACGAGAGGCGAATATTTCGCTCCACTCACGGCAACCCATCTTTATGGAAAAGCGCTTCGTTCGCCTCACAAAGCAGTTTGGAGTGTATTTTTCAATGTTATCAGGAGGACTAATTAATTCTAGTCTCTCCATTAGCCATATCTGCAAAAATTCAATGCAAATAATTAGTATTACTATACAAAAATATATGTTTTTTATTTTCGTAATTAAAAATATTAATTTTCTACCTGTAAAAAAATTGGAGAGTCTCGAAAAGGTGCTTTTGGATTTTTCTTTAATTCATCCAAACTGGGCATTGTTTCTACAACAATTAATGGCATTGGATTTCTCCCTGATCCAATTTGCTCCGTCACAGATACTAAAATTGCTTGAACCTCACGATTATTACCACTAGTGAGTAGATATTGGCTAAGCATGCAAAACAGAAAAGCCCTTCTCCTATAAACATGAAAAGACTCAGAATATGGTATATCAGAGTAGTGGCATGCAAATTCTTTCAAATTAAGTATAGTGCCATCTACGATATTTGTTATATCTTTGTCTTTCAAATTAAAGAAGCGTTCAAAATCATTATAATAATATTAACTAGTATTAGGAATTACCGCAAGATCCATGGAGGGAAAGCCTAGAATGGCACCAAATTCTTCCGGTAAAGGACTAATTTCATCATAGCCTAATCTAAAGCAATGTGTGTCTGGATCCCACTATACTAAGGCGGTATGAATAAAATCTATATCTATATCTACCCCCTTAATACCATAAATACCTCCCATATGAAAGAAATCAAGCTCTTTTCTCTCCCTAGCAGTCAAAGAACGGCACCACTCACGAGTTAAATCACTAAAACACTTAAACGTGATTGCTTAAAGAGAATTAAAGCTACAACTATTATTTAGGGTATTTTATACCCGACCAAGTGGCTCAATCGGAGCCTGACATGTGTCACAGGAAGGGGTGCCACCTTGAACCTTCCAGTTGGTGACACGTGTCATGTATATACAAGCCCTGATATGGGGTTTTTGATTATCCCAAGTGGACCAATGAGAGAGCCACACGTGTCTCCCTGAGAGGCACCCAAAAGGCCTCTTTGGATGAGCAACACGTGTCACTCATATATCGTCTCTGAAATGGCAGCCTTCAAGGCCCAAACTTTGAGGGCGCCGCAAAACGGCGTGCCCTAATCCCTCATCAAACCCTAGGGTGGGCACACTTTCCAAGGACCCTATAAATAGGGACATTCCCCGTATTTATGGGGATAACGTTACATTAATTATAGCAATTATTACTGAGCTGTCGTTCTCAAGAAACAAACAACACCTGAGCTTGGTATCCGAGCAGATAACTTAATTTCCGCACGTTTTACTCCGTACCCTATACTAACGTAATCTTCGAAAGCGTACCACTGACCATCCAGCGGTCCGTTTGCTTTGCAGGTACAGGCAAGCTTGTGAATCCAGTCTTGAGTTGTAACTCTCCCGAGGGACACAAACACCCCGAAACATTTGGCGCCATCTGTAGGGAGAGTACCTCTAAGATGGCTTCTCAAGATAATCCTGTGCCGCCTCTAGAGACCACCCGTGTAACACCCCCGATTTACTAACTAAAAAAAAATAAAAATTAAAGGAAAAATAAACAACCTTTAAATAAAATTGCGGAATCATACACCTAAATCGGAGGTATTACCGCCACACTCGACAGCCTGTCAAGTGTTAAGGCTTAAAAAATACCAATAATTACAACCCAATAAACTAGGTGAGCTATTTATACAACTTTATAAACTTGTTATAAACAAACTAATTAATCACTTGAGCTCCTTTAGCTACGATCACTTGATCAACCTGTTTAAACAATCTTGACTGCTCACCATTAAGGACAAATTCCAAATTAGATCGTTGCAGGGCTACCATAAGAAAAAAGACATGGCCGCAAACACAAGTAACACAACAAAATAACACACACACGTCAGCAAAAGCTGAGTAATCACCACATATCATAATATAGAGTATAATTTAATAATTAACATTACTAGATCAATTAAAAAATGTAGTTCGAAACTACATTACACATTGTACTCTGAAAAATAACCTTTATTAACTAAACCTCGAATAATAATTCGAACCTTTACTCAATATATCCCACAAGTGTGCCATGCTCGTTGTTCTATACCTAGCCTCTGACATGGGTAATTCGAATAAAACCAACAGGTATAAAAACTTGAATACTCCCAATAACCAGAAAAGACATTGAACCAGACCACATACGGGCCAATTCCCACTGTAGGAGACCATAAAAAAAATAAATAAAGATTGTACCTCATTCTTAACTCATGATTATTACCCTCCTACCAACAAGCCAAGGACTAAGTTATATAACGCCGAGCCTCAAACCAAGAACAAAATAATAATTCTCAACCATTTGATCTTATACATCGATCAAATAACCATTCACATGATAATAAATAATATCTCAATATTGGCACAGGTTCCCAATTCATTTATGACGACATATTCGATTCATAAAATATCTCAACTCTTATAGAACTAATACTAGTACCCAAAATTAATCAAATCTCCACCCAAAAATAATACTCTGCATTAACAACCCTAAAACCTTGATAAAACAATACTCCCTATAACAACAACATAAAAACCCTAGAAATATCACAATCAATCAATGCGACAATTAAATCATATAATACCACACACTAATCATATACATATAAATCATGAGCATATATAATTCACAAATTATAAAATTTACACATAACAATACGGAGTACAATTAATATTAACAATTTATAATCAAACAAGTCAAAAAAATAAAATTAATTATGGTAGTGCGATTACATATAATAATTATTGTGATCAAACAACTCCAAAGGGCCATGCGTGATTATCTTTCTACGCTTTCAACGTATGGTAATAGGAATTTGATATACAGTACGAGGGACAAAATAATTCAGTAGATTTGCAATTCACGGCTTTGGCTTTACAAATATTGTTTGAAGCTTGTCAATTCACATCTTTGCAATCATCATACAGATAATAATGATGGTGGAGATTCATCATATAGATAATAATAAGCGATGAAAAATGACGACAATTTATTTTATTTTTTTTAATAGTCTCAAAGCAACAAGAGTCCTACTAGATATTAAATATGGTTTAAACCTCTCCAAAGTAAAAATAAAATAAATATGAAATTTGGAAAATTATTTAATAAATAAAATTAACTATTTTTTTTTTATAAAATATGCAGTACAAAATAATAAAACATTCGGGTATTACAATTTACCCTCCTTAAAACAAGTTTCGTCCTCGAAACTTAAAATAGAAAAATTTAGGGTATTACAATCTACTCTCCTTAAAACAAGTTTCGTCCCGAAACTTAAAGTAGATAAATAAATAAATAAATAAATAACTTACTTGTAAATTTAAGATAGAGTAAAAATTAAAAAACCAAACATTTCTTCATAAAATATATAGATAGAGTGCTAAAATATCAGGGGTATTACATACTATCCCCCTAAAAAAAGAGTTTGTTCCGAACTCAAAGTTAGTCATCACATAAAAATAAAAAGCATAACAAATAGAAGCACATAGAGAAACCATTTAAAACGGCTTACCCTATGTTAATTTTAATCCTGCTATTAATTAGCAGGTTCATTCCTAACAAAACCATGCTGGGATATGAAGATTCCTGTGCAAATCCCACAAGCGGTTAAGCTCTGGATACTATTTCGAAACACCCCCGATTAATTATCTGAAAATAAATAAGAATTAAAGGAAAAATAAACAACCTTTAAATAAAATTGCGGAAGCACACACATAAATCGGAGGTATTACCGCCACACTCGATAACCTGTCAAGTTTTAAGGCTTACAAAATCCCAATAATTACAACCTAATAAACTAGGTGAGCTATTTACACAACTTTATAAACTTGTTATAAACAAACTAATCGATCACTTGAGCACCTTTAGCTACGATAACTTGATCAACCTGTTTAAACAATCTTGACTGCTCATCATTAAGGACAAATTCCAAAATAGATCGTTGCAGGGCCACCATAAAAAAAAAAAAAGACATGGCCGCAAACTCAAGTAGCAAAAAAAAATAACACACACACGTCAGCAAAGGCTGAGTAATCACCACATATCAAAATATAGAGTATAATATAATAATTAACATTACTAGATCAATTAAACAATGTAGTTCGAAACTAAATTACACATTGTACTCTGAAAAATAATTTATCAACTAAACCTTGAATAATAATTCGAACCTTTACTCAATATATCCCACAAGTGTGCCATGCTCGTTGTTCTATACCTAGCCTCTGACATGGGTAATTCGAATAAAACCAACAGGTATAAAAATTTGAATACTCCCAATAACCAGAAAAGACCTTGAACCAGACCACATACGGGCCAATTCCCACTGTAGGAGACCATAAAAAAATAAATAAAGATTGTACCTCATTCTTAACACATGATCATTACCCTCCTACCAACAAGCCAATGACTAAGTTATATAACGCCGAGCCTCAAACCAAGAACAAAATAATAATTCTCAACCATTTGATCTTATACATCGATCAAATAACCATTCACATGATAAGAAATAATATCTCAATATTGGCACAGGTTCCCAATTCATATATGACGACATTTTCGGTTCATAAAATATCTCAACTCTTATAGAACTAATACTAGTACCCAAAATTAATCAAATCTCCACCCAAAAATAATACTCTGCATTAACTACCCTAAAACTTTGATAAAACAATACTCCCTATAACAACTACATAAAAACCCTAGAAATATCACAATCAATCAATGCGACAATTAAATCATATAATACCACACACTAATCATATACATATAAATCATGAGCATATAATATTCACAAATTATAAAATTTACATATAACAATACGGAGTATAATTAATACTAACAATTTATAATCAAACAAGTCAAAAAATAAATTAATTAAGATAGCGTGATTACATATAATAATTATTGTGATCAAACAACTCCAAAGGGCCATGCGTGATTACCTTTCTACGCTTTCAACGTATGGTAATAGAAATTTGATATACAGTACGAGGGACAAAATAATTCAGTAGATTTGCAATTCACGGCTTTGGCTTTACAAATATTGTTTGAAGCTTGTCAATTCACATCTTTGCAATCATCATACAGATAATAATGATGGTGGAGATTCATCATATAGCTAATAATAAGCGATGAATCAATTTTTGGTTTGGTTTGGTTTCACGCACTGCCAAAGAAAAATGACGACAATCTTTTTTTTTTTTTTGTTTAATAGTCTCAAAGCAAGAAGAGTCCTACTAGATATTAAATAGGGTTTAAACCTCTCCAAAGTATAAATAAAATAAATATGAAATTAGGAAAATTATTTAATAAAAAAAATAACTTTTTTTTTTTATAAAATATGCAGTACAAAATCATAAAATATTCAGGTATTACAATCTACCCTCCTTAAAATAAGTTTCGTCCTCGACACTTAAAATAGAAAAATTTAGGGTATTACAATCTACCCTCCTTAAAACAAGTTTCGTCCCGAAACTTAAAGTAGATAAATAAATAAATAAATAACTTACTTGTAAATTTAAGATAGAGTAAAAACTAAAAAACCAAACATTTCTTCATAAAATATATAGATAGAGTACTAAAATATTAGGGGTATTACATACTATCCCCCTAAAAAAGGAGTTTGTCCCCGAACTCAAAGTTAGTCATCACATAAAAATAAAAAGCATAACAAATAGAAGCACATAGAGAAACACTTTAAAACGGCTTACCCTATGTTAATTTTAATCCTACTATTAATTAGCAGGTTCATTCCTAAACAAAACCATGCTGGGATATGAAGATCCCTGCGCAAATCCCACAAGCGGTCAAGCTCTGGATACTATTTTGAAACACCCCAGATTTATTAACTGAAAATAAATAAGAATTAAAGGAAAAATAAACAACCTTTAAATAAATTGCGGAAGCATACACATAAATCGGAGGTATTACCGCCACACTCGATAACCTGTCAAGTGTTAAGGCTTACAAAATCCTAATAATTACAACCCAATAAACTAGGTGAGCTAGTTATACAACTTTATAAACTTGTTATAAACAAACTGATCGATCACTTGAGCACCTTTATCTACGATAACTTGATCAACCTGTTTAAACAATCTTGACTGCTCATCATTAAGGACAAAATTCCAAAATAGATCGTTGCAGGGCCACCAAAAGAAAAAAGACATGGCCGCAAAAACAAGTAGCAAAAAAAAAATAACACACACACGTCAGCAAAAGCTAAGTAATCACTACATATCAAAATATAGAGTATAATATAATAATTAACATTACTAGATCAATTAAACAATGTAGTTCGAAACTACATTACACATTGTACTCTGAAAAATAACCTTTATCAACTAAACCTCGAATAATAATTCGAACCTTTACTCAATATATCCCACAAGTGTGCCAAGCTCGTTGTTCTATATCTAGCCTATGACATGGGTAATTCGAATAAAACCAACAAGTATAAAAACTTGTATACTCCCAATAACCAGAGAAGACCTTGAACCAGACCACATACGGGTCAATTCTCACTGTAGGGGACCATAGAAAAATAAATAAAGATTGTACCTCATTCTTAACTCATGATTATTACCCTCTTACCAACAAGCCTAGGACTAAGTTATATAACGCCGAGCCTCAAACCAAGAACAAAATAATAATTCTCAACCATTTGATCTTATACATCGATCAAATAACCATTCACATGATAATAAATAATATCTCAATATTGGCACAGGTTCCCAATTCATATATGACGACATATTCGGTTCATAAAATATCTCAACTCTTATAGAACTAATACTAGTACCAAAAATTAATCAAATCTCCACCCAAAAATAATACTCTGCATTAACAACCCTAAAACCTTGATAAAACAATACTCCCTATAACAACAACATAAAAACCCTAGAAATATCACAATCAATCAATGCGACAATTAAATCATATAATACCACACACTAATCATATACATATAAATAATGAGCATATATAATTCACAAATTATAAAATTGACACATAACAATACGGAGTACAACTAATACTAACAATTTATAATCAAACAAGTCAAAAAAAAATTTAATTAAGGTAGTGTGATTACATATAATAATTATTGTGATCAAACAACTCCAAAGGGCCATGCGTGATTACCTTTCTACGCTTTCAACGTATGGTAATAGGAATTTGATATACAGTACGAGGGACAAAATAATTCAGTAGATTTGCAATTCACGGCTTTGGCTTTACAAATATTGTTTGAAGCTTGTAAATTCACATCTTTGGAGTCATCATATTGATAATAATGATGGTGGAGATTCATCATATAGATAATAACAAGAGATGAATCAAATTTTGGTTTGGTTTGGTTTCACGCACTGCTAAAGAAAAATGACGACAATAATTTTTTTGTTTTTTTTTAATAGCCTCAAAGCAACAATAGTCCTACTAGATATTAAATAGGGTTTAAACCTCTCCAAAGTATAAATAAAATAAATATGAAATTAGGAAAGTTATTTAATAAATAAAAATAACTATTATTTTTTTTTATAAATTATGCAATATCATATCATAAAATATTCGGGTATTACAACCCGGCTTCTGAAAGAAGTACATGTCCAAATGGACCATGATTCAGGTGACGACGCAGATGTCGAAACCTATGTGACCCCTAATGGGTCACTCATCTCTAAGCGCCTCCGCCAGAAAGGTAGGCGGGACCGTAATGCTAACCAGGCGGGTACTAATAGGCCCGCTGGACCTAGTAAGCCCACAAGGCATAAGACTGATGCCTCCCCGGCGGCATGATCAACCCTAGCCACCCGTGACGAGCTCATGAAATTCATGAGTAGCCTCAGGGGTGAATCAAAGGACTAATCAACAAGCAGTCGATTGCCCCTAAAAAGGAGTAGTCGGCCACAAGGCCTGCCAAGTAAAGGCAACAGAAGTCGGTCCGAGACCGACAACTGACTCCTCACCCGGAGAAGGCTCAACCTCAGTTTAACCTATCAAGGCCCATTTCCCTGTAACGGTGAAAAGGAAAGCCATCCGGCATGTTCAGCCGGATGGTAGCAAATAGACATTTCCTAATGCTCGTCAGTACATCGACCAGCTAAGGAATCAGCAGCTGTCAGAATCGGCTTCAACATCAACTTATCATGACAGTTTTCAGAAAACCTCGGTGAGGAATTCACCTTCCGGGCCGAGGACTCCCTCAAGCGCCCCCTTCATACAATCGGGGCCTCACTTAATCAATTCGACGCAGTATGTGGCACAACCACCATACAGACCGCCTGCTCTACCTTACATCCACCCTGCTTTCTTCGGAGGACAAGCGGCATATAACTATCAGCCCTTGGACTGGTAGCTTCGGCTACAAAACCTTGGGGAGCAGCCCTGTGCGTTCTCAACATAAGTAGCTGAGGCCGAACAGCCGGCCAAGGTTAAAAATGTTATGGTTTGAACCTATGATGGTACTTCCAACCCTGAAGATCACCTCTTGGCATACACCCACCTCATGTACTTACAGGGGTTGGATGATGCCGCCTGATGTCGATGCTTCCCAGCCACCCTAAAAGGCATAAATATCTTCAAGATGCTTGTGTTCTTGTTTGCTTCTAACTTCTCTATGAACATCCCTGCAAAGAAAACGAGCCTTGACTTAGGCCATGTGCAGCAGGAAGATAGAGAGGGGCTGCGATCATACATCAGGCGGTTTAATCTAGTGAGAATCCAGATACAAGGACTGTCTGACGAAGTGGCTTACATAGACATTTTCAAGGGTCTGAAGGACGGGTCGATTTTCAAGTTCGAACTCGTCCAAAAGAAAATCTTCACCCTCCAAGGAGCCCTGATGGAGGCGGACGCTTATATACAAGTGACCGAGCTCTGCTCCTCTAATAAGAAGTCGGACTATAAGAAGTCTGACCGACAGAAGGAGAGTCGACCTGCTCAGCTGTCTCTAAAACAAAAAGAGAGCAAAAAGAAAAAACAAATATGGGCGGTTGATAACTCTGATCAGCTGGCCCAGAAGAAAAAGAAATAGTAGAAACCGTACGTTCCAAGGTACGAGTTCCACAAGAACAACTACTCCATCCTCATGGAGATTAAGGATCGGCTGACTCTTGAGAAGCCGACTCCTATGAAAGGTTCCGTTGAAAATCGGAACAAAAACAAACACTGTCACTACCATGAGGATGTCGGCCATGACACCAACGACTACTTTAGCCTCAAGCGGGAGCTTGACCGTCTCGCCGACAAAGAAGCGCTGAAATCCTATGTGAAGTCCAAAGTGGCTTCCAAATCAAATCTTGGGAAATCAAGCAAAAAGATTCCCCAACCTCCTATCAGCTCTGAAACGGATAAGGAACCGATCTATACGATAGTAGGCGGATTCGCGGATGGTGGTCCAACCATCCGGGGAAACAAGGACCATATGAGAAAGATGGTCCATTCTGTTGATGAGGGACACGCGGCCAGCACATCCGCCTTCCCCAAAGTCATCATCACCGAAAAGGACAGAAGAAAAGTCCGACAGCCGCATGATGACCCTATGGTCATAGAATGCAAAGTGGCCAACCAATTGGTTGGTCGCATCTTAATTGACACAAGAAGCTCC
Source organism: Chenopodium album (assembly GCF_948465745.1). Classification (NCBI taxonomy): domain Eukaryota; kingdom Viridiplantae; phylum Streptophyta; class Magnoliopsida; order Caryophyllales; family Amaranthaceae; genus Chenopodium; species Chenopodium album. Next base: position 48,648,746 of record NC_137834.1, on the reverse strand, counting down.
TCAGACATCATTAGCTACAAATGTCTATCCAACCTGAAATACAGGCCGGATAGTATGACGGATGTCTCCCATCCCCTAGTGGGTTTTGGGGGAGGAGTTGTGCATCCAGTCGGATGCATTGATTTGCCCATCCGACTGGGAGAAAAAGGTAACAGTCGGCATATGACCATCCGGTTCCTTGTGGTCGAGGAGCTGACCGCCTACAATCTCATCTTTGGCCGACCTACTCTAAACGAGTGCAAGGCCATCATCATTCCAGCTCTTATGCTTGTCAAGTATGAGAGGGATGATAGAACTATTGGCTCCCTAAACGGGGACCAGAAGACGGCTCGAGAATGCTATATCTCGGACGTTAAGCCTTTGGCAGCTGTAGCCGTACAGGGAAAAGAGCCAATTGACCTTGATGAGATCAAGGATGACCATCCGGCCTCACCAGCCGTTAAAAAACGAAAGCCTAATCCGCTAGTGGTGGTAAAAAAAGAAAAGCAATAGCAATCACTAACCGAGAAGCAATCAGATGACCTCCGTCCCTAGCAGGCTGATTAGCATACTAATATTCCTCTGGATGACAGCCGTCCAGAATGAACAATTAAGGTGGGGACGGCTGCTTTTGCTAAGTTTGGCACAAGTATGCACCAACTCTTGAAAGAATTCAAAGACATTTTTTCCTTTGAAGTTGAAGAGATGCCAGGCATCAGCCCGAATCTTATTGTCCACAAACTCGTTGTGTATCCCAAAAAGAAGCCCATTCGGCAAAAGAAAAGAAACCATGGCGAGGAAAAAATTCAGGCGGCAACAGCCGAAGTTAAAAAGCTGTGAGACGCTGTAGACACCCATTTGTGTCTCCCCAAAACCAAACCCGATGATGAGTACCTTTCACGTCGAATCATAATCGAATGAGGTGAAAGTGTGGAAAGTCTAGTGATGAGGATGTTTTTATTAAAATATCTCTTCTTTCTATTTTTGAAAATATTTATTTTCTCACCTTATTTATGAAAAACGTGTATTATAATTTAGTTTAGTCCATGATATGGGTCCAATAATAGAGTAGTTGGACGGGGCTTGAAAAGACCTTTCCAACGATATATTAGAAGCCCAATTCTGATGAATAATGAGGAAGTTATGGCCAAAATACTAAACTGGGCCCGATTTGGTTTTGATATGCAGCCCAATGATCTAGAAGAGGGCCTATTATTAGTTATCATTCCTAAAGCTATTTAGGATTGATTATAGTCTTCTAGAATATTCTAGAAGGTTCTTTTAAATCCTAATGGAATTAGGATTGATAATTATGTTTCAAAGATTTTGAAATTGAAAAAAACTACTCCTTTTTAGAATCTTTTTTTTGTACGAAGTGGAATATATTCAGATTTTATTTTTGTGCCTCATAATCTTTATTTAAATTTTATATGGTTGGATAGATCTTGAAATTGTCTTTCCAATGATATATTATATTATTAAATACGAGCTATAACGAAAAAGATATGAATGGAATATGAAACTTTATCCAAAACTGACATCCTTCCACTATTTAATCTTATTCTAATTGGGTTGGAAAGTAGACTTCAAGAGCTTTCCAACTACATATTATATGCCTTATTTGGACTTCCAGATCAAAAGATATGATAAAAACAAAACGCATGAAACTGATTATTAGTGCCTGACGCCAAGCATTAGCGCCTGCCTAGCGCTAATGACCAGCGTCTCGTGCTAATCGTGTTTTATTCTTGTTGAAACTCTGATTTGTTTTTCATCCGTTTGGCTGATTTCCTCTATAAATAGCCTCCTAAAACCTCAGTTTTCAATCACGAATTCTCATCAAGAATCTCTTGATTACTCTCTCTCTCTCTCTGTCTCTCTCTAACCCAACCCTTTTACATACAAAATTCCGCTTTCACAAGACCTAGAAGCATCTAACATTATTCGAAGTTGCCTTCGCCCTAGACGTGAAAGGTTTTAATTTATGAGAGTTTGGTTCCAAATCTTTATTTCAATTATTTAATTTAATTGTTTGATTTTATTATTTTCCTTGAAGTTACTAACATGTGTATTTTGTGATTAGAAAGAGATACGAGACATCCAAGTAAGTGCTTTAATTACTTTATTGATATTATGATATAGAAATCATGTCTAGGTTGTTATTTTAATTCCGAATTTCATGTTAGGGTGTTTTGATCTTCCTAGTATCATGTTTACGGAATAAGGTTATAATATCAAATATGCTTATTGTGATTCCTGCGAGGTTATTTTAGACAGCATTCGCTAAGATTGTGGAGGTTGTCACTAAGATTTGAGAAGATAGCACGAGATGGACGGTCTTCGTCGGCATTCGCTAAGATTGTGGAGGTTGTCACCAAGATTTGAGAAGATAGCACGAGATGGGCGGTCTTCGACGGCATTCGCTAAGATTGTGGAGGTTGTCACCGATATTTGAGAAGGGCGGTTCGTGATGAGGCGGTCTTTGGCGACTTTTGCTATGATTGGGAAGGTTGTCACTATGATTCAAGAAAAAGAAGCTCTTTGTTCAGAGACGCGTGGACATATCATTTCAAGCTCTTTTGTTCAGAGACGCGTGGACATTTATTTTAAAGCTCTTTTGCTCAAAGACGCATGGGCATATCATTCAGAAGCTCTTGGTTTAGAGACGAGTGAACAATCCTCAAAAAAGAAGCTCTTTGTTCAGAGGCGCGTGGACATATCAAAAAAGCTCCATTGTTCAGAGACGAGTGAACATCAAAACAGCAAGATGGCGTTCCATAGATTGTGGAAGGTTGTCACATCAACAAATGCAACAACAAATCGGTTACCCCTAGAGACCTGTGCTCGACGGTGCGAGATACGCGTTTCTTAACTCTTTTATCTGTTTAACTAATGCTAGTTTTGCAGGTATCGACGTTACAAGAATGATTTAGGATCACAGAATGTTCTGAATCATTCTCCGTCCCTATCGATACTTTGACTTTTGTTTTCGAAATTTGCGTTTCCCCAAACTCAGTCAAAGTGGGGGCTTTTGTAGACACCCATTTGTGTCTCCCCAAAACCAAACCCGGTGATGAGTACCTTTCGCGTCGAATCATAATCGAATGAGGTGAAAGTGTGGAAATTCTAGTGATGAGGATGTTTTTATTAAAATATCTCTTCATTCTGTTTTTGAAAATGTTAGTTAAGACGATTAATACAAGAGGGGGGGTGAATTGTATTGAGTTCCTAATGACTACTTTTGCGGAATAATAAAACAATGCATATAGGAACTTGCAAATACACACAGATTTTACGAGGAAACATTCCAGGGCCCAACTGGAAGTAAAACCTCGACCCTACCTTAGGGATTTCAAACACAAACCACTTCACTATAATAGGGGAAACACCAAGTTACAACCTATTAAACACAGACCTTTATTCACAAGTTTCAGACAGAACTTGTTACTCGATAGGACCCTATCCTACCCAATCTAAGTCCCACACTTAGATTCATTCATACTACAAAAGTACAGAACTCTCAGCTTCACACTAGAAGCTTACACAATCTGTATGCGATGTAAAAATAATAAACTCACCCAAATAACCCAAATCAATACAAGTGTATGACACCTAGTATATGATAGGCAAGCTATGCACAAAATCCGAAGCTAATATGACAAGGTTAGAAGCTTGGCAAACTTACTCAATTAATGCTCTGAGATTTCTTCATGCATAAAACTCACAAAAACCTAAAATCATTTCAATCTCTACTATTTATACAAGTATGACTTGTATAGTAAGTAGGTTTTCTAAAAGATAAATAAGTTAACTTAATTTATCTTAAAGACACGGTTTTAAGTAAATCATATTTGAAGAAAATATTTTCCGGAAAATAAGATAGAAAGATATAGTATAAAATCTTTTAAAAACCGATTTTAAGAAACCAATTTTAAATAAAATCTTTCATAAAATCTATCTTTTTATCTTTTCCAATTTTTATCTTTATTTACCAAGCAACTTGTCACACTTCTAATAAATCTCATGCATAACCTACTTAACATATTTAACAACAAATCCAGAAGATAAAATCTTAACTAAATAATATTGTTGCTCCATATTGTGTAAGGTAGATTACTTGGGCGTCACGCAGGCTAAGTTCCTAAAGGAACTTACTGTCTTCACTCGCAGTCTAGGCTGACACCTCAGCTTGCTGTCTTCAAGTTCCTGTTAGGGAACGTTCCTGTTAGGGAACTTAGTTCTTGTTAGAGAACTCTTCTTCAACTTGATTTAACTTTCTGGTTAAAGGTTCCTTTGGTCTTCTTAGCTCAAGTTACTTCTTCCATCATCAAGATCAATTTCACCTAAACTAATCAAACACTTAAAAAACCTTTATTAGTAGAGTTTTCTTTAGGTTAAGTTCATCATCATCAAAACCTGTAAGCTTCAACAATTTTCCCCTTTTTGATGATAACAAACTTAAGAAAACTCTTGAGAAAAGTTAAAACAAATAAAAGGGAGTATTCTTGTATTTTTGATTTATTGACAAAAAGTAAACACACAACTGAAATTAAACATACAAAAATAAGAAAAGCATAAATAAAAAAACAAAACATAAATAAAACTAAGAAATAAAACAAAAGATAAACTAAGCTACTTGGCATCATATCAGAAGAAATTTATGATACATTATCAACTGGAACCCAGAACAACTTCATCTTTCCAAGTTTTCTTCTTCTTTTCCCCCTTTTGTCATCATCAAAAAGTACTGCTTTTTAAGGTATTAAGCATCTAGCTACAGCCCCACAAGCAATTCATCGAGTGTGGGAAACTGAAGACAGCGCTGCTATCTTACCTTAAGCAAGTTCCACTTTCCTGTATAAGTGTTCAAAACAAACAAATACACACAAGTATAGGCAAAGTTCCAACTATTCATTAAAAACCGAAAGATTTAACATCCTGCTAAACAATTTTAAAAATATTACAACCAAAATTAATTGTTCAAAAACTAAAACAGAAACTAAAATTGTTCATGACTGAAATAGAGAAGCAGAAAATAGACTAGGCTGGATATAGGCTAGAAAGGGGTAGATTAAGAATATGATAGGCTAGGTCTCAAGAAACTCCAAAAATTTCTTGTAGTCCTCCTTTATTTGTTGTGCAAAAGCCTCCAGGTTGTCTTCAAGACTCTTGAGTTTCTGTTGGAACTCCTCCTTCTGTTCCTTTAGAGCCTTATCTTGTTCTTACAGAAACTTCTTTTGCTCTTGAAATTCCTTGTCCTGTTTCTCCACGAGCTTCTTGAGCTCTTTTAATTCCTTTCCCTGCTTTTGCACAAGCTTTTCTAGGTTTAACATCTGAAGTTTTCCAGCAGAATCCTTCATTTGTTTCTCAACCCTTTCCATCCTATCCACCAGTTCTGCAACTTGCCCATCGAGGATACCTTCCTCAACATCCAACTCCAGAGGATGTTCCATGCTTGTTTGAGGAACAGAACTCGCAGATATTCTCCTGCTTTTCCTTACAGGCTACTTAGACACCTCTTTCTCTTTTTTTTTCCCTGTCACTTTTTCTTTATTTTACTTTCCCTTCTCCATTCTTTGAATTTTTCATTTTACTACCTCCAAACTCAGTCCAGCCAGTGTTTCCTCATTTAGTACATTTTCTGGCTTCTCATCCAGAGCACCATACCTACGCTTCATAATTACTCCAGCACTTTCAAACACTGATGACAATAGCCCACTTATTGTCCTACTTGGAACACAATGTGCTAAGTGCTGATACATCAATGCAGGAAAATTTAATTTTATTTTCATAGACAAACAGAAAATTATAGCCATATCCATTAAGCATGCTTCTTCCTTCTTTGCAGTACTAGGCAAGATGGTTTTCTTAACTAAATTGAACAACAGCTTGTTCAACGGGCTCAAATCATTGTGACTCATTATCTTCTTCCCCCTTTTACCACCGAGGGCTTCAACAATGTCACAAGTTAAGTAGTTTCCTACTTTAACACTAGCTTTACCCTTAATGTAAGTTTCATACCCCTCCGTTGGAGTTTTCAGAATTTTACCTAGGGTTTCAACATTTAATTCAATTTTTATACCATCGACTTTACTAGAAATTACCCCCAATTTTGCTTATAAATTTTGACAGAATTCAGTCATAGCAATTGGATACAGATAGTTTGCAAAAACTTTTGATAACAAGTATTCCCAGCCTTGGAACTTAATCAAATCAAGAAACTCTAAGAACCTAGCTTTCCTACACCAATCTAGATCAATACGATGACCTACAACATACCTCCCTGCTTGTGATTCAAGTTCAGCTTGATTAGTTACATCCTCTTCTTCATCTTCCTTTTCCGATTCTTCTTTTTCTGAATTGTTGTGATCTTCTTTGTCTTCCTCTCCCTCATTCATCTCTCCTCCTTCTTTGTCATCCTCTTTAGTTTCTTCTGATTGTTTCCCTTGAGCAAACTCGTCAACTTCTTCTATTTTCTCCTCAAGTGACTTCTCTTTTTGTTTCTTCTCTTTTCACTCTTTCAATCTTTGAAGGACACTTGAAACAGATGACTCTTCTTGGTCATTCTTACTTTCCACTTCTTTAGGTTTAGATGATGAGGTTATAGGATTTTCAGGGGTTTTGGTTGAAGTTAAATAAGGTTTGTAGTTCACCATGGCTAAGGGAGATGTTTCCTCTTGAATGGTGTTTTCGGATCTTTGACAGATTTTTTATGAGACGATTTCAGCAATGATGACCATGGTTTTCTAGAGAAGGTTTTAAGCTTAGAAGGGTTTTTTACTGAAAAGGGGTTAAATTGATTTGACAGTGAGGTGAAAGAGGTGGGTGAAATTCTGCTTTTATAATTAATGAAGCGGTGTAAGGGATTTTAAGATATTTCACTATTCAGTCATTAATTGAACAAATTCAATTAATTTTTCAAATTTTAAATTAACAGGATGAATTTGCCGAAAAAAAAATTTCTTTCCAAATTCATTTAATTTCAAAAAAAAAAACTTTCTGAAAATAAAACCACACAATTGGAACACGCTTTCTACGCATGTGCAATGTTCATAATTAATAACTTGCACAGTTAAGCATTTTAATGAACTTACCTCTAGTAATTAACAATGGTGACACTTCAGCTATATTAGCACACCAAGATTGTGCTAAATGCTCTTTTAGATCTATTTACATTATTTTTTACTTTGCCATATCTTGGAACTTCAGAAGCAATCAATTCAGCTTGATCATCCCAAGTTCCAATCTCTATTTCTCAAATCTTTCTCTGCTTAAGGGCTTTGTTAGAATATCTGCAATTTGATTTTCAGTATGACAAAATTCTAACTTAATATTCCCTTGCTCCACATTATCTTTTAAAAAGTGATGCCTAATGTGGATATGTTTTACCTTTGAGTGTTGAACAGGATCCTTAGAAATACATATAGCACTGGTATTATCACAGTAAATAGGCACACATTAAAAAATAATACCAAAATTTCTAACCTGTTGCTTTATCCAAAGTACTTGTGAACAACATGCTGCTGCTGTCACTACTACAAAATTGGCCGAAGAGACCCGTCCAAATTAGCCAAAGAGACTGCCTTAGAGGCGGTCTCTAGCACATCGGTCTCTTTGGCAAAGAGATTGCTTTTTAGAGGTGGTCTCTAGAATGAGAAAGCTAGACCGCCTCTTTAAGATAAGCGGTCTTAATTTTAAGAATATTTAGACTGCCTTTATAAGAAAGGCGGTCTCTGGTTTCAGAAAATTGAGACCACCTATCCTAATTAGGCAGTCTCTTTTTTTAGAAAATTGAGACCGCTTTTTAACATAACAGGTCTATTTTGTCTCATTTTAAATAAATAAAAAAAAGAAATACTAGGTACTAGTAGTTTATTTTATTTTTATAATATCAATTCATTAATATTAGATTCGGAAAAAAATCTTGTATTACATACATTATACACCTCAAAAATTACGTACATTGTATATATATCAATGAAAATTAAATACATAAAAATAAAATTTCTTAAATGATGAAGAACTTCAAAAGTCTTCAATTACGGATTTCTTCTGTTCAAACTTGAAACTTGAGAGATTGTTTCCTACAACCACAAATATATACACAGAAAAAATTAAAAAGTAGATATTATTATACAAGAAATAAATCAGAACAATTATAACAGAATTGAAAAAGAAAAAAGCGAAAATTTAACAAGAGGAAAAATAAATTCGTTTAGAATTTTTTTAAAAAAGGAGAAACTGTTCAATTTTACTCTTGAAATACCAGATCTACAATAAAATTCGTTTATAATTGAAAAAAAAGAGATATTGTTCAATTTAACTCTTGAAATACCAGATCTCAAATAAAATTTCTTTCATACGGAATATGATGATTGAACCCAAAATCAAAGCAACAAAAAATAAACTACGGAGTAATTTCAAAACAAGCTAAAGAACAATTTGTCAGAAAAATCTCAAAAATAATTTTAAAAATAAAAATAAGATATACCAGAATTGAAATTGAAAATTAAAATAGAAAATCGAATACAAAATTGAAAATTATAAGATCTAACTTCATATGAAGTGAGCAATATCAACGAAAAGTATTAGATCTGATTATATATATATATATAAGAAGTGGGCGAAAAAAAAATGTAAAGAACGAAATAAAAGGGTATAAAAAAAACCTCCAAATGAAATTGGAAACACACAAAAATGGTGAAAAAAAGTTTTTAAAATGTAAACATTAAGAAGCCAAAAAAACAAACAAACAATCTACTATCATGACTAAACGAAAAAATAAAGAAATAATTATAAGAAATTCAGATTTTTCATTAAAAACGAAAAATTGTAAGATCAAAACTTAATAGCGAAAAATAATACAAAACTCACCTTGGCATTAGATCTCGAAGTTTTGACATGATGAGTGAATATAACTTCTTGAAATTGAGAAAGACATGAAAGAAATTAAAAAGTATAAGCTTTGAAAATAATAAAGGATGAAATCTATATTTCGATTATGTTGTATGAGATTTTCTATAGAATCCAAAAAAATGAGTAAGAAAGCTGTGTTGAGAGGAGGGAGAAGACAGATGAAGAAAAAAAAGAGATAAGATGAGAGGGTGAAAATATGAGGAGGCGGTGGACAGGAGAGAGAAAATGTAAAGATTATAGGGTTACGCACTTACGTGCTTATGATGATGATGACTTAGGGAAATGATTTTAAAATGCAATCATTCCGTGTTTCGAGAGACCTGTTATTTAGATTGACGGGTCTCCCTAATTTTTTAATTAAAAAAATAAAATTCAAGAGTCCGATTCCTTTAAATTACAGGTTTTTTGGATAGTACTTGAGACCTGTCATTTAAGATGACGGGTCTCTCTATATTCCTTGATTTTCTACAAAAATCCCAAGAGACCTATATTCCTAAATGACGGGTCTCTTTGATATGTCAAGAGACCTGTCATTTAAGATAATAGGTCTCTCCTATAAAAGAGACCCGTTATGCACTTAACCGGTCTCTTATTTTGGGTCTCTTTGACCAATTTTGTAGTAGTGGCTGTAGACATTGCAACTGTGTTTTGCTTCTTGGAACCGCAAGAAACCAAACAAGGTCCTAAAAACTTTACCATACCTAAAGTACTTTTTCTATTGACCAAATCACCTGCATAGTCAGCATCAGTGAAGCCATTTAAATCAAAGGAGTCACTTCTAGGATAAAAGAGACTCAAATCATCAGTTCCTTTCAAGTATCTTAGGATTCTCTTTACTGCTTTCAAGTGAGACTCCTTTGGGTTTGCTTGGAACCTGGCACACAAACCTACACTAAAAGATATGTCAGGTCTAATAGCTATTAGATAAATTAAAGAACCTATCATACCTCTATACATAGATTGATCAACACAAGTTCCAGTTGGATCTTCATCCAATCTGGTTGATATACCCATTGAAGTGTTATTGGTCTTAGCATTATCTAACTTGTACTTCTTGATCAGTTCCTTTATATATTTTTGTTGATGGATCATGATTCCTTCTTCAGTTTGCTTGATTTGCAATCCAAGGAAGAAGTTTAATTCTCCCATCATACTCATTTCAAATTCTCCACTCATTAGGTCAGCAAAATACTTGCACAAAGATTCATTAGTTGCACCAAATAAAATATCATCAACATAAATTTGTACAACTAATATGTCAGTTCCATTTGATTTTAAAAACAAATTTTATCTCTTTTACCACGTTTAAAACCATTTTGCAATAGGAACTTTGACAATCTTTCATAACATGATCTAGGAGATTGCTTCAACCCATAAAGAGCTTTGTCAAGTTTATAGACATGGTTTGGGAACTCTGGATTTTCAAATCCAGGAGGTTGTTTAACATAGACTTCTTCATTTAAAAATCCATTTAGGAATGCACATTTAATATCCATCTGGAACAACATGAATCCCATATAAGCAGCAAGAGCAATGAGTAAACGAATAGCATATAACCTGGCTACAGGAGCAAACGTCTCTTCATAGTCTATTCCTTCTTGTTGATTGAAGCCTTGAACAACAAGTCTTGCCTTATTCCTGACAATAATACTATGCTCATCTAGCTTGTTCCTAAACACCCATTTTAAACAGATAGTCTTCTTATCCTTGGGTTTATGTTCCAGATGCCAAACTTTATTTTTTTCAAACTCATTTAATTCAGCTTGCATAGCATTAATCCAGTCTGCGTCAGTTAAAGCTTCAATATAGTTCTTAGGTTCCATAGAAGAAAGAAATGCATAGAATGCACAGAAGTTCCTAAGCTGAGATCTGGTCTGAGTTCCTTTTATAATATCACTCATGATTACATCAACAGGATGTGATTTTTGATGTTTCCATCGCTTTGGAGTAAAGTCTCTGACTGGATACAATCTTTCCTTATTGTTATTGACTGGTTCTTCTGTAGGAACTTGGTCTTGAGTCTCAGTTGGAACTTCAACAGGATTTTCCTTATTCTGATCTTGAGGTTGAATTCCTAGTGCAATCTCCATTTTAGGTTCTACATTTGCTTTTGGAATCGTTTCTTCTACATTTTCAACTTGCTCCTTCTGCAATGATATTGATTCCTCATCTGGATCTGGCTTGCGCACAAGTCCAATTTAATAATCATCATCACAATCCTGTACATCATTTAACTGTTCAGTTTCATCAAATACAAAATGTACAGATTCCTCAACACACATTGTTCTCTAATTATAATCTCTATAGGCTTTACTATTTGAGGCATATCCTAAGAATATTGCCTCATCACTACGTTCATATAACTTTCCTAAGTTCTTTCCTAAGTTCCTTTTACCATTGTTATGAACAAAGAATCTACATCCAAAAGATATAAAATAAGAAATATTAGGCTTTCTCCCTTTGATTAGCTCATAAGGAGTTTTGTTGGTGATGGCTCTAACAGATACTCTGTTAAGAATATAGCATGATGTATTCACTGCTTCTGCCCAGAAGTTTTTAGGCAGTCCACTTGAGATCAGCATTGTTCTAGACATGTCTTCAAGGCTTCTATTCTTGTGTTCCACAACTCCATTCTGTTGTTGAGTCCTTGGTGCAGAGAAGTTGTGATCCATTCCATGCTCAGTGCAAAACTCATCAAATTTTTAGTTTTCAAATTTAGTTCCATGATCTGATCTAAGGTGAATCAATGGATTGCCTGACCTTATCTGTTCTTTCTTTACAAAAGCTACAAATTCATTAAAAGTTTCATCTTTGCTAACAAGAAAGAAAATCCAAGTAAACCTTGAAAAATCATCAACAATAACCATTACATATCTCTTACCACTTCTGCTTTGGATTCTAATAGGACCACATAGATCCATATTAATAAGTTCCAGAGGTCTTTTGGTGCTAACCATATTCTTGGACTTAAAAGAAATTCGAGTCTATTTTCCTCTAACACAAGCATCACACACTTTGTCATACAGGAATTTAATGCAATGAAGTCCTTCCACTAGTTCCTTAGATCTAAGCTTATCAAGTAAAGTAAAGCTTGCATGGCCAAATCTCTTGTGCCATAATAGAGGATCATCCTCAATAACACTGAGACATGTTAAACTGCTATTAGGAACCTCATTAAGATCAACAACATATGTGTTCCCTTTACGAGTTCCTTCTAAAATAATGTTCCCAGTGTCATTGTGAATGATTCTGCATTTATTAAAAGAAAATCTTACAGAGTTACCTTGGTCACAAAATTGTAAAATACTTAACAAGTTGTGTTTGAGACCCTCGACCAAAAATACATTATCAATAGCATGGGAACTTTACCTTCCTACTTTGCCAATAGCAACTATATCTCCTTTCATGTTATCATCAAAGCTCACAGTTCCCCCATAGTAGGCATCCAGTGAGAGAAATCTAGATTTGTCTCCAGTCATGTGCTTAGAGCACCCACTGTCGAGGTACCAGGTGTTGTTCCCCCTCACTAGAGCCTGCATGAATAATCAAACATTAGTATCAGGAACCCAGGGGTTCCTGTGTAACATGAGTGGGATTATTTTTCATAACCCAAATCTGTTCAACATGTTTTTCATTTTTCTGTGTAATCTTTTCTTTCTTAGCACACTTAGCCTGCTTGTGTCCTGTTTTACCACAGAAATAACAAATAATACTACTAGGTAGGTCAACATACTTCTTTTCCTTTTGGAACTTCTTTTTGAAACCCAAACCTTCTGTTCTTTTGGTTTGGGCTTTCACGATCCAATCAGGAACTCTATACTCTATAGGTTGTTTATCTTTCCTAGCTCTCTCAAGTTCCTCCTCAAGTCGTGCCTCTTTTATATTGTTAAAGGCATTTGCTGGTTTCTGCCTCTTTTATATCCCACGAGGCAGAAGAAGAAGAGGAAGAAGAAGTATAAAAACTCACATCCAAGCAATAGAAGATGATGGGGTATCCCACGAGGAAGAAGAAGAAGAAGAGGAAGTAAGCTGGTTTATGCATCTTTTATATTGTTAAAGGCATTTGCTCAATTTCCGTAGAAATCCTAACCATAGATGCTAGTCTTGCCAAGGCATCAGTAGATTGGTTTTCCTCTCTGGGTATCCCACGGACATCCTCAACTATGTCGCAAAGGAAGAATATTCACCCCATGCTGAAAAAAGGGCAAAACGAGCCTTAAGACTTTTGGCTTCCCAATATGTTCTCATTAACGACGAGTTACACAAAAGGGTACCTAATGGTTGAGCTGTTTTATGTGTAGGAAAAAAGGAAACCCAAATGGCTATGTGAATAGTCCACGAAGGGGTATGTGGAACACACGTAAATGGCAAAATGCCAGTCTAAAAGATAATGCGCAAAGGATATTATTGGACTACCATGAATAGGGACCGTCATCAATATGTTAAAAGAGGCCCTAAATGCCAAATATATGCCAACTATCCTCTACACCTACACATTACCATGGCCATTATCAACATGGGGAATAGACATCATTGGAAAAATTTCTCCTCCAGGAACAGGAGGCCGTGAATATATATTAGTAGCAATTGATTACTTCACTAAATGGGTTGAAACAAAATCATATGCTAAACTCACTGCAAAACATGTAGCACTCTTAATTGAAAGAAACAACATTTGTCGATATGGAGTCCCACATGAAATGATAAGTGACAATGGAACTCACTTTCAAGCAGAATGTGAAGAATTGATACAAAAGTATGGCATTAAACACCATCATTCTTCTCCCTATAGACCTCAAGAAAATGGTGTCGATGAGTAACCTAATAAAAATTTAAAGACAATCATCGAGAAGATGACAAAAAATTACAAAGATTGGCCTGAAAAACTCCACTTTTCCCTGTGGGGTTATCACACGTCAATTTGGTCATCAACAGGGAATACACCATTTTCCTTAGTCTATAGAATGGATTGCGTTAGACAGTAAAATCAATGAAGTAGAATGGACTAGATCGAGATATGAGGAGCTAATTCTACTTGATGAAAAACGATTAGAGGCTCTACATCATACTCAATGTTATCAAACCCGTATGACTAGGCACTTTAACAAGAAAGTCAGCACAAGGAATATAAAAGTAGGAGACTTGGTCCTAAAAGCGTTAAGGAAAAATGTTTTAGACCCAAGAGGCAAGTTTAAACCCAATTAGTCTGGACCATATATTGTCAAAACTATCCTATCAGGAGGTGCTGCAAAACTAACTGATATGGATGGCAATGAATTCTCAAACATGACAAATTTTGACCAACTTAAGAAGTACTACCCATAATTACATGAGTAGGACACCAAAGAGAGCTACGTTTGGCCTAAATCCTTAGGAAAGGATACGTAGGCAACCCTAATAGGGTGCAGCTACTATAATTTTTACAAACCTCACATTCCAGAAAGTCAACTCGGAGAAATTAGCACGAAAATTTCAAGCGCACCCAGTAAAAGTTGTCGTCTAGCGACGAAGCCAGCACCGGGCGACGAGCAACAACGTCTGGCAACGAGGACAGCGCCAGACGACGAAGACTAGCGTCTGGCGACATACTCAAATTTCAACCCCAACTTTTTTTCATTAAACTTGGAAAATTTCGGTGTATTTCGGAAATTTTTGACTTTCGTACTCGAATTTTTTCTGAAAAATAATTAAGCAATGCTTCAATCTTTCTTCACCTTTTTTGCTCTCTTCCAATTCTTGTCAGCATCTTCTTCATCGTCTATTACTTTTGCTAGTAGGCATCATTTAGAGGATCTACACTCAATTTTTGAGTAAATAGTTTCTTCTTTAGCTAGTACACCATGTTTCTTCTCTACCCAAATTTTCTTTTCTGTAGAGTCAGTTTTCCTTTTCTCTTTTCCTTTAGTAGTGTCCTTCTTCTTAGGCATCATAGGTGTTTTGAACTCAACTCTTTCACCCAAACGCTCCTTAACAGGAGTTATCTTGTCACCTAGACGATTCTTCACATTGGTTCTACTTTGATCTTTCCACTTGTCATTTTTAGGCTTATTAAGAAGCCAATGCTTCACATCCTTTGACAAAGAAGGAGGATCCTTTTGGGTAACCATCCTATAAAGGCCTACCACTCCAATAAGTGTCAAACCTCTCTACTTCTTGTAAAAAAGGGAATTCATAAGGACGACGAATATCTCCAAAAGGAATTGTTTGAGTTAGGCCGTACTATCTTTTTACCATGCATGGATAATAAAAAGTCATCTTGGTTAAGCTTGGAAGACGGCAGAAGGGTTTCTTGTTGACACCAACCATCTTCTCAATTTTCCACCATGGGATGATCCATTTGATAGAAAAATCACGAGAGGCGAATATTTTGCTCCACTCACGGCGACCAATCTTTATGGAAAAGCGCTTCTTTACCCTCACAAAGCCGTTTGGAGTGTATTTTTCAATGTTATCAGGAGGACTAATTAATTCTGGTCTCTCCATTAGCCATATCTGCAAAAATTCAATGCAAATAATTAGTATTACTATACAAAAATATATGTTTTTTATTTTCGTAATTAAAAATATTAATTTTCTAACTATAAAAAAATTGGAGAGCCTCGAAAAGGTGCTTTTGGATTTTTCTTTAATTCATCCAAACTGGGCATTGTTTCTCCAACAATTAATGGCATTGGATTTCTCCCTTATCCAATTTGCTCCATCACAGATACTAAAATTGCTTGATCCACACGATTATTACCACTAGTGAGGAGGTATTGGCTAAGCATGCAAAACAGAAAAGCCCTTCTTCTATAAACATGAAAAGACTCAGAATATGGTATATCAGAGTAGTGGCATGCAAATTCTTTCAAATGAAGTATAGTGCATCTACGATATTTGTTTTATCTCTGTCTTTCAAATTAAAGAAGCGTTCAAAATCATTATAATAATATTCACTAATATTAGGAATTACCGCAAGATCCATGGAGGGAAAGCCTAGAATGGCACCAAATTCTTCCGGTAAAGGACTAACTTCATCATAGCCTAATCTAAAGCAATGTGTGTCTGGATCCCAATATACTAAGGCGGTATGAATAAATCTATATCTATATCTACCCCCTTAATACCATAAATACCTCCTATATGAAAGGAATCAAGCTCTTTTCTCTCCCTAGCAGTCAAAGAACGGCACCACTCACGAGTTAAATCACTAAAACACTTAGACGTGATTGCTTATAGAGAATTAAAGCTACAACTATTATTTAGGGTATTTTATACCCGACCAAGTGGCCCAATCGGAGCCTGACATGTGTCACAGGAAGGGGTGCCACCTTGAACCTTCCAGTTGGTGACACGTGTCAAGTAGATACAAGCCCTGATCTGGGGTATTTGATTATCCCAAGTGGACCATTGAGAGAGCGACACGTGTCGCCCTGAGAGGAACCCAAATGGCCTCTTTGGATGAGCAACACGTGTCACTCATATATCGTCTCTGAAATGGCAGCCTTCAAGGCCCAAACTTTGAGCAGATAACTTAATTTCCGCACGTTTTACTCCGAACCCTATACTAACGTAATCTTCGAAGGCGTAACACCGACCATCCGGCAGTCCGTTTGCTTTGCAGGTATAGGCGAGCTTGCGGAAGCATACACCTAAATAGGAGGTATTACCGCCACACTCGACAGCCTGTCAAGTGTTAAGGCTTACAAAATCCCAATAATTACAACCCAATAAACTAGGTGAGCTATTTATACAACTTTATAAACTTGTTATAAACAAACTAATTGATCACTTGAGCTCCTTTAGCTACGATCACTTGATCAACCTGTTTAAACAATCTTGACTGCTCACCATTAAGGACAAATTCCAAAACAGATCGTTGCAGGGCAACCATAAGAAAAAAGACATGGCCGCAAACACAAGTAGCACAACAAAATAACACACACAAGTCAGCAAAAGCTGAGTAATCACCACATATCAGAATATAGAGTATAATATAATAATTAACATTACTAGATCAATTAAACAATGTAGTTCGAAATTACATTACACATTGTACTCTGAAAAATAACCTTTATCAACTAAACCTCGAATAATAATTCGAACCTTTACTCAATATATCCCATAAGTGTGTCATGCTCGTTGTTCTATACCTAGCCTCTGACATGGGTAATTCGAATAAAACCAACAAGTATAAAAACTTGAATACTCCCAATAACCAGAAAAGACCTTGAACCAGACCACATACGGGCCAATTCCCACTGTAGGGGACCATAGAAAAATAAATAAAGATTGTACCTCATTCTTAACTCATGATTATTACCCTCTTACCAACAAGCCAAGGACTAAGTTATATAACACCGAGCCTCAAACCAAGAACAAAATAATAATTCTCAACCATTTGATCTTATACATCGATCAAATAACCATTCACATGATAATAAATAATATCTCAATATTGGCACAGGTTCCCAATTCATATATGATGACATATTCGGTTCATAAAATATCTCAACTCTTATAGAACTAATACTAGTACCCAAAATTAATCAAATCTCCACCCAAAAATAATACTCTGCATTAACAACCCTAAAACCTTGATAAAACAATACTCCCTATAACAACAACATAAAAACCCTAGAAATATCACAATCAATCAATGCGACAATTAAATCATATAATACCACACACTAATCATATACATATAAATCATGAGCATATATAATTCACAAATTATAAAATTTACACATAATAATACGAGTACAATTAATACTAACAATTTATAATCAAACAAGTCAAAAAAAATTAATTAAGGTAGTGTGATTTCATATAATAATTATTGTGATCAAACAACTCCAAAGGGCCATGAGTGATTACCTTTTTACGCTTTCAACGTATCGTAATAGAAATTTGATATACAGTACGAGGGACAATATAATTCAGTAGATTTGCAATTCACGGCTTTGGCTTTACAAATATTGTGTGAAGCTTGTCAATTCACATATTTGGAATCATCATATAGATAATAATGATGGTGGAGATTCATCATATAGATAATAATAAGAGATGAATCAAATTTTGGTTTGGTTTGGTTTCACGCACTGCCAAAGAAAAATGACGACAATCTTTTTTTTTTTTTTTTTTTAATAGCCTCAAAGAAACAAGAGTCCTACTAGATATTAAATAGGGTTTAAACCTCCCCAAAGTATAAATAAAATAAATATGAAATTAGGAAAGTTATTTAATAAATAAAAATAATATTATTTTTTTTTATAAAATATGCAATATAATATCATAAAATATTTGGGTATTACAATCCGGCCTCTGGAAGAAGTACATGTCCAAACGGACCATGATTCAGGTGACGACGC
The DNA here is from genome assembly GCF_948465745.1 of Chenopodium album. Taxonomy (NCBI): domain Eukaryota; kingdom Viridiplantae; phylum Streptophyta; class Magnoliopsida; order Caryophyllales; family Amaranthaceae; genus Chenopodium; species Chenopodium album. The sequence goes on along the minus strand of NC_137834.1, from coordinate 48,630,501 downwards.
AGATGTCGAAACCTATGTGGCCCCTAATGGGTCACTCATCTCTAAGCGCCTCCGCTAGAAAGACAGGCGGGACCGTAATGCTATCCAAGCGGGTACTAATAGGCCCGCTGGACCTTGTAAGCCCACAAAGCATGCGGCTGATGCCTCCCCGACAGCATGATCAACCCTAGCCACCCGTGACGAGCTCATGAAATTCATGAGTAGCCTCAGGGTTGAAATCAAAGGACTAATCAACAAGCAGTCGATTGCCCCTAGAAAGGAGCAGTCGGCCACAAGGCCTGCCAAGTCAAGGCAGCAGAAGTCGGTCCGAGACCGACATCTGACTCCTCACACGGAGAAGGCTCAATCTCGGTTTAACCTATCAACGGTGAAAAGGAAAGCCATCCGGCATGTTCAGCCGGATGGTAGCAAATAGACATTTCCTAATTTTCGTCAGTACATCGACCAGCTAAGGAATCAGCAGCTGTCAGAATCGGATTCATCATCAACTTATCATGACAATTTTCAGAAAACCTCGGTGAGGAATTCACCTTCCGGGCCGAGGACTCCCTCAAGCGGCCCCTTCATACAATCGGGGCCTCACTTAATCAATTCGGCGCAGTATGTGGCACAGCCACCATACAGACCGCCTGCTCTACCTTACATCCACCCTGCTTTCTTCGGAGGACAAGCGGCATATAACTATCAGCCCTTGGACTGGTAGCTTCGGCTACAAAACCTTGGGGAGCAGCCTTGTGCGTTCTCAACATAAGTAGCTGAGGCTGAACAGCCGACCAAGGTTAAAAATGTCATGGGTTGAACCTATGATGGTACTTCAAACCCTGAAGGCCACCTCTTGGCATACACCCACCTCATGTACTTACAGGGGTTGGACGATGCCACCTGGTGTCGATGTTTCCTAGCCACCCTGAAGGGCATAGTCCAGTAGTGGTTTGGCAATCTGCTGGCTGGTTGCATAAATAGCTTCAAGATTCTTGTGTTCTTGTTTGCTTCTAACTTCTCTATGAACATCCCTGCAAAGAAAACGAGCCTTGACTTAGGCCATGTGCAGCAGGAAGATAGAGAAGGGCTGCGATCATACGTCAGGCGGTTTAATCTGGTGAGAATCCAGATACAAGGACTGTCTAACGAAGTGGCTTACATAGACTTTTTCAAAGGTCTAAAGGACGGGTCAATTTTCAAGTTCGAACTCGTCCAAAAGAAAATCTTCACCCTCCAAGAAGCCCTGATGGAGGCGGACGCTTATATACAAGCGACCAAGCTCTGCTCCTCTAATAAGAAGTCAGACTCTAAGAAGTCTGACCTACAGAAGGAGAGTCGGCCTGCTTAGCCGTCTCTAAAACAAAAAGAGAGAAAAAAGAAAAAAACAAATCTGGGCGGTTGATAACTCCGATCAGCCGGCCCAGAAGAGAAGAAATAGTAGAAACCGTACGTTCCAAAATACGAGTTCCACAAGGACAGCTACTCCATCCTCATGGAGATTAAGGATCGGCTGACTCTTGAGAAGCCGACTCCTACGAAAGGTTCCGTTAAAAATCGGAATAAAAACAAACACTGTCACTACCATGAGGATGTCGGTCATGACACCAACGACTGCTTCAGCCTCAAGCGGGAGCTTAACCGTCTCGCCGACAAAGAAGCGCTGAAATCCTATGTGAAGTCCAAAGTGGCTTCCTAATCAAATCCTGGGAAGTCAAGCAAAAAGATTCCCCATCCTGCTATCAGCTCTGAAACGGATAAGGAACCGGTCTATACGATAGCAGGAGGATTCGCCGATGATGGTCCAACCATTCGGGGAAACAAGGACCATCTGAGAAAGATGGTCCATTCTGTTGATGAGGGACAGGCGGCCAGCACATCCGCCTTCCCCAAAGTCATCATCACCGAAAAGGACAGAAGCAAAGTCCGACAGCCGCATGATGACCCTATGGTCATAGAATGCAAAGTGGTCAACCAATTGGTTAGTCGCATCTTAATTGACACAAGAAGCTCGTCAAACATCATTAGCTACAAATTTCTGTCCAACCTGAAATACAGGCTGGATAGTGTGACGGATGTCTCCCATCCCCTAGTGGGTTTTGGGGGAGGAGTTGTGCATCCAGTCGGACGCATTAATTTGCCCATCCGACTGGGAGAAAAAGGTAACGGTCGGCATATGACCATCCGGTTCCTGGTGGTCGAGGAGCTGACCACCTACAATCTCATCCTTAGCCGACCCACTCTAAACGAGTGCAAGGCCATCATCATTCCAGCTCTTATGCTTGTCAAGTATGAGAGGGATGATAGAAATGTTGTCTCCCTAAACGGGGACCAGAAGACGGCTCGAGAATGCTATATCTCGGACGTTAAGCCTTTGGAAGCTGTAGCCGTACAGGGAAAAGAGCCAATTGACCTTGATGAGATCAAGGATGACCATCCGACCTCACCAGCCGTTAAAAAACGAAAGCCTAATCCGCTAGTGGTGGTCAAAAAAGAAAAGCAATAGCAATCACTAACCGAGAAGCTATCAGATGACCTCTGTCCCCAGCCAGCTGGTGAGCATACTAATATTCCTCTGGATGACAGCCGTCCAGAATGAACAATTAAGGTGGGGACGGCTGCTTTTGCTAAGTTTGGCACAAGTATGCACCAACTCTTGAAAAAATTCAAAGACATTTTTTCCTTTGAAGTTGAAGAGATGCCAGGCATCAGCCCGAATCTTATTGTCCACAAACTTGTTGTGGATCCCAAAAAGAAGCGCATTCGGCAAAAGAAAAGAAACCATGGCGAGGAAAAAATTCAGGCGGCAACAACCGAAGTTAAAAAGCTGTGAGACGCTGTAGACACCCATTTGTGTCTCCCCAATACCAAACCCGATGATGAGTACCTTTCGCGTCGAATCATAATCGAATGAGGTGAAAATGTGGAAAGTCTAGTGATGAGGATGTTTTTATTAAAATATCTCTTCTTTCTATTTTTGAAAATATTTATTTTCTCACCTTATTTATGAAAAACATGCATTCTAATTTAGTTTAGTCCATGATATGGGTCCAATAATGGAGTAGTTGGACGGGGCTTGAAAAGACCTTTCCAACGATATATTATAAGCCCAATTCTGATGAATAATGAGGAAGTTCTGGCCAAAATACTAAACTGGGCCCGATTTGGTTTTTATATGCGGCCCAATGATCTAGAAGAGGGCCTATTATTAATTATCATTCCTAAAGTTATTAAGGATTGATTATAGTCTTCTAGAATATTCTAGAAGGTTCTTTTAAATCCTAATGGAGTTAGGATTGATAATTATGTTTCAAAGAGTTTGAAATTGAATAAAACTACTCCTTTTTAGAATCCTTGTTTTGTACGAAGTGGAATGTATTAAGATTTTATTTCGTGTCTCGTAATCTTTATTTAAATTTTATATGGTTGGATAGATCTTGAAATTATCTTTCCAATGATATATTATAATATTAAATACGAGCTATAACGAAAAAGATATGAATGGAATATGAAACTCTATTCAAAACTAACACCCTTCCACTATTTCGGCCGTATCTTATATGCCTTATTTGGACTTCCAGATCAAAAGATATGATAAAAACAAAACGCGTGAAACTGATTATTAGTGCCTGACACCAAGCATTAGCGCCTAGCGCTAAGGCTTGGCGCCTGGCGCTAACCATCGGCGCCTAGCGCTAATGACCAGCGTCTGGCGCTAATCGTGTTTTATTCTTGTTGAAACTCTGTTTTTTTTTTTTCATATGTTTGGCTGATTTCCTCTATAAATAGCCTCCTAAAACCTCAGTTTTCAATCACGAATTCTCATCAAGAATCTCTTGATTTCTCTCTCTCTCTCTCTCTCGCTAACCCAACCCTTTTACATACAAAATTCCGCTTTCACAAGACCTAGAAGCACCTAACATTATTCGAAGTTGCCTTCGCCCTAGACGTGAAAGGTTTTAATTTCTGAGAGTTTGGTTCCAAATCTCTATTTCAATTATTTAATTTAATTTTTTGATTTTATTATTTTCCTTGAAGTTACTAACATGTGTATTTTGTTATTAGAAAGAGATACGAGACATCCAAGTAAGTGCTTTAATTACTTTATTGATATTATGATATAGAAATCATGTCTAAGTTGTTATTATAATTCCTAATGTCATGTTAGGGTGTTTTGATCTTCCTAGTATCATGTTTAGGGAAAAAGGTTATAATATCAATTATGCTTATTATGATTCCTGCGATGCTTCCTAGTTTTTCTTTCCTAATATTCCTGTTAGTATCATGTTAAGGCTAAAGCTTTGATTTTTATTGTTTATTGACATTCTAGGATTTGTTATTAATCTTGTTAGTATCATGCCTTGGATCTTGCTATTATTATGTTTTAACATGATTATTTTTATAATTGTTTTGATTATGATTATAATTTTATGATGATTATTATTTATGATTATTATTATGTTGCTTGATATATTTATTGTTATTACTTGATCACACCTTTTATGCATGTTTAAAGGGAATTTGTACTTGTAATCACGCTTAAAAAGATAATTGATAATTTGTCTTAGGGTTAATTTGATTATAATTCAAGTGATCGCTAATAATAGTTTTGTTTGTGCATTACTATTCAACCAACATAGATAAACAGGTTTAGGGTTAAACCTATTGATTGTATGTTAGTCAGAAAGCTCACATGAGTACGATCAGAATAAAGTAGAGGTCTATTATTAGGACATGTTCAATCTCTTTTAGGTTGGATTTGTACCTTCATCCCTGAACTACCAGTCATGGTTCCCGACCTATTGGAGTTGACGATCTCCGGGATCGTTAAGGGGTGTAACCTTCACCCTGTGAATAGTTTACATGTTCCTAAAACTTGTTGGCGACTCTTTTGCTTTATCTTCTTTCCCTTTGGACACCACCATACTTTAGTGTATGATCACAGTGGGGTTCAAGCTAGGGATAATGCTTGAAATAATCCCTACAATTTTTGGCTACTCCACTGGGGAGGATTTCTATTTTAATTCCTGAAGTTTATTTCGGCAATGATTTAAAATGAGTGGATGAGACTCGAAAAGTTCTAAGTATTTTATGTGCGTAATTTTGATTAACATTATTGTCATATGCATAAACAAGATCTCATTTGAATGACCATCCGAAATGAGTTACAACATAAGATTTTTACACGTAGGAAATTTGAGGAATATCTTTCACCACTAGGATCGAAATAATGTTGCGCGAAACTGGAAAACTTTATCGAGCACAGAAAGTTGCTGAGGCATGTAGGAACTAGCGTCAGGGAACAAAGTCTAACGCCAATTCTTTGACGTTAGAGCCAGGCGACAGCTTCTGTCGCCAGGCACTAAAGCCAAATTGTGGTGCAGGCCTCTGTTTGCTGGCGCCAAGTTCTTCCAATACCGAGCAAGAAATATGCGTTCTAATTTTGACCAGTTTTTAGCACTGTTTGCTTGATCCTACTTCCTGATTGAGTTTTTCTCACTTTTCTGAAACCCATATGTGTTCTACATATGGACATAACCCTCTGGGAATTCATGCTCCATCTACCTGATTGAACGCTCTGTGCAACAAAGGGTACATCCGAGAATTATGAATTCACCAAACCATGGAAGCGAGTTTTTCACTCGCGGTGTCCCATCCACTTGTGCTAACCCTTCACGGTTAGGCTTCCGCGCGGTGCATCCGGACAATTAACTATGGACCCTCTTTGACTATTCCATATCCCGAACTTTAGAGAACTAGAGCAACGGTTAGGTTGCAAACTCATTGCATCATGTTGTGACTACTTGACTACTTGTGCATCTCTTACTTGTGCATACTTATTATGTGACTAAGCTAACCGTTTGGTTTGACTTGTGCTTGTGAATAAATCTAGATAAACTAATTAATGACTAAAGGACTTTGTTTAATTAATTAATTAATTAATTTGAGCTAAAAAATATACCTAAAATCGAGTCATAGTTCCTTTAAGTAAACCCGGATTTTTATTCCCGTATACTGCACAAGCGTCAACTTGTTTTGGTCATATACAGAGTTCTAGGAAGAACTACGAGTCGTACAAAATATGGATCTGTAGCCCCGAGTTGTATCTTTAATTTGGCGCTTGTTTCATCCCAATCAGAGTCACAGATTAAAAGTTATGACTAAAATATTACAACCTGTCCAGTTTAATGCATATACATGAAGTCTTAACTTAGTCTTTGCTTGAGTCTAGTCACATAGTCTAGCCACATGGTCATGACACGAGTCTCAATATGTCACCTACACTCATTACACTCACTAGTCTTAGCACACACTTTCAGTATATATCACCACGACAATGTCTTAGGTTCATGCATGAGTCGGTTTTTTCCGTCATTTGAGTTGGGGGTACATTCCATTCCTAATTCTTCATATCCCTCCATCTACATCATCTTTATTCACTTCCTCCATCCATTGCATGTTGAATATAGTTTGGATCAAATAATTAACAATGAATATCCCCCAATTCCTTTTCCATAGTACTTAGTCGAGGAGAGAAGGGCGATTAATCAAGGACAACCTCTTTATTCAAGTCTTACTTTTTGATAAATCGATTCGTCAAAAGAGGAAAGCTAAAAAGATAATGGAAACTCAAGAGGAAGTTAATGAACTTATGAGTCAATTGACTGACGTGACTGAGGCGTTGAAGGCTTTAGCTCTCAAAATCAATGACCCTGTGAAGCAACAACAAATGGACCTTACGCAAGAAAGCTTGAGCAAGCTATCTAGTGATTACAAGTTTCAAGGCATTAGTTCACAAGGGGTCTTGGTGGACAAGGAACTTCTTCCGCATAAGTTCAATGCCAACGACATCCAAAAATTCAAGGCAACAGATAATCCTTACCTTCACTTAAGGGCCTTTGAAACTATAATGAACATTAAAGGGATTGATAAGAAAATCTTTCATTCCTTGTTTTCTTTATCTCTTGAAACCGTTTTCCAACAATGGTTCTTCTCCCATGACAAAGAGAAAACCTCTACTTGGGATGCTATTGTAAACGATTTCATTAATAGATATAAGTGTAATATTCAAGTCGAAACCGATTATAGACAGCTCGAGGTGCTAAGACAAAAGGATAATGAAGGCTTTACTTCTTTCTTCAATAAGTTGAGGGAAACTTCTGCTAAGATGATTGAGGTGCCCACCGAAAAAGAGTCTGTGAGGAAGTTTATCCAGAACTTACAAGAAAAGTATTCAAAGCACTTAAAATATCAACACAACTTGAATACTTTCAAGGTCGTTTATGACATTGGAATCGAGATTGAAGATGACCTCGCAAAGCAAAAGCTACTAACAATAGTAACCACGATAGCTTGATAGGAAAGAAGAACGACAACCTTCTTCTTCCCAAAACGCCCACTCTAGTAACAATGTTAGTACCTTTGATCTCAGTGAAGTTTTAGCCATGGATAACCAAGGATCTAAGAAGAAACTAAGGAAAGACTTCACCCCCATTGAGATGAGCTACGATACTACCTTCGATCGACTCCATGCCAAAGGACCCATTACTCCCATTGGACTTATTCAAGAACCCGCACCTGAAAAGAGATTGCCTAGTTGGAATCTAGATGAATACTGCAAGTACCATCAAGGTAGGGGTCATGCTACTGAGAGCTGTTGGAAGCTAAAGGAGGGTATCCAACATTTGATTGATAATAACAAGCTTCCCATACCTCCAGTTAAAAAGAAGAGCGAGTGATAAAGCAAACAACACAAGACAAGAGGCGAGGTTCAACGACAAGATTTCGTGACCTCTTTTTCTATTTCTTTTTTATTTACCCTTTCTCCAATAAGTCTAGCATAGGCACCTTTTTATTCCCCTTAGATTAATTTTGTAGATTCTTTCTTTTTCCTTTTAATAAAATAAGCATTTATTTTCTTGTATATGATCATTTCATTACATTGCATAAAAGAAATAAAAAAAAAACAAAAACAAAAAAACAAAACAAAACAAAACAAAACCATGTCAAACTAAGCACAAGGTATACCAATGATTTGAGGCACCCCTTGTAGCAACATCATATCACCTTTCACCCTTCAAATATGCAATTATTTTTAATAAACCACTTTGAGCCTCGTCTAACGATAGACCTTTCTTTTTCAACCCACATCTACCTAACTTTGGGATGGGATGGTGTGTAACTTATGCAATTTTCAATTTCATAAAAAGCTTGAGTGATTTCAAAAGATCAAAATAAATTAAAATAGCAAAAAATAAAGATTACAAAAAGGGCAAGTGTTCCAATGTCTTTGATATGAACACGTCTCAGATTGCGTCTCTTATCGAGTGCTCGGTACCGTGCCTCAGAAAAATGAATGCCAAGTGAGTGATAGACCGCATGATCGGGATTGCCCACACTTAAAAACATAAAATAAATAAAGCTAAAAAAGAGTGAGAAACCTCAATCATGAAAATACAAATATTCAATAGCAAAGTTGCACACCTTGGGGGCTTATCTAGGGTCTTGAGCCTATTATCCCCTTCTTCTATAACCTTTAGCCTAACCAAGTTACAACCCTTAAAAATACCTTTTTGAGGTATACATACTTGTGCGAGGTTCGGCTAGAGCTACGTTCGGCCTGATTCCTAACGGATACGTAGGCAACCTCACATCGAGGTGCGGCTGTAATAAACATGCATTCATATTCACATTCACACACTTACACTATGATCATATCAAGGGATCTCCTATGCTTATCCCTATTCATTTAGAGCTAGACTTGGGGGCTTGATCCCTACATCATTAGCTTACCTAGCCTAAGAGTCACCACCATTTGACTCTTTTCAATATTTTTTTTCCACACACTTAGCTCTTGCGGCCTAACTTTAGAATCACTTTCACACACATCACTGATACATGACCAAATATACCTTCCCTTAGGAACCCTTTGTCATGGAATCTTAACACAACGTTGAAGCATGCCTTGTCATATCAACATCACTCATCATTGCATCACAAAGTATGAATTGCTTAGCCTCCGTGCCTAAGTTACCCAAATGCTTTCATCATTGAGTCAACAATTGAGATAGCCTAGGATGGGTTAATCCTTGCACCTTGAGAGATAGTATCAAATGACATTTGACTAAGCTCATTCAACATGCACCTTCAAAAACTTTGCTTCTTTCTTTTTCGCGTCTTTCATTTTCGGGAGAAAGTCGGTACCCTCCACAAAAATGACGGAAAATTTTTGCATTTTTTTTTTGCATTTTCGAGTCACACGATCACAATGCAATGCACACACGGGTCATTTCACTTCGAGTCGAGTCAACCTCAAGTCAATCACAGCGAGTCAAGTTTATACCTTGAGTCATGTCAAGTCAATGAGTCAAGCGACACTAAATTTTAGGTCAACCCTAAGATAAATAATTAAAGAGATAAGCAAAGTCCTATAGTCAAAGATATAAATGCAGGTGCATCCCGGCAAGCGAGGACATTCTCAGATTTTTTTCGAAAAAAACCGCGAATATGACACAGAAGTTTCCTCCAAGATAAGAGGAGTTACATTGATCGGAAAATTAGACATGAAGAGGTTTAATTTAAAAAAGATTTGAGCAGATTTGGTTGAAAGGAAATGACAAAGTTTAAAGTTCGGAGCGAAACTGAGCAACAGCGGCAGCAAGAGCAGAATAGAGAAGACCCTACTCTAACGCCAGACAACGACATCTAGCGTCTAGCATAAGGTTTCAACGCCTGGCGCTAGATCCCAGCGTTTGGTGACAGAGCCAATTCTTGGCGCCAGAGATATTTCAGCAGCGACAGCGCTCGAAGCCTCTCAGAACGGTTATTTCGACCTCGTACAACGATTTCGGGTTCCTTGGTACGCCAGTTAGCCCTTATAAGCAATTTAACATGATTAAGTAGTCGGCTTGATTACAATCGCAATAAGTGATCGACCTGATGAATGATCGTCTCACTTAGCTTAAAGCGCCTAAGCACTGGCTCAGCAAGGGCACCGACGTAATGGTTCATAAGCAGCAAAGGCACCAACATAATGGTTCATACAATTCAAAACTCCAACATAATGGTTCAAAAGACACCGACATACTGGTTCAGAAACACAGACATACAGGTTCACAATCCAAGACACCGACAAAATGGTTCACAAGCAGCAAAAGCGCCGACGCACCGGCTAAAGCAAAGTTCAAGCGAGCTTTAAGGATCGACAAGCGTTGGTCTTCGGTAGTTTTCATTGGAATATTATCGCAACAACTAAGGATGACTTCAAGAGAGGTTATTTTAGACAGCATTCGCTAAGATTGTAGAGGTTGTCACCAAGATTTGAGAAGATAGCACGAGATGGGCGGTCTTCGTCGGCATTTGCTAAGATTGTGGAGGTTGTCACCAAGATTTGAGAAGATAGCACGAGATGGGCGGTCTTCAACGTCATTCGCTAAGATTGTGGAGGTTGTCACCGGGATTTGAGAAGGGCAGTTCGTGATGAAGCGGTCTTCGGCGACTTTTGCTATGATTGGGAAGGTTATCACTATAATTCAAGAAAAACAAGCTCTTTGTTCAAAGACGCGTGGATATATCATTTCAAGCTCTTTTGTTCAGAGACGCGTGGACATTTATTTCAAAGCTCTTTTGCTCAAAGACGCATGGGCATATCATTCAGAAGCTCTTGGTTTAGAGACGAGTGAACAATCCTCAAAAAAGAAGCTCTTTGTTCACAGGCGCGTGGACATTTCAAAAAAGCTCCATTGTTAAGAGACGAGTGAGCATCAAAACAGCAAGATGGCGTTCCATAGATTGTGGAAGGTTGTCACATCAACACATGCAGCAACAAATCGGTTACCCCCAGAGACGTGTGCTCGACGGTGCGAGATACGCGTTTCTTAACTCTTTTATCTGTTTACTAATGCTAGTTTTGTAGGTATCGGCGTTAGAAGAATGATTTAGGATCGTAGAACGTTATGAATCATTCTCCGTCCCTATCGATACTTTGACTTTTGTTTTCGAAACTTGCGTTTCTCCAAACTCAGTCAAAGTGGGGGCTTCTGTAGACACCCATTTGTGTCTCCCCAAAACCAAACCCGGTGATGAGTACCTTTCGCGTCGAATCATAATCGAATGAGGTGAAAGTGTAGAAAGTCTAGTGATGAGGATATTTTTATTAAAATATCTCTTCTTTCTGTTTTTGAAAATGTTAGTTAAGGCGATTAATACAAGAGGGGGGTGAATTGTATTGAGTTCCTAATGACTACTTTTGCGGAATAATAAAACAATGCATATAGGAACTTGCAAAGACACACAGATTTTACGAGAAAACCTTCCAGGGCCCAACTGGAAGTAAAACCTCGACCCTACCTTAGGGATTTCAAACACAAACCACTTCACTATAATAGGGGAAACACCAAGTTACAACCTATTAAACACAGACCTTTATTCACAAGTTTCAAACAAAACTTGTTACTCGATAGGACCCTATCCTACCCAATCTAAGTCCCACACTTAGATTCACTCATACTACAAAAGTACAGAACTCTCAGCTTCACACTAGAAGCTTACACAATCGGTATGCGATGTAAAAATAATAAACTCACCAAAATAACCCAAATCAATACAAGTGTATGACATCTAGTATATGTTAGGCAAGCTATGCACAAAATCCGGAGCTAATATGACAAGGTTAAAAGCTTGGCAAACTTACTCAATTAATGCTCTGAGATTTCTTCATGGATAAAACTCACAAAAACCTAAAATCATTTCAATCTCTACTATTTATACAAGTATGACTTGTATAGTAATTAGGTTTTCTAAAAGATAAATATGTTAACTTAATTTATCTTCAAGACACGGTTTTAAGTAAATCATATTTGAAGAAAATATTTTCCGGAAAATAAGATAGAAAGATATAGAATAAAATCTTTTAAAAACTGATTTTAAGAAACCAATTTTAAATAAAATCTTTTCATAAAATCTATCTTTTTATCTTTTCCAATTTTTAATCTTTATTTACTAAGCAACTTGTCACACTTCTAATAAATCTCATGCATAACCTACTTAAAATATTTAACAATAAATCTAGAAGATAAAATCTAAATATTGTTGCGCCATATTTTGTAAGGTAGATTACTTGGGCGTCACGCAGGCTAAGTTCCTAAAGGAACTTATTGTCTTCACTCCCAGTCCAGGCTGACACCTCATCTTGATGTCTTCAAGTTCTTGTTAGGGAACTTAGTTCTTGTTAGAGAACTCTTCTTCAACTTGATTTAACTTTCTTATTAAAGGTTCCTTTGGTCTTCTTAGCTCAAGTTACTTCTTCCATCATCAAGATCAATTTCACCTAAACTAATCAAACACTTAAAAAACCTTTATTAGTAGAGTTTGCTTTAGTTTAAGTTCATCATCATCAAAACATGTAAGCTTCAACAATTTTCCCCTTTTTGATGATAACAAACTTAAGAAAACTCTTGAGAAAAGTTAAAACAAATAGAAGGGAGTATTTTTGTATTTTTGATTTATTGACAAAAAGTAAACACACAACTGAAATTAAACATAAAAAAATAAGAAAAACATAAATAAAAAATAACAAAACATAAACTAAGAAATAAAACAAAAGATAAACAAAGCTACTTGGCATCATATCAGAAGAAATTTCTTATACTTAATTAACTGGAACCCAGAACAACTTCATCTTTCTAAGATTGCTTCTTATTTTCCCCCTTTTGGCATCATAAAAAAGTACTGCTTTTTAAGGTATTAAGCATCTAGCTACAGCCCCACAAGCAATTCATCGAGTGTGGGAAACTGAAGGCAGCGCTGCTATCTTACCTTAAGCAAGTTCCACTTTCCTGTATAAGTGTTCAAAACATACAAATACACACAAGTATAGGCAAAGTTCCAACTATTCATTAAAAACCAAAAGATTTAACATCCTGCTGAACAATTTTAAAAATATTACAACCAAAATTAATTGTTCAAAAACTAAAACAGAAACTAAAATTGTTCATGACTGAAATAGAGAAGCAGAAAATAGACTAGGCTGGATATAGGCTAGAAAGGGGTAGATTAAGAATATGATAGGCTAGGTCTCAAGAAACTCCAAAAATTTCTTGTAGTCCTCCTTTATTTGTTGTGCAAAAGCCTCCAGGTTGTCTTCAAGACTCTTGAGTTTCTGTTGGAACTCCTCCTTCTGTTCCTTTAGAGCCTTATCTTGTTCTTACAGAAACTTCTTTTGCTCTTGAAATTCCTTGTCCTGTTTCTCCACGAGCTTCTTGAGCTCTTTTAATTCCTTTCCCTGCTTTTGCACAAGCTTTTCCAGGGTTAACATCTGAAGTTTTCCAGCAGAATCCTTCATTTGTTTCTCAACCCTTTCCATCTTATCCACTAGTTTTGCAACTTGCCCATCGAGGACAACTTCCTCAACATCCAACTCCAGAGGCTGTTCCATGCTTGTTTTAGGAACAGAACTCGCAGATATTCTCTTGCTTTTCCTTACAGGATTCTTAGACACCTCTTTCTCTTTCCTTTTCCCTGTCACTTTTTCTTTCTTTTTCTTTCCCTTCTCCATTCTTTGAATTTTTCCTTTTACTACCTCCAAACTCAGTCCAGCCAGTGTTTCCTCATTTAGTACATTTTCTGGCTTCTCATCCAGAGCACCATACCTACCCTTCTGAATTACTCCAGCACTTTCAAACACAGATGACAAAATAGCTCCATAGCCCACTTTTGTCCTACTTGGAACACAATGTGCTTAGTGCTGATACATCAATGCAGGAAAATTTAATTTTATTTTCTTAGAGAAATAGAAAATTATAGCCATATCTATCAAGCATGCTTTCCCCTTCTTTGCAGTACTAGGCAAGATGGTTTTCTTAACTAAATTGAACAACAGCTTGTTCAACGGGCTCAAATCATTGTAACTCATTATATTCTTCCCCCTTTTACCACCGAGGGCTTCAACAATGTCACCAGTCAAGTAATTTCCTACTTCAACACTAGCTTTACTCTTAATGTAAGTTTCATACCCCTCCGTTGGAGTTTTCACAATTTTACCTAGGGTTTCAATATTTAATTCAATTTTTACACCATCGACTTTACTAGAAATTACCCCCAATTTTGCTTAAAATTTTTGACAGAACTCAGTCATAGCAATTGGATACAGATAGTTTGCAAAAACTTTTGATAACAAGTATTCCCAACCTTGGAACTTAATCAAATCAAGAAACTCTAAGAACCTAGCTTTCCTACACCAATCTAGATCAATACGATGACCTACAACATACCTCCCTGCTTGTGATTCAAGTTCAGCTTGATTAGTTACATCCTCTTCTTCATCTTCCTTTTCTGATTCTTCTTTTTCTGAATTGTTGTGATCTTCTTTGTCTTCCTCTCCCTCATTCATCTCTCCTCCTTCTTTGTCATCCTCTTTAGTTTCTTCTAATTGTTTCCCTTGAGAAAACTCGTCAACTTCTTCTATTTGCTCCTCAAGTGACTTCTCTTTTTGTTTATTCTCTTTCCACTCTTTCAATCTTTGAAGGACACTTGAAACGGATGACTCTTCTGGGCCATTATTACTTTCCACTTCTTTAGGTTTAGATGATGAGGTTATAGGATTTTCAGGGGTTTTGGTTGAAGTTAAAGAAGGTTTGTAGTTCATCATGGCTAAGGGAGATGTTTCCTCTTGAATGGTGTTTTTGGATCTTTGACAGTTTTTATGAGACGATTTCAGCAATGATGACCATGGTTTTCTAGAGAAGGTTTTAAGCTTAGAAGGGTTTTTACTGAAAAGGGGTTAAATTGATTTGACAATGAGGTGAAAGAGGTGGGTGAAATTCTGCTTTTATAATTAATGAAGCGGTGTAAGGGATTTTAAGAGATTTCACTATTCAGTCATTAATTGAACAAATTCAATTAATTTTTCAAATTTTAAATTAACAGGATGAATTTGCCGAAAAATATTTCTTTCCAAATTCATTTAATTTCAAGAAAAAAAAACTTTCTGAAAATAAAACCACACAATTCGAACACGCTTTCTACGCATGTGCAATGTTCATAATCAATAACTTGCATAGTTAAGCATTTTAATGAACTTACCTCTAGTAATTAACAATGGTGACACTTCAGCTATATTTAGCACACCAAGATTGTGCTAAATGCTCTTTTAGATCTATTTACATTATTTTTTACTTTGCCATATCCTGGAACTTCAGAAGCAATCAATTCAGCTTGATCATCCCAAGTTCCAATCTCTATTTCTCAAATCTTTCTCTGCTTAAGGGCTTTGTTAGAATATCTGCAATTTGATTTTCAGTATGACAAAATTCTAACTTAATATTCCCTTGCTCCACATTATCTTTTAAAAAGTGATGCCTAATGTGGATATGTTTTACCTTTGAGTGTTGAACAGGATCCTTAGAAATACATATAGCACTGGTATTATCACAGTAAATAGGCACACATTCAAAAATAATACCAAAATCTCTAACCTGTTGCTTTATCCAAAGTACTTGTGAACAACATGCTGCTGCTATCACGTACTCAGCTTCAGCTGTAGACATTGCAATTGTGTTTTGCTTCTTGGAACCGCAAGAAACCGAACAAGGTCCTAAAAACTTTACCATACCTGAAGTGCTTTTTCTATTGACCAAATCATGACCTGCATAGTCAGCATCAGTGAAGCCATTTAAATTAAAGGAGTCACTTCTAGGATAGAAGAGACTCAAATCATCAGTTCCTCTTAGGTATCTTAGGATTCTCTTTACTGCTTTCAAGTGAGACTCCTTTGGGTTTGCTTGGAACCTGGCACACAAACCTACACTAAAAGATATGTCAGGTCTACTAGCTGTTAGATAAAGTAAATAACCTATCATACCTCTATACATAGATTGATCAACACAAGTTCCAGTTGGATCTTCATCTAATCTGGTTGATATACCCATTTGAGTGTTATTGGTCTTAGAATTATCTAGCTTGTACTTCTTGATCAGTTCCTTTATATATTCTTGTTGATGGATCATGATTCCTTCTTCAGTTTGCTTGATTTGCAATCCAAGGAAGAAGTTTAATTCTCCCATCATACTCATTTCAAATTCTCCACTCATTAGGTCAGCAAAATACTTGCACAAAGATTCATTAGTTTCACCAAATAAAATATCATCAACATAAATTTGTACAACTAATATGTCAGTTCCATTTTATTTTAAAAACAAATTTTATCTATTTTACCACGTTTAAAACCATTTTGCAATAGGAACTTTGACAATCTTTCATAACATGCTATAGGAGATTGCTTCAGCCGATAAAGAGCTTTGTCAAGTTTATAGACATGGTTTGGGAACTCTGGATTTTCAAATCTAGGAGGTTGTTCCACATAGACTTCTTCATTTAAAAATCAATTTAGGAATGCACATTTAACATCCATCTGGAACAACGTGAATCCCATATAAGCAGCAAAAGCAATGAGTAAACGAATAGCCTCTAACCTGGCTACAGGAGCAAACGTCTCTTCATAGTCTATTCCTTCTTGTTGATTGAATCCTTGAACAACAAGTCTTGCCTTATTCATGACAATAATACTATGCTCATCTAGCTTGTTCCTAAACACCCATTTTAAACCGATAGTCTTCTTATCCTTGGGTTTAAGTTCCTGATGCCAAACTTTATTTCTTTCAAACTCATTTAATTCAGCTTGCATAGCATTAATCCAGTCTGCATCAGTTAAAGCTTCAATATAGTTCTTAGGTTCCATATAAGAAAGAAATGCATAGAATGCACAGAAGTTCCTAAGTTGATATTTGGTCTGAGTTCCTTTTATAATATTACTCATGATTGCATCAACAGGATGTGATTTTTGATGTTTCCATCGCTTTGGAGTAAAGTCTCTGACTAGATACAATCTTTCCTGATTGTTATTGACTGGTTCTTCTGTAGGAACTTGGTATTGAGTCTCAGTTGGAACTTCAATAGGATTTTCCTTATTCTGATCTTGATTTTGTTCTTGAGGTGGAATTCCCAGTGCAATCACCATTTTAGGTTCTACATTTGCTCCTGGAATCGTTTCTTTTTCATTTTCAACTTGCTGCTTCTGCAATGATATTGATTCCTCATCTGGATCTGGCTTGCGCACAAGTCCAATTTAAAAACCATCATCACAATCTTGTACATCATTTAACTGTACAGTTTCATCAAATACAAAATGTACAGATTACTCAACACACATTGTTCTCTTATTATAAACTCTATAGGCTTTACTATTTAAGGCATATCCTAAGAATATTGCCTCATCACTACGTTCATCAAACTTTCCTAAGTTCCTTTTACCATTGTTATGAACAAAGCATCTACATCCAAAAGTTCCTAGGCTTTCTCCCTTTGATTAGCTCATAAGGAGTTTTGTGAATGATGGCTCTAACAGATACTCTGTTAAGAATATAGCATGATGTATTCACTGCTTCTGCCCAGAAGTTCCTAGGCAGTCCACTTGAGATCAGCATTGTTCAGGCCATGTCTTAAAGGCTTCTATTCTTGTGTTCCACAACTCCATTCTGTTGTGGAGTCCTTGGTGCAGAGAAGTTACGATCCATTCCATGCTCAGTGCAAAACTCATCAAATTTTGAGTTTTCAAATTCAGTTCCATGATCTGATCTAAGGTGAATCAATGGATTGCCTGTCCTTCTCTGTTCTTTCTTTACAAAAGCCACAAATTCATTAAAAGTTTCATCTTTGCTAACAAGAAAGAAAATCCAAGTTGTTAATTGAGATGAACGCTACAAGAGGGGGGGGGTGAATTGTAGTTGAGTTCCTAAATAATAATTTTGCAAATATAAAACAGAACAAAATAGGAACTTGCGATGCACACAGATTTTACGAGGAAACCTTCTAGTGCCCAACTAGAAGTAAAACCTCGACCCTACCTTAGGGATTTCAAACACAAATACTTCCACTAAAATTGGGCAAACACCAAGTTACAACCTATTATAAATCAGCCTCTACTCACAAGTTTCCACTCGAACTTGCTATAGAACAACACCTTGTTCTACCCAGTTTGAGTCCCACACTCAAACTCACTCGTACTCCCTAAGTACAGATCTTCCCCCTTCTCACCAGAAGCTCTCTCTGTATGCAATGATAAAAATACTCTCACCCTAATAAACCCGAAACCAAATACAAGAATTAACACCTAGTATATGATAGGCAAGCTATGCATGAAACTCGAAACTAATATGACAGAATGATAAGCTTGGCAAACTTACACGACTATCGCTCTGTAAATTCTTCACGCATAAAACTCACAAAAACCTAGGTTCATATTATTCTCTACTATTTATACGAGTATTACCAGTATAAACAGTAGGTTTACATAAAGATAAATAAGTAAAACTTAACTTATCTTAAAACACGGTTTTTTAATAAAATCCTTTGAAGAAAATCTTTTCAGAAAATAAGATAGAAATATTGAATTAAAAAGCATAATATCTTTTTAACAAACTGATTTTAAAAGATAAATATTTAAAGAAAATCTTTTTCCGATTTCTATCTTTTATCTTTTCCGATTTTAATTTATTTGCCAAGCTAACTGTCACGCTTCTAATAAGTTTCATGCATATCCTACTTAACATATTTAACAATGAATCTAGAAGATAAAATCTTAACTAAAACATTGCTGCGTTGTACTCTTGTTCTGGTAGGTTTACTTGGACTCCACGCTTACTAAGTTCCTCCAAAGATCTTAGTCAGCAATCTTCAAGTTCCTGTGAAGGAACGTTCCTATGAGGGAACTCAGTTCCTGTTAGGGAACTCTTCTTTTATATTGAATAACTTTCTTACTAACTTTCTTACTAACTTTCTTTTAAAAACTGATTTTAAGAAACCAATTTTAAATAAAATCTTTTCATAAAATCTATCTTTTTATCTTTTCCAATTTTTAATCTTTATTTACTAAGCAACTTGTCACACTTCTAATAAATCTCATGCATAACCTACTTAAAATATTTAACAATAAATCTAGAAGATAAAATCTAAATATTGTTGCGCCATATTTTGTAAGGTAGATTACTTGGGCGTCACGCAGGCTAAGTTCCTAAAGGAACTTATTGTCTTCACTCCCAGTCCAGGCTGACACCTCATCTTGATGTCTTCAAGTTCTTGTTAGGGAACTTAGTTCTTGTTAGAGAACTCTTCTTCAACTTGATTTAACTTTCTTATTAAAGGTTCCTTTGGTCTTCTTAGCTCAAGTTACTTCTTCCATCATCAAGATCAATTTCACCTAAACTAATCAAACACTTAAAAAACCTTTATTAGTAGAGTTTGCTTTAGTTTAAGTTCATCATCATCAAAACATGTAAGCTTCAACAATTTTCCCCTTTTTGATGATAACAAACTTAAGAAAACTCTTGAGAAAAGTTAAAACAAATAGAAGGGAGTATTTTTGTATTTTTGATTTATTGACAAAAAGTAAACACACAACTGAAATTAAACATAAAAAAATAAGAAAAACATAAATAAAAAATAACAAAACATAAACTAAGAAATAAAACAAAAGATAAACAAAGCTACTTGGCATCATATCAGAAGAAATTTCTTATACTTAATTAACTGGAACCCAGAACAACTTCATCTTTCTAAGATTGCTTCTTATTTTCCCCCTTTTGGCATCATAAAAAAGTACTGCTTTTTAAGGTATTAAGCATCTAGCTACAGCCCCACAAGCAATTCATCGAGTGTGGGAAACTGAAGGCAGCGCTGCTATCTTACCTTAAGCAAGTTCCACTTTCCTGTATAAGTGTTCAAAACATACAAATACACACAAGTATAGGCAAAGTTCCAACTATTCATTAAAAACCAAAAGATTTAACATCCTGCTGAACAATTTTAAAAATATTACAACCAAAATTAATTGTTCAAAAACTAAAACAGAAACTAAAATTGTTCATGACTGAAATAGAGAAGCAGAAAATAGACTAGGCTGGATATAGGCTAGAAAGGGGTAGATTAAGAATATGATAGGCTAGGTCTCAAGAAACTCCAAAAATTTCTTGTAGTCCTCCTTTATTTGTTGTGCAAAAGCCTCCAGGTTGTCTTCAAGACTCTTGAGTTTCTGTTGGAACTCCTCCTTCTGTTCCTTTAGAGCCTTATCTTGTTCTTACAGAAACTTCTTTTGCTCTTGAAATTCCTTGTCCTGTTTCTCCACGAGCTTCTTGAGCTCTTTTAATTCCTTTCCCTGCTTTTGCACAAGCTTTTCCAGGGTTAACATCTGAAGTTTTCCAGCAGAATCCTTCATTTGTTTCTCAACCCTTTCCATCTTATCCACTAGTTTTGCAACTTGCCCATCGAGGACAACTTCCTCAACATCCAACTCCAGAGGCTGTTCCATGCTTGTTTTAGGAACAGAACTCGCAGATATTCTCTTGCTTTTCCTTACAGGATTCTTAGACACCTCTTTCTCTTTCCTTTTCCCTGTCACTTTTTCTTTCTTTTTCTTTCCCTTCTCCATTCTTTGAATTTTTCCTTTTACTACCTCCAAACTCAGTCCAGCCAGTGTTTCCTCATTTAGTACATTTTCTGGCTTCTCATCCAGAGCACCATACCTACCCTTCTGAATTACTCCAGCACTTTCAAACACAGATGACAAAATAGCTCCATAGCCCACTTTTGTCCTACTTGGAACACAATGTGCTTAGTGCTGATACATCAATGCAGGAAAATTTAATTTTATTTTCTTAGAGAAATAGAAAATTATAGCCATATCTATCAAGCATGCTTTCCCCTTCTTTGCAGTACTAGGCAAGATGGTTTTCTTAACTAAATTGAACAACAGCTTGTTCAACGGGCTCAAATCATTGTAACTCATTATATTCTTCCCCCTTTTACCACCGAGGGCTTCAACAATGTCACCAGTCAAGTAATTTCCTACTTCAACACTAGCTTTACTCTTAATGTAAGTTTCATACCCCTCCGTTGGAGTTTTCACAATTTTACCTAGGGTTTCAATATTTAATTCAATTTTTACACCATCGACTTTACTAGAAATTACCCCCAATTTTGCTTAAAATTTTTGACAGAACTCAGTCATAGCAATTGGATACAGATAGTTTGCAAAAACTTTTGATAACAAGTATTCCCAACCTTGGAACTTAATCAAATCAAGAAACTCTAAGAACCTAGCTTTCCTACACCAATCTAGATCAATACGATGACCTACAACATACCTCCCTGCTTGTGATTCAAGTTCAGCTTGATTAGTTACATCCTCTTCTTCATCTTCCTTTTCTGATTCTTCTTTTTCTGAATTGTTGTGATCTTCTTTGTCTTCCTCTCCCTCATTCATCTCTCCTCCTTCTTTGTCATCCTCTTTAGTTTCTTCTAATTGTTTCCCTTGAGAAAACTCGTCAACTTCTTCTATTTGCTCCTCAAGTGACTTCTCTTTTTGTTTATTCTCTTTCCACTCTTTCAATCTTTGAAGGACACTTGAAACGGATGACTCTTCTGGGCCATTCTTACTTTCCACTTCTTTAGGTTTAGATGATGAGGTTATAGGATTTTCAGGGGTTTTGGTTGAAGTTAAAGAAGGTTTGTAGTTCATCATGGCTAAGGGAGATGTTTCCTCTTGAATGGTGTTTTTGGATCTTTGACAGTTTTTATGAGACGATTTCAGCAATGATGACCATGGTTTTCTAGAGAAGGTTTTAAGCTTAGAAGGGTTTTTACTGAAAAGGGGTTAAATTGATTTGACAATGAGGTGAAAGAGGTGGGTGAAATTCTGCTTTTATAATTAATGAAGCGGTGTAAGGGATTTTAAGAGATTTCACTATTCAGTCATTAATTGAACAAATTCAATTAATTTTTCAAATTTTAAATTAACAGGATGAATTTGCCGAAAAATATTTCTTTCCAAATTCATTTAATTTCAAGAAAAAAAAACTTTCTGAAAATAAAACCACACAATTCGAACACGCTTTCTACGCATGTGCAATGTTCATAATCAATAACTTGCATAGTTAAGCATTTTAATGAACTTACCTCTAGTAATTAACAATGGTGACACTTCAGCTATATTTAGCACACCAAGATTGTGCTAAATGCTCTTTTAGATCTATTTACATTATTTTTTACTTTGCCATATCCTGGAACTTCAGAAGCAATCAATTCAGCTTGATCATCCCAAGTTCCAATCTCTATTTCTCAAATCTTTCTCTGCTTAAGGGCTTTGTTAGAATATCTGCAATTTGATTTTCAGTATGACAAAATTCTAACTTAATATTCCCTTGCTCCACATTATCTTTTAAAAAGTGATGCCTAATGTGGATATGTTTTACCTTTGAGTGTTGAACAGGATCCTTAGAAATACATATAGCACTGGTATTATCACAGTAAATAGGCACACATTCAAAAATAATACCAAAATCTCTAACCTGTTGCTTTATCCAAAGTACTTGTGAACAACATGCTGCTGCTATCACGTACTCAGCTTCAGCTGTAGACATTGCAATTGTGTTTTGCTTCTTGGAACCGCAAGAAACCGAACAAGGTCCTAAAAACTTTACCATACCTGAAGTGCTTTTTCTATTGACCAAATCATGACCTGCATAGTCAGCATCAGTGAAGCCATTTAAATTAAAGGAGTCACTTCTAGGATAGAAGAGACTCAAATCATCAGTTCCTCTTAGGTATCTTAGGATTCTCTTTACTGCTTTCAAGTGAGACTCCTTTGGGTTTGCTTGGAACCTGGCACACAAACCTACACTAAAAGATATGTCAGGTCTACTAGCTGTTAGATAAAGTAAATAACCTATCATACCTCTATACATAGATTGATCAACACAAGTTCCAGTTGGATCTTCATCTAATCTGGTTGATATACCCATTTGAGTGTTATTGGTCTTAGCATTATCTAGCTTGTACTTCTTGATCAGTTCCTTTATATATTCTTGTTGATGGATCATGATTCCTTCTTCAGTTTGCTTGATTTGCAATCCAAGGAAGAAGTTTAATTCTCCCATCATACTCATTTCAAATTCTCCACTCATTAGGTCAGCAAAATACTTGCACAAAGATTCATTAGTTTCACCAAATAAAATATCATCAACATAAATTTGTACAACTAATATGTCAGTTCCATTTTATTTTAAAAACAAATTTTATCTATTTTACCACGTTTAAAACCATTTTGCAATAGGAACTTTGACAATCTTTCATAACATGCTATAGGAGATTGCTTCAGCCGATAAAGAGCTTTGTCAAGTTTATAGACATGGTTTGGGAACTCTGGATTTTCAAATCTAGGAGGTTGTTCCACATAGACTTCTTCATTTAAAAATCAATTTAGGAATGCACATTTAACATCCATCTGGAACAACGTGAATCCCATATAAGCAGCAAAAGCAATGAGTAAACGAATAGCCTCTAACCTGGCTACAGGAGCAAACGTCTCTTCATAGTCTATTCCTTCTTGTTGATTGAATCCTTGAACAACAAGTCTTGCCTTATTCATGACAATAATACTATGCTCATCTAGCTTGTTCCTAAACACCCATTTTAAACCGATAGTCTTCTTATCCTTGGGTTTAAGTTCCTGATGCCAAACTTTATTTCTTTCAAACTCATTTAATTCAGCTTGCATAGCATTAATCCAGTCTGCATCAGTTAAAGCTTCAATATAGTTCTTAGGTTCCATATAAGAAAGAAATGCATAGAATGCACAGAAGTTCCTAAGTTGATATTTGGTCTGAGTTCCTTTTATAATATTACTCATGATTGCATCAACAGGATGTGATTTTTGATGTTTCCATCGCTTTGGAGTAAAGTCTCTGACTAGATACAATCTTTCCTGATTGTTATTGACTGGTTCTTCTGTAGGAACTTGGTATTGAGTCTCAGTTGGAACTTCAATAGGATTTTCCTTATTCTGATCTTGATTTTGTTCTTGAGGTGGAATTCCCAGTGCAATCACCATTTTAGGTTCTACATTTGCTCCTGGAATCGTTTCTTTTTCATTTTCAACTTGCTGCTTCTGCAATGATATTGATTCCTCATCTGGATCTGGCTTGCGCACAAGTCCAATTTAAAAACCATCATCACAATCTTGTACATCATTTAACTGTACAGTTTCATCAAATACAAAATGTACAGATTACTCAACACACATTGTTCTCTTATTATAAACTCTATAGGCTTTACTATTTAAGGCATATCCTAAGAATATTGCCTCATCACTACGTTCATCAAACTTTCCTAAGTTCCTTTTACCATTGTTATGAACAAAGCATCTACATCCAAAAGTTCCTAGGCTTTCTCCCTTTGATTAGCTCATAAGGAGTTTTGTGAATGATGGCTCTAACAGATACTCTGTTAAGAATATAGCATGATGTATTCACTGCTTCTGCCCAGAAGTTCCTAGGCAGTCCACTTGAGATCAGCATTGTTCAGGCCATGTCTTAAAGGCTTCTATTCTTGTGTTCCACAACTCCATTCTGTTGTGGAGTCCTTGGTGCAGAGAAGTTACGATCCATTCCATGCTCAGTGCAAAACTCATCAAATTTTGAGTTTTCAAATTCAGTTCCATGATCTGATCTAAGGTGAATCAATGGATTGCCTGTCCTTCTCTGTTCTTTCTTTACAAAAGCCACAAATTCATTAAAAGTTTCATCTTTGCTAACAAGAAAGAAAATCCAAGTTGTTAATTGAGATGAACGCTACAAGAGGGGGGGGTGAATTGTAGTTGAGTTCCTAAATAATAATTTTGCAAATATAAAACAGAACAAAATAGGAACTTGCGATGCACACAGATTTTACGAGGAAACCTTCTAGTGCCCAACTAGAAGTAAAACCTCGACCCTACCTTAGGGATTTCAAACACAAATACTTCCACTAAAATTGGGCAAACACCAAGTTACAACCTATTATAAATCAGCCTCTACTCACAAGTTTCCACTCGAACTTGCTATAGAACAACACCTTGTTCTACCCAGTTTGAGTCCCACACTCAAACTCACTCGTACTCCCTAAGTACAGATCTTCCCCCTTCTCACCAGAAGCTCTCTCTGTATGCAATGATAAAAATACTCTCACCCTAATAAACCCGAAACCAAATACAAGAATTAACACCTAGTATATGATAGGCAAGCTATGCATGAAACTCGAAACTAATATGACAGAATGATAAGCTTGGCAAACTTACACGACTATCGCTCTGTAAATTCTTCACGCATAAAACTCACAAAAACCTAGGTTCATATTATTCTCTACTATTTATACGAGTATTACCAGTATAAACAGTAGGTTTACATAAAGATAAATAAGTAAAACTTAACTTATCTTAAAACACGGTTTTTTAATAAAATCCTTTGAAGAAAATCTTTTCAGAAAATAAGATAGAAATATTGAATTAAAAAGCATAATATCTTTTTAACAAACTGATTTTAAAAGATAAATATTTAAAGAAAATCTTTTTCCGATTTCTATCTTTTATCTTTTCCGATTTTAATTTATTTGCCAAGCTAACTGTCACGCTTCTAATAAGTTTCATGCATATCCTACTTAACATATTTAACAATGAATCTAGAAGATAAAATCTTAACTAAAACATTGCTGCGTTGTACTCTTGTTCTGGTAGGTTTACTTGGACTCCACGCTTACTAAGTTCCTCCAAAGATCTTAGTCAGCAATCTTCAAGTTCCTGTGAAGGAACGTTCCTATGAGGGAACTCAGTTCCTGTTAGGGAACTCTTCTTTTATATTGAATAACTTTCTTGATAAAGAACTCCTTCAAGTCTTCTCAGCTTTAGTTACTTCTTCCATCTCCAAGATCAATTTCACCTAGGCTGCACAAACACTTGAAAAGTCTTTATGAGATGAGTTTGCTGTAACTTAAGTTCCTCATCATCAAAACCTTTAAACATCAATAATTTCCCCCTTTTTGATGATGACAAACTTAAGCAAACTCTTGAGAAAGTTAAAACACTATAAAAGGTCGTATTTTTGTATTTTAATTTTATTGACAGAAAATAAACACATAACAGAAATAAAACAAAAACAAAAAGTAAGCTAAGGAAACTAAAAGTAAACGAAACTGAGAAAGTTATGATACTTTCTCAACTGGAACCCAGAACAGCTTCAACCTCCATGTTTGCTTCTTCTTTTCCCCCTTTTGGTATTATCAAAAAGTCCTGTATTTTTAAGTTTATTAAACATCCACCAACATCCCCACAAGCAATTCATCGAGTGTGGAAAAATAAAGGCAACGCTGCTAAACAACCTCAAGTAAGATCTACTCTTCAGCATAAGTGTTCGAAATATACACAACACACAAGTATAAGCAAGAGTTTCAACTTTTCATTAAAAATATTTAACATTCAGATGAACAATTTTAAAAATTTACAATCAAAATCAATTGTTCAAATACTTAAAAACGAAAATTAAAAATGTTCATAACTAAAATAGTGAAAGAAAAAGCTAGGCTGATTTGGAGATGGGGTAGGCTAGGTTTCAAGAATCTCTAGAATCTTGTTGAAGTCCTCCTTTGTTTGCTTTGCAGAGGCCTCCAACTTTTCTTCAACCCCCTTGAGCTTCACTAGGAACTCCTCCTTCTGTTCCTGTAGAGCCTTGTGAAGTCCTTTCTCCTGGAACTCCTTCTGTTCTTGAAGGTCCTTGGTCTGTTTGAGCATCATTCTCTTGAGTTCCTTCAACTCCTTCCCCTGCTCCTGGACCAATTTTTCAAGTGTCAGCACATGAAGTTTACCAGCAGAGTCCTTCATTTGACTCTCTACCCTCTCCATTCTGTCAGCCAACTCAGCAACTTGCCCTTCAAGGATATTCTCCTCGACATCCAATTCCAGGGGTTCCTGTGTAACATGAGTGGGATTATTTTTCATAACCCAAATCTGTTCAACATCTTTTCTTTCTTAGCACACTTAGCCTGCTTGTGTCCTGTTTTACCACAGAAATAACAAATAATACTACTAGGTAGGTCAACATACTTCTTTTCCTTTTGGAACTTCTTTTTGAAACCCAAACCTTCTGTTCTTTTGGTTTGGGCTTTCACGATCCAATCAGGAACTCTATACTCTATAGGTTGTTTATCTTTCCTAGCTCTCTCAAGTTCCCCCTCAAGTCGTGCCTTATCCGTTCTTAAATTTTCCAAATCAAATTTTAGTTTTTTAAAGTTCGGATACTGGGCAAGTGGAGGAACTTCAGAGTTAGGAGCATCTAAACAAAGTTTCATTAAAGAAAGCTCCACATTTAACATTATATTATCATGTTTCAACCTATCAATAGTTTCTTTCGGAATTTTATTATCATCAAACAGACTAAAGAACCTATATTCAATGTCAAACTTCATGTTGTCAATCCACTCATTGTTTTCTTTGTAAGTAATTAAAGCTTCATCACTTTGCTGTTTGGTTTTATATAAATCCTTTAATTCTTCTTGCATGTCCAACAGAGCACACATCAAATTATCTCTAGAGAAATGTTTTAAATCTTTTTTAGAAAACCATACCTCAGATTCCAGTTCCTTCAATTTTGCCTTTTCATCTGTTTTTGCCATCAAACATAGATGGGCAGTTTCCTCTGATGGTTGATCCTCTTCTTCCTCTGAATCCGAATCTCCCCAGGCAGCTAGCATAGCTTTCTTCACATTATCCTTCGTGAAGTAAGGTTTGTAGACTCTTGACTCCTTGGATTTCTCCTTGCCTATAGTCTTTCCTTTATCACCATCCTGTAAAAGACAATCCTTAATGAAATGATCTTTAGACCCACACTTGAAACAAGTTGTGTATTTGGAACTTGTGTACTTCTTGTTCCTATCAAACTTCCTGTTGTTCATCATATTTTAAAACCTTCTTACTAGCATTGCCATCTCCTCCTCATCAACTTCTGATTCCTCTGAGTTTTGAGCCTTAAGTGCAAGACTCTTGTTCTTGGAATTACCTCTAGTCATCAATGATCCAGCTAGTTGTTCCATGTTGAACTTGGTAAAGTCCTTAGCTTCCTGCATGGCAGTAACCTTGGATCTCCAGCGTTCATCTTGTGGTACGCTCCTCAAGATCTTCCTTGCTTGTTCATCAATAGGAATGTGTCTGCCAAGGGAATTCAACTCATTAATAATATCATTGAACCTAGTAAACATCTCCTCTATAGATTCCTTAGATTGCATTTCAAACCTTTCATATCTAGACATCAATAAGTCAATCTTAGAACGTTTTACCTCATTAGTACCTTCATGAGTTACCTCTAGTAGATCCCTAATCTGTTTAGCAGACTTGCATCCCATGATACGATTATGTTCATGAGGTCCAAGTCCACAATGTAAATACTTTATGGCTAAAGCATTTAATTCAAGTTTCTGATAATCTTCTTTATCATAATCAGATATAAGTTTAGGAGCTACCTTGTTCTTTTCATTAGTTGAGGTTATTTCAAAATCACCAGATTCTGTAACACGCCAAACCTGGTAATTTTCAGCCTTGATGAAGATCTCCATCCTATTCATCAAGTAGGTGTAAAACTTACCATTAAACATAGGTGGACGTTGGATGGAATACCCTTCTTTAAGTTTCTCCTTGTAATTCATCTCTCTAGGAACTTACTCAGCAAAGTTATCTGCTTACACGTGAGAACCTTGCTCTGATACCAATTGTTAGTTGAGACGATTAATACAAGAGGGCGGGTGAATTATATTGAGTTCCTAATGACTACTTTTGCGGAATAATAAAACAATGCATACGAGGAAACCTTCCAGGACCCAACTGGAAGTAAAACCTCGACCCTACCTTAGGGATTTCAAACACAAACCACTTCACTATAATAGGGCAAACACCAAGTTACAACCTATTAAACACAGACCTTTATTCACAAGTTCCAGACAGAACTTGTTACTCGATAGGACCCTATCCTACCCAATCTAAGTCCCACACTTAGATTCACTCATACTACCAAAGTACAGAACACTCAACTTCACACTAGACGCTTACCCTAAACCCTAAACCCCAAATAACCCAAATCAATACAAGTGTATGACACCTAGTATATGATAGGCAAGCTATGCACAAAATCCGAAGCTAATATGATAAGGTTAGAAGATTGGAAAACTTACGCAATCAATGCTCTGAGATTTCTTCATGCATAAAACTCACAAAAACCTAAAATCATTTCAATCTCTACTATTTATATAAGTATGACTTGTATAGTAAGTAGGTTTTCTAAAATATAAATAAGTTAACTTAACTTATCTTCAAGACACGGTTTTAAGTAAATCATATTTGAAGAAAATATTTTCTGGAAAATAAGATAGAAAGATATAGAATAAAATCTTTTTAAAACCGATTTTAAGAAACCAATTTTAAATAAAATCTTTTTATAAAATCTATCTTTTTATCGTTTCCAATTTTTATCTTTATTTACCAAGCAACTTGTCACACTTCTAATAAATCTCATGCATAACCTACTTAACATATTTAACAATAAATCTAGAAGATAAAATCTTAACTAAATAATATTGTTGCGCCATATTCTGTAAGATAGATTACTTGGGCGTCACGCAGGCTAAGTTCCTGAAGGAACTTACTGTCTTCACTCGCAGTCCAGGATGACACCTTAGCTTGCTGTCTTCAAGTTCCCGTTAGGGAACTTAGTTTTTTTTTGGAGAACTCTTCTTCAACTTGATTTAACTTTCTGGTTAAAGGTTCCTTTGGTTTTCTTAGCTCAAGTTACTTCTTCCATCACCAAGATCAATTCCACCTAAACTAATCAAATACTTAAAAAACCGTTATTAGTAGAGTTTGCTTTAATTTAAGTTCATCATAATCAAAACTTGTAAGCTTCAACAGAAAATATTTCTTTTCTTACCTTATTTATGAAAAAAGTACATTCTAGTTTAGTTTAGTCCATGATATGGGTCCAATAATGGTGTAGTTGGATGGGGTTTGAAAAGACCTTTCCAACGATATATAATATATGCCCAATTTCGATGAATAATGAGGAAGTTATGGCCAAAATACTAAACTGGGCCCGATTTGGTTTTATATGCGGCCCAATGATCTTGAGGAGGACCTATTATTAATTATCATTCCTAAAGCTATTAAGGATTGATTATAGTCTTCTAGAATATTCTAGAAGGTTTTTTTAAATCCTAATGGAGTTACGATTGATAATTATGTTTCATAGAGTTTGAAATTGAACAAAACTAATTCTTTTTAGAATCCTTGTTTTGTACGAAGTGGAATATATTCAGATTTTATTTTTGTGCCTCATAATCTTTATCCAAATTTTAAATGGTTGCATATATCTTGAAATTATCTTTCTAATGATACGTTATAATATTAAATCCGAGCTATAACGAAAAAGATATGAATGAAATATGAAACTCTATCCAAAACTGACACCCTTCCACTATTTCGGCCATATCATTTTATCTACAAAAGATTTTAATCTGATTCTTATAGTGTTTGAAAGTAGACTTCAAGAGCTTTCCAACGACATATTATATGCCTTGTTTGGACTTCTGGATCAAAAGATATGATAATAACAAAACGTGTGAAACTGATTATTAGCGCCTGACGCCAAGCAGTAGCGCTAACCTTCAGCGCCTGGCGCTAATGACCAGCGTCTGGCGCTAATTGTGTTTTATTCTCATTGAAACTCTGATTTGTTTTTCTATCCGTTTGGCTGATTTCCTCTATAAATAGCCTCCTAAAACCTCCGTTTTCAATCACGAATTCTCATCAAGAATCTCTTGATTACTCTCTCTCTCTCTCTCTCTCTCTCTCTCTCTCTTTTCTAAACCAACCCTTTTACATACAAAATTCCACTTTCACAAGACCTAGAAGAACCTAACATTATTTGAAGTTGCTTTTCCCTAGACGTGAAATGTTTTAATTTCTAAGGGTTTGGTCCCAAATCTCTATTGCAATTATTTAATTTAATTGTTTGATTTTATTATTTTCCTTGAAGTTACTAACGTGTGTATTTTGTTATTAGAAAATGATACAAGGCATCCAATTAAGTGCTTTAATTACTTTATTGATATTATGATATAGAAATCATGTCTAGGTTGTTATTATAATTCCTAATGTCATGTTAGGGTGTTTTGATCTTCCTAGTATCATGTTTAGGGAAAAGGTTATAATATCAAATATGCTTATTATGATTCCTGCGATGCTTCCTAGTTTTTCTTTTCTAATATTCATGTTAGTATCATGTTAGGGCTAAAGCTTTGATTTTTATTGTTTAGTGACATGCTAGGGTTTGTTATTAAACTTGTTAGTATCATGCCTAGGATCTTGCTATTATTATGTTTTAACATGATTATTTTTATAATTGTTTTGATTATGATTATAATTTTATGACGATTATTGTTTATGATTATTATTATGTTGCTTGATATATTTATTGTTATTGCTTGATCACACCTTTTATGCATGTTTAAAGAGAATTTGTACTTGAAATCACGCTTAATAAGATAATTGATAATCTTTATTAGGGTTAATTTGATTATAATTCAAGCGATCGCCAATAATAGTTTTGTTTCTGCATTAATATTCAACCAACATAGATAAACAGGTTTAGGGTTAAACCTATTGATTGTATGTTAGTCAGAAAGCGCACATGAGTATGATCAGAATAAAGTAGAGGCCTATTATTAGGACAGGTTTAATCTCTTTTAGGTTGGATTTGTACCTTCATCCCCGAACCAGCAGTCATGGTTCCATACCTATTGGAGTTGACGATCTCCTAGATCGTTAAGGGGTGTAACCCTCACCCTATGAACGGTTTACAAGTTCCTAAAACTTGTTGGCGACTCTTTTGCTCTATCTTCTTTCCCTTTGGACGGCACCGTACTTTAGTGTATGATCACAGTGGGGTTCAAGGTAGGGATAATGCTTTAAATATTCCCTACAGATGCTGGGTTCATTCGGTAATGTAGCTTCCTTGACTGGGTTGCAAATATTATGCTTGTAAAGAAGCCGAATGGTTCCTCGCGCATGTGTGTAGATTACACTGACCTGAACAGAGCATGTCCGAAGGATAGTTATCCACTTCCAAAGATTGACAGTCTGGTCGACTCTACAGCCGAACATGCCCTAATGAGTTTTATGGACGCTTATTCAGGCTTTCATCATATTCTCCTGTGGAAGAAGGATCAAGAAAAGATGGCATTCGTCACTGATCAGGGGTTATTCTGTTACAATGTGATGCCGTTTGGTTTGAAGAATGCGCCTGCTACCTTCCAGCGAATGATTAATACAGTCTTCATTAATCAAATACAAAGGAATGTAGAGGCATACATTGATGATATGATAGTCAAATCCAAACAGCAAGCGGATCACTTGTCTGACCTCCGAGAAACATTCGCCACACTCAGACGACACAAGGTTATGCTTAACCCAAAAAACTGTGTCTTTGGTGTTGAGTTTGGAAAGTTTCTCAGTTTCCTGGTTGACCAAAGGGGGATTGAGGCCAACCCTGAAAAATACAAGCGGTAATCGACAAGCAGTCGCCCCGTTCTGTAAAGGAAGTTCAAAAATTAACCAGTTGTCTGGCAGCTTTGGGAAGATTTCTCAGGCGGTCAGGTGACAAGTGCCTCTATTTCTTCCAGGCGATAAGGAAGAAGACTAGATTTCAATGGGGGGAGGATGCTGAAGCCGCCTTCCAAAAGCTGAAAACACATATACACTCTTTGCCAAGGTTGGTCAGTCCCTTTCCCAAGGAAGTGCTCTATATGTATTTGGCAGTTTCAGATCATGCCCTCAGTGCTGTACTCTTAGTTGAAAGAGACGACATCTAGCTCCCGGTCTTCTTCATTAGCAACGTTCTTTTAAACGCAGAGCTTCGGTACCCCATTGTTGAAAATTTTGGTCTCGCCCTTTTCATGGCTGTCAAGAAGTTGAAACCATACTTCTTGGCGCATCCGGTCATGGTCTACACTTACCAGCCGATCAAGCGGCCAATGAAAACCACTAGGCGAAAATACGTAATGGCCACCGGTTGAAAACCCCCCATTGCCACCGGTTTTGAACCGGTGGTCATTTGGGGGGTGGCAATACAGCAACGCATGGCCACCAGTTCAAAACCGGTGGCAAAAGTCCTCATGGCCACCGGTTAACCGGTGGTAATAATAATTATGGCCACCGGTTAATCGGTGGCAATAATAATGGCGCGGTTTTTTTTTGGAGGGGAAGGCTGACTATTGCCACCGGTTTGAACCGGTAAACCGGTGGCAATAATAGGGATCTAATATTTTTTTTTTTTTTTTTTTGCCTACAATTATTCCTGCAACTGATCCTGCTATAATATTCTGCCATATTATTGCAATACAAAAAATAAAGTGTGATATATACATAAATACAAACAATACTAATAATTAGACAATATTGTAGTCTAAAAGTTAATAATTAACAAAGTATAAATTCAAAATGATGCCACATTTACAAATTGAAGGTGATGAAAGATGCCAACATGTCTCGAACTTCATTAAGGTCCTTGCTTGTTAACGCATCTCCCTTTTGCACCTTGCAAAACTTGGAATATATATAAATTATGTTAGAATAAATTAAATTAATTAGTTAAGTTAAACATGTGAGTAATAAATATGTAAAAAATTAAATACTTAGGTCAAAACAGTAAAAAAGAAGGCCTAAAAGACTTCTACTTGCCCATTTTCTACATTTTTAAACAAATGACCAAGTTCTTTCTCATAACATGTCAATTATACTTAGTTATAGGTGGCTAAGCCTTGAAATCACAGAAAAAGGGCATTTTACTAAGTTTAAGGTCGCATTTTCATCCAAAATAGCCTAAATAAGGCCTATTTGACTTCTACTTGCCCATTTTCTACATTTTTTAACAAATGACCAAGTTCTTTCTCATAACATGTCAATTATACTTAGTTATAGGTGGCTAAGCCTTGAAATCGCAGAAAAAGAGTATTTTGCTAAGTTTAAGGTCGCATTTTCATCCAAAATAGCCTAAATAAGGCCTATTTGACTTCTACTTGCCCATTTTTTTTTACAGTTTTTTAACAAATGACCAAGTTCTTTGAGTAACATGTCAATTATACTTGGTTATAGGTGTCTAAGCCTTGAAATCACAGAAAAAGAGCATTTTACTAAGTTTAAGGTCGCATTTTCATCCAAAATAGCCTAAATAAGGCCTATTTGACTTCTACTTGCCCATTTTCTACATTTTTAAACAAATGACCAAATTCTTTCTCATAACATGTCTATTATACTTAGTTATAGGTGGCTAAGCCTTGACATCATAGAAAAAGAGCATTTTACTAAGTTTAAGGTCGCATTTTCATCCAAAATAGCCTAAATAAGGCCTAAATGACTTCTACTTGCCCATTTTCTACATTTTTAAACAAATGACCAATTTCTTTCTCATAAAATGTCAATTATGCTTAATTATAGGTGTCTAAGACTTGAAATCACAGAAAAAGAGCATTTTACTAAGTTTAAGGTCGCATTTTCATCCAAAATAGCCTAGATAAGGCCTAAAAGACTTCTACTTGCCCATTTTCTTCATTTTTAAACAAATGACCAAGTTCTTTCTCATAACATGTCAATTATACTTAGTTATTGGTGTCTAAGCCTTGAAATCACTGAAAAAGAGCATTTTACTAAGATTAAGGTCGCATTTTCATCCAAAATAGCCTAAATAAGGCCTATTTGACTTCTACTTGCCCATTTTCTACATTTTATAACAAATGACCAAGTTTTGTCTCATAAACTGTCAATTATACTTAGTTATAGGTGGCTAAGCCTTGAAATCATTGAAAAAGAGCATTTTACTAAGTATAAGGTCGCATTTTCATCCAAAATAGCCTAAATAAGGCCTAAATGACTTCTACTTGCCCATTTTCTACATTTTTAAACAAATGACCAAGTTCTTTCTCATAACATGTCAATTATACTTAGTTATGGGTGTCTAAGCCTTGAAATCACATAAAAAGAGAATTTTACTAAGTTTAAGGTCGCATTTTCATCCAAAATAGCCGAAATAAGGCCTAAATGACTTCTACTTGCCCATTTTCTACATTTTTAAACAAATTACCAAATTCATTCTCATAACATTTCAATTATACTTAGTTATAGGTGGCTAAGCTTTGAAATCACATAAACAGGGCATTTTACTAAGATTAAGGTCGCATTTTCATCCAAAATAGCTTAAATAAGGCCTATTTGACTTCTACTTGCCCATTTTCTACATTTTTTAACAAATGACCAATGTATTTCTCATAACATGTTAATTATACTTAGTTATAGGTGGCTAAGTCTTGAAATCACAGAAAAAGGGCATTTTACTAAGATTAAGGTCGCATTTTCATCCAAAATAGCCTAAATAAGGCCTATTTGACTTCTACTTGCCCATTTTCTACATTTTTTAACAAATGACAAAGTTCTTTCTCATAACATGTCAATTATAATTAGTTATAGGTGGCTAAGCCTTGAAATCACAGGAAAAGAGCATTTTACTAAATTTAAGGTCGCATTTTCATCCAAAATAGCCTAAATAAGGCCTAAATGACTTCTACTTGCCCACTTTCTACATTTTTAAACAAATGACCAAGTTCTTTCTCATAACATGTCAATTATACTTAGTTATAGGTGTGTAAGCCTTGAAATCACAGAAAAAGAGCATTTTACTAAGTTTAAGGTCGCATTTTCATCCAAAATAGCTTAAATAAGGCCTAAATGACTTCTACTTGCCCATTTTCTACATTTTTAAACAAATGACCAAGTTCTTTCTCATAACATGTCAATTATACTTAGTTATAGGTGGCTAAGCCTTGAAATCACAGAATAAGGGCATTTTACTAAGTTTAAGGTCGCATTTTCATCCAAAATAGCCTAAATAAGGCCTAAATGACTTCTACTTGACCATTTTCTACATTTTTAAACAAATGACCAAGTTCTTTCTCATAACATGTCAATTATACTTAGTTATAGGTGGCTAAGCCTTGAAATAACAGAAAAAGAGCATTTTACTAAGTTTAAGGTCGCATTTTCATCCAAAATAGCCTAAATAAGGCCTATTTGACTTCTACTTGCCCATTTTCTACATTTTTTAACTAATGACCAAGTTCTTTATCATAAAATGTCAATTATACTTAGTTATAGGTGTCTAAGCCTTGAAATCACAGAAAAAGAGCATTTTACTAAGTTTAAGGTCGTACCTCATCAAGATGTATGGTGTTGGTACAATGAGTCGCTATGTCAAGCATGAATCTCATCACGTATAATCCACAATCAACTCCATTATCTTGTTGTGGGCACTAGCATAGGAACAAATCAAATGAATCAAACTTCACATAAAATCCACAATTGTTTTAGCAATGTTTATTAAGATAATCACAATATGATGTGGCATTACCATAGGTGATTTCCATGTAGGACCCCGTGGAGCACGACCATGTATCTTCTTCATAATATTGTAGGAAAGTAAATTCAAATTTGATTAGTTTGACTACTAAATGAGTTAGGTTAAGATAATCAACACTAGGTAGCTATATTTACTTTTGTAGTACAGACATCACGAGGTACTTCTTTGTTGATCGAGCTGAATCAAGGAGAAAGATTATGTTATTAGCAGAACAAATCACCATGAGGAACCAATGAAACCTACATAAATTCACAATACACAAACAAATCAATAATTAGGGTACAACAAATAATTCAAATGTAGAAAGAATTGAATTACACATGGTTAAACGTACTCCTCATAACATGGGGCGAATATGAACTTGTCTCTCGCACGCATTGATTCCCTAATACTATGATTAACATAATACATCACCTCGGGGGAGTTGTGTAAGATTCTAGTCTCGGATTTCTGTTCGGGGCATAACCACCCAACTTTACTAGGGGAATCAGTGTCACATAAGTGCTCCCGTAGTGCTCTACGTGCATGTACAATGAAAAATTAATTGACATATATATGAAGGATAAACAACACTAATATGAATAACATAATTAATTTAAGTGGCATGTGCCCGTACCTCATGAATATTTGAATGAGAGAAATGTTAAGCATTGAACCTCTTAAAAATTCCTTCACATCTTGTCTGTTTAACCATGCACTTGCATCCTCATCATAATGGAACATTACCTTAGGAAGTGTAATTTCAATGGGATCGTCACTAGGCAAATGACTAAAACGATTGTGTAGAAAAGTTAAATCCTTAGTGAGCGATTGAAGGACATTGTCTCCAACAAGTGGAGTAGGTTGCATGGCTGAACCTTTCGAAGAATTGTTTTTCGACACTTGTTCACTCTTCGACCCTTGTTCACTCATCTTCTTTGTAGGTTGATCAACGCTTTTAGGCTTCTCCACCTTCCTTCTCTTTGATGGTTGACTTTTTTTCGAAATCTGATCATAACAAAGATAATTAGAGTTCAAAAAATTTTGGCCGGGGTTTAAGCTAGTAAGTACGCATGCAGATTTGTTATTTTGCACAACATCAAAATAAATATTACCTCGTTGATCAACCTCACCCAAGCACGTGGCCATTGCACATAACTACCCTTTGCTTCCCAAAGAAGAGTAATCCCATCATCCACTATAGGCATCGGTAGTGGGATGTTTTCAAACCCAGCAATGTAAGAATTGATCCCGACCGAGTAATGTTGTGGCCTAAGCGATTGGAAATGGACTGTATCACCAGTCGTCGCTTGTGCACTACCATACGCCACCAACTGCAACTCTCCTCCATTTGATAGCCCCGGGGCTAGAAGTGTACACTCGGTCTCTACCTACACCAGTAACGAAACTCACTTGTAAAAACTGAAATTATCAAAAAGGGTCTTTTCCTACACAATTGATCATGTAACGAAATTCACTATGTTAAAACCAAACATGCTCCCTCGAATCCTAAATTCACCTCTAAATCTGGAAATTCATGGGGTGTTGGATTATCAACCTCCCTCGAGTCCGCATGTGTGGGAGTAACAACCTGCAATAATTAACCAATAATGCCACATTAGATCTCACGTTACTCACTATATAGGCCAAAACTAATAGATAGAAAACTACCTCATGTATCTCCTCTTCTCCATGTCTCTCATCTTCTCCTTGTCCTTTTGGGTGACTACTAGATTCGACCGGTGTAGTCGGGGGGAACGGCAAGGGTAAGTTCATTTGCTTCGCCCAAGCATTGAATTCACCTATTAACTCATTGCGAACTTGTTCCTTGATGGATGCCACCTTGGCATCCAATTCTTCCGGTGAGTTAACACTTGCTCGAGATCTTCCCATTTTTGTGTATTCTGAACCCATCACCTTCTCCCATCCTAGAAGCGTCCCTCCCATACCTACTACCCGGTCTGGATGGTAGGGCTTTCCCAAAGCCAAGGTGAAGGGGTCTTTCTCTATAGTCAGGACCAGCTTGCCTTCAACAACTTCTGTAGTGTACTCAAGCTGTAGCATAAGAAAAAATGTTAACATGAATACATATAATGTTTTTGTATGGTAAAGTTATGCTAAAGTTTCAAATAGCTTACAAGTTTATCAACCACTTTTTTTTCCGGTTCCTTAATGACCCATTTTTCGGTGTCCTTATCAAAGGAATGCAGAGAACAAATGAAATCGCCAGCACGACTAACCAACGTAGTGATCGTGGAGTTGGAGGGTTCTTCGGATGACCCTTGAGTCAAAGTTGGGTATATACCCTCCTTCTGCCAAGTTTGCCTCCATTCACCAAATGTCTTGGCCCCCGTACGATGGCGGTACTCCTTCTTCAATGAATTTGCCTTGTTTTGCTCTCGAATTTCCTATATAAATAGTAATGTTAGCATCATTACTGCAAAAAGATTCAATATATTATACAATTCTCATTAGATTTAGTAGTTCTTACAATTGCTTTGGGTCGAGTTTTTTGAATAACAAAGTCTTTCCACTCGTCCTCCGTCACGCTTGGCCATTTTTTCCACGGTGGGTCTTGTTCCTCAACATCTTCCTCATTTCCACCTTCACCATCATTTCCCTTGGAAGCTTTCTTCTTGTGTTTCTTTTTCTTATAGATCCATCCACTGGTCAAGTGGGTCTTGAAGCCTCTGACTCTCTCCGCTAGTAAAGAATCAAACATCCTTCTCTTCTGGGGATCATTAGGAATACTAAACAGCTTAAATACAAGCAATTATTATTTTCCATTTACAAACAAACATTAGGTAAAATTATTTGTAATACATGTAAATGTGCATTTGAACAAAACACTTGCCCTGGTATCATCCCAAAATGTTTGAATCAAGCCTGGAGGTACTTGCTTCCAACAAAGTGTAATGGGGATTTTGCGCGAACATATGCCAACTTGGTTTGCATATTTCCGAATCCATTTGCCAGTAGGTCGGCCTCTTTTGTCATACTCCAACACCATGGGACCGGTTGGCTTCTTAAAACTTGTTGTCGGACCCCTACCCTTTCTCTTAGCTGGTGCCTTTACCCCCACTCCACCACCTGTGTTCAATTACTCCTGTCCTTGGCTTTGAGTAAACTCAACAATTGTAGAATCAATAGCAGGCGCACATTCAGCTAAAATTTCAAATTCATCAAGCCTGCGCTCAAAAGCATCTTGTTCCTGATCTTCTGGCTCACCCAAATCAGTCTCCTTGTTGACATCATATGGCTCGTCCTTGTCCTCATCCTCATCCTCATAGCCATCATCATCATCCTCCAAATCCTCTACTAGTGGGTCATAATCGTCCTCCATGAGTTATAAACACCTGTCATAACAAACATAACACGATATTAGGTCCATAAGAGATAAAAATGTTGACATATAGGTCATAATACATGTTAGCATATAAAATATTAAATTCTATCATTTTTGATGCATTTTGACGTAACTTGTTATTTTCTAGTACCGTTAACACTAAAAAAAATTAAATTCTATCATAATATGTCAATTTTGAGATATACTTCATTCATTGACAAGAATTTGTAAAAATTCAGCAACTAAGATAACAATATTATACATTTTCCCTCAAACTATTTATAAAATTACCTAACTTCTGATTAAATTTAATAATACTTTTAATTGCTTACAATTTCAAATTAAATGTTATAGTACCTCATTCTAATATTCCTTCGTTGTGGTCTGACCGCATATAACATGTCTGGTCGTCTATGTCATTTGATGCAATAGGTCTAGGAACAGTGAAAGGTGTTGAATCATCAAATGCATCGTATTCTTCCTCATCTTCAACATCTCCAATGCCTAGGATTCTTCTTTTCCCAGCTAGCACAATGGACCATTTTGAATCGACTAGGTCAGTTACATAGAACACTTGCTTAGCTTGAGAAGCTAGGATGAACGGTTCCGCACTATCATTCAAGTGCCAAAGATCTACAAGAGTAAAGTCATCATACTTGACATTATGCCTGATATTATCAACCCACTTACATTTGAAAAGAGCAACCGTGAAGTTACAATAATCAAGCTCCCATATTTCTTGAATTCGACCGTAGTATGACAATTTTGCATCGACAGGTGATTTATCCTTAGCACTTGCAAACTCCCTTGACGATGCCACAAGTTTTACTCCACTGTTTTGGGTCGACGTAGATTTCAAATCCCGACCCTCTGTCCAAAAAGTGTACCCATTGATGTCATATCCCTCAAATGAGCGAACATCATCCCTAGGACCATAAGCAAGCCACCTTACTGTATCGGTGACACTATCATCCAAGCGACTCATCACTCGTTGACTAAACCAACTCACAAACCTCTTATTATGCAACTGCATTAGTGCGCTTTCACCTTTCGATGGAAATTCATCACGCAAACTAGCCATGTGCTCATCTAAATATGGGTGAACATCAGCAACATGGTGCAACACATAAAGGTGTGCTTGTAAGAACTGATCTCGATCCGGTGAAATTCGTTTCGACCCAATTGTGCCATGACCATCCAGTCTCCCTTCATGTCGAGAATCTGGAAGACCAATAGGTTCAGCAACGGCTAAATAGTCGGCCACAAAATTACCAATCTCCTCACTCACGGTCCCTTAAATCATGCTTCCTTCCGGATGAGTCGGATTCCTTACTTTATCCTGCAATGTGCCCATGTGTATTTCAAAAGGATAGCACCACCTCAAGAAAACTGGACCGCATAACTTAATCTCACGCACCAAATGAAGAATGAGATGCACCATTATGTCAAAAAATGAGGGTGGGAAATACATCTCAAATTTGCACAAAGTCACAACCACATCCGTTTGCAAAGCATCAAGTGTACAAGGATCAAGCACTTTGCTGCATATTGTATTGAAAAACGAACATAGGCTTGTAATAGCTTCCTTCACGTGCTTCGGTAAAATACCACGTATTGCAATCGGTAGAAATACTTGCATCAACATGTGACAATCATGGGATTTCATACTTGTCAGCTTCAGTTCTCCACTTAAGGATACAAATCTTTTCATGTTAGATGCGTACCCAGATGGAACCTTAATGACGTAAAGACATGCACGAAACATCCGCTTTTTTACCCTTGACAATGTGTAGCAAGCCGGTGATAAATACTTCTTCTCAACCTTGCCTTTACCCTCATCTCTACTCTTTGAAGCATCCGCGGCCTTTCCCTTTCCCTTGCTCTTCCCCTTTCCTTTTTTCGAAACATTTACAGTTTCTTGTTCCGGTTCCTTTCCCTTTCTGTCCTTCCCCTTTGTAACCTTGTCTTGAGGCCACAATTCCGGACGAATCCCGATCTCTTCCAAATCTAACCGTACACCCTTTCCATCCTTTGTTTTCCCTGAAATATTAAAAAGTGTTCCCACAAGAGCATCACACACATTCTTCTCTATATGCATCACATCAAGACAGTGCCTAACATCAGGTTCTTTCCAGTACGGAAGCTTCCACAAAATTGATTCTTTTTTTAAAAGAGCTGTTGAGACCGAAGCTTTTTCAGATTTTCCAAACACTGTTCGTATACCCTTAACTCGAGCATAAACCTCAACACCGGTCAACGGCCTAGGCGCAGTCTCCTCTTCCACTGTCCCATCGAAAGCCTTTTTTTTCCTACGGTACGGGTGATCACGCCTAAGGAACCTTCGAGTCCTTATATACACATATTTGTGAGAATTCTTAAGGTATATGCTTGATGTTTTATCAATACATATGGGGCATGCTTTTTTCCCTTTAACCTTGTACCCACACAGGTTGCCATATGCAGGGAAGTCATTCATGGTCCACATAAGGGCTGCACGCAATGTGAACACCTCGTTCTTATGAGCATCAAAACAAGAAACCCCTTCGTCCCACATCTTTCTCAAATTGTCAATTAGTGGCGCAAGGTAAACATCTATGTCATTTCCAGGTTGCCTAGGCCCCGTTATTAGCAATGAAAGCATTATATACTTCCGTTTCATACATAACCAAGGAGGCAAATTGTAGATTACTAAAAGAACCGGCCAAGTGCTGTGTTGGGTACTAAGAGTGCCAAATGGATTCATCCCGTCTGTGCACAACCCAAGTCTTAAATTTCTGACTTCATTACCAAACTCCAGAAACTTCAAATCAATGTTCTTTCATTGCGGGGAGTCAGCCAGATGCTTCAGCATTCTGTTTTTCTTCCTTCCCTCGGCATGCCACCTCAACTTTTTAGCGTCTTTTGGTGTTGAGAATAGACGCTTAAACCTTGGAATAATATGAAGATACCACAACACCTTAGCAGGAGGTCCCTTCGTACTAGGATTGCAACTCATGCGCTTGTAGCGCGATTGCTTGCATCGTGGACACTCCTCCAATTGTTCATTCTCATTACGATACAAAATACAATCATTAGGACAGGCATGTATCTTCTTATACTCTAAACCAAATGGACACATAAGCTTCTTTGCATAATAGTAAGACGTAGGAATTTCATTCCCATCAGGCAACATCTCACTTAATGTGGTCAACAAAGAAGTAAAACTAACGTCCGTCCACCCATGCTTCGACTTAATGTTAAAAAGTGTTAGCAGGGCAGAAAGTTTGGAGTATTTTTTGCACCCAGGGTACAAAGGCTTTTTGGAAGCCTCCGATAGTAATTCAAGCACATCACCTTCGACATTATGCAACATCTCATCCACGTCATTATCCTCGACCTCATCCACTGGATGATCCTCAGCTCCATCCTCACCACTATCAATAACATATTCATCATTCTCCCATTCCTCGTCCACATGAATCTCATTGCTTTTATCATGCACATCATTCCCATCAAGATCCTCACTATACTCTCCACTTTCACCATGCCAAATCCAAACATGGTATTTAAGTCTAAACCCACGACAAAGTACATGATCTCTAATGATTTCAACACTATTGACCACCTTCACATTATTACAATCAACACAAGGACGGTATAGGCCTTCCTCACCAATTTTGCGCTGATAAGATAAAGCCGTCTCGCAAAACTCTTGAACCCCATTCCAAAAATCCATTGTATCACGTCTACCATACATCCAACCACGATCCTTCCCCGTTTAGTAAAGTATCTCTAAACATATATAGCAACATATTATCAATAATTTACAATTGCTACATATCTTGTGTAAATCAACTTCAAGTACACACGGTGA
The DNA here is from genome assembly GCF_948465745.1 of Chenopodium album. Taxonomy (NCBI): domain Eukaryota; kingdom Viridiplantae; phylum Streptophyta; class Magnoliopsida; order Caryophyllales; family Amaranthaceae; genus Chenopodium; species Chenopodium album. The sequence continues at coordinate 48,586,982 of NC_137834.1, read as the reverse complement.
ATATACCATTCATATAGTGAAAAAATGCATGTTTCCAAAGTGTCCTTATCACTCCAACCTAACCCATCCTTGAATGTCTACTCTCACTAGTGAATGTATGTCAACTTTCCAATTTAAAGGAAAATCCGGCAGCACTTCCCCCCAGTTCTCCAAGTACAAGATGTAGATAATTACTTACCCACATATGTACCCAGAGAACATGGAGAAGAAATGGAGAGCCAAGATGTTCCTTAAAATCGAAAAAAAGACATACATTCACCACCTAAGTGAGAGTAAACATTCAAGAGCAGTCCCAACCAGGGACTATTCAAGACTTTCTCCTAATGAGAAAGCCTTGAACGGGTATCTAGGCATATGATGATGCAAACATTCAACATATTATTGTAATTATTTATAATTAAACAAGACACAACTTGTAATATCATGAACAAACTTTTATCAAATGGATAAATAGAAAGAAATATAGCTCCATAAAGTTTATAGTTCATACCAATATAGCAAGTATAATGGATGTAATGTCTCGAACTTCCCACTTGAATAGCTTATAAGCTTGTGCTTCACTACATAATATGAAATAACAAAAAATAAAAGTTAGTAATTTTGTCAAGAACTATAAAACAACCTAAAATTACATCAACGCTTGCTATATTTATGTATTTTAAAGGTACTAATTAAGCCAACCAAATTCTGAGGTTATATAACTCTGAATCCCTACTAAAGCTTCTGATAAACCCGGGTATCTCATCAACGCTTCAACCATAAAAAAATCTAGGTTCAAAGGAAATACAACAGTAAGCAACAACAAAAAAAAAAAAAAACAAAGCCTTGTATGGGTTTGTTACATGAAAAACTATCTCATTTGGTCATCCACAAAGATTCACTTCCTCCAATCAATTCATCCTTGAAGATTATTATCATGAATCTGCTGTACCCTAGTCAACACATGACAAAGAAACTCACGATCTCCAGCCTCATTATCAAGGGAGCTCTTGTAAAAATATCAATAATCATTTTACACTGACCACCCAGCACACACATTATACTCCATCATGTGTTAATAACTAAGTGTAACATATTAACATAAAACTCCTTATTGTCTTGGTCTCATATGGTTCATGTAGAAGGGCTATGGACTAACTAAAGAAAAAAGGCACTTGTGTACAGTAACTTAATATCTATGGATCTTTTTCATCTTCTCATCCAATTTCACATAACCACAGATCTTTAATGTGAAAACTCATATAACATCTCCAGTCAGCAATTCTTTGGACTATTTCCATCACTAGGTCACCTCAAAAAACTTCAAACCTCAAACCTTGCAAACATCCTTAGACACCTCTGTTCTACAAATATCCATCATTCATCATAGTATCATACATTTTATACTTGAAGCATTCATCAAACATCCAACAACAAAAAAAAGCTAGAAATTCAGAAAAAATTCCGAAAAATAAACCAAAAAATTACCTAATTCATGAACAATTAATCAATTTCTTGCAAGTTTAAGATTCATTCTCTCAACTTTTAACCCTACCAACAACAACAAAAATCCCCATAAATTTAAAAAAAATTACCAGAGAATTAAGCCTAAATTTCGGACGGTGGATGTGGGATGGTGGTGCGGTGGCTGTGGGATGGTGGTGCGGTGGCTGTGGCGTCAGTGCAGACAGGTGGTGGACGGACCACGCACCTGGTCAGTGGTGGAGGAAGTTCCCTCGAAAATTCGAATTTTCTAAAACCCGTGGCTGCTTGCTGCTTTGCTCAGTGGTGGAGGAGGTTCGGAGGGAGTGCGGAGGTGGTGGATGGTGGTGCGGTGGCTGTGGCGTCACTGATGGTAGGGTTTGGATGCAATTAGATTTCGATGTTACTGCGGCTTGAATTGGAGGTTTGGTCGAAATAAAACAGTGAAGCTAAGAGAATGGGGAAAGAGAAGAAGAAGGGGCGCGGTTTTTTAATTATTTAAATATTGCCACCGGTTCAAAACCGGTGGCCTTAATCATTATTGCCATGGGTTCGGTCGAACCGGTGGCAATACTATTTGCCTTCTGCGCGGCCATTTTTTAAACCACCGGTTTACAAAAACCGGTGGCCTTTAAGCGGTGGCATTTTCAATTTTTCTACTAGTGAACCCTGGAGTCTTCTGGTCAAATGCTCAAATGGGTTATTGAACTACAAGGACTAGAAATCACTTTTGAACCAAGGAAGGAAATAAAGGGGCAAGAATTCGCCGACTTTATTGTTGAAATGACAAAGCCGACTGAGCCGGATCATATCAATCAGGTTTGGAAAGTGTATGTGGACGGAAGCTGCATGATGAACGGCTGTGGTGCAGGCGTAATTTGTCAGTCTCCTGAGGGGAACAAATATGAATATGCACTATGGTTCAAGTTCCTAGCCTCAAATAATTAATGAGGCCGAGTGTGAAGCCCTGTTAGCCACCATTCGGATGTGCAAGGCGGCGGGAGCAACAAGAATTGACGCCTGCTCTGACTCTCAATTGGTCGTAAGCTAATACAATGGTGTCTATGAAGCCACCCATCCGGTTATGATCAAATACTTACAGGAGGTCAAGGTTGAAGCTGGGACACTTGAAGACTTCAAGTTAAGCCAAGTACCCAAATAAAAAAAAACCGGCGGATGCTCTGTCCAAGCTGGCCTCATCCGCCTCCTGTGAAACGCCTCGGTCAGTCTTCTGGGAAGTCATGGAAAAGAGAAGTATATCTGATGAAGACCCCATTGGAGTACTTGACCGAAGCTCTACCTGGATGGATAACATCTGGGCATATCTAACAGACGGCACCCTCCCAGATTCACCTCACGAGGCGGTCGTGCTGGAAAAACGGGCTGCAAACTTTTAGATAAGACAAGGAGAGCTCTTCAAAGCAGGTTTCATGAAAACCTCTATTGAAGTGTTTGACCCTAGAAAAAGGGCAAGAAATCCTCGAAGAATTGCATGCCGGATACTGCGTCTTTCATGTATGCGGCAGATCCTTAGCCGTCAAGGCCAGGCGACATTACTTCTGGTCGACCTTAGAGTAGGATGCTATGGAGATGGTTAAAAAATGTGACAAGTGTAAAAATTTTGGCAAGCTGATCCATCGTCCGGCCACTGACCTGACGGCCATCTACAGTCCAGTATCGTTTGCTAAATGGGGCATGGACATCCTTGGTCCATATACGGCTGCACCAGGCGGTAGGCGTTACATCTTAGTGGATGTAGATTACTTTATCAAATGGGTAGAGGCAGAGGCAGTCGAAAACATCAAGACAAAGGATGTGATATCCTTCATCTGGAAGAATATCATCACTCGTTTCGGGGTGCCTATGTCTATGGTTTTTTACAATGGTCCTCAGTTTGAGACCCCTCAATTGAAGACTTGGTTAGGAGATCAGGGGATCTCCAATTAATTTGCATTAGTCGGCCGACCCCAAGCAAACGACCAAGTTGAAGCCTTCAACAAATTAATCTCAGACGGCATTAAAAAGAAAATTAAGAGAGTTGGCGGCCTATGGGTGGATGAATTGCCACACGTCCTGTGGGCCATCAGAACAACCACAAAGGGGCGACTGGAGAGACCCCATTCCTCATGGTGTATGGGGCATAAGATGTCTTGCTTATTGAACACTATGAGCCGACTCTTCGAATTATGCTATATGATGAAGAGGCAAATTGGGAGGCCATGCGCCTAGCGTTGGATTCACTCCCAGAGCGCAGGGGCAATGCTGCCTTGCGCCATGAAATCTACCGTCTGAGGATGACTCGAGCGTACAACAAAAGAGTACACAACCGCCCTTTAAAAGTTGGGGACTTTGTGTTGCAGAAAATGGAGGCATTCGGTAGGGCGAATGAACAAGGAAAATTAACCCCAAATTAAGAAGGACCCTACCGAATCTATGAAAAAGTAAGAGACGGCACCTACCGCCTTGAAACGCCAGACGGTAGGAGGCTGCCCAAAACATGGAATGTAGATAATCTGATGAAGTATTACTTCTGAAATTTTTGTAAAGTTTTTAACTTGTTAATGAAATTTTGCCTTCATTTTCATGTCTTTATTTTCTTTTCTTTATTTTGAGCACCGGCTGCACAGTGCAGAAGGACCGACCCATAACAATGAAGGATACCGCATGTGCTGGCGGATCCTACTTGCCCATTATGGTACCAACTACACAATGTGCAGGCGAACCAAAATCTTTAAAAAAGCAACGTTGGAGTACCGCCTGCACAATGTGTAGACGGCCAACACCGAGACTCTATGAGCTACCACGTGCCTAATGGGCAGACGGCTAAGCACATTGTTAATCTAAATATAATTTCGGGATCGTCTGCCCCAACAGCAGACGCCCAAAAGATAACCCGACTGCACCAAAGCAGTCGGCCTTAAACTTATGCTTAAGCTAAGTTAATAACTTAGTAGCTAATGTCCAAATGACAAAAAGGCCAATGGCCGGATGAAAAACTAAGTTAATGATTTAGTTATCTTTTATTTCAAGCTAAGTCAATGACTTAGTGGCTATTTAATTCTTTATTCGAGGCCAATGGCCGGATGAATATTATTTAAAACTACCGTCTACTCCAACATGAGTACGGTTGTCTGCTCCAACATGAGTCAGCCAACCGGCGACGTCCATTCGGGCGAATTTTTCGAGGAGAAGCATCTCCCATTTGGGTGCCACATTGCTCTACGAAACCAATAAACGGCCCTACCGAATGCGCTAAGGCAGCGCTCGCAGCCGTTTGATTTAATCTAACTTGAAATCTAAAAAGCACCAAGTTGTCCGCCTGTTCTAGTACAGACGGATGATGGCTACTGTTTCAGGATTAGAGGCTATCAGACCGCCTGTTTTTGCTATGGGGCAAGGCAGGCGAACCAATATGTTCTTAATTAAAATGTTAAGTTAAAAGACTTAGTAATTTTACCATATTATGCGAGGCCTTTGGTCGGATGCATTTATATAACCTTTTTCTCTACATAACCGTATGCCGCTTGGTTTGGGGCAATCACCATAGTGATTGATTGACTCAGAAACCATTTATACTCTTCAAAGTATAAAAATTTCTAATTCAATCAATCCACTCAACCGAAATCAAGCCACATTCGGCTAGGGGCAAGAACATTCGCATACTATACAGGTTAATATACTAAGCCAAAATTCTATGCATAAAATTTTGAAGCTTTGAAAATTTTTAAAGCATAAACACCAATATAAATAAAACCGGTTAAAAAACCGGATGCTTCATAAAAAGTAACAGCCGTCAAAATTGACGACTGTGAATGTTAATTGGCCAAGCCAGGAATTGTCAAATCACCCGACCCCCTGGTCGGTAAAGATACATAATTACTCGGCACGCATGCCGGAAAAGCAGAGTAACTGGCCATTCGGCCGTTGAAATAAATAATTAAAAGCTTAAAGATCAAGGGAGCTTCTCAGCATTAGAATCCGCCTTGTCCTCCGGCGCATGCTCCTTTGGTTCCTCATCTCCCTCCTCATCATCCTCCTCGTCCCTAGAAGACAAGCCGCCAGACGAGATGGACTCTTCAGAGGCATTCTAGGCAGCCGCCTCTTTCTCGGCCGCCTCTTGAGCTTCCCTAAGGAGTCGGGCATTGAACTCGTCATTTGCCTTATCAAACTGGACCTTCCAAGTTTGATAATCGGCAGACGGCTGAACTCGTCATTTGAACTTGTTGTTGAGCGTCCGACTTTTTTTAAGTCTGGGTAGGGGAGAAGGTGCCCGTTCCCTTCTTCGGAGGCTTGGTGGCGACGTGTTTCCTTCGACTCTAGGAAACATCACCAGTCGACTGCTTGCGCATTTTGGGATCCCGCTAAGAAGAGGGGGCAGGTTTTGATGAGCCACTCTGAAAATAATTCTATGTATGAGTCTTAGAAACACAATATTCCAAGTATTTCATTGAAAGAAACTTTGCAGGAACTGAACAGTTCGTTACCTTAGCAGTGCCGCCTGGCGGCTGCTCATCCGCCTTCTTGAGGTTAGAGCGGTAGAAGGCGGCTGAGATGGCTGGCTTTTTGTGAGAAGGGAGCTTGGCCATTACCTTGTCTGTAACAAACAACAGAGTTAGAAAGGAAATAAATAAATAGAGAAAGCAAAGCTAATAAAATCTTGCGGCCAGCTACCTCTCGGCATTTCAGTACTAAGGACGCAGGCGGCCAAGTACGTCCCGTCCTAGAGCCACTCGAATCGGGGAATATAGATTTGGGGGTGACTTCCTTAACCCCCGTATCGTTGTTCGTCCGGTCGGCCACAGTAAAGAGGCCCCGGTAAAAAATCTCCTCTTGTGCCCGCTTGGGAAAAGGCGGAAGGGCCTTCTTCCCAGCCAAGAGGCGCGGATGCTGGGTCCAGCGGTTGTACCGCCTGTTTCTTTGGAAGTTTAGGGAAGAGATTATGTAAAATTTAGTTCTCCAGTCTTTCCATTTGTTCTCCTTCCCCAGCGTCATCATGTAATGGGTGTGTCTGGTCAGAGTAAACCAACCGATCCCGTTTGGATTGAGAGTCTTGCTCAAATAGTGCGTGTGAGCAAACACCTCGAAGTTGGGATCCAACTCCAGCATCTCACAGGCGGCAACGTAGCCCAAAATGTTGACCCAAGAGTTGGGGGCTAGTTGTTAGATACCCAGCTGGTATCCGTCCAAAATCCTCTCCACAACTGGATGGAGAGGGAAGCGAAGTCCTGCCTTGATGGTTGCCTCGTAGCAGCCGAAACACTGGTCACCATAGCAGGCCATCTCAGACCAGGTGACCGTGTCTATAGCATCCGACACGTACAGATGAAACCCATGTCGAATGATATGGGTATAAAGAAATTTGGGAAGATCATCCTTCATGATCTTCCGCTTGCCTTCTGGGACGTGCAGGTAGTAAGGCGCACATTCATGCCGCCTGGAAGCAGATGGCTCCTCCCAGCCCTCTTCTTTCTCAACAGAGAGGGACTCTCTGGTAGCTTGAAGATTTGACTGCGCCTCCTCCGAGTCAAGGGGGACGCAATTAGAAGATGAAGACACATAATCATCATCAGAGCTCTTTTCAGATCTGGGGGCCCGCTGGCTTGAACCAGTAGTGTCCTCCCCCTGCTCATCATTCGACACCGATCCACTCGGCCCAGGGTTCTCATATTCCTCGTCGCACTCTTCCAAGAATGAGTCATTTGGAGTGCTGACGGTCCTATATCTCCTTGTCGTCTGCTTTGTTCTGGTCATCGTGTCCTGCAGAGGCACAGACACTGTCGGATTTGGAGATGTACTTAAAGGAAAGTTCTCGAACGAGCATTCGGCACTCCTAATTCTAGATTCAGCCGTCCCCAATGACCGGCTGATAGCTAATCTAGGTCGTGCCGGGTGCGTTTGGGAAACCATTTTTTATAAAGAAAAACGCAAAGAAATAAGTAAAGAAGGGATCAAGAGGTTACCTTAGAAAAAGGTAACAAGAGTCGTCGGTCTTGGGCGTCTGGTTGAGCAGGCGAACTAAGGGGGCCGACTGTCAGATTCTGTGGATGTCAAAGTCTTTGCAAGTCAAGTTCAAAGATTCTCCCAAAGATTCACGCAAATGTGAATGCAAGGGAGGTCAACCCCTCTATTTATAGAGGGGGTAAAATGTTCAGGGTAAAACCCTAGAACAAGTAAACATTAAAAAGTAACTTTTAAGCCACTCGTAGCCTGACACCTGTCACAGGCGTCATGTGCCAAGCACGTGACCCCAGTGAGGGGCAAATGTTTTGGGTATTTTATACTCGGCCAAGTGGCCCAATCGGAGCCTGACATGTGTCATTGGAAGCGGTGCCACCTTGAACCTTCCAGTTGGTGACATGTGTCAGGTATATACAAGCCCTGATCTAGGGTATTTGATTATCCCATGTGGACTAATGAGAGAGCGACACGTGTCTCCCTGAGAGGCGCCAAAATGGCCTCTCTGGATGAGCGACATGTGTCACTCATATACCGTCTCTGAAACGGCGGCCTTCAAGGACCAAACTTTGAGGGCGCCGTAAAACGGCGTGCCCTAATCCCTAGGTCATCAAACCATAGGGAGGGCACACTTTCCAAGGACCCTATAAATAGGGACATTCCCCTCATTTATAGGGACAACGTTACATTAATTATTGCAATTATTACTAAGCTATCGTTCTCAAGAAACAGAAAGCACCTGAGCTTGGAATCCGAGCAGATAACTTAATTTCCGCACGTTTTACTTCGAACCCTATACTAACTTAATCTTCGGAGGCGGAACACCGACCATCCGGCGATCCGTTTGTTTTGCAGGTACAGGCGACCTTGTGAATCCAATCTTGAGCTATAACTCTCCCGAGGGACACAGAAAACCCCGAAACAACTATTATTTTTAATCTGCTCAAAATATACAGAATTCGGCAGATTTGGGGGCTATTTATTGACAAAATAGTACAGTTTATTTTCCGAAAGGATTCGGAGCAAAAAGAGTTTGTCACCAGATGACAGGAACAACGCCTGGCGACAAGGCTTGTTGCCTGGTGACGAAATTAGCGTCTGGCGATGACACCAGCGCTTGGAGACAAATAGTTGGTTCAACGACAGCTTATTCTCGCTATGCAAACCATATGAATTTTTCGATTATGACTCGATTTTCGTGCATTGACTTTATGCTTTAACTTCTTTCAAACTTTTTTCAATTAGTTTAAGCTTAATAAACTTTAGTCTTATGTTAGTCAAAATTTTATTTTTATTTTTTTCTTTTTGGGGAGAAAGTCGGATACCCTCAATTAATAATAAAAATGACGGAATTTTTTTGTGCAAAAATTTGTCAAATTTTTTTGCACACACTCACATGCACATAAAATAAAAAATAAAAATGCCAAGATGAAATAAGCATAATAAAGCTATATATACAAAGTGTATAAAGTAAAAGTCTTATATGGTTGGATAGCCCTTGAAATTATCTTTCTGATGATATATTATAATATCAATTCCGAGTTATAACGGAAAAGATATGAATGAAATGTCAAACTCTATCCAAAACTGACAATGTCCCACTATTTCGGACATATATTTTATTCTACAAAATATTTTAATATGATTCTAATTGGGTTAGAAAGTATACTTCAACATATTTCCAACGGCATATTATTTATCTTATTCCAATTTCTAGATCAAAAGATATAATAAAAACAAAAATCGCAAAAACTGCTGTCTATCGCAAGAGTTTTATCCGATTCGAATTCTTATCTTTTCTTGATTCTTCGACCCTCTTTTTTCCTCATAAATAGAGGTCATATCTCCACTTTTCAATCATCAACAAGCTTGATCACCAAATCACTCTCTCTTTCTCTCTTTTACACCAAAAATCATTCTCTTTTCTCTCTCTCTTATTCTTAGTCTTAAACTTATATTTCTAATTACACCATTCTTCCCTTAAGCACTCCAAGGAGTCCATATAATACCCAAAATTCTATACTTAAACGAAGGCGTGAAAGGTATAATTGACTGAGGGTTTGGACTAAATCAACTCTACTTATTATTTAATTTAATTGTTTCAATTTGATTTATATTTTAATTGAAGTTACTAACATTTTATTCACGATGTAGTAATTCAAGGAAACGCGGAAAGTGAGTAATTAATAACTTAATTACTCTTATTTTTATTCTTGTTGCTAGTATCATGATTAGGTTTATAATTAATATTGTATTTGACTAACGTTATTATTGTTGAATTGCTTCCAATATTAATGTTTATTTTATTATATTTATTGATCACCATATTGCATGTTTAAAGAGAATATGTAATTGAAAATCAAGCCTAATAAGATAATTTGGACAACCGGTTTAGGTTCCTTTTAATCTTGTTGTTTATTCAAGTGATCACTAGTATTTTAGAATAATGTGTTGCATTAATATTAAACCAATTTAGCTTAATAATAGTTTGGAGCGAATTGAATATTTTGTTTGCATGCCTTTGAGATCGCAAGAATCACTTTTCACTATAAGAATCGAGTAGAGGCCAATACGGGCGAATGTGACTCCATGACTCACTTCGTACCATGATCCCCAATCCTCCTTTCGTGGTTCCAAACCATATGGAGTTAGTAATCTCATGGATTATGAATAGGGTGTAACTTTCACGGGTCAATCGTTGTTGCTTATCGTTGTCCCTTATTCGTGGTTCCCTTTATAATGATCCGTGAACGGTTTACAAGTTCCTTAAAAACTTGTTGGCGGCTCCCTACTTTCCTTGTTCCTAATCGTGTACATCAATTCGCACTTCCTAAAAGTGCCAAGCATATTCACACATGCTTTAACGTAGGCGTACTTTGAACGACGCCTACAATTTGGCGACTTCACTGTGGAGAATTCTTGGTCATTTATCAATTTGAATGATCGGTATTTAATTTAGATGAGTGGATGAGACTTGAAAGATTCTTGAATTGTATTCCTGCGATTTAATTGGCATTGTTACATATGCATATGCTTTTTAGGCTACCTATTTTTCCACAATAGTACGTGTTCTACGTATGTGGCTAGCCTAGGGGATTTATGCTCTATCAATCCGAAAACGCTCATGGCAATAAGGGTTCATTCGAGTTTTTAAATCCACCCAAACCATGGAGCCGAGTTCGATTTCAACACGAACTCGCGGAGCCGCCCGTTGGCATACACCCTCAGGGGAGGCTGCCTGATTTTTATCCTCGTATCCTGTACAAGAGTCAACTTATTTTGGTCATAGACGGAGTTCTAGAAAGAGTTACATGTCGTGCCACCTATGGATTTGTAGCTCCGAGTTTTATTTTTCATTTGGAGTTGGTTTTGTCTCAATCAAAGTAACAGATCAAAAGGTATAACCGATATACTACAGCCTGTCCAGTTTAGGTGTCTTTTTAGCGTCAACTTTCTTTCTTTTTTTTTTTAATTTTTTAAATCTTTTCTTGTCAAGCTAGTCTTAGCCAAGTCCTTTAATCCGTATCAACTCAAATAACATAGGATTATAGATTTTTATTTTTTTTTTATATACCCATGAGTCATAACTCTTCTAGAATTCTAGTCATCTTCCTAGTTTTTTGTGACCAATTTTGTGCTAACCTTAACATGTGTTCTTTGTCTTTGATTGTGGTTGATCTTATTTATGACTAACGATTGCCAATGGACCGTTTTCACCTAGTAAATATCATAAACATTAAAATTTGACATATTTAATCAAGTTAGTTTGTCTTTTAGTCTTCCGTGCTATTTGGTCATTGGGTCCTTTGTTTTTCACTACGTCCTCATGTCTAACCATGCGATCATACCACGAGTCTTAATAAACTCACCTAAATTCACATGTTGAGTCGTTGCACACACTTTGTCTTCGAGTAATGCACTATATTGTTTATGATCGTATACTAGGACCATGCATATGTCGTTTTCCGTAGTTATAGGAATGGGTGGAGTATTCCCCATTGGTTTTCAAAATTCTTTCATACACTCTTCCCTTCCAATCCGAGTATTGAGTCAATGCATTAAGTGAGCTCATTTTGTTCCATAGTACTCGAGTTCAAGAATCACTAGTTAAGAGTTGCAAGAATAAGGGGAACATCATTCCTTCCTTCTTTTCTTCCAATCAAAGCATCAGCAATAACAAACTTCGTGTTCCTCTTGGCGGTAACAAGTAATTCATAGGCAACCATGAAGACGAAGCACAAGACAAGTTCCCATACAAGATTTCATGCTTTTTTTCCCTTTTGTTTCAACCGTTTTCCCCTAATAAGTCTAGCATAGGTTCTCCTTATCCTTATGTCTATATGCCATGTTCCATCAACGAGCATTTCTTTCCTTTGCATTCGATCATGTCATTCGCAAAAAAAAAAAAAAAAAATACAAAACAAAAAAAAATGCCGAACTAAACACAAGGTATACCAATGATTTGAGGTACGTTTGTAACCCATTCATTCCCCATTAACCATTAAATCACATATCCATTTCTTCATCAACCACTTTGAGCCTCGTCTAACGATTGGCCTTATTTATTCAACCCACAATCACCTAGCCCTGGGATGGGAAGGTGTGTAATTTTAATAACATTCAAAGGCAAGTAAAAAAAAAAAGTAAAAAAAAAAAAATAGCAACAAAAAAACAATGTCTAAGGGCAAGTGTTCCAATGTCTTTGATATGAACACGTCACAAATTGCGTCTCTCATCGAGTGCTTGGTACCGTGCCTGAGAAACATGAATGCTAAGTGAGTGATAGACCGCATGATCTGAGATTGCCCACATTGATTCAAAAAAAAAAAAAAAAAAAAAAAAAAAGAGAGAGAGTCAAAGCAAAAAGAAATGTTGAAAATAAAACTTGCAAAGTCCAATTTACAATTACACATCTTAAGGGCTTCTCTCGAGTCTTGAGCTTTTTACCCCTTTCTTCCTTAAACCATCAGCTTAACCAAATTACAACCCTTGAAAGACCTCTTTAAGGTGTACATACACTTGTTCAAAGTTTGGCTAGAGCTACGTTGGCCTAATTCCTAACGGATACGTAGGCAACCTCACATCGAGGCGCAGCCACATTCATATCCACATTCATATGCATGATCGAATTAAAGAATATCCTATGCTTACCCCTACCCATTTAGAGCTAGACTTAGGGGCTTGAACCCACATCACATAAGCCTACCTAGCCTAAAGAGTCATCATCTTTGATTCTTCTCACATATATTTCCATCACCATAACCCTTGCAGCCAGCCTTAGTATCACATTCACACACTTCACTCACACATACATATCCATATCATCTTTCCTTCTAGGAACCCGCTATCATGAAATCTTGTTTCCCTACCGCGCATGCTTCAACATCTTTCAAGACAACATTCACTAGAAGAGACATTGTATACTTGCTTAGCTTCTAAACCTAAATAATGTTCATTGTTGCATACATCGCATATCGTGCTTAGCTCCTTGACCTATGTAACATTCATTATGTGATACGCATCGATCACTTCATCTATATACGTGCTTAGCTTCCAGACCTAAGTGACGTTCAAGATCGCTTCTTTACACCATATATGATGCTTAGCTCCATGACCTAAGTTCATTCATCTATCGTGTCACATGATGTAATTGTCCTTAGCCTCCTGGCTGAAGAACATGCATCATGCATACATTATTTTAAGGACAAGCAATTCAATCCATACGATTCATTTCGTCTTACTCAAGGAGGAAGTTCAAAACTTCTTCCCTTTTTCATTATTTTCTTTTAGGGAAGTTCAAAAACTTTTTCAAAATTTTTATCGAGGGAAGTTCGAAAATAAAATTTCATTTTTCACGTCTTTCTTTTTCGGGAGAAAGTCGGTACCCTCCACTCGTCTCATGAAAAAAATGACGGAAAATTTTTGCCTTTTGCATTGTTGATTGCTTGTGTTTGCTCATACATTTAAATCATACTTATACACACACAATCACACGTCATACACATGTCATGTCGTGTCAAGTCAAAGCTTGGTCAAGTCAGTTGGTCAAGTCAAATCATAGTCTATATGAGTCCCTTGGCAAATTTTATTTTGCAGGTCTCAATTACAGCACACGTCCGGGGACAAGCGGACCATCTACAGCCCACGTCCGGGGACAAGCGGACCATCTACAGCCCACGTCCGGGGACAAGCGGACCATTTACAGCCCACGTTCGGGGACAAGCGGACCATTTACAGCCCACGGTCAGGGACAAGCAAACCAACTACAGCCCACGTTCAGGGACAAGCAAACCTGTCAAAATCATCTGTCGACTTTTATCAAGAATGGAAAGTATTATCGGTGGGTTTCTTGAAGCATAGAAAACCGCCAAATTCCTTTGTCGGCTTTCCTCAAGCATGGAAAGCATTATCAGTGGATTTCTTCAAGCGTAGAAAAACGCCAAATTCATATGTCGACTTTCCTCAAGCATGGAAAGTATCATCCGGTAGATTTCTTCAAGCATAGAAAGCTACCAAACTCATCAGTCGGCTTTCCTCGGGCATGGAAAGCATTTCAACAAACGTCATTCGGTGGATTCCTTCAAGCATAGGAAGCTACCAGACTCATTTGTCACCGATACACTGGTGTCAGATAAGAATTCTATCCCTTTACTCTTTTATCTGTAGAACTAACATTTTCTGCAGGTATCGGCGTATAAAGAGTTATTTAGGATTGCAGAACGTCTTAAATCATTCTCCGTCCCTATCGACTACTTTGACTATCGTTTTCAAAACTGACGTTTCTACAAACTCATTCAAAGTGGAGGATTCTGTAGACAACTAAAAATGTCTCCCCAATACCAAACCTGATGATGAACAACCTTTCATCGCCATTATTGGTCGGGTTGAGTATTTAATCTTTGGAGTGCTTAAATCCATATTCAATCCCAATAAATTTCATAAACAAACCAATTCCTAGACCATTTCCCCAAACCATAACTTATTTTCCTCTTTTTGTGCCTTTAAACCCAAAATAATTCATTTTGTGTCCCTTAAAATCATTCATTTCGTGTCCTTTTTATAAAAAATGTTTAGTCCAGTTTATTTTGGTCCATAATCTGGGTCCAATGATTTAATAGTTGGAAAGGGTTTGAAAAGATCTTTCCAACGATATATTATAAGCCCAAATCCGAGTTATAACGAATAAGTTATGGCCAAAATATTAAATTGAGCCCAAACTGAACCTAAGCCCACCTTACCTACAACCCAATGATCATGTGGAGGGTCCAAATTATTTAATCCCATTCCTAAACCAATTAGATTAATTTGAAGCTTCTATAAGTTTTTAAAAGATCTTAATTATCCTTTTTGAAAAGATAAGATGAAAGAGTTTGAAATTGAATAAAACTTTTCTTTTCGAAAGACCTAATTCTATCCGAATTGAAAGACGTTCAAAGATAGACAAATATAATATTTTTTTTTCTCATAGTTTTTATCCAAATTTTATATGGTTGGATACCCCTTGAAATTATCTTTCCAATAATATATTATAATATCAATTACGAGCTATAACGGAAAAGATATGAATGAAATGTCAAACTCTATCCAAAACTGACACCGTCCCACTATTTCGACCCTATCTTTTATTCTAGAAAATATTTTAATATTATTCTAATTGGGTTAGAAAGTATACTTCAACAGATTTCCAACGCCATATTATTTATCTTATTCCGATTTCTAGATCAAAAGATGTGATAAAAACAAAAACCGCAAAATCTGATGTCTATCGCAAGAGTTTTATCCGATTCGAATTCTTATCTTTTCTTGATTCTTTGACCCTCTTTTTTTCTTATAAATAGAGGTCATATCTCCGCTTTTCAATCATCAACAAGCTTGATCACCAAATCACTCTCTCTTCCTCTCTTTTACACCAAAAATCATTCTCTGCTCTCTCTCTCATATTCTTAGCCTTAAACCTATATTTCTAATTACACCATTCTTCCCTTAAGCACTCCAATGAGTCCATATAATACCCAAAGTTCTATACTTAAACCAAGGCATGAAAGGTATAATTAACTGAGGGTTTGGACTAAATCACCTCTACTTTTTATTTAATTTAATTGTTTCAATTTGATTTATATTTTAATTGAAGTTACTAACATTTTAATCATGATGTAGCAATTCAAGGAAACGCGAAAAGTGAGTAATTAATCACTTAAATACTCTTATTTTTATTCTTGTTGCTAGTATCATGATTAAGTTTATAATTTATATTTGATTTGACTAACGTTATTATTGTTGAATTGCTTCCAATATTAATGTTTATTTTATTATATTTATTGATCACCATATTGCATGTTTAAAGGCAATATGTAATTGAAAATCACGCCTAATAAGATAATTTGGACTACCGGTTTAGGTTCCTTTTAATCTTGTTGTTTTTTCAAGTGATCACTAGTATTTTAGAATAATGTGTTGCATTAATATTAAACCAATTTAGCTTAATAATAGGTTGGAGCGAATTGAATATTTTGTTTGCATGCCTTTGAGATCGCAAGAATCACTTTTCACTATTAGAATCAAGTAGAGGCCAATATAGGCGAATGTCACTCCATGACTCACTTCGTACCATCATCCCTGATCCTCCTTTCGTGGTTTCGAACCATATGGAGTTAGTAATCTCATAGATTATGAATGGGGTGTAACCTTCACGGGTCAATCGTTATTGTCTATCGTTGTCCCTTATTAGTGGTTGCCTTATAATGATCCGTGAACGGTTTACAAGTTCCTTAAAAATTTGTTGGCGGCTCCCTACTTTCCTTGTCTTTAATCATATACGTCAATTCCCACTTCCTAAGAGTGCCAAGCATATTCGCACATGCTTTAATGTAGGCGCACTTTGAAAGACGCCTACAGGCGGTCTTCGACAGCATTCGCTAAGATTGTGGACGTTGTCACCAAGATTTGAGAAGATAGCATGGGTGGTCTTCGACGACTTTTGCTATGATTGGGAAGGTTGTCACTATGATTTAAGAAAAAAGCTCTTTTGCTCAGAGACGCGTGGGCATATCATATCAAAGCTCTTTTGTTCAGAGACGCGTGGACATATCAAAAAAGCTTCATTGTTCAAAGACGAGTGAACATCAAAACAGCAAGATGGTGTTCCCTAGCTTGTGGAAGGTTATCACAACAGCAAATGCAGAAATAAATCGATTACCTTCAGAGACGTGTGCTCGACGGTGCAAGATACGCATTTCTTAACTCTTTTATCTGTTTAACTAACGCTAGTTTACAGGTATCGACGTTACAAGAATGATTTAGGATTGTAGAACGTTCTGAATCATTTTCCGTCCCTATCGCTACTTTGACTTTTGTTTTCGAAACTTGCGTTTCTCCAAACTCAGTCAAAGTGGGGGCTTCTGGCGATTTCACTGGGGAATATAAAAGAGTTAAGAAAACGATCAGAAGAAGACCAAATCCAATCTGGAATAAAACTACTTATGTCCGGGCGCGACAGGGTCTAGCCCAACGCGACAGCTTCATCACGGCGCAATGGAGCCGTCGTTTCGCAATGGTTTTAAAAAGATAAACGTGTTGTACGGAGTACTTTTCCTAATATAATTAAGTAATTAGACTCCGTAATTATCATAATTAAAATCAGATTTATCATAATAAAACACTTGTTTTATTCCGAATAAAATTCTTTATTTCTAAAAAAAATATAATTATTAATCTTAATTCCACTAGAACTTATGAGAACCTCCTAGATTATTCTAGAAGGTTAGAGTCAATCCCAATGACTTTAAGAATAATAATTAATGGACCCTCCACTAGATCATTGGGCCATATATAAACTTGTTTCGAACCCAACTTAGTACTTTGGTCATAACTTCTTCATTATTCATCGGAATTGGGCTTATAATAACCTAGACTGGACGTTTTCATAAATAGAGTATATTTTTGAAAACAGAAATAAAGTATTTATATTAAAACAACCGCATCACAAGACTTTTCACACTTTCACTTCGTTCGATAATCAATGACGGGAAAGATATTTAATACTGAATTTGATTTTTGGGGAGACACAATTAGGTGTCTACATACACATAGCTTTTACCAATTAATTGATCCATTAATGACTTTTACACTGCCAAATAGAGGCCATCACAAGATTCTGTAGGTTACAAGCATAAAAGAAAGAACAAACATCAAAGCATGTATGCAAGAGAGCCTACATAAGGTAAAATCATTTTGCATATGAGTAACAGCAAACAAGTTCATAAGATCTAGTCCACCCGTCATAGAAGTGCTCATGACTACAGCTAAATTAAATGAGCGAGTATTACTTCCTGCAAAAAAAAGAAAAGATGGATATCCATCATAGAAGTATACAAGACTACACCCATCATAGGAGCAGATGGAAGCAAGCAGGCTTCTTACATTTCACAATACCCAATTTTGCATATTGAATATCAACACAGTCTAGTAAGCAACAAAATTCACACACCTAACAATTTTCTTAATCTAATAATCGTTAAGCTAAAACACACTTACACACATATTCGCTCAAATAACATAAAAATAAGGAAATCAAGCTATGCAAACTTGATTATAATCAAACAGTGAATTATGATTAATAATCAAATTCGAGTTAAATTGAGCAACATCGTTACCCTAATCTTATATGAACTACAAAAGGCTTTAAATTGAGTTAACAATAACACAATCAATATCATACAAAATAATCTACATTTGAATTCATCATAGGAATAAAAGAAGGGCAGTTAGTCAATCTTTATGATCTACTGGTTAGCAAAAGATATACTTGATAAAAGTGTTAAGGACTATCTTACTATACATTTTTATACGCTAACCTCAAACCTCGACATGTTTTTAATGACTTAATTCTAAGAGCAATATGAATCTCCTTTTAATCGAATAACTCCATATGAATGTTTCTTACTATACATCATAAGCTAACTTATCACATCTATTCCATGTCCCAAAATATTCCTTTTAAGATTGTCCGTAAAAGATTGTCTTATTATCATTTCAGTTAGCATTGTCTCCACTACCTATCACAATATTTATAACTCTCTTTAATATTTCTAGTCAACTAATACAATATGTCACACGTGACTACGTACCGAAAACTTTTATAAACTTTAAAAGTATTTCCCGCAAATTAAAGTTCTTGTTAGAATTTTGATAACCACCACTTGAATATCCAGGCCATAAATTTGTTAAAATTGAAAAATTAAATTTAATCATTTTTTTTCAACAATCTTATCTCCATTTTTATTTTAATTAACACTATCTTGTCATGATTTAGTCAAAAAATATATACTCCTAGCAAGTTACGCATGCCAATATAAAAGCACAACAATAAAATTGAAAGAAGAACAATGATGTAAAATGCAAAGAACAACAAACCTTCAATAGATCTTTAGCAAGATCCATGGAAATTAGACCAAACGGCAGCTAAAAAAGGAAGTCCATGAGTACAGATTTAACAAGGGTATGCCTGTGGCAATAGCAGTAGCGGATCTAGGATTTTCGTACCTGTTAGTCACCATGTGAAACCACCTTTACCTACCACCACTGCCCACCCTAGAATCTCACCCATACATCGCAAGAACCACAATAAGACACCACAAAAGTCACCCCTTAACAAAATTTTCGAGAATTCAAACATGAAATTCCAACAAAGTTAAACCCAAAAAATCAACAAATCATACCCAAAAATCAAACAATTTCACCTCGAAAATCTTCCAATCGAAAATCAAACCTAAAAATAATGAAAATCAAACCTCAAATTTACCCCAAATATAACACAAAATCAATTAATCAAACCCAAAAATTACTATAAAATCATACCCAAATCTCAAAGAAAAACAAAATCAAACCCAGAAATTAACGAAAATCAAACCCTCTAAAACAAACCAAGCCAAAAACAAACAACAAAAATCAACAAAAACCGAAATGAAAATCAACAATAATCAAAACCAAAAATCAACCAAAACACGAAACCATACCTCAAATAATGACTTCAAATTTCACGGCCAAATTAACAAAAATCAAACCCACTAAAACAAACCAAGCAAAAAACAAACAACAAAAATCAACAAAAACCAAAACGAAAATCAACAATAATCGAAACCAAAAATCAACCAAAACACGAAACCATACCTCAAAGGCTCAAACCTCTAATGACTTCGAATTTCACCACGAATTTGGTATAATAATGCCAAATTTGACCATGAAAACTCTAGATCTAGACTTTTCATGGCCAAATTCGACATTAAAAACCATTATAAATTTACTAACACCACCACCTAAACATACATCCAAAAATTTCCGAGACAAATAAATAGAGGAAATAAAAGGAAAAGAGGAAAGAGAAGGAGAAAAGAAGAAGAAAGAGAATGAGAAGCGTGAGGAAATAGAAAGGAAAGAGAAGTGAGAGAAGAGAGAGAAAGGAAAGAGAAGGAGAAGCTGTGGAGCGGCGCATCAAAGTACTACGTATTAGGGTTAGGGATAGTTCTTATATTATTTATTTATTTATTTTTAAATAAACTTAATTTTTTTTTCCCCACTACTGAGTCACGTGCATCAGTAGGCACATGAATAGCTCCGCCACTGGGCAATAGCCACTGAGTGGGTCAGGAAAAAGGGGTGTGCCACACATAAAAGTGAAGGATGGGTATGCAAAGCAAAGCAAGTAATAATGCAAAACCCTCAAGGACTTTCTCCTATCAAGTTTAGTTAGGGGGCGTTTGGTTCACAGAGTGGTATGGGGTTGGAATTAGGAATGGGGTTAAGGTGGTATCGGGTTGAAACTTGATACTTAATACCATGTGTTTAGTTTAATTCTGGAATGGAATATCTCACTTTTTTCTCCTTTTATTTGATACCTAAGGGAATGGAATGAGCCAAACCCACCTCCCCCCCAAGGTTTCTAAACCCCATACCTCATGGGTATGAGATATGGGTTTGAAATTCATATTTTTGACAACCAAACATATGGTATGGGTTTTAGTCATTCTAAACCCATACCTCATACCTATATTTCGTGAACCAAACGCCCCCTTAAAGCTATTCATCGTCAAGAATATTCTAAAACCCAAAACAATATAATATCACTCTTAACCCATTTATTTTCCATCTATTTACATTCAACAACTCAGCTTGCATAATAAAAGACAACCCTACCCTTTTAGGATTAAGGCATTGGAAATGTTATTGTCGAGCTAAAAAGCAGAACATTGTGCTTAAATATAAATCATTTGTACACAGCACACATAAATATCATTGTTGTGTGTTTCCAAGCTTCGCCAGTTGCATAGTGGCCCACTCTTTCTGATGTAGCTGTGATCAATATATTCACCACTTCCATCAAGCTTGAAGTTTGCAAACTGGATGAGATCTTGGCAAGCAATAAGGACAGTAACAGGTAGACTGCACCTTTTGGGTGCAAAAACTTCCGATGGTATGATAACAGTCAGATTCTCCTTAGGGCTGTCAATTACAATGTAAATTAGTTGCACTTTTGGTTTTATCCATAGAAAGCTCACTTAATTGTCTTATGAGATCGGAACTAAGTGACCAAAATACCAAGTGGTTGAGATTAGGCATGGCCCTCAAAGAGAGTTCAAAAAAATGTATTCTGATTGAAATGATGAGAAAGGGAGGCAAGCAACTTACAGGGTAAAAACATAGCTAAGAAAAGCCACGACCTTATCACCATTTTTTAACCCTGTTACAGCAGATCCAGACTGAACTACCTCCCTAGCAACGTCTGTTCCTACCAACATGAAATATGGTCATAAGATTAAGAAGGATCATGAAAGATATAGTCATCCTCTATGAAAAGAATTATATATTAGAATAAAAAATCACTAATTTACAAGCACCCATTAATATGCCTTCTTAAGCTATTACACTACACATTGAGAGCAATTTACGGAAAATGGTTACAACCACGACATTTCCAAAAGAGTAATAATGATCTAGCAAATTCTAAACTTGACATAGACCCTGAAATCAATTTAAAACAGCTTTCTCACGAGAAAAGGGGGAGCAGAGGGATGGATAAATAAAACAACTACTTGTATATGTCAAGTGAAGGCAAAGAAATGCAAATTTCTTTGAAGTTTATGGATCAGGAGGGGAGAATGGGATAAACTCCTGCAGTAGATGAGTGCTGGACACAAAATCTTTGGATTCATAGGTGTAGTGCTATCCATCCACCCCTAAACTTCATGCTCAACAAGAAAAGCTAAAGTGCAATCTAAATTCACACGTTGAGAGAGCACAAAAGATGACGATTAAGGCTTCTCATGTGAGAAGTGTAAAACCCTACAACATTATTGCCAATATGAGCGTATGACATACGAGGTATTGTTAGGAACTTGTAAGGTAAGACAGGCCAAAGAATACCATTATGTGTCTTCCCCTCATTCACATTCCAAGTTGCTTCCTCAAATTGTAACCAATATCTCATTAGCTTTTGGGTCAGAAACAACAACCTCAACATGCTGCAACGCAGAAAAATCTAATGAGAATACCTCAAGATAATATTTATATTAAAAAATTATAAACTTTTTCTTATTCAAGACAATTATATCTACTCAATAAATGCATCGATAATTTAAATACATGGCATATACCAATACATTGGTGACTTATGAGCAAAAAGTTGAAAGTAAATATCATTACATTCTCCTTCTTCTTATGCAACTGCTTCGTGAATGCTAAAAACATGACATATGTCCATACAGTCACCAAAATAAGCCATGGCGGACCTACGTTGTAACCTGGGGTGGCCGTGCTACCCCCTTAAATATTTTTTTAAAAATAAATCAACTGTGTGAAAGCCTCTAGTAAGATATTGTATATATATGTTAAACATTACACCTTGTGAAAGATAATGTCATGCTGCTTTAGCGATAACAAAGGTATAGATTAAACTTCTCTTGGTGCAGCGGTTTAATGGTTCCAATCCCATCTCTTTATTTTTTGTTGTTTATTCTTTTTTTGTCTTTCATTCCTATGTACTGCATTTTTGTGCTTTCATTCCTAAGTTAATATGGTGATTTGACCATAGTCACCAATTCCATTATTGCAGAAGTTAATAAACACAATCAATAAATTCTTAATTTGATAGTAGGAGTGACAATAACAAAAGGACACTATTTGGCTTTTCATTTTCTTGATTGGTGTATAAGTCTTTGTAGCTGCGCTAACATGCAAACATAGCAGGTATTAAAAAGATGCAAGAATTGTCACAACCATAAAAGCACAAAAATTAGGCTGATAATTGTTGTAATCGGCTCACCAAATCAAAACCCAGAGTAACACCAGGTAATTGCTGAGCAAATGTACTACTAAAACACCAAAAGAATTAAACCTGAGCTCAAAATTATCAATAATTACTTGAAAAAAAATCCCCAACTCATCAAGGTAGTGATGTCACTTTTGATTATCTTATCATGAATTGCTTAATTAACTTGACTCTCAAATCATAAAAGATTATTGAGAAGATCTAGGAGTTTAGAATAAAATTTTGGAGTTAAGAGGAGTGACTATTTTGAAAAGTTTTGGCTGCCTATTCAGTTTTCTTGTGCTTGAAAACGACCTCTAATTTTGCAAGAATAGAAAGCATTAGTACTCTTGCGGGCCTACTTAATTCTTTCTGTAAGAACTGTGAAAAAATAAGCTCAAGTTGTGCAAAATTACACAGCTTGAAAACAACCTCTAGTTGAGCAAAAATACATAGCTGGTTGCAAAGTATCTAATTTTGTAATCGAGTCTACAAATGAACACTGAACAATTATACCCATTTTTTTAATCACAAACCTCAAGGCCTCTTATCAGATACTTAAACCAAATTATTCCTTATGTACCTATATGGATATGGCTATATGCATGTTTTCTTTGATGTTCATACAAGAATGCTCTATTTCCTTCATATCCATATAGTCCCATACTTCCATTAATCTCTCATTAACAATATGGTCCCAATCTTTTACCATTTTATTGACTCCACTGAACTAAATATAGAAAATCGTATAAAATGTACTTGGATCATACATTTATTAGGGAATAAGAGAGTATTAAGGAAGGAATTTGAAACTCTTCATAAGCAATCAACAAATATCATCTACATTTGAATTCGTCACAGGAATAAAAGAAGGGCAATTAGTCAATCTTTATGATATACTGGTTAGCAAACCATATACTTGATTAAAGTGTTAAGGACTATAATCATGTTACAGGCTTACATTCTTCTTATATGCTGACCTCAAACCTCGAAATGTTTTTTAATTACTTAATTCTATGAGCAATATGAATATCTTGTTAATCGAACAATTCCATATGAATGTTTCTTATTATACATCATAAGCTAACTTATGATAACTATTCCATGTCTCAAAATATTGCCCAATAATTCTTTTAAGATTGTCTGTAAATGATTGTCTTATTATTATTCCATGTCCCCACTATCTATCACAATTTTTATTACTCTCTTGAATATTTCTAGTCAACTAATACAGTATGTCACACGTAACTACGTACTAAAAACTTTTATAAACTTTAAAAGTAATTCCCTCAAATTAAAGTTCTTCTTAGAATATTGATAATCACTACATGAATATTCAAGCCATAAATTTGTTAAAATTGAAAAATAAAATTTAATCATTTTCTTTCAACAATCTTATCTCCATTTTTATTTTAATTAACATTATCGTCTCATGATTTTGTCAAAAAATCTATAATCCTAGCAAGTTACTCGTGACAATAGAAAAACAATAAAATTAAAAGAAGAACAATGATGTAAAATGCAAAGAACGACAAACCTTCAATAGATCTTTAGCAAGATCCATGGAAATTAGACCAGCACTGCACCCCATTCCACCAAGATTGTACGTTGATAATGTTACCTCTAAGCTTGTAGCAATTTTACCAATAAAAGTTTATAATGAAATACAAAATTTCCATGGTCAATGAGAGATCTCTGAAGGTAAATTAGAGGGGGAAAGGACAGAAATTTCACAAAACCCAAACATCTATTCAATTTTCATCCAAAATTCTGGAAAATGCACCATAAAAATAAAAAAAGAAAGACCTCACAGATAATCAATCACTCATCCCCACCAAAAATTGAAAACCCTTACCACAGGAATAAATTGAATTTATGCAAATAAAGTCACAAATTTTTACCATTTCACCGCATGGATTCTGGTCTGGTTATACTGGATGAAAAATGAACAACAAAACAACTAAAAAATCAACAACAATTAATAAAATAAAGGATTTAGACAAATCAAAAAAGCAATTACCCTCCCCATATCAACGCAAAAACCAAAAAAAAAAAAAAAAAAAATTGTCCGGAATAATCCCACCTCTGGAGCGTCCGCTAAAAATAATCCCACGTTTAAATTATTTTTAAATAATCCGACCTTTATACCAAAAACCTGTTATAACAAGTTACCTTACACGTGGCGCCCTGTTATTTGTAAAAAAAAATTGAAAAAAATTATTTTTTTAAAAAAGTAAACTTTAATATAAATAAAATAAAAAAAATAATAAGAAATAAAACCAATTGATTATTGTAAAAACCACCAGGCCAACGGCTGGTGGCTGCCCAAGCAACCCTCCGGCTGCCATCTGACTCCTCAGCCCCGCATCTCCGACCACCCAGATCCCAGCGTCGCAACAACGCCAACGCCGCACCTGGCCCCCCACCACTTCCCCATCCCTATCCCGACCTCCCACCACTTCCCAATCCCGACCTCGCACCATACCCAAACTCGACCTCCCAGGCTCCCACTAGTCCCCACCCAGTCGCCCACATCCCCTTTCCCTGTTCCTTTTCCTTCCTCATCCCCTTCCCCTCCCGATTTTGGCTCCCATCCCTTCCCACGCCTGAATTTCGACCCCTCTCCCCTTTCATAACCTTGATTTCGGTAATGGTTGCTTGGATGTGGTGGTTTAGTGGCGACGGAAGGGGGCAGGGGAAGGACGGCGAACGGCGCGGTGGGGATGGCGGCTCTGACAAGCCGATGGTAGGGGTGGCCGAGGGGAGGTGGTTGGGGTCGTGGTGGCCGGTGCCTGGTGGGGCTAGTATTTGGTTAAATTTTTTTATTTTATGAGAAACAAGTTAAATAATAATAAACTTCCCTTCAAAAAACAAAAATAAATAATTAACTAATGTTAATCACTAATAATCATTTCTTAAAACAAAATTTAAATTAATAATTATATTGACCAATCACGTAATGACACATGTAAATTAGACTAAATAAAAAAAATTACTTATTCAATCGGCTACAGGTCACTTGGGACCATTTTGAGCAGATTGTATATAAAGTTCGGAGTATTTAAAAATAACTCAAAGGTGGGATTATTTTGGGCGGACGCTCCAAAAGTGAGATTATGGCGGGCAATTTTTCCAAAAATAACACTAAATCAACTAAACAAAAGATCGTTCTAGGCCCAAAATAACCCAGATTTTAAAATTTTGGGGAAAAAAAATGTCAAACGCTTAGAAAAACCGAAATTTGGAAAAGAAAGAGGAAGAAGTTACCTTAGTGCTCGCATACCTTCCAATGAAAAGGTGAGATGAAGGTCATGACTTACATGATTTAGGAGAGAAGAGTGAGGTGAGAGGAAATCTATAGAGAGAGAAAATGAAATAAAAGAGAGAGAGGTGAGAGTGAGAAAACCAGTCAAGTGCTCAGACCATGCACAAAAATAAGCCACAAGATTGAGGTGAGAGGAGAGAGAAAAATTTTGAGGGTAAAATTGTCCGTCCATTGTAGATAAGCGAAGCTAAGACAAATCTTAAAGGCAATTTCGGCATAACACTGTTCATAAGGAACTTATATTTTTCACAAATGTTTATTAAAGGCCGATTTATACTAACATTAACACTAACATTAACGTGTGGCGCACTATTCTTTCTAAAAACTAAATCTTACATGTGTGAACATATTTGGTGTAATATTTTACTTTGTACTTTCTCTCTCTTCTATACTTTGTATTTCCTTTTCTTACTTTCACTTTCTCTCTCCTCTGCACTCAAAGGTCTCATTATTTTCAATTTCAATTATGTTATTGTTTTCGATTCTGATCATTTTGTTCTGTTTTGATCTTTGATTTTTCAATTTTATCCAATTATCTTCAGATTATTGCTTCTTTTTTTTTTTCCTACAGTTCAAGAAATTTAGGCAAATCGATGAAGAAATTGGGTAAAAATACACTTGTTAGTGAAGCCGATCAAAATGTTAGTATGTTTTTTTTTACTTCATTTTTATGTATTTTTCTTGCTTGATATTGTCGATTTTTGTATTTTAATTATTTTTGGATATTTTTTTAATATTTATTGTGTTTTTAGTTTACATTTTCAGTTTTATTCATGATTCATGCTAATTTGTTGTTCATTGTCAATTTGCTGTTAATGTACTACAATTTTGTTGAGTTTTGTGCAATATTTAAAGCTTTGTTATCATATAATGGTTAGGAAATCACATTCGATCTGAATCATCTTACAAGTTTTATAGGGTATGTTGTAAATTTCGCTTTGATGGAATTGCACAACGCTAATCTAGTGTTACTATCCACATGGAATTTTGGTACTGTCATATGATAATGATGCATGTATTTGCTGAAATTTGGCCTACAATTCAACAATAAATTGAATCAGAACACTTAATCAAGATATCAATTTAAGGACTTGGAGCAGGTAATTTGATAATGTTCAATATAAGAACAACTATGTTAAGTGCTTGAGTCATTTCATTGATGATTTAGAAGTCAATTTATCTGAGAATATCAAAGTGAGTAAATTCTTGTTGTTGATGAAGATATACTCTCTATGACTAATATGGTCAATTTCTGTGCGACTATGGTGGGCCAACTGTGGTTATTATCTTTGCTAACAATCTTCAAGTCATACTTCATTCATTGTTTTATAATTTAAGCTATGTTACATGCTGATGTTCTCCCTTTTTTGGATCGGATAAAGCATGCTAATGTTCTTCTATTTCTATTTAATACTAACTCAAACCGTAAAATTCAACCTTGGTCTTCCTGCAGATTTACTTATAATTCTAGTAATTTATGGTGACCTTGTGGCCTATGTGAGTTGTTGTTCCTCGCCCTCTTTGTGGCATTTCTATTAACTAGTTGTCCCATCGCGCGTAGGCGCGCAATCGACCAATATTGAAAATATTGAGTGTCGATATTGTTCATCGGATTTCTCGGTTAAAGCTTTATTTCGGTATTGTATTTTTGTGAAACGAATGATAGATTTTAGTTTTTGTAAAGTTGAATTGAATATGGAAAATATTGGAATGATTTAAGTTCAATATAGGAAATATTGGGTGTTGATATCAAAAGTTCATACTATAGCAATGTATTGTATTTTTGGGAAATGTTAAAATATTACTTCCTCCGTTCTTTATTACTTGACCCGCTTTGACTTTTACACTATTCACCACCCCTTCTTTGACCGTCTTTTGTGAATAATATGTAAGGAAAAATATATTAATGTATTATATTTTTGGATTCGTCTCAATAAGTACTATCATAATATATAACTTTTATAATTTTTACTTATGAAGAATTTAAGTTATTGATAGTTAAAGTTTTGCATTGGCAAGCGTGATAAAAGAAACAGGTCAAGTAAAAAAGAACAGAGGAAGTATTATTTATGAGTTTATAGTATATAATTTGCTTATAATATTTTTTTGTTTTTTTGGCTTTATTTGTGTTTTAAATGTAGATATAATCATAGAACTTAAGGTGAACGAAATCTTTTATTGCATTCCTATTGTTTGGAATTTAAAGTGATTAATGAGAAGGATCTTGATGCCGAAATTGTTATTCATGACTTTTGATACGGTGTTTAATTTGTATTTTCAATTGATTTGTAAGGGTTATAGTCAAAGAGTCAGTCAATGTATATGTGAATAATAATTTTTGCTTAATTAAATTATTTAAAGGTATAAACATTTTGATTTAACAAAGGAAAGATAGAGTTAGATAGTTTTGTTTAAAGAAATGAGAAAGGTTACGGTAAATTTTTTTGCAACTTCATGCTTCTACTCAATTTTATAGAATTTTATGTAATTTTGTGCATTTATAGGACAAATATTTTTTGTTATGTTAATTTTTATGCAACTTTGTGCTTTTAAAAGCCGTAGAATTACTGTTTATAAAGTCGTAAAAAGGAAGTAGCGTGACAAAAATGATGTTTTTATGGGTCGAATTAATAATGTGTAAGTTAGTTATGGGTAATTGTAAACTATTTGTCAGTTTGTAGTGTTATTACAAAGAGAATATGAAAAAACATGCATTGCGGTTTTCGATAACACTAATACACTGTAGCAAATTGCAGATGAAGAGACATAAAAGTGATATATTAGTTTCAATTTGATATTTATTTCTTCTCATTAAGCGGTCTTCTTCATCAAATTAAACCCTGGAAAAGCGATTTTGAAGAGAAATAATCTTTGCTCTGAATTTTCCTTTTCCTTTGTTAAAAATGGTTGATTTTAATGGTGGTTCTTCGTCAAAGTATCCTGGTTTTCGAAGTGAACATTAGAACTCATATTTTCAGTCATTGTCTAGAAGAAAATCCGAACTCGAAGATTCTCTAGCCGTGAGTATGCATGTCCGTACAAAGTCTGATCAAAGATGTTAGTTTTTACAATGGGAGTTGGCGGAGTTGGAGGTTGAACTATCTCAATTTAAGGATGTTGGAAAAAAAGTAACATGACTGTAGACACCCATTTGTGTCTCCCTAAAACCAAACCCAGTGATGAGTACCTTTCACGTCGAATCATAATCGAATGAAGCGAAAGTGTGGAAAGTTAGTGTTGCGGATAGTTTTAATTTCTTTTCTTTTCTCTCTGTTTTTGAAAACTTATTTTAAGAAATCAGACAATCCAGTTTGGTTGGTCCATGATGTGGGTCCAATAGTAGTGTAGTTGGATGGGGCTTGACAAGAGCTTTCCAACGATATATTATAAGCCCAATTTCGATGAATATTAAGGAAGTTATGGCCAATTTACTAAACTGGGCCCGGTTTGAGCTTTATATACGGCCCAATGATCTAGAGGAGGGCCTAATATGATTTATCATTCCTAATGCAATTAGGAATGGTTTTAGTCTTCTAGAATCTTCTAGAAGGTTCTTTTCATTCCTAATTCAATTAGCATTGATAAATTGACTTTTGTTGACTTTTCAGAGTTTTAATTAAAATCAAATAGCATTTTCGAGAAAATTGTATGATTTTATCCTCCATTACGGCAAATTTATCTGATATTCGAAAACGCGTTAAAACCAGGCTTGGCGCCTGAACCCAGGCTTTGGCGCCTGGCGCTAGCCATTGGCGCCTGGCGCCAGTGTTGGTGCCTAGCGTCAGTTAGCCAGGGTTTGCGCCAACTCTGTTTTTTTGTGCGTCAGACTCTGTTTTGTTTATTGTATCTTTTTGGTTGATTTTCTCTATAAATAGCGTATTAAAAACTTCGTTTTCATCATCTACATTCACCATCATTCACCAATTCTCACGAATTATCACCTACAATCAATTTTAATTAGCATTCGCCTACAATCATTCATCAATTCTCTTTCAATTCTTTCTTAGCTTTTTCATACAAAATTCCGCATTCACAAGATTTAGAAACACCTAGCCATATTCGAAGTTGCCTTCGCCCTAGACGTGAAAGGTTTGATTTCTGAGGGTTTGGTCCCAAATCTCTCTTTCAATTATTTAATTTGATTGCTGATTATTATTTTCCTTGAAGTTACTAACGTGTGTATTTTGTTATTAGAAAGAGGTACGAAGCATCAAAGTAAGTGCTTTAATTGATTTATTGATATTATGATGTAAAAATCATGTTTATATTGTTATTATGATATTCCTAGTATCATGTCTAGGGTATTTTAAATATCAAATATGATTGTTATGATGCTTCCTATGTTCTTCCTAATATTTATGATTGTTAGTATCATGTCTAGGATCTTGCTATTTTTATTGTGCTTTAATATTAACATGAACATGATTATGATTATAATTGTTATAATTTATGATGATTATGAATATTATTATTATTGTGATGATGATTATTTTATTTATGATTATTATTTATGATTATGATTATTTATTATGTTGCTTGATATTTATTATTTATTGCTTGATCACGCTTTTTATGCATGTTTAAAGGGAATTGGTACTTGCAATCACGCTTAATAAGATAATTAATAATCTTGTTAGGTTTAATATGATTATAATTCAAGTGATCGCCAATAATCGTTTATTTGTGCATTAATATTCAACCAACATAGATAAACAGGTTTAGGGTTAATCCTATTGATTGCATGTTAATTAGAAAGCGCACATGAATACGATCAGAATAAAGTAGAGGCCTATTATTAGGGCAGGTTCAATCTCTTTTAGGTTGGATTTGTACCTTCATCCCCGAACCCTTATTTGGTTCTAGACCTTATGGAGTTGACGATCTCTTGGATCGTTAAGGGGTGTAACCTTCACCTCGTGAATGGTTTGCAAGTTCCTAAAAAACTTGTTGGCGACTCTTTTGCTCTATCTTCTTCCCTTTTGGACGCCACCGTACTTTAGTGTATGATCACAGTGGGGTTCAAGCTAGTGGGATTAAAGGCTTGAAATTATTCCCTACAGTTTTTGGCGACTCCACTGGGGAGGATTTCTATTTTAATTCCTGAATTTGTTTCGGCAATGATTTAGAATGAGTGGATGAGACTCGAAAAGTTCTAAGTATTTCATGTGCGTAATTTTGATTAACATTATTGTCATATGAATAAAAAAGATCTCATTGGAAAGACCATCCGTAATGAGTTAAAAACATAGGATTTTACACGTAGGAAATTTGAGGAATGTCTTTCACAACTAGAACTAAAATAACACCGCGCGAAACTGGAAAATTTTATCGAGCACAGAAAGCTGTTGAGGCATGTGGGAAGTAGCGTCAGGGGCCAGAGCTTGGCGCCAGTATTTTAGTTGTAGCGCCAGACGCCAGTATTGGCGCCAGGCGCTACAGTTAAAAGCCGGCGCCAGTCTCTGTTTGCTGGCGCCAATTTCCCCCAATACCGAGCCATAAATATGCGTTCTAATTTCGACCGGCTTTTCGTATTGTTTGCTCGATCCTACTTCCTGATTGAATTTTTTCTCATTTTTCTGAAACCCATATGTGTTCTACATATGGACATAACCCTCTGGGAATTCATTCTCCATCTACCCGATTGAACGCTCCATGCAACAAAGGGTACATCCGAGATGTTGAATTCACCAAACCATAGAAGCGAGTTTTTTCTAAAGCTCGCGGTGTCCCATCCACTCGCGCCAACCCTTCACGGTTAGGCTTCCGCGCGGTGCATCCGGACAATTAACCATGGAACCTCTATTGACTAACCCATATCCCGAACTTTAGAGAACTAGAGCCATGGTTAGGTTGCAAACGCATTGCATCATATTGTGCCTACTTGACTAATTGTGCATTATTTGTTGTGCATATATATTCTATGTTTCTCTTAACCGTTTGTTGACTTGTGTTGAGACTAAATAAATTGATGACTTAAAGAACTTTGCCTAATTAATTAATTTGAGTCAATAAAGTCTAATATTTTAATCAAAATTGACCTAGTACGACTTTAGGCATACCCCGATTGACTAATAACACCGAAAACAGTCCCAGATCAAAGCTCCAATATTGGCGCCAAGGTCTGAGCTATAGCGCCACATTATGGAGTGTAGCGCCTGACGACAGCCCTGTCGTATGGCGCCAAGCTCCACGGTGTGACGCCAGTCCTGTCGTTTGGCCGACAGTTTGGATTATTGGTCGAGTCATCACCTAGAGTCTGATTAATCACCTTGTTAATTAATTCGGTTAAGTTTTGCTGACAATAGTACTTATTTGAGTCAATGATCGAGTTTAGGCACTAAGTCCCATGGTCTTACACAAGAGTCCAAGCATGTCACTTACACTCAACGCACACACCAATATACATACTTTGACCATGTTTAAGAGAGTCTTGTGTGCGCGTTTTTTCTGTCATTTTTTTAAGGGGGTAAGTCGGATATTAATCCTCAAAATAAAAAAAAAACTGTAAAAATATGCACCTTTTTTTTTTTTTTTTTTTTTTTTTTTTTTTTTTCTTTTTTTCTCTTTTCCTCCTTAAAATAAACCGTGAAGTCAAGTTGATTCGAGTCAAGTAATTAAAACGCAAAATGGTTTATTTACAGCGCGTGGTCAAGAAAGGAAGGACGGTTAATCAAAGACAACCTCTTCGTACAAGTCCAACTTTTCGACAAACCCATAGCTCGTAAGAGGAAAGCTAAGACTATAATGGAAACACAAGAAGAAGTCAATGATCTTAAGAACCAACTGGCTACCGTGACTGAGACACTGAAGCTTCTCACACTCAAGATCGATGATCCCGTGAAGCAACAACAGATGAGCCTCATGCAAGAGAGCCTAAGCAAGTTGTCTAGCGACTACAAGTTTCAAGAGCTTACATCACAAGGGGTCTTGGTGGATAAAGATCTTCTTCCGCAGAAGTTCAACACCAAAGACATCCCAAAATTCAGAGCAATTAACAATCCATACTTCCACTTAAGAGCATTTGAAACAATAATGAGTATCAAGGGTATTGATAAGAAGGTCTTCCCTTCTCTTTTCTCACTATCTCTCGAGACCGTTTGCCAACAATGGTCCTTTTCTCTCGAGAAAGAAAAGACCTCTACCTGGGAGTCCATAGCAAACGCTTTCGTTGATAGGTACTAGTGCAACATTCAAGTCGAGACTGACCATAGGGAACTTGAAATCCTCAAGCAGAAAGAGAATGAAGGCTTCACCTCTTTCTTTAACAAATGGAGAGAAACCTCAGCAAAGATGATTGAGGTGCCAAGTGAAAAAGAATCTGTGAGACTCACTACAAGAAAATAACGTTTTCTTAGCTATTATTTTAACCTTAGTATCGATTGTAATTGCAATAAAATGCTTTCCCAACGAATGGACATTCGATACAATATCCCCCGTTGCCTTAGCCTTTAGTAGTGGTTTTCAATATCGATGGGGTTGGCCTCAATAATCGATACAAAAAACTACATCAAATCGTGGTGATTATTGTAGCGATTACAATCGCTATAAATGTTTAACTCATTTTCTTTAAAAAAAAAAAACATGCGTATGATCTTTACAAGATTCGAACATGCAACCTCAAAATCTTATATTAAATGTTTCACCAATAAGCTATGACATATTTTATGTATTCTTTGTCAAACAATATTTATATATCTAGTGTTGAAAAGGCTTTTCGTATCGATTTTTATGATTTAGTGGCGATTGTAAATGATACGATTTCTCAAAATTATATAAATGTGTAAAAATAGTGTTGATATGTATTATTATGTTTTCCGTATCGATTTTATATGGGAACATGGTGATTGTAAAAATGATACGACATCCTTAATTATTTCACAAACATACTTGCATATTATAGCGAATGTAAAATCGCTACGAAATAATCGCTACGAAAAGAGATTTTTCTTGTAGTGACTGTTCATAAAAAATCTTCAAGAAAAATATTCCAAGCATCTCAAATACCAAAATAATCTCCATACCTTCAAAGCCGTTTATGATATTGGGATCAATATTGAAGATGACTTGGCTAAGTTAAAAGCTGCCAACAATAGCTCCAACAGTGGCTGGAAAGGAAAGAAGAACGACAATCCTTCTTCTTCCAAAACTGCCCACTCAAACAACGTTAACACTTTTAACTTAGGAGAAGTCCTTGCTATGAACAACCAAGGACAGAAGAAACCGTTTAGGAGGAACTTCACTCCTATTAGCATGAGTTATGACACCACATTTGATCGATTAAATGCAAAAGGTCTTACTCTTATTGGACCATTTGGGGACCCACCAGGTGAGAAGAGATTGGCTAATTTGAACCCCAATGCACACTGCAAGTATCACCAAGGTAGGGGCCATCTCACCGAAAACTGTTGGAAGCTTAAGGAAGCTATCCAAGACTTAATCGACAACAACAAGCTGCCGTTGCCCCCTGCTAGTAAAAAGCCAAGCATTGACAATGCACCTCTCGCTCATACCCTGGCTATCTCCGATGAGGAAAACGAGGTTGACCCCTCATCTCTCATTAGACCTGTCAAAGAAATCCGTGCCATAGAAAAAGAAGAGGAAATCTTTTTCGATGTCAAGGATAACCTTCCAGAACTGGCAAATAAGGATGATATACAATTGCTCACACTGTCTATGAGGGAGGTATCACAACTACTACGTGAAGCTCTCAAAGCTATCAACGAACTCCATAAGAAATATGATGAGCTTCCACTTCTGAACGAAAAATCTAAAAGAGAATTCACACCCATAGGAATGACCTATGATGCTATTTTTGATCGTCTCTATAATCAAGGAATAATCAAACCTATTGGTCCAACAGAGGATCCCGTATCGGAAAAGCGATCTCCAAGGTGGGATCCCAAATCCTACTGCAAATACCATCAAGGAAACGGTCATACCACTAATGAATGCTACAAGTTTCAAAACCTCATTCAAGATCTTGTGGAAGCTAATAAGATCTCATTACCTCTAGTTAGCAAGGGAACGAATTATGAGGCAAAGCATTTTCCCTTACAAGTCACTGAAAAACCCAAGAAGAGCAATTGAATCTACACTCCAATTGGGATCCCATATGCACAAATGTTCGAAATGCTCTCCGAGAGTGGCGAGATCAAACCTCTCGAACCGAGACCTTTCGAATCATTGAAAAGGACAGATAGATATTACTGTCAGTATCATCAATCAGGGGGTCACACTATAGAAAACTGTTTCAAATTCAAGGATTTGGTTCAGAAAATGATTGATGAAAAGAAACTAGTCCAAATTCAACAAGAAGAGGATACAACCATTAATGGAGTTTGGGACAGTGATGAAGAAGATGTCTATCTAAAGGACCTAGTAGGACCTACACCTTCTGTGTCATACACCACAGATAACATTTGGGCTGAAGAAGACTCGTCAATAGACGTCCTCACAAGATCCGGGAGAATGCAACCTCCCGTTTCAACACAACCTATGCCAACCACACAACAAGTTCCCATACCTATCATTGAAGACAATGATATTGTTAAGCTGTTTAAGAAGACAAAGGTTGAGATGAATGTATGGAAACTCCTGGCAACGTCTCGAGAACATAGGTTGGCTGTAATGAATGCCTTGGACAAAATTGGGATAGATTCTGACACTACCCCTGAGGGATTGGCCAACTTCCTCACAAGTGACTTTCCTAGCCCGATTAATTTGATCACCTTTTCTGACAAAGATTTAACCCCAGAAGGTGACAAAAATTACAAGGCATTAAACCTCACAGTAGTCTGCAAAAGGATGAATGTTCCTATGACCCTTGTAGACAATGGAACGGCCATCAACGTCTGTCCACTTAGAACTGCAAGGATGCTTGACATTAGGGACGAAGATTTAACTCCGTCTACACAAGGAATAAGGGCCTACGACAACACTCGTCGTCAAGCTCTTGGCAAGATTACCCTAAATGTAACGGCAGGAGCAATAGAACATGCTACTACTTTCCAAGTAGAAGACATCAAAGCTTCATTCAACTTATTGTTGGGACGCTCTTGGCTTCACGATCTAAAGGCCGTCCCTTCATCTGTCCATCAACAAGTAAAAGCTATAGTTGGGGGAATTCCAATCACCATCGATGCTTCGCCTATGAGGATCAAATCTATAGAAAACCCAATTATTAATGTGGGGCACGACGAGGATGATGAGGATTTATGGGGCTTTAACGAAGAAGTCTCCCTAATCCAGGAGGATGGAAGGACCCCTCTTTGACATGACCCCCATTCCAACATGATTGTCAATGCCATGCTGAAGAAACAAGGACACTTTCCTGGGATGACCCTAGGGAAGAAGAAAGGAATGACAAAACCGCTGGAGTTACCTGGCCTCCCTAAGTTAGACACTTTCGGACTTGGTTTCGAACCGACTCGGAAAGATCTCAAGCGAGCCCAGGAAAAGGCAAAAGCACGTAGGGACGCTCGCATTCAAAAGAAAGCAATTCCAATGGATCAGTACCCTCTTACGCTTAATGGTCAGTTTATAAAAGAAGGAGAGGACTATCCATGCCATGAATTTCCCGAGCCATTTGTTGTAAACGGCATACGACAACCGGGATTCGAGATTTTCTTGGATTGCTATTTCACTGATGGAATCCCAGTTCCTGTCCACAAGGAGAAAGTACCCCCATGCTTTGACTTTAACGTCATGGGATTACTGTTTGGGCGAGAAAAGAATGAGCCAACTTGTAAAGAGGATAACTCCTCGCTCATTCAAACATTCCTACAAAGTGAAAACTTCGATCCATCGAAGCTAATTACTCCAGCTGAAGGATCACTACAAGAGTGGCGCAAGACTATTAAAGTGACTACTCCAAGTGGAAGGAATATATCCATCACGACAGGGCAAGGACCGATGTTTGAAGAGTCGTCCGAGTCAGAGTCTAAGTCGGAGTCTCTCCCTCTAGAGTCTTCTAAGTCTTTAGTAGTAACACCTCCCCCTCCTATTTCTTCTCCTAGGATAGTTAGTGATCTAGTCCCTGAGGACATATCACTCTTTGATGTAATGATCTCAGAGTATAATAATATTTCTCATTCTCCTTACTTCTCGTGTTCTTCTCTAACCCAAGATGACGAGCATTGCTTAACTAACAATGAAAAAGACAAAGAAATTATTAAAGCAATGGAAACACTCGAAAAGAAAACACCGATAATTGAAGAAACTGTAACAGTTGATATCTCAAATGATTCAACTCATAAAAGAGAAGTTAAAATCGGATTAACATTGAATAAACAAGAAAGAACCGATTTAATTAACTTAGTTAAATAATTTATCGATGTATTTGCTTGGTCATACGAAGATATGCCAGGCATTAATAGAGAAATAGCTCAACACACTATACCACTAATTCCAAGAATGAAACCTATAAAGCAAAAGTTACGTCGAACGAAACCCGACGTAGCTCTTAAAATAAAAGAAGAAGTTCAAAAACAAATAACTGCAGGTTTTATCAAGGTATCCAAATACCCCGAATGGGTCGCCAACGTCGTCCCAGTTCCGAAGAAAGACGGAAGGGTAAGAATGTGTGTCGGCTATCGAGATCTAAATAAGGCAAGTCCAAAGGACGACTTCCCTTTGCCACACATCGATATTCTGGTAGATAACACGACAAATCACGCGCTTCTCTCGTTTATGGATGGGTACGCAAGTTACAACCAGATTCTCATGGCAGAAGAAGACATGGAGAAAACAACCTTTATAACACCATGGGGCACTTACTGCTACACGGTAATGCCATTCGGGTTGAAAAACGCGGGTGCTACTTACTAACATGCAGCAACTGCTTTACTCCATGACATGATGCACAAAGAAGTCGAAGTATATGTCGACTATTGTAAAATCAAAAGACCGTCCAGGCCATCAAGTAGCCTTAAGGAAATTTTTTGAAAGGTTAAGAAAATATAATATGAGGTTGAATCCATCAAAGTGTGCTTTTGGAGTCACCTCAGGCAAGCTTTTGGGTTACGTCATAAGCTCTAGAGGAATAGAGGTAGACCCAACCAAGATCAAGGCAATCATGTCAATGCCACCGCCCAAGACTGAGAAACAGATTCGAGGATTTATTGGCCGGTTGCAATACATAAGTAGGTTCATATCAAAACTGACGACAATATGTGAACCAATCTTCAAGAAGCTCAAGAAAAATGTACTAGTGATATGGGATGACGAGTGCCAAAAAGCCTTTGAAAAGATCAAAGCTTATCTCGCAAATCCTCCCGTATTAGCACCAGCACTTCCCGGAATACCTCTTAGGTTATATTTGACAGTTACCAAAGAGACAATGGGAGCCATGCTAGCACAGGAAGTAGAAGGCAAAGAGAACGCAATCTATTATCTAAGCAAGAATATGCTCGAATACGAAGCACGCTATACACCGCTCGAGAAGTTGTGCCTCGCCTTGGTGTGGGCCACAACTAAGTTAAGACATTACATGCTGGTGCATACCGTCTTCGTAGTCTCCCGATTAGATCCACTCAAGTATCTATTCGAGAAATCTACACTCAATGGACGCATATCAAGATGGATAGTCAATCTAGCCCAATTTGATGTAAGGTTCATGCCATAAAAAGCTATCAAAGGATCCGTGGTGTCAGACTTTCTAGCAGATTTTCCAATAGAAGACTCGACGCCAATACAAGACAATGAATTTCCAGATGAAGACCTAATGGTTACTGAAGATGATACTTGGACCTTGTATTTCGACGGAGCCTCAAACCAAAAGGGATGTGGCGTTGGAGTACTACTAGTATCACCTAAAGAGGAGCATGTTCCAATCTCCATAAAGCTCGATTTAGACATCACCAACAATGCTGCTGAATATGAAGCATGCGTGGTAGGCCTTGAAACAGCTTTGGCATTGGGAGTAAAAAAGTTAAGGATATTCGGAGACTCTTCTTTGATCATCAATCAGATATCTAAGAGGTGGAAAGTAAGGAGCGAAAGCCTAGCCCCTTACCAAACCTATCTGGAAACTCTTACCGATCAATTAGACAAGGTAGAATATACATATATACCTAGAGAGGAAAATCAATTTGCTGATGCCTTGGCAAGATTAGCCTCAATGGTTAGGATTCCCATGGAAATCGAGCAAATGCCTCTAACTATAGAAAAAAGGCACAAGCCAGCATACATCCAGGATATAGAAGACGATGAAGTAGTCCAAGGCGAAGAAGAAGAAGAAGAACCGTGGTACACGGACATACTCAATTACGTCACCATAGGAGAATACCCTCCTCATGCTGACAAAAGAGCAAAACGAGCATTGAGGCTTTTGGCTTCCCAATATGTACTCATAGACAACGAGCTACATAAAAGGGTACCTAAAGGTCGAGCTCTCCTATGTGTAGGAAAGAAGGATGCACAAAAAGCAATGAGAATAGTCCATGAAGGAATTTGTGGCACTCATATAAATGGCAAAATGCTAGTCCAGAAGATAATGCGAGAAGGATATTATTGGACTACAATGAATAGGGATTGCCATCAATATGTAAAAAGATGCCCTAAGTGCCAAATTTATGCCAATTTACAACATGTCCCTCCATCCTTGCTCTACACCTACACATCGCCATGACCATTCTCTACATGGGGAATTGACATCATTGGCAAAATCACCCCCCAGGAACAGGAGGCCACGAATACATCCTAGTAGCAATCGATTACTTCACAAAGTGGGTCGAAGCGCAATTGTACGCTAAACTCACTGCAAAACATGTAGCACTCTTTATCGAGAGAAATGTTATTTGTCGATACGGAGTCCCGCATGAAATGATAAGTGACAATGGAACTCACTTTCAAGCCGAATGTGAAGAATTGCTACAAAAATACGGCATTCAACATCATCATCCTTCCCCTTATAGACCTCAAGCAAATGGAGCAGTCGAGGCAGCTAATAAAAATTTAAAGACTATCATCGAGAAAATGACGGAAAATTATAAGGATTGGCCTTACAAACTTCACTTCGCATTGTGGGGTTACCGTACGTCAATTCGTACATCAACAGGAAATACGTCATTTTCCTTGGTATATGGAATGGATGCCGTACAACCTGTCGAACTAGAAATACCATCTCTACGCATTGCACTGGAATGTAAACTCGATGAAGTTGAACATCAAATACTCGGCTCCCAGGCCAGAAAAAAGAAAAGGTTGGCATACTGAAGCTGAAATAAAGGGAGGAAGCTGAATCACTACTATTGGGCCTGCTCCGGTTGCTCTTGATCGGTTGGGAGGCTGGCTTTAGTCTGATCACCCTAAGCCTGGACTTGATCATTTTTAATTTTGTCAGTTTGAACCTGATCATCCTAGCCTACAGCCGGCTCCTCCTCCTCCTCGTCTTCAGAGACCTCATAGCCCTGCTCAAGAGCCCAGGCTTTGAAGGGAGGTGGGGCCTGCTCATTGTGCTGCTATGCGTCGTACACCTCAGTGGTGTAGTCGTATCAAAGCTTCAACACATCAAACTCAATTTTGGGGTGGAACAGACGCCATGCGATATGCAGCCGGGCCTCTATGTCCTACTCGTTCTCAGCAACCAGTCGTTTCTGTTCTTGGGCAATCACGTCCCTTTGTTGGTTCCTAAGGTTGACAAGGTCAACTCCCAAGCGGCTGACGTCTGCCCTTAGCTGGGTGTTCTCTGTATCATCTCCCTTTAAGGCCTTGAGGTTGGACTGAGCAGTCTTCAGTTCCTCTTCAAGTTTGGCCACCCGTTCATTTGCAGCTTCATTAGCAGCCGTCAAATTCCTTATCATCTCCTCCAGTTTCAACTCTACTGCTTTAATTTCAACATCACATTGTATTTTACTATATTCAGTAATGTTGAGAGCAGGCAGTAAGTAGAAAAAGCTTAAAACTCAAAAAGTGAAATCAAAAGTAGGGAATTACCTCATATATAGCAGACCCTAGATTTTGTTAAAATCCACGACATGGACATCCAGCACAGAGAGCTTCTCTGACCGGGTGAGAGTCCTCACCATCCTCTTAACAAACACCTGCATTTCAGGCGGAGCTGAGGGAGCATCTATTCTTGTCTTGACTCGCATATAGTCAACCGACTCATGCTGGCTGTTCGTCGAACCTTCAGGCAGATCGACCTGAGTCTTGACTCGCATATAGTCCACCGGCCAAGGGAGTTCTATTCTTGTCTTACCTTGGACGCGAAGCTGAGGGGTTTCCCCTTCAGCCGCTATAGAGCCGTCTGTAGTAGTGGGTGGCACGCCACTCTTTGATGTCGTTGAGACATCCGGCTGTTTCCTAGCAGATTGCTCCGAGATTTCGCTCAGAGCTTTCATAGCAGTCAAGACTTTACCCCCGGTTTTGGGACGATCTGGGCTGGCTGAAGAGGAAGTGGAAGTGTTTGTTCTTCCCGTCTTGAATAGGGTCTTGGTCAGCTCGTCCCCTGTTCGTTTATTATTACTCGACTTCTTAAATAACTTGGTAATTGAACGAGAGATAGACTTGCTTCCGCCCTGCAAATAACAAAATAAAAATACCTACATAATTACAACCGGAAATTCATGAATTGCATGTGAGGTATATAGCGTGGTAATTCAGAAGTTGGACAAAGGGGGTACAGTTGGCGGCTTACCCCTCTCTTCTTGGCTTCTTTGGCCTCAAAGGCCGTCTTTCTCTCCAAGACCTGCTCTTTTCTCAATTGAGCAACCGATTTAGCAAGCGTCATTTCTGGGGGCACCATGTTTTTCCCTTCTTCTGCAAAAACATAAAAGGAAACTGTTGATCAAAAGATGAGAACAAAACAAAAATATTAATGCAGGCGGCAAATAGGCGGATGTGTTATAAGTCTACCCCGCTTGAACATGGGGCTAAGCCCACAGGCGGAGAGGAAGGCCTCATTTTTAAAGAATCCGGATGGGGTATCCAGTTCTTGGGAACGATTATTTGACTCTCGTCCTCTAAGGGCATGATATACGGGTTAAATATACTTAGCCAAAATTCTATGCAAAAAATTGAAAGCCATAAAATGTGAATAAAACCGGTTAAACGACCGGATGATTAAGCAAATATATAAAACAGCCGTCAAAATTTACGACTGAGAATGTTGACTAGCTTGGTGTAGGGAATAGTTTCAAGCCTTTAAAATCCCACTACCTTGAACCCCACTGTGATCATACACTAAAG
Source organism: Chenopodium album (assembly GCF_948465745.1). NCBI lineage: Eukaryota > Viridiplantae > Streptophyta > Magnoliopsida > Caryophyllales > Amaranthaceae > Chenopodium > Chenopodium album. The sequence goes on along the minus strand of NC_137834.1, from coordinate 48,544,752 downwards.
TACGGTGGCGTCCAAAAGGGAAGAAGATAGAGAAAAAGAGTCGCCAACAAGTTTTTAAGGAACTTGTAAACCGTTCACGAGGTGAAGGTTACACCCCTTAACGATCAAAGAGATCGTCAACTCCATAAGGTCATGAACCAAATAAGGGTTCGGGGATGATGGTACAAATCCAACCTAAAAGAGATTGAACCTGCCCTAATAATAGGCCTCTACTTTATTCTGCTCGTATTCATGCGCGCTTTCTGATTAACATGCAATCAATAGGATTAACCCTAAACCTGTTTATCTATGTTGGTTGAATTTAATGCACAAACAAATCTATTATTGGCGATCACTTGAAATTATAATCACAATTAACCTAACAAGATTATTAATTATCTTATTAAGCGTGATTGCAAATACCAATTCCCTTTAAACATACAATAAAGGTGATCAAGCAATAACAATATAAAATAATGTATCAAGAAACATAATAATGAATATCATCATCATAAAAATAAATTATAATTGAAATAATCATCATAATAATTATAAAAGAAAATAATCATCATATTAATAATAATTGAAATAATTATCATAAATAAAATAATCATCAAAATAATAATATTCATAATCATTATAACAATTATAATCATAATCATATTCATGTTAATATTAAAGCATAATAAAAATAGCAAGATCCTAGGCATGATACTAACAAGATTAATAACAAACCCTAACATGTCACTAAGCAATAAAAATAAAATCTTTAGCCCTAACATGATACTAACATGAATAAATATTAGGAAGAACATAGGAAGCATCGTACTTTTAATCATACTTAATATTAAAGTTACCCTAGACATGATACTAGGAATTTATTGTTGTCACCCTAAACATCAAATTAAGGAAAACATCCTAACATGATAATAGGAATCAAAATAACAATCTAAGCATGATTTCTACATCATAATATCAATTAAACCATTAAAGTACTTACTTGGATGCCTCGTACCTCTTTCTAATAACAAAATACACACGTTAGTAACTTCAAGGAAAACAATAATCAAAACAATTAAATCAAATAATGTAAAGAGAGATTTGGGACCAAACCCTCAGAAATTAAAACCTTTCACGTCTAGGGCGAAGGAAACTTCGAATATGGCTAGGTGTTTCTAGATCTTGCGAATGCGGAATTTTGTATGTTGAAAACAAAGTTTAGAAAAGAATACTAAAGAATTAATTAAAGCTTGAGAATGAAAAGAATTGGTGAACGATCGGTGTAGATGATAATTGATTCTTGTTGATGAATGTCGATGATGAATAATGAAGATAGTTGGTAATTGGTGAATGAAAACGGAGTATTTGATACGATATTTATAGAGAAAATCATCCAAAAAAGATAATTTATCAAAACAGAGTCTGAAGATCACAAAACCACTTTGGCGCCAGCCCTGGCTCATTGGCGCCAGGACCAGTGGCTAGCGCCAGGCGCCAATCCTGATTCCAGGCGCCAAGGCCTGGGGTTGGACGCCAAACCGGCTTTCAACGCGTTTTCGAAAATCTGATAAATTTCCCGTACTGGAAGATAAAATAATATAATTTCAGCCGAAAATGCTATTTGATCTAATTAAAACTCTGAAGAGTCCTAACTGAATTAAGAATGATAAAACCTTCTAAAATGTTCTAGAAGACCAAAACCATTCCTAATTACATTAGGAATGATAAATCATATTAGGCCCTCCCCTAGATCATTGGGCCGTATTTAAAACTCAAACCGGGCCCAGTTCAGTAAATTGGCCATAAATTCCTCAATATTCATCGGAATTGGGCTTATAATATATCGTTGGAAAGGTCTTTGCAAGCCCCATCCAACTACACCACTATTGGACCCATATCATGGACCAACCAAACTGTATTGGCTGTTTTCTTAAAATAAAGTTTTTAAAAAACAGAGAGAAAAGAAAAGAAAAGAAATAAAACTTTCCGCAACACTAGACCTTTCCACACTTTCGTTTCATTCGATTATGATTCGACGTGAAAGGCACTCATCACTGGGTTTGGTTTTGGGGAGACACAAATGGGTGTCTACAGAAGCCCCCACTTTGACTGAGTTTGGAGAAACGCAAGTTTCGAAAACGAAAGTCAAAGTATCGATAGGGACGGAGAATGATTCAGAACGTTCTGCGATCCTAAATCAATCTTATAACGCCGATACCTGCAAAACTAGCATTAGTTAAACAGATAACAGAGTTAAGAAACGCGTATCTTGCACCGTCGAGCACACGTCTCTGAAAGTAACCGATTGTTGCTGTTTTGATGACCTTCTGCAAGCTAGAGAATGCCATCCCTCTTGAAAACCGCTACGCCTTGTAACTGCTTCCAATTAGAAGATTTCTTCTCTTGAAACTATCCTCTCCGCAATGATAATATTCCACATCCAAGGGAATACCATCAAAGATTATTTCTCTTGAAACAATCCTTAGTTCTTTGTGACAACCCTCCATAATCTAGGGAACGCCATCTTGCTGTTTGTTTTGACGATCTTCCGCAATCTAGGGAACGCCGTCGATCAATGTTGCTACATCTTGAGCCTTTTCTTGAATCATAGTGACAACCTTTCCAATCATAGCAAAAGTCGTCGAAGACTGCCCATCTCGTGCTATCTTCTCAAATCTTGGGTGACAACCTTCACAATCTTAGCGAATGCCGTCAAAGACCGCCCATCTCGTGCTATCTTCTCAAATCTTTGGTGACAACCTCCACAATCTTAGTGAATGCCGTCGAAGACCGCCCATCTTGTGCTATCTTCTCAAATCTTTGGTGACAACCTCCACAATCTTAGCGAATGCCGTCGAAGACCGCCCATCTCGTGCTATCTTCTCAAATCTTTGGGTGAAAACCTCCACAATCTTAGCGAACGTTGTCGAAAATAACTTTACTTGAGGTCATCCTCATTTGATGCGATAATTTTCCCAAAGGAAAATACCGAAGATCCATGCCTGTCGATCTTTTAAAGTTCGCCTGAACTTTGCTTTTGCTATGCCTGTACGTCAGCGCTCTTTTGCTTTGAACCTGTATGTCGGTGCCTTTTCTGCTTTTGAGCCAATGCCTAGGCGCTTTAAGCTAAGTGAGACGATCTTTCATCAGGTCGATCACTTATTGCAATAGTAATCCAACTGACTACTTAATCATGTCAAATTGTTTATAGGGGCTAAATAGCGTACCAAGGAACCCGAAATTGCTGTATGAAGTCGAAATCACCTTTCTGGGAGGCTTCGAGCTCTGTCGTTGCTGAAATATTTCTGGAGCCAAGAATTGACTCTGTCGCCGAATGCTGTGATAGGGTCTTCCCTGTTCTGCTGCACCTGTGTTTATTTTTTACTATAGAACTTTTGCCAATCTTTTTAATCATCTTAGGGTTGACCTAAGGCTTAACGTTGCTTAACTCATCGACTTGACACGACTCAAGGTATAAACTTGACTCGATATGTTGACTGACTCGAGGTTGACTCGACTCGAAGTGAAATGACATGTGTTAGACTCAAATCAAAGTTATATGACACGACATGACTCAATGTGTACATGACTCGTGTGTGCATTGTAATGTGATCGTGCGACTCAAAAAAATGCAAAAACCAAAAAATTTCCATCAATTTTGGAGGGTACCGACTTTCTCTCAAAAAGGAAAGACGTGAAAAAGAAAATCAAAAGTTTGAAGATGCATGTTGAATGAGCTTAGTCAAATGTTGTTTGATACTATCTCTCAAGGTTCAAGGATTAATCCATCCTAGGCTATCTCAATGGTTGACTCAATGACGAAAGCATTTGGGTAACTTAGGCACGGAGGCTAAGCACTTCATACTTCATGATGCAATGATGATTACGATGGATGAGCGATTTTGATATGACAAGGCATGCTTCAGCGTTGTATTAAGATTTCATGACAAAGGGTTTCTAAGAGAAGTATATTTGGTCATGTATATGTGCAGTGTGTGATAGTGACACTAAAGTTAGGCCGCAAGAGCTAAGTGTGTGGAAAAATATACTGAAAAGAGTCAAATGGTGGTGACTCTTAGGCTAGATAAGCTAATAATATAGGGATCAAGCCCCCAAGTCTAGCTCTAAATGAAAAGGGATGAGCATTGGAGATCTTTTGATATGATCATGGTGTAAGTGTGTGAATGTGAATATGAATGCATGTTTATTACGGCCGCACCTCGATGTGAGGTTGCCTACGTATCCGTTAGGAATCAGGCCGAACGTAGCTCTAACCAAACCTCGCACAAGTGTGTATACCTCAAAAAGGTCTTTTTAAGGGGTTGTAACGTGGTTAGGCTAAAGGATTAAAGAAGAAGGGGATAAAGGCTCAAGACCCTAGATAAGCCCCCAAAGTGTGCATCCCTGCTTTTGAATATTTGTATTTTTATGCTTGAGGTTTCTACTCTTTTTAGCTCTTTTTGCTTTAGCATTTATTTTATTTTTATAAGTGTGGGCAATCTCGATCATGCGGTCTATCACTCACTTGGCATTCATGTTTCTCAGGCACGGTACCGAGCACTCGATAAGAGACGCAATCTAAGACGTGTTCTTATCGAAGATATTTTCATATCAAAGACATTGGAACACTTGCCCTTTTGTACACTTGTTTTCGTTTATTATTATTGCTTATTTTTTGCTATTGCTTTCTTTTGGATTTGCTCAAGCTTTCTTTAGAATTGCATAAGTTACACGCCATCCCATCCCAAGGTTAGGTAGATGTAGGTTTAAAAAAGAAGGGTCTATCGTTAGACGAGGCTCAAAGTGGTTTATGAAGAAAGGATTGTATAATTGAAGGGCGAAAGGAGATATGATGTGGCTACAAGGGGTGCCTCAAATCATTGATATACCTTGTGCTTAATTCGACATGGTTTTTTTTTTTTTTTTTTTTTTTTTTTTTTTTTTTTTTTTAATGCAATGTAATGAAATGATTATGTGCAAGAACATAGATGCTCATTTATTAAAGGAAAATAAAGAATCTACCAAGTTAATCTAAGGGAAAAGAAAGGATGCCTATGCTAGACTTATTGGGGAAAGAGTAAAAATGAAAAAGAAATAGAAAAAGAGGTCATGAAATCTTTTCGTTGGAGCTCGCCTCTTGTCTTGTGTTGTTTCCTTTATCATCACTCGCTCTTCTTGTTAACTGGAGGCATGAGAAGCTTGTTATTATCAATCAAATGTTGGATAGCCTCCTTTAGCTTCCAACAGCTCTCAGTAGTATGACCCCTACCTTGATGATACTTGCAGTGTTCTTCTAGATTCCAACTAGGCAATATCTTTTCAGGTGCGGGATCTTGAATAGGTCCAATGGGAGTAATGAGTCCTTTGGCACGGAGTCGATCGAAGGAAGTATCGTAGCTCATCCCAATGGGGGTGAAGTCTTTCCTTAGTTGCTTCTTAGATCCTTGGTTATCCATGGCTAAAACTTCACTGAGTTCAAAGGTACTAACATTGTTACTAGAGTGGGCGTTTTCGGAAGAAGAAGGGTCGTCGTTCTTCTTTCCTTTCCAGCCACTGTGGTTGCTATTATTAGTAGCTTTTTGCTTTGCGAGGTCATCTTCGATCTCGATACCTATGTCATAGACGGCCTTGAAAGTATTCAAGTTGTGTTCATATTTTAAGTGCTTTGAATACTTTTCTTGGAGATTCTTGATAAACATCCTCACAGACTCCTTTTCGGTGGGGACCTCAATCATCCCGGCGGAAGTTTCCCTCCATTTATTAAAGAAAGAAATAAAGCCTTCATTCTCATTTTGTCTTAGCATCTCAAGTTGTCTATGATCGGTTTCAACTTGAATATTGCACTTGTACCTATCAACGAAAGCGTTTACTATCGATTCCCAGGTAGAGGTTTTCTCCTTGTCAAGGGAGAAGAACCATTGTTGGAAAACGGTTTCAAGAGATAGTGGAAACAGAGAGGGGAACACCTTCTTATCAATACCCTTAATGGTCATTATAGTTTCAAAAGATTTTAGATGGAAGTAAGGATTATCTGTTGCCTTGAATTTTGGGATGTCATTGGCATTGAACTTATGCGGAAGAAGTTCTTTATCCAGCGAGACCCCTTGTGAACTCATGCCCTGAAATTTGTAGTTGCTAGATAGCTTGCTTAGACTCTCTTGCATGAGGTCCATCCGTTGTTGCTTTACGGGATCATCGACCTTAAGTGTGAGGAGTTTCAGTGTCTCAGTCATGATAACCAATTGATTCCTAAGCTCATTGACTTCTTCTTGAGTTGCCATTATCTTCTTAGACTTCCTCTTTTGACGAATCGGTTTATCAAAAAGCGAGACTTGAATAAAGAGGTTGTCCTTGATTAATGGCCCTTCTCTCCTCGATCAAGTACTGTGGGAAAGGAATTTGGGGATACTTATTGTTAATTATTTGACTTAAACTTTATTCAACATGCCATGGATGGAGGAGGTGAAGAAAAATGGAAGAATGTGAAGAAGATTTAGACGGAGGGATATGAAGAATTAGGAGTAGAATGTACCCCCCAACTCAAATGACGGAAAGACCGACTCATGCATGGACCTACGACATGGTCATGGTGATGTGTACTCAAAGTGTGTGCTAAGACTAGTGAGTGTAGGTGACATGTTAAGACTCGTGTCGTGACCATGTGGCTAGACTATGTGACCAAGACTCGATTAATGACTTGACAAGGTGTTATTGACAGCGAAAATTAACCGAATTGAACAGGAAACTGATTAATTAGACATTAGGTGATGACTCGACAAATAATCCGAACTGTCGGCCAAGCGACAGGACTGGCGTCACAATATGGTGCTTGGCGCCAGACTTTTTAGTAAATGTCTGGCGCTACACACCATACAGTGGCGCTACAGCCCAGATTTTGGCACCAATATTGGAGCTTCGGTCTGGGACTGTTTTCGATATTATTAGTCAACTGGGGTATGCCTAAAGTTATACTAGGTCAATTCAGATTAAAAGAAGAAAAAAAAAACTTTATTGACTCGAATTAATTAATTAATTAGGCAAAGTTCTTTAAGTCATTAATTATAATCTCAACACAAATCAACAAACGGTTAAGAGAAACATGGAATATATATGCACAACAAATAATGCACAATTAGTCAAGTAGGCACAATATGATGCAATGAGTTCGCAACCTAACCATGGCTCTAGTCCTCTAAAGTTCGGGATATGGTTTAGTCAAATAGGGTCCATGGTTAATTGTCCAGATGCACCGCGTAGAAGCCTAACCGTGAAGGGTTAACGCGTGTGGATAGAACACCGCGAGTTTTTAGAAAAAAAAACTCGCTTCCATGGTTTGGTGAATTCAACCTCTCAGATGTACCCTTTGTTGCCAGGAGCGTTCAATCAGGTAGATAGAGCATGAATTCCCAGAGGGTTATGTCCATATGTAGAACACATATGGGTTTCAGAAAAGTGAGAAAAAATTCAATCAGGAAGTAGGATCGAGCAAACAATACGAAAAACCGGTCGAAATTAGAACGCATATTTCTGGCTCGGTATTGGGGGAAATTGGCGCCAACAAACAGAGACTGGTGCCAACTTTTAACTGTAGCGCCTGGCGCCAATACTGGCGTCTGGCGCTACGGCTAAAAGTTTGGCGCCAAGCTCTGGCCCCTGACGCTACTTCCCACATGCCTCTGCAGCTTTCTGTGCTCAATAAAATCATCCTGTTTCGCACGGTGTTATTTCCGTCCTAGTTGTGAAAGACATTTCTCAAATTTCCTACGTGTAAAATCCTATGTTTTTGACTCATTACGGATGGTCTTTCTAATGAGAACCTTTTTATGCAATGCCACAATGTTAATCAAAATTACGCACATGAAATACTTAGAACTTTTCGAGTCTCATCCACTCATTCTAAATCATTGCCGAAACAAATTCAGGAATTAAAATAGAAATCCTCCCCAGCGGAGTCGCCAAAAACTGTGGGGAATAGTTTCAAGCCTTTAAAATCCCACTAGCTTGAACCCCACTGTGATCATACACTAAAGTACGGTGGCGTCCAAAAGGGAAGAAGATAGAGCAAAAGAGTCGCCAACAAGTTTTTAAGGAACTTGTAAACCCTTCACAAGGTGAAGGTTACACCCCTTAACGATCCAAGAGATCGTCAACTCCATAAGGTCATGAACCAAATAAGGGTTCGGGGATGATGGTACAAATCCAACCTAAAAGAGATTGAACCTGCCCTAATAATAGGCCTCTACTTTATTCTGCTCGTATTCATGCGCGCTTTCTGATTAACATGCAATCAATAGGATTAACCCTAAACCTGTTTATCTATGTTGGTTGAATTTAATGCACAAACAAATCTATTATTGGCGATCACTTGAAATTATAATCACAATTAACCTAACAAGATTATTAATTATCTTATTAAGCGTGATTGCAAATACCAATTCCCTTTAAACATACAATAAAGGTGATCAAGCAATAACAATATAAAATAATGTATCAAGCAACATAATAATGAATATCATCATCATAAAAATAAATTATAATTGAAATAATCATCATAATAATTATAATAGAAAATAATCATCATATTAATAATAATTGAAATAATTATCATAAATAAAATAATCATCAAAATAATAATATTCATAATCATTATAACAATTATAATCATAATCATATTCATGTTAATATTAAAGCATAATAAAAATAGCAAGATCCTAGGCATGATACTAACAAGATTAATAACAAACCCTAGCATGTCACTAAGCAATAAAAATAAAATCTTTAGCCCTAACATGATACTAACATGAATAAATATTAGGAAGAACATAGGAAGCATCGTACTTTTAATCATACTTAATATTAAAGTTACCCTAGACATGATACTAGGAATTTATTGTTGTCACCCTAAACATCAAATTAAGGAAAACATCCTAACATGATACTAGGAATCAAAAAAACAATCTAAGCATGATTTCTACATCATAATATCAATTAAACCATTAAAGTACTTACTTGGATGCCTCGTACCTCTATCTAATAACAAAATACACACGTTAGTAACTTCAAGGAAAACAATAATCAAAACAATTAAATCAAATAATGTAAAGAGAGATTTGGGACCAAACCCTCAGAAATTAAAACCTTTCACGTCTAGGGCGAAGGCAACTTCGAATATGGCTAGGTGTTTCTAGATCTTGCGAATGCGGAATTTTGTATGTTGAAAACAAAGTTTAGAAAAGAATACTAAAGAATTAATTAAAGCTTGAGAATGAAAAGAATTGGTGAACGATCGGTGTAGATGATAATTGATGCTTGTTGATGAATGTCGATAATGAATAATGAAGATAGTTGGCAATTGGTGAATGAAAACGGAGTATTTGATACGATATTTATAGAGAAAATCATCCAAAAAAGATAATTTATCAAAACAGAGTCTGAAGATCACAAAACCACTTTGGCACCAGCCCTGGCTCATTGGCGCCAGGACTAGTGGCTAGCGCCAGGCGCCAATACTGGCGTCTGGCGCCAATCCTGATTCCAGGCGCCAAGGCCTGGGGTTGGACGCCAAACCGACTTTCAACGCGTTTTCGAAAATCTGATAAATTTCCCGTACTGGAAGATAAAATAATATAATTTCAGTCGAAAATGCTATTTAATCTAATTAAAACTCTGAAGAGTCCTAACTGAATTAAGAATGATAAAACCTTCTAAAATGTTCTAGAAGACCAAAACCATTCCTAATTACATTAGGAATGATAAATCATATTAGGCCCTCCCCTAGATCATTGGGCCGTATTTAAAACTCAAACCGGGCCCAGTTCAGTAAATTGGCCATAAATTCCTCAATATTCATCGGAATTGGGCTTATAATATATCGTTGGAAAGGTCTTTGCAATCCCCATCCAATTACACCACTATTGGACCCATATCATGGACCAACCAAACTGGATTGGCTGTTTTCTTAAAATAAAGTTTTCAAAAAACAGAGAGAAGAGAAAAGAAAAGAAATAAAACTTTCCGCAACACTAGACCTTTCCACACTTTTGTTTCATTCGATTATGATTCGACGTGAAAGGCACTCATCACTGGTTTTGGTTTTGGGGAGACACAAATGGGTGTCTACACTTGGCCTCCCTGTTAGCCGCCTCCTCAGCTTCCTTCAAGATATGGGAATTAAACTCATCATTTCCTTATCAAACTGAACCTTCCAAGTTTTAGAGTTGGCTAACGGCTGCACTGCTGCCCAGGCCGCACGCATGATGGCTTCGTTATCATCCATCATTTTTTTGAACAGGGACTATTTTTCCTCCTCCATCAGAGACCTATACATGGTTCTGAGCTGGGTTTCTTGGTTATGCAGCCGCCCTCTAAGTCTTTTGACCGTCTCTTCGAGGTCATCAGCCTTCTTTTGCGCCTCCTTAAGGGGCTTCAACTTCTCCTTGAGGCCCTTGACCTCATCTTGGAGCTCCTTGACCCGCCTCCTCGCTAGGTTCACGTTCTGCCGGAATTGCAGATTTGCCAACGCTTGGGAATACAACATATCAAGTGTCAGAACTTCATTTTGGGCAATCTCAAACTGAGCTTTGTCCAACAAAGAGGCGGCCCGAGCATTCGCTGCCTTTACCTCTTCGGTCTTGTCGTTGAGTGGTTTATTAAGACCACTTACACGCAGCATAGCCTGCAGATGGCCAAGACAAAAGAACACATCAAAAACCATTCGGTTTACCCATCAATCAAGTCAAAAGACACAAGTCTTACCTTGCAATGAAATGCTAGTATGGTGTCAAGGTCAAGAGTCCCGACTCCTTTGACGAACACCTTGTCCTCAAGATCAAGCGTCCTGAGCATTTGTTTGGCCAGCTGAAGGACAGTTGGCCTCGCTGGAGCATCTGTCAATACGAGCAAAATAAACTAAGTAAGAACTTTGAAAAGACAGTTGCATTTTTAATCACTGAAGAATATGGCCGGATGTATTACTTTCCTCCCCATTGCGGCATTGATGCCGCCTACTGAGCTAACAATAGTATTGAGTGGCTTGCCACTCTTCGACACTCTTTGCTGAGCGTCCGGCTTGGATGGAGTATGGGTGGGGGAGGAGGCGCCCGTTCCCTTCTTCGGCTTGTGGGCAATGTGTTTTTTGCGGCTTTGAGTGACATCGCTAGCCGTTTGCTTCCGTAGATTGGGATCCGGCTGTGAGGTGGGAGCAGGCTTTGATGAGCCACCCTACAAGAAGAGTTTCAATGTAAGCCTTTAATGAAAATTCAAACAAGTGGAAATCTATTGAATCGTTACTTGAGGAGTGTCGCCTGGCGGCTCTACTTCGGTCGTTCGTTTGAGGTTTGAACGATAGAAAGCAGCAGAGACAACCGACTTCTTGTGTAACGAAAGCTTTGACATTACTATGTCTACACAAAACAACAATATGAGTTAGAAACTTGGATAAATAATAATCAATATGGGTAGCAAAGTAAGAAAATTCAAACGGCTTCCTACCTCTCGGCTTTTCAGAACTAAGGCCACAAGCGGCCAAATACAACCGTCCGAGAGCCACTCGAATCGAGGAATGTAACTTTGAGGAGTTACCTCGTTGACCCCCGTTACCTCGTTTTTTCGGACGGCCACAGAAAACAGGCCCCGATCAGAAATCTCATCCTGCGCTCGCCTTGGTACAAGCGGCATGGCCTTCTTCCCAGTAAGAAGGGGCAGCTCCTTGGTCCTACGGTTGTACCGCTTGTTTCTTTTGAAGATGGGGAAGAGATTATGTAAAACTTGGGCCTATAATCCTTTCATTTGTTCACCTTCCGCAAAGCCATCATATAGCGTTTGTGGCTGGTTAGAGTGAACCAGCCGTCCCCCTTGCATGTGGAGTCTTGCTCAGGTAGTGCATATGAGCAAACGCCTCGAAGCTGGGCTCCACCTCCAACATCTCACAGGCGGTAACGTAACCCAGTATATTAACCCAAGAGTTGGGGGCTAGTTGCCAAACACCCAGTTGGTATCCGTCCAAAATCCTCTCCACGGCCGGATGGAGAGGGAAGCGCAGTCCTGCCTAAATGGACGCCTCGTAGCATCCAAAGCACTGGTCACCATAGCTGGCCATTTCATGCTAGGAGACCGTGTCCTCAACATCTGGCACGGACAGGAAGAAACCATGTCTCATGACATTGGCGAAAATAAACTTTCCAAAGTCATCTGTCATCTTGTCGCGCCTGCTCTTGGAAACGTGGAAAAAAAAAAAGGAGCACGTTCCAGCCGCCGCGTAGCAGACGGCTCTTCCCAGCCCCTCTCCCTACTCTTCGGAGATGGACTCTCGGGCAGCTTTAAGATTGGACTGCGCCTCCTCCGAGTCAATTGAGGCATTGTCAAAAGATGATGACATGGAGTCATCCTTAGAGATTTCATCAAAGCTGGGGGCCTGCAAGCTGGTGCCAGCAGTGTCCTCCCCCATCTTGGCATCCAGCACTTATTCACTCGGCCCGGGGCTTTGTTATCCATCATATGACTCTCTTAAAAATGAGTTACTTGGGGTACTAGGATTACTTGGAGGGTCTCTGCTAATCTCAAAGACAGGCACCCTAATGGAGCCATCCGAGTAGACTGTCTCGCTTTCCGTATGGTACCATGAACAATTCAACCTATATCTCCGAGTCGTTTGCTTTGTTCTGGCCATCGTGTCCTGTAGGGGCACAGTTACTATCGGATTTGGAGATGCACTCAAAGGGTAGTTCTCAAATGAGCATTTGGCACTCCTAGTTCTAGATTCAGCCGTCCCCAGTGACCCGCTGATCGCTAATCAAGGTCGTGCCGGATGCGTTTGGGAAATCATTTTTGAAAAAGAAAAATGCAAAAAATTATGTAAAGAAAAGATCAGACGATTACCTTAGAAGAAGGTACTAGAGGCACTTAGTCTCGAACGTCTGCTTGAACAAGCAGACGAGCTGGCCGAGTGTCGGATGCTGTAAAAGTCAAAGTCTTTAAAAGTTAGAGATTCAAGATTCTCCCTAAGATTCACGCAAGTGTGAATCCAAGGGAGGTCAACCCTCCTATTTATAAAAGGGGTAAAAGATTTGGGGTAAAACCCTAGATTTAGGTAAATAGTAAAAAGTAACTTCTCGACCAATCAAAGGCCGACACCTGTCACAGGCGCCACGTGGCATGCCACGTGAAGGGGCAAATGATTTGGGGTATTTAATACCCCCAAGTGGACCAATGAGAGAGCGACACGTGTCCCTCTGGGAGGCATCCAAATGGAACCTCCAGATGCGTGACACGTGTCACTCAGATATTCCCCCTTGGAAATTGCGGCCTTCAAGGTCAAAACTTCAAGGGCACCGCAAAACGGCGTTGCCCTAATCCCTAAGTCATCAAACCCTAGGGTAGGGCACGTTTTCCTAGGACCCTATAAATAGGGGGATTCCCCTAATAATTGGGACAGTATTTTGACACCTCGAACTTTCCGTCTTAATCATTAAGGCATTTATTGCTCTCTAAAACAAAGAACACCTGAGCTTGGAATCCGAGCAGATAACATACTTTTCTCACGTTTTACTTTGATCCGTACTAACTTAATCTTCGGAGGCGGACCTCCGACCATTCGCAGCTCCGTTTGTTTTTTCAAGTACAGGCAACCCTAGCGAATCAAGTCTTTGAGTTGTAACTCTCCCAAGGGACACAAAAAACCCTAAAACACTATCCACCTCGGTGACCAAGAGACTACTTTTACTTGCCCATATGGTACGTTTGCTTATAGGAGAATGGCACTCGGACTTTGTAATGCTCCCGTAACATTTCAACAATGTATGATGAGTATCTTTGGGGATATTTTGCAAGAGGAGGTGGAAGTGTTTATGCATGAATTCTCCGTAGGTGGAGTTTCCTTTGAGGCATGCTTTAAAAATCTTGAGAAATGTTTGGCTAGGTGTGAGAGGGTGAATTTGGTATTGAATAGCGAGAAGTGTCACTTTATAGTTGAGGAAGGCATAATCCTTGGGCATAAGATTTCTCACAAAGGCATAGAGGTGGACAAGAAAAAGATTGAGGTTATAGAGAAGTTGCCACCTCCGGTTAATGTGAAAGTTGTGAGATCATTCTTAGGACATGCCGGGTTCTGTAGAAGGTTTATCAAATACTTTTCTCTCATATCAAAGCCTCTAGATGATCTTTTCCAAAAGGATATTAAGTTTGTGTTTAATGACAAATGTTTGGAAGCATTCAACAAATTGAAAAAGGCTTTGATCTCTACTCCAATTGTCCAAGCCCCTAGGTGGGATTTGCCTTTTGAATTGATATGTGATGCTAGTGATACAGCCATGGGAGGTGTATTGGGTCAAAGAGTTGATAAGAAGCTTCATGTCATTTATTACATGTCGAAGACTCTTAACGGTGCTCAAAGGAACTACACAACAACAGAGAAGGAGTTCTTGGAAATTGTTCATTCGTTTGAAAATTTTCGTTGATATTTGTTAGGGTCCAAGACAATTGTCTTCACCGATCATGAAGCCCTAAAATATCTCATTGGGAAGAAGGAGTCAGAGACAAGGCTAATTCGTTGGGTGCTTGAGCTTTAAACTTTTGACCTTGAAATTAGAGATAAGAAAGGAGCGGAAAATGTGGTTGCGGATCATTTATATAGACTTATGGATTTTCAAGTTTAATATGATAGGTCTCTTATTGAAAATGGAATGGTGGATGATTCTTTGTATGCTATAGATGTGAAGAAAATCCCATGGTTTGCCCATTTGGTTAACTATATTTCTTGTGGGGAGTTTCCTCCTTCATTCACCAAGAATCAAAGAAAGAAGCTTAAGAGGGAGGCTAGGTGTTATGGGTGGAATGAACAAATCTTATATAAGAGAGGTGTTGATGGCTTGTTGCGTTGATGTGTGCCAAATGAGGAGATACCTAATGTGTTGAAGATGTGCCACTCGGATCCAAGTGGTGGTCACATGGGTTGTTATATATTTGGAGTAGCACTCGAAATACACAAGGGATAAACCAAGGGATAGTTAAGGCTAAAGAACCAAAGGCTTCTTAGATAAAGTCACACCACTAAGAAACGGTTTGGATTCCTAAGATCACAAGCCAACTAGTAGCCTAAACTAGCTAACTAAGCAAAGGAAACGAAATTCCAAATCCAATAATTTCTGGTTTTTGTTTCTAATCCAAGAAACGAATGTAAGACGAGTTTTTTTGTTTGAATAATCTGATTTTTTCATTCACATTTGCTTGCTTTTTATAGTAAACAAGCATCCTTAAGTACAAGCTAACTTAAATGGCTTTTCAGCTCACTTGTTACACGCCTAAGCTAAGTACAAATCAGCTTTTGTTGTCTAGGTACATTAATAAAAGAAGCCTTATTTAACTAGATACATCAAAGAGAAAAATGGTGGTTTGTAACCTCCAAATTATGGATGAAATAAAATCAGAAATAAGAGAGTGTAACTCCCCCTTGATTCACGCCCAACAAAACAGCAATTTGGAGATGTATCAACCCCTTTATTCACGCCAAAAGTCAAACAGCAAAGAAGTGTAACTCCTCCTTGTTTCAAGCCTTGAAATAAGCTTGAATATATGTGGACAAGGATGTACTAGGACGCCCTTTAGATGCTCCAATGCTTACTAAAATAAACGGCCACTTAAAGGCTGAATTGAAGGCTTGTAATTTCCTTATTGAAACTGATTGTAACACCCAAGTCAAAGCTAAACCTGTTGTCTTGCTAGGCACACGATTGTAAGCAAACTCCGCATGAGGAAGCATCTCTTCCCATTGCTTGGGACGTTTAGTAGCCAAAGACCGCAGCAAGGATCCTAAAGTTCTATTAGTCACTTCGGTTTGACCATCTGTTTGAGGATGACTTTAAGTGCTAAAGTTCAATTTCGTGCCCATCTTCCTCCATAATGTAAGCCAAAAATGACTTAGAAATTTTGGATCACGATCACTCACCATGGATTTAGGTACACCATGCAAACGAACAATCTCATTGAAAAACAAGTTAGCAACATGAGTGGCATCATAAGTTGAATGACAAGCAATGAAATAAGCCATTTTAGAAAATCGATCCACAACAACCATTATAGAATCTTTCTTTTGTTGGGTGATAGGAAGTCCCACAACGAAATCAAGACTAATATCCTCCCATGGTGCTTGTGGAATAGGTAAGGGAAAAAGATAGCCTTGTGGTAGAGTATGACTCTTGGCCTTTTGACATATCACACATCTCTTTACAATGAACTCCACATCACGGACCAATCTAGGCCAATGAAAGTATTCTTGAACAAGAAGAGTAGTCTTCTCTATGCCAAAGTGTCCCGCCATTCCTCCTTCATGAAACTCTTTGATAAGAGATTCTCTTAGGCTTGATCTTGGAATGCACAACTTGTTTCCTTTGAACAAATAGCCATCTAAAATGTAATAATCTTTGTAAGCATGATTAGAACATTTTAAAAATAAATCACCAAAATCATGATCATTTTTGTAACTTGCTTTCACATCTTCAACACTAATCACCCTTGCTTTGAAAGAATTCAAGAGTGTGTATCTCCTTGAAAGCGCATCAGCTCCTTTGTTCATGGCGCCTCTCCTATGCTTGATCTGTTGTATATTTGGAGTAACACTCGAAATACACAAGGGATAGACCAAGGGATAGTTAAGGCTAAAGTACCAAAGGCTTCTTAGATAAAGTCACACCACTAAGAAACTGTTTGGATTCCTAAGATCACAAGCCAACTAGTAGCCTAAACTAGCTAACTAAGCAAAGGAAACGAAATTCCAAATCCAAGAATTTCAGGTTTTGTTTCTAATCCAAGAAACGAATGTAAGACAAGTTTTTTTTGTTTGAATAATCTGATTTTTTTCATTCACATTTGCTTGCTATTTATAGTAAACAAGCATCCTTAAGCACAAGCTAACTTAAGTTGTTGTTCAGCTCATTTGTTACACGCCTAAGCTAAAGCTACGTACAAATCAGCTTTTTGTTGTCTAGATACATTAATAAAAGAAGCCTTATTTAACTAGATACATCAAAGAGAAAATGGTGGTTTATAACCTCCAATTTAAGGCTGAAATAAAATCAGAATTAAGAGAGTGTAACTCCCCTTGATTCACGCCCATCCAAGCAGCAAGTTGGAGATGTATTTCCTCCAATATTCACGCCCAAATTCAAACAGCAAAGAAGTGTAACTCCTCCTTGGTTCAAGCCTTGAAATTAGCTTGAATGTATGTGGACAAGGGTGTACTTGGACGCCCATTAGTTGCTCCAAAGCTGACTGAATTAAACAACCAATTGAAGGCTGAAATTAAGGCTTTAGATGCTCCAATGTTGACTGATATCAACGGCCACTTGAAGGCTGAAGTTAAGGCTTGTAATTCCTCAAGGAATTTCGGATTCCAAGCTTAAATGGCTGCCATTTTGATGTATCTTTACACTTGTACTTTTGTGTGAATGTGACAATATTTTTCGAACTAAAATCAGCTAAAAAGAACTAAGAAAAATATAATTAATTTGCAAACTTAAAATATGACTAAAGTTTACAATTTATTCAAAGCATAAAATGAACTAGAATAAACTAGTTAATAAGAACAACAAGAAATTCAAGGGGTTTAATATCTTGCTGCCCAAGGATAGAATGCATAGCACCAATACATGATGTTACATCTTGAACCAAAGAAATGTCCATAACCAAGTTGTTAGGCTTGGCTACAACATTCCCCCCTTCTTGAAAAGAGTTTGCCCTCAAACTCGGCAACTCTTCAAACTCATCATAGTAAGGTGATAAATCAGCCACATTAAAGGTGCTAGAAACACCATAATCTCCGGGCAACTCAACTTTGTAAGCATTATCATTCACCTTTTCAACAATAGCAAATGGACCATCACTACGAGGACAAACCTTGGACCGCCTTTTGGAAGGAAATCTTTCCTTTCGAAGATGAATCCAAACTAAATCACCGGGCTGAAAACGGACCTCTTTTCTTTTCTTGTCATAGTATGCCTTTGTCTTTGCATTAGCTTGTTCAATTTTTGAACGAACTTGCTCATGCATAGACATGATTTATTTTGCACGCACCTCGGCATCATTGCTTAACTTGTTTAGTGAGGGAATGGGAGTGAGATCAATAGGAGTGCACGGATTGAATCCATACACCACTTAAAAAGGACTCAAACCTGTTGTCTTGCTAGGCACACGATTGTAAGCAAACTCCGCATGAGGAAGCATCTCTTCCCATTGCTTGGGACGCTTAGTAGCCAAAGACCGCCGCAAGGATCCTAAAGTTCTATTAGTCACTTTGGTTTGACCATCTGTTTGAGGATGACTTGAAGTGTTAAAGTTCAATTTCGTGCCCATCTTCCTCTATAATGTAAGCCAAAAATGACTTAGAAATTTTAAATCACGATCACTCACCATGGATTTAGGTACACCATGCAAACGAACAATTTCATTGAAAAACAAGTTAGCAACATGAGTAGCATCATAAGTTGAATGACAAGCAATGAAATGAGCCATTTTAGAAAATCGATCCACAACAACCATTATAGAATCTTTCTTTCGTTGGGTGATAGGAAGTCCCACAACAAAATCAAGACTAATATCCTCCCATGGTGCTTGTGGAATAGGTAAGGGCAAAATATAGCCTTGTGGTAGACTATGACTCTTGGCCTTTTGACATATCACACATCTCTTCACAATGAACTCCACATCACGGACCAATCTAGGCCAATGAAAGTATTCTTGGACAAGAAGAGTAGTCTTCTCTATGCCAAAGTGTCCCGCCATTCCTCCTTCATGAAACTCTTTGATAAGAGATTCTCTTAGGCTTGATCTTGGAATGCACAACCTGTTTCCTTTGAACAAATTGTTGTATATTTGGAGTAACACTCGAAATACACAAGGGATAAACCAAGGGATAGTTAAGGCTAAAGAACCAAAGGCTTCTTAGATATAGTCACACCACTAAGAAACTGTTTGGGTTCCTAAGATCACAAGCCAACTAGTAGCCTAAACTAGCTAACTAAGCAAAGGAAACGAAATTCCAAATCCAAGAATTTCAGGTTTTGTTTCTAATCCAAGAAACGAATGTAAGACAAGTTTTTTTGTTTGAATAATCTGATTTTTTCATTCACATTTGCTTGCTATTTATAGTAAACAAGCATCCTTAAGTACAAGCTAACTTAAGTGGCTGTTCATCTCACTTGTTACACGCCTAAGCTAAAGCTAAGTACAAATCAGCTTTTTGTTCTCTAGATACATTAGTAAAAGAAGCCTTATTTAACAAGATACATCAAAGAGAAAATGGTGGTTTATAACCTCCAAATTAAGGCTGAAATAAAATCAGAATTAAGAGAGTGTAACTCCCCTTGATTCACGCCCATCCAAGCAGCAAGTTGGAGATGTATTTCCTCCAATATTCATGCCCAAATTCAAACAGCAAAGAAGTGTAACTCCTCCTTGGTTCAAGCCTTGAAATTAGCTTGAATGTATGTGGACAAGGGTGTACTTGGACGCCCATTAGTTGCTCCAAAGCTGACTGAATTAAACAGCCAATTGAAGGCTGACATTAAGGCTTTAGATGCTCCAATGTTGACTGATGTCAACGGCCACTTGAAGGCTGAAGTTAAGGCTTGTAATTCCTCTTTGAAAACTGATTGTAACTCCCAAGCCAAAGCTTTGAAATTCCTTGTAAAGGAATTTCGGATTCCAAGCTTAAATGGCTGCCATTTTGATGTATCTTTACACTTGTACTTTTGTGTGAATGTGACATTATTTTTCGAACTACAATCAGCTAAAAAGAACTAAGAAAAATATAACTAATTTGCAAACTTAAAATATGACTAAAGTTTACAATTTATTCAAAGCATAAAATGAACTAGAATAAACTAGTTAATAAGAACAACAAGAAATTCAAGGGGTTGAATATCTTGCTGCCCAAGGATAGAATGCGTAGCACCAATACATGATGCTACATCTTGAACCAAAGAAATGTCCATAACCAAGTTGTTAGGCTTGGCTACAACATGCTTGATCACAAAATGAAAAGCTTACAAATACTCCACCCATTTGGCAGGGCGTGGTTGGAGTTTTTGTTGGCTTTGAAGATATTTGAGTGCTTCATGATCTGAATGAAGGATGAACTCCTTGGAAATGAGATAATGTCTCCAATGGTCCAAAGCACGAACAAGAGAAAATAACTCCTTATCATAGGTGCTATACTTCTGTTGTGCTTCATTGAGGTTTTCACTAAAGTAGGCAAGGGTACGTCCAACTTGTGACAAAAAAGCACCAATACCAACTCCACTAGCATCACATTCAACTTCAAAAACTTCATCAACGTTAGGCAAAGCAAGAATAGGTGCACTAGTAAGTTGATGTTTTACCTCATCAAAGGCCTTTTGAGCCTTGTCATTCCAAACTAACTTTTGATTTTTAGTTATCTCGGTGATAGGTGCCATGAGGGTACTAAAATTCCGCACAACTCTTCTATAGAAAGAAGCAAGTCCATGAAAGCTTCGAACTTGTTGAATGGTTTGTGGCGTGGGCCACTCACGAATTGCAGCAACTTTCTTTTCATCAACTTCAATGCCTTATGATGAGACTTTAAAGCCAAGAAAAATAACTTGGGAAGTGAAGAAATGACACTTCTCTAAGTTACCATACAATTTCTCACGTTCAAGGGCTTCAAAAACCTGTTGCAAGTGCATATAATGTTCTTCGTCCTCCCTACTATACACCAAAATATCATCAAAATAAACTACAACAAATTTACCCATGAAAGGTTGCATAACCTGATTCATAAGGCGCATAAATGTAGATGGTGCATTAGACAAACCAAATGGCATCACAAGCCACTCATAGAGGCCCTCCTTTGTCTTGAAAGCGGTCTTCCATTCATCTCCTTCGAAAATTCGAATTTGATGGTAGCCACTTCTCAAACCAATTTTAGAGAACACTTTAGAACCATGTAAATCATCAAGTAAATCATTCAACCTTGGAATAGGAAACCGGTACTTGATAGTGATTTTATTGATTGACCTACTATCAACACACATTCTCCATTCTCCATTCTTTTTAGGCACAATCAAAGTAGGACAAGCACATGGAATAAGAGACTTACGAATAAGACCCTTGGACAGTAATTCTTCCACTTGCCTCCTAATCTCTTCGGTTTCTTTTGGAGTGGTTCTATAGGCTAGTTTGTTTGGGAGCATTGATCCGGGAACAAGATCAATTTTGTGTTGTATGTCACGTTTTGGGGGTAGGCCATGGGGAATATCTTCGGGGAAGACATGGGAAAAGGTTTTGAGAAGAGGGGTGAGGAGTGGGTGTGGTTCTTTTTGTGTCGGTTGGGAAGAGGTATCAAGTTGGCTCAAAATGAATTGTTTGTGAGCTTTATACTCATGCAATTCTGATTTTATGAGAGTGGTAAGGGAAGTGGGGGGTGTGGATGTGGGGTGGTCATTTTATGAGAGTTAGAAACCGGCAGGCCACTCCTCATCCAAAGGAGAAGGCAGCCGGGACCATTGATTGGTAAAAAATTCTCCTTCTTGGGAAGAACACCAATAACACTCGTCGGACTCAGCAGCCGGTGAGAAGTAAAAAATCAACTCTTGATGCCCAGGAGATCATTAACCGGAAGAGAAACCAATCGCTGTCTGAGTCGCCTTCAACGTCGAACTTTCCAGACAGCTTCAACAATATTTCTGCAGGGAGTGCACCCTCCTTGCATGAGAGCCAGACAGGCGGTAATACCGTCCATTCTGGCCCTCACATGATTGGAGCTGTACCGTATGTGCCTAATCAGGCTTACGGACAGTATCCTCATCACTTCATGCAGCCGGCCTTCTTTGGAGGTCAGGCGGCATATCCAAATGTCCAGCCATTGGACTGGCAGCTTCGTCTGCTGCGCCTGGGTGAACAACCTTCTGCGTTCACCCAGGAGATAACCGAGGCGGCTCAGCCGGCCAAGGTTAAGAATGTGTTGGTTGGTACCTATGATGGTACCACCTACCCGGAAGACCACCTCATGGCTTACACCAACCTCATGTATCTGCAGGGGTTGGATGATGCCACTTGGTGTCGGTGCTTCCCGGCTACATTGAAGGGCATTGCCCAACAATGGTTTGGCAATTTGCCAGCCGGGTCCATCGATAGCTTCAGGAAGCTCACCTTCCTTTTTGCTTCCAACTTCTCAATGAACATCCAAAGAAAACAAGCCTTGATTTGAGCACTGTTAAGCAGGGAGAGAGAGAAGGGCTGCGCTCATATGTCTTGCGGTTCAATATGATAAGAATTCAGATTCAAGGACTGCCTGACGAGGTAGCTTTTACAGACTTTTTCAAGGGTCTGAGAGACGGGTCGACCTTTAAGTTCGACCTAGTCAGAAAAGGGGCTTTTACCTTACAAGCGGCCCTGAGGGAGGCGGAATGCTACATCCAAGCTACCAACCTCTGCTCGCCTGGTAGCCAGTTGGACTCCAAGAATTCCGACAAACAGAAAGACAGCCGGTCAGCTCAACCGGCCAAAAACAAAGAAGAGAGCAAGAAAAGAAAAGAAGTTTGGGCGGTTACTGACTCTGACCAGCCGTCCCAGAAGAAAAAGAAAGAGTTTAAACCGTAAGTCCCCAAGTACGAGTTTAATAATGACTGCAACTCCATCCTCATGGAGGTAAAGGACCGGCTGTCCATTGAGAAGCCGAATCCTATGAAGAGTTCTGTCCAGTCACGGAACAAAAGTAAATTCTGTCAGTTCCATGAGGAGGTCGGCCATGACACCAACGACTGCTTCAGTCTTCAGCGGGCGTTGGACCGTCTGGCTGACAAAGGGCTGTTGAAGTCCTACATTTCTAAGTCCCCAGCCGGGGCAAAAAAGAAAAACAAGGGTCTGTCCTCCAAGACTACCCCCCAGCCTGCTAGTAGCTCGGATACCGATAAGGAGCCGGTTTACACAATAGCAAGCGGGTTCTCCTGTGGTGGCCCTACCATCCGGGACACCAAGAGCCATCTTCGAAAGATGGACAAGGATGATGACGAGCAGGCGTCTGCAAGCCCCTCCTTCCCAGACGTCTTGATTACTGAGAAGGATAGGGGCAGCGTCCACTGTTCGCATGATGACCCGGTTGTCATTGAATGTAAGGTTGCCAACCAACTGGTTGGAAGAATCCTTATTGACACCGGCAGCTCTTCAGACATCATCAGCCTCCGGTGCTTGCAAAAGCTGAAATATAACGTCAGCAGCATGCATCCGGTCACCCACCCCTTGGTTGGTTTCGGGGGTGGGATGGTCTACCCAGCCAGAAGAATTAACTTACCTATCCGGCTGGGAGAGAAGGGCCAAGGACGACATATTGTCGTCAGATTCTTGGTCGTTGAGGAGTTGACCGCCTACAACATTATCCTTGGCCGGCCGACCCTCAACGTAGCCAAGGCAGTAATCATCCCATCTCTCATGCTCATCAAGTAAGAGAGGGATGACGGCACTGTGGGTTCCCTAAATGGGGATCAGAAGACGGCCCGGGAGTGTTATCTCTCAGCTGTCGGAGACACTGTGGCCCAAGACGGCCAGAAACCAATAGACCTTGACAATGTCAAGGATGCCGACCCTACGCCTGTCCCACCACCAGCCGGGAAGAAAAGAAAGGCACCTCTGCTGGTGGAGGTGAAGAAAGAGAAAAAATAGCAATCAGTGACCGTTGAACGGTCAGAGGAGCTCCGCCCTCAACCGGCTGGTGAAAGTATTAATCTCGTTAAGGATGAAAGCCGTCCAGAACGTACTGTGAAGGTTGGGATGGTTGCTTATGCTACTTTGGGTGCAAGCTTGCACCTTCTGCTGAAAGAATTCAAAGACATTTTTGCCTTTGAAGTGGAAGAGATGCCAGGCGTCAGCCCGGATCTCGCTGTCCACAAACTCGTTGTGGACCCCAAAAAGAATCCCATCCGGCAAAAGAAAAGAAACCACGGTGAGGAAAGAAGTCAGGCGGCAGCTGCCGAAGTCAAAAAGCTTCTAGACGCAAGGTTCATCCGGTCCTGTAATTTTCCCGACTGGGTGGCCAATGTGGTCCTTGTTAAGAAACCGAATGGGACCTGGCGCATGTGTGTTGATTACACAGACCTCAACAAGGCGTGTCCAAAGGACAGTTACCCGCTTCTAAAGATCGACAGTCTGGTCGACTCTACAGCCGGTCACGCCTTGATGAGCTTTATGGATGCCTACTCCGGCTTCCATCAGATACCCCTGTGGAAGAAAGATCAAGAGAAGACGACCTTTGTCACTGATCAGGGGTTATTCTGTTATACAGTGATGTCGTTTGGCTTGAAAAATTCGCCTGCCACTTTCAAACGGATGATTAATACAGTCTTCATTAATCAGATTGGGAGGAATGTGGAGGCGTACATTGATGACATGATAGTCAAATCTAAGCTACAGACAAATCACCTTGCTGATCTCCAAGAAACATTCACCACCCTCAGGCGGCATAGGGTTATGTTAAATCCTAAGAAATGCGTCTTTGATGTTGAGTCTGGGAAGTTTCTCGGATTCCTAATTGATCAAAGGGGGATAGAGGCTAACCCTGAAAAGATACAGGCGGTAATAGACATGAAGTCACCCCGTTCTGTCAAGGAAGTGTAGAGACTCACCGGCTGTCTGGCCTCCCTGGGGAGGTTCCTCAGCCGGTCAAGCGACAAGTGCCTCTACTTCTTCCAAGCAATCAGGAATAAGACCAGATTTGAATGGGGGGATGAGGCTGAGACGGCATTCCAGAGGTTGAAAGAGCATTTACATTCTCTACCTAGGTTGGTCAGTCCTTTACCTAGGGAGACGTTGTACATGTACTTAGCCGTCTCAGATCATGCCCTCAGTGCCGTTCTCCTTGCTGAGCGAGACGGCATGCAGCTCCCGGTTTACTTCATTAGCCATGTTCTTAAAAATGCTGAACTCCGGTATCCCATGGTTGAAAAATTTGGCCTTTCTCTGTATATGGCTTTCAAAAAATTGAAGCCCTACTTTCTGGCACACCCGGTGGTGATTTACACCGACTAGCTACTCAAGGGGCCAATGTCTACCTTGGACTCATCCGGGAGAATGTTGAAATGGGCTTTTGAAATGCAAAGTCTTGAAATCACTTACCAACCAAGAAAGGCAGTGAAAGGTCAGGCGTTTGCCGACTTCATTGTTTAAATGACCCGTCCGGTGGCTCCGGATAATCTTGATCAGGTTTGGAAAGTGTATGTAGACGGTAGCTCTACTAAGAACGGCAGTGGTGCAGGCGTAATTTACGAGTCTCCTGAAGGGGACAAATTTGAGTATGCAATACGCTTCAAATTTCAAGCCTCTAACAATGAGGCGGAATATGAAGCCCTGCTAGCCGGCATTCGCATGTGTAAGGCGGCAGGGGCCATGAAAATTGACGCCTACTCTGATTCTCAATTGGTCGTTAGCCAGTATAAGGGAAGCTACGAGGCTACTCATCCGGCTATGATTAAATATCTTCAGACAGTCAAAGAAGAGACCAAGGCACTTGAGGAATTCCGTCTGAGTCAAGTGCCTAGGTCGGAAAACAACCAGGCGGATGCATTATCAAAGCTGGCGTCTTCCGCCTGCCATGATACGCCTCGGTCAGTCTTTTGGAAGGTTCTTGAAAAGAGAAGCATCTATGAGGATCCCATTGGAATTCTGGATCGAAGCTCTACCTGGATGGATGGCATCTGGGCCTACCTTTTAGACGACACACTTCATGATTCGCCACAGGAAGCAGCCGTCCTGAAAAAGCGAGCTGCAAGCTTCGAGTTGAAAAATGGAGAACTCTTCAAGGCGGGGTTTCTGAAGCCTTTGTTGAAGTGTGTCACCCCAGAAAAGGGGAAAGAAGTTCTCGAAGACTTGCACTCAGGATTCTGCGCCTCTCATATAGGCGGCAGATCCCTAGCCGTCAGAGCCAGACGACATTATTTTTGGCCCACTCTTGAGGCAGACGCCAAGGAATTGGTGAAGAAATGTGACAAATGCCAAAAATTTGGCAAGCTTATTCACCGTCCGGCTACTCATCTGACGGCCATCCACAGCCCAATACCGTTTGCAAAATGGGGCAGGGACATTCTAGGTCCTTACACACCTGCTCCAGGCGGAAAGCGCTACATCTTGGTGGCTGTGGATTATTTCACCAAGTGGGTGGAGGCTGAGGCGGTTAAAAACATCAAGACCTCAGACGTAATTTCCTTCATTTGGAAGAACATTATCACCCGGTTTGGGGTACCTATGTCTATGGTGTTTGATAATGGTCCTCAGTTTGAGACGCCTCAGCTAAAAACTTGGTTGGGAGATCAGGGGATCTCAAGCTATTTTGCATCTGTTGGCCGGCCCAAGCAAACGGCCAAGTTGAAGCCTTCAATAAACTCATCTCAGACGGCATTAAGAAGAAAATAGAAAGAGCCGGTGGCTTATGGGCAGAAGAACTAATCCATGTCCTATAGGCCATCCGGACAACAGCAAAAGGGGCAACCGGTGAAACCCCATTTCTCATGGTTTACGGTGCTAAAGCTATCTTGCCCATCGAACATTACGAGCCGACTCTCAGAGTCATGCTATATGATGAAGAGGCAAACTGGGAAGCAATGCGCCTGGCATTGGATTCACTCCCAGAACGCAAGGGCAATGCCGCCTTGCGTCATGAGATTTACCGTCTGAGAATGACTAGAGCCTACAATAAAAAAGTACACAAGCGTCCCTTGAAAGTTGACGACTTAGTGTTACGAAAAATGGAGGCAACCAGTAGGGCAAATGAGCTGGGAAAGCTAACCCCAAATTGGGAAGGCCCCCACCGGATCTATGAAGAAGTAAGGGACGACACCTACCGCCTTGAAAGCCCAGACGGCATGCGCCTGCCTAGAACTTGGAATGTAGACAATCTAAAAAAGTACTACTTATGAGAATGTAAACTTTTTGTAAACAATGAGTCAATTAATGAAGATTCAGACTTTGTTTGCAAAATTGAGTTATTTTTTGATTACCGATCCGGGTAATACCCAGACGGATTTTTCATTTACCTAACTAAGTTCGATACTTAATAAAGGTTACATTTGTTTGACTGCCTGGGTAATACTCGGATATTCGGATCTCTTGTTTATTTAAGTTTGATACTTTGTTTATTTAACTAAGTTTGATTATCCGCCTGGGTAATACTCAGACGGATTTTTCTTTTACCTAACCAAGTTTGATACCTGGTAAGATTAAATAATTGCCTGTCCGTCTGGGTAATACCCAGACAGACTCGTTTGTTTAAACAACTAAGTTCGATACTTAGTGTAAATTCAATACTTCGACTAAAAACTAACCACAAAAACGTTTAGTGGCTATACAACCGGTCTCAAACATGACCAGAGGTTAAAATGGCCAGATGGTTGCACATTTTATAAAATCGGCTGTCCTAACATGGACAAAGGCGTCCGGCGACACCCCTCCGGGTGCAATCGTCGCAGAGAACAGACTATTTGTCGGTTCTACGTACCCATGCAGACGACAAAGATTGAACGACCTAATTGGTCAACTCATAGCCGTCTGACCAAAATGACCTGTGAAGAATGATCAAGTTGCCGAATACCGGATGCCATGGGGCATTAGTCGGTCACCGGCTGAAGGTCTCACTTAGGTTATCTATTCCAAAATTGCACTTCCCACCCCAATTGGGGCAAAAGAGTTGTTCAATGGCTATGAAATCTCTACCTAGACGGACAAACTCCGTCTGGGTAGTGACTGGAACGCCTGTTAGTGTACAGCTGTGCACTTGGTTTGGGGCAATCAATACTGTGATTGATTGACTTACAAACATATCATGCTCTTTGCAGCATCAGACGTTTTCAAGTCAATCAACCAACTCCACTTGAAACCAATCACACAGCCGTCCAGGGGCAAGGACAGCCAGACTATTGGTTAGTTAGGCAAAAAATCGCCGCATGCTTTTGATAAGTTAGGCAAAAATGAAAAATTAAAATTTGCACAAAATAAAAATTCAAATGCAAAATGATAAAAACTGACTCAGTCGGTGCATTTCATAAAAGTCCACCCAACCAAACGGTTGTAGTGGATCAAATGTTAACCGGACCCCGTCCGGGAGAAAGAAATTGTTAATTAACTCGGCTCCTTAGCCGGTAAAAACAAGGATACTCGGCACGCAGGCCGGAAAAAGCAAGTTTTGGCATACAGCCGCAGAATAAAAGAAAAAATAAAAAAGCTGAGATTGGCATACTGTCGCTGAATGGTCACTTCTGGCTGCAGACGGTGCCTCCTGGTCCTCCTCCTTCTCCTCGTTATCTGAGGGTATCTCCTGTGCTTCACCAGGACCAGGAAGCTCAGGCGCGGACGGCTCGTAGTTGGAGTTGACCCAGGCTTCGAAAGAGGCAGGCTCTGGCTCGCCTTGTTCTCTCAAGTACACCACGTACTCGGCATAGCTGTGCGCCAGTGCCCAGATGCTTTAATCCGCGTCTGGGTACAAGGCAGCCCAGGCAATCTTCATACGGGCGTCATTATAAGCGTCACTCTCAGCAACAAGGCGGTTTTTCTCCGCCTCCAACGTTGCTGCAAAGTTTATCTGAGCCTGAGCAGCCTCCTTCTCCAGCCTTTGAACCTTGGTCTTCAATTTAGTGTTCTCTTCGGAAACACCTTTAAGTGTGCCAAGGTCCGTCTGGGCCTTCTTGAGGGCCTCATCAGCCTTCTTGGCGCTCTCGTTCGCCTTCTTCTGGGCCTCCTCCGCCTCCTTCTTAGCCGTCTCAGCATTCGTCGCCCGCTGATTGGCCGTCTTCAGATCTGACTCTAGCTGCTGGATTCTAGACTCCTGTGTCATAATTATTGCTTTAGTTTCAAGTTCATTTACGATAGTCGAGTGTAAAGCAATATTATCAGAGTCTATGGCGGACTTCTTGGCCCTTTTTACCTCTTCCCGTTTGCGGGAATAAGGACGTTTGAGCCCGTCCACCCGCAGCATGGCTTGCAAAAAGTCAGGCGGCATAAGTATTGCAGGCGGGATAAAACACTTGGAAAAAATAAAATTGAATTGACAAGTTTCTTACCTCAGCTAGAAGGGATAAAATGCGTTCAAGATTGAACGTCTCTATCCCAGGGATATTGTCCTTATCCTTCTTCCGGACGGCTTCCAGCATGGCCTTGGCGTGCTTCTGGACGTCTGGCCAGTGGGGAGATTGATCTGCACCACAATCAATACGTGATGAGTGCGAAACTAAGGCAGCACCTATTTGTTGTCGGCTGTCTGAAGATGACGTCTGTTGAGAGTGGGATTTCACCCGTAAAGGCCACCCTAGCTCAAGCGGGGATTCAAAAGGGTTCTTACCTTCAGAGCCGGCCAAGCAGGAACCGCTTGCAGGCGTGGTGAACCACGCGGCTGCTGATAAGGGGTTGACGAGATCAAGGCACAAGCTGCCGCCTATCTTCTCGTTTCGCCCCGCTATCCGCATCTGCTGATGCCCGGCTGAGGCGCTAGGAGTTGACGCAGAGGTGGCTTTTTTAATTTTGTTAAGAACGGCGGGGTTCTCCTCCCTAGCCCGTTTGAGTTGTTTCTCTAACGACTTTCCAACCTCTCCACCCTGTGAAAAATAACCAAAGTCAAAGTTAGCATCCAGGCAAAATAGCTTTTAAAATCAATTTAAGAAAGGGTCAGGCGCTTAATACCTTGGCCTTGACCTCAGCCGCAGCTTTCTCCACAAGATCTTTGCGGATGGTTGCAGAAGACCGCTTGGGAGTTTTCTCCGACTGCAACATGTTTAATGCTTCTTCTGCAAAAAAAGAAAGAAATTGGTCAATATCATAAATCAATTTCAATAGAAAAATACTACAGACGGATATAAACTCAGGCGCATACGTTTTGTAAACATGTGCCCTAGCCCGCAGGCGGCTAGGAAACACTCATCCCTGAACCAGGCGCTCTTGGGGATCCAGTTCTTGGGGACTTTTATTGTTTCCCCGGTTGACAGAGTTGCGTCTGTGAGGCCGAAAAAGTCTGCCTCAATTATCTTGTCAAAATCTTCCTCTGGGATCCGGGGAAGAGCGCACTTCCTGCCCAACAAGTCGGGCTTTTTATTGTACAGACGGAATTCATAATTCTCCCGTCTGGTTGGGGCTGACATCAGGTAGAACCTGTGCTTCCAGCCATTGAATTTTGAGACCTTGTCCAAGGTCATCATATACTGAGGCTGCGTGGTTAGAGTGTACCACGCCCCCCAGCCGCCTAGGCTTCTGCTAAGATAGTGCATACTAGCAAAAGCCTCCCAGCCGGGGTTAAGCCCCTGAAACTCGCAGGCGGCAACATACCCCAGAATATTAGTCCAAGAGTTGGGGGTAAGTTGCCAGACTCCAAGGCCGTAGCCACTTAAAATTTCCTTCACCGCCTGGTGAAGGGGGAAGCGAAGGCCAGCTTTGAATGTCGCCTCATAACAGCCGAAATAGGTGTTGGCATTCTGTTCATCGTTCTCCCAGGCGATGGTGCCATTCTCAGGCGGCACCCGGATCCTATACCCGTCACCTAGCGGGTGCATTTGAGTAAAATTCTTTAAGTTTTCCTCCATTTGGATCCGGTCCTTGGAGGAGACGTGGATGTTAAAGGTATAATCCTTCTCGTTCCACTTTTTCTTTTCTTCCTCCTCGCTATCCGGAAGCGGGGGTAAGTCGTCACTGCTCTCAGAGTTAGAGGCGGAGCTGTCGCTCTTCGTCTCCTCCTCACTTTGATTCAAGGGGCAGAGGCGGCCTCGTCGCCGCCTTGGTCACATTCCTCCAAGAAGGAATCAGCAGGAGTTGAAGGGGCGCGCGGAGGGGATCTCTCTAGAGCCGTCTAGCCTCCTTCGCTTTTGTAATTTGGATCAATCGCCTAAGCCATGGTGTCCTGCACAGACACATAACTGGTCGGAATCCAAGCCAAAGGGTGGTCCCAACACCCCGAGACGGCACTCCCAGTCCTAGACTCAGCCGTCCCTGGTGACCCGCTGGACTCTAACCTAGGCTGTGCCGTGTGTGTTGGTGATGCATCCATTTATTGCAAGAAATATGTACAAGTGGTGAAAAAAGAAAAAGAGCTGAGAGAGACAGAGACGGTACCTTTGGATTTGATATCTGAAACTAGGCGGATCCGGTTGGGTCGGTGGAAAACGAGCTCTCTTGTTTGCGCCTGACTCAGATGGATGACTTCTAATCTCTCAAAGTTTTCTCTCTAGAAAGTTTTTGTAAGCGTACAAAATTATGAGGGTAAAACGGCTATATATAGAGGGTAATACGGGGGCATTTCCGTAATTTACTCGGAAGGTGAACGGTTACTCTTTAACGGTAAAATTACCGCCAACCGGAGCTTGACATGTGTCACAGATGCCACGTGGCGTGCCACATCACATCTGTGAGGGGCAAATGTTTAGGGTAATTTTACCCCGCCACGTGGTCCAATGAGAGGATGACACGTGTCAGCCTCAGGATGGCCCAAAGTGGACCAATCCCTGCTTGACACGTGTTATTTTGGGTAAAATTACCTTGCCACGTGGCGGCCTGAGAGCACGACACGTGTCTACCCATTATTAGGACACTTGTCCTTGCCATGTAGGT
Organism: Chenopodium album; assembly: GCF_948465745.1. Taxonomy (NCBI): domain Eukaryota; kingdom Viridiplantae; phylum Streptophyta; class Magnoliopsida; order Caryophyllales; family Amaranthaceae; genus Chenopodium; species Chenopodium album. The sequence goes on along the minus strand of NC_137834.1, from coordinate 48,513,195 downwards.
CTATGCAAAGGCCGATTGAGAAGTGACACGTGGACACCACTGTCACACCAAGGAATGACGGCTTTCAAAGCCCAATTCCCCATGACTTGTCATAGCCCACCAAATCTAGGTCACATGACCTAGAGTAAGGGCACATTTTTCCATGACCCTATAAATAGGGAGAGATTTCCCTTTTTTGGGAACAAGTTGATTAAATCATTTATTACATCACCTGCATTCTCTTAAACATCAGAGAAAGCACCTGATCTCGGGATTTGTAAAGATCTCACCTATATTTCCGCACCTTTTTACTCTCTTACACGTTCTAACTTGACCGTCGGAGGCGGAACTCCAACCAACAGGAGTTTTCGTTGTTTTGCAGGTATAGGCCGCGCCGGACCAATCTTCGAGTTGTAACTCTCCCGAGGGACTAAAAACACCCAAAACATTTGGCGCCGTCTGTGGGGAGAGTACCTCAAGATGGTTCAAGAGTCTGTACCACATTCTGATCCTACCAACCTGCCACCGGTTATCCAACCGGTAACTTAAGAAAATCCGCAACCGGTTCCTCAACCGGAGAGCTCTGGTATTCCTCCTCCAAACAGTCGCCCCCAACCAGAGGTTGTCACTGAGGATGAGGATGATGATGATGATGAAGTGGAGACGTATATAGCCAAGGATGGCTCCTTTGTCTCAAGATACAGACGTTCCAGAGACCAGCTGGAACGGAACTTTGACCAGGTGGGTCCAAGCAAAAGGCCCCTTAGAAAATCAGAACGGAAAGCCCCCAAGAGCAGGGGGGACACCCCAGTCACTCGGGAGGAACTCCTGAAGTTCATGAACTCCTTCAAGGGTGAAATCAAAGAAATGATCAGCAAAGGCAAGGTTGGTTCTAGCAAGAGCCACCCGGCGAAGAAGACTCCTTCTTCTGCAAAGATGAAGCCAGTAAGGGATAGGCAGCCGACTCCCCATCCAAAGGAGAAGGCAGCCGCACGACTTGACTGGACTAAGATCCTCCTGCCCACTGGGCCTTTGAGGAACATCCGACATGATCAGCCGGAACCCAGCAAAAAATCATCTCATGACGCTCGGCACATCATCGAGCGAAGAAGACATCAACAGCTGTCTAAGTCAGCCTCAACCTCGAACTTTCCAGATAGCTTCAAGGAAACCTCTGTAAGGAACTCATTGTCCTTACATGAGAGTGGAACTGGTGGCAAGTCCGCTCAGCTTGGTCCCCAACTGATTAGACGCGCCCCACCTGCGCCTCAGGCGCCATATGGTCAGTATGACCTTCAATTCATGCAGCCAGCCCCTTTTGGAGGTCAGGCGGCATATGTCCAGCCTCTGGACTGGCAGCTCCGTCTGCTTAGACTTGGTGAACAACCTTCTGCGTTCACCACGGAGATAACCGAGGCGGTTCAACCTGCCAAGGTTAAGAATGTGTTGGTTGGTACCTATGACGGTACCGCCAACCCAGAAGACCACCTCATGGCGTACACTAACCTCATGTATTTACAGGGGTTTGATGATGCCACCTGGTGCCGTTGCTTCCCGGCCACATTGAAGGGCATTGCCCAGCAATGGTTTGGCAATCTGCCAGCCGGATCCATTGATAGCTTCAGGAAGCTAGCCTTCTTGTTCGCTTCCAACTTCTCAATGAACATCCCTGCAAAGAAAACAAGTCTTGACTTGAGCACCATCAAGCAGGGTGAGAAGGAGGGCCTTCGCTCATATGTCAGGCGGTTCAACCTGACCCGGATTCAAATCCAGGGGTTGTCTGACGATGTAGCTTTCACAGACTTCTTTAAGGGTCTGAAAGACGAGTCAACATTTAAGTTCGACCTGGTCAGGAAAGGGGCATTCACCCTACAGGCGGCATTAAGGGAGGCCGAAAGCTTTATACAAGCGACCGGCCTCTGCTCGTCTGGAAATCAGTCGGACCCTAAAAAGTCCGACAAACCAAAAGACAGTCGGCCTAGCCAGCCGGCCAAAAAGAAGGTAGAGAGCAAGAAAAGAAAGGAAGTCTGGGAGGTGGAGGACTCAGATCAACCGTCCTGGAAGAAAAAGAAAGAGTTTAAACCGTACGTCCCCAAGTACGAGTTTAACAAGGATTGCAACTCCATTTTCATGGAGATCAAGGATAGGCTATCCCTTGAGAAGCCGAATCCTATGAAGAGTTCCCTCCAGAAGCGGAACAAAAATAAATTTTGCCAATTCCATGAGGAAGTCGGCCACGATACCAATGACTGCTTTTGTTTACAAAGGGCGTTGGATCGACTGGCGGATCAGGGGATGTTGAAATCTTACATCTCCAAGTCCAAGGGGAAGAATCCAGGACAGGCGTCAAAGGCCGTCCAGCCTACTAGTAGTACGGACACTGATAAAGATCCGGTCTACACCATAGCAGGTGGATTCTCCTGCGGAGGCCCTACTATTCGGGGCACCAAGAGCCATCTGAGGCAGATGGACTCGGCTGTTGATGAGGAGCAGGCGTCTGCTAGCAGCACCTTCCCTGATGTCCTGATTACTGAGAAGGACAAGGGCAGGGTTCGCCGCCCGCATGACGATCCGGTTGTCATTGAATGCAAAGTCGCCAACCAGCTGGTTGGACGAATACTTATAGACACCGGTAGCTCCTCAGACATCATCAGTTACAAGTGCTTGCAAAAGCTTAAGTATAAGCCCAGCAGCATGCACCCGGTGTCCCACCCCCTGGTTGGTTTTGGGGGTGGATTGGTGTACCCAGCCGGCCGAATTGACTTACCCATCCGGCTGGGAGAAAAGGGAAAAGGACGACACCTGGTCGTCAAGTTCTTGGTTGTTGAGGAATTAACCGCCTATAACATTATTTTAGGACGGCCCACCCTCAACGAAGCCAAGGCTGTAATCATCCCTTCGCTCATGCTGATCAAGTATGAAAAGGATGATGGCTCTGTTGGTTCCTTGAATGGGGATCAGAAGACGGCCCGGGAGTGCTATCTCTCGGCTGTCAAAGATACAGTGGCCCCAAATGGTCAGGGGAAGGAACCAATAGACCTTGACGAAGTCAAGGATGCCAGCCAAGCCCCACCAGCAGCCGGAAAGAAGAGAAAAATGACCCAGCTGGTGGAGGTGAAGAAAGAAAAGAAATAGCAATCACTGACTGGAGAGCGGTCACATGAGCTCCGTCCGCAGCCGGCTGGTGAGCATATCGATCTCACTCTGGATGACTCTCGTCCGGATAGAACTGTAAAGGTTAGAACGGCTGCTTATGCTAAGTTGGGTGTAGACTTACACCTTCTGCTGAAAGAGTTCAAAGACATTTTTGCCTTTGAAGTGAAAGAGATGCCAGGCATCAGCCCGGATCTCGCTGTCCACAAACTCGCCGTGGATCCAAAGGGAAAGCCTATCCGGCAAAAGAAAAGAAACCACGGCGAGGAGAGAAGTCAGGCGGCAGGCGCCGAAGTGAAAAATTTGTTGGACGCTGGGTTCATTCGGCCATGTAACTTCCCTGATTGGGTTGCAAATGTGGTGCTTGTGAAGAAGCCGAATAGTACATGGCGCATGTGTGTTGACTATACGGACCTCAACAAGGCATGTCCCAAGGACAGCTATCCTCTTCTAAAGATCGACAGCCTTGTTGACTCTACAGCCGGTCATGCCTTGATGAGTTTCATGGATGCCTACTCAGGTTTCCATCAGATCCCCCTGTGGAAGAAAGATCAAGAGAAGACGGCCTTCGTCACTGATCAGGGGTTGTTCTGTTATACGGTGATGCCGTTTGGTTTGAAGAATGCGCCTGCTACTTTCCAACGAATGATTAACATGGCTTTCATAAATCAAATTGGAAGGAATGTAGAGGCGTACATTGATGATATGATAGTTAAATCAAAGCTCCAGGCGGATCACCTTGCTGATCTCCGAGAAACCTTCACCACCCTCAGGCGGCATAGGGTTATGTTAAATCTCAAGAAATGTGTTTTTGGTGTTGAGTCTGGGAAGTTTCTCGGATTTTTAATTGATCAACGGGGAATAGAGGCTAACCCCGAGAAGATACAGGCGGTAATTGACATGAAGTCACCCCGTACTGTTAAAGAAGTTAAGAAGTTAACCGGTTGCCTGGCAGCCTTGGGAAGATTTCTCAGCCGGTCAGGTGACAAATGCCTCTACTTCTTCCAAGCTATCAGGAAGAAGATTAGGTTTGAATGGGGGGATGAGGCTGAGGTGGCCTTCCAGAAATTGAGGCGGCCAATGTCAACCTTGGAACCATCCGGTAGAATGTTAAAATGGGCCATTGAAATGCAAAGTCTTGAAATCACTTACGAACCAAGGAAGGTAGTGAAGGGTCAGGCGTTCGCCGACTTCATTGTTGAAATGACACGTCTGGTTCCCCCGGATAACCCCAATCAGGTTTGGAAAGTGTATGTGGACGGGAGTTCTACAAAAAATGGTTGTGGTGCAGGCGTTATCTATGAGTCTCCTGGGGGAGATAAATTTGAGTATGCACTACGATTCAAGTTTCAAGCCTCAAACAATGAGGCGGAGTATGAGGCCCTACTAGCCGGCATCCGTATGTGTAAGGCGGCTGGGGCAACAAAAATTGACGCATACACTGATTCGCAATTGGTTGTTAGCCAGTATGAGGGTTGTCTTTGAAGCAACCCATCCGGCTATGATCAAATATCTTCAGGCGGTCAAAGAGGAAGCTGGGACACTTGAAGAATTTCATTTGAGTCAAGTTCCCCGGTCAGACAACAATCAGGCGGATGCAATGTCTAAGTTAGCATCCTCCGCCTGCTGTGACACACCTCGGTCAGTCTTTTGGGAAGTTCAGGAAAGAAGAAGTATACATGAAGAGCCCATTGGAGTCCTTGACCGAAGCTCCACCTGGATGGATGGCATCCGGGCTTACCTTACTAATGGAGCTGCAAACTTCGAGATGAGAAACGGAGAACTCTTCAAAGCTGGTTTCCTTAAGCCACTCTTGAAATGTGTTACCCCAGAGAAGGGGAAGGAGATTCTCGAAGACCTACATGCGGGGTTCTGTGCCTCTCATATAGGCGGCAGGTCTTTGGCTGTCAGAGCCAAACGACACTACTTTTGGCCAACTCTCGAATCTGATGCCATGGAAATGGTTAAAAAATGTGACAAGTGTCAAAGGTTTGGCAAAATGATCCACCGTCCGGCTACTTATCTGACGGCAATCCACAGCCCGGTCCCGTTTGCTAAATGGGGCATGGACATCCTTGGTCCTTATACGCCTGCTCCAGGCGGAAAGCGCTACATTTTGGTGGCTGTGGATTACTTCACCAAGTGGGTGGAGGCAGAGGCGGTCAAGAACATCAAGACAAAGGATGTCATCTCTTTCATTTGGAAGAACATCATCACCCGGTTCGGGGTACCTATGTCTATGGTGTTTGATAATGGCCCTCAGTTTGAAACACCTCAACTTACAACTTGGTTGGGAGATCAAGGCATCTCCAGCTACTTTGCTTCAATTTGTCGACCTCAGGCAAACGGCCAAGTTGAAGCCTTCAACAAACTCATCTCAGACGGCATAAAGAAGAAAATTGAAAGAGCCGGTGGTTTATGGGCAGAAGAATTAATCCATGTCCTGTGGGCCATCCGGACAACTGCAAAAGGGGCTACTGGTGAAATCCCATTTCTCATGGTCTATGATGCTGAGGCTGTCTTTCCCATTGAACGCTATGAGCCTACTCTAAGAATCATGTTGTATGATGAAGAGGCAAATTAGGAAGCCATGCGGCTTGCATTGGATTCCCTCCTAGAACGCAGGGGCAATGCTGCCCTGCGACATGAGATATACCGTCTGAGAATGACCAGAGCCTACAACAAGAAAGTGCACAAGCGCCCTTTGAAAGTGAATGACTTTGTGTTACGAAAAATGGAGGCAGTCGGTAGGGCGAATGAACTTGGAAAGTTAACTCCCAATTGGGAAGGACCTTACCGAATCTATGAGGAAGTTAGAGACGACACCTACCGCCTGGAAACTCCAGACGGTAGGCGGCTGCCCAGAACATGGAATGTAGACAATCTCAAAAAATACTACTTCTAAGTTGTAAATTTTTGTAAATAGTAAGCCTATGAATGAAAAGTAGCTTTCTGTTTTCAAATTATGCTTTTGTTTTATCATGTTGTTTATTTAACATACATGCGCCTTTTTATGTAATCTATCTGCTTAAAACACAGACAGACCCGTTTGATCGAAATAGATCTGAACAGGAGGCCAATGGCCAGAGATCAAACTAAGCACAAAAAGGCTTAGTGGCTACACAACCGCCCCCAAATGGGGCATGAGGCTCTAAGCCGGATGGTTGGATATTTTATAAATTCGCCTGATCCAATGTGAAACATGGCGTCCGGCGACGCCCCTCCGGGTGTTATCGTCGCAGAGAGCATTCTTTTGTTTGCTCTACCATCGCATACAGACGGCAAAGATTGAACGGTCTGATTGATCAACTCATAGCCGCCTGACCATTGTAACTTGAAAAACGGATCAGTCTTAAGAACCCGGATGATCATTGTATCACCCAGCAATTAACTAAAGTTTTAACTCAGGTTACCCTTAGAAATTATACAGTCTCCCAAATGGGGCAAACAGGCTAAGTATAATTAGAAAAAAAATGTGGTTATCAACCTACACAAACGGACCAATTCTAAATATGGCCCTAGAAGGATAACTGCAACCTGTTGAAGGCACCTGAGGCTGCCTGGAAGATACAAGTCGTCTGCTATCGTAATAAAATAATAGCAGACGGAGCCATCAAATTTTATATTCAAAATCATGCACTTGTAATAAATATAGCATGACTAGTCATTCGATAATGACATCAAGGTCGAAAGACCACCTGTATTCAGCACCGTCTGATCGTATGGCTGACTGCGTGCTTGGCTTGGGGCAATCACCTTAGTGATTGATTGACGTAGAAATTAACCATACCTTTCCTTTTGGTATCACCAATTTCCAGTCAATCAACCAATTGTAAACCCAAGCACACAGTCGTCCAGGAGCAAAGCATCCGGTATGTCATAAACATCCGGAATGCCATACCTATCAAAGCCCAAATTCAAATTCAAATGCAAAAATGCAACATTCAAACGCAAATTATAAACAACATCCGACCTAATGGCCGAATGATTTCTTCGTAAATTAAAAAGACTGACCCCATGGTCAGCCAAAAGTTTTGTTAAAACGGCTCAATAGCCGGTGAGATATAAAAAAAAAAAATGTTAAGTGACCCGACCCCACGGTCGGTAAAGAGACAAGGTTACTCAGCACACAGGCCGGAAATGCATAAACATGGCCATACGGCCGCAGAAATAATCCAGGAACAACTCAATTAGCACCAGGGACCGACTGCTCAGCATTATCATCCGCCCCTTCCTGCTCATTGGTGGGATGATTGACCGTTTGATCTTCGGCCGGCTCATGGTGCTCCCCCTCAGTGGCTCCCTCCTCCGCCTGCTTCTCCTCCGCCAAGGGCTCCTCCGGCTCCGCATGCTCTTGGTCCAAGGCGTCGGTCGCCTGCTCATAACGATACTCCCAAATGGAGTAATCGTCCTTAGGAAAGAGAGCCTTCCATGCCATCTTCATTCGAGTGACACAGTCGGCCTCATTCTCCTCAATGAGCCGGCGCTTCTTATCCTCAGCGCGCTCCTCGAACTTGGACTTGAGCTGCTCCTCCTAGTTGGCAACCTTTTTTCTTAAGCTCTCGACCTGACGACGGAGACTAGATGTGTCCTTGTCGATGTCTTGTAGCTTGCCAAGCTCCACCTTGGTCGCCTTCAGCTCCCCCATTAGCTCCACAACTCTCTGCTGAGCCGCCTCCAAATCCTTCTTAACCTGCAAGTTGGCAGCCGCCTGAGAATATAGTATATCTCGTGTTAGCAAGTCATTCTTGTTAACATCAAATTGCGCTCTGTTAAGATTGGAGGCGGCCCGAAGGTTGGCAGCTCTTACCTCCTTGGTCTTCTCGTTGAATGGCTTTTTAAGGCAATTCACTCGCAGCATAGCCTGCACCCGGACAAAAGAAAAGGGCCGTTAGTAAAACAGACTGTCCGAATGAAATTAGAAGTTGAAATATTTTAAAGTCTTTACCTCTGCGAGAAGAGCAAGGATGGCATCCAGGTTCATGCTGCCAACTCCCCGGATGGAGGCACGTTGCTCAGCAGTAACTCCTCGACGGAGCATTTCCTTAGCAACTTCTCTAAGGTCTGGAGCTTGGGAGGGGGCTTCTGTATATCAAGAATTAAGTTGGGGTGTTACTTAACACACATCCGGCAAGTGATAAGGCCGCATGATAAAGGCCGCATGACATGCTCTACTTGACGCAAAAAAAAAAAAAAAAAAAAAAAAAAAAAAAAAAAAAGAGAGAGAAGAAGAAGAGAAGTCAAGTACCTGAAATAACAACCAGGTCCTGGACCTGCTTGCCTTGGTGCCTGCCAGGGGTGCCTTCTCGAGCAGACGACGAGTCTTTGGATTCGGATGCCTCCTTGAGAGCGGAGAGAGCAGCCGGCGATTTGCCGCCTGTGGAGGGATGCGATCCGGAGTTGCTGGCGGAGGACTTATGAGCTACCGTCTTCCGGGAGCGTTTAGCAAGCGTCGGAGACCCCTCCTCTGCAGTCCTCTTGGGGGGTTTGAGATTAACCCCAGGGACTACAAGAGGCTTCACTGAGCCCTCCTGTACAAGAGAAACTTACAAGTTAGTGAAAAATATACTAAGTAAAAGTTATAATTGAGGCCGGATGAAGGGAAGACTTACATGTTCAAGCTGCTCCCGCTTGAAGATCTGGTTTTTCTTGTTCATCATCTGGCGTTAGGCGGAGGCGGAGCCGCTTGGTTTCTTGCTGGGAGGGAGCTGAGACATCGCTTCTTCTGCAAAAGGCCGAATGGGTGGTTAGAAAACAACAAAATTTTTACAAAAAATAATGTATGATGTGACCCTCATCCGTCTACCCACCTCTTCCTTTCTCTAAGCTCAGGCCACAGGCGGCCAAATAGGTCGGGTCCTTGAGCCATTCATACTGGGGGATGTAGCTGCTGAATTTTATTTCCTACTCAGCAAATTCTTGATCCAGGTTTGTTTAAGGTAGAAGTACAGGCGGTAGAGGGGGGTTCTGGTTCCAAGAGTTGAACTTGGCATTCCGGCTGGTATCAGGGGAGGAAATGATGTAGAATTTGTTCCTCCAATCCTTCCACTTGGATTCCTTACCAAGTGTCATCATGTACTCCTTATTACTTGTAAGGGTGTACCAGCCGGGGCCAGCTGACTGAGGGGCTTTGCTTAGATAATGCATGGAAGCAAACGCCTCAAATCCAGGTTCAACATTTTGCATCCTGCAGGCGGCCACATACCCCAGGATGTTCACCCATGAGTTAGGGGTGAGCTGCCAGATTCCCAGGCGATATCCATCAAGGATACCCTCAATGGCCGGATCTAGGGGAAACCTAAGACCCGCCTGGATCACTGCGGCATAACAGCCGAATGCAGTGTCTTGATAGCTCTGGTTAAGGGGCCAGACTACAGCATCCGTCAAGGCAGGCACCTTGACTTCATAGCCGGCCCCCATGACATACGTATCCCTAAACTCAACCAACCCCTTTAGCATGGTCTTTTGGGTGGAAAGGGAGATGTGTGAGAAGTAGGGGGTGTAATCATCTTGAAGAGAAGAGGACGCCTCACCTTGACCCCTTTCAGGGGAAGCGGCCTCCTCGTCAAGCTTTTCAGACGGCCCCTTTTCAGATTCAGAGCCGTCTTAGGAAGAAATTGAGGATGAAAGGGAAAAAGATTGGGAAGAGTCCTGGTCAGATTCAGCCTCATGCTGACCAGGCGGTAAGTCCAAGATAGAACCATCCGGAGTACTCGGGGTTCCAGGCCTGTCATAATAACCCTCGTTTTGAGGTACCCTGATAGAGCCATCCCCCTCATCCCTCCTTGCGGTTCTTTTCGTTCTGGCCATAGTGTCCTGCACAGACACAGAGTCGGTCGGATTTGGGGACGAAGGAAGGGTGGGGCAAACGGCACCCCTACTCCTAGATTCAGCCGTCCCTGGTGACCAGCTGATAACTACTCTAGGCGGTGCCGAATGTGTTTGAGAAACCATTTTATTGAAAGAAAAAACAAACACAGGCGCAAAAATTTTAAAAGAACAAACAAAGGAAAGTCAAACGGTTACCTTTAGAAAGGTACGGTTGACTTGGAAACGAGCCGGTTGGTGCAGTCGGACAGTAATAAACGGCAGAGTACACACTTTTTTGTGAAAAATTCTCTAGAAAATCCTCTCAAATTTCAACGCAAGATGCGTGAAAAATGAGGGTGGATTTTCCTTTTATAGAGGGGTAATTTTTGAGGGGTTGCCTCGATATTACCCCAGAGGGTGAACAGTAACTTCTCTTCGCTAAATGAGACGCTGATATGTGTCACAGACGCCCCGTGGCGTGCCGCGTCACCTCTGTGACAGGGGCAAATGTTTTGGGTAAAATTACCCTGCCACGTGGCGGCCTGAGAGCACGACACGTGTCTACCCATTATTAGGACACTTGTCCTTGCCATGTAGGTCTATGCAAAGGCCAATTGAGAAGTGACACGTGGACACCACTGTCACACCAAGGAATGACGGCTTTCAAAGCCCAATTCCTCATGACTTGTCATAGCCCACCAAATCTAGGTCACATGACCTAGAGTAAGGGCACATTTTCCCATAACCCTGTAAATAGGAAGAGATTCCCCTTTTTTGGGAACAAGTTGATTCAATCATTTATTACATCACCTGCATTCTCTCAAACATTAGAGAAAGCACCTGATCTCGGGATCTGTAAAGATCTCACCTTTATTTCCGCACCTTTTTACTCTCTTACACGTTCTAACTTGACCGTCGGAGGCGGAACTCCAACCAACAGGAGTTTCCGTTGTTTTGCAGGTACAGGCCGCGCCGGACCAATCTTCGAGTTGTAACTCTCCCGAGGGACTAAAAACACCCAAAACACGTGTCACTCCAGAAAATAAGGGAAAAAGGCGGCCTTCAGGCCCAAATCCCTAGAAAGCCGCAAAGCGGCGCGACCCACCAATGATTAGGGTTCAGTGACCTAATCAGGGGCACAATTCCCAAGGACCCTATAAATAGGGAGATGTCCCTCATTTTGAGGACACGTTTTACCATTTATTACACTAGCATTCTCTCACATCAGAGAAACACCTAAGCTTGGAATCCGAGCAGATACCCCCCTAAATTTCCGTTCTCTTTATTCCATTTCAAGTTACTAACTTGACCGTCGAAGGCGGAGCTCCAACCACCCGGAGTCTCCGTTATTTTGCAGGTACAACTCAGCCGGATCAGACTTCGTGTTGTAACTCTCCCGAGGGACAAAAACACCCAAAACAAAAGGCACCTATGCTGGTGGAGGTGAAGAAAGAGAAAAAATAGCAATCACAGACCGGTGAACGGTAAGATGAGCTCCGTTCCCAACCGGCTGGTGAACACATTGATATACCTCTAGACGACAGCCGTCCGGAGCATACCGTGAAGGTTGGGACGGTTGCTTTTGCTAAGTTGGGTGCAGACTTGCACCTTCTGCTGAAAGAATTCAAAGACATTTTTGCCTTTGAAGTGGAAGAGATGCCAAGCGTCAGCCCGGATCTTGTTGTCCACAAGCTCGCCGTGGACCCTAAAAAGAAGCCCATCCAACAGAAGAAAAGAAATCACGGTGAGGAAAGAAGTCAGGCGGCAGTTGCCGAAGTTAAAAAGCCGTTGGATGCTGGGTTCATTCGACCATGTAATTTCCCCGACTGGGTGGCGAATGTTGTGCTTGTAAAGAAGCCGAATGGTACCTGGCGTATGTGTGTTGATTACACAGATCTCAACAAGGCATGTCCCAAGGACAGTTATCCGCTTCCTAAGATCGACAGTATGGTCGATTCGACAACCGTGCATGCATTGATGAGCTTTATGGATGCTTACTCCGGCTTCCATCAGATACCCCTGTGGAAGAAAGATCAAGAAAAGACGGCCTTCGTCACTGATCAGGGGTTATTCTGCTACACTGTGATGCCGTTTGGCTTGAAAAATGCGCCGGCTACGTTCCAACGGATGATTAATACGGTCTTTATTAATCAAATTGGAAGGAATGTAGAGGCGTACATTGATGACATGATAGTCAAATCCAAGCAGCAGGCGGATCACCTTGCTGATCTCCGAGAAACCTTCACCACACTCAGGCGGCATAAGGTTATGTTAAATCCTAAGAAATGTGTCTTTGGTGTTGAGTCTGGGAAGTTTCTCGGATTCCTGATTGATCAAAGGGGGATAGAGGCTAACCTTGAGAAGATACAGGCGGTGATTGACATGAAGTCACCCCGCACTGTCAAGGAAGCACAAAGACTAAACGGTTGCCTGGCCGCCTTGGGGAGATTCCTCAGCCGGTCAGGTGACAAATGCCTTTACTTCTTCCAAGCAATCAGGAAGAAGACCAGATTTGAATGGGGGGATGATGCGGAGGCGGCTTTTCAACGGCTGAAAGAACACTTGCACTCTTTGCCAAGGCTTGTTAGCCCACTGCCTAGAGAGGTGTTATACATGTACCTAGCCGTCTCGGATCATGCCCTCAGCGCCGTTCTTCTTGCTGAGAGAGACGGTGTTCAGCTTCCAGTCTATTTCATTAGCCATGTTCTAAAAAATGCTGAGCTCCGGTACCCCATGGTAGAAAATTTTGGCCTTGCCCTGTATATGGCTTTCAAGAAATTGAAACCTTATTTTCTGGCTCATCCGGTGGTAATTTACACCGACCAGCCACTCAAGCGGCCAATGTCTACTTTTGAGTCATCCGACAAAATGTTGAAATGGGCTATTGAAATGCAAAGTCTTGAAATCACTTTTGAACCTAGAAAGGCAGTGAAAGGTCAGGCGTTTGCCGACTTCATTGTTGAAATGACTCGACCGGTGCAACCGGATAATATTGACCAGGTTTGGAAAGTGTATGTCGGAAGCTCAACGAAGAACGGCTGTGGTGCAGGAATTATATATGAGTCTCCTGAGGGGGACAAATTTGAATATGCACTGCGTTTTAAGTTTCAAGCCTCAAACAACGAGGCGGAGTATGAAGCCCTGCTAGCCGGAATCCGCATGTGTAAGGCAGCAGGGGCAACTAAAATTGATGCCTATTCTGATTCACAGTTGGTCGTCAGCCAGTATGAGGGAACATATGAAGCAACTCATCCGGCTATGATCAAATATCTTTAGACAGTCAAAGAAGAGGCTGGGGCACTTGAGGAATTCCGTCTGAATCAAGTGCCTAGGTCAGACAACAACCAGGCGGATGTGTTGTCCAAATTGGCTTCATCCGCCTACTGTGACACTCCTCGGTCGGTCTTTTGGGAAGTTCTTGAAAAGAGAAGCATACATGAAGAACCCATTGGAATCTTAGACCGAAGTTCTACCTGAATGGATGGCATCCGGGCATATTTAGCAGACGGCAAGCTTCCTGATTCACCACAGGAGGCAGCCGTCATGAAAAAGCGAGCAGCAAACTTTGAGTTGAGAAACAGAGAACTCTTCAAGGCAGTTTTCCTCAAACCTCTATTGAAGTTTGTTACCTCAGAGAAGGGGAAAAAAGTTCTCGAAGAATTGCATGCTGGGTACTGCGCCTCTCATATATGCGGCAGGTCCCTAGCCGTCAGAGCCAGGCGACATTATTTCTGGCCTACTCTTGAAGCGGATGCTAAAGAGTTAGTCAAAAGATGTGACAAATGCCAAAGGTTTGGCCCTCTTATTCACCGCCCGGCTACTGATTTGACGGCAATCCACAGCCCTGTCCCATTTGCCAAATGGGGCATGGATATCCTAGGACCTTATACGCCTGCTCCAGGCGGAAAGCGTTACATTTTGGTGGCTATGGATTATTTTACCAAATGGGTAGAAGCTGAGTCGGTTAAGAACATCAACACAAAGGATGTCATCTCTTTCATCTGGAAGAACATCATCACCCGGTTTGGGGTACCTATGTCTATGGTATTTGATAATGGCCCTCAGTTTGAGACCCCACAGCTCAAGACTTGGTTGGGAGATCAAGGTATCTCACACTGTTTTGCATCAGTCGGCCGACCCCAAGCAAACGGCCAGGTTGAGGCCTTCACCAAACTCATCTCAGACGGCATAAAAAAGAAAATTGAAAGAGCCGGTGGTTTATTGGCAGAAGATTTATTTCATGTCGTATGGGCCATCCGGACTACTGGTAAAGGGGCAACCGGAGAAACCCAATTTCTTATGGTATACGGTGCTAAAGCTGTCTTGCCCATTGAGCATTACGAGCCAACTCTCAGAGTTATGCTCTATGATGAAGAGGCAAATTGGGAGGCCATGCGGCTGACATTGGACTCCCTCCCGGAACGCAGGGGCAACGCTGCCCTGCGCCATGAGATATACCGTCTGAGAATGACCAGAGCTTATAACAAGAAAGTGCACAAGCGTCCTCTAAAAGTGGATGACTTTGTGTTACGAAAAATGGAGGCAACCGGTAGGGCCAATGAGGCTTGGAAGCTAACCCCTAATTGGGAAGGCCCCTATTGGATTTATGAAGAAGTTAGGGACGGCACCTACCGTTTGGAAACCCCAGACGGTCGCCTACTGCCTAGAACTTGGAATGTAGATAATATGAAGAAGTACTACTTCTGAAAATGTATATTTTTTGTAAACAACAAGTCAATTAATGAAAATTCAGGCTTTGTTTGCAGATTTATTTTGCCATTATTATTGTTCGTCCGTCTAGGCAATGCTCAGACGGACCCTAAGTTTAACTAACTAAGTTTGATACTTAGTTTGCTAGAACATTATAATTGCTAGTCCGCCTGGGTAAAACTCAGACGGACTCTCTGTTTGAATAACTAAATTGGATACTTGGTGTAATTTAATAATTGCTAGTCTGCCTGAATAGAGCTTAGACGGACTCTTTGTTTGATTAATCACGTTGGATACTTTGTAAATTATCAATTTCTTATTCGTCTGGGTAATACTCAGACGGATTATTAGTTCAACCAACTAAGTTCACGCAAACTTGGCACAAAAACGCCTAGTGGCTATACAACCGGTCTCTAACAAGATCAAAGGCCAATATAGCCGGATGGTTGCTTATTTTACAAAACCGCTTGTCCCAACATGGACAAAGGCGACCGGTGACACCCCTCCGTGTGCAATCGTCGCAGAGAACAGACTATTCGTCGGTTCTATGTACCAATGCAGATGGTGAAAATTAAAAGACCGAACTGGTCAGCTCATAGTCGTCTGACCAGAATAATCTAAAGAACGATTAAGTTACCGAAAATCAGATGCCCTGAGGCATCAGTCAGTCATCGGCTGAAGTTCTTACTTAGGTTACTTATTCCAAAGTTACACTTACTCCTCCTATTGGGGCTAAAAGATTGTGTAATGGCTACGCGTCAACCCCAGACGGAATATAACCGCCTGGGCAAGAAGCTCAAAGCACCCGTTCTAATGGCCGGCTGTGCACTTGGTTTGGGGCAATCACCATTGTGATTGATTGGCCTAAAAACACTCCATACTCCTCCTAGTATCAAGTGTTTTCAAGCCAATCAATCAATTTGAAATAAAACCAACCACACAGCCGCCCAAGGGCAAGAGCACTTGGATTGCAAACTGCCGCATGCTTTTTTAAGATAGGCAAAATATTAAAGAATTGCAAACATACGCAAAATTCAAATTAAAAATGGCTCAAAGGCCATAAGTTGTGTTAACCGGAGTTACATCCGGTGAGGAAACAAAAAATAAAATTGTTAACCCAACCCCATGGTTGGTAAAAATACAACAAAACACGACATACAAGCCGGTAAGGAAACAACAATGGCATACTGCCGCAGAAAGTGTGGAGGCCCGTCTAAGGCTGAGGTGGTTGATGCTGCCCCGGCTGAGTTTTGCTGGTCTGGCCCTCGTTATGCTCATCTGCCAGCTCCTCAGTATCAGAGACTTCATATCCCTGCTGAGCAGCCCAATCCTTGAAGCGAGGCGGGGGAGCATCACCCAGTAGCTGGGCATCATACACCTCAGTGGCGTAATCATACCTCAGCTTATAGACCTCAAAGTCTATTTCTGGGTAAAGGAGGCTCCAGGTGATCTTCATCCGGGCCAAGTTGTCCAGCTCATTCTCCTCAATCAGCCGTTTTTGCTCTTGGGCAAGCTAGTCCGACTACTTGTTTCGCAGAATTACAAGTTCAATCCCCAGGCGGGTAACGCCTGCTCGGAGCTGGGCGTTCTCCTTGTAAGCATCTTCTAATGCCTTGAGATCTGATTTGGCATCCTTTAGTTTTTTATCAAGGTCATTACCCCGGCTGTTAGCTTCGTCATTTGCAGCCGTCAAATTCCGGATCAGCTCCTCCTATTTCAACTCTACTGCTTTAATCTTTAAATTACACATATAATCAGAATATTCAGCAGAGTTGAGGTTTTCAAGGGCCCTCCGTTTGGCGTCATTTACCTCTTCCTGCTTCCGCCTGAAGTAGACCCGGAGACTGTCCACTCTCAGCATCACCTGAGACAATGACAATCGGTTTATGAGTTACTTAGCAGAATTAAGGATAAAAGATATCAAGGTGGAGGGGTTTATTACCTCAGCAAGGGGACCCATTATCCGGTCAAAGTCGACGACCTGCAGATCATGTATGGAGTTCTTCTCAGACCGGGTGAGGGTCCTCACCATCCGTTTTGCAAACCCCTCAAAATCCAGCTCGTTAGAAGTCAGATCTGCATCAAAAGTAATACTCTGTGAGATAAAGGCAGCGTAGTCGGCACTCATCCGTTGTCGGCTAACTTCTGATTTTTAGTTAGCTCGGTAATAGGTGCCATAAGGGTACTAAAATTCCGCACAAATCTTCTATAGAAAGAAGCAAAACCATGAAAGCTTCAAACTTGTTGAATGGTTTGTGGCGTGGGCCACTCATAAATTGCAGCAACTTTCTTTTCATCAACTTCAATGCCTTGTGATGAGACTTTAAAGCCAAGAAAAATAACTTGGGAAGTGAAGAAATGACACTTCTCAAAGTTACCATATAATTTCTCACGTTCAAGGGCTTCAAAAACCTGTTGCAAGTGCATAGAATGCTCTTCTTCCTCCCTACTATACACCAAAATATCATCAAAATAAACTACAACAAATTTACCCATGAAAGGTTGCATAACCTGATTCATAAGGCGCATAAATGTAGATGGTGCATTAGACAAACCAAATGGAATCACAAGCCACTCATAGAGGCCCTCCTTTGTCTTGAAAGCGGTCTTCCATTCATCTCCTTCGAAAATTCGAATTTGATGATAGCCACTTCTCAAATCAATTTTAGAGAACACTTTAGAACCATGCAAATCATCAAGCAAATCATTCAACCTTGGAATAGGAAACCAGTACTTGATAGTGATTTTATTGATTGACCTACTATCAACACACATTCTCCATTCTCCATTCTTCTTAGGCACAATCAAGGTAGGACAAGCACATGGACTAAGAGACTTACGAATAAGACCCTTGGACAGTAATTCTTCCACTTGCCTCCTAATCTGTTCGGTTTCTTTTGGAGTGGTTCTATAGGCTGGTTTGTTTGGGAGCATTGATCCGGGAACAAGATCAATTTTGTGTTGTATGTCACGTTTTGGGGGTAGGCCATGGGGAATGTCTTCGGGGAAAACATGGGAAAAAGTTTTGAGAAGAGGGGTGAGGAGTGGGTGTTGTTCTTTTTGTGACGGTTGGGAAGGGGTATCAAGTTGGCTTAAAATGAATTGTTTGTGAGCTTTATACTCATGCAATTTTGATTTTATGAGAGTGGTAAGGAAAGTGGGCGGTGTGGAAGTGGGGTGGCCGTTTTTGAGGTTTAGAGGGGTAAGGAGTATTTTCTATCCATCCTTAGTGAATGAATATGTGTTTTTATACCCATCATGCATCACACGCCTATCAAATAGCCATGGTCTACCAAGTAAAATATGACATGCATCCATAGGTATAACATCACACCATAATTCTTCCTCATAAGTTTTACCAATGCTAAATGATAACAAGACCTGTCTTGTTACTTGAATCCCTTTACCATGATTTAGCCATTGAATCACATAAGGTTTAGGGTGAGGAACGGTTTTTATTTTCAGCTTGTCTATCATTACTTGTGAAGCTACATTGGTAAAACTACCTCCATCAATAATCAAGGTACATACCTTACCACCAATGGTGCAACGAGTGTGAAAGATTGCCTCACGTTGCAAGCTCCCTTCTTTTCCAATCATATTGCTTAGTGTACGTCGAACCACTAAGCATTCTCCTTCATCCGGTCCAAGACACGCATACTCATCATTCTCCTCAAGGTTGCTGTCCACTTCAATTTCTAATTTGTCCTCCTCTTCATGCTCAATCAAAGTGACAATCTTTTTATTTGGACAATCACTAGCCAAATGTCCAAGGCCTTGACACCTAAAACATCTTCTTGGGGCTGGTTTTGGGTTGGAATTTTGGGTGTTTTGTGAAGGTGGTTTAGAAGTAGGCTGGTTGGATGTGGGTTTGAAAGGTTGGAAATTGGATGTTTGCCTTTTTTGGGGAAATGAGGTTTAAGATGCAAAACGTGATGATTCACTTTTGCCTCTTGCTTTTTGTTGCTGCTCAATATTATGTGCTAAGATAATGGTCTCTTCCAGGGTGGTGTAAGGGTGTAGCTCGGCCACATTGGCTATTTTAGGGTCAAGTCCTCCCAAAAAGTGCACCAATGTTTGAGGTTCATCTTCCTCTACTCCATATTTCATGACAAATCCTTCAAATTCCCTAGCATATTCTTCTACTGATTTTGTACCTTGTTTGAGGTTGTGGCACTTGGAAAAGTTTTCTTGCACATAGTATGTGGGAAGAAACTTTTGTTTCAGCATCTTTTTCATCTTGGTCCACGATCTCACTTTCTCTTTGTCTTGCCTTTCCCTTTTGGCACACACACTAGCCCACCAAGTTGAGGCATATTTTCTTAACTTCAAGGCTACAATCTTCACCTTTTTTTCTTCCGGTGTTTGCTTGTAATCAAACTCTCTCTCCACCGTTCTAAGCCATTCTACAAACTCATCAGCATCGAGTTTGCCATCATACTCCGGGATGTCATCCTTAATGTCATTGTTAGGCCGTGACCTTTCTCTTTCATGAAAAGGCCTATCATTGTGATTGAAATTAGATTCACTCAATTCTTCATCACTATGATTGGGTGAGCCCTCTTTTTGATGGCGCAACTTAGTAGAAAGATCTTTTAACTAATCTTGCATATATTGCATTCGTTGCTTTATATCTTCTTTCTCTTGTGCAACCTTATTGACATATTCTTGCCAATTAGGGGGTGGAACGTCGGACATGGTTTGTGTTTGGGGTATGTGTTTGGGTTTGTGTTTGGGGTATGTGTTTGGGTATTTGTTTTGCTAGACCCCATCCTTCTAGCGCCAAATGTTGTATATTTGGAGTAACACTCGAAATACACAAGGGATAAACCAAGAGATAGTTAAGGCTAAGAACCAAAGGCTTCTTAGATAAAGTCACATCACTAAGAAACTGTTTGGATTCCTAAGATCACAAGCCAACTAGTAGCCTAAACTAGCTAACTAAGCAAAGGAAACGAAATTCCAAATCCAAGAATTTCAGGTTTTGTTTCTAATCCAAGAAACGAATATAAGACAAGTTTTCTAGATACAAGCTAACTTAAGTGGTTGTTCAGCTCACTTGTTACACGCCTACGCTAAAGCTAAGTACAAATCAGCCTTTTGTTTTCTAGATACATTAATAAAAAAAAGCCTTATTTAACTAGATACATCAAAGAGAAAATGGTGGTTTTTAACCTCCAAATTAAGGCTGAAATAAAATCTGAATTAAGAGAGTGTAACTCCCCTTGATTCACGCCCATCCAAGCAGCAAGTTGGAGATGGACAAGGGTGTACTTGGACGCCCTTTAGTTGCTCCAAAGATGACTGAATTAAACAGCCAATTGAAGGCCGATATTAAGGCTTTAGATGCTCCAATGTTGACTGATATCAACGGCCACTTGAAGGCTGAAGTTAAGGCTTGTAATTCCTCTTTGAAAACTGATTGTAACTCCCAAGTCAAAGCTTTGAAATTCCTTGTAAAGGGATTTCGGATTCCAAGCTTAAATGGCTGCCATTTTGATGTATCTTTGCACTTGTACTTTTGTGTGAATGTGACAATATTTTTTGAACTAAAATCAGCTAAAAAAAACTAAGAAAAATATAACTAATTTGCAAACTTAAAATATGACTAAAGTTTACAATTTATTCAAAGCATAAAATGAACTAAAATAAACTAGTTAATAAGAACAACAAGAAATTCAAGGGGTTTAATATCTTGCTGCCCAAGGATAGAATGCATAGCACCAATACATGATGCTACATCTTGAACCAAAGAAATGTTCATAACCAAGTTGTTAGGCTTGGCTACAACATTCCCCCCTTTTTGAAAAGTGTTTGCCCTCAAACTCGGCAACTCTTCAAACTCATCATAGTAAGGTGATAAATCAGCCACATTAAAGGTGCTAGAAACACCATAATCTCCAGGCAACTCAACTTTGTAAGCATTATCATTCACCTTTTCAACAATAAGAAATGAACCATCACTATGAGGACTAACCTTGGACCGCCTTTTGGAAGGAAATCTTTCCTTTCGAAGATGAATCCAAACTAAATCACCGGGCTGAAAACGGACCTCCTTTCTTTTCTCTTCATAGTATGCCTTTGTCTTTGCATTAGCTTGTTCAATTTTGGAACGAACTTGGTCATGCATAGACTTGATTTCTTTTGCACGCACCTCGGCATCATTGCTGAACTTGTTTGGTGAGGGAATGGGAGTGAGATCAATAGGAGTGCACGGATTGAATCCATACACCACTTCAAAAGGAATCAAACCTGTTGTCTTGCTAGGCACACGATTGTAAGCAAACTCCGCATGAGGTAGCATCTCTTCCCATTGCTTGGGACGTTTAGTAGCCAAAGATTGCAGCAAGGATCCCAAAGTTCTATTAGTCACTTTGGTTTGACCATCTATTTGAGGATGACTTGAAGTGCTAAAGTTCAATTTCGTGCCCATCTTCCTCCATAATGTAAGCTAAAAATGACTTAGAAATTTTGGATCACGATCACTCACCATGGATTTAGGTACACCATGCAAACGAACAATCTCATTGAAAAACAAGTTAGCAACGTGAGTAGCATCATAAGTTAAATGACAAGCAATGAAATGAGCCATTTTAGAAAATCGATCCACAACAACCATTATAGAATCTTTCTTTCATTGGGTTATTGGAAGTCCCACAACGAAATCAAGACTAATATCCTCCCATGGTGCTTGTGGAATAGGTAAGGGCAAAAGATAGCCTTGTGGTAGACTATGACTCTTGGCCTTTTGACATATCACACATCTCTTCACAATGAACTCCACATCACAGACTAATCTAGGCCAATGAAAGTATTCTTGGATAAGAAGAGTAGTCTTCTCTATGCCAAAGTGTCCCGCCATTCCTCCTTCATGAAACTCTTCGATAAGAGATTCTTTTAGGCTTGATCTTGGGATGCACAACCTGTTTCCTTTGAACAAATAGCCATCTAAAATGTAATAATCTTTGTAAGCATGATTAGAACATTTTAAAAATAAATCACCAAAATCATGATCATTTTTGTAACTTGCTTTTACATCTTCAACACTAATCACCCTTGCTTTGAAAGAATTCAAGAGTGTGTATCTCCTTGAAAGCGCATCAGCTCCTTTGTTCATGGCGCCTCTCCTATGCTTGATCACAAAATGAAAAGCTTGCAAATACTCCACCCATTTGGCATGGCGTGGTTGAAGTTTTTGTTGGCTTTGAAGATACTTGAGAGCTTCATGATCTGAATGAAGGATGAAATCCTTGGAAATGAGGTAATGTCTCCAATGGTCCAAAGCACGAACAAGAGCAAAGAACTCCTTATCATAGGTGCTATACTTCCGTTGTGCTTCATTGAGTTTTTCACTAAAGTAGGCAAGGGGACGCCCAACTTGTGACAAAACAGCACCAATACCAACTCCACTAGCATCACATTCAACTTCAAAAACTTCATCAAAGTTAGGCAAAGCAAGAATAGGTGCACTAGTAAGTTGATGTTTTACCTCATCAAAGGCCTTTTGAGCCTTGTCATTCCAAACTAACTTCTGATTTTTAGTTAGCTCGGTGATAGGTGCCATGAGGGTACTAAAATTCCGCACAAATCTTCTATAGAAAGAAGCAAGTCCATGAAAGCTTTGAACTTGTTTAATGGTTTTTGGCGTGGGCCACTCACGAATTGCAGCAACTTTCTTTTCATCAACTTCAATGCCTTGTGATGAGACTTTAAAGCCAAGAAAAATAACTTGGGAAGTGAAGAAATGACACTTCTCTAAGTTACCATATAATTTCTCACGTTCAAGGGCTTCAAAAACCTGTTGTAAGTGCATAGAATGCTCTTCTTCCTCCCTACTATACACCAAAATATCATAAAAAAAAAACTACAACAAATTTACCCATGAAAGGTTGCATAACCTGATTCATAAGGCGAATAAATGTAGATGGTGCATTAGACAAACCAAATGGAATCACAAGCCACTCATAGAGGCCCTCCTTTGTCTTGAAAACGGTCTTCCATTCATCTCCTTCGAAAATTCGAATTTGATGATAACCACTTCTCAAATTAATTTTAGAGAACACTTTAGAACCATGCAAATCATTAAGTAAATCATTCAACCTTGGAATAGGAAACCGGTACTTGATAGTGATTTTATTGATTGACCTACTATCAACACACATTCTCCATTCTCCATTCTTTTTAGGCACAATCAAAGTAGGACAAGCACATGGACTAAGAGACTTACGAATAAGACCCTTGGACAGTAATTCTTCCACTTGCCTCCTAATCTCTTCGGTTTCTTTTGGAGTGGTTCTATAGGCTGGTTTGTTTGGGAGCATTGATCCGGGAACAAGATCAATTTTGTGTTGTATGTCACGTTTTGGGGGTAGGCCATGGGGAATGTCTTCGGGGAAAACATGGGAAAAAGTTTTGAGAAGAGGGGTGAGGAGTGGGTGTTGTTCTTTTTGTGACGGTTGGGAAGGGGTATCAAGTTGGCTTAAAATGAATTGTTTGTGAGCTTTATACTCATGCAATTCTGATTTTATGAGAGTGGTAAGGGAAGTGGGGTGGCCGTTTTTGAGGTTTAGAGGGGTAAGGAGTATTTTCTGTCCATCCTTAGTGAAGGAATATGTGTTTTTATACCCATCATGCATCACACTCCTATCAAATAACCAAGGTCTACCATGTAAAATATGACATGCATCCATAGGTAACATCACACCATAATTCTTCCGCATAAGTTTTACCAATGCTAAATGATAACAAGACTTGTTGTTTTACTTGAATCCCTTTACCATGATTTAGCCATTGAATCACATAAGGTTTAGGGTGAGGAACGGTTTTTATTTTCAGCTTGTCTATCATTACTTGTGAAGCTACATTGGTACAACTACCTCCATCAATAATCAAGATACATACCTTACCACCAATGGTGAAACGAGTGTGAAAGATTCCCTCACGTTTCAAGCTCCCTTCTTAACCAATCATATTGCTTAGTGTACGTCGAATAACCAAGCATTCTCCTTCATCCGATCCAAGACACGCATACTCATCATTCTCCTCAAGGTTGCTGTCCACTTCAATTTCTAATTCGTCCTCCTCTTCATGCTCAATCAAAGTGACAATCTTTTTATTTGGACAATCACTAGCCAAATGTCCAAGGCCTTGACACCTAAAACATCTTCTTGGGGCTGGTTTTGGGTTGGAATTTTTGGTGTTTTGTGAAGGTGGTTTAGAAGTAGGCTGGTTGGATGTGGGTTTGAAAGGTTGGAAATTGGATGTTCGCCTTTTTTGGGGAAATGAGGTTTAAGATGCAAAACGTGATGATTCACTTTTGCCTCTTGCTTTTTGTTGTTGCTCAATATTATGTGCTAAGATAATGGTCTCTTCCAGGGTGGTGTAAGGGTGTAGCTCGGCCACATTGGCTATTTTAGGGTCAAGTCCTCCTAAAAAGTGCACCAATGTTTGAGGTTCATCTTCCTCTACTCCATATTTCATGACAAATCCTTCAAATTCCCTAGCATATTCTTCTACTGATTTTGTACCTTGTTTGAGGTTGTGGAACTTGGAAAAGTTTTCTTGCACATAGTATGTGGGAAGAAACTTTTGTTTCAGCATCTTTTTCATCTTGGTCCACGATCTCACTTTCTCTTTGTCTTGCCTTTCCCTTTTGGCACACACACTAGCTCACCAAGTTGAGGCATATTTTCTTAACTTCAAGGCTACAATCTTCACCTTTTTTTCTTCCGGTGTTTGCTTGTAATCAAACACTCTCTCCACCATCCTAAGCCATTCTACAAACTCATCAGCATCGAGTTTGTCATCATACTCCGGGATGTCAGCCTTAATGTCATTATTAGGCCATGACCTTTCTCTTTCATGAAAAGGTCTATCATTGTTATTGGAATTAGATTCACTCAATTCTTAATCACTATGATTGGGGTAACTCTCTTTTTGATGGCGCAACTTAGTAGAAAGATCTTTTAACTGATCTTGCAAATATTGCATTCGTTGCTCCATATCTTCTTTCTCTTGTGCAACTTTATTGACATATTCTTGCCAATTAGGGGGTGGAATGCCGGACATGGTTTGTGTTTGGGGTATGTGTTTGGGTATGTGTTTGGGTATTTGTTTTGCTAGATCTCCTTCCTTCTAGCGCCAAATGTTGTATATTTGGAGTAACACTCGAAATACACAAGGGATAAACCAAGGGATAGTTAAGGCTAAAGAAACAAAAGCTTCTTAGATAAAGTCACACCACTAAGAAACTGTTTGGATTCCTAAGATCACAAGCCTAAACTAGCTAACTAAGCAAAGGAAACGAAATTCCAAATCCAAGAATTTCAGGTTTTGTTTCTAATCCAAGAAACGAATGTAAGACAAGTTTTTTTGTTTGAATAATCTGATTTTTTTCATTCACATTTGCTTGCTATTTATAGTAATCAAGCATCCTTAAGTACAAGCTAACTTAAGTGGTTGTTCAGCTCACTTGTTACACGCCTAAGCTAAAGCTAAGTGCAAATCAGCTTTTTGTTGTCTAGATACATTAATAAAAGAAGCCTTATTTAACTAGATACATCAAAGAGAAAATGGTGGTTTATAACCTCCAAATTAAGGCTGAAATAAAATCAGAATTAAGAGAGTGTAACTCCCCATAATTCACGCCCATCCAAGCAGCTAGTTGGAGATGTATTTCCTCCAATATTCACGCCCAAATTCAAACAGCAAAGAAGTGTAACTCCTCCTTGGTTCAAGCCTTGAAATTAGCTTGAATGTATGTGGACAAGGGTGTACTTGGACGCCCTTTAGTTGCTCCAAAGCTGACTGAATTAAACAGCCAATTGAAGGCTGAAATTAAGGCTTTTGATGCTCCAATGTTGACAAATATCAACGGCCACTTGAAGGCTGAAGTTAAGGCTTGTAATTCCTCTTTGAAAACTGATTGTAACTCCCAAGTCAAAGATTTGAAATTCCTTGTAAAGGAATTTCGGATTCCAAGCTTAAATGGCTGCCATTTTGATGTATCTTTGCACTTGTACTTTTGTGTGAATGTGACAATATTTTTCGAACTAAAATCAGCTAAAAAGATCTAAGAAAACTATAACTAATTTGCAAACTTAAAATATGACTAAAGTTTACAATTTATTCAAAGCATAAAATGAACTAGAATAAACTATTTAATAAAAACAACAAGAAATTCAAGGGGTTGAATATCTTGCTGCCTAAGGATTGAATGCATAGCACCAATACATGATGCTACATCTTCAACAAAAGAAATGTCCATAACCAAGTTGTTAGGCTTGGCTACAACAGTACCCCAGAGCTCCCGGAAGTAGAGGGAGCCTCTTCGTTAGATCCGCTCTCCTCCCAATCCCTCTGTTCCCCGTCAGGGAAAACCTCATCGGCTGGCACTCTCATAGTGCGCCGGCTCTTAGACTGTCTGGCCGTCTGTTTTGTTCTGGCCATTGTGTCCTGCACAGACACAGAGAGGGAGGAATTCGGAGATGAGCATATTGGTTCCGACAGTCCAGAAGAGGCACCCCCTATTCTAGACTCAGCCGTTCCGGGGGATCGGCTGAGTGTCCTAGGCAGTGCCGAGTGAGTGGACTGGGAACTCATTTATATTCTCTAAAAAGCTAGGTATACAGGCGGAGAAAAACTGAAATACAAATTGAAAGGGAGGAAAGCTAAAATGGTACAGGCGGATACCTCGCTTTCTCTCAGGAAAAATCTGAAAACCACTACAGCCGGTAAACCGGGTGTTGAACTGCTAGCACTCGGAAGCTTGAACTAGCTGTGACGCAGACTGAAGCAGAGCACTTCTCTCTAGAATATCTCTCTTTCTCTAACTAAAAAGTCAAATGTGAACGTAAAGTGTGAAAAAGGGGGGGATAACTTTCTATTTGTAGAAAGTGAAAGTGGGGGGAAATTTTTGATTTGAAATTCAAAAATTTTACACGTTACTGTTCACCCATGAAAGGTGGACACGTATTACAGTCCCCACGTGATATGCACGTGCAACCTGTGAGGGGCAAATGTTTAGGGTAAAGATACCCTAAACACGTGGACCAATGAGAGGAAGCCACGTGTCGAGCTCAGGATGGCACACGTGGCCTAGCATCCTCTTGACACTTGGCGCCCTTAGATATGCCTCTGAAATCGCGTCCTTCAAGGGTCTAAATCCCTAGAATCGCCGTTTTACGGCGCAACCCACTGAAAGTAGGTCAAGTGACCTAGATAAGGGCACGCTCTCCTAGGACCCAATAAATAGGGAGATATTTCCCCACTTGAGGGACACATTCAATCATTTATTACACCTGCATTCTCTCACATCAGACAAAGACTTGAGCTTGGAATCGGAGCAAATACCCACTTAAATTTCCGTTCTCTTTATTCTCGTTCAGGTTACTAACTTGATCGTTGGAGGCGGAGCTCCACCCACCCGGAGTCTCCGTTATTTTGCAGGTACAGCTCAGTCGGATCAAACTTCGTGACGTTACTCTCCCAAGGGACAAAAACACCCAAAACATTTGGCGCCGTCTGTGGGGAGAGTACCTCGAAGATGGTTCAAGAGTCTGTACCACCCCCTAACCGTCTAAGCGATGACCCGGAAGTCTTTACAGACCAGGAGGATGAGGATCCTCAGGTCGAAACCTTTACAGCCGATGATGGCTCGCTTAGAATCAAGAGCATCCGGCCCAGAGATATTCTGGAGCGGGGTGCCCCCTAGGTGGGTACAAGTCGACCCCTTGGGCAGCCGGAGGGGGAAACCCATACGGCCGCAAGATCAGCACCTGTCACCCGAGACGAACTCATGAGGTTCATGACAAGTTTCAAGGGTGAAATTAAAGAGTTGATCACCAAGAGCCGGGCTGGCCCAAGTAAAGGCGAGTCGGCCAAGAAGACTCCTCTGGAAAAGGGGAAGTAAGTAAGAGAGCGGCAGCCCACTCCTCATCCAAAGGAGAAGGCAGCCGGGACCATTGATTGGTCGAAAATTCTTCTCCCAAAGAAGAACATTAACAACACTCGCGGGACTCAGCAGCCGGTGAGAAGTAAAAACTCAACTCCTGATGCCCGGGAGATTATCAACCGGAAGAGAAATCAGCAGTTGTCTGAATCGGCTTCTACGTCGAATTTTCCAGACAGCTTTAACAATACTTCTGCGGGGAATGCACCTTCCTTGCATGAGAGTCAGACAGGCGGTAATACCGTCCACTCTGGCCCTCAGATGATTGGGGCTGCACCATATGTACCTTCTCAGGTTTATGGTCAGTACCAACCTTACTATATGCATCCGGCTCTCTTCGGAGGTCAGGCGACATATCACAATGTCCAGCCACTGGACTGGCAGCTTTGTCTGCTCCGCCTGGGTGAACAACCTTCTGCATTCTCCCGGGAGATAACCGAGGCGGCCCAGCCGGCCAAGGTTAAGAATTTATTGGTTGGTACCTATGATGGTACCACCAATCCGGAAGACCACCTCATGGCTTACACCAACCTCATGTATCTGTAGGGGTTGGATGATGTCACTTGGTGTCGGTGCTTCCCGGCTACATTGAAGGGCATTGCCCAACAATGGTTTGGCAATCCGCCAGCCGGGTCCGTCGATAGTTTTAGGAAGCTTGCCTTCCTATTTGCTTCCAACTTCTCAATGAACATCCCTGCTAAGAAAACAAGCTTGGACTTGAGCACCATTAAGCAGGGGAAGAGAGAAGGGCTGCGCTCCTATATCAGGCGGTTCAATCTGATTAGAATTCAGATTCAAGGACTGTTTGACGAGGTAGCCTTTACAGACTTTTTTAATGGTCTGAGAGACGGGTCGACTTTTAAGTTCTACATAGTCAGAAAAGGGGCTATCATTTTACAGGCGGCTCTGAGGGAGGCGGAAAGCTACATTCAAGCTACTGACCTCTGCTCGCCGGGTAACCAGTCGGACTCCAAGAAGTCCGACAAGCAGAAAGACAGCCGCCCTGCCCAGCCGGCCAAAAAGAAAGAAGAGGGCAAAAAACAGAAAAGAAATCTGGGCGGTTAGTGATTCTGACCAGCCGTCCCAAAAGAAGAAGAAAGAATTTAAACTGTACGTCCCAAAGTACGAGTTTAACAAGGACTGCAACTCCATCCTCATGGAGATTAAGGACCGGTTGTCCCTAGAGAAGCCGAATCCAATGAAAAGTTCCATTCAATCAAGGAACAAAAATAAATTTTGCCAGTACCATGAGGAAGTCGACCATGACACCAACGACTGCTTTAGCCTTCAGCGGGCGTTGGACCGTCTGGCTTACAAGGGAATGCTGAAGTCCTACATTTCTAAGTCCCTAGTTGGGGCAAAGAAGAAGAATAAGGGTCAGTCCTCTAAGACTAACCCCAGCCTACTAGTAGCTCGGATACCGACAAGGAGCCGGTCTACACAATAGCAGGCGGGTTCTCATGTGGTGGCCCTACTATCCGGGGCACCAAGAGCCATCTTCGAAAGATGGAAAAAGATGATGATGGGCAGGCGTCTGCAAGCTCCTCCTTCCCAGATGTTCTGATCATAGAGAAGGATAGGGGCAGTGTTCGCCGCCCACATGATGACCCGGTCGTCATTGAATGTAAGGTTGCCAACCAACTAGTTGGACGGATCCTTATTGACACTGGAAGCTCATCAGACATCATCAGTCTCTGGTGCTTGCAGAAGCTGAAATACAATGACAGCAGCTTTCATCTGGTTACCCAACCCTTAGTTGGCTTTGGGGGTGGAATGGTTTACCCAGTCGGGAGGGTCGATCTACCCATCCGGCTGGGTGAGAAAGGAAAAGGGCGACACCTGGTCGTCAAGTTTTTGGTCGTTTAGGACTTGACCGGCTACAACATTATCTTGGGCCGACCAACCCTCAACGAATCCAAGGCTGTAATCATCCCTTCCCTCATGCTCATCAAGTATGAGAGGGATGACGGCTCTGGTGGTTTCTTGAACGGGGATCAGAAGACCGCCCGGGAGTGCTATCTCTCAGCCGTCAAAGATACTGTGGCCCAAGACGGCCAGGAACCAATAGACCTTGACAATGTCAAGGATGCTGATCTAGTACCAGCCCCACCAGCAGTCGGGAAGAAAAGAAAGGCACCTATGCTGGTGGAGGTGAAGAAAGAGAAAAAATAGCAATCACTGACCGGTGAACGGTCAGATGAGCTTCGTCCCCAACCGGTTGGTGAACACATTGATATACCTCTGGAGGACAGCCGTCCGGAGCGTACCGTGATGGTTGGGACGGTTGCTTTTGCTAAGTTGGGTGCAGACTTGCTGATGTGGATTTAAATCCTTTAAACTTATAAAGAATTTAAATATCACAATTAGAACCAATTATCCGAACTTGATAGGAAATTCGAACAATTTGAAGAACAACGAACCGGATATGACTTGTAATTCGACCACTCTTGGAACGAATTCAAGACTACTCAAATTACTTAGACTACTCCTAGAACTAAGTATTTTGATGAACAAGACTTAGACTACTCCTAGAACTAAGTATTGAACGTTCTAATTATCAAAACAACTCCTTGAATTGAAAACTAGCAAAAGATTTGTAAGCAATTAAGCAAAACAAAGCTATAAAACTTGTATTGAATTTTTCTGGTTGTGTGTGGAAGAAAGCCCACGACCAACCTCTATTTATAAGCTACAATAAAGCATAAACCTTGGGCTCCAAGCATAGACCTTGGGCTACAAGCATAAACCTTGGGCTCTAAGCATAAACCTATTAGAAGTAGGAAACTTCCCTTAGATTGGTCTCCAAGTAAGAAACTACTTAAGATACTTCCTACCAACTTAGGAATTGTGATTCAACTAAAATACAAGAAAATAAAGAAAACTTAAGGTGCTTAAACTAAGAAAAACCCTCTCAAGTGAAAGGTAAAAACTTAGAAGCAAAACTGTAGAAAAACTAAAGTATTAATTTCCTTCTTCCTTGATAATCAAACAAGTGACCCATCCTTGACTTTTCCCTCCAAGTTCGAACCCTATTGGACTCAAAATCAATGTAATTGGATCTTCAAAAGAATTTCCCTCTTGATTCATATCATTCTCCCCTTCTTCAAAAGAATTTGCCCTCAAATTCACATCATCCAAGTAAGGAGACAAATCACCAACATTGAAAGTAGCACTTACATTCCCATATTCACTTGGTAAGTCAAGCTTATAGGCACTCTCACCATATGCTTCTAACACCTCAAAGGGACCGTCAGCTCTAGGCATGAGTTTGTTCTTTCTTTTGCTTGGAAATCTTTCTTTCCTCAAGTGTAACCAAAAAAGATCTCCCGGTTTGAATGTAGGTTGCTTGCGCTTCTTATTAGACCGAGCCTTGTATAAGTTATTCATCTTCTCAATCCTTGCCTTGACTTGTTCACATGTCTTCTTGAAAACCTCAAGCCTCTTCTTAGCATCAACATGAATATCCTCTTTGCTCAAAGGTAACAAATCAATCGGTAAGAAAGGGTTAACTCCATAAGCTATCTCAAAAGGTGATTGATGAGTAGTAGATGAAGGAGAACGATTATAAGCAAACCCCGCATGACAAAGTCTCATATCCCAATCTTTTTAGGTCTTACCAACCAATCCTCTTAACAAAGTACCCAAGGTTCGATTTGTGACCTCAGTTTGGCCATCGGTTTGAGGATGATGAGAAGTGCTAAACATTAATTTCGTTCCAAGAAGTCTCCATAAACACTTCCAAAAGTGACTAAGGAACTTTGAATCTCGATCTGAAACTATGCTTCTAGGAACTCCATGAAGAGGAACAATCTCTTTGAAGAACAAGTCTGCTACATGTTGAGCATCATCTGTTTTGTGCATTGGAATAAAATGCGCCATCTTTGAAAATCTATCAACCACAACCATAATTTCATCGTTTCTTCTTTGGGTTCGTGGAAGTCCAACAATAAAATCCATCCTAACACTATCCCAAGGACAATCAGCCACTGGAATAGGTGTGTATAAACCTTTAGAAAAAGAACTTTTTTCCTTTTGACAAGTAGCACACCTCGAGATCACACTTTGAACATCTTTAATCATCTTCGGCCAATAAAAATACTCACTAAGCATGTCGACCGTTTTGTGAACACCAAAGTGACCTGAAATTGCACCACTATGCACCTCTTTAATGAGTAATTCCCGTACACCACATTGTGGAATAAAATTCTATTTCCTTGAAACAAAAATCCATCTTGAAGAACAAAGTTGCGTGAGGGATTCTTGTATTCTTGCGCCAAATCCGGGCAGGTTGCATATAAACCAAGTATGTGATCAAAGCCAATGATTCTAGCATCTACCATGCCTAGAAAATAAGCTCTTCTTGACAAAGCATCGGCAACAATGTTTGCTTTACCCTCCTTGTACTTTGAAGAAAAAGTGAAAGATTGTAGAAACTCAACCCATTTAGCATGTCTATAATTCAACTTTTGTTGCCCATGTATAAACTTTAATGCTTCATGATCTGAATGTAGCACAAATGGTTTTGGTCTTAAGTAGTGAGAACAATGATCCAAAGCACGAACAATAGCATAAAACTCACGATCATTGTTAGAATAATTCAACTTTGCGCCACTTAGCTTCTCACTAAAATATGAAATAGGCCGTTTTTCTTGAAGTAAAACCGCACCTATACCTGCTCCACTTGCATCACATTAAACTTCAAACAATTTATCAAAGTTTGGCAAAGCTAAAACCGGAGTATGACACAATTTCTCTTTGATAGTTTCAAAAGCTTGTCGTGCCGCATTAGTCCACTAAAATTCCCCTTTCTTCATCAACTCCGTGAAAGGTGCCATAATAGTAGAGAAGTTTTTAATGAACCTTCAATAGAATGATGCAAGACCATGAAAACTACGTGCTTCACGAATATTTCTAGGAGCTACCCAAGTAGAAATAGCAACTACCTTCTCGGGGTCTAATGCAATAAATTTTCCCGAAATAATATATCCAAGAAAAGAAATACTAGTGACCATGAATGAGCATTTTTCAAGTTTACCATATATTTGTTGTTCTCTCAAAGTCTCAAATAATTTTCTAAGATGAGAAATATGGTCAATTTTGTCTCTACTATAGACCAATATATCATCAAGATAAACGACAATGAATTTATTTAAGAAGGGTCGGAGTACCTCGTTCATGAGCCTCATAAAAGAGCTAGGCGCGTTGCATAGACCGAAAGGCATGACCATCCACTCGTATAGGCCTTGTTTAGTCTTGAAAGCCGTCTTCCACTCATCTCCTTCTCGAATCCTTATTTGATGATATCCACTTCTAAGATCAATCTTCGAAAATATGGTAGAACCATGTAACTCATCAAGCATGTCTTCTAATCTAGGCATGGGAAAACGATACTTGATAGTAATATTGTTGACTGCTCTTGAATCAATAAACATTCTCCATGTACCATCTTTCTTTGGCACTAATAAAGCCGGAACCGCACAAAGGCTCATGCTTTCACGAATATAGCCTCTTTCAATCAATTCTTCGATTTGCCTTTGAAGCTCTTGGGAAGTCGTAGGATCACACCTATATGTGGGCTTATTAGGTAGAGGAGCTCCGGGAATAAGATCAATAGCATGCTTTATTCCACTCAAAGGGGGTAAACCCTTAGGTAACTCATCCGGGAAAACATCCTTGAATTCTTCTAGTAATTCCCTTACATATTTATCCGTAGAAGAACTAGTGTGCTGCCTTTCTTTTACTACCAAAGCAAAAACCATAGCTCCCTCCTCAACTTCTTTTTCAAGTTCCCTAGCATTCACGAACAAAGTGGAGCTGTGTTTCCCCTTTTCCTTTTCTTTAATACGGCTTGGAATAGGAGATAAAGGAAGAAGTTTGATCCTCTTGTTTCCCACCTTGACCGAATATGTGTTAGATACACCATCATGTGTAACTTGTCGATCGAATTGCCATGGTCTACCTAAGAGAAGGTGACAAGCACTCATAGGAATAACATCACACCATAACTCCTCTTTGTAATTTCCAATGGAAAAATTCACCAAAGCTTGCTTTTTCACTTGGAGTCCTTTTGAATCATCAAGCCAACTCAACTTGTATGGTTTTGCATGTGGTCTTGTAGGAAGTTGGAGTTTAGCAACCATCTCTGTAGAAGCTACATTAGTACACGAACCACTATCAACAATCACTCTACATGAAGTATCACCTACTTTGCAACGAGTATGAAACAAACTCTCGCGTTGAGAGTTATTGAGAGTAGCCTCGGCATGAAGGATCTTCCTTATCACAAGACAAATATCGTCACTCTCGGGAAAAGCCTCATCCTCTTCTTGTTCATTAGTGTGCTCTTCCTTAGTTGTGGACTCTTCATCTTCACATTCAAAGGATATATGTTCCTCCTCCTCTTCCATTTGTCTATATTGCTTTAATGTAAGAGCCTTCTTTGTAGGACATTGATCGGATCTATGACCTTTTCCTTGACACTTGAAACACCTAATTCGACTTTCAAATTCCTCTTTGGACACCTTGACGACCTTCTTGTCTCCACTCTTAGAACTTTCTCCTTTGTACTCGCTAGAACTAGTCTTGAATGGTTTATAGAAAGTTTTGTTTGCCTCGAACCCCTGTGAATTCTTGTTACTAGAACTCTTTACGCCAATGTCCTTCTTATCTTCGAGCCAATGACTTTCAATCTTCAAAGCTAGCTTGCATACATCATTGAATGACCCATAGGCACTCAACTCAATTTTCCTAGCAATAGGCCGATTAAGACCTTTGAGGAATCTAGCAATTCGCAATGGTTCTTTCTCCTCCAAATTACAAAGAGAGGTTAGTTTATCAAATTCAGCAATATATTCATTAACACTCTTAGTACCTTGTGACAACAAAGTGAGTCGAATGTATAGGGTTTGTTCGAAATCATGTGGAAGGTATTTAGAGCTCATCTTCTTCTTCAACACCGTCCATGTCTTGATTTTCTCCTTCTCTGCTCTAGCACGTCGAGCCTTTAAGTTATCGAACGAAATTCCCGCATTCTTAGTGAGTCGAATATAAGAAATTTTGAAAACATTTAACATCATCAAAACCCTTATAATCTGAAATTTTCTCCAATTGTCTCGCCCACTCAAGAAAATCTTCGGGGCTTCCTAGACCTGTGAAATCATCAAGTTTGATTCCTCTATCATCGATCTTGTGTTTGCTATGATGATTATCATCATCACAACCAGAAGCATCGCTATCACTATTGTTTAGGGTAATTTTACCCCGCCACGTGGTCCAATCAGCGGATGACACGTGTCAGCCTTAGGCTGTCCCAAAGTAGACCAATCCTTGCTTGACACGTGTCACTCCAGGAAATAAGGGAATAAGGCGGCCTTCAGGCCCAAATCCCGAGAAAGCCGCAAAACGGCGCAGCCCACCAATGATTAGGGTTCAGTGCCCTAATCAAGGGCACAAATCCCAAAGACCCTATAAATAGATGTCCCTCATTTTAAGGGCACGTTTTACCATTTATTACACTTGCATTCTCTCACATCAGAGAAACACCTCAGCTTGGAATCCGAGCAGATACCCACCTAAATTTCCGCACTCTTTATTCCTTTTCAAGTTACTAACTTGACCGTCGGAGGCGGAGCTCCAACCACCCGGAGTCTCCGTTATTTTGCAGGTACAGCTCGGCCAGATTAGACTTCGTGTTGTAACTCTCCCTAGGGACAAAAACACCCAAAACATTTGGCGCCGTCTGTGGGGAGAGTACCTCGAAGATGGTTCAAGAGTCTGTGCCACCCCCTAACCGTCTGGGCGATGACCCAAAAGTCTTTACAGACAAGGAGGATGAAGATCCTCAGGTCAAAACCTTTACAGCCGATGATGGCTCACTTGGAATCAAGAGCATCCGGCCCAGAGATATTCTGGAGCGGGGTGCCTCCCAGGCGGGTCCAAGCCGACCCACTGGGCAGCCGGAAGGGGAAACCCAAACGGCCGCTGGATCAGCCCCTGTCACCCGAGACGAACTCATGAGATTCATGACAAGTTTCAAGGGTAAAATGAAAGAGCTGATCACCCAAAGCCGGGCTGGCCCATGTAAAGGTCAGTCGGCGAAGAAGACTCCTCCAAAGAAGGGGAAGTCAGTCAGAGACCGGCAGCCCACTCCTCATCCAAAGGAGAAGGCAGCCGGAACCATTGATTGGTATAAAATTCTCCTTCGTAGAAAGAACACCAATAACACTCGCCGGACTCAGCAGCCGGTGAGAAGTAAAAAATCAACTCTTAATGCCCGGGAGATCATAAACCGGAAGAGAAACCAATCGCTGTCTGAGTCGGCTTCAACGTCGAACTTTCCAGACAGCTTCAACAACATTTCTGCAGGGAGTGCACGCTCCTTGCATGAGAGCCAGACAGGCGGTAATACCGTCCATTCTGACCCTCACATGATTGGAGCTGTACCGTATGTGCCTACTCAGGCTTAAGGACAGTATCCCCCTCACTTCATGCAGCCGGCCTTCTTTGGAGGTCAGGCGGCATATCCAAATGTCTAGCCATTGGACTGTCAGCTTCGTCTGCTGCGCCTGGGTGAACAACCTTCTGCGTTCACCCGGGAGATAACCGAGGCGGCCCAGTCGGCCAAGGTTAAGAATGTGTTGGTTGGTACCTATGATGGTACCACCAATCCGGAAGACCACCTCATGGCTTACACCAACCTCATGTATTAGCAGGGGTTGGATGATGCCACTTGGTGTCGGTGCTTCCCGGCTACATTGAAGGGCATTGCCCAATAATGGTTTGGCAATTTGCCAGCCCGGTCCATCGATAGCTTCAGGAAGCTCGCCTTCCTGTTTGCTTCAATTTCTCAATGAAAATCCCTGCTAAGAAAATAAGCCTTGATTTGAGCACTGTTAGGCAGGGGGAGAGAGAAGGGCTGCGCTCATATGTCAGGCTGTTCAATCTGATAAGAATTCAGATTCAAGGACTGTCTGACGAGGTAGCTTTTACAGACTTTTTCAAAGGTCTGAGAGACGGGTTGACCTTTAAGTTCGACCTAGTCAGAAAAGGAGCTTTCACCCTACAGGCGGCCTTGAGGGAGGCGGAAAGCAACATTAAAGCTACCGACCTCTGCTCGCTTGGTAGCCAGTCAGATTCTATGAAGTCTGACAAGCAGAAAGACAACAGGCCTGCTCAGCCGGCTAGAAAGAAAGAAGAGAACAAAAAGAGAAAATAAATCTAAGCGGTTAGTGATTCTGACCAGCCTTCCCAAAAGAAAAAGAAAGAGTTTAAACCGTACATCCCCTAGTACGAGTTTAATAAAGACTGCAACTCCATCCTCATGGAGGTAAAGGACCGGCTGTCCATTGAGAAGCCGAATCCTATGAAGAGTTATGTTCAGTCACGGAACAAAAATAAATTCTGTCAGTTCCATGAGGAGGTTGGCCATGACACCAACGATTTCTTTAGTCTTTAGCGGACGTTGGACCGTCTTGCTGACAAAGGGCTGTTGAAGTCCTACATTTCTAAGTCCCCAGCCGGGGCAAAAAATAAAAACAAGGGTCAGTCCTCCAAGACTACCCCCCAGCCTGCTAGTAGTTCGGATACCGACAAGGAGTCGGTCTACACTATAGCAGGCGGGTTCTCATGTGGTGGCCATACCATCCGGGGCACCAAGAGCCATCTTCGAAAGATGGACAAAGATGACGATGAGCAGGCGTCTTCCGGCTCCTCCTTCCCAGACGTCTTGATCACTGAGAAGGATAGGGGCAGCGTCCGCCGTCCGCATGACCACCCGGTGGTCATTGAATGTAAGGTGGCCAAACAGTTGGTTGGATGGATCCTTATATACACCGGAAGCTCCTCAGACATCATCAGCCTCCGGTGCCTGCAAAAGCTGAAATACAATGTCAGCAGCATGCATCCGGTCACCCAACTCCTGGTTGGTTTTTTGGGTGGGATGGTCTACCCAGCCGGTAGAATTGACTTACCCATCCGGCTAGGTGAAAAAGGCCAGGGACGACATATTGTCGTCAGATTCTTGGTCGTTGAGGAGTTGACCGCCTACAACATTATCCTTGGCCGGCCAACCCTCAATGTAGCCAAGGCAGTAATCATCCCGTCTCTCATGCTCATCAAGTATGAGAGGGATGACGGCTCTATTTGTTCCCTGAATGGGGATCAGAAGACGGCCCGAGAGTGCTATCTCTCAGCCGTCCGAGATACCGTAGCCCCAGGCGGTCAGGAACCAACAGACCTTGACAATGTCAAGGATGCCAATCCAGCACCTGCCCCACCAGCATCCAGAAAGAAAAGAAAGGCACCTCTGCTGGTGGAGGTGAAAAAAGAGAAAAAATAGCAATCACTGACCGGTGAACGGTCAGATGAGCTCCGTCCCCAACTGGCTGGTGAAAGCATTGATCTTGTTCTGGATGACAGCCATCCAGAGCGTACTGTGAAGGTTGGGACGGTTGCCCATGCTACCTAGGGTGCAAGTTTGCACCTCCTGCTGAAGGAATTCAAAGACATCT
Organism: Chenopodium album; assembly: GCF_948465745.1. Lineage (NCBI taxonomy): Eukaryota > Viridiplantae > Streptophyta > Magnoliopsida > Caryophyllales > Amaranthaceae > Chenopodium > Chenopodium album. Next base: position 48,475,086 of record NC_137834.1, on the reverse strand, counting down.
TTGCCTTTGAAGTGGAAAAGATGCCACGCGTCAACCCGGATCTCGCTGTCCACAAACTCGCCGTGGACCCCAAAAAGAACCCCATCCGGCAAAAGAAAAGAAACCACGGTGAGGAAAGAAGTCAGGCGGCAGCTGCCGAAGTCAAAAAGCTGCTAGACGCCGGGATCATTCGGCCTTGTAACTTCCCCGACTTGGTGGCCAATGTTGTTCTTGTTAAGAAACCGAATGGGACATGCGCATGTGTGTTGATTACACAGACCTCAACAAGGCGTGTCCAAAGGACAGTTACCCGCTTCCAAAGATCGACAGTCTGGTCGATTCTACAGCCGGTCACGCCTTGATGAGCTTTATGGATGCCTACTCCGGCTTCCATCAGATACCCCTGTGGAAAAAGGATCAAGAGAAGACGGCCTTCGTCACTGATCAGGGGTTATTCTGTTATACTGTGATGCCGTTTTGTTTGAAAAATGCGCCTGCCACCTTCCAACGGATGAGTAATATGGTCTTCATTAATCAAATTGAGAGGAATGTGGAGGCGTACATTGATGACATGATAGTCAAATCCAAGCTACAGACGGATCACCTTGCTGATCTCCGAGAAACATTCACCACCCTCAGGCGGCATAAGGTCATGTTAAATCCAAAGAAATGCGTCTTTGGTGTTGAGTATGTGAAGTTTCTCGGATTCCTGATTGATCAAAGGGGGATAAGGCTAACCTTGAAAAGATACAGGCGGTGATAGACATAAAGTCACCCCGTTCTGTCAAGGAAGTGCAGAGACTCACCGGTTGTCTGGCCGCCTTGGGGAGGTTCCTTAGCCGGTCAGGCGACAAATGCCTCTACTTCTTCCAAGCAATCAGGAAGAAGAACAGATTTGAATGGGGGGATGATGCAGAGGCGGCATTCCAGAGGTTGAAAGAGCATTTACATTCTCTACCTAGGTTGGTCAATCCTTTGCTTAGGGAGACGTTGTACATGTATTTAGCCGTCTCAGATCATGCCCTCAGTGTTGTTCTCCTTGCTGAGTGAGACGGCGTGCAGCTCCCGATTTACTTCATTAGCCATGTTCTTAAAAATGCTGAACTCTGGTATCCCATGAATGAAAAATTTGGCCTTGCTCTGTATATATATGGCTTTCAAAAAATTGAAGCCATACTTTCTGGCACATCCGGTAGTGATTTACACCGACCAGCCACTTAAGTGGCCAATGTCTACCTTGGACTCATCTGGGAAAATGTTGAAATGGGCTATTGAAATGCAAAGTCTTGAAATCACTTACGAACCAAGAAAGTCAGTGAAAGGTCAGGCGTTTGCCGACTTCATTGTTGAAATGACCCGTCCGGTGGCTCCGGATAATCTTGATCAGGTTTGGAAAGTGTATGTAGACGGGAGCTCTACAAAGAACGGTTGTGGTGCAGGCGTAATCTACGAGTCTCGTGAAGGGGACAGATTTGAGTATGCACTAGGCTTCAAGTTTCAAGCCTCTAACAATGAGGCGGAATATGAAGCCCTGCTAGCCGGCATTCGCATGCGTAAGGCGGTAGGGGCCATGAAAATTGACGTCTACTCTGATTCCCAATTGGTTGTTAGCCAGTATGAGGGAACATATGAAGCAACTCATCCGGCTATGATCAAATATCTTCAGGCAGTCAAAGAATCAAGTGCCTAGGTCAGACAACAACCAGGCGGATGCGTTGTCTAAATTGGCTTCATCCGCCTGCTGTGACACTCCTCGTAGCCTCATAGCTTCCCTCATACTGGCTAACAACCAATTGGGAATCATAGTAGGCGTCAATTTTAATGGCCCCTGCCGCCTTACACATGCGAATGCCGGCTAGCAGGGCTTCATATTCCGCCTCATTGTTTGAGGCCTGAAACTTGAAGCGTAGTGCATACTCAAATCTTTCCCCTTCAGGAGACTCGTAGATTACGCCTGCACCACAGTCGTTCTTAGTAGAGCTCCCGTCTACATACACTTTCCAAACCTGATCAAGATTATCCGGAGCCACCGGACGGGTCATTTCAACAATGAAGTCGGCAAACGCCTAACCTTTCACTGCCTTTCTTGGTTCGTAAGTGATTTCAAGACTTTGCATTTCAATAGCCCATTTCAACATTCTCCCGGATGAGTCCAAAGTAGACATTGGCCGCTTGAGTGGCTGGTCGGTGTAAATCACCACCAGATGGGCCAAAAAGTAAGGCCTCAGTTTTTTGAATGCCATATACGAAGAAAGGCCAAAATTTTCAACCATGGGGTACTGGAGTTCAGCATTTTTAAGAACATGGCTAATGAAGTAAACTGGGAGCTGCACGCCGTCTCGCTCAGCAAGGAGAACGGCACTGAGGGCATGATCTGAGACGGCTAAATACATGTACAACGTCTCCCTAGGTAAAGGACTGACCAGCCTAGGTAGAGAATGTAAATGCTCTTTCAACCTTTGGAATGCCGCCTCAGCATCCTCCCCCCATTCAAATCTGGTCTTCTTCCTGATTGCTTGGAAGAAGTAAAGGCACTTGTCGCCTGACCCGACTGAGGAACCTCCCCAAGGCAGCCAGACAACCGGTGAGTCTCTGCACTTCCTTGATAGAACGGGGTGACTTTATGTCTATCACCGCCTGTATCTTTTCAAGGTTAGCCTTATCCCCCTTTGATCAATCAGGAATCCGAGAAACTTCACATACTCAACACCAAAGGCGCATTTCTTTGGATTTAACATGACCTTATGCCGCCTGAGGGTGGTGAATGTTTCTCGGAGATCAGCAAGGTGATCCGTCTGTAGCTTGGATTTGACTATCATGTCATCAATGTACGCCTCCACATTCCTCTCAATTTGATTAATGAAGACCATATTAATCATCCGTTGGAAGGTGGCAGGTGCATTTTTCAAACAAAACGGCATCACAGTATAACAGAATAACCCCTGATCAGTGACGAAGGCCGTCTTCTCTTGATCCTTTTTCCACAGGGGTATCTGATGGAAGCCGGAGTAGGCATCCATAAAGCTCCTCAAGGCGTGACCGGCTGTAGAATCGACCAGACTGTCGATCTTTGGAAGCGGGTAACTGTCCTTTGGACACGCCTTGTTGAGGTCTGTGTAATCAACACACATGCGCCAGGTCCCATTCGGTTTCTTAACAAGAACCACATTGGCCACCCAGTCGGGAAAGTTACAAGGCCGAATGATCCCGGCGTCTAGCAGCTTTTTGACTTCGGCAGCTGCCGCCTGACTTCTTTCCTCACCGTGGTTTCTTTTCTTTTGCCGGATGGGGTTCTTTTTGGGGTCCACGGCGAGTTTGTGGACAGCGAGATCCGGGCTAACGCCTGACATCTCTTCCACTTCAAAGGCAAAAATGTCTTTGAATTCCTTCAGCAGAAGGTGCAAGCTTGCACCCAAGGAAGCATGAGCAACCGTCCCAACCTTCACAGTACGCTCCGGACGGCTGTCGTCCAGAGGTATATCAATGTTTTCACCAGCCGGTTGGGGACGGAGCTCATCTGACAGTTCACCGGTCAGTGATTGCTATTTTTTTCTCTTTCTTCACCTCCACCAGCAGAGGTGCCTTTCTTTTCTTCCCGGCTGCTGGTAGGGCAGTCGCTGGGTTGGCATCCTTGACATTGTCAAGGTCTATTGGTTCCTGGCCGCCTGGGGCCACAGTGTCTCTGACGGTTGAGAGATAGCACACTCGGGCCGTCTTCTGATCCCCATTCAGGGAACCAATAGTGTCGTCATCCCTCTCATACTTTATGAGCATGAGAGACGGGATGATTACTGCCTTGGCTACGTTGAGGGTTGGCCGGCCAAGGATAATGTTGTAGGCGGTCAACTCCTCAACGACCAAGAATCTGACGACAATATGTCGTCCTTAGCCCTTCTCTCCCAGCCGGATGGGTAAGTCAATTCTTCCAGCTGGGTAGACCATCCCACCCCCAAAACCAACCAAGGGGTGGGTGACCAGATGCATGCTGCTGACGTTGTATTTCAGCTTTTGCAAGCACCGGAGGCTGATGATGTTTGATGAGACGCCGGTGTCAATAAGGATTCTTCCAACCAGTTGATTGGCAACCTTACATTCAATGACGACCGAGTCATCATGCGGACGACGAACGCTGCCCCTGTCCTTCTCAGTGATCAAGACGTCCGGGAAGGAGGTGCTTGTAGACGTCTTCTCATCATCATCCTTGTTCATCTTTTGAAGATGGCTCTTGGTGCCCCGGATGGTAGGGCAACCACAGGAGAACCTGCCTGCTATTGTGTAGACCGGCTCCTTGTCGGTATCCGAGCTACTAGCTGATGCAAGTCCAAGCATGGAGAACTTCGAAGATTGGCTTATCATGCATCAAGATAGCTTGTCCCTAAACATTGATTCAAGCCAAGCATTGCATGGACACTTTCTTGGATATCAAAGCAAAGCCACGGTTTGCTTAGTGGCTTTTCTTGGAGTCTAGTTCACTTTCTTGAACTTTCTTGAATTTTCTTTACTTAGATTTTGCTTACAAGTTTTTATCTTTCACTTGAAAGGGTTTTTCTTGGTTCAAGCATTAGGATCTTTAATCTTTAATTAGTTGCTTTTTAAAATCAGTTAGTTAGCAAAATAAATCAGTTTAGGCGTGTGCTTGTTCTCCAAGGAGATTGGCGTATGCTTGTGCTCCAAGGTGCTTGCTCTTCAAGCAAGTTAGAATTCTTGTTTAATTAGGATTGAATTAGGAACTTGTCCTAATCTTCCTAGGTAAACTAAGTATATAAATAGGGCTGTAAAACACACGAATTATAGAGAGATTAATATACATTGTTTTAAGTTTAAACACTTAAGTTTTGTTGATTGTGATCAATTGCTGTTTTGCTTATTTTAGATAAAACATTCGTTTGGATTGATTAATTAGGTGGATTCTTAATTGATTAATCTTAGTTTTTGTTTAATTCTTGGTGGATTTCCTGTATAGAATTTGACTTAAACATATCCCTTGTGTTTTGTTGATTTTCGGATCAATAATTCACATCATCTTTGGTATCAGAGCCAGGTTATGCAACTTCGGTAAAAATAAAACTGGGAACAATTGGCTGGGAATTTTTACGTGATTCTTTTTGCATTGAACTCTGAAAACGTCCAGCTATCACCATATAAAATTTCATAATTTTTAGTTGAGTAACGCGCTCGACACAGCCTCAAACGTTTGGTGTTTTTGCACTGATTTGCGGTTGGGAGTCCGGTTTTTGTGTTGCCTAGTTTTTCTTCAAGGTTCGATCTTTTAATCAAGATTTTTGCATAAACTGACTTGGTTTGTGTAGGAATCATGAGTGACGAAGAGGTCCCACAAGTTCCAAGGGGATTAACCTTAGAACAGGCTCAAAATCTTAGAAGAGATAGGCGAATTGACGAGTTGGCAGCAAGGATGGATGAGATATTAAAAAGGCTTGACACTCGTGCTGGAGATTCTTCAAGGAAAGGGAATTCTAACCCTAATTCTGGTTCAAGTGAGGAAGAACAACCAAGGAGGAGCCCAAGGAGGCCACGAAATAATTATTCCTCAAGTGATGAATCACCAAGGCCTAGGAGAAGAGATAGACCAAAGGATGATGATAGGAACCTTCGATTAGATCTTCCCGAATTCAATGGAAGTATGAATGAACCTGAAAAATACTTTGAGTGGATTAGAAGGGCCGAGACACTCTTTGATTACAAGGAGTTTGATGAAAGGAATAGATGCAAATTGGCTGAATTAAAACTGACCGGTTATGCTAGTCTTTGGTATGATAATCTAAAGAAGAAGAGGCATAAGGAGGGGCGTGCAAGAATCTCAACTTGGGAATAACTCAAGAGGCACATGAAAAAGAGGTTCGTACCTAGTGATTATATTCAAGATGTTTATCTTAAGATGCAACTTTTTAAACAATATTCTATGACTGCTGAGAATTATATTGGTGAATTTGAAAAGTTATGCATGCTATGTGGCTTAGAAGAGATTGTTGAGCATAAGATTGCTAGATTTATTTCGGGGTTGAATGATAATATTGCTGAAAAAGTTGAATTGCAACAATATTGGTCCTTTGAGGATGTTTGCAAGGTAGCGTTGAAAGTTGAAAAACAGATAAAGGGGAAGAAAGGGACGTACACTAAGCCCTTTGTAAAGGGTTTCGCTAAACCTTTTGAGAAGAACAGGTTGGAGAAAAGTGGTTCTAATTCGAACTACAAGGAGACTAAATCAAAATTTGAAGCTCCTAAAAAGCTTGTTGAAGATAGGAAGTGCTTCAAGTGTGGTAGTGTTGGTCACATTGCATGTCTATCAAAAAGAGTAATGATTGCTCAAGAGTGGGAACAAGAACAAGCTAAGTGTGAGCAAGGTAGTGACTATGTAGAAAAGAACGAAGAGGAAAACTTTGAAGAAGAGGAGGGGCATATTGACGAAATTGATCCGAGACTCATGGTCAAAGTTTGGTTCTAAGAAGGGCACTACACTCTAAAACCGTAACTATGGAAAACAATCAAAGGGAGAAAATCTTTCTTACAAGGTGCAAGGTAGAAGATAGGTTGTGTGACATGATCATAGACACGGGGAGTTGCACTAATGTGGTATCTACTACTTTGGTAGACAAATTGACGTGGCCAATTACTGAACATCCAAGCCCTTATAAGCTTCATTGGCTTAATAATTTGAGTGATGTGAAGGTAACTAAACAAGCCTTAATCTCCTTTTCAATTGGTAAATTTCATGATAAAGTTTTGTGTGATGTTTGTCCTATGGATGCTTGTCATATACTATTAGGCCGTCCTTGGCAATATGATAGATTTGTGAAGTTTGATGGAAGGACTAATGTGTATGTTGTGAGAAAAGGAGAAAAAGAGAGACCGGTTGCTTTAAAAACTTTGATAAGCAACAAGTCTTCTAACGTTACCTCTAATTCGAAGAATTCTTATTTGATTAGTGAGAGGGAATTAGAAAAAGAAATTTGCAGCAACAATGTGGTATATATACTTGTTTCTAATGAGATTCGAATTTATCAAAATAAACAAGCAAAGAGGCCGTATGAATTGGAATCTGTTTTAGAAGAATTCAAGGATGTCTTTCCTAAGGAATTACCTCCGGGACTACCTCCTATTCGTGGGATAGAGCATCAAATTGACTTGATTCCGGGAGCACCATTACCTAATAAGGCAGCCTATATAAGTAATCCGGAAGAAACAAAGGAGATGGAAAGGCAAATTGAAGAGCTTATGACTAGAAGATACGTGAGGGAAAGTATGAGCCCTTGTGCCGTGCCTACTTTACTTGTCCCAAAGAAAGATGGGAGTTGGCGCATGTATATTGATAGTAGGAGTGTGAATAACATCACTATCAAATACCGATTTCCTATTCCAAGATTAGATGATCTACTTGATGAACTACATGGTTCAAAGTTGTTTTCTAAGATTGATCTTATGAGTGGTTATCATCAAATTCGAATGAGAGAAGGAGATGAGTGGAAAACAACATTCAAGACTAAGTTAGGGTTGTATGAATGGTTGGTGATGCCGTTTGGACTCACTAATGCACCTAGCACTTTCATGGGGTTGATGCATGAGGTACTTAAACCTTTCCTTGGCAAGTTTTTTGTTGTTTATTTAGATGATATTATGATATACTCTAAAAATTTGCATGATCATCTAAATCATCTAACAAGTGTGTTTGAAGTGTTAAGAGAGAAGAAACTCTATGCTAAGCTTGAAAAATGCTACTTCTTAGTGCCTAGTGTTACTTTTCTTGGTTATGTTGTATCAAAAGATGGAGTTTCAGTTGATCATTCGAAAGTAGAGGCTATTAAAAATTGGCCTATTCCTACTAATATGAGTTCATGGTCTAGCTTCATTCTATAGAAGATTTGTCAAGAATTTCTCAAGTATTGTGGCGCCTATGACCGAATGTTTGAAGAAGGACAAGGGTAAATTCGAATGGACTAAAGAAGCTCAAAGTGCGTTTGAGTTGGTTAAAAAGAATCTATGTGAAGCACCTATACTTGCGTTACCAGATTTCTCAAGTCCTTTTGAAGTTTAAACCGATGCTAGTGGAGTTGGAATTGGAGCAGTTTTACTCCAAAAGAAGAGGCCTATTGCATATTTCAGTGAGAAATTGGGAGGAGCTCGATTGAACTATTCTACTTATGATAAAGAGTTCTATGATATTGTTAGAGCTTTAGATCATTGGAGTCATTATCTCCGACCTAATCACTTTGTGTTGCATTCTGATCATGAAGCATTGAAGTACATACATGGACAACAAAAGCTCAATCCTAGACATGCTACGTGGGTTGAATTTTTACAATCATTTAATTTTTCTTCAAGGTACAAAGAAGGGAAATCGAATGTTATGGATGATGCATTATCTAGAAGATACACTTTGATTGGAATTCTAAATAGCAAGCTACTTGGTTTTGAATTGATCAAAGAATACTACAAAGGTGATGATGATTTTGCTACATTGATTGAAGAGTGTTCTAAAGGAGCCGTGGGTTCTTATTTGCTGCAAGATGGTTTTCTTTTCAAGGGAAATCGACTTTGTCTTCCTAAGTGTTCTATTAGAGAGCTAGTTGTTAGAGAAGCTCATGGGGGAGGAATTGCTGGTCACTTTGGCATTACAAAGACCTTGAGTATGTTACAAGAACACTTCTATTGGCCTAAAATGCTCACGGATGTGTAACTAGTTATTTCTAGGTGTGCAACTTGTCAAAAAGCGAAGGCTACTTTTCATCAAGGCTTGTATACTCCTTTACCTGTTCCAGACTCATCTTGGGAAGATATTTCTATGGATTTTATTGTGGGATTGCCGAGAACACAGCGGGGGAAAGACTCTATTATGGTTGTTGTGGATAGGTTTTCTAAGATGGCTCACTTTGTTCCTTGTCACAAAGTGGATGATGCTATGAAAGTGGCGGAATTATACTTCAAAGAGATTGTTAGATTGCATGGAATTCCAAAAACTATTGTGAGTGATCGAGATACAAAGTTCATGAGTTTCTTTTGGAAGTCTTTATGGAAGCTTGTGGGAACTAAATTGCTCTTTAGTACATCGTACCATCCACAAACCGATGGACAAACCGAGGTTACTAATCGTACTCTTGGTGCGCTTTTGTGTGGGTTAGTGAGTAAGACACAAAAGGATTGGGACATTAAGTTAGCTCATGCGGAGTTTGCTTATAATAGATCATCTACATATGCTACCAAACATAGTCCTTTTGAGGTAGTTTATGGAATCAATCCGAAACTTCCAATTGATCTTGTTCCATTGCCTAAGGGTGAGTTAATTCACAAAGATGCCGAGTCTTAGTTGAAGAGTATGCTGAAATTACATGCTCAAGTTCGAACAAGAATAGAGAAAGTAAATGACATGTACAAAGCTAGAGCAAACAAACATAGAAAGAAACAAAGTTACAATGTTGGAGACTTGGTATGGTTACATTTGAGAAAGGAAAGATTTCCAGGAAAACGCAATAATAAGTTGATGCCTAGAAGTGAAGGTCCTTTCAAGATTGTTGAGAAGATCAATGATAATGCTTATAAGTTAGAACTTCTGGGAGAATATGGAGTTAGTGCTACATTCAATGTTGGCGATTTGGCTAAGTATATTCCTGATGAAGAACTTTGAGATTTGAGGACAAATTCTTTCGAAGAAGAGGAGGATGATGCAAGTCTAAGCATGGAGAACTTCGAAGATTTGCTTATCATGCATCAAGATAGCTTGTCCCTAAACATTGATTCAAGCCAAGCATTGCATGGACACTTTCTTGGATATCAAAGCAAAGCCACGGTTTGCTTAGTGGCTTTTCTTGGAGTCTAGTTCACTTTCTTGAACTTTCTTGAATTTTCTTTACTTAGATTTTTCTTACAAGTTTTTACCTTTCACTTGAAAGGGTTTTTCTTGGTTCAAGCATTAGGATCTTTAATCTTTAATTAGTTGCTTTTTAAAATCAGTTAGTTAGCAAAATAAATCAGTTTAGGCGTGTGCTTGTTCTCCAAGGAGATTGGCGTATGCTTGTGCTCCAAGGTGCTTGCTCTTCAAGCAAGTTAGAATTCTAGTTTAATTAGGATTGAATTAGGAACTTGTCCTAATCTTCCTAGGTAAACTAAGTTTATAAATAGGGCTGTAAAACACACGAATTATAGAGAGATTAATATACATTGTTTTAAGTTTAAACACTTAAGTTTTGTTGATTGTGATCAATTGCTGTTTTGCTTGTTTTAGATAAAACATTCGTTTGGATTGATTAATTAGGTGGATTCTTAATTGATTAATCTTAGTTTTTGTTTAATTCTTGGTGGATTTCCTGTATAGAATTAGACTTAAACATATCCCTTGTGTTTTGTTGATTTTCGGATCAATAATTCACATCACTAGCAGGCTGGGGGGTAGTCTTGGAGGACTGACCCTTGTTTTTCTTTTTTGCCCCCGCTGGGGACTTAGAAATGTAAGACTTCAACAACCCTTTGTTAGCCAGACGGTCAAGCGCCCGCTGAAGACTGAAGCAGTCGTTGGTATCATGGCCGACCTCCTCATGGAACTGACAGAATTTATTTTTGTTCCGTGTCTGAATAGAACTCTTCATTGGATTCGGCTTTTCAATGGACAACCGGTCCTTTACCTCCATGAGGATGGAGTTGCAGTCTTTATTAAACTCGTACTTGGGGACGTACGATTTAAAATCTTTCTTTTTCTTCTGGGACGGCTGGTCAGAATCATTAACCGCCCAGATTTCTTTTCTTTTCTTGCCCTCTTCTTTATTTTTGGCCGGCTGAGCAGACCGGCTGTCCTTCTGCTTGTCGGACTTCTTGGAGTCCGACTGGTTACCAGGCGAGCAGAGGTCGGTAGCTTGAATGTAGCTTTCCGCCTCCCTCAACGCCACATGTAGGGTAAAAGCCCCTTTTCTGACTAGGTCGAACTTAAAGGTCGACCCGTCTCTCGGACCCTTGAAAAAGTCTATAAAAGCTACCTCGTCAGACAGTCCTTGAATCTGAATTCTGATCAGGTTGAACCGCCTAACATATGAGCGCAGCCCTTCTCTCTCTCCCTGCTTAACAGTGCTCAAGTCAATGCTTGTTTTCTTAGCAGGGATGTTCATTGAGAAGTTGGAAGCAAATAGGAAGGCAAGCTTCCTGAAATTGTCAATGGACCCGGCTGGCAAGTTGCCAAACCATTGTTGGGCAATGCCCTTCAATGTAGCCGGGAAGCATCGACACCAAGTGGCATCATCTAACCCCTGTAAATACATGTAGTTGGTAGTACCATCATAGGTAACCCTGTAAATACACCAAGTGGCATCTTCCGGGTTGGTAGTACCATCATAAGTACCCACCAACACATTCTTAACCTTGGCCAGCTGTGCCGCCTCAGTTATCTCCCGGGTGAACGCAGAAGGTTGTTCACCCAGGCGTAGCAGACGGAGCTGCCAGTCCAGTGGCTGGACATTTTGATATGCTGCCTGACCTCCAAAGAGAGCCGGCTGCATGAAGTGAAGGGGATACTGTCCGTAAACCTGAGTAGGTACGTACGGTACAGCTCCAATCATGTGAGGGCCAAAATGGATGGTATTACCGCCTGTTTGGCTCTCACGCAAGGAGGGTGCACTCCCTGCAGAAATGTTGTTGAAGCTATCTAGAAAGTTCGACGATGAAGCCGACTCAGACAACGGTTTTTATTTTCAACTTGTTTATCATTACTTGTGAAGCTACATTGTTACAACTACCTCCATCAATAATCAAGGTACATACCTTACCACCAATGGTGCAACGAGTGTGAAAGATTGCTTCACTTTGCAAGCTCCCTTCTTTGCCAATCATATTGCTTAGTGTACGTCGAACCACCAAGCATTCTCCTTCATCCGGTTCAAGACACGCATACTCATCATTCTCCTCAAGGTTGATGTCCTCTTCAATTTCTAATTCGTCCTCCTCTTCATGCTCAATCAAAGTGACAATCTTTTTATTTGGACAATCACTAGCCAAATGTTCAAGGCCTTGATACCTAAAACATCTTCTTGGGGCTGGTTTTGGGTTGAAGTTTTGGGTGTTTTGTGAAGGTGGTTTAGAAGTAGGCTGATTGGATGTGGGTTTGAAAGGTGGGAAATTGGATGTTTGCTTTTTTTGGGGAAATGAGGTTTGAGAAGCAAAACGTGACGAATCACTTTTGCCTCTTGCTTTTTGTTGCTGCTCAATCTTATGTGCTAAGATAATGAGCTCTTCAAGGGTGGTGTAAGGGTGTAGCTCGGCCACATTGGCTATTTTTGGGTCAAGTCCTGCAAAAAAGCGCACCAATGTTTGAGGTTCATCTTCCTCTACTCCACATTTCATGACAAATCCTTTAAATTCCCTAGCATATTCTTCTACTGATTTTGTACCTTGTTTGAGGTTATGGAACTTGGAAAAGTTTTCTTGCACATAGTATGTGGGAAGAAACTTTTTTTTCAGCATCTTTTTCATCTTGGTCCATGATCTCACTTTCTCTTTGTCTTGCCTTTCCCTCTTGGCGCACACACTAGCCCACCAAGTTGAAGCATATTTTCTTAACTTCAAGGCTACAATCTTCACCTTTTTTTCTTCCGGTGTTTGCTTGTAATCAAACACTCTCTCCACCATTCTAAGCCATTCTACAAACTCATTAGCATCGAGTTTGCCATCATACTCTGGGATGTCAGCCTTAATGTCATTGTTAGGCCGTGACCTTTCTCTTTCATGAAAAGGTCTCTCATTGTGATTGAAATTAGATTCACTTAATTCTTCATCACTATGATTGGGTGAGCCCTCTTTTTGATGGCGCAACTTAGTAGAAAGATCTTTTAACTGATCTTGCAAATATTGCATTCGTTGCTCCATATCTACTTTCTTTTGTTCAACCTTATTGACATATTCTTGCCAATTAGGGGGTGAAACTCTGGACATGGTTTGTGTTTGGGGTATGTGTTTGGTTATTTGTTTTGCTTGATCCCCCTCCTTCTCGCGCCTAATGTTGTATATTTGGAGTAGCGCTCGAAATACACAAGGGATAAACCAAGGGATAGTTAAGGCTAAAGAACTAAGAAATGGTTTGGATTCTTAAGATCACAAGCCAACTAGTAGCCTAAACTAGCAAAGGAAACAAAATTCCAAATCCAAGAATTTCTGGTTTTTGTTTCTAATCCAAGAAACGAATGTAAGACAAGTTTTTTTTGTTTGAATAATCTGAGTTTTTCATTAACATTTGCTCGCTATTTATAGTAAACAAGCATCCTTAAGTACAAGCTAACTTAAGTGGCTTTTCAGCTCACTTGTTACACGCCTAAGCTAAGTACAAATCAGCTTTTTTTGTCTAGGTACATTAATAAAAGAATCCTTATTTAACTAGATACATCAAAGAGAAAAATGGTGGTTTGTAACCTCCAAATTATGGCTGAAATAAAATCAGAAATAAGAGAGTGTAACTCCCCCTTGATTCACGCCCAACAAAGCAGCAATTTGGAGATGTATCAACCCCTTTATTCACGCCCAAATTCAAACAGCAAAGAAGTGTAACTCCTCCTTGTTTCAAGCCTTGAAATAATCTTGAATGTATGTGGACAAGGATGTACTTGGACGCCCTTTAGATGCTCCAATGCTGACTGAAATAAACGGCCACTTGAAGGCTGAATTGAAGGCTTGTAATTTCCTTATTGAAACTGATTGTAACACCCAAGTCAAAGCTTTGAAATTCCTTTTAAAAGAATTTCGGATTCCATGCATCTTCACAAGCTTATATGGCTGCCTTCTTAATGTATCTTGCACTTGTACTTTGTGTGAATGTGACTTTATATTTTCGAACTAAAATCAGCTAAAAAGAACTAAGAAAAATATAACTAATTTGCAAACTTATAATATGACTAAAGTTTACAATTTATTAAAAGCATAAAATTACTAGAATAAACTAGTTAATAAGAACAACAAGAAATTCAAGGGATTGAATATCTTGCTGCACATGGATAGAATGCATAGCACATGGATAGAGGGCAAACTCTTTTCAAGAAGGGGGGAATGTTGTAGCTAGGCCTAACAACTTGGTTGTGGACGTTTCTTTGGTTCAAGATGTAGCATCATGCATTGGTGCTATGCATTCTATCCATGGGCAGCAAGATATTCAATCCCTTGAATTTCTTGTTGTTCTTATTAACTAGTTTATTCTAGTTCATTTTATGCTTTTAATAAGTTGTAAACTTTAGTCATTTTAAGATTGCAAATTAGTTATATTTTTCTTAGTTCTTTTTAGCTGATTTTAGTTCGAAAAATATTGTCACATTCACACAAAAGTACAAGTGCAAAGATACATCAAAATGGCAGCCATTTAAGCTTGGAATCCGAAATTCTTTTACAAGGAATTTCAAAGCTTTGACTTGGGAGTTACAATCAGTTTTCAAAGAGGAATCTAAAGCCTTAAATTCAGCCTTCAAGTGGCCGTTTATTTCAGTCAAGCATTGGAGCATCTAAAGGGCGTCCAGGTGCATCTTTGTCCACATTCATTCAAGCTTAAATCAAGGCTTGAATCAAGGAAGAGTTATACGTCTTTGCTGTTTGAATTTGGGCGTGGATATTGGAGGAAATACATCTCCTAACTACTGCTTTGTTGGGCGTGAATCAAGGGAGAGTTATGCTCTCATTTCTGATTTTATTTTCAGCCATAATTTGGAGGTTACAAACCACCATTTTCTCTTTGATGTATCTAGTTAAATAAGGATTCTTTTATTAATGTATCTAGACAACAAAAAGCTGATTTGTACTTAGCTTAGGCGTGTAACAAGTGAGCTGAACAGCCACTTAAGTTAGCTTGTACTTAAGGATGCTTGTTTACTATAAATAGCAAGCAAATGTGAATGAAAAAAATCAGATTATTCAAACAAAAAAAAACTTGTCTTACATTCGTTTCTTGGATTAGAAACAAAACCTGAAATTTTTGGATTTTGAATTTCGTTTCCTTTGCTTAGTTAGCTAGTTTAGGCTACTAGTTTGCTTGTGATCTTAGGAATCCAAACAGTTTCTTAGTGGTGTGACTTTATCTAAGAAGCTTTTGGTTCTTTAGCCATAACTATCCCTTGGTTTATCCCTTGTGTATTTCGAGTGTTACTCCAAATGTACAACATTTGGCGCTAGAAGGAGGGGGATCTAGCAAAACAAATACCCAAACACATACCCCAAACACATACCCCAAACACAAACCATGTACGACATCTCACCCCCTAATTGGCAAGAATATGTCAATAAGGTTGCACAAGAGAAAGAAGATATGGAGCAACGAATGCAATATTTGCAAGATCAGTTAAAAGATCTTTCTACTAAGTTGCACCATCAAAAAGAGGGTTCACCCAATCATAGTGATGAAGAATTGAGTGAATCTAATTTGAATCACAATGATAGGCCTTTTCATGAAAGAGAAAGGTCACGGCCTAATAATGACATTAAGGCTGACATCCCAGAGTATGATGGCAAACTCGATGCTGATGAGTTTGTAGAATGGAAAGGATGGTGGAGAGAGTGTTTGATTACAAGTAACACCGGAAGAAAAAAAGGTGAAGATTGTATCCTTGAAGTTAATAAAATATGCCTCAACTTGGTGAGCTAGTGTGTGTGCCAAAAGGGAAAGGCAAGACAAAGAGAAAGTGAGATCGTGGACCAAGATGAAAAAGATGCTGAAACAAAAGTTTCTTCCCACATACTATGTGCAAGAAAACTTTTCCAAGTTCCACAACCTCAAACAAGGTACAAAATCAGTAGAAGAATATGCTAGGGAATTTGAAGGATTTGTCTTGAAATGTGGAGTAGAGGAGGATGAACCTCAAACATTGGTGCGCTTTTTGGGAGGACTTGACCCAAAAATAGCCAATGTGGCCGAGCTACACCCTTACACCACCCTTGAAGAGCTCATTATCTTAGCACATAAGATTGAGCAGCAACAAAAAGCAAGAGGCAAAAGTGAATCATTACGTTTTGCATCTCAAACCTCATTTCCCCAAAAAAGGCAAATATCCAATTTCCCACCGTTCAAACCCACATCCAATCAGCCTACTTCTAAACCACCTTCACAAAACACTCAAAATTCCAACCCAAAACCAGCCCCGAGAAGATGTTTTAGGTGTCAAGGCCTTGGACATTTGGCTAGTGATTGTCCAAATAAAAAGATTGTCACTTTGATTGAGCATGAAGAGGAGGACGAATTAGAAATTGAAGTGGACATCAACCTTGAGGAAATGATGAGTATGCGTGTCTTGGGCCGGATGAAGGAAATGCTTGGGGGTTCGACGTACACTAAGCAATATGATTGGCAAAGAAGGGAACTTGCAACGTGAGGCAATTAAAACGGCCTTTAAGACTCCTATTGGAACCACTCCGTACCGCTTGGTTTATGAGAAGTCTTGTCATCTTTCGGTTGAGCTTGAGCATTGTACTTATTGGACTATTAAGAAAATCAATTTTGATTTGGCAAGTGTGGGTGAGCAACGTTGGCTTGATCTCCATGAGTCGGGAGAACTTCGTTTGGATGCATATGATTGTGCAAGCATGTACAAATCTAGTACCAAAGAGGTGCATGATAAGCTTATTGAGAAGAAGGAGTTCAAAGTTGGTGATAAGATGCTCCTTTACAATTCAAGGATGAGATTATTTCCCAAAAAATTATTGTCTCTTTGGAGTGGTCCTTTTGTTGTTCAAGGGGTTTTCCCCAATGGTGCTATTAAAATCTCTCATTTGGATTTCTCAAGGTCTTTCAAAGTCAATGGCCATAGACTTAAAAGTTACTATGATGGAGTTTTTTTCGGAGTCATTCATGATATGACCCTCTATGACCCACCTTGAAGGTTGGAAAACGTCAATCTAGTGACGTTAAACAAGCGCTCTTTGGGAGGCAACTCGAATTTCTAAATTTCTTTTATATTTGATTTATTTGTCCTTTTTGATGCTTTTGATCTAATTGATTTTCTCTCTCGATTATGTTTTAGGGTGTTTTTGATTGGATGGAAGTAAGGTTTCCAACAATTGTGGTAACAAATTTTGAGGATGAAGTGTTAAATTTGAGTACTTGGAAGCATTAGTAAGAATCGAAGCTTGGTGGGTTCGAAATGGTGGGTTAATGAAAATGTGATGTTGAACCCACCGTCAAGGTGTTTAGGGACTACCTAGTCTTGCGTTCATCATGGGCATGTAGCTTATGCCCACCAATGTGCGCACAAGAGAGTTTTGGAGGAGCAAAAGAACGAGGAGGGCGCGGGCGCGTCCGGCCATGGCACGGCCGCGCAGCCCCTCTGCTTGGGCGCACCCCTCTGCTGGCCCCTTCTTTTACACACACCATTTTCATTTCTCTCTCTTCCTCCATTTTTAACTTCATTTCTCTTGTTGTGTTCTACCATCACTATCATCTTTGCTACCATTGTATCACCATAATATCATCATTTTCCACTTCATTTGGTTGATTATTACTCTAAATCTCCAATTTTACACTTTCCTTATGTTTTTCTCTCTCCAAAAGTTGGGATTTTAGGGTATTATTTGATTGGGTTTTGAGTTTGCAAATTTGGCAAATGATTAGGGTAAAAATACCATAGACGCGCGGACCAATGAGAGGAGACCACGTGTCAAATTCAGGATGGCCCACGTGGCTTAATATCCTCTTGACACATGACCCCCTTTGATACATCTCTGAAATGGCGTCCTTCAAGGGCCCAAATCCCAAGAAGCGTCGTAAAACGGCGCAGCCCACTAAAATCTAGGTCAAGTGACCTAGATGGGGGCACATTCTCCAACGACCCTATAAATAGGGAGATATTTCCCCATTTTGGGGACACATTGAATCATTTATTACACCTACATTCTCTCACATCAGAGAAACACCTGAGCTTGGAATCCAAGCAGATCCCTACCTAAATTTCCGCATTCTTTACTCTCTTTCAAGTTACTAACTTGATCGTCGGAGGCGGAGCTCCAACCACCCGGAGTCTCCGTTGTTTTGCAGGTACAACTCAGCCAGATCAGACTTCGTGACGTAACTCTCCCGAGGGACAAACTCACCTAAAACATTTGGCGCCGTCTGTGGGGAGAGTACCTCGAAGATGGTTCAAGAGTCTTTACCACCTCCTAACCTTCTTGGCGATGACCCGGAAGGTTTTACAGACCAGGAGGATGAAGATCCTTAGGTCGAAACTTATATAGCCAATGATGGCCATCTGATAACCAAGCGCATCCGGCCCAGAGACACTCTGGAGCGGGGTGCCTCCCAGGCGGGTACAAATCGACCCCCTGGGCAGCCGGAAGGGGAAACCCATACGGCAGCTGGATCAGCCTGTCACCCGAGACGAACTCATGAGGTTCATGACAAGTTTCAAGGGTGAAATTAAAGAACTGATCACTAAGAGCCGGGCTGGCCCAAGTAGGGGTCAGTCGGCCAAGAAGACTCCTCTAGAAAAGGGGAAGTCAGTCAGAAATCGACAGCTAATTCCTCATCCAAAGGAGAAGGCAGCCGGGACCATTGATTGGCCCAAAATTCTTCTTCCTAAGAGGAATACCAACAATACCCGCTGGACTCAACAACCAGTGGGAAGTAAAAATTCAACTCTTGCTGCCTGGGAGATCATCAACCGGAAAAGAAATCAACAGTTGTCTGAGTCGGCTTCTACGTCGAACTTCCCTGACAGCTTCAACAACACCTCTTTAGGGAATGCACTATCCCTGCATGAGAGCCAAACATGCGGTAATACCATCCATTCTTGCCCTATGATGATTGGAACTGTACCGTATGTACCTTCTCAGGTCTACGGTCAGTATCCTCCTCACTTCATGCAGCCGGCCTTCTTCGGAGGTCATGCGGCATACAACAATGTCCAGCCACTAGACTGGCAGCTTTGTCTGCTCCGCCTGGGTGAACAACCTTCTGCATTCACCCGGGAGATAACCGAGGTGGCACAGCCGACCAAGGTTAAAAATGTGTTGGTAGGTACCTATGATGGTACCACCAACCCGGAAGATCACCTCATGGCATATACCAACCTCATGTACTTACAAGGGTTGGATGATGCCACTTGGTTTCGATGCTTCCTGGCTATATTGAAGGTCATTGCCCAACAATGGTTTGGCAACTTGCCAGCCGGGTCCATTGATAGTTTCAGGAAGCTTGCCTTCTTGTTTGCTTCCAACTTCTCAATGAACATACCTACTACGAAAACAAGTCTTGACTTGAGCACCATTAAGCAGGGAGAGAGAGAAGGGTTGCGCTCCTATGTTAGGCGGTTCAATCTGATAAAAATTCAGATTCAAGTACTGTCTTATGAGGTAGCTTTTACAGACTTTTTCAAGGGTTGGAGAGACGGGTCTAAGTTCGACCTAGTCAAAAAAGGGGCTTTCACATTACAGGCGGCCTTGAGGGAGGCGGAAAGCTACATTCAAGCAACCGACCTCTTCTCGCCCGGTAACCAGTCGGACTCCAAAAAGTCCGACAGGCAGAAAGACAGTCGGCCTGCTCTGTTGGCCAAAAAGAAAGAAGAGAGCAAGAAAAGAAAATAAATCTGGGCGGTTAGTGACTCTGACCAGCCGTCCCAGAAGAAGAAGAAGGAATTTACACCATACGTTCCTAAGTACGAGTTTAACAAGGACTGCAACTCCATCCTCATGGAAATTAAGGACCGGCTGTCTCTAGAGAAGCCGAATCCAATAAAAAGTTCCATTCAATTAAGGAACAAAAACAAATTCTGCCAATACCATGAAAAAGTTGGCCATGACACCAACGACTGCTTCAGCCTTCAACGGGCGTTGGACCGTCTGGCTAACAAGGGGATGTTAAAGTCCTACATTTCTAAGTCGAAAGGGACTAATAAGAACAATCCGGGGTAGTCGTCTAAGACACCCTTGCCTGCTAGTAGTTCGGACACTGACAAGGAGTCGGTCTACACAATAGTAGGCGGGTTCTTATGCGGTGGCCCAACCATCCGGGGCACCAAGAGCCATCTTCAAAAGATGGACAAAGATGATGATGAGCAGGCATCTGCTAGCTCCTCCTTCCCAAACGTCCTGATCACTGTGAAGGACATGGGCAACGTCCGCCCTCTACATGACGACCCGGTCGTCATTGAATGTAAGGTTGCCAACCAGCTGGTTGGATGGATCCTTATTGACACCAGCAGCTCATCAGACATAATCAGCCTCCGGTTCCTGCAAAAGCTGAAATACAATGTCAGCAGCATGCATCCGGTCACCCACCCCTTGGTTGGTTTTGGGGGTGGAATGGTTTACCCAGTCGGAAGGGTTGATTTACCAATCCGGATGGGTAAGAAAGGAAAAGGGCGACACCTAGTTGTCAAGTTTTTGGTCGTTGAGGAGCTGACCGCCTACAACATTATTCAGGGCCGGCCAACCCTTGACGAAGCCAAGGCTATAATCATTCCTTCCCTCATGCTCATCAAGTATGAGAGGGATGACGGCTCTGTTGGTTCCTTGAAAGGGGATCAGAAGACGGCCCGGGAGTGCTATCTCTCAGCCGTCAAATATAATGTGGCCCCTGATGGCCAGGAACCAATAGACCTTGACAATGTCAAGGATGCCGACCTAGCCCCACCAGCAGCCGGAAAGAAAAGAAAGGCACCTCTGCTGGTGGAGGTTAAAAAAGAGAAAAAATAGCAACCACTGACTAGTGAACGGTCAGATGAGATCCGTCACCAACCGGCTGGAGAACATGTTGATATACCTCTGGACGACAGCCGTCCGGAGTGTACTGTTATGGTTGGGACGGTTCCTTATGCTAAGTTGGGTGCAGACTTACACCTTATGCTAAAAGAATTCAAAGACATTTTTGCCTTTGAAGTGGAAGAGATGCCAGGCGTCAGCCCGGATCTTGCTGTCCACAAACTCGCCGTGGATCCTGAAAAGAAGCCCATCCAGCAAAAGAAAAGAAATCACGGCGAGGAAACAAGTTAGGCGGAACCTGCCGAGGTTAAAAAGCTGTTGGACGCTGGGATCATTCGGCCATGCAATTTTCCCGACTGGGTGGCGAATGTTGTGCTTGTGAAAAAGCCGAATGGTACCTGAGGTATGTGAGTTGATTACACAGATCTCAATAGGGCATGTCCCAAAGACAGTTATCCGCTTCCTAAGATCGACAGTCTGGTCGATTCGACTGCCGGGCATGCCTTGATGAGTTTTATGGATGCCTACTCCGGCTTCCATCAGATACCCCTGTGGAAGAAAGATCAAGAGAAGACGGGGAAAATGCGCCGGCTACATTCCAACGGATAATTAATACGGTCTTCATTAATCAAATTGGGAGGAATGTGGAGGCGTACATTGATAACATGATAGTCAAATCCAAGCAGCAGGCGGATCACCTTGCTGATCTCCGAGAAACCTTCACCACACTCAGGCGGCATAAGGTTATGTTAAATCCTAAGAAATGCGTCTTTGGTGTTGAGTCTGGGAAGTTTCTCGGATTCCTGATTGATCAGAGGGGGATAGGGCTAACCCCGAGGATATACAGGCGGTAATTGACATGAAGTCACCCCGCACTATCAAGGAAGCTCAGAGACTAACTGGTAACCTGGCGGCCTTGGGGAGATTCCTTATCCGGTCAGGTGACAAATACCTTTACTTCTTTCAAGCAATCAGGAAGAAGACCAAATTTGAATGGGGGGATGATGCTGAGGCGACCTTTCAACTGCTGAAGGAACACTTGCAATCTTTTCCAAGGCTTGTTAGTCCACTGCATAAAGAGGTGTTATACATGTACCTAGCCGTCTCAGATCATGCCCTCAGTGTCGTTCTCCTTGTTGAGAGAGACGGCGGTCAGCTCCCGGTCTATTTCATTAGCCATGTTCTAAAATATGCTGAGCTCCGGTACCCCATGCTAAAAAAATTTGGCCTTGCTTTGTATATGGCCTTCAAGAAATTGAAGCCGTATTTTCTGGCCCATCCGGTGGTAATTTACACCGACCAGCCCCTCAAGCGGCGAATGTCTACCTTGGAATCATCCGGAAGAATGCTGAAATGGGCTATTGAAATGCAAAGTCTTGAAATCACTTTTGAACCTAGAAAGGCAGTGAAAGGTCAAGCGTTTGCCGACTTCATTATTGAAATAACACGGCCGGTGCAACCGGACAACATTGATGAGGTTTGGAAAGTGTATGTAGACGGGAGCTCAACGAAGAACGGTTGCGGTGTAGGAATTTTATATGAGTCCCCTGAGGGGGATAGATTAGAATATGCACTGCGGTTTAAATTTCAAGCCTCAAATAACGAGGCAGAGTATGAAGCCCTGCTAGCCGGAATCCGCATGTGTAAGGTAGTAGGGGCAACCAAAATTGACGCCTACTCTGATTCACAGTTTATCCTTAGCCAGCATGAGGGAAAATATGAGGCAACTCATCCGGCTATGATCAAATACCTTCAGCCAGTCAAAGAAGAGGCTGGGGCACTTGAGGAATTCCGTCAGAATCAAGTGCCCCGGTCGGATAACAATCAGGCGGATGCGTTGTCCTAATTGGCTTCATCCGCCTGTTGTGATACGCCTCGGTCGGTCTTTTGGGAAGTTCTTGAAAAGAGAAGCATACATGAAGAGCCCATTGGAATCTTAGACCGAAGCTCTACCTGGATGGATGGCATCCGGGCATATTTAGTAGACGGCAAACTTCCTGATTCACCACAGGAGGCAGACGTCATGAAAAAACGAGCAGCAAACTTCGAGTTAAGAAACGGAGAGCTCTCAAGGCAGGTTTCCTTAAACCTCTATTGAAGTGTGTTACCCCAGAAAAAGGGAAAGAAGTTCTCAAAAAATTGCATGCTGGGTATTATGCCTCTTATTTAGGGTAATTTTACCCCGCCACGTGGTCCAATCAGAGGATGACACGTGTCTGCCTCATGATGGCCCGAAGTGGACCAATCCCTGCCTGACATGTGTCACTCCAGAGATTAGGGAGAAAATGGCGGCCTTCAGGCCTAAATCCCAAGAAAGCCGCAAAGCGGCGCAACCCACCAATGATTAGGGATCAGTGACCTAATCAGGGGCACAAACCCCGAGGACCCTATAAATAGGGAGATTTATCTCTTTTGGAGGGCACGTTTTACCATTTATTACAAATTGTCCCTGTGATAGAGACATCTGAGCTTGGAATCCGAGCAGATACCTACCTAAATTTCCGCACCTTTTTTCTCTCCCTTCAAGTTACTAACTTGTTCGTCGGAGGTAGAGCACCACCCAACCGGTGTCTCCGTTTGTTTTGCAGGTACAACTCACGCCGGATCAATCTTCGTGCTGTAACTCTCCCGAGGGACAAAAACTAACTAAGTTTTGACTTAATAATTGCCTGTTCGCCTGGGTAATGATCCATACGGACTTACTGTTTAACTAACTAAGTTCGACACTTTGTGTAATTCAATAACGTTCGGCCAATGCTCCAATTAAAAATTAAGCACAAAAACGCTTAGTGGCTATACAACCGGTCTCAAACAAGACCAAAGGCTAAAATGGCCGGATGGTTGCTCATTTTATAAAATCGCCTGTCCCAACATGGACAAAGGCGTCCGGCGACACCCCTCTGGGTGCAATCGTCACAGAGAGAAGACTATTTGTCGGTTCTACGTATCTATGCAAACGACAAAAATTGAATGACCGAATTGGTCTCATAACCGTCTGACCAGAATGATCTGTGAAGAATGATCAAGTTACCGAATATCGGATGCCCTGGGGCATCAGTCGGTCACCGGCTGAAGTTCTCACTTAGGTTATTTATTCCAAAGTTGCACTTTCTATCCCAATTAGGCGAAAGAATTGTGCAATGGACAAACTCTACCAAGACGGACAAACTCCGTCTGGTTAGTGACTAGAACGCCTGTTGGTGTACGACTGTGCACTTGGTTTGGGGCAATCACTACTATGATTGATTGACTTACGAACGTATCATGCTCTTTGCAACATCAGTCGTTCCTAAGTCAATCAACCAACTCCATTTGAAACCAACCACACAGCCGTCCAGGGGCAAGGACAACCAGGCTTTTGATAAGTTCGGCAAAGAATTGCCACACGCTTTTGATAAGTTAGGCAAAAAATGCAAAAATTGAAATTCGCAAAAATTGAAATTCAAACGCAAACGCAAAATGATCAAAACCGACTCAGCCGGTGCCTTCCTTAAAAGTCCACCTTCCTTAAAAAATAAAAACAGAGATTGGCATACTGCCGCTGAAAAATCACTTTTGGCTTGCAGGCGGTGCCTCCTGATCCTCTTTCTCATCATCTGAGGGAATCTCTTGTGCTACACCCGGACCAGGCAGCTGAGGCGCGGGGGGCTCATTATTGGAGTTGACCCAGGCTTCAAAGGACTCAGGCTCTGGCTCACCTCTATCTCTCAAGTACACCACGTACTCGGCGTAACTGTGAGCCAGTGCCCAGACGCTATAATCCACGTCTGGGTACAAGGCGGCCCAGGCGATCTTCATGCGGGCGTCGTTGTCAGCATCACTTTCAGCAACCAGGCGGTTTTGCTCAGCCTCCAGAGTTGCTGCAAAGTTTGTCTAAGCCTAAGCAGCCTCCTTCTTCAGCCTCTCAACCTTGGTCTTCAGGTTGGTGTTCTCTTTAGAAACAACTTGAAGTGTGCCAAGGTTCGCCTTGGCCTTCTTGAGCGCCTCGTCTATGGCGGACTTCTTGGCCCTTTTTACCTCTACCCGAGTATAAAGCAACATTATCAGCGTCTATGGCGGACTTCTTAGCTCTTTTTACCTCTACCCGTTTGCGGGAATAAGGACGCTTTAGCCCGTCTACCCGCAGCATAGCCCGCAAAAAAGCAAGCGGTATTAGTATTGCAGGCGGGGTAAAGCACTTGGAAAAAATAAAATTGTCAAGTCTCTTACCTCAGCCTGAAGGGATAGAATGCGTTCCAGATTGAACGTCTCTATCCCAAGGATGTTGTCTTTATCCCTCTTGCGGACGGCATCAAGCATTGCCTTGGCATGCTTCTGGACGTCTGGCCAGCAGGGAGATTGATCTGCACCATAATCAATAGGTGATGAGAGCAAAATTAAGGCAGCACCTATCTATTGCCGACCGTCTGAGAATGACGTCTGTTGGGAGTGGGATTTCACTCGCAATGGCCACCCCAGCTCAGGCGGGGATTCAAAAGGGTTCTTACCTTCAGAGCCGGCCAAGCGGGAGCCGCTTGTAGGCGTGGTGAACCCCCCGATTGGTAATAAGGGGTTGACGAGGTCGAGGCCCAGGCTGCCGCCTACCCTCTCGTTTCGCCCCCCTATCCGCATCTGTTGGTTCCTGGCTGAGGCGCCAGGAGTTGAGGTGGAGGTGGATTTTTTGGTTTTGTTGAGAATGGAGGGGGTTTCCTCCCTAGTCTGTTTTGAGATTTTTCTCAAACGTCTTTCCAACCACTCCCCCCTGCGAAAATAACCAAGTTAAAGTTAGCATCCGGAGAAAATAACCTCTGAGACCAATCTAAGAAAGGGTCAGGCATTTTTTACCTTGGCCTTGACTGCGGCCGCAGCTTTTTCCGCAAGCTCCTTGCGGATGACTGTAGAGGACCGCTTGGGAGTCTTCTCTGTCTGCAACATCTTTAAAGCTTCTTCTGTAAAAAAGAAAGAGATTGGTCAATGTCATAAATCAATTCTGACACAAAAGCACTACAGGCGGATGTAAACTCAGGCGCATACGTTTGGTAAACATGTGTCCTAGCCCGCAGGCGGCTAAGAAACACTCGTCCCTGAACCAGGTGCTCTTGGGGATCCAGTTCTTGGGAACTTTTATAGTTTCCCTAGTTGACAAGGTTGCGTCTGTGAGGCCGAAAAAGTCTTCCTCAATGATTTTGTCAAAATCCTTATCCGGGATCCAGGGAAGGGCGCATTCCCGGCCCATCAGGTCGGGCTTCTTATTGTACTGGCGGAATTCATAGTTTTCCCGCTTGCTGGGGGCTGACATCAGGTAGAACCTGTGCTTCCCGCCGTCGAACTTTGAGACCTTGTCCAAGGTCATCATGTATTGGGGATGCGTGGTTAAAGTGTACCACGCCCTCCAACCGCCTAGGCTTCGGCTAAGATAATGCATCCGAGCAAAAGCTTCCCAGCCGGGTTGTAGCCCCTATAACTCGCGGGCGGCAACATACCCCAAAATGTTTGCCCAAGAGTTGGGGGTAAGTTGCCAGACTCCGAGGCCGTAGCCTCTCAAGATTGCCTGGTGAAGGGGAAAGCGAAGACCGGCCTTGAACGCCGCCTCATAACAGCCGAAGTAGCTGTTGGCGTTCTGTTGATCGTCTTCCCAGGCGATGGTGCCGTCCTCAGGTGGCACTCTGATTCTGTACCCATCTCCTAACAGGTGCATTTGTGTAAAGTTCTTCAGATTCTCCTCCATTTGAATCTTGTCCTTGGAGGAGACGTGAATTTTGAAGGGGTCGTCCTTTTCTCTCCATTTCTTTCTCTCCTCCTCCTCGCTATCCTCAAGCGGGGGCAGGTCGTCGCTGCTCTCAGAGGTGGAGGCGGAGCTGTCGCTCTCCGTTTCCTCCTCATTTTGGGTCAAAGGGGCTGAGACGGCCTCATCGCCGCCTTGGTCGCACTCCTCCAAAAAGGAATCTGCAGGAGTTGGAGGGGCACGCAGAGGGGATCTCTCCAGAGCCGTCTGGTTTATCTGACTCGATGTTTCTCCCTCAGGCATTTGGCCGCCTGAGCCCTCGCTTCTGTAGTTCGGATCTGTGGCCGTCTGCATAGTCCGAGCCATTGTGTCCTGCACAGACACATAAATGGTCGGAATCCAAGGCAAAGGGTTGTCCCAACACCTCGAGACGGCACACCCAGTCCTAGTCTCAGCCGTCCCTAGTGACCGGGTGGACCCTAACCTAGGCTGTGCCGTGTGTGTTGGTGTGACAAGGGAATAATCGTGTCGTTGAGCGACTACACCTAAGTCAAATTAATTTATAACGCTCTACCAACCTAATACGTGTATAGGGTAAATAGAGGGGTCGAACCACAGGGAGACATGCATAAACACCGCATTCACTACTTAAGACTTTAAGCTATCTCGGGACAAGAAGTATGAATAACTAAGAGATTAAACTAAGGATTAAGAATGATTAAAGATCAATATAACTAAACACCAAGGGAAGTGGGTAGATGTAGATGTCACTTGATCATGCAATAACACAGAAGCAAAGCAATGGCAAACTAAGCATGCAAGAATATCGAAATAAAGCTCGATCTAACCGCCTTCCGGGGTTAATCGATTTCTCCTAACATAGCCTCTATGTTTCCACATTAGAACCATATATTAGAAGGTGCAAACAAAGAATTATCGATAGTAATGAATCTCAACTAAGTCAACTTCCGTTACTTGTTAGTAAAGACTCATCTTTGATCAACTAACAATGTGCACTTGCAAGAAAGACCAAAGAATATCAAGCATACAAAGACTTCAATCAATTAACAACTACACCATCCCCACACCCTTGGCTAGGTGACTACTCACAAATCATATTGAAGAAAATATCAATCATCAAATCAATAAGCATCAACATGATCAATAAGCAAAGAAGGAAAATCAAAATAAGCAAACAAAACTAGATACAAAAGTAAAGAAAGAGAGTAAGAGATTGCTCATTCATTGAAGATGAAGATTTACAAAGATTCAATCAAGCTCCTTCTTCAATATCCAAGTTCATCAATAGAAATCCACACTTTCTCTCTCTACTAATGAAGTTTCTCTCTCTAGATTAAGCTAAAAATGTAGAAAAATTAAAACTAAGTTAATCCCCCAAAACGTTCTAAAAAAAGGGACTTATATAGTCCGTACAGAGTCAGCTGAGAAAAGGAGAGGTCCGACCGAACAAATGGGATGGTTCGGTCGAACCTCCCTGATCCTGGTCTGGTCGAACTCCTGTGGTTCGGCCACTCCTGCAAAACTGCCAATTTTCATCTTGCCCCTACCTCGAAGTTCGGCCGAACCACTGAGCAGGTTCGGCCACACCTTGGTTCGGCCACACCATCAGGAGGTTCGGCCGAACCTCTTCTGAATCATGCTTCCTCTTGCTTCCTTTGAGCTTAGCTTCCTCCTCTTGAAAATCTCGATGGTTCCTACAAAGCATAAGCATGAAAAGCACAATAAGAACAAAGCGGGAAGACTAAGAAAAGGGAGGATAAAGGAGAAAGAAAAGAGAAAGCAAAGCTAAGTAAAAATGCTTAGAAAGAGGGCCAAACAAGTGCAAACGAGGGGAGAATCCTTAGAGAAAAAGGATAAAAGAGTGGCATAAATGCCACTCATCATGGTGATGCATCCATTTATTGCAAGAAATATGTACAAGCGGTGAAACAAGAAAAAGAGCTGAGAGAGGCAGAGACGGTACCTTTAGATGTGATATCTGAAGATAAACGGGTCCGGCTGGGTTGATGAAGACCGAGTTTTCTTGCTTGCGCCTGACTCAAACGGATGACTTATGCTCTATCAAAGTTGACTCTCTTGAAAATTTTAGTAAACGTACAAAATGACGAGGGTAAACGGCTATATATAGAGGGTAAATGCGGGGGCATTCCAGTAATTTACTCGGAAGGCGAACGGTTACTCTTTAATGGTAAAATTACCACCAATCGGAGTGTGACACGTGTCACAGATGCCACGTGGCGTGCCACGTCACATCTTTGAGGGGCAAATGTTTAGGGTAATTTTACCCCGCCACGTGGTCCAATTTGAGGATGACACGTGTCAGCCTCAGGATGGCCCGAAGTGGACCAATCCTTGCCTGACACGTGTCACTCCAGAGATTAGGGAGAAAATAGCGGCCTTCAGGCCCAAATCCCAAGAAAGCCGCAAAGTGGCGCAACCCACCAATGATTAGGGATCAGTGACCTAATCAAGGGCACAAACCCCGAGGACCCTATAAATAGGGAGATTTCCCTCTTTTGGAGGGCACGTTTTACCATTTATTACAAATTGCCCCTGTGATAGAGACATCTGAGCTTGGAATCCGAGCAGATACCCACCTAAATTTCCGCACCTTTTTCTCTCCCTTCAAGTTACTAACTTGTTCGTCGGAGGCGGAGCACCACCCAACCGGTGTCTCTATTTGTTTTGCAGGTACAGCTCACGTCGGATCAATCTTCGTGCTATAACTCTACCGAGGGACAAAAACACCCAAAACTCCTCTCATATAGGCGGCAGGTCCCTAGCCGTCAGAGCCAAGCTGCATTACTTTTGGCCTACTCTTGAAGCAGACGCTAAAGAGTTGGTGAAGAGATGTGACAAATGCCAGAGGTTTGGCAAGCTTATTCACCGCCCGGATACTGATCTGACGGCAATCCACAGCCCAGTCCCGTTTGCTAAATGGGGCATGGATGTCTTGGGTCCTTATACGCCAAATGGGTAGAAGCTGAGTTGGTCAAGAATATAAAGACAAAGGATGTCATCTCTTTCATTTGGAAGAACATCATCACCCGGTTTGGGGTACCTATATCTATGGTCTTTGATAATGGCCCTCAGTTTGAAACCCCTCATCGACTTGGTTGGGGTACCAATGATTAGGGTTCAGTGACCTAATTAGGGGCACAATTCCCAATGACCCTATAAATAGGGAGATGTCCCTCATTTTGAGGGCACGTTTTACCATTTATTACACCAGCATTCTCTTACATCAGAGAAACACCTGAGCTTGGAATCCAAGCAGATACCCACCTAAATTTCCGTACTCTTTATTCCTTTTCAAGTTACTAACTTGACCGTCGGAGGCGGAGCACCACCCAACAGGTGTCTCTGTTTGTTTTGCAGGTACAGCTCATCCCGGATCAGTCTTCGTGTTGTAACTCTCCCGAGGGACTAAAACACCCAAAACATTTGGCGCCGTCTGTGGGGAGAGTACCTCGAAGATGGTTCAAGAGTTTGTGCCACCTAACCGTCTGAGTGAAGACCCAGAAGTTTTTACAGACCATGAGGAGGATGAGGATCCTCAGGTCGAAACCTCTACAGCCGAGGATGGCTCTCTCAGAGTCAAGCGCATCCGGCCCAGAGAGACTCTGGAGCTGGGCGCCTCCCAGGCGGGTCCGAGCAGACCCACTAGGCAGCCGGAAGGGGAAATCCAAACGGCAGCTGGATCATCCCCTGTCAACCGAGACGAACTCATGAGGTTCATGACTAGTTTCAAGGGTGAATTTACAGAGCTGATCACCAAAAGCCGGGCTGACCCAAGTAAAGGTCAGTCGGCTAGGAAGACTCCTCCAGGGAAGGGGAAGTCAGTCAGAAACCGGCAGCCCACTCCTCATCCAAAGGAGAACGCAGCCGGGACCATTGATTGGTCAAAGATTCTCCTTCCTGGGAGGAACACCAATAATACTCGCCGGCCCCAACAGCCGGTGAGAAGTAAAAACCAACTTCTCATGCCCGGGAAATTATTAACCGGAAGAGAAATCAATCGTTGTCTGAGTCGGCTTCAACGTCGAACTTTCCAGACAGCTTCAACAACATTTCTGCAGGGAGTGCACCCTCCTTGCATGAGAGTCAGACAGGCGGTAATACCGTCCATTCTGGCCCTCATATGATTGGAGCTGTCCCGTATTTGCCTTCTCCGGCTTACGGGCAGTATCCTCCTCACTTCATGCAGCCGACCTTCTTTGGGGGTCAGGCGGCATATCCAAATGTCCAGCCATTGGACTGGCAGCTTCGTCTGCTTCGCCTGGGTGAACAACCTTCTGCGTTCACTCGGGAGATAACCGAGGCGGCACAGCCGGCCAAGGTTAAGAATGTGTTAGTTGGTACCTATGATGGCACCACCAATCCGGAAGACAACCTCATGGCTTACACCAACCTCATGTACCTGCAGGGGTTGGACGATGCCGCCTGGTGTCGATGCTTCCCGGCTACATTGAAGGGCATTGCCCAACAATGGTTTGGCAACCTGCCAGCCGGGTCCATAGACAGCTTCAAGAAGCTTGCCTTCCTGTTTGCTTCCAACTTCTCAATGAACATCCCTGCTAAGAAAACAAGCCTTGATTTGAGCACTGTTAAGCAGGGAGAGAAAGAAGGGCTGCGCTCATATGTCAGGCGGTTCAATCTGATAAGAATTTAGATTCAAGGACTGTCTGACGAGGTAGCATTTACATACTTTTTCAAGGGTCTCAGAGACGGGTCGACTTTTAAGTTCGACCTCGTCAGAAAAGGGGCTTTCACCTTACAGGCGGCCCTGAGGGAGGCGGAAAGCTACATCCAAATTACCGACCTCTACTCGCCTTGTAGCCAGTCGGACTCTAAGAAGTCCGACAAACATAAAGTCAGCCGGTCAGCTCAGCCGGCCAAAAATAAAGAAGAGAGCAAGAAAAGAAAAGAAGTCTGGGCGGTTACTGACTCTGACTTGCCGTCCCAGAAGAAAAAGAAAGAGTTTAAACCGTACGTCCCCAAGTACGAGTTTAACAAAGACTACAACTCCATCCTCATGGAGGTAAAGGACCGGTTGTCCATTGAGAAGCCGAATCCTATGAAGAGTTATGTCCAGTCACGGAACAAGAATAAATTATGTCAGTTCCATGAGGAGGTCGGCCATGACACCAACGACTGCTTCAGCCTTCAGTGTGCGTTAGACCGTCTTGCTGACAAAGGGCTGTTGAAGTCCTACATTTCTAAGTCCCCAACCGGGGCAAAAAATAAAAACAAGGGTCAGTCCTCCAAGACTACCCCCCAGCCTGCTAGTAGCTTGGATACCGACAAGGAGCCGGTCTACACTATAGCAGGCTCTCATGTGGTGGCCCTACCATCCGGGGCACCAAGAGCCATCTTCGAAAGATGGATAAAGATGATGATGAGCAGGCGGAAGCCAGCTCCTCCTTCCCAGACGTCTTGATCACTGAGAAGGACAAGGGCAGCGTCCGCCGCCCGCATGATGACCCGGTGGTCATTGAATGTAAGGTTGCCAACCAGCTGGTTGGACGGATCCTTATAGACACCGGCAGCTCATCAGACATCATCAGCCTCCGGTGCCTGCAAAAGCTGAAATACAATGTCGGCAGCATGCATCCGGTCACCCACCCCTTGGTTGGTTTTGGGGGTGGGATGGTCTACCCATCCGGGAGAATTGACTTACCCATCCGGCTGGGAGAGAAAGGCCAGGGACGACATATGGTCGTCAGATTCTTGTTCGTTGAGGAATTGACCGCCTATAACATCATCCTTGGCAGGCCAACCCTCAACGTAGCCAAGGCCGTAATCATCCCGTCTCTCATGCTCATCAAGTATGAGAGGGATGACGGCTCTGTTGGTTCCTTGAATGGGGATCAGAAGACGGCCCGAGAGTGTTATCTCCCTAGGCGGCCAGGAACCAATAGACCTTGACAACGTCAAGGATGCCAACTTAGTTCCCGCCCCATTAGCAGCCGGAAAGAAAAGAAAGGCTCCCCTGCCGGTGGAGGTGAAGAAAGAGAAAAAATAGCAATCACTGACCGGTGAACGGTCGGACAATCTCCGTCCCCAACCGGCTGGTGAAAGCATTAATCTCGTTCTGGACGAAAGCCGTCCAGAACGTACTGTTAAGGTTGGGACGGTAGCTCATGCTACTTTGGGTGCAAGCTTCCACCTTCTGCTGAAAGAATTCAAAGACATTTTCGCCTTTGAAGTGGAAGAGATGCCAGGCGTCAGCCCGGATCTTGCTGTCCACAAGCTCGCCGTGGACCCCAAAAAGAAGCCCATTTGGCAAAAAAAAAGAAACCACGGCGAGGAAAGAAGTCAGGCGGCAGCTGCCAAAGTCAAAAAGCTGCTAGACGCCAGGTTCATCCGGCCCTGTAATTTTCCCGACTGGGTGGCCAATGTGGTCCTTGTTAAGAAACCGAATGGGACCTGGCGCATGTGTGTTGACTACACAGACCTCAACAAGGCGTGTCCAAAGGACAGTTACCCGCTTCCAAAGATCGACAGTCTGGTCGATTCAACAGCCGGTCACGCCTTGATGAGTTTTATGGATGCCTACTCCGGCTACAATCAGATACCCCTGTGATGTTGTTTGGCTTGAAAAATGCGCCTGCCACTTTCCAACGGATTATTAATACGGTCTTCATAAATCAGATTGGGAGGAATGTGGAGGCGTACATTGATGACATGATAGTCAAATCCAAGCTACAGACGGATCACCTTGCTGATCTCCGAGAAACATTCACCACCCTCAGGCGGCATAAGGTTATGTTAAATCCTAAGAAATGCGTCTTTGGTGTTGAGTCTGGGAAGTTTCTCGGATTCCTGATTGATCAAAGGGGGATAGAGGCTAACCTTGAAAAGATACAGGCGGTGATAGACATGAAGTCACCCCGTTCTGTCAAGGAAGTCCAGAGACTCACCGGTTGCCTGGCCGCCTTGGGGAGGTTCCTCAGCCGGTCAGGCGACAAATGCCTCTACTTCTTCCAAGCAATCAGGAAGAACACCAGATTTGAGTGGGGGGATGATGCTGAGGCGGCGTTCCAGAGGTTGAAAGATCATTTGCACTCTCTGCCTAGGTTGGTCAGTCCTTTACCTAGAGAGACGTTGTATATGTACCTAGCCGTCTCAGACCATGCCCTCAGTGCCGTTCTCCTTACTGAGAGAGATGGCGTGCAGCTCCCGGTTTACTTCATTAGTCATGTTCTTAAAAATGCTGAACTCCGGTACCCCATGGTTGAGAAATTTGGCCTTGCTTTGTATATGGCCTTCAAAAAATTGAAGCCTTACTTTTTGGCACATCCGGTGGTGATCTACACGGACCAGCCACTCAAGCGGCCGATGTCTACCTTGGACTCATCCGGAAGAATGTTGAAATGGGCTATTGAAATGCAAAGTCTTGAAATCACTTACGAACCAAGAAAGGCAGTGAAAGGTCAGGCGTTTGCCGACTTCATTGTAGAAATGACTCGTCCGGTGGCTCCGGATAATCTTGATCAGGTTTGGAAAGTGTATGTAGACGGGAGCTCTACAAAGAACGACTGTGGTGCAGGCGTAATTTATGAGTCTCCTGAAGGAGACAGATTTGAATATGCACTACGCTTCAAGTTTCAGGCCTCTAACAATGAGGCGGAATATGAAGCCCTGCTATCCGGCATACGCATGTGTAAGGCGGCAGGGGCCATGAAAATTGACGCCTTCTCTGATTCTCAATTGGTTGTTCGCCAGTATGAGGGAAGCTATGAGGCTACCCATCTGGCTATGATAAAATATCTTCAGGCAGTCAAAGAAGAGACCAAGGCACTTGAGGAATTCTGGCTGAATCAGGTGCCTAGGTCGGAAAACAACCAGGCGGATGCATTGTCAAAGCTGGCATCTTCCGCCTGCCATGATACGCCTCGGTCAGTCTTCTGGGAAGTTCTTGAAAAGAGAAGCATCTATGAGGATCCCGTTGGAATTCTGGACCGAAGCTCTACCTGGATGGATGGCATCCGGGCCTATCTCTCAGACGGCACACTTCCTGATTCGCCACAGGAAGCAGCCGTCCTGAGAAAGCAAGCTACAAGATTCGAGTTGAAAAATGGAGAACTCTTCAAGGCAGGGTTTCTGAAGCCTTTGTTGAAGTGTGTCACCCCAGAAAAGGGGAAAGAAGTTCTCGAAGACTTACACTCAGGATTCTGCGCCTCTCACATAGGCGGCAGGTCCCTAGCCGTTAGAGCCAGACGACATTACTTTTGGCCCACTCTTGAAGCAGACGCCAAGGAATTGGTGAAAAAATGTGACAAGTGCCAAAAGTTTGGAAAACTTATTCACCGTCCGGCTACTGATCTGACGGCCATCCACATTCCAATCCCGTTTGCAAAGTGGGGCATGGACATTCTAGGTCCTTACACGCCTGCTCCAGGCGGAAAGCGCTATATCTTAGTGGCTGTGGATTATTTCACCAAGTGGGTTGAGGCTGAGGCGGTTAAAAACATCAAGACCTCAAACGTCATTTCCTTCATCTGGAAGAATGTTATCACCCGGTACGGGGTACCCATGTCTATGGTGTTTGATAATGGTCCTCAGTTTGAGACGCCTCAGCTAAAAACTTAGTTGGGAGATCAGGGGATCTCAAGTTATTTTGCATCTGTTTGCGGGCCACAAGCAAACGGCCAAGTTGAAGCTTTCAACAAAATCATCTCAGACGGCATCAAAAAGAAAATAGAAAGAGCCGGTGGCTTATGGGCAAAAGAATTAATCCATGTCCTATGGGCCATCCAGACAACAGCGAAAGGGGCAACCGGTGAAACCCCATTTCTCATGGTTTACGGTGCTGAAGCCGTCTTGCCCATCGAACACTACGAGCCCACTCTCAGAGTTATGTTGTATGATGAAGAGGAAAATTGGGAAGCAATGCGCCTGGCATTGGATTCACTCCCAGAACGCCGGGGCAATGCCACCTTGCGTCATTAGATTTACCGTCTGAGAATGACTAGAGCCTACAACAAAAAATTACACAAGCGTCCTTTGAAAGTTGACGACTTAGTGTTACGAAAAATGGAGGCAACCGGTAGGGCCAATGAGCTGGGAAAGCTAACCCCAAATTGGGAAGGCCCCTACCGGATCTATGAAGAAGTAAGGGACGGCACCTACCGCCAGGAAACTCCAGACGGCAGGCGCCTGCCTAGAACTTGGAATGTAGACAATCTAAAAAAGTACTACTTCTGAGATTGTAACTTCTTGTAAACAATGAGTCAATTATTGAAGATTAAGTCTTTGTTTGCAAATTTTAGTTATTGTTTGATTATCCATCCAGGTAATATCCAGGCGGATTCCCCATCTACCTAACTATGTTCGATACTTGGTAAAGGTTACATTTGTTTATCCGCCTGGGTAATGCTCGGATCCCTTGTTTACTTAAGTTGGATACTTTGTTTATTCAACTGCTTAACCATCCGCTTGGGTAATACTCAGACGGATTCTCCATTTTTCTAACTAAGTTTGATACTTAGCATGATCCGCCTGGGTAATACTCAGACGGATTCTCCATTTTTCTAAACTAAGTTTGATACTTAGCATGATCCGCCCGGGTAATACCCAGACAGACTCGTTTGATTAAAAAACTAAGTTCGATACTTAGTGTAAATTCAACACTGATTAAGAAACTAAGCACAAAAACGTTTAGTGGCTACACAACCGGTCTCAAACAAGACCAGAGGCTAAAATGGCCGGATGGTTGCTCTTTTTATAAAATCGCCTGTCCTAACATGGACAAAGGCGTCCGGCGACACCCCTCCGGGTGCAATCGTCGCAGAGAACAGATTATCTGTTGGTTCTACGTATCCATGCAGACGACAAAAATTGAACGACCGAATTGGTCAACTCAATGCCGTCTGACTGAAATATCTACGAAGAACGAATAAGTCCCTAAATACCAAATGCCCATAGGCATCAGTCGGTCACCGGCTGAAGTTCTCACTTAGGTTATCCATTCCAAAAATTGCACCTCACCCCAATTGGGGCAAGAGTTCAATGGCTATGAAATCTCTACCAAGACGGGCGTAACCCGTCAGGGTAGTGACCGAAACGCCTGTGGGTGTTCGGATGTGCACTTGGTTTGGGGCAATCACTACTGTGATTGATTGACTTACAAACATATCATGCTCTTTGCAGCATCAGAAATTTTCAAGTCAATCAACCAGCTTCAACTGAAACCAATCACACAGCCGTCCAGGGGCAAGGACAGCCAAACTATTGACTAGTTAGGCAAAGAATCGCCGCATGCTTTTCATAAGTTAGGCAAAAATAAAAAATTAAAAATTAAATGCAAAATGATTAAAACCGACTCAGACGATGCATTTCATAAAAGTCCACCCAACCAAACGGTTGTAGTGAATCAAATGTTAACCGGAACCCGTCCGGGTGAAAGTAATTGTTAATTTACCCGGCTCCTTAGCCGGTAAATACAAAGATACTCGGCACGCAGGTCGGAAAAGGTAAGTCTTGGCAAATAGCTGCTGAATAAAAGAAAATAAAAGGCAAAGATTGGCATACTGCCGTTGAAAAGTCACTTCTGGCCTGCAGACGGTGCCTCCTGGTTCTCCCCCTTCTCCTCATCATCTGAGAGAATTTGGTGCGCTTCGCCGGGACCAGGAAGCTTAGGCACGGACGACTCATTGTTGCTGAGCCAGGCTTCAAAGGAGGCAGGCTCTGGCTCACCTTGCTCTCTCAAGTACACCACGTACTCGGCATAGCTGTGTGCCATTGTCCAGATGCTATAATCAGCGTCTGGATACAAGGCATCCCAAGCAATCTTCATACGGGCGTCGTTGTCAGCATCACTTTCAGCAACAAGGCGGTTTTGCTCCGCCTCCAAGGTTGCTGCAAAGTTCTTCTGAGCTTGAGCAACATCCTTCTCCAGCCTCTCAACCCTGGATTTCAGTTTGCCAAGGTCCGCCTGGGCCTTCTTGAGCGCCTCTTCAGCCTGTTTGGCGCTCTCGTCTACTTTCTTCTAAGCCTCCTCCGCCCCCTTCTTGGCCGTCTCAGCATCCGTTACCCGCTGGTCGGCCGCCTTCAGATCTAGCTCCAGCTGCTGGATTTTAGACGCCTGTGTCATAATTAATGCTTTAGTTTCAAGTTCATTTACGATAGTTGAGTGGAAAGCAATATTATTAGCGTCTATGGAAGACTTCTTGGCCCTTTTTACCTCTTCCCGTTTGCGGGAATAAGGACGTTTGAGCCCGTCCACCCGCAGCATGGCCTACAAAAAAGCATGCGGTATAAGAATTACAGGCGGGGTAATTACTTGGAAAAAATAACATGGAATTGACAAGTTTCTTACCTTAGCCAGAAGGGATAGAATGCTTTCAAGATTGAACGTCTCTATCCCAGGGATATTGTCCTTATCCCTCTTCCGGACGGCGTCCAGCATGGCCTTGGCGTGCTTCTGGACGTCTGGCCAGCGGGGAGATTGATCTGCACCACAATCAATACGTGATGAGTGCGAAACTAAGGCGGCACCTATTTGTTGCCGACCGTCTGAGGATGACGTCTGTTGGGAGTGGGATTTCACCCGTAAAGGCCACCCCAGCTCAAGCGGGGATTCAAAAGGGTTCTTACCTTCAAAGCCGGCCAAGCGGGAAACGCTTGCAGGCGTGGTGAATCCCGCGGCTGCTGAGGGGTTGACAAGATCAAGGCACAGGCTGCCGCCTACCTTCTCGAGTCGCCCCGCTATCCGCATCGTCTTAGCCCCGGCTGAGGCGCCAGGAGTTGACGTAGAGGCGGACTTTTTTATCTTGTTAAGAACGGCTGGGGCCTCCTCTCTAGCCCGTTTGAGGTTCTTCTCAAACGATTTCCCAACTTCTCTCCCCTGCGAAAAGAAACAAGTCAAGGTTAGCATCCGGGCAAGACAGTTTATAAAATAAATTTAAGAAAGGGTCAGGCGCTCATTACCTTGGCCCTGAGCTCGGCCGCAGCTTTCTCCGCAAGCTCTTTGCGGATGGCCGCAAAAGACCGCTTGGGAGTTTTCTCCGTCTGCAGCATGTTCAATGCTTCTTCTGCAAAAAGAAAAAAATTGGTCAACATCATAAATCAATACCGATAGAAAAATACTACAGACGGTATGAACTCAGGTGCATACGTTTATTAAACATGTGCCCTAGCCCGCAGCCAGCTAAGAAACATTCATCCCTGAACCAGGCGCTCATGGGAATCCATATCTTAGGGACTTTTATTGTTTCCCCGGTTGACAGAGTTGCGTCTGTGAGGCCGAAAAAGTCTGCCTCAATTATTTTGTCAAAGTCTTCCTCTAGGATCCGGGGAAGAGCGCACTTCCTGCCCAACATGTCAGGCTTCTTATTGTACAGACGGAATTCATAGTTTTCCCGTCTGGTTGGGGCTGACATCAGGTAGAACCTGTGTTTCCAGGACAAGGTCATCATATATTGCGGCTGCGTGGTTAGAGTGTACCACGCCCTCCAGCCGCCTGGGCTCCTACTGAGGTAGTGCATGCTTGCAAAAGCCTCCTAGCCGGGGTTAAGCCCTTGGAACTCGCAGGCGGCAACATACCCCAAAATGTTGGTCCAGGAGTTGGGGGTAAGCTGCCAGAGCCCAAGGCCGTAGCCTCTCAAAATTTCCTTCACCGCCTGGTGAAGGGGGAAGCGAAGGCCGGCTTTGAACGCCGCCTCATAACAGCCAAAATAGCTGTTGGCGTTCTCTTAATCATCCCCCCAAGCGATGGTGCCCAGCTCAGGCGGCACCCTGATCTTTTACCCGTCTCCAAGCGGGTGCATTTTCTTAAAGTTCTCCCCCATTTGGATCCGGTCTTTGGATGAGACGTGGATGCTAAAGGGATCGTCCTTCTCACTCCACTTTTTCCTTTCTTCCTCCTCGCTATCCGGAAGAGGGGGCAAGTCATCGCTGCTCTCAGAGGTAGAGGCGGAGCTGTCACTCTCCGTCTCCCCCTCAACTTTGGTCCATGGGGGCAGAGGCGGCCTCGTCGCCGCCTTGGTCACACTATTCCAAGAAAGAGTCAGCAGGGGTTGAAGGAGCGCGCGGAGGGGATCTCTCCAGAGCCGTCTGGTCTCCCTGACCAGACGTTTCTCCCTGAGGCGTTTGGCCGCCTGAGCCTTCGCTTCTGTAATTTGGATCATTGGCCGACTACATTGTCTGAGCCATGGTGTCCTGCACAGACACATAACTGGTCGGAATCCATGGCAAAGGGTGGTCCCAACACCCCGAGACGGCACTCCCAGTCCTAGACTCAGCCGTCCCTGGTGACCGGCTGGACTCTAACCTAGGTTGTGCCGTGTGTGCTGAGAGAGACAGAGACGGTACCTTTGGATTTGATATCTGATGGAAGGCGGGTCCGGCTGGCTTGCAGAAGAACAAAGTTTCTTGCTCGCGCC
This sequence comes from Chenopodium album, assembly GCF_948465745.1. Lineage (NCBI taxonomy): Eukaryota > Viridiplantae > Streptophyta > Magnoliopsida > Caryophyllales > Amaranthaceae > Chenopodium > Chenopodium album. Next base: position 48,435,345 of record NC_137834.1, on the reverse strand, counting down.
TAACTCAAACGGATAACTTCTGCTCTCTCAAAGGTTTTCTTTCTAGAAAATTTTTATAAACGTACAAAATTGTGAGGGTAAAACGGCTATATATAGAGGGTAAATATGGGGGCATTTCTGTAATTTACCCGGAAGGTGAACGGTTACTCTGTAACGGTAAAATTACCGCCAACCGAAGCGTGACATGTGTCACAGATGCCATGTGGCGTGCCACGTCACATCTGTGAGGGGCAAATGTTTAGGGTAATTTCACCCTGCCACGTGGCCCAATCAGAGGGTGACACGTGTCAGCCCCAAATTGGTCCAAAATGGACCAATCCCTGCTCGACACGTGTCATTCCAGAAATCAAGGGAAAAGGTGGCCTTCAGGCCCAAATCCCGATAATGCCGCAAAACGGCGCAGCCCACCAATGATTAGGGTTCAGTGACCTAATCAGGGGCACAATTCCCAATGACCCTATAAATAGGGAGATGTCCCTCATTTTGAGGGCACGTTTTACCATTTATTACACCTGCATTCTCTTACATCAGAGAAACACCTGAGCTTGGAATCCAAGCAGATACCCACCTAAATATCCGTACTCTTTATTCCTTTTCAAGTTACTAACTTGACCGCCAGAGGCGGAGCACCACCCAACAGGTGTCTCCGTTTGTTTTGCAGGTACAGCTCATCCCGGATCAGTCTTCGTGTTGTAATTCTACCGAGGGACTAAAACACCCAAAACGCTTGGTATAATTTAATTGCCTGCCCGTCTGGGTAATACCCAGACGGACTCTTTGTTTAACTAACTAAGTTTGATACTTAGTGTGATTCAATAATTGCTTGTCCGTCTGGGTAACGCTCAGACGGACTATTTCTTTAACTAACTAAGTGCGACACTTACCGTAAATTCACTTTTGTAATAACGCTCGGACGATGGTCCGATTAAAAACTGGGCACAAAAACGCTTAATGGCTATACAATCAGTCTCAAACAAGACCAAAAGGCCAAAATGGCCGGATGGTTGCTTATGTTATAAAATCGCCTGTCCCAACATGGACAAAGGCGTCCGGCGACACCCCTCCGGGTGCAATCGTCACAAAGAACAGACTATTCGTCGGTTTTACGTACCTACGCAGACGGCAAAAATTCAACGACCAAATCGGTTAACTCAAAGCCGTCTGACCAGAATAATCTATGAAGAAAAATTAAGTTATCGAATACCGGATGCCCCAAGGGATCAGTCGGTATCCGGGTGAAGTTCTCACTTAGGTTATTTATTCCAAAGTTGCACTTTCTCTCCCAATTGGGGCAAAAGATTTTGTGTAATGGCTATGTAATAACCCCAGGCGGAATATAACCGCCTGGGTAAGAAGCTCAAAGCACCCGCTCTAATGGCCGGCTGTCCACTTGGTTTGGGGCAATCACCATTGTGATTGATTGGCCTAAAAACACTTCATACTTCTCCTAGTATCAAGTGTTTTCAAGCCAATCAATCAATTTAAAACAAAACCAACCACACAGTCGCCCAGGGGCAAGAGCACCCGGATTGCAAATTGCCGCATGCTTTTTTAAGTTAGGTAAAATATTAAAGAATTGCAAACATACGCAAAATTCAAATTGAAAAATTCAAACATGTATAAACACCGACTGAGTCGGAATACTTCATAAATATTAATAAATGGCACAAAGGCCAGAATAAGTGTTAACCGGAATCACATCCGGTGAAGAAACCAAAAATAAATTGTTAACCCAACCCCATGGTTGGTAAAGTCTATATCTGGGTAGAGGAGGCTCCAAGTGATCTTCAGCCGGGCCAGATTATCACGCTCATTCTCCTCCGTCAGCCGCTTTTGCTCTTAGGCTAGCTCGTCCGACTGCTTGTTTTGCAGATTGACAAGCTCAGCCCCCAGGCGGGAAACGTCTGCTCAAAGATGAGTGTTTTCTTGATCAGCATCTTCTAATGCCTTGAGCTCAGACTTGGCATCCTTCAGTTTTTTATAAAGATCATCAGCCCGGCTGTTGGCTTCATCGTTCGCAACCGTCAAGCTCTGGATCAGCTCCTCCTGTTTCAACTCTACAGCTTTCATCTTTAAATCACACATATAATTAGCATATTCAGCAGAGTTGAGGTTTTCAAGGGCCCTCCATTTGGCGTCATTTACCTCTTCCTGCTTCCGCTTGAAGGGGGTACGGAGCCCGTCCACCCTCAGCATTGCATTGCCTGAGAAAAGAGCAGTCGGATTATGAGTTACTTAGTAGAATTAAAGGTAAAAGATATCAAGGTTATTGGATTCCTTACCTCAGCCATTTGGCCCATTATCCGGTCGAAGTCCACCACCTGAAGATCAGGTATGGAGTTCTTCTCTGACCAGGTGAGGGTCCTCACCATCTGTTTTGCGAAGCCCACAAGATCCAGCTCGTCGGATGTCAGATCTGCATCAAAAGTAGTACTCTATGAGAAAAAGGCAGCATAGGTGGCATTCATCCGTTGCCGGCTGCTGACTGAACCCCGAGAGGGATCAACCTTAGTCTTGACTCTCATGAAGTCAAGTGGCCAAGATATTCCAATCCTTCCCTTACCTTGTGTATTCGGATGGGGCTTAGGCGTCTGCTCCTCCCCGGTTGTTGCCGCACCGTCTGCAACATTAGGTGGCTCGCCACCCTTTGATGCCGTAGAGACATCCGGTGCTTTCTGTTGCGAGCGTTCCGAGCTTTCGCTCAGAATTTTCATAACAGAAGGAGATTTGCCTCCGGTCGTTGGACGATCGGATTTGGCAGCAAAGTTTGTCCGGGGAGGGGGATCCTTCCTTGCGGCTTTCGCAGCCGGAGCTTTCTCCAGATCTTCTCCTTGCCTTTTGAGAAGCTTGGATAAGGATTGTGGCATTCGCTTTGCAGAGTCCTGAGAAATGAACAAGGGTCAGTATACCCAACCGGCAAATTGCATTAGTGTACAAAAAAAATGTATTTATACACATATAAAGTCAGGCGATCTTACCCCGCCTTTCTTAGCTTCTTTGGCATCGACGAATGCTTTCTTAGCTATGGCAGCCTATTTGCGCAGCAGCGCTGCCGACTTAGCCGGTGTCTTTGCCGGGTCGACCATCTTCAAGGCGTCGGCTACATGAACTGAATCCAAGGTCATCAAGTATTGGGGCAAGGTACTCAAAGTATACCATGCCCCATGGCCGCCTGGGGTCTTGCTCAAATAATGCATGTGAGCGAAGGCGGAGAAGCTTGGATTTATATTTTGGAAATCGCAGTGTTGTATATTTGGAGTAACACTCGAAATACACAACGGATAAACAAAAAGATAGTTAAGGCTAAGAACCAAAGGTTTCTTAGATAAAGTCACACCACTAAGAAACGTTTTGGATTCCTAAGATCACAAGCCAACTAGAAGCCTAAACTAGCTAAGTAAGCAAAGGAAACGAAATTCCAAATCCAAGAATTTCAGGTTTTTTGTTTCTAATCCAAGAAACAAATGTAAGACAAGTTTTTTTGTTTGAATAATCTGAGTTTTTCATTCACATTTGCTTGATATTTATAGTAAACAAGCATCCTTAAGTACAAGCTAACTTAAGTGGCTTTTCAGCTCACTTTGTTACACGCCTAAGCTAAGTACAAATCAGCCTTTTGTTGTCTAGATACATTAATAAAAGAAGCCTTATTTAACTAGATACATCAAAGAGCAAATGGTAGTTTGTAACCTCCAAATTATGACTGAAAATAAAATCAGAAATGAGAGCATAACTCTCCCTTGATTCACGCCCAACAAAGCAGTAATTAGGAGATGTATTTCCTCCAATATCCACGCCCAAATTCAAACAGCAAAGAGGTATAACTCTTCCTTTATTCAAGCCTTGAAATAAGCTTAAATGAATGTGGACAAAGATGCACTTGGACGCCCTTTAGATGCTCCAATGCTTGGCTGAAATAAACGGCCACTTGAAGGCTAAATTTAAGGCTTTAGATTCCTCTTTGAAAACTGATTGTAACTCCCAAATTAAATCTTTGAAATTCCTTGAAAAAGACATTCGAATTCCAAGCTTAAATGGCTGCCTTTTTTTTATGTATCCTTGCACTTGTACGTTGTGTGAATGTGACAATATTTTCGAACTAAAATCAGCTAAAAAGAACTAAGAAAAATATAACTAATTTGCAAACTTAAAATGACTAAAGTTTACAATTTATTCAAAGCATAAAATGAACTAGAATAAACTAGTTAATAAGAACAACAAGAAATTCAAGGGATTGAATATCTTGATGCCCATGAATAGAATGCATAGCACCAATACATGATGCTACATCTTGAACCAAAGAAATGTCCATAACCAAGTTGTTAGGCTTGGCTACAACATTCCCCCCTTCTTGAAAAGAGTTTGCCCTCAAACTCGGCAACTCTTCAAACTCATCATAGTAAGGTGATAAATCAGCCACATTAAAGGTGCTAGAAACACCATAATCTCCGGGCAACTCAACTTTGTAAGCATTATCATTCACCTTTTCAACAATAGCAAATGGACCATCACTACGAGGAATAACTGATGTGGATTTAAATCCTTTAAACTTATAAAGAATCTAAATATCACAATTAGGACCAATATCAAAACTTGATAGGAAATTCGAACAATTTGAAGAACAACGAACCGGATATGACTTGTAATTCGACCACTTCTGGAACGAATTCAAGACTACTCAAATTACTTAGACTACTTCTAGAACTAAGTATTTTGATGAACAAGACTTAGACTACTCCTAGAACTAAGTATTGAACGTTCTAATTATCAAAACAACTCCTTGAATTGAAAACTAGCAAAAGATTTGTAAGCAATTAAGCAAAACAAAGCTATAAAACTTGTATTGAATTTTTCTGGTTGTGTGTGGAAGAAAGGCCACGACCAACCTCTATTTATAAGCTACAATAAAGCATAAACCTTGGGCTCCAAGCATAGACCTTGGGCTCCAAGCATAAACCTTGGGCTCCAAGCATAAACCTATTAGAAGTAGGAAACTTCCCTTAGCTTGGTATCCAAGTAAGAAACTAATTAAGATACTTCCTACCAACTTAAGAATTGTGATTCAACTAAAATACAAGAAAATAAAGAAAACTTAAGGTGCTTAAACTAAGAAAAACCCTCTCAAGTGAAAGGTAAAAACTTAGAAGCAAAACTGTAGAAAAACTAAAGTATAAAATTTCTTCCATTTCATGTCGCCGCCATTCCACCACCACACGTGCCGCCCCTTGCCTCACGCGCCGGCTCAGGTTGTATCTGGGTTCAAGGTGGTTCCAGGAAGGTGGCGCGTGGACCCCATCTCGGCGTGTGGCCTTCGCCAACCTCGTCGGAATCGAACGGCTGCACAACTCCTTCCTTGGCGATCAAGCTTTCTTCTTTCTCTATTGATCTAGTGGACCTTTCCTTGTTTATTTCATTGTTTGGGCAGCCTATAACGAAGCTATTTGGACCTTCTAAAAGTGTCTTGGGCCCTTCAAAAGAATTAGCCTCTTGATTCACATCACTAACCTTGGACTGCCTTTTGGAAGGAAATCTTTCCTTTCGAAGATGAATCCAAACTAAGTCACCGGGCAGAAAACGGACCTCCTTTCTTTTCTTGTCATAGTATGCCTTTGTCTTTTCATTAGCTTGTTCAATTTTGGAACGAACTTGCTCATGCATAGACTTGATTTCTTTTGCACGCACCTCGGCATCATTGCTGAACTTGTTTGGTGAGGGAATGGGAGTGAGATCAATAGGAGTGCACGGATTGAATCCATACACCACTTCAAAAGGACTCAAACCTGTTGTCTTGCTAGGCACACGATTATAATAAAACTCCGCATGAGGAAGCATCTCTTCCCATTGCTTGGGACGTTTAGTAGCCAAAGACCGAAGCAAGGATCCCAAAGTTCTATTAGTCACTTCGGTTTGACCATCTGTTTGAGGATGACTTGAAGTGCTAAAGTTCAATTTTGTGCCCATCTTCCTCCATAATGTAAGCCAAAAATGACTTAGAAATTTTGGATCACGATCACTCACCATGGATTTAGGTACACCATGCAAAAGTTAGCAACATGAGTAGCATCATAAGTTGATTGACAAGCAATGAAATGAGCCATTTTAGAAAATCGATCCACAACAACCATTATAGAATCTTTCTTTCGTTGGGTGATAGGAAGTCCCACAACGAAATCAAGACTAATATCTTCCCATGGTGCTTGTGGAATAGGTAAGGGCAAAAGATAGCCTTGTGGTAGACTATGACTCTTGGCCTTTTGACATATCACACATCTCTTCACAATGAACTCCACATCACGGACCAATCTAGGCCAATGAAAGTATTCTTGGACAAGAAGAGTAGTCTTATCTATGCCAAAGTGTCCCGCCATTCCTCCTTCATGAAACTCTTTGATAAGATATTCTCTTAGGCTTGATCTTGGAATGCACAACCTGTTTCCTTTGAACAAATAGCTATCTAAAATGTAATAATCTTTGTAAGCATTATTTGAACATTTTAAAAATAAATCACCAAAATCATGATCATTTTTGTAACTTGCTTTCACATCTTCAACACTAATCACCCTTGCTTTGAAAGAATTCAAGAGTGTGTATCTCCTTGAAAGCACATCAGCTCCTTTGTTCATGGTGCCTCTCCTATGCTTGATCACAAAATGAAAAGCTTGCAAATACTCAACCCATTTGGCATGGCGTGGTTGGAGTTTTTGTTGGCTTTGAAGATATTTGAGTGCTTCATGATCTGAATGAAGGATGAACTCCTTGGAAATGAGGTAATGTCTCCAATGGTCCAAAGCACAAACAAGAGCAAAGAACTACTTATCATAGGTGCTATACTTCCGTTGTGCTTCATTGATTTTTTCACTAAAGTAGGCAAGGGGACGCCCAACTTGTGACAAAACAGCACCAATACCAACTCCACTAGCATCACATTCAGCTTCAAAAACTTCATCAAAGTTAGGCAAAGCAAGAATAGGTGCACTAGTAAGCTGATGTTTTACCTCATCAAAGGCCTTTTAAGCCTTGTCATTCCAAACTAACTTCTAATTTTTAGTTAGCTCGGTGATAGGTGCCATGAGGGTACTAAAATTCCGCACAAATCTTCTATAGAAAGAAGCAAGTCCATGAAAGCTTCGAACTTGTTGAATGGTTTGTGGCGTGGGCCAGTCACGAATTGCAGCAACTTTCTTTTCATCAACTTCAATGCCTTGTGATGAGACTTTAAAGCCAAGAAAAATAACTTGGGAAGTGAAGAAATGACATTTGTCTAAGTTACCATACAATTACTCACGTTCAAGGGCTTCGAAAAACCTGTTGCAAGTGCATAGAATGCTCTTCTTCCTCCCTACTTTAAACCAAAATATCATCAAAATAAACTACAACAAATTTACCAATGAAAGGTTGCATAACCTGATTCATAAGGCGCATAAATGTAGATGGTGCATTAGACAAACCAAATGGCATCACAAGCCACTCATAGAGGCCCTCCTTTGTCTTAAAAGCGGTCTTCTATTCATCTCCTTCGAAAATTAAAATTTGATGGTAGCCACTTCTCAAATCAATTTTAGAGAACACTTTAGAACCATGCAAATCATCAAGCAAATCATTCAATTTTGGAATAGGAAACCAGTACTTGATAGTGATCTTGTTGATTGATCTACTATCAACACACATTCTCCACTCTCCATTCTTCTTAGGCACAATCAAAGTAGGACAAGCACATGGACTAAGAGACTTACGAATAAGACCCTTGGACAGTAATTCTTCCACTTGCCTCCTAATCTCTTCGGTTTCTTTTGGAGTGGTTCTATAGGCTGGTTTGTTTGGGAAATTGATCCGGGAACAAGATCAATTTTATGTTGTATGTCACGTTTTGGGGGTAGGCCATGGGGAATGTCTTTGGGGAAAACATGGGAAAAGGTTTTGAGAAGAGGGGTGAGGAGTGGGTGTGGTTCTTTTTGTGTCGGTTGGGAAGGGGTATCAAGTTGGCTCAAAATGAATTGTTTGTGAGCTTTATACTCATGAAATTATGATTTTATGGGAGTGGTAAGGGAAGTGGGGGGTGTGGATGTGGGGTGGCCGTTTTAGAGGTTTAGAGGGGTAAGGAGTATTTTCTGTCCGTCCTTAGTGAAGGAATATGTGTTTTTATACCCATCATGCATCACACGCCTATCAAATAGCCAAGGTCTACCAAGTAAAATATGACATGCATCCATAGGTATAACATCACACCATAATTCTTCCTCATAAGTTTTACCAATGCTAAATGATAACAAGACTTGTTGTGTTACTTGAATCCCTTTACCATGATTTAGCCATTGAATCACATAAGGTTTAGGGTGGGGGACGGTTTTTATTTTCAGCTTGTCTATCATTACTTGTGAAGCTACATTGGTACAACTACCTCCATCAATAATCAAGGTACATACCTTACCACCAATGGTGCAACGAGTGTGAAAGATTGCCTCACGTTGCAAGCTCCCTTCTTTGCCAATCATATTGCTTAATGCATGACGAACCACCAAGCATTCTCCTTCATCCGGTCCAAGACACGCATACTCATCATTCTCCTCAAGGTTGCTGTCCACTTCAATTTCTAATTCGTCCTCCTCTTCATGCTCAATCAAAGTGACAATCTTTTTATTTGGACAATCACTAGCCAAATGTCCAAGGCCTTGACACATAAAACATCTTCTTAGGGCTGGTTTTGGGTTGGAATTTTGGGTGTTTTGTGAAGGTGGTTTAGAAGTAGGCTGATTGGATGTGGGTTTGAAAGGTGGGAAATTGGATGTTTACCTTTTTTGGGGAAATGAGGTTTGAGATGCAAAACGTGATGATTCACTTTTGCCTCTTGCTTTTTGTTGCTGCTCAATCTTATGTGCTAAGATAATGAGCTCTTCAAGGGTGGTGTAAGGGTGTAGCTCGGCTACATTGGCTATTTTTGGGTCAAGTCCTCCCAAAAAGCGCACCAATGTTTGAGGTTGATCTTCCTCTACTCCACATTTCATGACAAATCCTTCAAATTCCCTAGCATATTCTTCTACTGATTTTGTACCTTGTTTGAGGTTGTGGAACTTGGAAAAGTTTTCTTGCACATAGTATGTGGGAAGAAACTTTTGTTTCAGCATCTTTTTCATCTTGGTCCACGATCTCACTTTCTCTATATCTTGCCTTTTCCTCTTGGCGCACACACTAGCCCACCAAGTTGAGGCATATTTTCTTAACTTCAAGGCTACAATCTTCACCTTTTTTTCTTCCGGTGTTTGCTTGTAATCAAACACTCTCTTCACCGTTCTAAGCCATTCTACAAACTCATCAGCATCAAGTTTGCCATCATACTCCGAGATGTCAGCCTTAATGTCATTGTTAGGCCGTGACCTTTCTCTTACATGAAAAGGCCTATCATTGTGATTGAAATTAGATTCACTCAATTCTTCATCACTATGATTGGGTGAGCCCTCTTTTTGATGGCGCAACTTAGTAGAAAGATCTTTTAACTGATCTTACAAATATTGCATTCGTTGCTCCATATCTTCTTTCTCTTGTGCAACCTTATTGACATATTCTTGCCAATTAGGGGGTGGAACGTCGGACATGGTTTGTGTTTGGGGTATGTGTTTGGGGTATGTGTTTTGGTAATTGTTTTGCTAGATCCCCCTCCTTCTAGCGCCAAATGTTGTATATTTGGAGTAACACTCGAAATACACAAGGGATAAACCAAAAGATAGTTAAGGCTAAGAACCACAGGTTTCTTAGTTAAAGTCACACCACTAAGAAACGTTTTGGATTCCTAAGATCACAAGCCAACTAGTAGCCTAAACTAGCTAACTAAGCAAAGGAAACAAAATTTCAAATCCAAGAACTTCAGGTTTTTTTGTTTCTAATCCAAGAAACAAATGTAAGACAAGTTTTTTTGTTTGAATAATCAGATTTTTTCATTCACATTTGCTTGATATTTATAGTAAACAAGCATCCTTAAGTACAAGCTAACTTAAGTGGCTTTTCAGCTCACTTTGTTACACGCCTTAGCTAAGTACAAATCAGCCTTTTGTTGTCTAGATACATCAATAAAAGAAGCCTTATTTAACTAGATACATCAAAGAGCAAATGGTAGTTTGTAACCTCCAAATTATGACTGAAAATAAAATCAGAAATGAGAGCATAACTCTCCCTTGATTCACGCCCAACAAAGCAGTAATTAGGAGATGTATTTCCTCCAATATCCACGCCCAAATTCAAACAGCAAAGAGGTATAACTCTTCCTTGATTCAAGCCTTGAAATAAGCTTAAATGAATGTGGACAAAGATGCACTTGGACGCCCTTTAGATGCTCCGATGCTTGGCTGAAATAAACGGCCACTCGAAGGCTGAATTTAAGGCTTTAGATTCCTCTTTGAAAACTGATTGTAACTCCCAAATTAAAGCTTTGAAATTTCTTGAAAAAGAATTTCGGATTCCAAGATTAAATGGCTGCCTTTTTTATGTATCCTTGCACTTGTACTTTGTGTGAATGTGACAATATTTTCGAACTAAAATCAGCTAAAAAGAACTAAGAAAAATATAACTAATTTGCAAACTTAAAATGACTAAAGTTTACAATTTATTCAAAGCATAAAATGAACTAGAATAAACTAGTTAATAAGAACAACTAGAAATTCAAGGGATTGAATATCTTGTTGCCCATGGATAGAATGCATAGCACCAATACATGATGCTACATCTTGAACCAAAGAAATGTCCATAACCAAGTTGTTAGGATTGGCTACAACACGCAGGCGGCGATGTAACTTAGAATGTTCGCCCACGAATTGGGGGTGAGCTGCCACTCCTACATCGTACCCCTTTAGGATTTTCCTAATCCCGGGGTGGAGGGGGAACCGGAGGCCGGCTTCTATTACCGCCTCGTAGCAGACAAAATAATGGTCTGCATTATCAATGTCATCGTCCCACGCCATTACTGCGTCAGCAGGCGAAACGATGATATCCCAGCCCTTCCCAAAGGGGTGCTTCTCTTTAAAGGCCCTGAAGCCGCTTCTCAATAGGGCAATGTCACCCGGCAGCATTCTAGTCCTTTTTGGGTTAGGGTGGTCAGCAACTTTAGGCGGCTGCTGGTAGTCAGCCGCAAAATTATCTTGGCCAGAGCCTAAAGATTCGGCCCTTAACCCTTCGCCGGCCTCAGCATCCCCGACTTCATTAGAGGAGGCGGCTCCCTCGCCATCTACCTCTCGTACTCTCGAGCTCCCGGAAGTAGAGGGAGCCTTTTTATCAGAACCACTCTCCTCCAAATCCCTCTATTCCCCGTCTAGGACAACCTCATCGGCTAGAACTTCTATAGTGCGCCAGCTCCTAGATTTTCTGGCCGTCTGTTTGACTCTGGCCATTGTGTCCTGCACAGACACAAAGAATGAGGAATTCAGAGATGAGCACATCGGTTCTGACAGTCAAGAAAAGGCACCCCCTATTCTAGACTCAGCCGTTCCGGGGGACCGGCTGAGTGTCCTAGGCATTGCCGAGTGAGTGGATGGAGAACCCATTTTTATTTTCTAAGACTATGTATACAGGCGGAGAAAGAATTGTATACAAGTTGAAAAAGAGAAAAGCTAAAATGGTACAGGCGGTTACTTTACTTTTTACTCTGAAAAATTTGAAAACCGCTACAGCTGGTTAAACCAAGTGCTGAACTGCTAGGACACGGAAACTTGAACTTGTTGTGATGCAGACGGAGGCAGAGAATCTCTCTCTAAAAAGCTCTCTCTTTCTCTCTCTAAAAAGTCAAAATGGACGTAAGGTAAGGGAAAGGGGGGGTAAACTTCTATTTATAGAAGGTGAAAGCGGGGGGAAATTTTGATTTGAAATTCAAATTTTACTACCCGTTACTGTTCACCTTTGAAAGATAGACACGTGAAAGCCGGTTCTAGATGATTGGTCCACTATTTTGCTAGGGACAAGGCCATGAGGGAGAGTCGGTTGAAGGGTAAGGGTCCAATGGAAGTGGATGATGTCTTTAGCCACAGTGCCGAGTGATACCATTTTTGCTACCCTTCCTTTTATGCTCGTTTGCTTTTGTGTTGTTATTTTGCCAGATTGTTGCTAGGTTTTGGCTGGGGGGTAGCTCATTTTAGGCTTGGGGGAGTATTCTTATGTTTGTTGTGTTGCGTTGGATTCTCCCTTGCTTTTATGGTTAACTATGGCTCTGTCTTCGATTTTGTGTCTCTTTTTTTATAATGATTTATAATGGTTTCTGTTTGCTGAGATTGTTTTCTGATGATGATGACATGATGTTGGTCTATCAATTAATACTTGATTCTCTTATTGCTTTATTGCTTTCTTGATGGATGAATTTTTACTCTGCTTTGTGATTTCTTTTCTCTAGTTCTATTATCATGATTTTCTTCAGATTGTTTCGAGTTTTTGATTTTCTCACTTGGGTTTTTATCATTGCTTTTGCTTATGAGGTATCTTGACAGTTTTATGCTTGCTTCTCCTCTTTAGCTTAGTTTAGAATACCCGGTGAGATCCTTCTATTTCTTCTCTTTCTTTTTCTTTCTTGATTGCTTAGAATAGGTTTAGTTTAGAAAGATTTTATTGTTCGAGGATGTTTGCCTTGTAACACCTAGCGTGTTTGGGGTCATTGGCGATGTTGCCGAATGGCCACTTGTTTGACGATTGGGTTTTACTTGTCTTGCTTGCATTCTTGTGTTTTTCTTTTCTTCTTTCTTTTCTTTCCTTTTTCTCTCTTTTTTTTCTCCTTTTTCTTGAATTTATGAAACAAAAACAAACAAAAAGATTTTGAGGCTATATTTTCTTTTTACTTGTTTAGCTCTTGTATTTGGACATACTACCATCCGAGCTTTTGCATTTGAATACGTGCCTTCCTATGTCTTATCGGTGTGCATGCTTTGAGAGTATCTACGGTTGACTCTAGGATAGGGTATGCTAAGGTAGCGGTTTAGACCTTTTGGGCCTTGAAACCGGATTCTATTGGTTTGTGGTAAGATGGAGTTGCTTCCTTTGGTGGATTTGAAGCCTATAGCCGAGATCGTGACCGAGCCATTTAGGAAGGACAAATGCAGCTTTCAGGGTGGTAATTTACTTTTTCAAGAAAGATTTCATATCTTTTTTTGGGTTTTCATTTGCTTTCATTACCATTTGAGCCATATACCCTTCATTTCAAGCCACATCTTTAGTTCTTGAGCCTTTTGTTTCCATCATTGGTTTTGTGAAGCATTTGGTCTCATATGTTGGAGGTTTGGTGGATGAGAATGATGTTTTGGTTCTTTTGTTGAAAGCAAGTTTATGTTGTAAATATTCTGTGAATAGAAAGCTAATGCAAAAGTTGAAAAAGCCGTCCATAGTTAAAAGAAGCGAGGGCAATGAATAAAGTGCAAAAAATGAAAAATGAACAAAATGAGAAAAAACAAAGAAAATTCAAAGAGCTTTGGCAAAAAAATTGAATAAAAAGTGAAAGATGAAAAAATTCAAAAAAAATTTTGATGTAAGTTTCTTTCTCTCGATTTTACGCATTGAGGACAATGCTTTATTTTGGCTTGGGGGGAAGCGTTCTTACGCTTTTTGTACAAATGTTTGTGATTCTTAGCTTTAAATGAGCTTGGGGTGTTGTGTTTTTGTTTGGTGATTACTTGGTTTTGGTGTTGAGATTTAGCCAATCTTTGCTTCACGATTTAGGTATACCACCAAATTTTAAATTGTAGCTTACCCTGATCCTTCGTACCTTTACATTACAACCCTTTCTTGGACCTTTTGACCTTTGTGGTTTAGTCACTAGTCGGTGGAGGGAGATGTAGGTCAAGCTTATAGAGCGGTATGTACTAGCCGTCTTCTCTTGATCTTTCTTCCACAGGGGTATCTGATGGAAGCCGGAGTAGGCATCCCTAAAGCTCATCAAGGTGTGACCGGCTGTAGAATCGACCAGACTGTCGATCTTTGGAAGCGGGTAACTGTCCTTTGGACACGCCTTGTTGAGGTCTGTGTAATCAACACACATGCGCCAGGTCCCATTCGTTTTCTTAACAAGGACCACATTGGCCACCCAGTCGGGAAAATTACAAGGCCGAATGAACCTGGCGTCTAGCAGCTTTTTGACTTTGGCAGCTGCCGCCTGACTTCTTTCCTCGCCGTGGTTGCTTTTCTTTTCCGGGATGGGCTTCTTTTTGGGGTCCACGGCGAGTTTGTGGACAGCAAGATCCGGGCTGACGCCTGGCATCTCCTCCACTTCAAAGGCAAAAATGTCTTTGAATTCCATCAGCAGAAGGTGCAAGCTTGCACCCAAGGTAGCATGAGCAACCGTCCCAACCTTAACAGTACGTTCTGGACGGCTGTCATCCAGAACGAGATCAATGTTTTCGCCAGCCGGTTGGAGACGGAGCTCATCTGACTGTTCACCGGTCAGTGATTGCTATTTTTTCTCTTTCTTCACCTCCACCAGCAGAGGTGCCTTTCTTTCTTTCCGGCTGCTGGTGAGGCAGGAGCTGGGTCGGCATCCTTGACATTGTCAAGGTCTATTGGTTCCTGGCCGCCTGGGGCCACAGTATCTCGGACGGCTGAGAGATAGCACTCTCGGGCCGTCTTCTGATCCCCATTCAAGGAACCAACAGAGCCGTCATCCCTCTCATACTTGATGAGCATGAGGGACGGGATGATTACTGCCTTGGCTACGTTGAGGGTGGGCCTACCAAGAATGATGTTGTATGTGGTCAACTCCTCAACGACCAAGAATCTGACGACAATATGTCGTCCCTGGCCTTTCTCCCCCAGCCAGATGGGTAAGTCAATTCTACCGGCTGGGTAGACCATCCCACCCCCAAAACCAACCAAGGGGTGGGTGACCGGGTGCATGCTGCAGACATTGTATTTCAGTTTTTGCAGACACCGGAGGCTGATGATGTCTAATGAGCTGCCGGTGTCTATAAGGATCCGTCCAACCAGCTGGTTGGCAACCTTACATTCAATGACCACCGGGTCATCATGCGGGCGGCGGACGCTGCCCCTATCCTTCTCAGTGGTCAGAGTTAGTAACCGCCCAGACTTCTTTTCTTTTCTTGCTCTCTTCTTTGTTTTTGGCCGGCTAAGTTGACCGACTGTCTTTCTGTTTGTCGGACTTCTTGGAGTCCGACTGGCTACCAGGCGAGCAGAGGTCGGTAGCTTGAATGTAGCTTTCCGCCTCCCTCAGGGCCGCCTGTAAGGTGAAAGCCCTTTTTCTGACGAGGTCGAACTTAAAAGTCGACCCGTCTCTCAAACCCTTGAAAAAGTCTGTAAAAGCTACCTCGTCAGACAGTCCTTGAATCTGAATTCTTATCAGATTGAACCGCCTGACATATGAGCGCAGCCCTTCTCTCTCTCCCTGCTTAACAGTGCTCAAATCAAGGCTCGTTTTCTTAGCAGGGATGTTCATTGAGAAGTTAGAAGCAAACAGGAAGGCGAGCTTCCTGAAGCTATCGATGGACCCGGCTGGCAAATTGCCAAACCATTGTTGGGCAATGCCCTTCAATGTAGCCGGGAAACACCGACACCAAGTGGAATCATTTTTTCACCCCTGCAAGTACATGAGATTGGTGTAAGCCATGAGGTGATCTTCCGGATTGGTGGTACCATCATAGGTACCAACCAACACGTTCTTAACCTTGGCCGGCTAAGCCGCCTCGGTTATCTCCCGAGTGAACGCAGAAGGTTGTTCACCCAGGCGCAGCAGACGAAGCTGCCAGTCCAGTGGCTGGACATTTGGGTATGCCGCCTGACCCCCAAAGAAGGTCGGCTGCATGAAGTGAGGAGAATACTGTCCTTAAGCCTGAGTAGGCACATACGGTACAACTCCGATCATATGAGGGCCAGAGTGGATGGTATTACCGTCTGTCTTGCTCTCATGCAAGGAGGGTGCACTCCCTGCAGAGATGTTGTTGAAGCTGTCTGGAAAGTTCGACGTTGAAGCCGACTCAGACAGCGATTGGTTTCTCTTCCGGTTAATAATCTCCCGGGCATCAAGAGTTGATTTCTTTACTTCTCACCGGCTGTTTGGTCTGGCGAGTGTTATTTGTGTTCCTCCCAGGAAGGAGAATTTTCGACCAATCAATGGTCCCGGCTACCTTCTCCTTTGGATGAGGAGTGGGCTGCCGGTTTCTGACTGACTTCCCCTTCTCTGGAGGAGTCTTCTTCGCCGACTGACCTTTACTTGGTCCAACCCTGCTTTTGGTGATCAGCTCTGTAATTTCACCCTTAAAACTCGTCATGAACCTCATGAGTTCGTCTCGGGTGACAGGGGCTGATCCAGCTGCTGTTTTGGTTGCCCCTTCCGGCTGCCCAGTGGGTCTGCTCGGACCCGCCTGGGAGGCGCCCCGCTCAAGAGTCTCTCTAGGCCGGATGCCCTTGACTCAGAGAGAGCCGTCTTCGGCTGTGGAGGTTTCGACCTGAGGATCCTCATCCTCCTCATGGTTTGTAAGGACTTCTGGGTCTTCGCCCAGACGGTTAGGAGGTACAGACTCTTGAACCATCTTCGAGGTACTCTCCCCACAGACGTTAGTAACTTTAAGGAAAATATAAAACAAACAATTAAATTAAATAATTGAAATAGAGATTTGGGACCAAACCCTCAGAAATTAAACCTTTCATGTCTAGGGCGAAGGCAACTTCGAATATGGCTAGGTGTTTCTAGATCATGCGAATGCGGAATTTTGTATGAGAAAACCAAAGTTTAGAGGAAAGATGAAAGAGAGATGAATGATTCAATTGGTGAATGAATGAATGTAGATGTAGATGATGATTGATGATGATTGGTGTATGAAAACGGAGTTTTTAATACGATATTTATAAAGAAAATCAGCCAAAAAACATAAATTAACAAAACAGAGTATGACGCTCAGGAAACAGAGCTGGCGCCAACCCTGGCTAGCTGGCGCCAGGCAGCAGCCTTAGCTCTAGGCACCAATGGCTAGTGCCAGGCGCCAATCCTGGTTCTAGGCGCCAAGGCCTGGGGTTGGACGCCAAGCTTGATTTCGACGCCTTTTCGAAAATCTGATAAATTTACCGTAGTGGAGGATAAAATAATATAATTTCTTCAAAAATGCTATTTGATTTTGATTAAAACTCTGAAAAGTCAACAAAGTCAACTTATCAATGCTAATTGAATTAGGAATGAACAGAACCTTCTAGAAGATTCTAGAAGACTAAAACCATTCCTAATTGCATTAGGAATGATAAATCATATTAGGCCCTCCCCAAGATCATTGGGCCGTACATAAAGCTCAAACCGGGCCCAGTTTGGTAATTTGGCCATAATTTCCGCAATATTCATCGGAATTGGGCTTATAATATATCGTTGGAAAGGTCTTTGCAAGCCCTATCCAACTACACCACTATTGGACCCATATCATGGAACAACCAAGCTGGATTGATTGTTTTCTTAAAATAAAGTTTTCAAAAACAGAGAGAAGAGAAAAGAAAATAAAAATTTCCGCAACACTAGACCTTTCCACACTTTCGTTTCATTCGATTATGATTCGACGTGAAAGGTACTCATCACTAGGTTTGGTTTTGGGGAGACACAAACAGGTGTCTACAGCAGACGGATTATGAAATACTTGGTAAAAAAAATAAAGAAAAATATCAGAAGGAAGTTGAAGAATCTTTTACCTCAGCTAGTTGGCCCATTATCCGGTCAAAGCCCACCACCTGCAGATCAGGTATGGAATTCTTCTCAGACCGGGTGAGGGTCCTCACCATCCGTTTGGTAAATCTAGGAAGATCCGGCTCGTTAGATGTAAGATCTGCACCAAAAGAAGTACTTGGTGTGAGGGATGTAGCGTAGTTGGCATTCATTCGTTGCCGGCTGCAGACTAAACCCCCTGAAGGGTCAACCTTAGTCTTGACTCTCATAAAGTCAAGTGGCCAAGGTATTTCAATCTTGTTCTTACCTTGGGTTTTGGATGGGGCTTAGAGGTATCGTCCTCCCCAGCTGTTGCAGCACCGATTGCAACATTGGGTGGCTGGCCACCCTTCAATGTCGTAGAGGCATCTGACGCTTTCTTCCCCGAGCATTCTGAGCTTTCGCTAAGAATCTTCATGGCAGAAGGGGATTTGCTACTGATCGTAGGACGATCTAGATTGGCAGCAGGAGTTGTCTGGGAAGGATTCTTTTTGGCGGCCTTGGCAGCCGGAGTTTTGTCCAGCTCCTCTCCTTGCCTTTTGAAAAGCTTGGAGACGGAGCGTGGAACACGTTTAATGGCATCATACAAATCAAGAGCTAAATGTTACCAACCGACAAAAAACCTTTGCAAGAAATTTACAGAAAAAACTAAAGTCAGGCTGTCTTACCCCGCCTTTCTTGGCCTCCTTGTCCTCAACAGCTACTCTCTTAGAGAGCGCACTTTCCTTGCGCAATAGCGCTGCTGACTTAGCCGGAGTCTTAGCCAAATCAACCATCCTCAAGGCGTCGGCTGCAAGGAGAAAACAAAAAGTTAGAGAAAAATAATAAAAAGTTAGAAGTACAAAATGAAAAACTACATAAAAGGCGGATGCAAGTGGATCTACCCTTGGGAAACATGGGGCTTAACCCACGGGCGGACAGAAAACTTTCATCTTTGAAATTGTTCGAGTGGGGGATCCAGTTCTTTGAAACGATGATATGAGTCCCATCCTCCAAGGGCTCAGTAGTGGTTTCGAAGAAACCCGGCTCCATTATTTGCTCCCGGGCTCTAGTAGAGAGCGCCGAGGGAGGACATTTCCTGCCAAGGAGAACTGGTTCCTTATTGTACTGGCGCAGTGTCTAGTTGTGTCTTAGGGTTTGTGAGGAGACTAAGTAAAATTTGTCCTTCCACCCGGACCATTTGGATACTTTGTACAATGTCATCAAATAGTAGGGCAATGTGGTAAGAGTATACCATGCCCTATGACCGCCTGGGGCCTTGCTCAAGTAGTGCACATGAGCAAAGGCAGAGAAACTGGGAGCAAGGTTCTGGAGCTCACAGGCAGCAATGTAGCTTAAAATAAGCACCCACGAGTTTAGGATTTTCCTAATCTAGTATGGAAGGGGAACCGGAGGCCGGCTGCTATTACCGCCTCGTAGCAGACAAAATAGTTGTCTGCATTCTCTATTTTGTCGTCCCAAGCCATCACTGTGTCCCCAGGCGGAACGATAATATCCCACCCCTCTCCAAAGGGGTGCTTTTCTTTGAAAGCCCCGAAGCCACTCTTCAACAGGGCTATGTCACCCGGAAGCATTATAATTTTCTTCGGGTCAAGGTTGTCAGCAATTTTCGCCGGCTGCTAATAGTCAGCCACAAAATTATCTCGATCGGAGCCAGAAGCCTCGGCTCCCAATCTTTCAGCGGCTTCAGTGCCTCCTGATCCTTCCCCGGCTCCATTAGAGGAGGCGGCCTCTTCACCGCCTACCTCTCTTACGCTGGAGCTCCCAGAAGAAGAGGGAGCCTCTTCATCAGAACCGCTGCTGTCCTCCAAACCCTTATGTTCCCTGTTTTGGGTGTTTTAGTCCCTCGGGAGAGTTACAACACGAAGACTGATCCGGCGTGAGCTTTACCTGCAAAAACAAACGGAGACTCCGGGTGGTTGGAGCTCCGCCTCCGACGGTCAAATTAGTAACTTGAAAAGGAATAAAGTGAACGGAAATTTAGGTGGGTATCTGCTCGGATTCCAAGCTCAGGTCTTTCTCTGATGTGAGAGAATGCAGGTGTAATAAAAGGTAAAACGTGCCCTCAAAAGGAGGGACATCTCCCTATTTATAGGGTCTTTGGGATTTGTGCCCCTGATTAGGTCACTGTGACATGTGTTACGCTCCGATTGACGGTAATTTTACCATAAAGTAGTAACCGTTCACTTTCCGAGTAAATTACGGAAATGCCCCCGTATTTACCCTCTATATATAGCCGTTTACCCTCATAATTTTGTACGTTTACAAAAATTTTCTAGAGAGAAAACTTTGAGAGAGCAGAAGTCATCCGTTTGAGTCAGGCGCAAGCAAGGAAGCTCGTATTCCATCAACCCAGCCGGACCCGTCCGTTTTCAGATATCATATCCAAAGGTACCGTCTCTGCCTCTCTCAGCTCTTTTTCTTGTTTCACCGCTTGTACATATTTCTTGCAATAAATGGATGCATCACCAACACACACGGCACAACCTAGGTTAGAGTCCAGCCGGTCACCTGGGACGGCTGAGTCTAGGACTGGGAGTGCCGTCTCGGGGTGTTGGGACCACCCTTTGCCTTGGATTCCGACCATTTATGTGTCTGTGCAGGACACAATGGCTCGGACTACGCAGACGACCACCGATCCAAACTATAGAAGCGAAGGCTCAGGCGACCAAACGCCTGAGGGAGAAACGTCTAGTTAGGGAGACTAGACAGCTCTTGAGAGATCCCCTCCGCGTGCCCCTTCAACTCCCGCAAATTCCTTTCTGGAAGAGTGCGGCCATGGCGGCAATGAGGCCGCCTCAGCCCCTTTGACCCTGAATGAGGAGGAGACGGAGAGCGACAGCTCCGCCTCTACCTCTGAGAGCAGCGACGATTTACCCCCGCTTGAGGATAGCGAGGAGGAGGAGAGGAAGAAGTGGAAAGAGAAGGACGACCCCTTCAACATCCACGTCTCTGCCAAAGACCGGCTCCAAATGGAGGAGAACTTAAAAAACTTTACGCAAATGCACCCGTTAGGAGACGGGTATAGAATAAGAGTGCCGCCTGAGAATGGCACCATCGCCTGGGAGGATGATCAAGAGAACGCCAACAACTACTTTGGCTGTTATGAGGCGGCGTTCAAGGCTGGTCTTCGCTTTCCCCTTCACTAGGCGGTGAAGGCAATATTGAGAGGCTACGGCCTCGGAGTCTGGCAACTTACCCCTAACTCTTGGACAAATATTTTGGGGTACGTTGTCGCCTTCGAATTTCAGCAGCTCAACCTCGGCTGGGGGGTGTTTTGGGTGTTTTTGTCCCTTGGGAGAGTTACGTCATGAAGTCTGATCCGGCTGAGCTGCACCTGCAAAATAACGGAGACTCCGGGTGGTTAGAGCTCCGCCTCCGACGGTCAAGTTAGTAACTTGAAACGGAATAAAGAGAATGGAAATTTAGGTGGGTATCTGTTCGGATTCCAAGCTTAGGTCTTTCTCTGATGTAAGAGAATAAGGGTGTAATAAATGATTGAGTGTGTCCTCAAAATGGGGAAATATCTCCCTATTTATAGGGTCGTTGGACAATGTGCCCCTATCTAGGTCACTTGACCTAGATTTTAGTGGGCTGCAGCGTTTTACGGCGCTCCTTGGGATTTGGGCCCTTGAAAGCCGCCATTTCAGAGGCGTATCTGAGGGCGCCAAGTGTCAAGAGGATGTTGAGCCACATGGGCCATCTTGAGCTTGACACGTGGCGACCTCTCATTGGTCCACGTGTCCAGGGTAAAAATACCCTAAACATTTGCCCCTCACAGGTCTCGCGTGTATATCACGTGGGGCCTGTGACACGTGTCCACCTTTCATAGGTGAACAGTAACGGGTAAAATTTTTAATATCAAATCAAAAAATTTCCCCCCACTTTCACTTTCTATAAATAGAAAGTTACCCCCCTCCTTTTCACACCTCACGTTCACATTGACTTTTTAGAGAGAGAAAAAAGAGATATTCTAGAGAGAGATTCTCTGCTCCCGCCTGCATCAACACCTTACGTTCAAGCTTCCGAGTGCTAGCAGTTCAACACCCGGTTCACTGACTGTAGCGGTTTCAGATTTTTCCAGAGTAAAAGCGAGGTAACTGCCTATACCATTTTAGCTTTTCTCCTTTTCAATTTGTATACCATTTTTCCGCCTGTATACCCGGCTTTTTTAAGAGAATATAAATGAGTTCCCAATCCACCCACTCGGCACTGCCTAGGACACTCAGCCGATCCCCCGGAACGGCTGAGTCTAGAACAGGGGGTGCCTCTTCTGGACTGTCGGAACCAATATGCTCATCTCCGAATTCCTCCCTCTTTGTGTCTGTGCAGGACACAATGGCCAGAACGAAACAGACGTCCAGGCGGTCTAAAAGCCGGCGCGCTATGAGAGTGCCAGCCGATGAGGTTTTCCTGGAAGGGGAACAGAGGGATTGGGATGAGAGCGGATCTGACGAAGAGGCTCCCTCTACCTCCGGGAGCTCTGGAATAAGAGAGGTAGACGGTGAGGGAGCCGCCTCTAATGAAGCCGGCGATGCTGAGGCTGGCCAAGGATCAAGAGCGGAATCTTCCGGCTCTGACCAGGGTGATTTTGCGGCTGACTATAAGCAGCCGCCCAAGGTTGCTGACAATCCCAACCCCAAAAGGACCCGGATGCTGCCGAGTAACATTGCCCTTCTTAATAGCGGTTTCAGGGCCTTTAAAGAGAAACATCCCTTTGGAAGGGGTTGGGAGGTTGTTGTCCCTCCGGCTGATTCTGTGATGGCCTGGAGTGACGACATTGACCATGCAGATGATTACTTCATCTGCTATGAGGCGGTTATCGAAGCCGGCCTCCGGTTCCCCCTCCACCTTGGGATTAGGAAAATCCTCAAGGGGTATGATCTAGGAGTTTGGCAGCTCACCCCTAACTCGTGGGTGAATATATTGAGTTACATCGCCGCCTGCGAGTTTCAGAATTTGAACCCCAGTGGAAGGACAAGTTTTATTTGATTTCATCCCCCACCCTAAAACACAACCTGACACTGCGCCGGTACAACACCGAGCCGGCTCTTCTAGGCCGGAAATTCCCTTTCCCGGTGCTATCTACTAAAGCACGGGAGCAAATAATAGAGCCGGGATTTTTTGAGACAACAACTGAGCCCATGGGGGATGGGACTCACATCATAGTTTCCAAGAACTGGATCCCCCATCCGGACTTCTTCAAGGACGAGTGCTTCTTATCCGCCTGTGGGCTGAGTACAATGTTTCCCAGGGGTAGAATACTTCTCATCCGGAATGATTGTTATTTCATTTTTATTGCAAACTTGCCTTAATTTTTTCTAACTTGAAATTCTTGTTTTTGCAGACGAAGCCTTGAAGATGGTTGACCAGGGTAAAACTCCCGCTAAGCCTGCGGCGCTGCTGCGCAAGGAGGCGGCACTTGCCAAAAAGGCAGCCGTCGAGGCTAAGGATACGAAGAAAGGCGGGGTAAGACCGCCTGACTTTATATGTTTGTTTTTTTTGTTTTTTTTATATATACCGGTTGGGTATGCTTACATTTTGCTTCTTTCTCAGGAGTCCGTCAAGAGGATTCCACGATCATTCTCCAAGTTGCTCAAAAGGCAGGGAGATGATCTGGAGAAGGCTCCGGCTGCCAAAGCCGCCAGGAAGGATCCCCCCCAGAAACAAACATCTTCCCAATCCGGTCGTCCAACGACTAGGGGCAACTCCCCTGCTGTTCTGAAAAAACTCAGCGAAAGCTCAGAACAGCAGAAAGCGCCAGATGTCTCAACGGCATCGAAGGGTGGCGAGCCACCTGAGGTTTCTGGCGGTGCGGCAACCGCTGGGGAGGAGAGTAAGCCGGAGACCCATCCGGAAGCTCAAGGTAAGGAACAAACTAAAATACCTTGGCCACTGGATTTTATGAGAGTCAAGACCAAGGTTGATCCTTCAAAAGGGTCAGTCAGCAGCCGGCAACGGAGGAATGTTGACTACGCTGCTTCTATCTCACAAAGCACTATTTTTGATGCAAATCTGACTTCTGACCAGCCGGATCTTGCAAGCTTCGCAAAGCGGATAGTGAGGACCCTCACCCGGTCTGAGAAGAATTCCATACCCGATCTGCAGGTCGTGGACTTCGATCGGATAATGGGTTCTCTAGCTGAGGTGAAAATCCCTTTACCCTGATATCTTTTATCTTTTATTTGGCTAAGTAACTCACCAACCGGCTGTTATTGCCTCAGGCTATGGTGAGAGTGGACAGTCTCCGGGGCCCCTTCAAGCGGAAGCAAGAAGAGGTAAATGACGCCAAACGGAGGGCCCTAGAAAACCTCAACTTTGCTGAACATTCTGATTATATGTGTAATTTAAAGATTAAAGTAGTAAAGTTGAAACAGGAGGAGCTGATCCGGAGTTTTACGGCTGCAAACGATGAAGCTAACAGCCGGGCTGATGACCTTGAAAAGAAGCTGAAAGATGCCAAATCGGATCTCAAGGAATTGAAGGATGCTGAAAAGGAAAATTGCCAACTCCGGATAGACAATGACCGCCTGAAGGTCGAGCTTATGAATCTACACAACAAGTAGTCGGATGAGCTGGCCCAGTAGCAGACCCGGCTGACTGAGGAGAATGAACGGGGCAACTTGGCCCGGCTGAAGATCACCTGGGGCCTCCTTTACCTAGAGATAGACTTTGAGGTCTATAAGCTGAGGTATGATTAAGCCACTGCGGTGTATGATGCCCAGCAACTAGGTGATGCTCCACCGCCTCGCTTCAAAAACTAGGCAGCTGAGCAGGGATATGAAGTCTCTGATGATTAGGAGGCGGCGGATGATCATCACGAGGGCCAAGCCGGCCAGACTCAGCCGGAGAAGACTCCACCTAAGCCTTAGGCGGGCCTCCCCACTTTCTGCGGCAGTATGCCATTCTGTTTCTTTACCGGCTTGTATGCCGTGTATTATTGTATCTTTACCAACTATGGAGTTGGATTAACATTTTATCTTTCTTTCTTCAACGGATGTGTCCGGTTAACACTTACTCTGCCCCTTGTGCCATTTTAAATATTAATGAAGTATTCCGACTCAGTCGGTGTTTATATATATTTGTGTTTTGAGTTTTTTATTTTGAATTTTGCCTCTGTTTGCAATTCTTTAATATTTTGCCTAACTTAAAAAAAGCATGCGACAATTTGCAATCCGGGTTCTCTTGCCCCTGGGCGGCTGTGTGGTTGGTTTAATGTCAAGCTGATTGATTGGCTTGAAAACACTTGATACTAGGAGAAGTATGGAGTGTTTTTAGGCCGATCAATCACAATGGTGATTGCCCCAAACCAAGTGCATTGCCGGTCATAATAGCAGGTGCTTTGAGCTTCTTACCCAGGCGGTCAATTCCGTCTGGGGTTAACTCATAGCCATTACACCACCTTTTGCCCCAATAGGGGAAGTGAGTAAAACTTTGGAATAAATAACCCAAGAATTTCAACCAATGACCGACTAATGCCTTAGGGCATCCGGTACTTAGTTACTTAATTGTTCTTCATAGATTATTCTGGTCAGACAACTATGAGTTGACCAATTTGGTCGTTCAATTTCGCAGTCTGCATGGATACGTAGAACCGACAAATAGTCTGTTCTCTACGACGATTGCACCCAGAGGGTTGTCGCCGGACGCCCTTGTCCATGTTGGGACAGGCGATTGCGATTTTATAAAATAAGCAACCATTCGGCCATATTAGCCTTTGGTCTTGTTTGAGACCGGTTTTATATAGCTACTAAGCGTTTTTGTGCTTAGTTTTTAATCGGATCATTTGGTCGAGCATAATTACAACATTGAATTTACACTAAATATCGAACTTAGTTTGTTGAACGAATAGTCCGTCTAAGTATTACCCAGGCGGTCCAGCAATTATTAAATTACACTATCAAACGTAATTTAAATAAATAAAGAGTCCGTCTGGGTTTTACCCAGGCGGACAAACAATAAAAATGGTAAACATGGCAAAAATAATGTTCAACCAAACTATGTATCAAACTTAGTAAGTTAAACACTGGGTCCGTCTGGGTATTACCCCGGCGGACGAAAGATAAAAATGGCAAACATAATTTTGCAAACAAAGCCTGAATTTTCATTAATTGACTTACTGTTTACAAAAATTATACTTCCTTAGAAGTAGTACTTTTTTATATTGTCTACATTCCAAGTTCTAGGCAGGCGGCGACCGTCCGGAGTTTCCAGACGGTAGGTGCCGTTCCTGACTTCTTCATAAATCCGGTAGGGGCCTTCCCAATTAGGGGTTAGCTTCCCAGCCTCATTGGCCCTACCGGTTGCCTCCATTTTTCGTAACACGAAGTCGTCCATTTTCAGGGGACGCTTGTGCACTCTCTTGTTATAAGCTCTGGTCATTCTCATACGATATATCTCATGGCGCAGGGCAACATTGCCCCTGCGTTTCGGGAGGGAGTCCAATGCCAGCCGCATGGCCTCCCAATTTGCCTCTTCATCATAGAGCATAACTCTGAGAGTCGGCTCATAATGCTCAATGGGCAAGACGGCTTCAGCAGCGTATACCATAAGAAATGGGGTTTCTCCGGTTACCCCTTTAGCAGTAGTCCGGATGGCCCACAGGACATGAATTAATTCCTCTGCCCATAAACCACCGGCTCTTTCAATTTTCTTTTTTATGCCGTCTGAGATGAGTTTGTTGAAGGCTTCAACTTGGTCGTTTGCTTGGGGTCGGCCGACTGATGCAAAACAATGTGAGATACCCTGATCTCCCAACCAAGTCTTGAGCTGGGGGGTCTCAAACTAAGGGCCATTATCAAACACCATAGACATAGGTACCCCAAACCGGGTGATGATGTTCTTCCTAATGAAGGAGATGACATCCTTTGTCTTGATGCTCTTAACCGGCTCAGCTTCTACCCATTTGGTGAAATAATCCACAGCCACCAAAATGTAGCTCTTTCTGCCTAGTGCAGGCGTATATGAACCTAAGATATCCATGCCCCATTTGGCAAATGGGACTGGGCTGTGGATTGCCGTCAGATCAGTAGCCGGGCGGCGAATTAGTGGGCCAAACCTTTGGCACTTGTCGCATCTTTTGACTAACTCTTTGGCATCTACTTCAAGAGTAGGCCAAAAGTATTGCCGCCTGGCTCTGACGGCTAAAGACCTGCCGCCTATATGAGAGGCGCAGTATCCGGCATGCAATTCTTCGAGAATTTCTTTCCCCTTTTCTGGGGTAACACACTTCAATAAGGGTTTGAGGAAACCTGCCTTGAAGAGTTCTCCATTTCTCAACTCGAAGTTTGCTGCTCGCTTTTTCAGGACGGCTGCCTCCTGTGATGAATTAGGAAGCGTATCGTCTGCTAAATATGCCCGGATGCCATCCATCCAGGTAGAGCTTCGGTCTAAGGTTCCAATGGGCTCTTCATGTATGCTTCTCTTTTCAAGAACCTCCCAAAAGACCGACCGAGGAGTATCACAGTAGGCGGAAGAAGCCAATTTAGAAAATGCATCCGCCTGGTTGTTATCTGACCTAGGTACTTGATTCAGACTGAATTCCTCAACTGCCCCAGTCTCTTCTTTGACTACCTGAAGATATTTGATCATAGCCGGATGAGTTGCCTCATATGCTCCCTCATACTGGCTAACGACCAATTTTGAATCAGAATAGGCGTCAATTTTAGTTGCCCCTGCTGCCTTATACATGCGGATTCCGGCTAGCAGGGCTTCATATTCCGCCTCGTTATTTGAGGCTTGAAACTTAAACCGCAGTGCATATTAAAATTTATCCCCCTCAGGGGACTCATATATAATTCCTGCACCGCAACCGTTCTTTGTTAAGCTTCCGTCCACATACACTTTCCAAACCTGGTCAATATTTTCCGATAGCACCGGTCGTGTCATTTCAACATTGAAGTCGGCAAACGCCTGACCTTTCACTGCCTTTCTAGGTTCAAAAGTGATTTCAAGACTTTGCATTTCAATAGCCCATTTCAACATTCTGCCGGATGACTCCAAAGTAGACATTGGCCGCTTGAGGGGCTGGTCGGTGTAGATTACCACCGGATGAGCCAGGAAGTAAGGTTTAAATTTCTTGAAAGCCATATACAGGGCAAGGCAAAATTTTTCTACCATGGGGTACCGGAGCTCAGCATTTTTTAAGACATGGCTAATGAAATAAACAAGAAGCTGAACACCATCTCTCTCAGCAAGGAGAACGGCACTGAGGGCATGATCTGAGATGGCTAAGTACATGTATAACACCTCCCTAGGCAGTGGACTAACAAGTCTTGGCAAAGAGTGGAGGTGTTCTTTCAGCCGTTGAAAGGCCGCCTCAGCCTCATCCCCCCATTCAAATCTGGTCTTCTACCTGATTGCTTGGAAGAAGTAAAGGCATTTGTCACCTGACCGGCTGAGGAATCTCCCAAGAGCAGCCAGGCAACCGGTTAGTCTCTGTGCTTCCTTGACAGTGCGGGGTTACTTCATGTCAATCACCGCCTGTATCTTCTCAGGTTAGCCTCTATCCCCCTTTGATCAATCAGGAATCCGAGAAACTTCCCAGACTCAACACCAAAGACGCATTTCTTAGGATTTAACATGACCTTATGCCGCTAGAGTGTGGTGAAGGTTTCTCGGAGATCAGCAAGGTGATCCGCCTGCTGTTTGGATTTGACTATCATATTGTCAATGTATGCCTCTACATTCCTCCCAATCTTATTAATAAATACAGTATTAATCATCCGTTGGAACGCAGCCGGCGCATTTTTCAAGCCAAACGGCATCACTGTGTAACATAATAGCCCCTGATCGGTGACAAAGGCCGTCTTTTCTTGATCTTTCTTCCAGAGGGGTATTTGATGGAAGCCGGAGTAGGCATCCATAAAACTCATCAAGGCATGCTCGGCTGTTGAATCGACCAGATTGTCGATCTTAGGAAGCGGATAACTGTCCTTGGGACATGCCTTGTTGAGATCTGTGTAATCAACACACATCCGCCAGGTACCATTCGGCTTCTTTACAAGCACAACATTCGCCACCCAGTCGGGGAAATTACATGGCCGAATGAACCCAGCATCCAACAACTTTTTTATTTCGGCAGCTGCCGCCTGACTTCTTTCCTTGCTGTGATTTCTTTTCTTTTTCCGGATGGGCTTCTTTTTAGGGTCCACGGCGAGTTTGTGGACATCAAGATCCGGGCTGACGCCTGGCATCTCTTCCACTTCAAAGGCAAAAATGTCCTTGAATTCTTTCAGCAGAAGGTGCAAGTCTGCACCTAACTTAGCAAAGGCAACCGTCCCAACCTTCACAGTACGCTCCGGACAGCTGTCGTCCAGAGGTATGTCAATATGTTAACCAGCCGGTTGGGGACGGAGCTCATCTGACCGTTCACCGGTCAGTGATTGCTATTTTTTCTCCTTCTTCACCTCCACCAGCATAGGTGCCTTTCTTTTCTTTCCGTCGGCTGGTGGGGCAGGCGCTGTGTCAGCATCCTTGACATTGTCAAGGTCTATTGGTTCCTGGCCGCCTAGGGTTACATTATCTCTGACGGCAGAAAGATAGCACTCTCGAGCCGTCTTCTGATCCCCATTCAGGGAACCAACAGTGCCATCATCCCTCTCATACTTGATGAGCATGAGAGATGGGATGATTACTGCCTTGGCTACGTTGAGGGTTGGCCTGCCAAGGATAATGTTGTAGGCGGTCAACTCCTCAACGACCAAGAATCTGACGACAATTTGTCGTCTTTAGCCCTTCTCTCCCAGCCGGATGGGTAAGTCAATTCTTCCGGCTGGGTAGACCATCCCACCCCCAAAACCAACCAAGGGGTGGGTGACCGGATGCATGCTACTGACATTGTATTTCAGCTTTTGCAAGCACCGGAGGCTGATGATGTCTGATGAGCTGCCGGTGTCAATAAGGATTCTTCCAACCAGTTGGTTGGCAACCTTACATTCAATGACGACCTGGTCATCATGCGGACGGCGGACGCTGCCCCTGTCCTTCTTAGTGATCAAGACGTCTGGGAAGGAGGTGCTTGTAGACGCCTGCTAATCATCATCCTTGTCCATCTTTCGAAGATGGCTCTTGGTGCCCTGGATGGTAGGGCAACCACAGGAAAACCCGCCTGCTATTGTGTAGACCGGTCCTTGTCGGTATCCGAGCTACTAGCAGGCTGGGGGGTAGTCTTAGAGGACTGACCCTTATTCTTCTTCTTTGCCCCGGCTGGGGACTTAGAAATATAGGACTTCAGCATTCCTTTGTCAACCAGACGGTCCAACGCCCTTTGAAGGCTGAAACAGTCGTTGGTGTCATGGCCAACTTCCTCATGGTATTGGCAAAATTTATTTTTGTTCCTTGATTGAATGGAACTTTTCATTGGATTCGGCTTCTCTAGGGACAGCCGGTCCTTAATTTCCATGAGGATGGAATTGCAGTCCTTGTTAAACTCGTACTTGGGGACGTACGGTTTAAACTCTTTCTTCTTCTTCTGGGACGGCTGGTCAGAATCACTAACCGTCCAGATTTCTTTTCTCTTTTTGCTCTCTTCTTTCTTTTCAGCCGGCTGAGCAGGCCGGTTGTCTTTCTGCTTATCGGACTTTTTAGAGTCCGACTGGCTACCAGGCGAGCAGAGGTCGGTAGCTTGAATGTAGCTTTCTGCCTCCCTCAGGGCCGCTTGTAGGGTGAAAGCCCCTTTTCTGACTAGGTCGAACTTAAAGGTCGACCCGTCTCTCAGACCTTTGAAAAAGTCTGTAAAAGCAACCTCATCAGACAGTCCCTGAATCTGAAGTCTGATAAGATTGAACCGCCTGACATATGAGCGCAACCCTTCTCTCTCTCCCTGCTTAACAGTGCTCAAATTAAGGCTTGTTTTCTTAGCAGGGATGTTTATTGAGAAGTTAGAAGCAAACAGGAAGGCTAGCTTCCTGAAGCTATTGATGGACCCGGCTTGCAGATTACCAAACCATTGTTGAGCAATGCCCTTTAATGTAGCCGGGAAACATCGACACCAAGTGGCACCATCCAACCCCTGCAGATACATGAGGTTGGTGTAAGCCATGAGGTGTGTTTTGGGTGTTTTTGTCCCTTGGGAGAGTTACGTCACGAATACTTATCCGGCTTAGCTGTACCTGCAAAATAACGGAGACTCCGGGTGGTTGGAGCTCCGCCTCCGACGATCAAGTTAGTAACTTGAAACGGAATAAAATTAACGGAAATTTAGGTGGGTATCTGCTTGGATTCCAAGCTCAGGTCTTTCTCTGATGTAAGAGAATAAGGGTGTAATAAATGATTGAATGTGTCCCCAAAATGAGGAAATATCTCCCTATTTATAGGGTCGTTGGAAAATGTGCCCCTACCTAGGTCACTTGACCTAGAGTTTAGTGGGATGCGCCGTTTTACGGTGCTCCTAAGAGTTTGAGCCTTTAAAAGCCGCCATTTCAGAAACATATCTGAGGATGCCAAGTGTCAAGAGGATGTTGAGCCACATGGGCCATCCTGAGCTCGACACGTGGCAGCCTCTCATTGGTCCACGTGTTAAGAGGATGTTGAGCCACATGGGCCATCCTGAGCTCTACACGTGGCGACCTCTCACTGATCCACGTGTCTAGGGTAAAAATACCCTAAACATTTGCCCCTCACAGGTCGCACATGCATGTCACGTGGGGCCTGTGACACGTGTCCACCTTTCATAGGGGAACAGTAACGGGTAAAATTTTGAATTTCAAATCAAAATTTTCCCCCCTTTTTCCTTTCTATAAATAGAAAGTTACCCCCTCTCCTTTTCACACTTTACACTCATATTGACTTTTGAGAGAGAGAAAAAGAGAGATTCTAGAGAGAGAGTTTTCTCTGCTCCCGCCTGCATAACAGCAAGTTTCAAGCATCCGAGTGCTAGCAGTACATCACCCGGTTCACCGGCTGTAGCGGTTTTAAGATTTTTCAGAGTCAAAGCAAGGTAACCGCCTGTATCATTTTAGCTTTCCTCCCTTTTAATTTACATACCATTTTTTCCGCCTGTATGCCTGGCTTTCTTTAGAAAATAGAAAATATAAATGAGTTCCCAATCCACCCACTCGGCACTGCCCAGGACACTCAGCCGATCCCCCGGAACGGCTGAGTCTAGAACAGGGGGTGCCTCTTCTGGACTGTCAGAACCAATATGCTCATCTCCGAATTCCACCCTCTCTGTTTCTGTGCAGGACACAATGGCCAGAACGAAACAAACGGCCAGATGGTCTAAAAGCCGGCGCGCCATGAGAGTGCCAGCCGATGAGGTTTTCCCGGATGGGGAAAAGAGGAATTGGGAGGAGAGTGGATCTGATGAAGAGGCTCCCTCTACCTCCGGGAGCTCTGGAGTAAGAGAAGTGGACAGCGAAGGAGTCGCCTACTCCAATGAAGCCGGCGATGCTGAGGCCGGCCAGGGATCAAGAGCGGAATCCTCCGGCTCTGACAAGGGAGATTTTGCGGCTGACTATCAGCAGCCGCCCAAAGTTGCTGACAATCCCAACCCCAAAAGGACCCAGATGCTGCCGAGTAACATTGCCCTTCTTAACAGCGGGTTCAGGGCCTTTAAACAGAAACATCCATTTGGAAGGGGTTGGGAAGTTATTGTCCCTCCTGTTGATGCTGTGATGGCCTGGGGGGAAGACATTGACCATGCAGATGATTACTTCATTTGCTATGAGGCGGTTATAGAAGCCGGCCTCTGGTTCCCCCTCCACCCCGGTATTAGGAAAATCCTCAAGGGGTATGATCTGGGGGTTTTGCAGCTCACCCCTAATTCGTGGGTAAACATATTAAGTTACATCGCCGCCTGCGAGTTCCAAAACTTGAACCCCAGCTTTTCCGCCTTCGCTCATATGCACTACCTGAGCAAGGCCCCAAGCGGCCATGGGTCATGGTATACGCTGACTACCTTGCCCCAATATCTAAGGACTTTGGACAAAGTGTCCAAGTGGTCCGGGTGGAAGGACAAATTTTATTTAATTTCTTCCCCCACTTTGAGACACAACCGGACACTGCGCCGGTACAACACCGAGCCGGCTCTTCTAGGCCAAAAATGCCCCCTCCCGGACTTCTTCAAAGATGAGTGCTTCTTGTCCGCCTGCGGACTGAGTACAATGTTTCCCCGGGGTAGAATACTTCTCATCCGGAATGATTGTCATTTCATTTTTATTGCAAACTTGCCTTAATTCTTTCTAACTTTAAATTCTTGGTTTTGCAGAAGAAGCCACGAGGATGGTTGAACAGGATAAGACTCCTGCTAAATCTGCGGCGCAACTGCGCAAGGAGGCAGCCTTGCCAAAAAGGCAGCCGTAGAGGCTAAAGATACGAAGAAAGGCGGGGTAAGACCGCCTGACTTTATGTTTGCATTTTTTTTTATATATACCGGTTGGGTATACTTATATTTTGCTTCTTTTTCAGGAGTCCGTCAAGAGAATTCCTTGATCATTCTCCAAGATGCTCAAAAGGCAGGGTGATGATCTGGAGAAGGCTCCGGCTGCCAAAGCCGCTAGGAAGGATCCCCCAAGAAACAAACTTCTGCCCAATCCGGTCGTCCAACGACTGGGGCAAATCCCCTGCTGTTCTGAAAAAACTAAGTGAAAGCTCAGAACAGCAGAAAGCGCCGGAAGCCTCTACGGCATCGAAGGATGGCGAGCCACCTAAGGTTGCAGGCGGTGCGGCAACCACTGGGGAGGAGAACAAGCCGGAGACCCATCCGGAAGTTCAAGGTAAGGAACGAACTGAAATACCTTGGCCACTTGATTTTATGAGAATCAAGACCAAGGTTGATTCTTCAAAAGGGTTAGTTAGCAGTTGGCAACGAATGAATGCCAATTACGCTGCTTCTATCTCACAAAGCACTACTTTTGATGCAGATCTGACTCCTGACCAGCCGGATCTTGCAAGCTTCGCAAAGCGGATGGTGCGTGTTGTAGCCAAGCCTAAAAACTTGGTTATGGACATTTCTTTGGTTCAAGATGTAGCATCATGTATTGGTGCTATGCATTCTATCCATGGCCAGCAAGATATTTTAGTTCTTTTTATGCTTTGAATAAATTGTAAACTTTAGTCATTTTAAGTTTGCAAATTAGTTATATTTTTCTTAGTTCTTTTTAGCTGATTTTAGTTCAAAAAATATTGTCACATTCACACAAAAGTACAAGTGCAAAGATACATCAAAATGGCAGCCATTTAAGCTTGGAATCCGAAATTCCTTTACAAGGAATTTCAAAGCTTTGACTTGGGAGTTACAATCAGTTTTCAAAGAAGAATTACAAGCCATTACAAGCCTTAACTTCAGCCTTCAAGTGGTCGTTGATATCAGTCAACATTGGAGCATCTTAAGCCTTAATTTAAGCCTTTAATTGGCTGTTTAATTCAGTCAGCTTTAGGAGCAACTAAAGGGCGTCCAAGTACACCCTTGTCCACATACATTCAAGCTAATTTCAAGGCTTGAACCAAGGAGGAGTTACACTTCTTTGCTGTTTGAATTTGGGCGTGAAAATTGGAGGAAATACATCTCCAACTTGCTGCTTGGATGGGCGTGAATTAAGGGGAGTTACACTCTCTTAATTCTGATTTTATTTCAGCCTTAATTTGGAGGTTATAAACCACCATTTCCTCTTTGATGTATCTAGTTAAATAAGGCTTCTTTTATTAATGTATCTAGACAACAAAAGCTGATTTGTACTTAGCATTACGCGTGTAACAAGTGAGCTGAAAAGCCACTTAAGTTAGCTTGTACTTAAAGGATGCTTGTTTACTATAAAAAGCAAGCAAATGTGCATGAAAAATCAGATTATTCAAACAAAAAAACTTGTCTTACATTCGTTTCTTGGATTAGAAACAAAACCTGAAATTCTTGGATTTGGAATTTCGTTTCCTTTGCTTAGTTAGCTAGTTTAGGCTACTAGTTGGCTTGTGATCTTAGGAACCCAAACAATTTCTTAGTGGTGTGACTATATCTAAGTAGCCTTTGGCTCTTTAGCCTTAACTATCCCTTGGTTTATCCCTTGTGTATTTAGAGTGTTACTCCAAATATACAACAGTGCGGACCCTCACCCGGTCTGAGAAGGCCTCCATACCTGATCTGCAGGTCGTGGACTTCGACCGGATAATGGGTTCTCTGGCTGAGGTAAATGATTCCTCTATCTTGATGCCTTTAATCTTAAATGACTAAGTAACTCAGAAACCGGCTGTTATTGTCTCAGGCTATGGTGAAAGTGGACAATCTCCGGGGCCCCTTCAGGTGGAAGCAAGAAGAGGTAAATGACGCCAAACGGAGGGCCCTAGAAAACCTCAACTTTGCTTAACATTCTGATTATATGTGTAATTTAAAGATTAAAGCAGTAGAGTTGAAACAGGAGGAGCTGATTCGGAGTTTGACGGCTGCAAACGATGAAGCTAACAGCCGGGCTGATGACCTTGACAAGCAGCTGAAAGATGCCAAATCTGATTTCAAGGCATTAGAAGATGATGACAAGGAGAATTCCCAACTCCGGATTGACAATGATCGCCTGAAGCTCGAGCACATGACCCTGCGCAACATGAAGCCCTACTAGCCGGAATCCGCATGTGTAGGGCAGCAGGGGCAACAAAAATTGATGCCCACTCTGATTCACAATTGGTCGTAAGCCAGTATGAAGGAAAATATGAGGCAACTCATCCGGCTATGATCAAATATCTTCAGGCAGTCAAAGAAGAGGTCGGGGCACTTGAGGAATTCTGTCTGAGTCAAGTGCCTAGGTCAAATAACAACAAGGCGGATGCGTTGTCCAAATTGGCATCTTCCGCCTGCTGTGATACGCCTCGGTCAGTCTTTTGGGAAGTACTTGAAAAAAGAAGTATATATGAAGAACCCATTGGAATCCTGGACCGAAGCTCTACCTGGATGGATGGCATCCAGGCATATTTAACATACGGCACACTTCCTGATTCACCACAGGAGGCAGCCACCATGAAGAAGCGAGCAAAAAACTTCGAGTTGAGAAACAGAGAGCTCTACAAGGCAGGTTTCCTTAAACCTCTATTGAAGTGCGTTACCATAGAAAAGGGGAAGGAAGTTCTTAAAGAATTGCATGCTGAATACTACGCCTCTCATATAGGCGGCAGGTCCCTAGCCGTCAGAATCAGGTGGCATTACTTTTGGCCTACTCTTGAAGTAGACGCTAAAGAGTTGGTAAAGAGGTGTGACAAATGCCAGAGGTTTGGCAAGCTTATTCACGGCCCGACTACTGATCTGACGGCAATCCACAGCCCAATCTCGTTTGCTAAGTGGGGCATGGATATCCTGGGTCCTTATATGCCTACTCCAGGCAAAAAACGTTATATTTTGGTGGTTGTGGATTATTTTACCAAACGGGTAGAGGCTAAGCCGGTTAAGAAAATCAAGACAAAAAATGTCATCTCTTTCATTTGGAAGAACATTATCACCCGGTTTGGGGTACCTGTGTCTATGTTGTTTGATAATGGCCCTCAGTTCAAAGCGCCTCACCTTAAGACTTGGTTGGGAGATCAGGATATCTCACATTGTTTTGCATCAGTCAGCCGACCCCAAGCAAACGGCCAAGTTGAAGCCTTCAACAAGCTCATCTCATACGGCATAAAAAAGAAAATTGAAAGAGCTGATGGCTTGTGGGCAGAAGAGCTTATTCATGTCCTATGGGCCATTCGGACGAGTGCCAAAGGGGACACCGGTGAAACCCCATTTCTTATGGTATACGGTGCTGAAGCCGTCTTGCCCATTGACCACTACAAGCCGATTCTCAGAGTCAAGTTTTATGATGACGAAGAGGCGAATTGGGAGACCATGCGGCTAGCATTGGATTCCCTCCCAGAACGAAGGGGAAATGCTGCCCTGCGCCGTGAGATATACCGTCTGAGAATGACGAGAGCCTACAACAAGAAAGTAGGCAAGCGCCCTTTAAAAGTTGGTGACTTTGTGTTACGAAAAATGGAGGCATCCGGTAGGGCCAATAAAGCTGGAAAGCTAACTCCTGATTGGGAAGGCCCCTACTGGATCTTTGAAGAAGTTAGGGATGGCACTTACCGTCTGGAAACTCCAGACGGCCGGCGCCTACCTCAAACATGGAATGTAGATAACTTAAAAAAGTACTACTTTTGAGAAATGTAAATTTTTTCTAAACAGTGAGTCCATCAATGGGAAATAAGGCTTTGTTTGCAAAATTTTTTTGTTATCTTTATAATTACTTATCCGCCTGGGTTATGCTCAGACAGAACTTTTGCTTAACTATCTAAGTTTGACACTTAGTGTAGATTCAATGATATAACTATTTGTCCGCCTGGGTAATACTCAAGTGGATTATTTGTTTAACTAACTATATTTGATACTTAGTGCAATTTATTGTTATAATTACCTGTCCACCTCGGTAATACCCAAACAGAATAATTGCTTAACCAACTAAATTTGACATTTAATGTAACTTTAGTGTTATAAAAACTAGGCACAAAAACGCTTAGTGGCTATACAACCGGTCTAGAACAAGACCAAAGGCCAATGGCCGGATGGATGCTTATTTTATAAAACCGCCTGTCCCAATATGGACAATGGCGTCCAGCGACACTCCTCCGAGTGCAATCGTCGCAGAGAGCAGACTCTTTATCAGTTCTACGTACCTATGCAGATGGCAAAGATTGAACGACCAAACTGGTCAACTCATAGCCATCTGACCAGAATAATCTATGAGAACGATTAATTCCTTGAATACCGGAAGCCCTGAGGCATCAATCGGTTACCGGCTGAAGTTTTCACTTGGATTATTTATTCCAAACTTGCACTCTCTGTCCCCATTGGGACAAAACAATTTATGCAATGGCTATGCAATAATACCAGACGGAATATTACCGCCTGGGTAAGAGGCCCAAAGCACCCGTTCTAATGGCCGGCTGTGCACTTGGTTTGGGGAAATCACCATTGTGATTGATTGGCCTAAAAACACCTCATACTTCTCCAAGTATCACAAGTGTTTTCAAGCCAATCAATCAATCTGAAATAAAACCAACCACACAGCCGTGCAGGGGCAAGAGTAGCCGGATTGCAGATTACCACATGCTTTTTTTAAGTTAGGCAAAATACTAAACAATTGCAGTATACACGCAAAAAATTCAAATCAAAAAATTTAAACACAATATATATAAACAACCGACTAAGTAGGATTGCTTCATATAAATATTTAAAATGGCACAAAGGCCAGAATAATTGTTAACCGGATTCACGTCCAGTGGAGAAACAAAAGAAAATAATTGTCAACCCAACTCCATAGTTTGTAAAATTACAACATACTCGGCTTACAAGCCGGCAAAGAAAAGTTTTGGCATAATGCCGCTGAATTGGGGAGGTTGACTCAAGGCTGAGGGGGAGGCTGCTGCTCCGGCTGGTCTTGGCCGGTTGGGAGGGCTTTAGATCGGCCATCAGCTACTTGTGGCTGGTCACCTTCATTTTGCTCTTCCTCCGCCGGCTCCTCATTGTCTGAAACTTCATACCCCTATTCGGCAGCCCAATCTTGGAAGCGAGGCGGAGGAGCCTCACCCAGCACTTGGGCATCATACACCGCTATGGCGTAATCATACCTAAGTTTGTAGATCTCGAAGTCTACATCTGGGTAGAAAAGCCCCCAGGCTATCTTCAGGCGGGCTGCGTTGTCCCGCTCATTCTCTTCCATCAGCCGTTTTTGCTCTTGGGCGATCTCATCCGACTGCTTGTTCCGTAGATTGATGATCTCGACCCCCAGTCGGGAGACGTCTGCCCGGAGTTTGGTGTTTTCCTTGTCAGCATCTTCTAATGCCTTGAGTTCAGAATTGGCATCCTTTAGTTTTTGCGCAAGGTCATTAGCCCGGATGGTGGCTTCATCATTTGGAGCCGTCAAGCTCCGGATTAAAACATTACTAGAGAAAAGAGCACCCTGATTATGACATACTTAGTTAAAATGAAGAAAAGATATCAAAATTAAGGTTGGGATTCTTTACCTCAGCCAGCTGGCCCATTATCCGGTCGAAGTCAACTACCTGCAGATCAGGTATTGAATTCTTCTCTGACCGGGGAGGGTCCTCACCATCCGTTTGGCAAAACCAACAAGATCTGACTCGTCGGATGTAAGATCTACATAAAAAGTAGAAGTACTCTGTGAGAAGGAAGTAGCATAGTTGGCATTCATCCGTTGTCGGCTGCTGACTGAACCCCCGGAAGGGTCTACCTTAGTCTTGACTCTCATGAAGTCAAGTGCCCAAGGTATTTCAATATTTCCCTTACCTTGGGTTTCCGGATGGGGCCTAGGAGTCTCCTCCTCCCCAGTTGTTGCCGCACCGACTGCAACATTAAGTGGCTGGCCACCCTTAGATGTCGTGGAGACATCCGGCGCATTTTACTGCGAACGCTCTGAGCTTTCGCTCAGAATCTTCATTGCAGCAGGGGACTTGCCACCGGTCGTGGGACGATCGGTTTTGGCAGTAGAGGTTGACCGGGGAGGGTCCCTCTTGGGGGCCTTGCAGCCAGAGTCTTTTCTAGATCCCTCCCCTTGCCTCTTGAAAAGCTTGGAGAAGGATCGAGGCAGGCGTTTTGTAGAGTCCTGCAAATTAAGAAGTTAAATATACCCAACCGGCAAGCTTGCTTTGCAAAAAAAAATAAAATAATAATAATACTAAGTCAGGCGGTCATACCCCGCCTTTCTTGGACTCTTTGGCTTCAACGGTTGCTTTCTTTGCAATGGCAGCCTCCTTGCGTAGTTGCGCCGCTGACTTAGCCAGAGTTTTGGCTGGGTCACTATCTTCAAGGCGTCAGCTGCATAAAGAAATTGAAAGTTAGAAGAAATTATAGGAATTTTGTAATGAAAAATTAAAATCACAAACATTCCGGATGCAAGTGGATCCACCCTTGGGAAACATGGGACTTAACCCTTAGGCGGACAAGAAGCATTTGTCCTTGAAATAGTCCGAGTGGGGGATCATGTTTTTTGGAATGATAATATGAGTCCCATCCCCCATGGGCTCAGTTGTGGTTTCAAAGAAACCCGGCTCCATTATTTATTCCCGGGCCGTAGCAGAGAGCGCTGGGAGGGGGCATTTCCTGTCCAGAAGAACCAGATCCTGGTTGTACCGGCGAAGTGTCCGGTTGTGTCTCAAAGTTAGCGAAGAAATTAAGTAAAACTTGTCTTTTCACCCCATCCATTTGGACACCTTGTCCAGACTCATTAAGTATTGGGGCAGGGTGGAAAGAGTGTACCAAGCCCCGTGACCGCCTGGGGCCTTGCTCAAGTAATGCATGTGAGCAAAGGCGGAGAAGCTAGGAGCGAGATTTTGAAGCTCGCAGGCGGCGATGTAGCTCAAAATGTTCACCTATAAGTTAGGAGTGAGTTGCGAAACTCCAAGATCATACCCGTTTAGCATTTTCCTAATCCCGGTATGGAGGGAGAACCGGAGGCCGGCTTCTATGACCGCCCCGTAGCAGACAAAAAAATGGTCTGCATTTTCAATGTCATCGTCCCATGCCATTACTGCGTCAGCAGGCGGGACGATAATATCCCACCCCCTTCCAAAGGGGTGCTTCTCTTTGAAAGCCCTGAAAGCGCTCTTTAACAGGGCTATGTAACCCGGAAGCATCCTAATCCTTTTAGGGTTGGGGTTGTCAGCGACTTTCGCTAGCTGCTGATAGTCAGCCACGAAGTTATCCTGATCAGAGCTAGAGGTTTCGACCCTCGATCTTTCATCGGCCTCATCACCGCCGGACCCATTAGAGGAGGCGGCTTCTTCACCGCCTGCCCCCCGTACGTCAGAACTCCCGGAGGAAGAGGGAGCCTATTCATCAGAATTGCCACTCCCCTCCAAATTCTCATGTTTCCCATCCTAAATGACATCATCGGCTGACACTTCCATTGTGCGCCCGCTCCTAAACTTTCTGGTCGACTATTTGACTCTGGCCATTGTGTCCTGCACAAACACAAAGAGGGAGGAATTCAAATATGAGCACAACAATTCCGACAGTCCAGAAAAGGCACCTCCTGTTCTAAACTCAGCCGTTCTGGGAGACCGGCTGAGTGTCCTAGGCAGTGCCGAGTGTGTGGATTGAGAACTCATTTTATTTCCAAAACTATGTATACAGGCGGAAAACGAATGTATACAAGTTGAAAAAGGAAAACTAAAGATGGCACGGGCGGTTATTTCGCTTTAGCTCTGAAAAATCTAAAAACAGCAGTCGGTAAACTGGGTGTTGCAACGTTAGCACACGGGATTCCTGAAAACTTTGATGCAGACGAAAGCAGAGAATTTCTCTCTAAAAATCTCTTTCTCTCTCTGGAAAGTCATATTAAAATGAGGTGAGGAGAGAGGGGGGGTGGGAGGTAAACATCTATTTATAGAAGGTGAAAACAGGGCATCCCCGTTTGAATTTCAAATTCTAGGTCAAGTGACCTAGATAGGGGCACACCTACCAATGACCCTATAAATAGGGAGATATTTCCCCATTTTGGGGACACATTCAATCATTATTACACCTACTTTCTTACTTATCAGAGAAACACCTGAGCTTGGAATCCAAGCAGATACCCACCTAAATTTCCGTACTCTTTATTCTCTTTCAAGTTACTAACTTGATCTTCGGAGGCAGAGCTCCAACCACCCGGAGCCTCCATTGTTTTTGTGGGTACAGATCAGCCGGACCAGTCTTTGTGACGTAACTCTCACGAGGAACAAAAACACCTAACACATTTGGCGCCGTCCGTGGGGAGAGTACCTCAAGGATGGTTCAAGAGTCTGTACCACCTCCTAAACGTCCAGTCGACGACCCGAAAGTTTTCACGGACCAAGAGGAAGGAGATCCTAAGGTCGGAACTTATATAGCCGAGGATGGCTTCCTGATAACCAAGCGCATTCGGCCTAGAGACACTCTAGACCGGGGTGCCAACTAGGCGGGTAGAAATCGACCCCCTGGACAGCCGGAAGGGGAAACCATACGGCCACCGGATCATCTCTCGTCACTCGAGACGAACTCATGAAGTTCATGACAAGCTTCAAGGGTGAAATAAAAGATCTGATCACGAAGAGTCGGGCTGGCCCAAGCAATGGTCAGTCGGCAAAAAAGACCCCTCTAGAGAAGGGGAAGTCAGTCAGAGATGGCAGCCAACTCCTTATCCAAAGGAGAAGGTAGCCGAGACCATTGATTGGTCCAACATTCTTCTGCCTAAGAGGAATGTCAGCAACTCCCGCCGGACTCAACCGCCGGTGGGAAACAAAAAACCAACTCTTGATGCCTGGGAGATTATGACCCGCAAGAGAAATAAGCAGTTGTTTGAGTCGGCTTCTACCTCAAGCTTTCCAGAAAGCTTCAAGAACACATCTGCAGTAAATGTACCTTCCTTGCATGAGAGCCAAACAGGCGGTAATACCGTCCATTATGATCCTCATATGATTGGGACTGCACCGTATGTACCTTCTCAGGCCTACAAACTGTATTCTCCCCATTTCATGTAGACGGCCCTCTTCGGAGGTCAGGCGGCATACAACCATGTCCAGCCACTAGACTGGCAGCTTCGTTTGCTCCGCCTGGGTGATCAACCTTCTGCGTTAACTCGGGAAATAACCAAGGCAGCACAGTCGCCAAGGTTAAAAATGTGTTGGTAGGCACCTATGACGGTACTTCCAACCCGGAAGATTAACCTCATGGCTTACACCAACCTCATG
This sequence comes from Chenopodium album, assembly GCF_948465745.1. Lineage (NCBI taxonomy): Eukaryota > Viridiplantae > Streptophyta > Magnoliopsida > Caryophyllales > Amaranthaceae > Chenopodium > Chenopodium album. The sequence goes on along the minus strand of NC_137834.1, from coordinate 48,393,017 downwards.
TACTTATAGGGGTTGGATAATGCCACTTGGTGTCGATGCTTCCCGGCTACATTGAAGGGCATTGCCCAACAATGTTTTGGCAACTTGCCAGCCGGGTCCATCGATAGTTTCAGGAAGCTTGCCTTCCTGTTTGCTTTCAACTTCTCGATGAACATCCCTGCGAAGAAAACAAGTCTTAACTTGAGCACCATTAAGTAGGGAGAGAAAGAAGGATTGCGCTCCTATGTAAGGCGGTTCAATATGATCAGAATTCAGATTCAAGGACTGTCTAATGAGGTAGCTTTTACAGACTTTTTCAACGGTCTGAAAGACGGGTCGACTTTTAAGTTCGACCTAGTTAGAAAAGGGGCTTTCACTTTACAGGCGGCCGTGAGGGAGGCGGAAAGCTATATTCAAGAAGAAAGACAGCCGGCCAAGAAAAAAGAAGAGAGCAAGAAGAGAAAAGAAGTCTGGGCGGTTAGTGATTCTGACCAGCCGTCTCAGAAGAAGAAGAAAGAATTTAAACCGTACGTTCCTAGGTACGAGTTTAACAAGGACTGCAACTCCATCCTCATGGAGATCAAGGACTGGCTGTCTCTAAAGAAGCCGAATCCAATGAAAAGTTCCATTCAATCAAGAAACAAAAATAAATTATGCTAATACCATGAGAAAGTTGGCCATGACACCAACGATTTCTTCAGCTTTCAACGGGCGTTGGACCGTCTGGCTGACAAGGGAATGTTAAAGTCCTATATCTCTAAGTCCAAAGGGACTAATAAGAAGAACCGGGGGCAGTCATCTAAGACACCCCATCCTGCTAGTAGTTCGGACACTTATAAGGAGACGGTCTACACCATAGCAGGCTTGTTCTCATGCGGTGGCCCTACCATCCGAGGCACCAAGAGCCATCTTCGAAAGATGGACAATGATGATGATGATGATCAGGTAGGAAGTTCCTCCTTCCCAGACGTTCTGATCATTGAGAAGGACAGGGGCACTGTCCGGCATCCGCATGATGACTTAGTTGTCATTGCATGTACGGTCGCCCACTAGTTGGTTGGACGGATCCTTATTGACATCGGAAGCTCGTCAGACATTATCAGTCTCCGGTGTTTGCAAAAGCTGAAATACAACCTCAACAACATGCATCCGGTTACCCACCCCTTGGTTGGTTTTGGGGCTGGGATGGTTTACCCAGTAGGTAGGATTGATTTACCAATCCTGCTGGGTGAAAAAGGGAAAGGACGACATCTGGTCGTCAAGTTCTTGGTTGTTGAGGAACTGACCGCCTATAACATTATCTTAGGCCGGCCAACCCTTAACGAAGCCAAGGCTGTAATCATCCCTTCTCTCATGCTCATCAAGTATGAGAAGGATGATGGCTCTGTTGGTTCCTTCAATGGGGATCAAAAGAAGGCCCGGGAGTGTTACCTCTCAGCCGTCAAGGATACGGTAGCCCCAGACAGGCAAGCCCCGGAACCAATAGACCTTGACAATGTCAAGGATGCCCCCCAGCCCCACCAGTAGCCGGGAAGTCAGGCGGCACCTGCCGAAGTAAAAAAGCTGCTGGACGCTGGGTTCATTCGGCCATATAATTTTCCTGACTGGGTGGCGAATTTGTGCTTGTAAAGAAGCCCAATGGTACCTGGCGTATGTGTGTTGATTACACAGACCTCAACAAGGCATGCCCCAAGGACAGTTACCCGCTTCTAAAAATCGACAGTCTGGTCGATTCGACAACCGGCAATGCCTTGATGAGTTTCATGGATGCCTACTCCGGTTTCCATCAGATACCCCTGTGGAAAAAAGATCAAGAAAAGAAGGCCTTCGTCACTGATCAGGGGTTATTTTGTTATACTGGGATGCCGTTTAGCTTGAAAAATGCGTCGGCTACATTCCAACGGATGATTACGGTCTTCATTAATCAAATCGGGAGGAATGTGGAGGCGTACATTGATGACATGGTAGTCAAATCCAAGCAGCAAGTGGATCACCTTGCTGATCTCCGAGAAACCTTCACCACACTTAGGCGGCGTAAGGTTATGCTAAATCCTAAGAAATGCGTCTTTGGTGTTGAGTCTGGGAAGTTTCTCAGATTCCTAATTGATCAAAGGGGGATAGAGGCTAAGCCTGAGAAGATACAGGCGGTAATTGACATGAAGTCACCCCGCACTATCAAGGAAGCACAAAGACTAACCGGTTGCCTGGCGGCTTTGGGGAGGTTCCTCATCCGGTCATGTGATAAATGCCTTTATTTCTTCCAAGCAATCAGGAAGAAGACCAGATTTGAAAGGGGGGATGATGCTGAGGCGGACTTTCAAAAGCCGAAAGAACACTTGCACTCTTTGCCAAGGTTTTTTAGCCCTCGGTCCAAAGAGTCGTTATATATGTACCTAGCCGTCCAAGATCATGCTCTCAGTGTTGTTCTCCTTGCTGAGAGAGACGACTTTCAGCTCCCGGTCTATTTCATTAGCCATGTTCTTAACAATGCTGAACTCCGGTATCCCATGGTTGAAAATTTTGGCCTTGCCATATATATGGCCTTCAAGAAATTGAAGCCGTACTTTCTGGCTCATCCGGTGGTATGTCCAAAGAATCATCCAGCAGAATGCTGAAATGGGCTATCGAAATGCAAAGTCTTGAAATCACTTTTGAACCTAGAAAGGCAGTGAAAGATCAGGCGTTTGTCGACTTCATTGTTGAAATGACACGACGGGTTCAAAAGGATAACATTCATCAACTTTGGAAAGTGTGTGTAGACGGGAGCTCGACGAAGAACGCCTGCGGTGCAGGAATTATATATTAGTCCCCTGAGGGGGACAGATTTGAATATGCACTGCGGTTTAAATTTCAAGTCTCAAATAACGAGGCGTAATATGAAGCCCTACTAGCAGGAATCCGCATGTGTAGGGCAGCATGGGCAACAAAAATTGATGCCTACTCTGATTCACAGTTGGTCGTAAGCCAGTATGAAGGAAAATATGAGGCAAATCATCCGGCTATGATCAAATATCTTCAGGCAGTCAAAGAAGAGGTCGGGGCACTTGAGGAATTCCGTCTGAGTCAAGCAGCCGGTCAGATAAGAACAAGGCGGATGCGTTGTCCATATTGACATCTTCCGCCTGCTGTGATACGCCTCGGTCAGTCTTTTGGGAAGTACTTGAAAAAAGAAGTATATATGAAGAGCCCATTGGAATCCTGGACCGAAGCTCTACCTGGATGGATGGCATCCGGGCTTATTTAACAGACGACACACTTCCTGATTCACCACGGGAGGCAGCCATCATGAAGAAGCGAGCAGCAAACTTCAAGTTAAGAAACGGAGAGCTCTTCAAGTTAGGTTTCCTTAAACCTCTATTGAAGTGCGTTACCCCAGAAAAAGGGGAAGGAAGTTCTTGAAGAATTGCATGTTGGATACTACGCCTCTCATATAGGCGGCAGGTCCCTAGCCGTTAGAGCCAGGCGGCATTACTTTTGGCCTACTCTTGAAGCAGAGGTTTTGCAAGCTTATTTACCGCCCGGCAACTGATCTGACGGCAATCCACAGCCCAATCCCGTTTGCTAAGTGGGGCATGGATATCCTGGGTCCTTATACGCCTGCTCCAGGCGGAAAATGTTATATTTTGGTGGCTGCGGAATATTTTACCTAATGGGTAGAGGCTGAGCCGGTTAAGACAATCAAGGCAAAAAATGTCATCTCTTTCATTTGGAAGAACATTATCACCCGATTTGGGGTACCTATGTCTATGGTGTTTGATAATGGCCCTCAGTTCGAAACGCCTCACCTTAAGACTTGGTTGGGAGATCAGGGTATCTCACATTGTTTTGCATCAGTCAGCCGACCCCAAGCAAACGGCCAAGTTGAAGCCTTCAACAAGCTCATCTCAGACGACATAAAAAAGAAAATTGAAAGAGCCGGTGGCTTATGGGCAGAAGAGCTTATTCATGTCCTATGGGCCATTCGGACGACTACCAAAGGGGACACCGGTGAAATACCATTTCTTATGGTATACGTTGTTGAAGCCGTCTTGCCCATTGAACACTAGGAGCCGACTCTTAGAGTCATGCTTTATGACAAAGAGGCGAATTGGGAGGCCATGCAGCTAGCATTGGACTCCCTCCCAGAACGAAGGGGAAATGCTGCCCTGCGCCATGAGATATACCATCTGAGAATGACGAGAGCCTACAACAAGAAAGTACGCAAGCGCCCTTTAAAAGTTGGTGACTTTGTGTTACGAAAAATGGAGGCAACTGGTAGGGCAAACAAAGCTGGAAAGCTAACTCCTAATTGGGAAGGCCCCTACCGGATCTATGAAGAAGTTAGGGATGGCACTTACCATCTGGAAACTCCAGACGGCCGGCGCCTACCTCGAACTTGGAATGTAGATAACTTAAAAAAGTACTACTTCTGAGAAATGTTATTTTTTTAAAAATAGTGAGTCCATCAATGGGAAATAAGGCTTAGTTTGCAAAATTGTTTTGTTATCTTTATAATTACTTATCCGCCTGGGTTATGCTTAAACGGAACTTTTTCTTAACTATCTAAGTTTGACACTTAGTGTAGATTCAATGATATAACTATTTGTCTGCCTGGGTAATACTCAAGAGGACTATTTGTTTAACTAACTAAGTTTGATACTTAGTGCAATTTATTGTTATAATTACCTGTCCGCCTGGGTAATACCCAGACGGACTAATTGCTTGACCAACTAAATTAAACATTTAGTGTAACTTCAGTGTTTTAAAAACTAGGCACAAAAACGCTTAGTGGATACAACCGGTCTAGAATAAGACCAAGGGGCAAGAGTAACTGGTCTAGAATAATCTATGAGAACGATTAAGTCCTTGAATACCGGATGCCCTGAGGCATCAGTCGGTTACCGGCTGAAGTTTTCACTAGGATTATTTGTTCCAAGTTGCACTCTCTCACCCTTTTGGGACAAAACAGTTTATGTAATGGCTATGCAATAAACCCACACGGAATATTACCGCCAGGGTAAGAGGCCCAAAGCAACCGTTCTAATGCCCGGTTGTGCACTTGGTTTGGGGCAATCACCATTGTGATTGATTGGCCTAAAATCACCTCATACTTCTCCAAGTATTAAGTGTTTTCAAGCCAATCAAACAATCTGAAATAAAACCAACCACAAAGCCGTCCAGGGGCAAGAGTAGCCGGATTGCAGATTACCGCATGCTTTTTATAAGTTAGGAAAAATACTAAACAATTGCAGTACACACGCAAAAAATTCAAATCAAAAAATTTAAACACAATATATATAAACAAACGACTAAGTCGGATTACTTCATATAAATATTGAAAATGGCACAAAGGCCAGAATAATTGTTAACCGGAGTCACGTCCGGTGAAGAAACTAAAGAAAATAATATTAACTTAACTCAATAGTTGGTAAAATTACAACATACTCGACTTAAAACCGACAAAGAAAAGTTTTGGCAAACTGCCGCTGAATTGGGGAGGCTGACTTAAGGCTGAGAGGGAGGCTGCTGCTCCGGCTGGTCTTGGCCGGTTGGGAGGGCTTCGGGTTGACCATCAGCTACTTGAGGCTGGTCACCTTCATTTTGCTCTTCCTCCGCCGGCTCCTCATTGTCCGAAACTTCATACCCGTACTCGGCAGCCCAATCTTGGAAGCGAGGCGGAGGAGCCTCGCCCAGCACTTGGGCATCAGACACCGCTGTGGCGTAATCATACTTAAGTTTGTAGACCTCGAAGTCTACATCTGGGTAGAGCAACCCCCAGGATATCTTTAGGCGGGCTGCGTTGTCCCGCTCATTCTCTTCCATCAGCCGTTTTTGCTCCTAGGCGATCTCATCCGACAGCTTGTTCCATAGATTGACGATCTCGACCCCCAGTCGGGAGACGTCTGCCTGGAGTTTGGTGTTTTCCTTGTCAGCATCTTCTAATGCCTTGAGTTCAGATTTGGGCTCCTTTAGTTTTTGCTCAAGGTCATTAGCCCGGATGGTGGCTTCATCATTTGCAGCCGTCAAGTTCCGGATTATCATATTATCCGAGTAAAGAGCAGCCGGATTTTGACATATTTAAAATGAATAAAAGATATCAAAATTAAGGTTGGGATTCTTTACCTCAGCCAGCTGGCCCATTATCCGGTCGAAGTCAACTACCTGCAAATCAGGTATTGAATTCTTCTCTGACCGGGGAGGGTTCTCACCATCCATTTGGCGAAACCAACAAGATCCGGCTCGTCAGATGTAAGATCTGCACCAAAAATAGAAGTTTTCTGTGAGAAGTAAGTAGCATAGTTGGCATTCATCCGTTTTCAGCTTCTAACTGTACCCCCAGGGGTCTACCTTAGTCTTGACTCTCATGAAGTCAAGTGGCCAAGGTATTTCAATATTTCCCTTACCTTGGGTTTCCGAATGGGGCCTAGGAGTCTCCTCCTCCCCAGTTGTTGCCGCACCGACTGCAACATTAAGTGGCTGGCCACCCTTCGATGTCGTGGAGACATCCGGCGCATTTTACTGCGAACGCTCTGAGCTTTCGTTAGAATCTTCATTGCAGCAGGGGACTTGCCACCGGTCGTGGGACGATCGGTTTTGGCAGTAGAGGTTGACCGGGGAGGGTCCCTCCTGGCGGCCTTGGCAGCCAGAGTCTTTTCCAGATCCCTCCCCTTGCCTCTTGAAAAGCTTGGAGAAGGATCGAGGCATGCGTTTTGCAGAGTCATGCAAATTAAGAAGTTAAATATACCCAACCGGCAAGCTTCCTTTGCAAAAAAAAATAAAATTATAATAATACTAAGTCAGGCGGTCTTACCCCGCCTTTCTTGGACTCTTTGGCTTCAACGGCTGCTTTCTTTGCAATAGCAGCCTCCTTGCGCAGTTGCGCCGCTGATTTAGCCAGAGTTTTGGCTGGGTCTACCATCTTCAAGGCGTCGGCTGCATAAAGAAATTGAAAGTTAGAAGAAATTATAGGAATTTTGTAATGAAAAATAAAATCACAAACATTCCAGATGCAAGTGGATCCACCCTTGGGAAACATGGGACTTAACCCTTAGGCGGACAAGAAGCATTTGTCCTTGAAATATTCCGAGTGGGGGATCTAGTTTTTTGGAACGATAATATGAGTCCCATCCCCCATGGGCTCAGTTGTGGTTTCAAAGAAACCCGTCTCCATTATTTGTTCCTGGGCCGTAGCGGAGAGCGCCGGGAGGGGGCATTTCCTGCCCAGAAGAACCGGATCCTGGTTGTACCGGCGAAGTGTCCGATTGTGTCTCAAAGTTAGCGAAGAAATTAAGTAAAACTTGTCTTTCCACCCCATCCATTTGGACACCTTGTCCAGACTCATTAAGTATTGGGGCAGGGTGGAAAGAGTGTACCAAGCCCCGTGACCGCCTTGGGCCTTGCTCAAGTAATGCATGTGAGCAAAGGCGGAGAAGCTAGGAGCGAGATTTTAAAGCTCCCAAGCGTCGATGTAGCTTAAAATGTTCACCTATGAGTTGGGAGTGAGCTGCCAAACTCCCAGGTCATACCCCTTTAGGATTTTCCTAATCCCGGTATGGAGGGGGAACCGGAGGCCGGCTTCTATGACCGCCTCGTGGCAGACGAAATAATGGTCTGCATTTTCACTGTCATCGTCCCATGCCATTATTGCGTCAGCAGGCGAGACGATAATATCCCACCCCTTTCCAAAGGGGTGCTTCTCTTTGAAAGCCCTGAAACCGCTCTTTAACAGGGCTTGGTCACCCGGAAGCATCCTAATCCTTTTAGGGTTGGGGTTGTCAGCGACTTTTGCCGACTGCTGATAGTCAGCCACGAAGTTATCCTGATCAGAGCTAGAGGTTTTGGCCCTCGATCTTTCATCGGCCTCATCATCGCCGGACCCATTAGAGGAGGCGGCTTCTTCAACGCCTGCGCCCCGTACGTCAGAACTCCCGGAGGAAGAGGGAGCCTTTTCATCAGAATTGCCACTCCCCTCCAAATTCTCATGTTCCCCATCCGGAATAACATCATCGGTTTGCACTTCCATAGTGCGCCGGCTCCTAGACTTTCTTGTTGTCTGTTTTACTATGGCCATTGTGTCCTGCACAAACACAGAGAGGGAGGAATTCAGAGATGAGCACAACAATTCCGACAGTCCAAAAAAGGCACCCACTGTTCTAGACTCAGCCGTTCCAAGAGACCGGCTGCGTGTCCTAGGTAGTGCCGAGTGTGTGGATTGAGAACTCATTTTATTTCAAAAACTATGTATACAGGCGGAAAACGAATGTATACAAGTTGAAAAGGAAAACTAAAGATGGTACAGGCGGTTACCTCGCTTTAGCTCTAAAAAATCTAAAAACATCAGTCGGTGAACCGGGTGTTGCAACGTTAGCACACGGGAATCCTGAAAACTTTGATGCAGACGGAAGCAGAGAATTTCTCTCAAAAAATCTCTCTTTCTCTCTCTAGAAAGTCAAATGAAAATGAGGTGAGGAGAGAGGGGGGGGGGGGGGTGGGAGGTAAACTTCTTTTTATAGAAGGTGAAAACGGGGGCATCCACGTTTGAATTTCAAGTTTTACTATCCGTTACTACTGTTCACCTTTGATAGCTTTGAATAGATACAAGGAATATCAACGAGAATGTACTCACCATGGAATCCCGACCTACCAAATCATACAAAGTTTCTATAGAGGATTGAGTCCCCAAGGGAAGTCGTATCTTGATGCCGGAGCCGGAGGCCTGATTATGAACAAGACCGAGGAAGAATATGTAAACATAATTGAGGATGTAGTTCGTCACTACATGGATTGGCAAGAAGGAGAGAGAGAGAGTCTACAAGCAAGAATGGCTCAACGGTCTATTCGGTTGATCATCTCAAAGCAATAAACAACTTGTCTTCACAAATCTCAAACTTGAGGAAGGAGATGACATCGATCAAGGCCAAGCTAGAGAGTTCCTCTTCGATTGCACCAAGTCTTCCCTCCCACATTAAGGGGAGAGGTACACCCTCTAACTGTACTCCTCCTTCTACTTTAAGTAATGTGCCAAGTGGTTGTGTATTTTTTTTATGTTTGTGGGTATTATGACCATGACTTCTCTATCTGTCCAAATTCTTTTGAAAATCGTGATGATGTTGAAAACAATGATTGTGAGCAAGTGAAATAATAATAGACAAAGATTTGATGGTCCACATAATTTTTGGACTAGGAATGCTCACCAATACAGTGGTTTTGATAACTACAACAATGGTGGTTATAGGAACCAAGGAAATCAAGGTTTCTAAGGTAACTATAACAATCAAGGTTATAGTAACCAAAACAAAACCAAGGGTATGGAAATCAAGGCCAATATCATTATTTTGGTGGCGAACAACAAAATTTTGGCAACAATCAAGGATGACGTAATTGGAACAATCAAAATAGGGGCAATTTTTTAAACAACAATGAATGGGGATCCCACCCAGATTTGCTCCAAGACCTCAAGGCAATGGTGATAATTCTTATGCTCAACCCCATCTTCCAAGACAACCTTAAAGGAGATAATTGAGAATCAAACAAAGATTTTGAACACTTACATGGAAGTAAGTGATAAGAATTTTAATGAAATGATGACACATAATAAGATGCTTGAGACCCAAATCACTCAACTAGCCAATACCTTGAAAGATTGTGCTAGCCCTTCTTCATTACCCTCTTAAAGAGTTGATCGTAAGAAACCCGTTTATTTTATCACCACAAGGAGTGGGAAAGTGCTAGAAGAGAGAGTTTCTATGATAAGCGAGGAGGATGAGAAGAGGAGTGATTCAAGTGAGGAAAATGAGAACAAGGTGTCAAGTAGTGTGAGCAAGGAGGAAGTTCAAGAGAAAAAGATGAGTGATGAGTCTAGCAAGATGAGTGTGCGTTTTAATGAGAAGAGTGTTGAGAAAGAGAGGAAGTAAGATGAGTGTTTCGGGGTTTTTTGTGTCCCTCGGGAGATATACAACACTAAGATTGGATCCAGCAAGGGGCGCCTGTACATGCAAAACAACGGAGCACCGAATGGTCGGTGGTCCGCCTCCGAAGATTAAGTTAGTATAGGTTCGGAGTGAAAACGTGCGGAAAAGAGGTTACCTGCCTCAGGTGTACTATTTCTTAAGAGTGACAGTTCAGACAATGACTGGTATTCAATCAAGGTTATGTCATAAAAGTTGTCAAAAGATCCGATCCCCATAAATGAGGGGAATGTTCCCTATTTATAGGGTTCTAGGAATGTGTGCCCTTTCTAGGGTTTGGTACCCTAGGAAAGGGCACGCTGTTTTTGTAGGGGCCCCTTGGGATTTGGGTCTTAAAAGCCGCCATTCCCAAGGGGCTAAATGTGCCTGCCACATGTCACCATCTGGAAGGTCCAAGGTGACGCCCCTTCCAGTGACACGTGGCTGGCTCGGATTGGGCCAGCTAGTTGGGTAAAAAATACCCAAATCATTTATCCCTCACAGGGGACACGCGCTTGCCACGTGTCGTATGTGACAGGTGTCAGGATCCGGCTGGCCGAATTCAAATTTATCGTGGAGGGAAAAATTAGTGTTTTACCCCCTCTATAAATAGAAATGTTTGACCCTCCCTTAGATTCACACCTTTGCGAATCTTTGGAGAATCCTTGGACTTCTGACTTTCAAAGACTCTCAAAGACTTAACTTTTCAAGCATCCGACACCCAGCTTTCTGTCCGTCTATTCCAGCAAACCAAGCGTCTCCTAGTACCTTCTTCTAAGGTAACCTCCTACTCTTTTCTCTTACTTTACATTTTTTCTTTGTTTTTTAAAAAATGGTTTTTCAAACGCACACGCTACGGCATAGGATAGTGATCAGCCGGTCTCCGGGGACGGCTGAATCTAGAACTCGCGGTGCCGACTACTTGGTCAGCGATCTTACTTTGCGAGCTTCCCCAAATCCGACCGTTTCTGTGTCTGTGCAAGACACTATGGCCAGAACGAAGAAAACAACAAGGGTTTATAAGTCGAATGGCACTTATTACCATTTGGAGGGTTCGAGCATTTATTCTGACGGCTCCATTAGGTGCCTGTCAATGAAGTCTTTGAAAACCCCCCCAGCCCTTCATCAGATCCTCCCCCAACTCCAACATATCACTTTCCCCTTCTTCAAGCGGCACCCCCTATGATACCATACTGTGGGAAGCCGACAACCAATACAAACCCGTGCCTTCAGGTGTCGGAAGAAAGATTGGGGGAGGACCCTACTGGCACCAGTCGACAGTCCCCTAGCTCTGATGAGAGTTCAGATGACGATTCAGCCTCGTCATATGAGAATGCCTTCATTACTTTAGAGGAGGCCAGAACAAAGATAAACACTTTAAGGGAGTTCTTGTCAGTGGAGAAGGGAGAAGGTTGGGCCGAGCTGAGTGCTTCTCGGCGCCTAGAACGTACTCCCTACTATCATCATGTTCCGCTAAGCAAGCGGACTTCTATGACATTCGGCCTTGCCAATTTTAAGCGCAAGACCGTCATGGGCACTAGCTTTTCCTTGTCTATGCCAAACAAGGATGATACAATAACCTAGCCAAGCTTAGGTAGCTATAAGGACCAAGCATTCGGCTGCTACAAGGCGTTCCTCCAAGCCGGCCTGCGCTTCCCTCTCCATCCGGCCGTGGAGAGAATATTGGACGAATCCCAACAAGGTATCTAGCAACTTGTCCTGAATTCCTGGATTAATATCATCGGGTATGTTGCCGCATGTGAAATGCTGCAGGTGGAGCCCAGCTTTGAGGCATTCGCCCACATACACTACCTCAGCCGAGCGCCGGCTAAAGGCAGCAAAGGCTGGTACACCTTGTCCACCTGCGAAGGGTACATGATGGAAGTCGGTATGGAAAACAATTGGAAGGATTGGAGAACAAAGCTCTACATGGTCCACACCACCGATAGCCGACTGAATCGGAAATACAATCGGTGGAACAAGGATCCGCCTCTCTTGGCTGGCAAAAGTGCTCTACCGCCTCTCCCTAGGTGAGCCCAGGAGGAAATATTTGATAGGGGGTTGTTCAAAGTGTCCGTCCGGAAAAATGAACAGGGGGAGAAAGAGGTCGTCCCTCATAGCTACATCCCACTATACAAATGGTTAGAGAATGGGGTGTTCTTGGCCGCTTGTGGGCTAAGTTCTGAGATGCTGAGAGGAAGTCGACCGTCTATTATTTATGCAACTTTAAATTATTTTTCGATACTTGTTTGCAAATTCTAACTCTTGCTTTTTGTGCAGACAAAGCTATGGAGAAAGTGTCGGGCATCAAGTGGAAGGAGGCCCTTGTCAAACAAATGATGGAAGATTATGAAGCCATCATGCGGATGGCATGGGAGGCAGTACAGCCGGGTGCTGACTATGGCACTTGGAAAACGAAGTTTGATCAAGCCAACAAGGATTTCAATACTGACCTTCTTCAATAGACTCAGGAGGAGGCGGCCAAGGCTGCTGCTGAGTTTGAAGAGTCCGACTCCTCATCGGACTCGTCAAGGGATGAGTAGGGGGTCGAGTAGGATGGTGAAAATGCTGAGCAGCCGACGGGTGGAAATACGGATGATGCGGCTGCCAACGCTAAGAACCTCTCCCCTGCTACTTAAGCTTTTTATGAATTTCTTCTACGGCCGAATGGCCAAGTATTTGATCTTCCGGCATGTGTGCCGAGTATTTTTATATTTCTTTACCGACCGAGGATTCGGGTTAGTTGACAATTTTTGGCTCTACCAGTTAACATTTCCAGCCGTCCATGTGGCGGTTAGTTTAAATTTTAATGAAGCATCCAGATGTATGGCCGGTTCTGTTTATGTTTGCTCTATTTAAAATTATTTTTTACATATATTTTAGCTAAGTAATTATATCTGTATACCATGCGAATATCCTTGCCCCTAGACGGCTATCGATTTGTTTCGGTTGATTGGATTGATTGACTTAGAAATTATTGATACTTAGAAGCGTATGCATTGTTTCTAAGTCAATCAATCACTATGGTTATTTCCCTAAACCAAGCGATAGACGGCCATGCAGAGCAGTCGATCCTATGATTTCATCCGACCATAGGCCTCGTTAAAATAAGATGCTAAGTTTTTAACTTAGCTTATTTTTTAAAGAAAAATATTTCTCCTTGTTTGCCTTAGAGCGAAGAACAGGCGCATCCGCCCTGAGGCCTCACTTTTGTATAAATACTGCTAAGTATTTTAGCTCGCTTTCTTAATAAGAAAAAAGTCCGCCTGTCCTGCCTTAGAGGAGAAGCAGGCGCATCCGGCCATAAGCCTCGTATACGTAGAATGCTATGTTTTTTTACTTAGCTTTTTTATTGAAAAATAATTTTTCGCCTGTCTTGCCCCTTAGCAAAAACAGGCGCATTCGACCTTATGCCTCGATAGCCTCTAAGCATGAAACAGTGACCGTTTTCCAATTGTACTAGAACAGTTGAAAAACTCTCGGCCTTTTAGATTTCACTTTAGATTAAATCAAACAACTGCGAATTCTGCCTAAGCGTTCGGTAGGGCCGTTTGATGTATTCGTAGAGCAATGTGCCACCCAAATGGTAGATGCTTCTCCTCGACGAATTTGCCCGAATGGACGTCGCCGGTTATCTGACTCATATTGGAGCAAACGATCATACTAATGTTGGAGCAGACTGTGGCCATCGGCCTCTATTGATTTATTAATTTCCGGCCATTAGCCTCTTTAAAATAATATCCGGTTTTAGGCCTAATTAAAATGGTAAATAACCGTTAAGTGTTAGACTTAACTCAAAAAAAAAATTCGTAGGGTCGACAGCTTTGGTACAATCGGATCCTTCAGATGGGTTGGGGCGTCTGTTGTTCGAGCAGACGCTTTGCAAATAGAGTGGCCGTCTGCACTTTGTACAGGCGACATTAATATAATTTTCTTTTACAAAGCTTAGTAAAAAGACAAAGTTGGGAAATGAAGGCATATTCTCATTAACAAAATTTCGAGAAATTTACAAAAATTCTTAAAAGTAGTACTTTTTTAAGTTGTCTACATTCCAAGTTCTATGCAGCTGCCTGCCGTCTGGTTGTTCCAGGCGGTAGGTGTCGTCTCTTACTTCTTCATAAATTTGGTAGGGGTCTTCCCAATTTGGGGTTAGCTTTCCCTGCTCATTCGCCCTACCGACTGCCTCTATTTTCCGTAGCACAAAGTCCCCCACTTTGAGAGGACGCTTGTGTACTCTTTTGTTGTAAGCCCGAGTCATTCTCAGACGGTAGATCTCATGGCGCAAGGCAGCATTGCCCTGCGCTCTGGAAGTGACTCCAATGCTAGTCGCATGGTCTCACAGTTTGCATCTTCGTCATACAACATGATTCGAAGAGTCGGCTCATAGTGTTCAATGGGCAAGACAGCTTCCGCACCATACACCATGAGGAATGGGGTTTCTCCAGTTGCCCCTTTGGAAGTCGTTTTGATGGCCCAAAGGACGTGTGGTAATTTATCCGCCCAAAGGCCGCCAGCTCGCTCGATTTTCTTTTTAATCGCGTCTGAGATTAACTTGTTGAAGGCTTCGACTTGGCCGTTTGCTTGGGGTCGGCCGACTGATGCAAGAAGCTTAAGACCCCCTGGTCCCCCAATTAAGCCTTGAGCTGAGGCGTCTCAAACTGAGGACCATTGTCAAAAACCATAGACATAGGCACCACAAAACGAGTGATAATATTCCTCCAAATGAAGGAGATGATGTCTTTAGTCTTTATGTTTTTGACCGCCTCCGCCTCTACCCACTTGGTATAGTAATCCACAACTACCAATAAGTAGCGCTTGCCGCTTGGGGCGGCTGTGTAAGGCCCAAGTATGTCCATGCCCCATTTAGCAAAGGGTATTCGGCTGTGGATGGCCGTCAGGTCTATAGCCGGACGATGGATGAGCTTGCCAAACTTTTGGCACTTGTCACATCTTGGCAAAGAGTGCAGATGATTTTTTTAACTTTTGAAAGGCCATCTCTACGTCATCCCCCTATTCGAAGTTGGTCTTCTTCTTGATTTCCTGGAAGAAGTAGAGGCACTTGTCACCTGACCGGTTGAGGAATCTCCCCAAGACCGCCAGACAACCTGTTAGCTTTTAAACTTCTTTCACAGTACGGGGCGACTGCATGTCGATTACCGCCTGTATTTTTTCAGGGTTGACCTCTATTCCCCTTTGGTCAATCAAGAATCTGAGAAACTTCCCAGACTCAACACGAAAGACACACTTTTTTGGATTTAGCATGACCTTGTGTCGCCTTAGTGTGGCGAATGTTTCTCGGAGATCTCTGCAAGGTGATCCGCCTTTTGCTTGGATTTAACTATCATGTCATCAATGTACGCTTCTACATTCCTCCCAATTTAATTAATGAAGACCGTATTAATCATTCGTTGGAAAGTAGCAGGCGCATTCTTCAAACCAAACCACATCACAGTATAACAGAACAACCCATGATCACTGACGAATGCCGTATTTTCTTGATCTTTATTCCACAAGGGGATCTGGTGGAAGCCTAAATAGGCGTCCATAAAACTCATCAGGGCATGTCCGACGGTTGAATCGACCTGACTGTCGATCTTTGGTAATGGATAACTATCCTTCAGACATGCTCTTTTCAGGTCAGTGTAGTCAACACACATGCGCCAAGTTCCATTCGGCTTTCTTACTAACACAATGCCGAATGAACTTGGCATCCAACAGCTTTTTTAGTTCGGTGGCTGCCGCCTGACTTCTTTCCTCGCCGTGGTTTCTCTTCTTTTGCCGAATAGGCTTTTTTTTGGGATCCATGGCGAGTTTTTGGATAGCGAGATCCGGGTTGATGCGTGGCATCTCTTCCACTTCAAAGGCAAAGATGTCTTTGAATTCTTTCAGCAGCTGGTGCAGGCTCTCACCCACCTTAGCAAATGCCACCGTCCCCACCTTAACCGTCCGCTCTGGCCGACTGTCGTCTAGAGGGATATCAATGTGTTCGCCATCAGGCTGGGGACGGAGGTCGTCTGACCGTTCCCCGGTCTATGATTGCTATTGCTTTTCTTTTTTTTACCACCACCAACTGATCAATTTTTCTTTTCTTACAGGCTGGTGGGGCTAAATGATCTTCCTTGATATCATCAAGGTCGATTGTCTGTTTGCCCCGGCCGGCTGCTGCGGCCACGGACTTGACGTCCGGGAGGTACCACTCTCGGGCCGTCTTCTGGTCCCCGTTGAGGGAACCGACTGTTCAATAATCCTTCTCATACTTTAGCAACATGAGAGCAGGAATGATGACGACCTTTCACTCGTTCAGAGTGGGTCATCCAAAGATGAGGTTGTAGGCAGTGAGCTCTACAACCACTAGGAAGCGGATGGTCATGTGCCGACCGCTTCCCTTATTTCCTAAACGGACGGGAAAATCAATTCGTCCGACTAGGTGCACAAGTCCTCCCCCAAACCCAACAAGGGTGTGAGAGCCCTCCATCATGCTATCTTGTTTGTACTTGAGGTTGGATAAGCATTTGAGGCTGATGAGGTCAGGGGAGCTGCTTGTGTCAATCAAAATTCGACCAACCAGTTGGTTGGCCACTTTGCATTCAATGACCACAGGGTCATCATGCGGCCAATGGACTTTGCCTCTGTCATTTCGGTGATGATGACTTCAGAGAAGACGGATGTGCTTGTCGCCTCTCCCTTTTCAACAGAATTGACCATCTTTCTCAGATGGTCCTTAGTGCCCCGAATGGCCGGGCTACCCCTGGCAAATCCGCCTGCTATTGTATATACCGGATCTTCATCTATTTCAGTACTAATAGCGGGCTAGGGAGTCTTCTTCTTGGACTACCCTAGATTCGCCTTGGAAGTCACTTTGGACTTCATATAGGACTTCAGCTGTCCTTTGTCGACCAGACGGTCAAGCTCCCGCTTGAGACTAAAGCAGTCGTTCGTGTCATGGCCGACATCCTCATGGAAGTGGCAGTGTTTATTTTTGTTTCGATTTTCAGCGGAACCTTTCATTGGAGTCGGCTTCTCAAGAGTCAACCAATCCTTGATCTCTAAGAGGATGGAGCAGCAGTCCTTGTGGAACTCGTACCTTGGAACATACGGCTTCTACTCTTTCTTCTTCTTCTGGGCGGACTGATCGGAGTTATCAACGACCCAGATCTGTTTTTTCTTTTTTGCTCTCTTCTGGCTTTGAAGCCGGTTGAGCAGGCCGACTCTCCTTCTGTCGGTCGGACTTCTTTGAGTCCGATTGTTTGCTGGAGGAGCAGAGTTCGGTCGCCTGTATATAGGCTTCCGCCTCTCACAGTGCTCCTTGCAAAGTGAAAATTTGTTGCGGACGAGTTCATACTTGAAGTAGACCTGCCCTTCAAACCCTTGGAGAAGTCTGTATAGGTGACCTCGTCAAACAGCCCATGGATCTGGATTCTCATCAGATTGAACCGCCTGACATAGGAACGCAACCCTTCTCTATCTCCCTACTGTACATTGCCTAAATCAAGGCTTGTCTTTTTGGTAGGGATGTTCATAGAGCAGTTAGAAGCAAACAAGAATGCAAGCGTCTTAAAGCTATTGATGCAACCAACCGGCAGATTTCCAAACCACTGTTGGGCTATGCCTTTAAGGGTGGCTGGAAAGCAGCGACTCCATGCGACATCATCCAACCCCTATAAGTACATGAGGTGGGTGTATGCTAGCAGGTGGTCTTCAGGGTTGGAGGTCCCATTATAGGTTCCAACCAACACATTTTAAACCTTGGCCGGCTGTTTGGTTTTGGAAATTACCTTGGAGAACGCAGAGGGTTGATCTCCGAGGTGCTACAGCCTAAGCTGCCTGTCCATGGGCTGATAGCCACATGCCGCCTGGCCTCCAAAG
Source organism: Chenopodium album (assembly GCF_948465745.1). Lineage (NCBI taxonomy): Eukaryota > Viridiplantae > Streptophyta > Magnoliopsida > Caryophyllales > Amaranthaceae > Chenopodium > Chenopodium album. The sequence continues at coordinate 48,375,246 of NC_137834.1, read as the reverse complement.
AAGGCAGGCTGAATGTATGGTAAAGCAGGCGGCTGGTACAATGGCGGAGCCATGTACTACGCCGACAGTATCACATGAGGGCTAAACTGAACCCGATGGCTGCTTGCTGGGGTCTCATGTACAGATTGGGAATACCTCACAGAGGTATTCTGAAAGCTACCATGGAAGGTCGACATAGAGGCTGAATCTGATAGCTGGGTTCTCTTCTCCTTGATATAATGTTGAGCATCATAGAATATCTTCTTGCTACCATCCGGCTATGTTTGCCGAATGGCGTTTCATGTACCCGTTTTTGGGAAACGAAGTCTGCCGTGACACGGGAAGTTCCGTGTCCTTTCCGCGTAAACCCTTAACGCGTTTTCCGTTCCGTTTTCTGAAAATTTCCCGTGTCACTCCAAAACTGACCGTGTCACGGTACAGTCTGACCGTGTCACGGGATACTTTTTTAGGGTTTTTATCATTTTAGGGTTCCGTGTGCTCCCTCAGCACATTTCCCTATAAATACCCCCTCATTTTTTATGTACGGGGCACCCAGAATTCTATTATTCTTATTTTTCTCTCTTCTATGCTCTTAACCTAAACACTAGCCTACCCTTTTCACTTCAAAATTCCTTCTTCAAGCACTCAAAGGAGTCCATATTTTACTCGAGGTTCTGTCCTTAAACCAAGGCGTGAAAGGTAGAATCGTTTGAGGGTTTGGCCCCAAAATCAACCTTATTTTATTTAATTTAATTTAATTGTTATTTTATTATTTCCTTGAAATTACTAACTCGTTTATTATTTTGTAGTTGCAAACAAACAGATTTAAAGTAAGGATTATGCTCTTTTTATTATTATTGTTTTTCTAACGATTTTTATGTTGTTGGAATTATGATTAAATTGGTTTTTATGTTAATATTGATTCTATTATTTATTTAGATCACCATATTGCATGTTAAAGGGAATATGTAATTGAAAATAACGCCTAATAAGATAATTTGGACAACCGGTTTAGGATCCTTTTTAATCTTGTTGTTTAATCAAGTGATCACCAATATTTTAGAATTATGTTGCATTAATATTAAACCAATTTAGCTTAATAATAGTTTGGAGCAAATTGAATCTTTGTTTGTATGCCTTTGAGATCACAGGAATGCTTTTCAATATAAGAATCGAGTAGAGGCCAATACGGGCGAATGTGACTCCATGACTCACTTCGTACTATCATCCCCGATCCTCCTTTCGTGGTTCCAAACCATATGGAGTTAGTAATCTCATGGATTATGAATGGGGTGTAACCTTCACGGGTCAATCGTTGTTGCCTTCGTTGTCCCTTTATCGTGGTTGCCTTTTATGATCCGTGAACGGTTTACAAGTTCCTTAAAAAACTTGTTGGCGGCTCCCTACTTTATTTGTCCCTAATCGTTGTCCCTAATCGTAATGTCAATTCCCACTTCCTATGAGTGCCAAGCATATTCACAACATGCTTTTAACGTAGGCGCACTTCAAACGACGCCTACAATTTGGCGACTCCACTGGGGAGGATTCTTAATTATTTATCGATTTGAGTGATCGGTATTTAATTAAGATGAGTGGATGAGACTTGAAAGATTCTTGAAAAAAATATTCCTGTGATTAATTTGGCATTTTTGCATCTGCATAGACGTTTTAACGTCTCATTCAGGTCTGTCTCGTAGGAAAAATTGGATAACTTGGTTGCGCGCGAAGGAAAACAGGGCACCAGTCAGATTTTCTGACTGCCGTGTTACGGCAGAGTCTGCCGTGTCACGGCAGTCCTAAAATCAGTCCGGTGACCTATTTTCTTTTCCCACAGTCGACTTCCTTCGATTTTTCTGAAAAAACGTATGTGTTCTACATGCGTCTTAGCCCTGGGGAATTTAAGCTCTATCAACCCAAAAACGCTCATGGCAATAAGGGTTCATCCGAGTCATTAAATTCACCCAAACCATGGAGTCGAGTTCGATTTCATCACGAACTCGCGGAGCCGCCCGTTGGCATACACCCTCAAGGGAGGCTGCTTTGCTAACGCGTCCAAACTCTTAACCATGGTACCCTTTTGACACCCAAAACTTGACCAATAGTTGAACATAGATCTTGACTTTAGGTTGCGAACTTTTTTTGCATCATCGTGCCTAAATGCTATGTGTTTGTTCGGTGCTAACCCTAATGTGTTTGCTCTTTTTGTTTGACCCATGACCGAGGGTTTTTATTCTCACATAGTAATTAGTACGGACTTAAAATCGATTAAAATCTAAAAAATCACAAAACTGACCTGGAACTGCGCACCGTGTCACGGCATGTTCTGCCGTGTCACGGTGAACAATGCTGTGACACGGGAAAGTCTACCGTCTGACGGTAGACTGCACCGTGTCACGACAGTTTGCACCATGACACGGTGCCCAGGAAAGTGTCCTTTCAGTCTTGTTCTCGATTTTTGTGCGAATGTTGTGTCCAATTTTGGGTCGTGTCTAGCTATACGGTCAAAACACGCGTCCATAACCTCACTTAATCACTTACATGTCGTGTTTACACACTTTTTTGCTTTAAGTCGTGCACCACTTTTTATACCGTATTTTAAGGAAAGTCTTGTTTTTATGTCTTTTTTTAAGTCGGATGGTATCCTCCCTTTAAAAACAAACAAGCAACGTTTCAAAAAAAATATAATAATAATAATAATTTGATCGTGACACGGGAATTTATCCCGTCTGACGGGAGAATTGTCCCGTGCCACGTCACCCTTTTTTAAAAAAAAAAAAAAAAAAAAATTTGACCGTGACACGGGAATTTATCCCGTCTGACGGGAGAAGTGTCCCGTGCCACGTCACAATTTAAAAAAAAAAATAAAAAAAAATAAAAAATTTGACCGTGACACGGGAATTTATCCCAACTGACGGGAGAGGTGTCCCGTGCCACGTCACCCTTAAAAAAAAAAATTTGACCGTGACACGGGAATTTATCCCGTCTGACGGGAGAAGTGTCCCGTGCCACGTCACCCCTTTTCAAAAAAAAAAAATAAAAAAATAAAATAAAATTTTGCCGTGACACGGGAATTTATCCCGTCTGACGGGAGAAGTGTCCCGTGCCACGTCACCCCCTATGAAAAAAAAGAAAAAAAAAAGCGTCAGTTTAGTCTTCCGTGTTAATTTGGTCCTCGCGTCAGTCATTTTGGTTATTGTTCACATGTCTAGCCATACGATCATACCACGAGTCTTATAACATCACTTGATCACTCACGAGTCAAGTATAGTCCACACACTTTCTTTATGTTCCGACTCGAGTCGTGCACCAGGTCGTTTATGATCGTATATTAGGTTCATGCACCCTTTTTTCGTCATAATAAAAAAAAATGAGTGTAGTTTTCTCACCTGTTTTCAAATGTTTATTTTTTCCTTCCTTTCCTATCTTGAGCAATGAGTCAAACAATTAAGTGAATTGTTTTATTTCACAGTACTTGTTCAAGGAACAGAGATAGATCAATACGGTTCGAGCCATTACCGCAACAATCTCTCAGATCTAATAGGCGTTCAAAGAGAACTTTGTCATCTCCGTTACTCATCACCATTCAATGGCCACTAAAGAAGACATTGAGAACATCAACAAATCCATTGAGGCACTGTCTCCCATGATGCAAACCCTTACCACTAGGGTCACTACCATGGAACAAAACAAGGTCACTGTTTCCACCTTTGACAAACTGAAGGAACAAATGAGTAAGATTTCTGAGGATTTCACCTATGTGGAATGGCCTCCCACTCCTTTGGATGTGAAGGATAGACTCCCTGAAAAGTTCTCCACTGCTGATATTCCAAAGTTCAAGCCTTCTGACAATCCAATATTCCATTTGAAGGCGTTCTCTGCAACCATGGCTCTTAAGGGATTGGACGTAACACTCTTCCCTATGGTGTTCCCTCTCTCCTTAGAACATGCTTGCCAACAATGGTTCTATTCCCTAGATGCCAAGCGTACTGCGACTTGGCAAGATGTCACCGACAGTTTCATGAATCGTTACAAGTGTAACATTCAAACTAAAACTTCTGAACGTGAACTCTCCATTCTCAAACAGAAAGAGAATGAAGGCTTTACCGCTTACCTAAAAAGGTGGAGGGAAACAACTTCACTCTTGGTAGATCCTCCCAAAGAAAGAGAGATGGTTCGCCTCTTTATTCAAAATCTGACTCATAAATATAGGGAACATCTCAAATTTCTTCCATTGAACACTTTCGAAGCTGTATACGACATCGGCATCAATATCGAGAATGAGCTAATAAAGACTGCTGGTAGTAACAATAATAACACTTGGAAAAACAAGAAGAACGACCATCCTTCTTCTTCGTCTTCTAAGCACGAAAATACTACCAACAATATAAGCCAAGTTGATCTCAATGAAGTGTTAGCCCTTGATACTCCATTGCCCAAGAAGAAAAGAACTTACACTCATTTAGGAATGACTTATGATGCGGTCTTTGATCGCCTTTACGGTCAAGGCTTGATCACGCCTATTGGACCATTTCTAGAGCCAAAACCTGAAGAAAGGAGCGCCAAATGGAATCCCAATGCCTATTTCAAGTACCATCAAGGAAGGGGCCACACTACAGAGCAATATTGGAATTTGAAGGACGTCATTCAAGACTTGATGGATGCAAACAAACTTCCTGTCCCTCCAGGCGGCAAGAAGTAATAAATACAAGGCACGCAGATCCTTTGTGCAAGATTTCATGATTTCTTTCTTTATCATTCTTCTCCATTCCCCCATTCATGTCTAGCATAGGTTTTCCACTTTGAATTTTTTTTTTTTATATGTTTCATGTGTTTCGTTCACCTTTTCCATTAATAAAATGAGCAATTTTCCTTTACATCTCGATCATAGAATTTTTCATTCATTCATTCTCAATAAAAAAAATAAATAAAATTGCCGAACTAAAAACAAGGTACACCAATGATTTGAGGCACCTTTGCAACCCTGTCATTCCCCATTAACCACTCAATCACATATCCAGTTCTTCATCAACCACTTTGAGCCTCGTCTAACGTTTGGCCTTCATTTCTTCAACCCACATTCACTCAACCCTGGGATTTGAAGATGTGTAATTGTATAACATTCAAAAAAGCAAGTAAAAAAAAAAAAAAAAGTAGCAAAGAAAAAATAAAACAATGTCTAAAGGCAAGTGTTCCAATGTCTTTGATATGAACACGTCTCAAATTGCGTCTCTCATCGAGTGCTCGGTACCGTGCCTGAGAAACATGAATGCTAAGTGAGTGATAGACCGCATGATCTGAGATTGCCTACATTGATTCAAAAGAATAAAAAAAAAAAAAAAGTTCAAAGCAAAAAAAAATGTGTTGAAAATAAACTTGCAAAATTCAAAATTTTCAAATTCACAATTACACATCCTGGGGGCTTCTCTCGGGTCTTGAGCCTTTTACCCCTTTCTCCCTTAAACCATCAACTTAACCACATTACAACCCTTGAAAGACCTCTTTGAGGTGTACATACACTTGTGCAAAGTTCGGTTAGAGCTACGTTCGGCTTGATTCCTAACGAATACGTAGGCAACCTCACATCGAGATGCGGCCACATTCATATTCATATACATGCATGATCGAGTCAAAGAATATCCAATGCTTATCCCTACCCATTTAGAGCTAGACTTGGGGGCTTGAACCCAAATCACATTAGCTTACCCAGCCTAAAGAGCCATCATCTTTGACTCTTCTCACATCTCTTTCCATCGCTATAACCCTTGCAGCCAGCCTTAGTATCACATTCACACACTTCACTCACACATTCATATCCATATCAATTATCCTTCCCTTTAAGAGCCCTTTATCATGAAATCTTGTTTCAACACTGTCCATAATTAAAGACAACATTTAGTAGAAGAAACATTGTATTCTTGCTTAGCTTCTTTACCTGAGCAATGTTCATTGTTTCGCATAATGTGCTAAGAAACATTTATATATCAATGATTTTTAATCATACAAAGCATATCGTGCTTAGCTCCTTGACCTAAGCAACGTTCACTATGCAATAATCACTATACATGCTTAGCTTCCACACCTAAGTGACGTTCATAATCGCTTCTTTACACCATATATGATGCTTAGCTTCATGACTTAAGTTCATTCATCTATCGTGTCACATGATGTAATTGTCCTTAGCCTCCTATCCTAAGAACATGCATCATGCATACATTATTTTCAAGACAAACAATTCAATCCATACGAATCATTTCGTCTTGAGCATATCGTGCTTAGCTCCTTGACCTAAGCAACGTTCATTATGCAATAATCACTATACGTGCTTAGCTTCCAGACCTAAGTGACGTTCATAATCGCTTCTTTACACCATATATGATGCTTAGCTCCATGACTTAAGTTCATTCATCTATCGTGTCACATGATGTAATTGTCCTTAGCCTCCTGGCCTAAGAACATGCATCATGCATACATTATTTTCAGGACAAGCAATTCAATCCATACGATTTATTTCGTCTTGCTCAAGGAGGAAGTTCAAAACTTCTTTCCTTTGTCATTATTTTTCTTTTGGGGAAGTTCAAAAACTTTTTCAAAATTTTTATCGATGGAAGTTCGAAAACAAAACTTCATTTTTCAAGTCTTTCTTTTTTGGGAGAAAGTCGCTACCCTCCACTCATGACAAAAATTGACGGAAAATTTTTACTTTTGCATCTTCGTTTGCTTGTGTCTACATACACACACACACACACACTCACAAGTCATACACATGTCATGTCACATCAAGTCAAACTTGGCCAAGTTAGTGGTCAAGTCAATCACAGTGTATACGAGTCCATTGGCAAATTTATTTTTGCAGGTCTTATCTACAGCCAACGTCCGGGGACAATCGGACCATTTACAGCCCACGTCCGGGGACAAGCGGACCATCTACAACCCACGTCCGGGGACAAGCGGACCATCTACAGCCCACGTCCGGGGACAAGCGGACCATCTACAGCCCACGTTCGGGGATAATCGAACCACCATAAACTTATCAATTTTCAGCAATCGTCGGCTTTCCTTAGGCTTGGAAAGCGTTATCGGTGGATTTTTCTTCAAGTATTTAAAATCGCCAAGTCGGCTTTCCTCAGGCTTGGAAAGCGTTATCGGTGGATTTTTCTTCAAGTATAGAAAACCGCCAAGTCGGCTTTCCTCAAGTATGGAAGGCATTATCGGTGGAATTCTTCAAGCATAGAATGACACCAAATTCGTTCGTCGACTTTCCTCAGGCATGGAAGGTATTATCCGGTAGTTTCCTCGTCGACTTTCCTCAGGCATGGAAGGTAATAAAAGCCCGAAATTATCAATCGGCACTTAAAAAGCCGAAAAAGATTACGGTTAAAAATGAATTTAGACGGAAAAATGGACTAGAACTGACCGTGTCACGGTACAGCTTGACCGTGTCACGGGAACTATTCCCGTCTGACGGTGGGACTTCCCGTGACACGGGAGGTCTGCCGTGACACGGGAAGTTCCGTGTCCTTTCCGCGTAAACCCTTAACGCGTTTTCTGAAAATTTCCCGTGTCACTCCAAAACTGACCGTGTCACGGGAACTTGTACCATCTGACGGTACAGTCTAACCGTGTCACGGTACAGTCTGACCGTGTCACGGGATACTTTTTTAGGGTTTTTATCATTTTAGGGTTCCGTGTGCTCCCTCAGCACATTTCCCTATAAATACCCCCTAATTTTTGATGTACGGGGCACCCAGAATTCTATTATTCTTATTTTTCTCTCTTCTATGCTCTTAACCTAAACACTAGCCTACCCTTTTCACTTCAAAATTCCTTCTTCAAGCACTCAAAGGATTCCATATTTTCCTCGAGGTTCTGTCCTAAACCAAGGCGTGAAAGGTAGAATCATTTGAGGGTTTGGCCCCAAAATCAACCTTATTTTATTTAATTTAATTTAATTGTTATTTTATTTTTTCCTTGAAATTACTAACTCGTTTATTATTTTGTAGTTGCAAACAAACAGATTCAAAGTAAGGATCATGTTCTTTTTATTATTATTGTTTTTCTAACGATTTTTATGTTGTTGGAATTATGATTAAATTGGTTTTTATGTTAATATTGATACCATTATTTATTTTGATCACCATATTGCATGTTAAAGGGAATATGTAATTGAAAATCACGCCTAATAAGATAATTTGGACAACCGGTTTAGGATCCTTTTTAATCTTGTTGTTTAATCAAGTGATCACCAATATTTTAGAATTATGTTGCATTAATATTAAACCAATTTAGCTTAATAATATTTTGGAGCAAATTGAATCTTTGTTTGTATTCCTTTGAGATCACAGGAATGCTTTTCAATATAAGAATCGAGTAGAGGCCAATACGGGCGAATGTGACTCCATGACTCACTTCGTACTATCATCCCCGATCCTCCTTTCGTGGTTCCGAACCATATGGAGTTAGTAATCTCATGGATTATGAATAGGTTGTAACCTTCACGAGTCAATTGTTGTTGCCTTCGTTGTCCCTTTATCGTGGTTGCCTTTTATAATCCGTGAACGGTTTACAAGTTCCTTAAAAAACTTGTTGGCGGCTCCCTACTTTATTTGTCCCTAATCGTTGTCCCTAATCGTAATGTCAATTCCCACTTGCTATGAGTGCCAAGCATATTCACAATATGCTTTTAACGTAGGCGCACTTCAAACGACGCCTACAGTTGGTTCCTTGAATGTGGATCAGAAGACGGCCCGGGAGTGCTACCTCTCAGCCATCAAGGATACTATGGCCCTAGACAGCCTAGGGCAGGAATGAATAGACCTTGACAATGGCAAGGATGCCGACCCAGCCTAAGCCCCATCAGCAGCCGGAAAGAAAAGAAAGGCACCGCTGCTGGTGTAGGTGAAGAAAAAGAAAAATAGCAATCACTGACCGAGGAGCGGTGAGCGGAGCTCCGTCCATAACCGGCTAGAGACCATATTGATATACCACTAGACGACAGCCATCCAGAGCGTGCAGTTAAGGTTAGGACGGCAGCTCATGCTAAATTGGGTGCAGATCTGCACCTCCTACTGAAAGAATTCAAAGACATTTTTGCCTTTGAAGTGGAAGAGATGCCAGACGTTAGCCCGGATCTTGTTGTCCACAAACTCGCCGTGGATCCTAAAAAGAAGCCCATCCGAAAAAAGAAAAGAAATCACGGCGAGTAAAGAAGTCAGGCTGCAACTGCCGAAGTAAAAAAGCAGTTGGACGCTGGGTTCATTCGGCCATGTAATTTTCCCGACAAGGTGGCGAATGTTGTGCTTGTAAAGAAGCCGAATGGTACCTGGCGTATGTGTGTTGATTACACAGACCTCAACAAGGCATGTCCTACGGACAGTTACCCATGTCTAAAGATCGACAATCTGGTCGATTCGACAGCCAGGCATGCCTTGATGAGTTTCATGGATGCCTACTCTGGCTTCGATCAGATACCTCTATGGAACAAAGATCAAGAGAAGACGGCCTTCGTCACTGATCAGGGGTTATTATGTTACACTGTGATGTCGTTTGGCTTAAAAAATGTGCCGGCTACATTCCAACGGATGATTAATACGTTCTTCATTAATCAAATCGGGAGGAATGTGGAGGCGTACATTGATGACATGATAGTCAAATCCAAGCAGCAGGCGGATCACCTTGCTGATCTCCGAGAAACCTTCACCACACTCAGGCGGCATAAGGTTATGTTAAATCCTAAGAAATGCGTCTTTGGTGTTGAGTCTGGGAAGTTTCTCGGATTCCTGATTGATCAAAGGGGATAGAGGATAACCCCGAGAAGATACAAGCGGTAATTGACATGAAGTCACCCCGCACTGTCAAGGAAGCTAAAAGACTAACCGGTTACCTGGCGGCCTTGGGGAGGTTCCTCAGCCGGTCAGGTGGCAAATCAATTCGTCCGACTAGGTGCATAAGTTTTCCCCTAAACCCATCAAGGGTGTGAGAGACCTCCATCATGCTATCCGATTTGTACTTGAGATTGGATAAGCATTTGAGGCTTGTGAGGTAAGAGGAGCTGCCTGTGTCAATTAAAATTCGACCAACCAGTTGGTTGGCCACTTTGCATTCAATGATCAGAGTTATCAACGGCCCAGATTTGTTTTTTCTTTTTGCTCTCTTCTGGCTAATGAAATAGACCGGGAGCTGGATGCCATCTCTTTCAGCTAAGAGAACGGCATTGAGGGCATGATCGGAGACGGCCAGATACATGAAGAGCTTCTCTTTGGGCAAAGGGCTAACAAGCCTCGGCAAAGAGTACAGATGAGTTTTTAACTTTTGAAAGGCCGCCTCTGCGTTATCCCCCCGTTCAAAGTTGGTCTTCTTTCTAATTGCCTGGAAGAAGTAAAGGCACTTGTCACCTGACCGGCTGAGGAATTTCTCTAAGGCCGCCAGACAACCTGTTAGCTTTTGTACTTCTTTCACAGTACGAGGCGACTGCATGTCGATTACCGCCTGTATTTTTTTACGGTTGGCATCTATTCCCCTTTAGTCAATCAAGAATCCGAGAAACTTCCCAGACTCAACACCAAAGACACACTTTTTTGGGTTCAGCATGACCTTGTGCAGCCTGAGTGTGGCGAATGTTTCTCGGAGATCAGCAAGGTGATCCGCCTGTTGTTTGGATTTGACTATCATGTCATCAATGGATGCCTCTACATTCCTTCTAATTTGATTAATGAAGACCGAATTAATCATTCTTTGGAATGTAGCAGGCGCATTCTTCAAACCAAACGGCATCACCGTATAATAGAACAACCCCTGATCAATGACGAATGCCATCTTTTCTTGATCTTTTTTCCACAGGGGGATCTGGTGCAAGCCTGAATAGGCATCCATAAAACTCATCAGGGCATGTCCGGATGTTGAATCAACCAGACTGTCGATCTTTGGAAGTGGATAACTATCCTTCGGACATGCTTTGTTCATGTCAGTGTAGTCTACACACATGCGCCAAGTTCCATTCGGCTTTCTTACTAACACAACATTAGCCACCCACTTAGGGAAATTACATGGCCGAATGAACTTGGCGTCCAGTAGCTTTTTTACTTCGGCGGCGGCCGCCTGACTTCTTTCCTCACCTTGGTTTCTCTTCTTTTTCCAAATGGGCTTATTTTTGGGATCCACGACAAGTTTGTGGATACTGAGATCCGGGCTGATGCCTGGCATCTCTTCCACTTTAAAGGCAAAGATGTCTTTGAATTCTTTCAGCAGCTGGTGCAGGCTCTCACCTAGCTTAGAAAACGCAACCGTCCCTACCTTAACCGTCCGTTCAAGCCGACTGTCGTCCAGAGGGATATCAATGTGTTTGCCAGCAGGCTGGGGACGGAGGTCGTCTGACCGTTCCCCGGTCAGTAATTGCTATTGCTTTTCTTTTTTTACCACCACCAGCTGATCAATCTTTCTTTTCTTACTGGTTGGTGGAGCTGAATGATCTTCCATGATATCATCAAGGTTGATTGTCTGTTTGCCCCGGCCTGATGCTACGGCCGCGGGCTTGACGTTTGACAGGTAGCACTCTCGAGCCGTCTTCTGGTCCCCGTTGAGGGAACCGACTGTTTCATAATCCTTCTCATACTTAAGCAGCACGAGAGAAGGAATGATGACGGCCTTGCACTCGTTCAGAGTGGGTCGGCCAAAGATGAGGTTGTAGGAAGTGAGCTCTTCAACCACTAGGAAACGGATGGTCATGTGCCGACCGTTTCCCTTCTTTCCCAGGCGGACGGGCAAATCAATTCCTCTGACTGGGTGCACAAGTCCTACCCCAAACCCAACAAGGGGTTGAGAGACTTTCATCATGCTATCCGGTTTGTACTTGAGGTTGGATAGACACTTGAGGTTGATGAGGTCAGAGGAGCAGCCTGTGTCAATCAAAATTCGACCAACCAGCTGGTTGGCCACTTTGCATTCAATGACCACAAGGTCATCATGCGGCCGACGGACTTTGCCTCTGTCCCTTTCAGTGATGATAACTTCAGGGAAGGCGGATGTGCTTGTCGCCTCTCCCTCTTCAACAAAATTGACCATCTTTTTCAGATGGTCCTTGGTACCCTAAATGGTCGAGCCACCCCCGGCGAATCCGCCTACTATTGTATATACCAGATCTTCATCTGTTTTTGTACTAATAGGAGGCTGGGGAGTCTTCTTCTTGGAAGTCACTTTGGACTTTAGATATAAGAATTCAGCTGTCCTTTGTCGGCCAGACGATCAAGCTCCTGCTTGAGACTAAAGCAGTCGTTCGTGTCATGGCCAACATCCTCATGGAAGTGGCAGTGTTTGTTTTTGTTCCGATTTTCAACGGAACTTTTCATAGCAGTCGACTTCTCCAGAGTCAGCCGATTCTTGATCTCAAAGAGGATGGAGCAGCAGCCCTTGTGGAACTCGTACCTTGGAACGTACGACTTGCACTCTTTTTTCTTCTTCTGGGCCAGTTGATCGGAGTTATCAACGGCCCAGAACTGTTTTTTTCTTTTTGCTCTCTTCTGGCTTTGGAGCCGGTTTAGAAGGCCGACTCTCCTTCTGTCGGTTAGACTTTTTTAGTACGAATTTTTGCTGGAGGAGCAAAGTTTCATCGCCTGTATATAGGCTTCCGCCTCTCAAAGTGCTCCTTACAGAGTGATGATTTGTTTGCAGACGAGTTCATACTTGAAAGTAGACCCATCCTTTAGACCCTTAAAGAAGTCTGTGTAGGCGACCTCATCAAAAAGCCTATGGATCTGGATTCTCACCTGATTGAACCGCCCGACATAGGAACACATCCCTTCTCTATCTCCCTGATATACATTGCCTAAATCAAGGCTTCTGTTTTTGGCAGGGATGTTCATAGAGAAGTTAGAAGCAAACAAGAACGCAAGCGTCTTGAAGCTATTGATGCAACCACCACTGTTGGGCTATGCCCTTCAGGGTGGTTGGAAAGCAGCGACACCATGCGGCATCATCCAACCCCTGTAAGTACATGAAGTGGGTGTATGCTAGTAGGTGGTCATCAAGGTTGGAGGTCCCATCATAGGTCCCAACCAACATATTCTTAACCTTAGCCGGCTGTTCGGCTTCGATTATTTCTCGGGAGAATGCAGAGGCTTGACCTCCAAGGTGTTGTAGTCTAAGTTGCTAGTCCATAGGTTGATAGCCATATGCCGCTTGTCCTCAAAAGAAGGCAGGCTGGATGTATGGTAAAGCAGGCGGTTGGTAAGATGGCGGAGCCATGTACTAGGCCGACTGTATCACATGAGGGCCAGGCTGAACCCGAGGGCTGCTTGCTGGGGTCTCATGTACAGATTGGGAATACCTCACAGAGGTATTCTGAAAGCTATCATGGTAGGTCAACGTAGAGGCCGACTTTGATAGCTTGAGTTCTCTTCTACTCGATGTAATGTCGAGCATCAGAGAATGTTTTCTTGCTACCATCCGGCTGTATTTGCCGAATGGCTTTTCTTGTATCCGTTTCTGGAGAGGTCAAATTGAGGCCGAGCCTTCTCCTTAGGGGCAGGATGAGGAGTCGGCTGGTGGTCCCTGACCGACTTTTGTTTGCCAGGCTGAGGTCTTGGCCGACTGCTCCTTTCTAGGAGTAGACAACTTCTTGGTGATAAGTTGCTTGAGACTGCTCACGAGTTTCATGAGTTTGTCTCGGGTGACAGGGGTTGATCCTGTCGCATGGGAAGGATCAACCGACAGTCTTTCTTGGACCCGCCTGGTCATGGTGACGCTCCCGCTTTTCTTTACTGCAGATACGTCTAGAGATGAGGGACCCATCACGGCCCATGTAGGTGTTGACATCAGTGTCGTCCCCTGATTCATGGTCCGTCTGGACCACTATGTCCTCCGGAGGCCGATTGGTCCCAAGAGTCGGTATAGGTTCTTGTGAAGCTATCTTAGAGGTACTCTCCCCATAGACGGCGCCAAATGTTTCGGGGTTTTTTTGTGTCCCTCGGGAGAGTTACAACACTAAGACTGGATCCAGCAAGAGGGCGCCTGTACCTGCAAAACGACGAAGCACCGAATGGTCGGTGGTCCGCCTCCGAAGATTAAGTTAGTATATGTTTGGAGTGAAAACGTGCGGAAAAGAGGTTATGTTCTTGGATTCCAAGCTCAGGTGTACTGTTTCTTGAGAGTGACAGTTCAGACAATGATTGGTATTCAATTAAGGTTATGTCATAAAAGTTGTCCAAAAGATCAGATCCCCATAAAAGAGGGGAATGTTCCTTATTGATAGGGTCCTAGGATTGTGTGCCCTTTTTAGGGTTTGATGCCCTAAGAAAGGGCACGCCGTTTTTGCAGGGGCCCCTTGGGATTTGGGCTTTGAAAGCCGCCATTCCCTAAGGGCTAAATATGTCTGCCACGTGTCACCATCTAGAAGGTCCAAGGTGGTGCCCCTTCTAGTGACACATGGCTGGCTCGGATTAGGCCAGCTGGTATGGTAAAAATAGCCAAATCAGCTTTCCTTTTCACCGTTTAACGAAAACGAAGTCTTGACAGGGTAAACTGAGGCCGAGCCTTCTCTGGGTGAGGAGTCAGCTGTCGGCCTCGGACCGACTTCTGCTGCCCAGACTTAGCAGGCCTTGTGGCCGACTGCTCCTTTCTAGGGGCACCCGTCCGCTTGTTTTTTAGTCCTTTGATTTCACCACTAAGGCTACTCATGAATTTTATGAGCTCGTCACGGGTGACAGGGGCTGATCCTGCCGCCTGGGAGGCATCAGTCGCATGCCTTGTGGGCTTACTTGAGGGTCCAGGGGGCCTATTAGTACCCGCCTGGTTAGCATTACGATCCCGCCTGTCTTCCTGACGGAGGCGCTTTGAGATGAGTGACCCATTGGGGGCCACATAGGTTTCGAGATCTGCGTCGTCACCTGAGTAATGGTCCGTCTGGACCTGTATTTCCTCCAGAGGCCTGTTGGACTCTGTAGGCGGCACATGATTATCTTGAGAAGCCATCTTAGAGGTACTCTCCCCACAGACGACGCCAAATGTTTCGGGGTTTTTTGTGTCCCTCGGGAGAGTTACAACTCTAGACTGGATTCCACAAGGTTGCCTGTACCCGCAAAACAAACGAACCGCCGGATGGTCGGTGGTCCGTCTACGAAGCTTAAGTTAGTAAAGTATTCAGAGTAAAACGTGCGGAAATAAAGTTATCTGCTCGGATTCCAAGCTCGGGTATTGTGTTGTCTGTTTCTTGAAAACGATAGCTCTGTAATGAATGTTGATGTGATGTCCTATGTTGATTGATTAACTGCCCCATAAATGAGGGGATTTCCCTATATATAGGGTCTTTTGGGGGAGTGTGCCCTCCCTAGGGTTTGATAACCTAGGGATTAGGGCACGCCGTTTTACGGCGCCTCAAAGTTTGGGCCTTTAAAGGCTGCTATTTCAGAGGTGATATCCGAGTGGCACTTGTCGCACAAACTAAGAGGCCATTTGGGCGTCTCTTAGGGCGACACGTGTCGCTCTCTCATTAGTCCACTTGGGATAATCAAATATCCCAAATCAGGGCTGTATCTACCTGACACGTGTCACCATCTGGAATTTCTAAGGTGGCGCCCCTTCTAGTGACATGTGTCAGGTTTTGATTGGGCCACGTGGCCGGGTATAAAATACCCAAAACAGTTATTGACATGAAGTCACCCCGCACTGTTAAGGAAGTACAGAGACTAACCGGTCACCTGGCGACATTGGGGAGGTTCCTCAGCCAGTCAGGTTACAAATGCCTTTACTTCTTACAAGCAATCAGGAAGAAGACTAGATTCGAATGGGGGGATGATGCTGAGGCGGCCTTAAGAAACTGAACGAACACTTCCACTCTTTGCCCAAAGAGACGTTATACATGTACCTAGCCGTCTCAGACCATGCCCTCAGTGCTGTTCTCCTTGCTGAAAGAGACGACATCCAGCTCCTAGTCTATTTCATTAGCCATGTGCTAAAAAGTGTTGAACTTCAGTACCCCATGGTTGAAAATTTTGGCCTTGCTGGCATTCAAGAAGTTGAAGCCTTATTTTCTGGCACATCCAGTTGTAATCTACATCGAGCAGCCTTTCAAGCGGCCAATGTCCACCTTGGAGTCATCCGGTAGAATGTTAAAATGGGATTTGGAAATGCAAAGTCTTGAAATCAATTTCGAACCAAGAAAGGCAGTGAAAGGTCAAGCGTTTGCCGACTTCATTATTGAAATTACACAACCGGTTCCTCCGGATAACATTGATTAGGTTTGGAAAGTGTATGTAGACGAGAGCTCGACAAAGAACGGCTATTGTGCAGGAATTATATATGAGTCTCCTGAGGGGGACAGATTTGAATATGCACTACGATTTAAGTCTTAGGTCTCTAATAACGAGGCGGAATAGGAAGCCTTGATAGCCGGAATCCGCATGCGTAAGGCGACATGGGCAACAAAGATTGACGCCTATTCTGATTCGCAGTTGGTCGTAAGCTAGTATGAGGGAAAATATGAAGCAACTCATCCGACTATGATCACATACCTTCAGGCAGTCAAAGAGGAGGCCGGGGCACTTGAAGAATTCCGTCAGAGTCAGGTGCCCATGTCAAACAACAACCATGCGGATGCATTGTCCAAACTGGCATCTTCTGCCTACTGTGATACGCCTCGGTCAGTCTTTTTGGAAGTTCTAGAAAAAATAAGTATATATGAAGAACCCATTGGAATCCTGAACCGAAGCTCTACCTGGATGGATGGCATCTAAGCATATTTAACAGACAACACGCTCCCTGATTCACAACGGGAGGTAGCTGTCATAAAGAAACGAGCAGCAAACTTCGAGATGAGAAATGGAGAACTCATCAAGGCGGGTTTCCTTAAACCTTTATTGAAGTGTGTTACCCCAGAAAAGGAGAAGGAAGTTCTCGAAGAGTTCCATGCGTGATACTGCGCCTCCTATATAGGAAGCAGGTCCCTGGGTGTGTCAGAGCTAGGCGACATTATTTTTGGCTTACTCTTGAGGCAGATGCCAAAAAGCTGGTGAAGAAATGTGACAAATGTCAGAGGTTTGGCAAGCTTATTCATCGCCCGGCTACTAATCTGACAGCAATCCACAGCCCAGTCCCGTTTGGTAAGTGGGGCATGGACATCTTGGGTCCTTATATGCCTGCACCAGGCGGAAAGCGTTATATCTGGTGGTTGTGGATTACTTCACCAAGTGGGTGGAGGCGGAGGCGGTCAAGAAAATCAAGACAAATGATGTCATCTCTTTCATTTGGAAGAACATCATCACCTAGTTTGGGGCACCTATGTCTATGGTGTTTGATAATGGCCCTCAGTTTGAAACGCCTCACCTTAAGACTTGGGTTGGAGATCAATGGATCTCACACTGTTTAACATTAGTCCGCCGACCCCAAGCAAACGGCCAAGTTGAAGCCTTCAATAAACTCATCTCAGACGGCATCAAAAAGAAAATTGAAAGAGCCGGTGGCTTATAGGTAGAAGAATTAATTCATGTCCAATGGGCCATCTGGACAACTGCCAAAGGGGCAACCTATGAAACCCCATTTCTCATGGTATATGGAGCTGAAGCCGTCTTGCCCATTGAACATTACCAGCTGACTCTCAAAGTCATGCTTTACAATGAAGAGGAAAATTAGGAGGTTATGCGGCAGGCATTGGATTCCCTTTCGGAACGCAGGGGCAATGCTGCCCTACGTCATGAGATATACCGACTGAGAATGACGAGAGCCTACAACAAGAAAGTACACAAGCGCCCTTTTAAAGTTGTTGACTTCGTTTTACGAAAAATGGAGGCAACTGGTACAGCCAATAAAGCTTGCAAAGCTAACTCCCCATTGGGAAGGCCCCTACCGGATCTATGAAGAAGTTAGTGATGGCATCTACCGCCTGGTAACCCTAGACAGCAGACGCCTGCCTAGAACTTGGAATGTAGATAACTTAAAAAAGTACTACTTCTGAGAATTGTAAATTTTTTGTAAACAAAAAGTCTATTAATGAAAAACTGCTTTTTGTTTTCAATTGTGTTGTATATTTGGAGTAACACTCGAAATACACAAGGGATAAACCAAGGGATAGTTAAGGCTAAAGAACCAAAGGCTTCTTAGATATAGTCACACCACTAAGAAACTGTTTGGGTTCCTAAGATCACAAGCCAACTAGTAGCCTAAACTAGCTAACTAAGCAAAGGAAACGAAATTCCAAATCCAAGAATTTCAGGTTTTGTTTCTAATCCAAGAAACGAATGTAAAACAAGTTTTTTTGTTTGAATAATCTGATTTTTTCATTCACATTTGCTTGCTGTTTATAGTAAACAAGCATCCTTAAGTACAAGCTAACTTAAGTGGCTGTTCAGCTCACTTGTTACACGCCTAAGCTAAGTACAAATCAGCTTTTTGTTGTCTAGATGCATTAATAAAAGAAGCCTTATTTACTGATATATACATCAAAGAGAAAATGGTGGTTTGTAACCTCCAAATTATGGCTGAAAATAAAATCAGAAATGAGAGCATAACTCTCCCTTGATTCACGCCCAACAAAGCAGTAATTAGGAGATGTATTTCCTCCAATATCCACGCCCAAATTCAAACAGGAAAGAGGTATAACTCTTCCTTGATTCAAGCCTTGAAATAAGCTTGAATGAATGTGGACAAAGATGCACCTGGATGCCCTTTAGATGCTCCAATGCTTGACTGAAATAAACGGCCTCTTGAAGGCTGAATTTAAGGCTTTAGATTCCTCTTTGAAAACTGATTGTAACTCCCAAGTCAAAGCTTTGAAATTCCTTGTAAAAGAATTTCGGATTCCAAGCTTAAATGGCTGCCATTTTGATGTATCTTTGCACTTGTACTTTTGTGTGAATGTGACAATTTTTTCGAACTAAAATCAGCTAAAAAGAACTAAGAAAAATATAACTAATTTGCAAACTTAAAATATGACTAAAGTTTACAATTTATTAAAAGCATAAAATGAACTAGAATAAACTAGTTAATAAGAACAACAAGAAATTCAAGGGATTGAATATCTTGCTGCCCATGGATAGAATGCATAGCACCAATGCATGATGCTACATCTTGAACCAAAGAAACGTCCATAACCAAGTTGTTAGGCTTGGCTACAACATTCCTCCCTTCTTGAAAAGAGTTTGCCCTCAAACTCGGCAACTCTGTAAACTCATCATAGTAAGGTGATAAATCAGCCACATTAAAGGTTCTAGAAACACCATAGTCTCCGGACAATTCAACTTTGTAAGCATTATCATTCACCTTTTCAACAATAGCAAATGGACCATCACTACGAGGACTAACCTTGGACCGCCTTTTGGAAGGAAATCTTTCCTTTCGAAGATGAATCCAAACCAAATCACCGGGCTGAAAACGGACCTCCTTTCTTTTCTTGTCATAGTATGCCTTTGTCTTTGCATTAGCTTGTTCAATTTTGGAACGAACTTGCTCATGCATAGACTTGATTTCTTTTGCGCGCACCTCGGCATCATTGCTGAACTTGTTTGGTGAGGGAATGGGAGTGGGATCAATAGGAGTGCACGGATTGAATCCATACACCACTTCAAAAGGACTCAAACCTGTTGTCTTACTAGGCACGCGATTGTAAGCAAACTCCGCATGAGGAAGCATCTCTTCCCATTTCTTGGGACGTTTAGTAGCCAAAGACCGCAGCAAGGATCCCAAAGTTCTATTAGTCACTTCGGTTAGACCATCTGTTTGAGGATGACTTGAAGTGCTAAAGTTCAATTTCGTGCCCATCTTCCTCCATAATGTAAGCCAAAAATGACTTAGAAATTTTGGATCACAATCACTCACCATGGATTTAGGTACAGCATGCAAACGAACAATCTCATTGAAAAACAAGTTAGCAACATGAGTAACATCATAAGTCGAATGACAGGCAATGAAATGAGCCATTTTAGAAAATCGATCCACAACAACCATTATAGAATCTTTCTTTCGTTGGGTGATAGGAAGTCCCACAACGAAATCAAGACTAATATCCTCCCATGGTGCTTGTGGAATAGGTAAGGGCAAAAGATAGCCTTGTGGTAGACTATGACTTTTGGCCTTTTGACATTTCACACATCTTTTCACAATGAACTCCACATCATGGACCAATCTAGGCCAATGAAAGTATTCTTGGACAAGAAGAGTTGTCTTCTCTATGCCAAAGTGTCCCGCCATTCCTCCTTCATGAAACTCTTTGATAAGAGATTCTCTTAGGCTTGATCTTGGAATGCACAACCTATTTCCTTTGAACAAATAGCCATCTAAAATGTAATAATCTTTGTAAGCATGATTAGAACATTTTAAAAATAAATCACCAAAATCATGATCATTTTTGTAACTTGCTTTCACATCTTCAACACTAATCACCCTTGCTTTGAAAGAATTAAAGAGTGTGTATCTCCTTGAAAGCGCATCAGCTCCTTTGTTCATGGCGCCTCTCCTACGCTTGATCACAAAATGAAAAGCTTGCAAATACTCCACCCATTTGGCATGGCGTGGTTGGAGTTTTTGTTGGCTTTGAAGATATTTGAGTGCTTCATGATCTGAATGAAGGATAAACTCCTTGGAAATGAGGTAATGTCGCCAATGGTCCAAAGCACGAATAAGAGCAAAAAAACTCCTTATCATAGGTGCTATACTTTTGTTGTGCTTCATTGAGTTTTTCACTAAAGTAGGCAAGGGGACGCCCAACTTGTGACAAAACAGCACCAATGCCAACTCCACTAGCATCACATTCAACTTCAAAATTTTCATCAAAGTTAGGAAAAGAAAAAATAGGTGCACTAGTAAGTTGACGTTTTACCTCATCAAAGGCCTTTTGTGCCTTGTCATTCCAAACTAACTTTTGATGTTTAGTTAGCTCGGTGATAGGTGCCATGAGAGTACTAAAATTCCGCACAAATCTTTTATAGAAAGAAGCAAGACCATGAAAGCTTCGAACTTGTTGAATTGTTTGTGGCGTGGGCCACTCCCGAATTGCAACAACTTTCTTCTCATCAACTTCGATGCCTTGTGACGAGACTTTAAAGCCAAGAAAAATAACTTGGGAAGTGAAGAAATGAGACTTCTCTAAGTTACCATATAATTTCTCACGTTCAACGGCTTTAAAAACCTGTTGTAAGTGCATAGAATGCTCTTCTTCCTCCCTACTATACACCAAAATATCATCAAAATAAACTACAACAAATTTACCCATGAAAGGTTGCATAACCTGATTCATAAGGCGCATAAATGTAGATGGTGCATTAGACAAACCAAATGGCATCACAAGCCACTCATAGAGGCCCTCCTTTGTCTTGAAAGCGGTCTTCCATTCATCTCCTTCGAAAATTCGAATTTGATAATAGCCACTTCTGATTTGGGTATTTTATACCCGGCCAGGTGGCCCAATCAGAAAGCGCCACGTGTCCTCCATATAGGTGCCATTTGGACCTATGGAATGATGACACGTGGAGGGTGGACTCTTCTCCTTCCTACGTGGACTGAAGGTCCAGCAGGGACCATTCAGGTGGCGATACGTGTCACTCAAAAGGCGCTTCCGAATCCTTTTGGGCACAGTGACACGTGTCACTCAGGCAATTCGCCCTGGGATGGCAGCCTTCTAAATGCCCAAATCCCGAGGCGCCGCAAAACGGCGTGACCTAATTCCTAGGTTACCAAGATCCTAGGAGGGGCACACTTTTGAAAAGGACCCTATAAACAGGGATATTCTGGCATTTATGACGGACACAGAAAAAAGGAGAGAGAATATACACGCAATACGAGACAACACGTCACTTACCACAGAGCTGTCGTTTTCAAGGAACACACAACACTTTACCTGAGCTTGGAATCCAAGCAGATAAACTTTACTTCTGCACGTTTTATTACCGAACGTTTACTAACTTAATCTTCGGAGGCGGACCACCGACCATCCAGCAGTCCGTTTGCTTTGCAGGTACATGAATCCTCAATCGAATCCAGTTTCAGTGTTGTAACTCTCCCAAGGGACAAAAACCCCCGAAACATTTGGCTTCAAACGGACCTGTACCAAATGGCTTCACAAGAACCTGTACCAAATCCAGAGGCCATTCGGCCTCCAGATGATATACTGGTCCAAACGGACAATGACTCAGGGGACGACGCTGACGTCGAAACCTATGTGGATCCAAATGGATCCCTCATCTCTAAGAGCATCCGCAGTAAGGAGAGGCGGGAGCGCCACCATGACCAGGCAGGGCCAAGCAAAACTGCTGGTCAGCCAAAGAAGCCCTCGGGGCGGCCGGTTGATCCTTCCCAAGCGGCAGGATCAACTCCCGTCACTCGGGATGAGCTAATGTCACTCCTTAGCAGCCTCAGGGGTGAAATCAAGCAGCTCGCCTCGAAGAAGTCGCCTGCTCCTAGAAAGGAGCAGTCAGCCAAGAAGCCAGCCCAAGCTGGCAAACAGAAGTCGGTCAGGGACCGTCAGCCGACTCCTCATCCTGCTCCTAAGGAGAAGGCCAGGCCCCAATTTGACCTTAATCGGCTCCATTTCCCAGAAACGGGCGCAAGAAAACCCATCCGGCACATACAGCCGGATGGCAGCAAGAAGATGTTCTCTGATGCTCGGCAATACATCGAGGAGAAGAGAACTCACCTATCAGAGTCGGCTTCAACATTGACTTATCATTATAGCTTTCGGAATACCTCTATGAGGTGTTCCCAGTCGGTACATGAGACCCCAGCAAGCAGCCAAAGGGTTCAGTCTGGGCCGCATGTGATTCAGTCCGCCCAGTTCATGGCACAACCATTGTACCAGGCGCCAGTTGTACCTTACATACAGCCTACCCTCTATGGAGGACAGGCGGCATACGGCTATCAGCCGATGGACTGGCAGCTTAGGCTGCAATGCCTTGGAGATCAACCCTCTACTTTCTCCAAGGAAATAACTGAAGCTGTACAGCCGGCTAAAGTTAAAAACGTTCTGGTTGGAACCTATGACGGGACCTCCAACCCAGAAGACCACCTGCTAGCATACACCCACCTCATGTATTTACAGGGGTTGGATGATGCCGCATGGTGTCGTTGCTTTCCAGCCACCCTGAAGGGCATAGCCCAGCAGTGGTTTGGCAACCTGCCGGCTGGATGCATAAATAACTTCAAGACGCTTGCGTTCTTGTTTGCATCAAACTTCTCTATGAACATCCCTGCCAAAAAGACAAGTCTTGACTTGGGCAATGTACAGCAGGGAGATAGAGAAGGTTTGCGTTCCTACGTCAGGCAGTTAAATCCGGTCCGAATCCAGATTCATGGGTTATCTGATAAGGTCGCCTTCACAGACTTCTTCAAGGGTCTGAAGGATGGGTCTACTTTTAAGTACGAACTCGTCCGCAAACAAATCATTACTCTGCAAGTTGCCTTGCGAGAGGCGGAAGCCTATATACAGGCGACCGAACTCTGCTCCTCCAATAAGCAGTCGGACCATAAGAAGTCCGACCGGCAGAAAGAGAGTCGGCCTGCTCAGCCGGCCCCTAAGCCAGAAGAGAGCAAAAAGAAAAAGCAAGTCTGGGCCATTGATAACTCTGATCAACCGGCCCAGAAGAAGAAAAAGGAGTGGAAACCGTACGTCCCAAGGTACGAATTCCACAAGGATTGCTGCTCCATCCTCTTGGAAATTAAGGATCGGCTAACTCTTGAAAACCCGACTCCTATGAAAGGTTCCGCTGAAAATCGGAACAAGAACAGGCATTGCCATTTCCATGAGGATGTTGGCCATGACACGAACGACTGCTTTAGCCTCAAGCAAGAGCTCGACCGTCTGGCCGACAAAGGACAGCTGAAGTCCTATGTGAAGTCCAAAGTGACTTCAAAAGCAAATCCGGGGCAGTCCAAGAAGAACACTCCCCAGCCTGCTCTGAGTGCTGAAACTGATGAAGAGCCGGTGTACACCATAGCAAGCGGATTTGCCGGTGGTGGCCCGACCATTCGGGGTACCAAGGACCATCTGAGTAAGATGGTCAATTCTGTTGAGGAGGGGGATGCATCAAGCGCATCCACCTTCCCTAAAGTTTTCATCACCGAGCAGGACAGAGGCAAAGTCCGTCGGCCGCATGATGACCCTGTTGTCATTGAGTGCAAGGTCGCCAACCAGCTGGTGGGCCGAATTCTGATTGACACAGGAAGCTCCTCTGACCTCATCAGCCTCAAATGCCTATCCAATCTCAAGTACAAACCGGATAGCATGATGGTGGTCACCCACACCCTAGTTGGGTTTGGGGGAGGACTTGTGCACCCAGTCGGACGAATTGACCTACCTGTCCGCCTGGGAAGCAGGGGAGACGGTCGGCACATGACCATCTGTTTCCTAGTGGTTGAGGAGCTCACGGCTTACAACCTCATCTTTGGCCGTCTGTAGGCGTCGCTCGAAGTGTGCCGACGTTAAAAGCATGTTGTGAATTTGCTTGGCACTCATAGGAAGTGGGAATTGACATTATGATTAGGGACAACGATTAGGGACAAATAAAGTAGGGAGCCGCCAACAAGTTTTTAAGGAACTTGTAAACCGTCCACGGATCATAAAAAGGCAACCACGATAAGGGACAACGATAGGCAACAACGATTGACCCGTGAAGGTTACACCCCATTCATAATCCATGAGATTACTAACTCCATATGGTTCGGAACCACGAAAGGAGGATCGGGGATGATGGTACGAAGTGAGTCATGGAGTCACATTCGCCCGTATTGGCCTCTACTCGATTCTTATAGTGAAAAATGATTCCTGCGATCTCAAAGGCATACAAACAAGATATTCAATTTGCTCCCAACTATTATTAAGCTAAATTGGTTTAAAATTAATGCACACATAATTCTAAAATATTGTGATCACTTGATTAAACAACAAGATTAAAAGGAACCTAAACCAGTTGTCCAAATTATCTTATTAGGCGTGATTTTCAATTACATATTCCCTTTAACATGCAATATGGTGATCAAAATAAATAATAGAATCAATATCAACATAAAAACCAATTTAATCATAATTCCAACAACATAAAAATCGTTAGAAAAATAATAATAATAAAAAGAGCATGATCCTTACTTTGAATCTGTTTGTTTGCAACTACAAAATAATAAACGAGTTAGTAACTTCAAGGAAATAATAAAACAATAATTAAATTAAATTAAATAAAGTAAGGTTGATTTTGGGGCCAAACCCTCAAACGATTCTACCTTTCACGCCTTGGTTTAAGGACAGAACCTCGAGTAAAATATGGACTCCTTTGAGTGCTTGAAGAAGGAATTTTTTAAGTAAAAAGGGTAGGCTAGTGTTTACGTTAAGAGCATAGAAGAGAGAAAAATAAGAATAATCAAATTCTCGTTGCCCCGTACATCAGAAATGTTGGGGTATTTATAGGGAAATGTGCTGAGGGAGCACACGGAACCCTAAAATGATAAAAACCCTAAAAATGCATCACGTGACACGGTCAGACTATACCGTGACACGGTTAGACTGTACCGTCAGACGGTACAAGTTCCCGTGACACGGTCAGTTTTGGAGTGTCGCGGGAAATTTTCCGAAAACGGAACGGAAAACGCGTTAAGGGTTTACGTGGAAAGGACACAGAACTCCCCGTGTCACGGCAGACCTCCCGTGTCACGGGAAGTCCTACCGTCAAACGGGAAGAGTTCCCGTGACACGGTCAAGCTTGACCGTGACACGGTCAGTTCCAGTCCACTTTTCCGTCTAAATTCATTTTTAACCCTAATTTCTTTCGGCTTTTTAAGTGCCGATTGATAATTTCGGGCTTTTTTCTGACTTTTATTATTCGGGCTAAAATAAGAAAATAATAAAAATAAATAAAATATTTGGGCCAAAAATAATAATAAAATAATTAAATAAAAAGGTTTGGGCTTAAAATTAATTAACAAATTAAAACTATGCTTTTACCAAACACCAAGACTGATCCATAGACCTTTCAAAAACAAGAATTTAATAAGATACGATTTTTTAAGCACTCTCGGGATTAAATACTAAACCCGACCAATAGTGGCGGTGAAAGGTTTGGTTTTGGGGAGACATTTTTAGGTGTCTACAGAAGCCCCCACTTTGACTGAGTTTGTAGAAACGTCAGTTTTGAAAACGATAGTCAAAGTAGTCGATAGGGACGGAGAAAGATTTAAGACGTTCTGCGATCCTAAATCATTCTGTATACGCCGATACCTGCAAAAAATGTTAATTCCACAAATAAAAGAGTATAGGGATAGAACGCTTATGTGACACCAGTGTGTCGGTGACAAACGAGTTTGGTATTTTCCTATGCTTGAAGGAATCTACCGAGTGACATTGGTTGAAATGCTTTCCATGCTTGAGGAAAGCCGACTGAAGAATTTGGTACCTTTCTAAGCCTGAAAAAAGCTACCGGATAATACTTTCCATGTCTAAGGAAAGTCGACGAACGAATTTGGTGTCATTCTATGCTTGAAGAATTCCACCGATAATGCCTTCCATACTTGAGGAAAGCCGACAAAGGGATTTTGTGGTTTTCTATACTTGAAGAAAAATCCACGGATGATGCTTTCCATACTTAAGGAAAGTCGATTTGGCGGTTTTCTATACTTGAAGAAAAATCCACCGATAACGCTTTCCAAGCCTGAGGAAAGCCGACTTGGCGGTTTTCTATACTTGAAGAAAAATCCACCGATAACGCTTTCCAAGCCTGAGGAAAGCCGACTTGGCGGTTTTCTATACTTGAAGAAAAATCCACCGATAACGCTTTCCAAGCCTGAGGAAAGCCGACGATTGCTAAAAATTGATAAGTGTATGGTGGTTCGATTATCCCCGAACGTGGGCCGCAGATATTTCACAATTTTAAGTCGATTATCCGACCATATTAAATGCTTAAAATGCCGAAAAATAGGCTTTGACGCTTGCCAGGGGTAAAATAGTAATTTTAGCCCCCCTTAAATATCAGTTGGGATTTTCTGCGTAATTGTAGCGAAAAATATTCGCCCAAAAAAACTCGAAAAGTCAGTCAAACTGGTCAAAAAGCTAAGAATATTCCCTGACGAGGCTCAGATTTGCCGAGCCACGTAAGCAGGTCGCCGTGACACGGTCAAGGCTTCCCGTCAGACGGGACAAGGATCCCGTGTCACGGGACACCTATTTTTTTTTTCTTTTTTTTTTTTCTTTTTTTCCTTTTTTGTTGTTTGAATCAGTCAACAACGGCTCTTTTTTTGTCCTTTTCTGCCTTTAAATCCGCGTGCACCATTCCACTATTTCACATTTTTCTTGCTTTCACACTTGCTTTCACCATTTTAGCTTCTCTCTTCCCAATAGCTGCCGCGCCACGCCTGGGGTTAACCGCCGGCCGTTCAAAACTCGCCGTGACACGGTAACGGAGACCGTGACACGGTTAGTCTCTTTTTTTTTTTTTTTTTTCTTCTCCTTTTCTTTTTGCTTTGCTGCGGTTGTTTGGCTACTGCGCTGCTGCTGTTTCGTTGCTGCTTCTGTTTCTGTTCCTGTACTACCGCCTAGTTCACCAGAGCTCCGTCAGCCTTGAAGGTTTGCCGTGACACGGTTGCTCTTGACCGTGACACGGTTAGTCTTGTCCGTGTCGCGGCAGCTGCGCTGGTGGCCGGAACACATTTTCGAGTTTTGGAGTTCGAATTCCATCAATTTCGTTGTAATTTCTCGATCTTCTCCTCATTTTTGACCTTTTACAAACATTCATGTAAGTCCCTTTGAGTTTTGCTTTGAATTTGCTTCACATTAACAATTTCATGACAAACCCTAAAAAAATCAATTTGGTGGTTTTTGATTTTGAAGCTTTATGTTGAAATTCTTGCCATGATTTTATTTGTATATGTGTACATGTGTGTTTGTGAGAAATTTGAGACAAAAATTGCATGATTTGATGGAGAATTGAACAAATCACCATTTTTGGGTGCTACTTTGTGAAATAATGTTCATGCTTTGAAATGGTGAATTTTTGTGAAATGATGTGTTGATTCATATTTTGCATATGTACTATATTGTCATGGAGAACATAGTATCATGCGGCTAGGAGAACTGTAGTATTAGTTTGTCGTGGAGAAACTAAATACTATAATTTTGCCAATTTTTAGCCTTGAGGTAAAAATTTAGCATATAATTCAATAACCAACTAAATAACTCAGGAAATGACGCTAAGTTTTTAGATTATTATTTTGCAATTTTAAAATATTAAGGAAATGATGCTAAACATTTATAATTCAATAAACAACTAAATAACTTAGGAAATGATGCTAAGTATTTAGATTTTTATTATAAATATGCAACTTGAATTGAATGTTTAGGAAATGATGCTAAACATTTAGATTTTGACAATAGCATGCCTAGACGACGAGACTGCGACCTTTCCACCCGCGGCCGGCGTCGGGCTTTTCGGGAGGACACTTCCACGGTCCCTGAGGACATGGACGACGACGTCTTGGAGTCCGAGCCTCGGACATCTACGAGTAGGAATAGGTGGGTTCCACCTTCATGGACCCCGGACCAGCTGGTTTTCTATCGTGAAAACCACGTCTCTCATTGCGCACTCTCTGGCATAGTCGATGGCACACTTCGCCAGCACGGTTCCGGAGCCGGTGATTTGATCCCTCGGCTTCACCAGGTTATTACGAGGGATCCTGCTACGCGCGCTTTATGGGAGTCGTCTGGCTTGGTCGATTTTTACTCGGCAGTTGTAGGGTTTCGCAGCCCCCGGGGTTGCGGTGCGACGGCCGTTCGCGCATTGTTAGAGTATTTCTGGGATACTACCAACACGTTTCACCTTGCTTGGGGGGAGATGACGGTTACCCCCTTAGACTTCAGCATGATCAGCGGGCTGCGCTTTACTGACCGGGCAGTAGGCCAGATGTCCGATCTATCTTGGGCATCGGCTGAGGTAGCTGATTTGTTGGGTCCGATTGTTCAGTACATCAGGACTCGACCAGTATCTCGAGGTGGTCCTAGGAGTGGACGATCGGAGTCGGCTTCAGTTCTTGCCCGTGGCTTTGATATGGAGGATACGACGGCCGAGCAGCGGGTGCGGATCTTCATCTTGATCCTGATCTCTATGACTCTTTCTCCTGATAGGAGTTCACGCGTGCTCCTCTGCTACCTCCCCTCTTTGGCCAGGATTCCCGAGATAGGATCCTACAGCTGGGCCAGTCTTGGATACGCGGATCTTCTTCTATCTCTACGTCATGGCTGCCGTCAGCTGAATGATGAGTCTCCTATCACCGTTTACGGCCTGTGGAGAGTCGTAGAGGTGATGATCTTTTCCCTTCTTGTTTCATTTCGGCTTGTTCGGTTCGTGTACTAAGTATCACTTTGTTGCAGATATGGTTCTACGAGTACTTCCCAGGCTTGGCTCCTCGCCGGCGTCGAGGAGCGGTCCACGATTTTCCTGTCGGGGCCAGCTGGCGCGACCGAGGAGAGTCGCGGGTGGAGTCTGTTCCGGCACTTCGCGGGCTACTACGCCGTGGCACCTCTTCTGTTGGCGTAAGGATTAGTTTTGTCACATTCTTTCTTTCTGATATTGTTTCCGTTGTTCACGCCTAACTCTTTATGATTTTCAGGTCCCCATCGATGTCCAGTACCGTCCTTGGGCCGGGATGACTGACCTGCCCGAGGCCCTACGTCTTTCAGCGTACCGTACCATCTTGGTTGGTACTGGGCGCTTCGTCTGGTATTTGGGGGAGCGAGTCGTCCGTCAGCATAGCGGCGATCGCTTTGTGGTGCCTTCTTCTCCGCCAGAGTCGATGCTGGACTCCCGCTTGATCAGAGGGTTGATCAACAGGGGAGAGCGCTACACTATTCCGTGGCAGGAGCTCGTTCGCATGGAGAGCGACTACGTGCGGGATTTGCTTCCCTCTCTGGCTCCTCCACCCCGTCTTCCGGAGGTATGATTTCTTTCGAGAATCTTCTTTGCTAGTCTCTGTTTCAAATAGTCGAATAACTTGATTATTTGATCATATTTTCAGACGACCATTCACCCTGTGGGGAGGATTCAGATTCCTCCTCAGTCTGTCCGCTACCCTGGGCCGATCGGTATCACGGAGGATCATATTGCCGACGCGCCGGAGGGTTATAGACAGGCGCAGGAGTCAGTGCCCGATGTTTTTGAGCCGGTGAGTTTTCTTTGACGCATTATCCACTCCTTTAATGCTGCTTATTACTGATTTTTCTTTAGTTTTTATCCTCAGCCTAACCGCCCAGAGGTGATGGGAATCATGAAGCTGGTGGACGCGCTGAAGTATTGCATCATCAAGCTTCGGCGTGGTGCGAGTTGTCGAAGCTCTAGCGACGTCCTTGAGGTATCACTTATTATTTTTTCATTTCTACCGTTTGTTTTATTTTGTATCATTGACCCCTTTTGATTTTCTGTTTTTCAGGAGCGACGGAGGTCCCGCTCGCGCTCGAGGCCCAGAGGCTCGGACGAGGAGGAGCTTGGTCGTGGTAGACGATCTCCCGAGGCTCGCCGGCGTTCTCAGCGAGAGCCACAGACTACTCAGCCGTTCCAGGAGGCTCAGTGGCAGCAGGGTCAATCTTCTCAGCGTCCGTCATTTTCACAGCCTCCAGTTCCTGAGTTTGGGTCTCCTTTGGATCCTGGTTCATTCTCGGCCCCATTATCCGGGATTCCTCCACCAGTGTCAGGTTTGTTCTCAGTTCCGCTGTATGGGACGATGCCTTCGCCGACGATTCCAGTATCTTTGGGCTAGTCTAATCCGTTCTCCGGCTGGACAGGTCCTGCTTTGAGCTTGACTACTACTGGGCCTACGGGAACTAGTAGGGACGCTACTCCCCGTACTCGGATGGTCGAGGGACTCTTTGGTTCGCCGTTCCCATATACCCAGGGCGAACCACCTACCCAGGGTGGAGACGCGACTGATTCTGATTCTAGAGATTTTTTATCGAGGGTTTTTGTATTATGACTCTTTGTACATGCTATGATGACACTTGACATATTTACATTACGACTCTTTGTACATTATTTACAGTTTATACATCTATTATTACATGTGTTAGTGTGTGTTTGAGACTCTTTGTGTGTGATTGTGTACTTATTAATGACGCGACGAAGAATATAAGTGGAGTAATGGAGGGTACCGACTTTCCCCAAAAGAAAAGAAATAAATAAAGAAAATACTTAAAATAAAATTTCCCCTAAAGAAAAGAAAAGAAATAAAATAAAATGATGAGTATATATTAAAAAATCTTCGTGAAAACAAAACAAATAAAACAAAAATAAAAAGGTGAGAATATTATTAGAAATAAAACTCTCAGAGAAGACTATAAGATAAAAAAAAAAAAAAAAAAAAAGGTGAGAATTTTATTAGAAATAAAACTCTCAGAAAAGACAAAAAAAATAAATGTTAAAGATAAGAAAATATAAAAAAAAAATCCAGATAGATACGGAAAAGATGAAAAAATCAGGCGCGTAAAGTGCCGTGACACGGCACTATTCACTGTGTCACAACAAAACCTGCCGTGTCACGGCAAAGGTTCTCGTGACACGGTGGAATTTCCCGTGTCACGGGAAGCGTATCATTCAGCGGTTTGTTTCACTCGTGCGAAAAGATAAATTCTGGGCAGTTCCGAGCGCTTTTGCTATAAAATAAGACCAGATTATTCATGATGTGCATAATTACGAAACACAAAATAATTTAGAATTTCATATTTCAATAATCATGTCTCAGAATTTTGATAATACATTGCGCGACTGGTCTTATTCTTTGACCAATGCTGAAAAAAGAGAGTTAGAATTATTTCATGTCAGGGGTTTGCTAGCCCTGCGATATGTAGCTATTGAACATGATTTTCTTAAAGCAGCATTAGACTATTGGAGTCCAGAAACGCATTGTTTCAAATTTGATTATGATGAAATATGTCCTCTGCCGGAGGAATTTGGTGCAATTTTTGGATTTCCTGCTAGGAATCTTATAGCCATGCCTACCTTACGTGAATATTATTACCGAGACTTTGAACGCCATCTGAATCTAACAGATCCAGATTTAAATAGAATTGTTTGTGGTAATGAAGTAGACTTAGAAAAACTTGCTAACTTATATTTTAATCGCCCTATCTCTTAATCTTATCATGTATATCGTAGAAGGGCATATATTTTTTGCATGTTTAGCAAGCTACTATTTGCAAACGGTAGGGTAGGACATGGTTGTCTAGCGTCTGTACTTGAGCATGTAGAATCCGGAAGATCTCCTATGCCGACGTGCCTTGGAGAAACATTTCGCGGCCTTGACGAGGCAAAATCTGACCGGAAAGCCATCAGGAAGGGTTCTCTGGTACTATTACAGGTAAAAATACGCTCTGAATAGCCCCCGTGACACAAAACAGTCACCGTGTCACGGTTAGGGTCTGTCGTGACACGGTCAAAACTGCCGTATCACGGGAATCTGCAGTTTTTTTTTTTTTTTTTTTTTTTTTTTGCGATTAATATTCTTGTTGTTTTCTTGTTTTGCAGATTTGGTTGATGGAGCGTTTGGAATTATTTGAAGCCCCCGACGATATTGAAAAATATGGCCCCAACGACTTAGTCCGTAGGAAGAAGAATTACTCCGCGAACATGTCGTATGAAGATTGGAAAAATTTCTTTGCAAAGAGAGAATTTTCCATACGTTGGGTGGTGCCTTGGTGGACGCTTACTAGGATGGTTGGCACGAATGAAACTCCATATTGTCGAGTTCCTCGTATCTCCAAATTGACCTTTTACTGTCCCTCTCGATTGATGCGGCAGTATGGACTTGAACAAGTAATTCCACGCTATAACGATAGTCCTGGTGAAGTATCGTTGCATGAAAGTAACGTTCACAAGTACGAGGCTTATTGGATTGGAAGACCTTTGTGGACCATTTCTGCAAGTGACCAAGCCCCTCCTCCCTTATCTAGTGCATACAAGGCATGGTTGAACTCTAGAAGCAGGAGGGAACGATTCGGATCACGCAAGTTGATAAGTGACTTTTATGTCACTTTTAGGTTGTTTATTGAGTCGTATTCCGGCTTATTTTCCAATAATTTCACCCTTTTATCCTTTATTTCTATTATTTTATTATTCTTGTCTTTTATTCTTTATTTTGAGTATTTTTGTAATTTTCTATAGTTTTTAGTTTATTTTCGTGTTTTATTTTATTTTTCTTTCTTTTAATGTTTGTAGTTTAAGTCGTTAGTTTATATTTTTAATAATTTCTCTTTTTTATCTCGTTTTCTTATTTATTTTAGTTTCGTATTTTATTTTATTTTATTTTATTTCATTTAATTTTATTATTTCTTTAGCTTTAGCATCTTATTTTATTTTATTTTATTTTACTTTATTTATCTTATTTTATTTTACTTTATTTTACTTTATTTTATTTATTTTATTTTATTTTCCAATTCACCCTCGTGTTGTTTTTGGTTGTAGGCGTTCCGGGTTTCAAAGTCAAATTTGTGTTCGGAGGTCAAGGTTCGAGGCAAATGCTCTAGCTGCTGCCCTCTTGCTAGCAGCTTAACATACACCACACCCTTTCTAAACCTACACCACACAATCCCCTGCTCCCTGCCTTCTCAACACCACCACAGCACTACACCAGCCACCTCCCTCAACCAACATCTTACCACCACACACCTTCAACCCCACAACAACACCTTCAGCCGCAACCAACTCACCAATTAAACCAAACTCCCACGCATCTCCACCCCTCTCGCCAGCAATTACCACCTCAATTCAACCCCACAACAACACCAATTGCAACCACCACAATCACCTTCCCCCGCATCCACCGCAACCAACAACAACTGCAGCACCAACACGCATCTCACCCCAATTACCACCAACCCATTTACCACCATCAACAACCACTACGAGCAGCGATTTCGAACAGAGCAGCCACCAAATTACTCAACCCAGACCTCGCGGCCGCGCAGCCCTGTCAGAAAGCGCACGAGATTGAGTCCAAAATCAGAGTCGAGGCAGAAGCTATGCGCGACCGCTGTGCGACCTCTGTGCGGGCGCGCATTCGTGGGTCAATCACGAGCTTTTCACGTGATTTTTAATGAGAATTGAACGGCTTCGATTGATGCTTGATTGATGACGATGAGGATTGACGGTGGTGATTGAGTGATAATTGATTATGCGTGATGGTGATGCAGGTGATGCAAATCAGAGCAGCCAAGATCGAAAGAGAAAGAAATGGAAGCTGATTTGTTTTACTGTTTTGGGGATTTGTTGGGTTTTGTTTTTGTTTTCCTTTTTTCTTTTCATTTTCTTTTATTTTATTTTATTTTTAGTTTAGTTTTATTTTTGGTTTTTAAGTTTAGTTATTTTAATTATTTTAGTTTAGTTTTTATTTCTTTTTAGTTTTCTCTTTTACTTTATTTTATTTAGCCTTGTATTATAAATACTCCTTTGGGGGGTAATTAGAGGGGAGGCCATTATGCTATTTTCTTAGTTAGTTTAGGAGAGCTTCTCTCTCTTAGGGTTAAATTAGATAGTTTTTAGAGAGACAAAGTAGATTATTGCTCAATTTTCTTCCAAGTAATCAATTTTGGTCAAGTTTAATTTCCAATCAAGCAATTCCTTCAAGTTTTCATCTTTCATTAATCCTCTCTCTAGTAATCTCTAATCCTTTCCTTTAGCTTTATTTATTTGCTTTATTGTTGCTTATTTTTGTTAGTCTTTTTAGTTCATCTAGTTATTATTGTTTTCAATGTTTTTAATCATGTTTTGTTTTGTGTTTCTTTAATATATTTTTGGTTTTGCTATTATGTTTAATCTCCTTTCTCTAGGCTAATCTTTTAGCTAGGGGAAGGGGGTGGAAAATATGTGTTGAATGTTGGATGAATGATGATAGTGGATTGATTACATGCCTTAAATTGATGAAAGATATGATTTTTATTGACTTGAGACTATTGTAGCACTTTATTTGATTGCCTTCTAGTTTAAATGCATGAAAATGATTTGAACTAGATTTAGATCACCTCTATTTTAATGATTGCATGAGAATGAGTTGTTAAAAATGGAGTTCCATGTATTGTGCCCCTTTATTCCTTGGTTAGCTTGTGCCTAATGGGATGCATGAGAATGATCCTAATTAGCATAGACCTCTTTCATTGATTTGCCTAGACTATTGCATGAGAATGAATTGTTTAGGTAGGATCTTGTGTTCTTTGGCATGTTCTTCATGATAACTATGATTATTCCCCTTTTTTCTAATCATGTTTGACACCCCCGTATCCCTAGCGTTGTTCTTTCTTGATTTTATTCGTCTTTATCTTTGCTTATTCGTAGTTTTAGTGCTTTTTATCCAATATATCAACAAAAACATTTCCCCTCTTGACTCTTGCATTAGTGATATTGATGTTGGACGAGTGAGCTTCCTTAGTGGTTCGACCCTTTACTTGCCACTAACTAGTTTAGTGTAAGTTTAGGCATTATAAATTGTTAATTTGATTAGGGTTAGTAGAACCAACGACCTATCTAACCTCGATCACAAGTCTGATGTAAAGAGTCGTCTTGGAGATAAGAAAGCTCCTCTTAAAGATCGCCTAGGTCCGAGAACACAAGGAGTTGAGTTTAAGACTCCTAAGATGCCAAGAAAGAAGACCTATGTGAAAGGAAAGGGTAAAGAAAAGATGGTGTATAGGGAGAAGCAACCGAAAAAGTTCAAGAAAGGTGAAAGGGGCGAAAGTTCGACTAGGGGTGTGACGGTTCGGGCTACAAAAGACACACTTATGGTGAAGGCCGACCTAATTGAACAAGAGAAGGATGTTCCTAAAGAGAAGAGAGATTAGATCAATAGTGCTTTGCATTTTATTATTTATTTTTATTTAAAATAAGGCGTATGATGCCAATATTGTAGTCGCATATATTTTAATAATAATAGCGCATTTATTTCTTAAATAAAAATTACAACGACTTTTATTTATTATCCAAGTCAAGGAGTCGGACGCAATGAAAGAACGAAAACAAAACTCCAACAGGAAATTCGCAACGAATGCGCCGATAAATAAAATGGTAAACTGAAAATCTGTCGTGTCACGGTCAAAGAGTCCCATGACACGGTTGAAGTTCCCGCGTCACGGCGAAACTTTTTTTTTTTTTTTTTTTTGTTTTTTTTTTTGGCAGACAGGGTGACGTGGCACGGAATAGTTCTCCTTCAGACGGGAACAAATCCCGTGTCACGGGAGGCACTCTGTTCTTTTTTTGCCGTTCAGTGTTTGCCGTGACACGGGATTTTCTCCCGTCAGACGGGAATTCTTCCCGTGTCGCGGCATATTTATTTATTTATTATTATTTTTTTTTTCATGACGCAATGTTAAACCGGGCACATATTAAATCAATAGAGGGAGGATTTTTTTTATTTTAAAGTGGCCGGGCCCCCTTGTGGGGTTGCCTACGTATCCTAAAAAGGAATCAGGCCAGACGTAGCTCTATTGGGTCATGAACCCATGCGACTAGGTGTAGAATTTTTTGAGTTGATCCAAGTTGGTTAAATTATGGAAGCCGTTGCCGTCCATGTCTACCAATTGTGCCGCTCCGCCAGACAGGATGGCTTTAACAATGTACGGGCCTGACCAGTTCGGTCTGAATTTTCCTCTTGGATCTAACACATTTTTGCGAAGTGCTTTAAGCACTAGGTCACCCTCTTTGATATTCCTGGTCTTGACTTTTTTTATTAAAATGTCGTGCCATACGCTGTTGGTAGGTTTGGACAAGATGCAAAGCTACCAAGCGTTTTTCATCAAGCAAGACCAGTTCGTCGTATCTTGCTCTAATCCAGTCGACTTCATCTAGTTGGCTTTCCAATGCGATTCGGAGAGAAGGTATCTCGAGCTCGATTGGTTGTACAACTTCGACGCCATAGACCAAGGAGAAGGGGATATCCCCTGTCGATGTACGAACAGAGGTTCGATAACCCCAAAGGGCAAAATGTAGCTTACTTGGCCAATCTTTATAATTTTCCGTCATCTTTTCGATGATGGTCTTCACGTTTTTGTTGGCCGATTCGACTGCTCCGTTTGTTTGTTGTCTGTAAGGTGATGATCGATGATGTTTTATATGATATTTCTGCAACAATTCCGCGCATTCGGCTTGGAAATGTGTTCCATTGTCACTGATCATCTCATGTGGTACCCCATAGCGGCATATAATATTTTTCTCAATGAATTGAGCTACATGTTTTGCCGTCAGCTTGGCATATGAGGCTGCCTCAACCCATTTGGTGAAGTAGTCGATTGCTACGAGAATGAATTCATGCCCCCCTTGTCGTGGTGGTGTGATTTTCCCAATGATGTCAATGCCCCAAGTGGAGAAAGGCCATGGAGAAGTATACGTGTAGAGAAGTGAAGGTGGAACATGCTGTAAGTTTGCATAGATTTGACACTTCATACATTTTTTGACGTACTCGTGACAATCTCGCTCCATAGTAGTCCAATAGTAACCTTGTCGTTGAATTTTTTGAACTAACATCTTTGCATTCATGTGAGTTCCACATATACCAGCATGAAGGTTTTCCATGGTTTTATGTGCTTCTTTCTTGGTTATACATAAGAGATTCCTTCCTGTTGCGGTTCTCTTGTTGAGTTCTCCCCCGATGAGCACATACTGTGAGGCCAGGAGCCTCAAAGCATGGTGTGCCCTTTTATCAGTATTAGGAGGATACTCTGCTCTTGTCACATAATTAAGGATGTCTGTATACCATGGTTCTTCGTCTTCCTCCTGTGATTCTTGTTCATCATCAAGTGCATGAACATAAGCTGGTTCATACCTTCTCTCTATGGTCAATGGTATTCTGATCGTGTCAGCTGGAATTCGCACCATTGATGCTAACTTAGCTAGTGCGTCAGCGAACTGGTTTTCTTCTCTTGGCAGATACGTATATTCCACTTCAACTAGTTGCTCCGTGAGAGTTTCCAGATGAGCTTGATATGTATCGAGACGTTCACTCCTCACTTTCCATCTCTTAGAGATTTGGTTAATGATTAGTGAAGAATCACCGTAGATTCTGAGTTTCTTGATTCCCAAGGCGACAGCTGTTTCTAATCCCAAAATGCATGCTTCATATTATGCGGCATTGTTGGTGACATCAAAGTCGAGCTTCATGGAAATTGGGATGTGTTCTTCATTAGGTGATACGAGCAAGACTCCCACACCACATCCCTTTTGGTTTGAAGCTCCATCGAAATAGAGCGTCCAACTATCGTCTTCGGTCATGAGTAAATCTTCGTCAGGGAAATCATACTCATCTTCTTCTTTCTCAGCTTCTTCTAGCGGAAAGTCTGCTAAGAAGTCAGAAACTGTAGAACCTTTGATGGCCTTTTGTGGCACAAATCTCAAATCAAATTGAGCTAGATTGATTATCCATCTTGATAATCTGCCGTTGAGTGTTGCTTTCTCGAACAGATATTTGAGAGGATCCATCTTAGACACGACATGCACTGTATGAGTGAGCATGTAATGTCTCAGTTTTTGTGCGGCCCATACAAGTGCGAGACACAACTTCTCGAGTGGCGTGTATCGCGTCTCATATCCTTGGAGTTTCTTGCTCAAGTAATAGATTGCATTTTCCTTGCTTTCGATCTCTTGTGCTAGCATTGCCCCCATCGTTTCTCTTGTGACTGTAAGGTAAAGTCAAAGAGGAAAGTCAGGTATTGCTGGCGCTAGCACGGGTGGGTTTGCCAAATACTCTTTGATTTTGTAGAAAGCCTTTTGGCAGTCATCATCCCATGTGATTGGGACATTCTTCTTAAGCTTCTTGAACATAGGTTCGCATATTGCTGTGAGCTTTGATATGAACCTACTTATGTACTGCAACCTTCCAATGAAGCCTCGAATCTCCTTCTCATTTTTGGGTGGTGGCATGGCCATGATCGCTTTTACTTTTGAAGGATCTATTTCAATCCCTCGAGAACTGATCACATATCCAAGTAATTTACCTGACGTGACTCCGAATGCACATTTTGCTGGATTTAATCTCATGTTGTACTTACGGAGTCTTGCAAAAAATTTGCGAAGTGCGACAATATGGCCTGGGCGATCTTTAGACTTGACAATCATATCATCAACATAGACCTCCACCTCTTTGTGCATCATGTCTTGTAAAAGTGCTGTAGCTGCTCTTTGGTAGGTGGCACCCGCGTTTTTCAACCCGAATGACATTACCGTATAGCAATATGTACCCCACTGTGTGATGAATGTGGTTTTCTCCATGTCTTCTTCGGCCATCATTACCTGATTATATCCGGCGTAACCATCCATGAATGACAGGAGTGCATGATTTGCTGTATTATCGACCAGAATGTCAATGTGAGGTAGAGGGAACCCATCTTTTGGGCTTGCTTTATTGAGATCCCTGTAATCAACACACATTCTGACCCTTCCATCCTTCTTTGGAACTGGGACCACATTTGCTATCCATTCCGGATACTTTGATACTTTGATGAAACCTGCGGCCAATTGCTTCCTGATTTCTTCTTTGATTTTGAGAGCCACATCTGATTTCATTCGACGCAACTTTTGTTTGACAGGCTTTATACCTGGAATGAGTGGTATCGTATGCTGAGCTATATCCCTGTCAATTCCTGGCATATCTTGGTATGACCAAGAAAATACATCAACAAATTAACTAAGCAAGTTAATTAGCTCTTTGCGTTCATCTTGACTTAGTGTTAATCCAATTTTTACTTCTTTAACAGTCGTATCATTGGAAATATTAATTGTTTCTGTATCTTCAATAACTGCTATTTTATTTTCGTGTTCTTCCATTGCTTTTATTATTTCTTTGTCATTTTTATCATTAGCAAAGCAATATTGATCATGGCTAGGGGAATGACACACATCGTAAGCAAAGGTATTCATTTCATTGAATTCACTGGCTAATACATCAAGAGAGGCAAGGTCAGCTGCGACCTCACCTGAATTATTAGGACTAGAAGGATAAGGCTCACCAAGAGACTCAGGGCTGAACTCTATAGCAGAAAGAGGGTCGGCCTCAAACTCTAAGGACTCATCTACAGATTTAGACTCAGACTCGGACTCGGACCCAGACGATTCAGACTCATCAAACATAGGACCCTCGCCAACGGTTATTTCCAACTTCTCTCCACTTGGCGTAGTGATCCTCAATGTCTTGCGCCATCCCCTTGAAATGTTGTCAGCTTGGACGATTAACTCGGAGGGATTAAACTCCTTGTTTGCTATGACCGCTTGAACGAGCTCAGAGTTATCATTGCAGACCGGCTTGGATTCATTTTTCTCCATTCCAAAAAGAAGGTTAATTCCCAGATCATCAGAGTTCAGGCTGGCTGACTTCTCGACTGTGGAGAGTTCTTCATCGATGAAGTCACAATCGAGGAATACCTCGAATCCTGGTTCACGGATCCCATCATGGACAAATGGTTCGGGGAATTCATAGCATGGGAAGTCTTCCCCTTCTTTGATGTACTAGCCGTTGAGAGTGAACAGATATGGATCCATGGCCATTTCTGTCTTCGTGATTCGAGCATTGTTACGAGCCTTCAATTTCAACGCAGCCCGTTTCAGGTCTTCCTTTGTCGGCTCGAATCCTAAGCCGAAAGTGTCCTTCTTGACTGCACTAGGATGCCCCCAAGATTTAGCCATTTTCTTCTTGAGCCCAAGGGTCATTCCAGGAAAGTGACCTTGCTTCTTCAGAATGGCGTTGATACTAGTGTTTGAATAAGGATCGAAGTCGAGATGACACTTTTCCTCTTCTTCGATCGCAAGAACATCATCTAAAGAAAACCCCCATAGATCTTCATCTTCCTCGTCGTGTTCAACATGGACGATAGGGGTATCAATAACTTGAATGCGCATAGGAGAAGCATCGATAGTAATCGGAATCCCTCCCACTATGGCTTTCACTTTCTGGTGAAGCGACGACGGAATCGCCTTTAGCTCATGAAGCCAAGGGCGTCCTAATAACAGATTGAAAGAGGCCTTAATGTCCACCACCTGAAACTTGGTGCGACGTTCAATAGCCCCAGTAGTTATATTCAGTACGATAGTACCCACGGCTTGACGACGAGTATTATCGTAAGCTCGAATCCCTTGAGTGGAGGGAGTCAACTCTTCATTCTTTATACCCAACTTCCTTGCAGTACGGAGTGGGCACACATTGATTGCAGAGCCATTATCAACCAGGCTCATAGGAACATTCATCTGCCTACACACTACAGTGAGGTGTAAGGCCTTATTATGTTGGTCCCCTTCCGGGGGTAGATCCTTATTAGAAAAGGAGATCAGATTGCTAGTACTCGGCAGCTCAGTAGTGAGAAAGTTGACCAATCCTTGAGGAGTCATGTCGTCATCAACTCCTATATTCACCAGAGCATTCATTATAGCCTTTCGATGCTCGTGGGAAGTGGCCAAAAGCTTCCATACATTCATCTCCACCTTGGTCTTTTGCAGCTGTTTGACCACATCGCTATTCACAGGGTCGATGGGATCAACTATCAAATTTGATTGTGGTGGAGGTGGAGGTGGGTTAGGTTGTTGCAACCGTCCACTTCTAGTGAGAACTTTTACCTCAAGATCCCCCCAAACATCTTTACTGGTGCCGAGAGATGAACAAGTTATGTCTTTGAGATAGACATCTTCATCATCACTATCCCAAATCCCATTCACTTCTTCAGTGCTTGAGATAAATACAACTTCCGGCAGAGGTTCATTTACAGGTTGAATGAGTATTGATGGATCAAAGGAGACTTCATCTCCCATGATAGCCAAAGCATCAAAAAGAGGACCTGTTTGAATATTAGGCTTCTTGCCCCCTGGAGGGACAGGAAGTTGGTTAGCATCTATCAGGTCTTGGATTGCGTCTTTCAGCCTCCAACACTTCTCAGTGTTATGACCCTTGCCTTGATGATACTTGCAATAAGCATTAGGGTCATAGTTGGCGGTTCTATTCTCAGGTCGAGGTTCTGGAAATGGTCCAATTGGCATAATCAATCCCTGACCATGTAGACGGTCATAAGCCGCATCATACGTCATTCCCAAAGGCGTATAAATCCTCCTTTGCCTTTGGAATCTTTTAGGAGGAGCATTGAGGGCCAGCACATCATTGATGTTGATATTGTTGGTAGCATTATTGGGCTTAGAAGACGAAGAAGAAGGAGTGTCGTTCTTCTTGTTTTTCCAAGTGATGTTGTTATTGTTGCTACCAACAGACTTCATCAGTTCGTCTTCGATATTGATTCCGATATCGTATACAGCATCAAAGGTACTTAGAGGCAGAAACTTTAGGTGTTGCTTGTATTTATGCGTCAGATTGGCAATGAACAAGCGAACCATCTCCTTCTCCTTGGGAGGATCCACCAAGAGCGCATCTGTTTCTCTCAACCTGCTTAGGTAAGTGGTGAAGCCTTCATTCTCTTTCTGTTTGAGAATGGAGAGTTCACGTTCAGAAGTCTTGGCCTGGATGTTACACTTGTACCGATTCATAAAGCTTTCAGTAACATCCTCCCAGGTCGCGACATGCTTGGATTCCAGAGAATAGAACCACTGTTGACAGGCATGTTCTAAGGAAAGAGGAAACACCGTAGGGAAGAGTGTCACATCTACTCCCTTAAGAGCCATAGTTGCAAAAAGAGCTTTCAAATGGAAAAGTGGATTATCAGTAGGCTTGAACTTGGGAATATCAGCAGTGGAAAACTTCTCAGGGAGCTTCTCTCTTATAGAAGAGGAGGTGATAGGCTGTTCCACATAAGTGAACTCTTCGAAAATCTTGCTCATTTGTTCCTTGATCTTGTCCATCGCAGCAGTAGTGACACTGTTTTGCTTGTCTTGCTCTACAGTGCTGACTCTAGTA
Organism: Chenopodium album; assembly: GCF_948465745.1. Taxonomy (NCBI): domain Eukaryota; kingdom Viridiplantae; phylum Streptophyta; class Magnoliopsida; order Caryophyllales; family Amaranthaceae; genus Chenopodium; species Chenopodium album. The sequence goes on along the minus strand of NC_137834.1, from coordinate 48,332,469 downwards.
GTGAGTATCTGCATCATGTCAGACAATCTTTCTATTTCCCTGTTGAGGTTCTCGATGTCTTCCTTAGTGGCCATTGGTTGAAAGTAGACTGGAGACGGATCTTGTGGAGATGACTGAGGTGGTTTCCTTGTACGCCTCTTTGGTACAAGAGGTTGTTGAGGTATGGACTCGAACCGTAACAATCTACCCTTGCTTCTTGCCCAAATGCTGTGACACCGAAACAAACACACTTTTAATGGCCAAACTTGACCTTAACCTATCCGGATTAAATAAAATTTTTTTTATTTTTATTGAAGCTCTACTTATTAAAAAAAAAAGAAAACATGGGAGGATACCATCCGACTTACTCCGAAAAAAAAACGACACAAAAAAAACGAAACTTCCCTAAAATACGGTCAAAAGTGGTGCATGACTAAAAAAAGTGCGGACATAATATGTGAGTGATCAGGTGAGGTTATAGACACGTGTTTTGACCGTATAGCTAGACACGACTCAATACTGGACACAAAAATTGAGAAAAAAGACTGACGGGACACTTTCCTGGGCACCGTGTCACGGTACAGACTGGCGTGACACGGTTAAGGCTTACCGTTAGACGGTAGCCTTTACCGTGTCTCGGCACTGTTCACCGTGACACGGCAGAAAATGTCGTGACACGGTGCGCAGTTCCAGGTCAGTTTTGTGATTTTTTTCAGATTTTAATCGATTTTAAGTCCGTACTAATTACTATGTAAGAATAAAAAACCCTCGGTCATGGGTCAACCAAAAAGAGCAAACACATTAGGGTTAGCACCGAACAAACACGTAGCAGTTAGGTACGATGATGCAAAAAAAAGTTCGCAACCTAAGTCAAGATCTATGTTCAACTATTGGTCAAGCTTTGGGTGTCAAAAGGGTACCATGGTTAAGAGTTTGGACGCGTTAGCAAGGCAGCCTCCCTTGAGGGTGTATGCCAACGGGCGGCTCCGCGAGTTCGTGATGAAATCGAACTCGACTCCATGGTTTGGGTGAATTTAATGACTCGGATGAACCCTTATTGCCATGAGCGTTTTTGGGTTGATAGAACACATACGTTTTTTCAGAAAAATCGAAGGAAGTCGACTGTGGGAAAAGAAAATAGGTCACCGGACTAATTTTAGGACTGCCGTGACACGGCAGTAATTCCCGTGTCACGGTATAATGTGCCGTCAGATGGTACACTGTACCGTGACACGGCAGACTCTGCCGTGACACGGCAGTCAGAAAATCTGACTGGTGCCCTGTTTGCTTTTGCGCGCAACCAAGTTATCCAATTTTTCCTACGGTACAGACCTGAATGCGACGTTAAAACGTCTATGCAGATGCAAAAATGCCAAATTAATCACAGGAATATTTTTTCAAGAATCTTTCAAGTCTCATCCACTCATCTTAATTAAATACCGATCACTCAAATCGATAAATAATTAAGAATCCTCCCCAGTGGAGTCGCCAAATTGTAGGCGTCGTTTGAAGTGCGCCTACGTTAAAAGCATGTTGTGAATATGCTTGGCACTCATAGGAAGTGGGAATTGACATTACGATTAGGGACAACGATTAGGGACAAATAAAGTAAGGAGCCGCCAACAAGTTTTTAAGGAACTTGTAAACCGTCCACGGATCATAAAAAGGCAACCACGATAAGGGACAACGATAGCCAACAACGATTGACCCGTGAAGGTTACACCCCATTCATAATCCATGAGATTACTAACTCCATATGGTTCGGAACCACGAAAGGAGGATCGGGGATGATGGTACGAAGTGAGTCATGGAGTCACATTCGCCCGTATTGGCCTCTACTCGATTCTTATAGTGAAAAATGATTCCTGCGATCTCAAAGGCATACAAACAAGATATTCAATTTGCTCCCAACTATTATTATGCTAAATTGGTTTAAAATTAATGCACACATAATTCTAAAATATTGTGATCACTTGATTAAACAACAAGATTAAAAGGAACCTAAACCGGTTGTCCAAATTATCTTATTAGGCGTGATTTTCAATTACATATTCCCTTTAACATGCAATATGGTGATCAAAATAAATAATAGAATCAATATCAACATAAAAACCAATTTAATCATAATTCCAACAACATAAAAATCGTTAGAAAAATAATAATAATAAAAAGAGCATGATCCTTACTTTGAATCTGTTTGTTTGCAACCACAAAATAATAAACGAGTTAGTAACTTCAAGGAAATAATAAAAAAATAATTAAATTAAATTAAATAAAGTAAGGTTGATTTTGGGGCCAAAACCTCGAGTAAAATATGGACTCCTTTGAGTGCTTGAAGAAGGAATTTTTGAAGTGAAAAGGGTAGGCTAGTGTTTACGTTAAGAGCATAGAAGAGAGAAAAATAAGAATAATCGAATTCTCGTTGCCCCGTACATCAGAAATGAGGGGGTATTTATAGGGAAATGTGCTGAGGGAGCACACGGAACCCTAAAATGATAAAAACCCTAAAAATGCATCCCGTGACACGGTCAGACTATATCGTGTCACGGTTAGACTGTACCGTCAGACGGTATAAGTTCCCGTGACACGGTCAGTTTTGGAGTGTCGCGGGAAATTTTCAGAAAACGGAACGGAAAACGCGTTAAGGGTTTACGCGGAAAGGACACGGAACTCCCCGTGTCACGGCAGACCTCTCGTATCATGGGAAGTCCCACCGTCAGACGGGAAGAGTTCCCGTGACACGGTCAAGCTTGACCGTGACACGGTCAGTTCTAGTCCACTTTTCCGTCTAAATTCATTTTTAACCCTAATTTATTTCGGCTTTTTAAGTGCCGATTTATAATTTCGGGCTTTTTTCTGACTTTTATTATTTTGGCTAAAATAAAAAAATAATAAAAATAAATAAAATATTTGGGCCAAAAATAATAATAAAATAATAAAATAAAAAGGTTTGGCTTAAAATTAATTAACAAATTAAAACTATGCTTTTACCAAACACCAAGACTGATCCATAGACCTTTCAAAAACAAGAATTTTATAAGATACGATTTTTTAAGCACTCTCGGGATTAAATACTAAACCCGACCAATAGTGGCGGTGAAAGGTTATTTATCATCGGGTTTGGTTTTGGGGAGACATTTTTAGGTGTCTACACCGTCCCACTCTTAATGAGTGTAAGGTCGTCATCATCTCTGCTCTCATGCTACTCAAGTGTGAGAAGGATGATGGAACAGTTGGCTCCCTTAATGGGGACCAAAAGACGGCCCGAGAGTGTTACCTCTCGGACGTCAAGCCTGCGGCCGCAGCATCCGGCCGGGGCAAGCAAACAATCAACCTCGACGATGTCGAGGAAGAACAGTCGGCCCCACCAGCCAGAAAGAAAAGAAAGACTGATCAGCTGGTGGTGGTCAAAAAAGAAAAGCAATAGCAATCACTGACCGGGGAACGGTCGGATGATCTTCGTCCCCAGCCTTTTGGTGAACACATTGATAATCCTCTGGATGACAGCCGTCCAGAGCGGACTGTTAAGGTGGGGACGATTGCTTTTGCAAAGCTGGGTGAAAGCCTTCACCAGCTAATGAGGGAATTCAAAGACATCTTTGCCTTTGAAGTGGAAGAGATGCCAGGCATCAGCCCGGATCTCGCTGTCCACAAACTCGCCGTGGATCCTTAAAAGAAGCCCATCCGGCAAAAGAAAAGAAACCACGGCGAAGAAAGAAGTCAGGCGGCAGCTGCTGAAGTAAAAAAGCTGTTAGATGCCAAGTTCATTCGGCCGTGTAATTTTCCTGAGTGGGTAGCTAACGTTGTGTTAGTAAAAAAGCCGAATGGAACTTGGCGGATGTGTGTTGACTACACAGACCTCAACAAGGCATGTCCAAAGGAAAGCTATCCATTGCCTAAGATCGACAGTCTGGTCGACTCAACAGTCGAACATGCCCTGATGAGTTTCATGGACGCCTATTCAGGTTTCCATCAGATTTCCCTGTGGAAAAAAGATCAAGAAAAGACGGCATTCGTCACTGATCAGGGGTTGTTCTGTTATACGGTGATGCCGTTTGGTTTGAAGAATGCGCCTGCTACCTTCCTATGAATGATAAATACGATCTTCATTAATCAAATCGGAAGGAATGTAGAGCCGTACATCGATGACATGATAGTCAAATCCAAACAACAGGCGGATCACCTTGCTGATCTCCGAGAAACATTCGCCACACTCAGGCGGCACAAGGTCATGCTTAACCCAAAAAAGTGTGTCTTTGGTGTTGAGTCTGGGAAGTTTCTCGGATTTTTGATTGACCAAAGGGAAATAGAGGCCAACCCTGAGAAAATACAGGCGGTGATCGACATGCAGTCGCCCCGTACTGTGAAGGAAGCGCAAAAACTAACAGGTTGCCTGGCGGCCTTGGGGAGATTCCTCAGTCGGTCAGGCGACAAGTGCCTCTACTTTTTCCAAACAATCAAAAAGAAGACAAACTTTGAATGGGGGGATGACTCATTTTCACTCTTTGCCGAGGCTTGTTAGCCCTCTGTCCAAAGAGACGCTCTTCATGTACTTGGCCGTCTCCGATCATGCCCTCAGCGCTGTTCTCCTAGCTGAAAGAGACGGCACTCAGCTCCCGGTCTATTTCATCAGCCATGTTCTCAGGAACGCTGAGCTTCGGTACCCCATGGTTGAAAATTTTGGTCTCGCCCTTTACATGGCCATCAAGAAATTGAAACCCTACTTTTTGGCACATGCGGTAGTGGTCTATACTGACCAGCCGATCAAGCGGCCACTCACAACCTTGGAGTCTTCTAGACGAATGCTCAAATGGGCGATTGAAATGCAAGGACTAAAAATAACTTACGAACCAAGGAAGGCAATAAAGGGACAAGCTTTCGCTGACTTTATTGTCGAAATGACAAGGCCGGTTGTTCCGGACAATACAGACCAGGTTTGGAAAGTGTATGTGGATGGGAGCTCCACTGTGAACGGCTGTGGTGCAGGGATTATCTGTCAGTCTCCTGAAGGAGATAAGTACGAATACGCACTACGGTTCAAGTTTCAGGTCTCTAACAATGAGGCCGAGTATGAGGCCCTGCTGGCCGGCATCCGGTACTGCAAGGTGGCAGGGGCAAAGAAGATATCCGCTTGCTCTTATTCTCAACTGGTCGTACTCCAGGTTAATGGAACATACGAGGCCACTCATCCGGCCATGATAAAATATTTGTAGGCGGTCAAGAGTGAAGTTGGGTCACTTGAAGAATTCCATCTAACCCAAGTGCCCAGGTCTTCAAACAATCAGGCGGATGCTCTGTCCAAGCTGGCGTCATCCGCCTCCTGTAAAACGCCTTGGTCAGTTTTCTGGGAGGTCATGGAAAAAAGAAGTATATCTGAGGAAGACCCCATTGGAATTCTTTACCGAAGCTCAACCTGGATGGACAACATCCGGGCCTATCTTGCAGACGGCACGCTCCCTCACTCACCACAGGAGGCGGCTGTTCTGAAAAAGCGAGCAGCTAACTTCGAGTTGCGACAAGGAGAACTCTTCAGGGCTGGCTTTTTGAAACCCCTGTTGAAGTGTGTTACCCCTGAAAAGGGTAAGGAAGTCCTCGAAGAGTTGCATTTGGGATTCTACGCCTCCCATATAGGCGGCAGATCCCTCGCGCCCAAGGCTAGGCGGCTTTACTTCTGGCCAACCCTGGAGTCGGATTCCATGGAAATGGTGAAAAAATGTGACAAGTGCCAAAAGTTTGGCAAGCTCATCCGTCGTCCGGCTACAGACCTGACGGCCATCCACAGCCCAATACCCTTTGCCAAATGGGGCATGGACATTCTTGGACCATATACGATTGCACCAGGCGGCAAGCGCTATATATTGGTGGCTGTGGATTACTTTACCAAGTGGGTAGAGGCGGAGGCAGTCAAAAACATCAAGACTAAAGACGTCATTTCCTTCATCTGGAGGAATATAATCACTCGTTTCGGGGTGCCCATGTCTATAGTTTTTGACAATGGTCCTCAATTTGAGACGCCTCAACTCAAGACTTGGCTAGGAAACCAGGGGGTCTCAAGTTTCTTTGCATCAGTCGGCCGGCCGCAAGCAAACGGTCAGGTCGAAGCCTTCAATAAGTTAATCTCAGACGGGATTAAAAAGAAAATTGAGCGGGTTGGTGGCCTTTGGGCGGATGAATTACCACACGTCCTCTGGTCCATCAGAACGACTGCTAAAGGGGCAACTGGAGAAACCCCATTCCTTATGGTGTATGGAGCAGAAGCTGTTCTGCCCATTGAGCACTATGAGCCGACTCTTCGAATCATGTTGTGTGATGAAGAGGCGAACTGGGAGGCCATGCGCCTAGCATTGGACTCACTACCAGAGCACAGGGGCAATGCTGCCTTGCGCCATGAGATATACCGTCTGAGAATGACTCGGGCTTACAACAAAAAAGTACACAAACGTCCTCTCAAAGTGGGGGATTTTGTGCTACGGAAAATGGAGGCAGTCGGTAGGGCGAATGAACAGGGAAAGCTAACCCCAAATTGGGAAGGCCCCTACCAAATCTATGAGGAAGTAAGAGACGGCACCTACCGCCTGGAGAACCCAGACGGCAGGAAGTTGCCCAGAACTTGGAATGTAGACAACTTGAAAAAGTACTACTTCTAAGTACGAATGTAAAGACCTCAATTTTGTAATCTCAAGTTTTGTTAATGAGAATATGCCTTCAGTCTCCAACTTGTCTTTTTATCTAAATTTTTAAGTGTCGCCTGTACCAAATACAGACGGCCAATATGTTTGGAAAGCGTCTGTCCCAACAGTAGACGCCCCAATCCCTCTAAAGGAGCCGATTGTTTCAGAACAGTCGTTCCTACGAAATTCATTAAGTTTATACCAACACTTGACGAATATTTACTTGATCATTTAGGAGGCCTAAGGCCAGATAAAATCATGATGAGGCCCATGGTTGGATGTTAATAAACAAAAAGAGACCGAATGGTCACAGTCTGCTCCAACATGAGTATGACCGTCTGCTCCAACATGAGTCAGATCACCGGCGACGTCCATTCGGGCGAATTCGTCGAGGAGAAGCATCTCCCATTTGGGTGGCACATTGCTCTACGAATATATCAAGCGGCCCTACCGAATGTTAAGGCAACATTCGCAGTCGTTTGTTTTAATCGAAAGTGAAATCTAAAAGACCCGAATTTTCTCTGTCCTAGCGCAGTTCAGAAATGGTCACTGTTTCATAAGTAGAGGCTAAGCGAGGCATGAAGTCGGATGCGCCTGTTATTGCTCAGGGTCAAAACAGGCGGAATATTTGATTAATACACGAGTTAAGTTAACTACTTAGCACTTATTGAGGCTATTGGCTGGATGACGCCTGATCCTTGCCTATAGGGCAAGACAGGCGGACAATTATTTTTAAAGAAAATTGGTTAAGTTACAAACTTAGCATTTAATCTCAAAGAGGCCTATGGCCGAAGGCGTCTGTTTTTGCTTATGGGGCAGAACAGGCGGAGATTTCCCCTTAGCAAATTAGCTAAGTTGAAAATTTGAGTTTAGTTCGAGCCAATGGCCGAATGAACACTTATGTTTGCCAATTCTGGATGGACGTCTGCCGCGTGGTTTGGGGCAATCACCATAGTGATTGATTGACTTAGAAACCATAAATACTCTTCTAAGTATCAACAATTTCTAAGTCAATCAATCCAATAAACCAAAACCACTCGACATTCGTCCAGGGGCAAGAACATTCGCATGCTATACAGGTTATAATACTTAGCCAAAAACATGCAATGAAAAATTCAAAAATTTCAAAGGACAGAATATGGATAACTTCAGCCAAATGGCCGAATGATTCAAATTAAAAAAGACCAATCGTCACCAGACGATTGGTTAAGATTGTTATCTGGCAAATCCAGAAAGATTGTCAAATTAGCCGACCCCTCGGTTGGTAAAAATACAAATACTCGGCACGCAGGCCGGAAAAACAAAGTACTTGGCCATTCGGCCGCAGAAACAGAAAAAATAAAAAGCTTAAGTGATCAGGGGAGAGCCTCTTCATTGGCAGCCGACCTGTTGTCCTTCGGCTGCTCTTCAACATTTTTCTCTTGCTCCTCCGCCTGATCCTCCTCCTCACCACCAGAGGACGACTCCCCAGAAGAGTCGGACCCACAGCTTTCCTCGGCCGCAGCATTCTCAGCCTCTTCAATAAGACGAGCGTCGAATGCTTTGCTGGCTTCATCAAACTTGGATTTCCAAATCTGATAGTCTAAGTCCGGCTGCACAGCCGCCCAAGTGTCCCGCATGATGGCATCATAATCTCTCATCATTTGCTTAACAAGAGCCTCTCTCTCTTGCTCAGCCACGCACTCAAACTTGGACTTCAGCTGGTGCTCCTGGTTGCTGAGGCGCTGCTCCAGGCGGCCCACCTTCTGCTTGGCTCTCTCGGCCTCTTCTTTGGCATCTTGAAGAGGCTCGAGCTTCTCCTTAAGATTTGTAATTTCTTTCTTAAGGGAAGTGATGCACAGGCTGGCCGAGTCCAGGTCCTTCTTCACCTGCATGTTGGCTTCCGCCTGCGAATACATCATATCAAGCATCAGATACTCATTCTGAGCAATATCAAATTGAGCTCGATCCAAGGCGGACTCGACCCGAGCTTTAGAGACTGTTACCTCTTTCGATTTCTCCTTGAGGGGTTGCCTGAGCCCTTGGACGCGCAGCATGGCCTGCAAAAATAGCCGAATGGTTAAAACCAGGCGGATAAAGACTTGAGGAAAAAAAAAATTGCTTAAGTTAAGACTCATACCTCGCAGAGGTTCCCCAAGATGCCATCCAAGTCCAGGGTGCCGACTCCTCTGACAGACGCCTTGTCGTCAGGATCAACCGCCCTCAGCATGGACTTGGCCATCTGGATTACAGTCGGCCTCTACACAGGAACTAAGAAGGAAAGAAAGTTGGAAAAATGACACAAGTGTATCTAAATGGAAGAACAATAAAGACAAATGGTTTTTACCGTCGTCCTTCGGTTCCTCCTCTGTCCCCAGACTCCTCTTCTCTTCTGCTGAGCCGACAACAGCAGTGGGTTGCTTGAAGCCACCCTTCGATGCCCTCTGGGCATCCGGTTTGCTGATCTCCTTTTCAGCTTCGAGAGAAAAGACGTCTGGGCCCTTCTTGGGCTTATGAGCAATGTGCTTCCGGCCGCCCTTGCCGGATGCGCTCACATCACCCGCCCTTGTCTTATGGACCTTAGGGTCGGACGGTTTTGAAGGAGATTTGGAAGGCGTACCCTACATCAACGCAAGATAAATGCCAATTAGAAATCATTCGGGCAAATTTAATATTGGTCAGAAATGAAAGTATAACAATCTCCTACCTTGGAGGTGCCGCCAGTTTTCTGCTCATCCACTTTGGTGTGGGTGGTTGCTTCTGCCCTGTTTAGGACATTCGACCTGTATCGAGCAGCAGATACAGCCGGCTTCCTTGTGGCCGAGAGCATCTCCATTGCTTTGTCTGCACAAAGGAACAAGTGTTAGCACCATTAAAAAGGTACTGAAAAGCAAAAGTAAATTGCATATAAAACAGACGGCCGACTACCTCTCGGCATTTCAGAACTTAGCCCACAAGCGGCTAAGAATGTTCCTTCTTCAAACCACTTGTACAAAGGGAGATAGCATTGAGTGGTGACCTCCTTGTCCCCCTCATCATTCGTCCACACGGACACGGTAAACAACCCCGCGTCCATGATCTCCTCCTTTGCCCGCCTGGGAATAGGCGACAATGCGCTCCTGCCTGCTAGGAGAGGTGGATCCTTATTCCTCCAGTCTTGACTATATAAAACTTAGTCCTCCAGTCTTTCCACTTGTTCTCTTTGCCAATAGCCATCATGTACCCCTTGCAAGTGGTCAAGGTGTACCAGCCCTCACCGCCCCTAGCAGGCGCCCTGGTCAGATAGTGCATGTGGGCTAACGCTTCAAAGCTTGCCTCCACCTGCAACATCTCACAGGCGGCAACGTACCCCAGAATATTGATGCAGGAGTTGGGTACAAGTTGCCAGATACCCAGTTGGTATCCGTCCAAGATCCTCTCCACGGCCGGATGGAGAGGGAAGCGGAGGCCAGCCTGGAAGGCCGCTTCATAGCAGCCGAATGCTTTGTCCTGATAGCTGGCCAGACTCGGCCAGGTTATGGTGTCGCCCTCGTTAGGGACCGACAAAGTTTAGCCATAGCCTAGGAAGACCTTGCGCCTAAAATTGGCAAGGCCGGATGCCATGGCGCTCCGCCTGCCTGGCGGAACATGCTGATAGTAGGGGCTCTCTCCAAGCGCCTGGAAGCGCTCGGCTCGGCCCAGCTTTCCCCCCTGTTCACTGCCAGATACTCTCTGGCAGAATCTATATTTGATCTAGCCTCCTCTGAAGTTACGGAGGCATTCTCTGAAGAAGATGACGAGGCTGACTCGTCATCTGAGCTAGGGGACCGCCGACTGGTGCCAGCGGGGTCCTCCCCTAGACTCTCTTCCAGCGCCTGTCCAGAAGGCCCGGGTTGATATTCTTCATCCGCCTCCCCCAGGATTCCATCACTGGGAGTTCCACTAGATGTGGGCGAATGGTAATAGGGGGGGGGGTAGGAGGATGATAAGAAGGGCTGTCAGGATGTTCCGACAGCTCACTTCGAGGCACTATTATTGAGCCGTCTGAATAAACAGTCGACCCATCCGAATGGTAGAAAACTCTATCGGAGCTACACTGCCTTGCTGTTCATTTAGTTCTGGCCATAGTGTCCTGTACAGACACGGAAACGGTCGGATTCGGAGAAGTTCGCAAAGCAGGGTCGTTGGCCAAGCATTCGGCACTTCTAGTTCTAGATTCAGCCGTCCCCGGTGACCGGCTGATCACTATCCTACGCCGTGCCGCATGCAATTGGGGAGCCATTTTTCGAAAACCAAGAAAAAATGAAGAGTAAATGAAAAAATAGGCGTTACCTTTAGAAGAAGGGTGAAAGACGCTTGGTGTGCTGAAGAACAGTCGGACAATTGGCCGAGTGTCGGATGTTTGAAAAGTTAAAACACTTTGGGAATTTTGAGATTCTCTAAGGTAAAAAGTCCAAGATTCTCCAGAGATTCGCAAAGGTGTGAATCTAAGGGGGGGTCAAACCTCACTATTTATAGGGGGGTAAAACCCTAATTTTTCCCCCTAGTAATTTTTGAATCTGACCACTCAGATACCGACACCTATCACAGGAGTCACGTGCAATGCACGTGACCCTTGTGAGGGGAAAATGATTTGGGTATTTTATACCCGGCCATATGGCCCAATCAGAAAGCGCCACGTGTCCTCCATATAGGTGCCATTTGGACCTATGGAATGATGACATGTGGAGGGTGGACTCTTCTCCGTCCTACGTGGACTGAAGGGCCAGCAGGGACCATTCAGGTGGCGACACGTGTCACTCAAAAGGCGCTTCCGAATCCTTTTGGGCACAGTGACACGTGTCACTCAGGCGATTGGCCTTGGGATGGCAGCCTTCTAAAGGCCCAAATCCCGAGGCGCCGCAAAATGGCGTGACCTAATTCCTTGGTCACCAAGATCCTAGGTGGGGCACACTTTTGAAAAGGACCCTATAAATAGGGATAATATGGCATTTATGACGGACACAGAAAAAAGGAGGGAGAATATACACGCAATACGAGACAACACGTCACTTACCACAGAGCTGTCGTTTTCAAGGAACACACAACACTTTACCTGAGCTTGGAATCCAAGCAGATAAACTTTACTTCCGCACGTTTTATTACCGAACGTTTACTAACTTAATCTTCGGAGGCGGACCACCGACCATCCGGCGGTCCGTTTGCTTTGCAGGTACAGGCATCCTCAGTCGAATCCAGTTTCAGTGTTGTAACTCTCCCAAGGGACAAAATCCCTCGACACAACTTCTCAAATCAATTTTAGAGAACACTTTAGAACCATGCAAATCATCAAGTAAATCATTCAACCTTGGAATAGGAAACTGGTACTTGATAGTGATTTTATTGATTGACCTACTATCAACACACATTCTCCATTCTCCATTCTTCTTAGGCACAATCAAAGTAGGACAAGCACATGGACTAAGAGACTTACGAATAAGACCCTTGGACAGTAATTCTTCCACTTGCCTCCTAATCTCTTCGGTTTCTTTTGGAGTGGTTCTATAGGCTGGTTTGTTTGGGAGCATTGATTTGGGAACAATATCAATTTTGTGTTGTATGTCACGTTTTGGGGGTAGGCCATGGGGAATGTCTTCGGGGAAAACATGGGAAAAAGTTTTGAGAAGAGGGGTGAGGAGTAGGTGTTGTTCTTCTTGTGACGGTTGGGAAAGGGTATCAAGTTGGCTTAAAATGAATTGTTTGTGAGCTTTATACTCATGAAATTTTGATTTTATGAGAGTGGTAAGGGAAGTGGGGGGTGTGGAAGTGGGGTGGCCGTTTTTGAGGTTTAGAGGGGTAAGGAGTATTTTCTGACCATCCTTAGTGAAGGAATATGTGTTTTTATACCCATCATGCATCACACGCCTATCAAATAGCCAAGGTCTACCAAGTAAAATATGACATGCATCCATAGGTATAACATCACACCATAATTCTTCCTCATAAGTTTTACCAATGCTAAATGATAACAAGACTTGTTGTGTTACTTTAATCCCTTTACCATGATTTAGCCATTGAATCACATAAGGTTTAGGGTGAGGGACGGTTTTTATTTTCAGCTTGTCTACCATTACTTGGGAAGCTACATTGGTACAACTACCTCCATCAATAATTAAGGTACATACCTTACCACCAATGGTGCAACGAGTGTGAAAGATTGCCTCACGTTGCAAGCTCCCTTCTTTGCCTATCATATTTCTTAGTGTACGTCGAACCACTAAGCATTCTCCTTCATCCAGTCCAAGACACGCATACTCATCATTCTCCTCAAGGTTGCTGTCCACTTCAATTTCTAATTCGTCCTCCTCTTCATGCTCTATCAAAGTGACAATCTTTTTATTTGGACAATCACTAGCCAAATGTCCAAGGCCTTGACACCTAAAACATCTTTTTTTGGCTGGTTTTGGGTTGGAATTTTGGGTGTTTTGTGAAGGTGGTTTAGAAGTAGGCTGATTGGATGTGGGTTTGAAAGGTGGGAAATTGGATGTTTGCCTTTTTTTGGGAAATGAGGTTTGAGATGCAAAACGTGATGATTCACTTTTGCCTCTTGCTTTTTGTTGCTGCTCAATCTTATGTGCTAAGATAATAAGCTCTTTAAGGGTGGTGTAAGGGTGTAGCTCGGCCACATAGCTATTTTTGGATCAAGTCCTCCCAAAAAGCGCACCAATGTTTGAGGTTCATCTTCCTCTACTCCACATTTCATGACAAATCCTTCAAATTCCCTAGCATATTCTTCTACTGATTTTGTACCTTGTTTGAGGTTGTGGAACTTGGAAAAGTTTTCTTGAAAATAGTATGTGGGAAGAAACTTTTGTTTCAGCATCTTTTTCATCTTGGTCCACGATCTCACTTTCTCTTTGCTTGCCTTTCCCTTTTGGCACACAGACTAGCCCACCAAGTTGAGGCATATTTTCTTAACTTCAAGGCTACAATCTTCACCTTTTTTTTCTTCCGGTGTTTGCTTGTAATCAAACACTCTCTCCACCGTTCTAAGCCATTCTACAAACTCATCAACATCGAGTTTGCCATCATACTCCGGGATGTCAGCCTTAATGTCATTGTTAGGCCGTGACCTTTCTCTTTCATGAAAAGGCCTATCATTGTGATTGAAATTAGATTCACTCAATTCTTCATCACTATGGTTGGGTGAGCCCTCTTTTTGATGGCGCAACTTAGTAGAAAGATCTTTTAACTAATCTTGCAAATATTGCATTCGTTGCTCCATATCTTCTTTCTCTTGTGCAACCTTATTGACATATTCTTGCCAATTAGGGGGTGGAACGTCGGACATGGTTTGTGTTTGGGGTATGTGTTTGGGTTTGTGTTTGGGGTATGTGTTTGGGTATTTGTTTTAGTAGACCCCCTCCTTCTAGCGCCAAATGTTGTATATTTGGAGTAACACTCGAAATACACAAGGGATAAACCAAGAGATAGTTAAGGCTAAGAACCAATGGCTTCTTAGATAAAGTCACACCACTAAGAAACTGTTTGGATTCCTAAGATCACAAGCCAACTAGTAGCGTAAACTAGCTAACTAAGCAAAGGAAACGAAATTCCAAATCAAAGAATTTCAGGTTTTGTTTCTAATCCATGAAACGAATGTAAGACTAGTTTTTTTGTTTGAATAATCTGATTTTTTTCATTCACATTTGCTTGCTATTTATAGTAAACAAGCATCCTTAAGTACAAGCTAACTTAAGTGGTTGTTCAGCTCACTTGTTACACGCCTAAGCTAAAGCTAAGTACAAATCAGCTTTTTGTTGTCTATATACATTAATAAAAGAAGCCTTATTTAACTAGATACATCAAAGAGAAAATGGTGGTTTATAACCTCCAAATTAAGGCTGAAATAAAATCAGAATTAAGAGAGTGTAACTCCCCTTAATTCACGCCCATCCAAGCAGCAAGTTGGAGATGTATTTCCTCCAATATTCATGCCCAAATTCAAACATCAAAGAAGTGTAACTCCTCCTTGGTTCAAGCCTTGAAATTAGCTTGAATGTATGTGGACAAGGGTGTACTTGGACGCCCTTTAGTTGCTCCAAAGCTGACTAAATTAAACAGCCAATTGAAGGCTGAAATTAAGGCATTAGAGGCTCCAATGTTGACTGATATCAACGACCACTTGAAGGCTGAAGTTAAGGCTTGTAATTCCTCTTTGAAAACTTATTATCACTCCCAAGTCAAAGCATTGAAATTCCTTGTAAAGGAATTTTGGATTCCAAGCTTAAATGGCTGCCATTTTGATGTATCTTTGCACTTGTACTTTTGTGTGAATGTGACAATATTTTTCGAACTAAAATCAGCTAAAAAAAACTAAGAAAAATATTACTAATTTGCAAACTTAAAAAATGACTAAAGTTTAAAATTTATTCAAAGCATAAAATGAACTAGAATAAACTAGTTAATAAGAACAACAAGAAATTCAAGGGGTTGAATATCTTGCTGCCCAAGGATAGAATGCTTAGCACCAATACATGATGCTACATCTTGAACCAAAGAAATGTCCATAACCAAGTTGTTAGGCTTGGCTACAACACTCAGCCCGCAGGCGGACAAGACGCACTCGTCCTTGAAGAAGTCCGGATGGGGAATCCAGTTTTTGGGAACTATGATGTGAGTCCAATCCCCCATGGGCTCAGTTGTTGTTTCAAAAAATCCCGGCTCCATTATTTGCTCCCGGGCCTTAGTAGATAACGCCGGGAGAGGGCATTTACGTCCAAGAAGAGCCGGCTCAGTATTGTACCGGCGCAGTGTCCAGTTGTGTCTTAAGGTGGGGGAAGAAACCAAATAAAACTTGTCCTTCCACCCGGACCATTTGGACACTTTGTCCAAAGTCATCAGGTATTGGGGCAAGGTAGTCAGAGTATACCATGCCCCATGGCCGCCTGGGGCCTTGCTCAAGTAGTGCATATGAGCGAAGGCGGAAAAGCTGGGGTTTATATTTTGAAACTCGCAGGCGGCAATGTAACTAAGAATATTAACCCACGAATTGGGGGTGAGCTGCCAAACCCATACATCGTACCCCTTAAGAATTTTCCTAATTCCGGGGTGGAGGGGGAACCAGAGGTCGGCTTCGATAACCGCCTCGTAGCAGATGAAGTAGTCGTTTGCATGGTCAATATCATCGCCCTAGGTCATTACGGCGTCAGCCGGAGGAACGATAATCTCCCAGCCCCTTCCAAAGGGGTGCTTTTCCTTGAAGGCCCTGAATCCGCTATTGAGGAGGGCGATGTTACCCAGCAGCATCCGGGTCCTTTTAGGGTTGGGGTTGTCGCCAACCTTAGGCGGCTGCTAATAGTCAGCCGCAAAATTGTCTTGGTTAGAGCCGGAAGATTCGGCCCTTGACCCTTCGCCGACCACAGCGTTGCCGGCTTCATTAGAGGAGGCGGTACCCTCGCCGCCTACCTCTCGTACCCCGGAGCTCCCGGAAGTAGATGGAGCCTCTTCGTCAGATCCGCTCTCCACCCAATCCCTCTGTTCCCCGTCTGGGAAAACCTTATCGGCTGGCACTCTCATAGTGCGCCGGCTCTTACACCGTCTGGCCATTTGTTTTGTTCTGGCCATTGTGTCCTGCACATACACAGAGAGGAAGGATTTCGGAGATGAGCATATTGGTTCCGACTGTCCAGAAAAGGCACCCCCTGTTCTAGACTCAGCCGTTCCGGGGGATTGGCTGAGTGTCTTAGGCAGTGCCGAGTGAGAGGATTAAGAACTCATTTATATTCTCTAAAAAGCTAGGTATACAGGCGGAGAAAAAATGATATACAAATTGAAAGGGAGGAAAGCTAAAATGGTACAGGCGATTACCTCGCTTTTACTCTGAAAAATCTGAAAACCGCTACATCCGGTAAACCGGTGTTGAACTGCTAGCACACGGAAGCTTGAACTTATTGTGATGCAGACAGAAGCAGAGAATCTCTCTCTAGAATCTCTCTTTTTCTCTCTCTAAAAAGTCAAATGTGAATGTAAGGTGAGAAAAAGGGGGGGGGGGTAACTTTCTATTTATAGAAAGTGAAAGCGGGGGGAAATTTTTGATTTGAAATTCAAAAATTTTACCCGTTACTGTTCACCTATGAAAGGTGGATACGTGTCACAAGCCCAACGTGATATGCACGTGCGACCTGTGAGGGGAAAATGTTTAGGGTATTTATACCCTAGACACGTGGACCAATGAGAGGACGCCACGTGTCGAGCTCAGGATGGCCCATATGGATCAACATCCTCTTGAAACTTGGCGCCCTCTGATATGTCTCTGAAATTTAGGTCAAATGACCTAGATAGGGGCACGTTCTCCAAGGACCCTACAAATAGGGAGACATTTCCCCACTTTGGGGACAGATTCAATCATTTATTACACCTACATTCTCTCACATCAGAGAAAGACCTAAGCTTGGAATCCGAGCATATACCCACCTAAATTTCCGTTTTCTTTATTCCCTTTCAAGTTACTAACTTGACTGTCGGAGGCGGAGCTCCAATCACCCGGAGTCTCCGTTATTTTGCAGGTACAGCTCAGCCGGATCAGACTTCGTGACGTAACTCTCCCAAGGGACAAAAAACACCCAAAACACCTCCCCCACCATGGTATTGGTTATCATAACCATCACCCATTCGATTCCAATCACGGTTTCCACCTTGATTCCAATTCCCCATTTGATTGGAGTTTGGCCTTAAGTTCCCTACATTCCCCATTCTAGGAGCAAAATTCATAGCATTGAAATTTTCCATATTATCATCATGTTCATGGGAAAGGGGTTGAACTTCACAAGCATATACACAATGGGAGGTATCATGATCATAGGTTTCACAATTATAACAAAACATGCATCCTTGGGGCATTGTATTGTAAGAAGAAGAGGAGGAAGTATCTATACCATTGCCTCCCTTGGTTGAAGGGGAGGTATTACCATGAGGATTGGACCTTTCTATCATCAATTCATCAATTCATCCAATGGCCGGATGGTTGCTTATTTTATAAAACTGCCTGTCCCAACATGGACAAAGGTGTCCGGCGACACCCTTTCGGGTGCAATCGTGGCAGAGAACAGACTATTCGTGGGTTCTATGTACCAACGCAGATGGTGAAAATTAAAAGACCAAATTGGTCAGCTCATAGCCGTCTGACTAGAATAATCTAAAGAACGATTAAGTTACCGAAAACCAGATGCCCTAAGGCATCAGTCGGTCATCGGCTGAAGTTCTTACTTAGGTTATTTATTCCAAAGTTGCACTTACTCCCCCTATTGGGGCAAAAGATTGTGTAATGGCTACGCGTTAACCCCAGACGGAATACAACCGCCTGGGCAAGAAGCTCAAAGCACCCGTTCTAATGGCAGGCTGTGCACTTGGTTTGGGGCAATCGCCATTGTGATTGATTGGCCTAAAAACACTCCATAGTTCTCCTAGTATCAAGTGTTTTCAAGCAAATCAATCAATTTGAAATAAAACAAACCACACAGCCGCCCAGGGGCAAGAGCACCCGGATTGCAAATTGCCACATGATTTTTTAAGTTAGGCAAAATATTAAAGAATTGCAAGGCAAAATATTAAAGAATTGCAAGGCAAAATATTAAAGAATTGTAAGCATACGCAAAAAATTTCAAATTGAAAAACTCATAACGCAAACATATATAAATACCGACTGGGTCGGAATGCCTCATTAATATTTAAAATGGCGCAAAGGCCAGAACAAGTGTTAACCGGATACTTCCGGTGAAGAAAGAAATAAATAAAATGTTAACCCAACTCCTTAGTTGGTAAAGATACAACAATACACGGCATACAAGCCAGTAGAGAACCAAAATGGCATACTGCCGCAGAAAGAAGAGAGGCCCGCCTAAGGCTGAGGTGGTTGCTGCTCCGGCTGAGTTTGACTGGCCTGGCCCTCGTTATGCTCATCCGCCGGCTCCTCGTTGTCAGAGACTTCATATCCCTGCTTAGCAGCCCAATCTTTGAAGCGAGGCGGTGGAGCATCACCCAGTAGCTGGGCATCATACACCTCAGTGGCGTAATCATACCTTAGCTTACAGACCTCAAAGTCTATTTCTGGGTAAAGGAGGCTCCAGGTGATCTTCAATCGGGCCAGGTTGTCGCGCTCATTCTCCTCTGTTAGCCGTTTTTGCTCTAGGGCAAGCTCGTCCGCCTGCTTATTTCGCAGATTGACAAGCTCAACCCCCAGGCGGTTAACGTCTGCTCGGAGTTGGGCATTTTCCTTATCAGCATCTTCTAATGCCTTGAGATCTGATTTGGCATCCTTCAGTTGCTTATCAAGGTCATCAGCCCGGCTGTTTGCAACCGTCAAACTCCGGATCAGCTCCTCCTGTTTCAACTCTACTGCTTTAATCTTTAAATTACACATATAATCAGTATATTCAGCAGAGTTGAGGTTTTCAAGGGCCCTCCGTTTGGCGTCATTTACCTCTTCATGTTTCCGCCTGAAGGGGCCCCGGAGGCCGTCCACTCTCAGCATCACCTGAGACAAGAGCAGCCGGTTTATGAGTTACTTGGCAGAATTAAAGATAAAAGATATCAAGGTTGTGGGATTTATTACCTCAGCCAGTTGGCCCATTATCCGGTCGAAGTCCACGACCTGCAGATCAGGCACAGAGTTCTTCTCAGACATGGTGAGGGTCCTCACCATCTGTTTTGCAAAACCCGCAAGATCCGGCTTGTCAGAAGTCAGATCAGCATCAAAAGTAGTATTCTGTGAGATAGAGGCAGCGTAGTCGGCATTCATCCGTTGCCGGCTGCTGACTGACCCTTTAGAGGGATCAACCTTGGTCTTGATTCTCATGAAATCAAGTGGCCAAGGTATTTCAATACGTCCCTTACCTTGGGCTTCCGGATGGGTCTCCGGCTTCTGCTCCTCCCCAGGCATTGTCGCACCGCCTGCAACATTAGGTGGCTCGCCACCCTTCGATGCCGTAGAGACATCCGGCGCTTTCTGCTGCGTGCGTTCCGAGCTTTCGCTCAGTTTTCTCAGCGCAGCAGGCGATTTGCCCCCAGTCGTTGGACGACCGGATTGGGCAGATGATTGTTTCTAGGGTTGAGGAGGGTCCTTCCTGGCGGCTTTCGCAGCCGGAGTTTTCTCCAGATCGTCTCCTTGCCTTTTGAGCAGCTTGGAGAAAGATCGTGGAATCTTCTTGACGGACTCCTGAGAAATAAACAAAGGGTAAGTATACCCAACAGGCAAATTGAAAAAAAAAATGCAAATACATCATGTCAGGCGGTCTTACCCCGCCTTTTTTAAATTCTTTCGCTTCAACGGCTGCCTTCTTGGCAAGCGCAGCCTCCTTGCACAGCAGCGCCGCAGACTTAGCCGGAGTCTTCGCCGGATCGACCATTCTCAGGGCGTCGTCTGCAAGAATAGGAATTTATGGTTAGAAAAATTATGGCAAGTTTGCAATTAAAGTAAAATAACAATCAGTCCGGATGAGAAGTATTCTACCCCTGGGAAACTTAGTACTCAGCCCGCAGGCGAACAAGAAGCACTCGTCCTTAAAGAAGTCCGGATGGGGAATCCAATTTTTGGGAACTATGATGTGAGTCCCATCCCCCATGGGCTCAGTTGTTGTTTCAAAAAATCCCGGCTCCATTATTTGCTCCCGGGCCTTAGTAGATAACGCCGGGAGAGGGCATTTACGTCCAAGAAGAGCCGGCTAAGTATTGTACCGGCGCAGTGTCTGGTTGTGTCTTAAGGTGGAGGAAGAAACCAAATAAAACTTGTCCTTCCACCCGGACCATTTGGACACTTTGTCCAAAGTCATCAGGTATTGGGGCAAGGTAGTTAGATTATACCATGCCCCATGGCCGCCTAGGGCCTTGCTCAAGTAGTGCATATGAGCGAAGGCGGAAAAGCTGGGGTTTATATTTTGAAACTCGCAGGCGGCGATGTAACTAAGAATATTCACCCACGAATTGGGGGTGAGCTTGGAAACCCCTACATCGTACCCCTTAAGAATTTTCCTAATTGCGGGGTGGAGGGGGAACCAGAGGCCGGCTTCGATAACCGCCTCGTAGCAGATGAAGTAGTCATCTGCATGGTCAATATCATCGCCCTAGGTCATTACGGCGTTAGCCGGAGGAACGATAATCTCCCAGCCCCTTCCCAAGGGGTGCTTTTCCTTGAAGGCCCTGAATCCGCTATTGAGGAGGGCGATGTTACCCGGCAGCATCCGGGTCCTTTTAGGGTTGGGGTTGTCGCCGACTGCTGATAGTCAGCCGCAAAATTGTCTTGGTGAGAGCCGGATGATTCGGCCCTTGACCCTTCGCCGACCTCAGCGTTGTCGGCTTCATTAGAGAAGGCGGTACCCTCGCCGCCTACCTCTCGTACCCCGGAGCTCCCAGAAGTAGAGGGAGCGTCTTCGTCAGATCCGCTCTCCTCCCAATCCCTCTGTTCCCCGTCTGGGAAAACCTCATCGACTGGCACTCTCATAGTGCGTCGGCTCTTAGACCGTCTGGACGTTTGTTTCGTTCTGGCCATTGTGTTCTGCACAGACACAGAGAGGGAGGAATTCGGAGATGAGCATATTGGTTCCGACAGTCCAGAAAAGGCACCCCCTTTTCTAGACTTAGCCGTTCCGGGTGATAGGCTGAGTGTCCTAGGCAGTGCCGAGTGAGAGGATTAAGAACTCATTTATATTCTCTAAATACCTAGGTATACAGGCGGAGAAAAATGGAATACAAATTGAAAGGGAGGAAAGCTAAAGTGGTACAGGCGGTTACCTCGCTTTTACTATGAAAAATCTGAAAACCGCTACAGCCAGTAAACCGGGTGTTGAACTGCTAGCACACGGAAGCTTGAACTTATTGTGATGCAGACAGAAGCAGAGAATCTATCTCTAGAATCTCTCTTTTTCTCTCTCTAAAAAGTCAAATGTGAATGTAAGGTGAGAAAAAGGGGGGTAACTTTCTATTTATAGAAAGTGAAAGCGGGGGGAAATTTTTGATTTGAAATTAAAAAATTTTACCCGTTACTGTTCACCTATGAAAGGTGGACACGTGTCACAGGCCCCACGTGATATGCACGTGCGACCTGTGAGTGGCAAATGTTTAGGGTATTTATACCCTAGACACGTGGACCAATGAGAGGACGCCACGTGTCGAGCTCAGGATGGCCCATGTGGCTCAACATCCTCTTGACACTTGGCGCCCTTAGATAAGTCTCTGAAATGGCGGCCTTCAAGGGCCCAAATCTCTAGAAGCGTCGTTTTACGGCGCAGCGCACTGAAATTTAGGTCAAATGACCTAGATAGGAGCACGTTCTCCAAGGACCCTATAAAGAGGGAGATATTTCCCCACTTTGGGGACTGATTCAATCATTTATTACACCTGCATTCTCTCACATCAGAGAAAGACCTGAGCTTGGAATCCGAGCAGATACCCACCTAAATTTCCGTTCTCTTTATCCCCTTTCAAGTTACTAACTTGACCGTCGGAGGCGGAGCTCCAACCACCCGGAGTCTCCGTTATTTTGCAGGTACAGCTCAGCCGGATCAAACTTCGTGACGTAACTCTCCCAAGGGACAAAAAACACCCAAAACACCTCCCCCACCATGGTATTGGTTATCATAACCACCACCACTTCCGTTCCAATCACAGTTTCCACCTTGATTCCAATTCCCCGTTTGATTGGAGTTTGGCCTCAAGTTCCCTACATTCCCCATTCTAGGAGCAAAATTCATAGCATTGACATTTTCCATATTATCATCTTGTTCATGGGAAAGGGGTTGAACTTCACAAGCATATACACAATGGGAGGTATCATGATCATAGGTTTCACAATTATAACAAAACATGCATCCTTGGGGCATTGTATTGTAAGAAGAAGAGGAGGAAGTATCCATACCATTGCCTCCCTTGGTTGAAGGGGAGGTATTACCATGAGGATTGGACCTTTCTTTCATCAATTCATCCATTTGCTTGGTCATATTGGAGATTTGGGTAGAGAGGTTGTTGATTGCGTTGGCTTGCTCCAATGCATAAACACCCTTACTAGAAGTAGCATCCCTTTCTCCTTCATACCAATCATCATAGTGCTTTGCGGCCTCCTTTATAATACACTCCACTTCATCCTCTCCTTTGTTCCTGATTGGACCGCCGACCGCGGCGTCTAGGCTTGTTCTTCCTTTAGGTGTGAGACCTCCATAGAAAGTGTGAATGAGTTGATACTTGGGTATCCCATGGTGTGGGCATTGATGCTGAAGCTCTTTGTATCGTTCCCATGCCGCACTTAGAGACTCACCACTCTTTTAGCGAAAACCTTGAATCAAAGACCGAGCCTCGGCGGTTTTCCTATGGTTATAAAACCTCTTCAAGAAATCCGTAGTCACTTGGTCCCATGTTGTGAGAGAGTTAGGGGGCACCTACTTCTCTAGCCATTCTAGACCTCTCCCAATTAGTGAAAATGGAAACATCTTGAGGCGAATATATTCTTGAGTCACTCCATTGGCCTTTATTGTGTCACAATATTTCTCAAACTCTTTTAAGTGCTCATGTGGACTCTCAAACTTTCAACCCGAGAATTGTTTCCTCTCAATCAAAGCAATCAAATTAGGCCTGATCTCGAAATTGTTGGCTTGAGTAGTAGGAGTTAGGATCCCACTTTGTGCTCTAAAGGCTTCGGGAGCCCCAAGACGACTTAAAGGCGTATTCTCTCCCATCTTAGGACTTTCTTCACTTTCGAACTTATAGGTTAAGAAAGGGTTGATTTCCGGACTCGATGATGAATTAGGGCTATCTAATTCTTCACTTGAGGGTGACGAGGGTGGAGTATCTTCTAATTCTCTTACTCCTCTCGTCGGGGTGTGAGAATTTCCACTCCTTGCTCTTGCTTCTCTTCGAAGTAGGGACAAAGACCTCTCTAGCTCTAGATCGATGGGAATCAAATATCTTGAGCGAGTTCGTCCTCTGTTCATACAACAAAGCTAAGAAGAACGTAAGCACTGGCAAGTAACAAAAGTATCTAACACTAACAAATAAAAGATGAGATAGTCTCAAACAAGCAATGAAATAGCAATAGAACCCGTCTCCACGGCAACGGCGCCAATTTGATAAAGGAATAATTGCGTAGTTAGACAACTACGCCTAAATCAAATACAATTTATAACACTCGACTTATCTTAATACAAGTATATGGCAAGAAGAGGGGTCGAACCACAGGGAGAAGCACATAAACACCGCATTCATCACTAGACTTTAAGCTATCTCGGGACAAAGGATAGGAATAACTAAGAGATTAAACTATAGATAAAACGAGTTAAAATCAATATAACTAAACACCAAGGGAGATGGGTAGATGTAGATGTCGCTTGATCATGCAATAACATAAAAGCAAATCAATAGCGAACTAAACATGCATGAATATCGATATAAGGTTCAATCTAACCGCCTTCCGGGGTTAATCGGTTTCTCCTAACATAGCCTCTATGTTTCCACACTAGAACCATATATTAGGAGGTGCAATCAAAGAACAATCAATAGTAATGAATCTTAACTAAGTCAACTTCCGTTCCTTATTAGCAAATATTCACCTTTAATTAACTAACAATGTGCACTTGCAAGAAGATCAAAGAATATCAAGCATGTAAAGATTTTAATCACAATTAACTTAATCCCAATATTATAAGCATGAACAATTAGCAACTACACCATCCCCACACCCTTGGCTAAGTGACTACTCAAAAATCATGTTGAAAACAATATCAATCACCAAATCAATAAGCATGAACATGATTAATAAGCAAAGAAGGAAAATCAAAGTAAACAAGCAAAATTAAATGCAAAAGTAAAGAGAAAGAGTAAGAGATTGCTCATTAATTGAAGTTGAAGATCTACAAAAGATTAAACAAGCTTCTTCTTCAAAATCCAAGTTCATCAATGAAGAAATCCACACTTTCTCTCTCTACCAA
Organism: Chenopodium album; assembly: GCF_948465745.1. Lineage (NCBI taxonomy): Eukaryota > Viridiplantae > Streptophyta > Magnoliopsida > Caryophyllales > Amaranthaceae > Chenopodium > Chenopodium album. The sequence continues at coordinate 48,307,910 of NC_137834.1, read as the reverse complement.
ATGAAGACTAATAGTGTTCCTCTCTCTAGATTAAGCTAAAAGTGCAGAAAATTAAAACTATGTTAATCCCTTTCTCCCAAAACGTTCTAAAACGGGACTTATATAGTCCATACAGAGCCAGCTCAAATAGAGGAATGGTCCAACCGAACACTAGGAAGGTTCGGCCGGACTATATGGTAGGTTCGGTCGAACCATGGGTAGGTTCGGTCAAACTTCTGAGGTTTGACCACTCCTGCAAAATTGCCAAATTGCTTCTTGACTCTGTCTCGACGTTCGGCCGGACCACTGAGTAGTTCGGTCACACCCTGGTTCGGCCACACCTTCAGGAGGTTCGGCCGAATCTCCTCTGAATATTGCTTCCTTTAGCTTTCCTTGAGCTTAGCTTCCTCCTCTTGAAAACCCCGATTGTTGTAGCCAAGCCTAACAACTTGGTTATGGACATTTCTTTGGTTCAAGATGTAGCATCATGTATTGGTGCTATGCATTCTATCCATGGGCAGCAAGATATTCAATCCCTTGAATTTCTTGTTGTTCTTATTAACTAGTTTATTTAAGTTCTTTTTATGCTTTGAATAAATTGTAAACTTTAGTCATTTTAAGTTTGCAAATTAGTTATATTTTTCTTAGTTCTTTTTAGCTGATTTTAGTTCAAAAAATATTGTCATGTTCACACAAAAGTACTAGTGCAAAGATACATCAAAATGGCAGCCATTTAAGCTTGGAATCCGAAATTCTTTTACAAGGAATTTCAAAGCTTTGACTTGGGAGTTACAATCAGTTTTCAAAGAAGAATTACAAGCCATTACAAGCCTTAACTCCAGCCTTCAAGTGGCCGTTGATATCAGCCAACATTAGAGCATCTTAAGCCTATTAATTCAGTCAGCTTTGGGAGCAACTAAAGGGCGTCCAAGTACACCCTTGTCCACATACATTCAAGTTAATTTCAAGGCTTGAACCAAGGAGGAGTTACACTTCTTTGCTGTTTGAATTTGGACGTGAATATTGGAGGAAATACATCTCCAACTTGCTGCTTGGATGGGCGTGAATCAAGGGGAGTTACACTCTCTTAATTCCGATTTTATTTCAGCCTTAATTTGGAGATTATAAACCACCATTTTCTCTTTGATGTATCTAGTTAAATAAGGCTTCTTTTATTAATGTATCTAGACAATAAAAGGCTGATTTGTACTTAGCTTTAGCTTAGGCGTGTAACAAGTGAGCTGAACAGCCACTTAAGTTAGCTTGTACTTAAGGATGCTTGTTTACTATAAATAGCAAGCAAATGTGAATGAAAAAATTTAGATTATTCAAACAAAAAAACTTGTCTTACATTCGTTTCTTGGATTAGAAACAAAACCTGAAATTCTTGGATTTGGAATTTCGTTTCCTTTGCTTAGTTTGCTAGTTTAGGCTACTAGTTGGCTTGTGATCTTAGGAACCCAAACAGTTTCTTAGTGGTGTGACTATATCTAAGAAGCCTTTGGTTCTTTAGCCTTAACTATCCCTTGGTTTATCCCTTGTGTATTTCGAGTGTTACTCCAAATATACAACATTTGGCGCTAGAAAGAGGGGGATCTAGCAAAACAAATACCCAAACACATACCCCAAACACATACCCAAAACACAAACCATGGTTGACATCCCACCCCCTAATTGGCAAGAATAAGTCAATAAGGTTGTACAAGAGAAAGAAGATATGGAGCAACGAATGCAATATTTGCAAGATCAGTTAAAAGATCTTTCTACTAAGTTGCGCCATCAAAAAGAGGGTTCACCCAATCATAGTGATGAAGAATTGAGTGAATCTAATTTCAATCACAATGATAGACCTTTTCATGAAAGAGAAAGGTCACGGCCTAATAATGACATTAAGGCTGACATCCCGGAGTATGATGGCAAACTCGATGCTGATGAGTTTGTAGAATGGCTTCAGACGGTGGAGAGGGTGTTTGATTACAAGCAAACACCGGAAGAAAAAAAGGTGAAGATTGTAGCCTTGAAGTTAAGAAAATATGCCTCAACTAGGTGGGCTAGTGTGTGTGCCAAAAGGGAAAGGCAAGACAAAGAGAAAGTGAGATCGTGGACCAAGATGAAAAAGATGCTGAAACAAAAGTTTCTTCCCGCATACTATGTGCAAGAAAACTTTTCCAAGTTCCACAACCTCAAACAAGGTACAAAATCAGTAGAAGAATATGCTAGGGAATTTGAAGGATTTGTCATGAAATGTGGAGTAGAGGAAGATGAACCTCAAACATTAGTGCGCTTTTTGGGAGGACTTGACCCAAATATAGCCAATGTGGCCGAGCTACACCCTTACACCACCCTTGAAGAGCTCATTAGCACATAAGATTGAGCAGCAACAAAAAGCAAGAAGCAAAAGTGAATCATCACGTTTTGCATCTCAAACCTCATTTCCCCAAAAAAGGCGAACATCTAATTTCCCACCTTTAAAACCCACATCCAATCAGCCTACTTCTAAACCACCCTCACAAAACACCCAAAATTCCAACCCAAAACCAGCCCCAAGAAGATGTTTTAGGTGTCAAGGCCTTGGACATTTGGCTAGTGATTGTCCAAATAAAAAGATTGTCACTTTGATTGAGCATGAAGAGGAGGACGAATTAGAAATTGTAGTGGACAGCAACCTTGAGGAGAATGATGAGTATGCGTGTCTTGGACCGGATGAAGGAGAATGCTTGGTGGTTCGACGTACACTAAGCAATATGATTGGCAAAGAAGGGAGCTTGCAACGTGAGGTAATCTTTCACACTCATTGCACCATTGGTGGTAAGGTATGTACCTTGATTATTGATGGAGGTAGTTGTACCAATGTAGCTTCACAAGTAATGATAGACAAGCTGAAAATAAAAACTGTCCCTCACCCTAAACCTTATGTGATTCAATGGCTAAATCATTGTAAAGGGATTCAAGTAACACAACAAGTCTTGTTATCATTTAGCATTGGTAAAACTTTTGAGGAAGAATTATGGTGTGATGTTATACCTATGGATGCATGTCATATTTTACTTGGTAGACCTTGGCTATTTGATAGGTGTGTGATGCATGATGGGTATAAAAACACATATTCCTTCACTAAGGATGGACAGAAAATACTCCTTACCCCTCTAAACCTCAAAAACGGCCACCCCACTTCCACACCCCCCACTTCCCTTACCACTCTCATAAAATCAGAATTGCATGAGTATAAAGCTCATAAACAATTCATTTTAAGCCAACTTAATACCCCTTCCCAACCGTCACAAAAAGAACAACACCCACTCCTCACCCCTCTTCTCAAAACTTTTTCCTATGTTTTCCCCGAAGACATTCCCCATGGCCTACCCCCAAAACGTGACATACAACTCAAAATTGATCTTGTTCCCGGATCAATGCTCCCAAACAAACCAGCCTATAGAACCACTCCAAAAGAAACCAAAGAGATTAGGAGGCAAGTGGAAGAATTACTGTCCAAGGGTCTTATTCGTAAGTCTCTTAGTCCATGTGCTTGTCCTACTTTGATTGTGCCTAAGAAGAATGGAGAATGGAGAATTTGTGTTGATAGTAGGTCAATCAATAAAATCACTATCAATTACCAGTTTCCTATTCCAAGGTTGAATGATTTACTTGATGATTTGCATGGTTCTAAAGTGTTCTCTAAAATTGATTTGAGAAGTGGCTATCATCAAATTCGAATTTTCGAAGGAGATGAATGGAAGACCGCTTTCAAGACAAAGGAGGGCCTCTATGAGTGGCTTGTGATGCTATTTGGTTTGTCTAATGCACCATCTACATTTATGCGCCTTATGAATCAGGTTATGCAACCTTTCATGGGTAAATTTGTTGTAGTTTATTTTGATGATATTTTGGTGTATAGTAGGGAGGAAGAAGAGCATTCTATGCACTTACAACAGGTTTTTGAAGCCCATGAACGTGAGAAATTATATGGTAACTTAGAGAAGTGTCATTTCTTCACTTCCCAAGTTATTTTTCTTGGCTTTAAAGTCTCATCACAAGGCATTGAAGTTGATGACAAGAAAAGAAAGGAGGTCCGTTTTCAGCCCGGTGATTTAGTTTGGATTCATCTTCGAAAGAAAAGATTTCCTTCCAAAAGGCGGTCCAAGGTTAGTCCTCGTAGTGATGGTCCATTTGCTATTGTTGAAAAGGTGAATGATAATGCTTACAAAGTTGAGTTGCCCGGAGATTATGGTGTTTCTAGCACCTTTAACGTGGCTGATTTATCACCTTACTATGATGAGTTTGAAAAGTTGCCGAGTTTGAGGGCAAACTCTTTTCAAGAAGGGGGGAATGTTGTAGCCAAGCCTAACAACTTGGTAATGGACATTTCTTTGGTTCAAGATGTAGCATCATTTATTGGTGCAATGCAATCTATCCATGGGCAGGAAGATATTCAATCCCTTGAATTTCTTGTTGTTCTTATTAACTAGTTTATTTTAGTTCTTTTTATGCTTTGAATAAATTGTAAACTTTAGTCATTTTAAGTTTGCAAATTAGTTATATTTTTCTTAGTTCTTTTTAGCTAATTTTAGTTCAAAAAATATTGTCACATTCACACAAAAGTACTAGTCCAAAGATACATCAAAATGGCAGCCATTTAAGCTTTGAATCCGAAATTCTTTTACAAGGAATTTCAAAGCTTTGACTTGGGAGTTACAATCAGTTTTCAAAGAAGAATTACAAGCCATTACAAGCCTTAACTCCAGCCTTCAAGTGGCCGTTGATATCAGCCAACATTGGAGCATCTTAAGCCTTAATTTCAGCCTTCAATTGGCTTTTTAATTCAGTCAGCTTTGGGAGCAACTAAAGGGCGTCCAAGTACACCCTTGTCCACATACATTCAAGTTAATTTCAAGGCTTGAACCAAGGAGGAGTTACACTTCTTTGCTGTTTGAATTTGGGCGTGAATATTGGAGGAAATACATCTCCAACTTGCTGCTTGGATGGGCGTGAATCAAGGGGAGTTACACTCTCTTAATTCTGATTTTATTTCAGCCTTAATTTGGAGGTTATAAACCACCATTTTATCTTTGATGTATCTAGTTAAATAAGGCTTCTTTTATTAATGTATCTAGACAACAAAAAGGTGATTTGTACTTAGCTTTAGCTTAGGCGTGTAACAAGTGAGCTGAACAGCCACTTAAGTTAGCTTGTACTTAAGGATACTTGTTTACTATAAATAGCAAGCAAATGTGAATGAAAAAATCAGATTATTCAAACAAAAAAACTTCTCTTACATTCGTTTCTTGGATTAGAAACAAAACCTGAAATTCTTGGATTTGGAATTTCGTTTCCTTTGCTTAGTTAGCTAGTTTAGGCTACTAGTTGGCTTGTGATCTTAGGAACCCAAACAGTTTCTTAGTGGTGTGACTATATCTAAGAAGCCTTTGGTTCTTTAGCCTTAACTATCCCTTGGTTTATCCCTTGTGTATTTCGAGTGTTACTCCAAATATACAACACCGATGGTTCCTACAAAGCATAAGCATGGAAATCAAAGTAAAGAGTAGGAAAAAGGGGAAAAATCTAGGAAATAAGATGCATAAAGGGAAAGGGAACTAAGTACAAAGAAAAGGATGCAAACAAGCCTCAAATGTGGGAAAATGACCATCAAAATGAACCTTAATCGTGGCATAAATGCCACTCATCACTTGATTGTCTGACCGACAAACTGAAATCCTATGGGAAGTCCAAAGTGACTTCGAAGGCGAATCCGGGGCAATCTAGCAAAAAGACTCCCTGGCCTACTAGTAGTTCCAAAATCGATGAGGAGCCAGTCAACACAATAGCAGGCGGATTCGCAAAGTGGAAAACCAAAAGGTTGGTCACATATTGATTGACACAGGAAGCTCCTCATACATCATCAGCCGTAAATTTCAATCCAACCTCAAATCCAAGTCGTATAGCATGATGGATGTCTCTAATCCCCTTGTTGGCTTTGGGGGAGGAGTTTTGCACCCAGTCGGACGGATAGATTTGCCTTTCCGCATTACAGAGAAAGGAAGCAGTCGGCACATGACCATCCGATTTCTGGTGGTCGAAGAGCTAACCGCCTACAATCTTATTCTTGGTCGATCCACTCCTAACGAGTGTAAGGCCGTTATCATTCCTTTCCTCATGCTAGGCAAGTATGAGAAGGATGATGAAACTGTTAGCTCCCTGAACGGGGACTAGAAGACGGCTCGAGAGTGCTACATCTCAGATGTCCAGCCCGCGAAAGCTACAGCCGGTCAAGGCAAAGAGCCAATAGACCTTGATGAAATCAAGATGACCATCCGACCCCACAAGCTGCTAAGAAAAGAAAAACTAATCAGCTAGTGGTGGTCAAGAAAAAAAAAAAGCAATAGCTATCACTAACCAGGGAACGGTCAGATGACCACAGTGCCTAACCAGCTAGAGAGCACATTGATATTCCTCTGGACGACAGTCATCTAGAGCGAATTGTTAAGGTTGGGACGACTGCTTTGCTAAGCTAGGTGCAAGCTTGCACCATCTGTTTTGGGGTTTTTTGTGTCCCTTGGGAGAGTTACAACTCGAAGACTTGATTCGACAAGGACACCTGTACATGCAAACTAAGCCGAGCTCTGAATGATCGGAGGTCTGCCTCTAAAGATTAAGTTAGTATGGAATCGGAGTAAAACATGATGAAAGTAAGTTATCTACTCCAATTTCAAGCTTATGTGTTCTCTGTTTTAGAGAGTAATAAATGCCTTAATGATTAAGAAGTAAAGTTCTTGTCCCAATAATTGGCGAAATCTCCCTATTTATAGGGTCTTAGGAAAACGTGCCCTAACCTAGGGTTTGATGACCTAAGGATTAGGGTGATGTCTTTTTGCGGCGCCCCATGGGATTTGGGCCTTGAATGCCAGCATTTCCAGGGAGCGTATATGAGTGACACGAGTCATCCATATAGAAGGACCAATTGGACGCCTCTTAAAGGGACACGTGTCGCTCTTTGATTGGTCCACTTGGGGGTGTTAAATACCCTAAATCACTATCTGCTTAAAAAATTAAAAGACATCTTTGCCTTTGAAGTGGAAGAGATGCCAGACATCATCCCAGATCTTGCTGTCTACAAACTCCTTGAGACAATCTTGAATCTCTGACTTTCAAAGACTTTGACTTCTTCAGCATCCGACACTCGGCCAATCGTCTGCCTGTTCCGGCAAACATAAAGATCAAGCGCCTCTAGTTCCTTCTTCTAAGGTAACCGCCTGATCCTTTCTTTACTTAATTTTGGCATTTTTTCTTTTTCAAATATGGTTTCCCAAACGCACCCGGCACGACCTAGGTTAGCGATTAGCCGGTCACCGGGGACTGCTGAATCTAGAAATAGGAGTGTCGAATGCTCGTTCGAGGACTACGCTTTGAGTACATCTCTAAATCCGATAGTGTCTGTGCCCCTAAAAGACACGATGACAAGAACAAAGCATAATACTAGGAGATATAGGACGGATGGTAGCTGGTATCATTCAAAGAGCTCAACTGTATACTCGGATGGCCCCATTAGGGTGCGTGTCTCCGAGATTAGCAGAGACCCTTCCAATTACATTAGTTCTCCGAGCTCCTCAATTTTAAAGGAGTCGGATGTTGAACTACAGTCGCCCGGGCCGAGTGGATCGGAGCCGGATGTTGAGATGGGGAACGACATCGCTAGCACCAGCCGGCGGGCCCCCATCTTTGAGGAAAACGCTAGTGATGACTCCGCGTCATCATTTTCTTATAGGACCTCCGTTGGCTCAGTGTAGGCACGATCCCAACTTCAAGCCGCCCGAGAATCCCTCTCCGTAGAGAAGGGAGAGGGTTGGGAAGAGTCGTCTGCTTCGCGGCAACTGGATCGGGCTCCCTATTTCTTGAACGTCGCCAAGAGCAGGCGGGATAAAATGACAGATGACTTCGAAAAAATTAATTTCAACCCATGTCATGGGACATGGCTATAAATTGTCCGTGTCGGATAGTGAGGACACATTCACCTAGCCAGAGATGGCCAGCTATGGTGAGCAATGCTTTGGATGCTACGAGGCGTCCATTCAGGTTGGACTACGGTTCCTTCTCCTTTAGGCCGTAGTGAGAATTTTGGACGAATACCAGCTCGGTGTCTGACAACTAGCTAACAATTCCTGGGTTAATATATTACGCTATGTTGCCGCTTGTGAGATGCTGGAGGTGGATCCCAGCTTCGAGGCATTTGCTCATATGCACTACTTGAGCAAGACTCCACACGCAAGTGGGGCCGACTGGTTTACTCTGACCAGCCACAAACTCTATATGATGGCTTTGGAGAAGGAGAACAAATGGAAAGACTAGAGGTCTACGTTTTATATTGCCTCCTCCCCAGACTTCCAAAGAAACAAGCGGTACAACCGCTGGACTAAGGAGCCGCCTCTCCTTGATGGGAAGAAACCCTGCCGCCTGTGCCAAGGCGGGCGCAGGAGGAGATTTTTGATCGGGGCCTTTTTTGTGGCCGTCCAAACAAACGAGAAGACGGGGGTTAAGGAGGTGACCCCCCCAGAGTTACATTCGTCGATTCGAGTGGCTCTCGGACATGACATCTTTAGCCGCATGTGGCCTTAGCTCTGAGAAGCCGAGAGGTAGTGGGACGCATGTATTTTCATTTCTAAACTACTTATAGTGATTATTATCTTTGTTTAAGTATCTAACCCCTTTGCTTTATTTATGCAGACTTAGCAATGAGAAAGCTTCCTTCTCACAAGAAGCCGGTTGTTAACTCTGTAGCCTTCTATCGTTTGAAACTCAAGCGAACGAACGAAGAGCAGCTACCAAGTGGTACTCCCAGGTGAAGGTCTCTTTTATTTAACTTGTTGAAATTTTGATGAGATCACAACTAACATGCGAACTCTTTTGCAGGGTGGCTCAACCAAGCCTGCTCCATCTCCACAGCCGGATCCCAAACTGCAAAAGCAGTCAGCTGGCAATATCGGCAAATTCCATAAACACATCGCCCATAAGCTAGGGAAGGGAACTGGCGCCTTCGACCCCATCCAGACACCAACGAAGCCGGACACTTAGCAACGAGTATCGAGAGTGGCAAGCTACTCACTACTGCTATCGGCTAAGCAGCAGGCGGCAGGGATGCCGCCACAAGGGGGAGGAAGGTAATACATTCGGCCATTCTTCATTTATTTAATATGATTACAAACGCAAATGTCCATTATAAGTTCTTACTTAGCTTATTTTGTGTGTTTTGACAGAGGCTTCAGCGAGGCCTATTGTCATACAGATGGCCAAGCAGATGCTTAGGACGCTTGATCCTGCTGACAATGCGTCTGTTAAAGGAGTCAGGATCCTTGACCTTGACGCCAAACTAGCGGTTCTTTGTGAGGTAAGACTTGTTTCTTTTGACTTGAGTGATGATTTATCCGAATGTTTTCTAATATCTTTTTTTTTTGTTTTGGCCGACTTTAGGCTATGCTACGTGTGAGTGGTCTTAAAAATCCACTCAATGACAAGACCAAAAAGGTAAAGGCAGCGAATGCTCGGGCCGCCTCTTCCTTAGACAAGGCTTAGTTTGAGATTGCCCAAAATGAGATTCTAACACTTGATATGTTGTATTCCTAAGTGTCAGCTAATCTACAAGTCAAGAAAAACTTGGACGCAGAAAAGAGGCGGGTTAAGGAGATCTAAGATAAGGTCAAGGGCCTCAACGAGAAGTTGGAGCCCCTCCAAGAGGCGTAGAGCAAAGCTGAGAGCCTCGAGAGTACGGTAAAAAAAACTTAAGTGATGTGAATTATTGATCCGAAAATCAACAAAACACAAGGGATATGTTTAAGTCTAATTCTATACAGGAAATCCACCAAGAATTAAACAAAAACTAAGATTAATCAATTAAGAATCCACCTAATTAACCAATCCAAACGAATGTTTTATCTAAAACAAGCAAAACAGCAATTGATCACAATCAACAAACTGAAGTGTTTAAACTTAAAACAATGTATATTAATCTCTGTATAATTCGTGTGTTTTACAGCCCTATTTATAGACTTAGTTTACCTAGGAAGATTAGGACAAGATCCTAATTCAATCCTAATTAAACTAGAATTCTAACTTGCTTGAAGAGCAAGCACCTTGGAGCACAAGCATATGTCAATCTCCTTGGAGAATAAGCACACGCCTAAACTGATTTATTTTGCTAACTAACTGGTTTTAAAAGCAACTAAATAAAGATTAAAGATCCTAATGCTTGAACTAAGAAAAACCCTTTCAAGTGAAAGGTAAAAACTTGTAAGCAAAATCTAAGTAAAGAAAATTCAAGAAAGTTTAAGAAAGTGAACTAGACTCTAAGAAAAGCCACTAAGCAAACCGTGGCTTTGCTTGATATCCAAGAAAGTGTCCATGCAATGCTTGGCTTCAATCAATGTTTAGGGACAAGCTATCTTCATGCATTATAAGCAAATCTTCGAAGTTCTCCATGCTTAGACTTGCATCATCCTCCTCTTCTTCGAAAGAATTTGTCCTCAAATCTCGAAGTTCTTCATCAGGAATATACTTAGCCAAATCGCCAACATTGAATGTAGCACTAACTCCATATTCTCCCGGAAGTTCTAACTTATAAGCATTGTCATTGATCTTCTCAACAATCTTGAAAGGACCTTCACTTCTAGGCATCAACTTATTCTTGCGTTTTCCTGGAAATCTTTCCTTTCTCAAATGTAACCATACCAAGTCTCCAACATTGTAACTTTGTTGCCTTCTATGCTTGTTTGCTCTATCTTTGTACATGTCATTTACTTTCTCTATTCTGGTAAGAACTTGAGCATGTAATTTCAGCATACTCTTCAACTTAGACTTGTCATCTTTGTGAATTAATTCACCCTTAGGAAATGGAACAAGATCAATTGGAAGTTTCGGATTGACTCCATAAACTACCTCAAAAGGACTATGTTTGGTAGCATATGTAGGTGATCTATTATAAGCAAACTCTGAATGAGCTAACTTGATGTCCCAATCCTTTTGTGTCTTACTCACTAACCCACGCAATAGCGCACCAAGAGTACGATTAGTAACCTCGGTTTTTCCATCAGTTTGTGGATGGTACGATGTACTAAAGAGCAATTTAGTTCCCACAAGCTTCCATAGAGACTTCCAAAAGAAACTCATGAACTTTGTATCTCGATCACTCACAATAGTTTTCGGAATTCCATGCAATCTAACAATCTCTTTGAATTATAATTCCGCCACTTTCATAGCATCATCCACTTTGTGACAAGGAACAAAGTGAGCCATCTTAGAAAACCTATCCATAACAACCATAATAGAGTCTTTCCCCCGTTGTGTTCTCGGCAATCCCACAATAAAATCCATAGAAATATCTTCCCAAGGTGAGTCTGGAACAGGTAAAGGAGTATACAAGCCTTGATGAAAAGTAACCTTCGCTTTTTGACAAGTTGCACACCTAGAAATAACTAGTTGCACATCCGTGAGCATCTTAGGCCAGTAGAAGTGTTCTTGTAACATACTCAAGGTCTTTGTAATGCCAAAGTGACCAGCAATTCCTCCCCCATGAGCTTCTCTAACAACTAGCTCTCTAATAGAACACTTAGGAAGACAAAGTCGATTTCCCTTGAAAAGAAAACCATCTTGCAGCAAATAAGAACCCACGGCTCCTTTAGAACACTTTTCAATCAATGTAGCAAAATAATCATGACCTTTGTAGTATTCTTTGATCAATCAAAACCAAGTAGCTTGCTATTTAGAATTCCAATCAAAGTGTATCTTCTAGATAATGCATCAGCCACAACATTCGATTTCCCTTCTTTGTACTTTGAAGAAAAAATAAATGATTGTAAAAATTCAACCCACGTAGCATGTCTAGGATTGAGCTTTTGTTGTCCATGTATGTACTTCAATGCTTCATGATCAGAATGCAACACAAAGTGATTAGGTCGGAGATAATGACTCCAATGATCTAAAGCTCTAACAATGGCATAGAACTCTTTATCATAAGTAGAATAATTCAATCGAGCTCCTCCCAATTTCTCACTGAAATATGCAATAGGCCTCTTCTTTTGGAGTAAAACTGCTCCAATTCCAACTCCACTAGCATCGGTTTCAACTTCAAAAGGACTTGAGAAATCTGGTAACGCAAGTATAGGTGCTTCACATAGCTTCTTTTTAACTAACTCAAACGCACTTTGAGCTTCTTTAGTCCATTCGAATTTACCCTTGTCCTTCTTCAAACATTCGGTCATAGGCACCACAATACTTGAGAAATTCTTGACAAATCTTCTATAGAACGAAGCTAGACCATGAAAAGACCTTACTTCACTCATATTAGTAGGAATAGGCCAAGTTTTAATAGCCTTTACTTTCGAATGATCAACTGAAACTCCATCTTCTGATACAACATAACCAAGAAAAGTAACACTAGGCACTAAGAAGTAGCATTTTTCAAGCTTAGCATAGAGTTTCTTCTCTCTTAACACTTCAAACACACTTGTCAGATGATTTAGATGATCATGAAAATTTTTAGAGTATATCAGAATATCATCTAAATAAACAACAACAAACTTGCCAAGGAAAGGTTTAAGTACCTCATGCATCAACCTCATGAAAGTGCTAGGTGCATTAGTGAGTCCAAACGACATCACCAACAATTCATACAACCCTAACTTAGTCTTGAATGCTGTTTTCCACTCATCTCCTTCTCTCAGTCGAATTTGATGATAACCACTCATAAGATCAATCTTAGAAAACAAATTTGAACCATGTAGTTCATCAAGTAGATCATCTAATCTTGGAATAGGAAATCTGTATTTGATAGTGATGTTATTCACACTCCTACTATCAATACACATGCGCCAACTCCCATCTTTCTTTGGGACAAGTGAAGTAGGCACGACACAAGGGCTTATACTTTCCCTCACGTATCCTCTAGTCATAAGCTCTTCAATTTGCCTTTGCATCTCCTTTGTTTCTTCCGGATTACTTCTATAGGCTGCCTTATTAGGTAGTGGTGCTCCCGGAATCAAGTCAATTTGATGCTCTATCCCACGAATAGGAGGTAGTCCCGGAGGTAATTCCTTAGGAAAGACATCCTTGAATTCTTCTAAAACAGATTCCAATTCATACGACCTCTTTGCTTGTTTATTTTGATCAATTCGAATCTCATTAGAAACAAGTATATATACCACATTGTTGCTGCAAATCTCTTTTTCTAATTCCCTCTCACTGATCAAATAAGAACTCTTCGAATTAGAGGTAACATTAGAAGACTTGTTGCTTATCAAAGGTTAAAGCAACCGGTCTCTCTTTTTCTCCTTTTCTCACAACATACACATTAGTCCTTCCATCAAACTTCACAAATCTATCATATTGCCAAGGACGGCCTAATATTATATGACAAGCATCCATAGGACAAACATCACACAAAACTTTATCATGAAATTTACCAATTGAAAAGGAGATTAAGGCTTGTTTAGTTACCTTAACATCACTCGAATTATTAAGCCAATGAAGCTTATAAGGGCTTGGATGTTCAGTAGTTGACCACTTCAATTTGTCTACCAAAGAAGTAGATACCACATTAGTGCAACTCCCCGTGTCTATGATCATGTCACACAACCTATCTTCTACCTTGCACCTTGTAAGAAAGATTTTCTCCCTTTGATTGTTTTCCATAGGTAAGGTTTTAGAGTGTAGTGCCCTTCTTAGAACTAAACTTTGACCATGAGTCTCGGGATCAATTTCGTCAATATGCCCCTCCTCTTCTTCAAATTTTTCCTCTTCGTTCTTTTCTACATAGTCACTACCTTGCTCACACTTAGCTTGTTCTTGTTCCCACTCTTGAGCAGTCATTACTCTTTTTGATGGACAATCAGTTGCAATGTGACCAACACTACCACACTTGAAGCACTTCCTATCTTCAACAAGCTTTTTAGGAGCTTCAAATTTTGATTTAGTCTCCTTGTAGTTCGAACTAGAACCACTTTTCTCCAAGCTGTTCTTCTCAAAAGGTTTAGCGAAACCCTTTACAAAGGACTTAGTGTACGTCCCTTTCTTCCCCTTTATCTGTTTTTAAACTTTCAAAGCTACCTTGCAAACATCCTCAAAGGACCAATATTGTTGCAATTCAACTTTTTCAGCAATATTATCATTCAACCCCAAAATAAATCTAGCAATCTTATGCTCAATAATCTCTTCTAAGCCACATAGCATGCATAACTTTTCAAATTCACCAATATAATTCTCAACAGTCATAGAATTTTGTTTAAAAAGTTGCATCTTAAGATAAACATCTTGAATATAATCACTAGGTACGAACCTTTTTTTCATGTGCTTCTTGATTTGTTCCCAAGTTGAGATTCTTGCACGCCCCTCCTTATGCCTCTTCTTCTTTAGATTATCATACCAAAGACTAGCATAACCGGTCAGTTTTAATTAAGCCAATTTGCATCTTTTCCTTTCATCATACTCCTTGTAATCAAAGAGTGTCTCGACCCTTCTAATCCACTCAAAGTATTTTTCAGGTTCATTCATACTCCCATTGAATTCGGGAAGATCTAATCTAAGGTTCCTATCATCATCCTTTGGTTGATCTCTCCTCCTAGGCCTTGGTTTCGTGGCCTCCTTGGGTTCTAACTCAAAGTATTTCGTGGCCTCCTTGGGTTCCTCCTTGGTTGTTCTTCCTCAATTGAACCAGAATTAGGGTTAGAATTCCCTTTCCTTGAAGAATCTCCAGCAAGAGTATCAAGCCTTTTTAATATCTCATCCATCCTTGTTGCCAACTCGTCAATTCGCCTATCTCTTCTAAGATTTTGAGCCTGTTCTAAGGTTAATCCCCTTGGAACCTGTGGAACCTCCTTGTCACTCATGATTCCTACACAAACCAAGTCAGTTTATGCAAAAATTTTGATTAAAAGATCGAACCTTGAAGGAAAACTAGGCAACACAAAAACCGGACTCCCAACCGCAAATCAGTGCACAAACACCAAACGTTTGAGGCTGTGTAGAGTGCGTTACTCAACTAAAAATTATGAAATTTTATAAGGTGATAGCTGGACGTTTTTAGAGTTCAATGCAAAAAGAATCACGTACAGATTCCCAGCCAATTGTTCCCAGTTTAATTTTTACCGAAGTTGCGCAAACCTGCTCTGATACCAAAGATGATGTGAATTATTGATCCGAAAATCAACAAAACACAAGGGATATGTTTAAGTCTATTTCTATACAGGAAATCCACCAAGAATTAAATAAAAACTAAGATTAATCAATTAAGAATCCACCTAATTAACCAATCCAAACGAATGTTTTATCTAAAACAAGCAAAACAGCAATTGATCACAATCAACAAACTGAAGTGTTTAAACTTAAAACAATGTATATTAATCTCTGTATAATTTGTGTGTTTTACAGCCCTATTTATAGACTTAGTTTACCTAGGAATATTAGGACAAGTTCCTAATTCAATCCTAATTAAACTAGAATTCTAACTTGCTTGAAGAGCAAGCACCTTGGAGCACAAGCATACGTCAATCTCCTTGGAGAACAAGCACACGCCTAAACTGATTTATTTTGCTAACTAACTGATTTTAAAAGCAACTAAATAAAGATTAAAGATCCTAATGCTTGAACCAAGAAAAACCCTTTCAAGTGAAAGGTAAAAACTTGTAAGCAAAATCTAAGTAAAGAAAATTCAAGAAAGTTCAAGAAAGTGAACTAGACTCCAAGAAAAGCCACTAAGCAAACCGTGGCTTTGCTTTGATATCCAAGAAAGTGTCCATGCAATGCTTGGCTTGAATCAATGTTTAGGGACAAGCTATCTTGATGCATGATAAGCAAATCTTCGAAGTTGTCCATGCTTAGACTTGCATCATTAAGGGTCCGTTCCAAAACAAGGAAACTCAATTCATGGCCAAGTGTAGGTCCCTATTAGAGGAGGAGAAGATGTCCTTGGTCAAGCAAATGATGGATCACATTGGAGCCATCATGCGTGGGCTTGGGCAGAATTGCAGTCGTCCACCGACTATCAGACTTGGAAAGACAAGTTTGATAAGGCGAATGACAAGTTTAAGGCCCGACTCTTGCGAGAAGTAAAGCAGGCGGCGGCCAATGAGGGGCCTGACTCCTCAGACGATTCGTCCTCCGGGGACGAGGGGGATCATGTGGAGGAGGAATAGAAAAAGGAAGAGCAGTCGTCGGAGGACAAGGCGGCTGCCAATGCTGAGACCCTATCCTGTTTTTTTAAGCTTTTAGGTAGTTTGTTTTTCCGACCTGTGTGCCGAGTAACTGTGTATCTTTACCGACCAAGCAGTCGGGTAATTCTACAATTTTTGGCTTTCCCAGCTAACATTTGCAATTGTCAATTTTGGCGGCTGTTTGTTTATTTATGAAGCATCCGGTTGTTTAACCAGTTTTATTCATATTGATGCTTATGCTTTCAAATTTTCTAAAGCTTTCAATTTTTATGCATAGAATTTTTGGCTAAATATTTTTAACCCGTATACTATGCAAATGTCCTTGCCCCTAGCCGAATGTCGATTGGTTTCATAAAATGGATTGATTTACTTAGAAATCATTGATACTTTAAAGCGTATTCATGGTTTCTAAATCAATCAATCACTATGGTGATTGCCCTAAACCAAGCGACATACGACCATGTAGAACAGGCGATTTTAATAACTTCAATGCATCCGGCCAAAGGCCTCATGAGATTTAGTTAAGCTGCTAAGTTTTTTTACTTAGCTTATTTTTTGAGAAAATAATCGTTTGCCTGCCTTGCTCCAAAGCAAGGACGGGCGGCTGAATAGCCTCTAAAATGAAACAGTAGCCGCTTTCCACCTGTACTAGATTAGTCTAGAAAACTCAATGCTTTATAAATTTTAAGTTAGATTATCAAACGACTGCGAGCGTTGCCTTAATGCATTCGGTAGGGCCGCTTGTTTTTTGTTCATAGAGCAATGTGCCACCCAAATGGGAGATGCTTCTCTTTAACGAATTTGTCCGAATGGACGTCTTTGACTTAGCTAGTAAAAGTTGAATAAGGTAAGGGTCGACTACTTTGGTGCACTCGACTCTTTTAGTGAGGTTTTGGGTGTATGCTGTTTGGGTAGACGATCCCTTTATAAAATAAATTAAACAAAGTATCAAGCAAGTAAGGCCGTCTGCACATTGTGCAGGCGGTACTCTATATAGTCTGAACATTGTCCGCCTTCATATTGTGCAGGCAATGATCAAACATCGTGTAGTCGGTGCTATATTAGAATTTGAGACGGGTCCGTCTACATATTGTGCTGGCGGCATCTAGTAAAATAGTGAGCATGGCCCGTCTGCACATTGTGCAGTCGGCACTCAAATAAAATAATTAAACACGAATCTGGAAATGAAGGCAAATTTTCATTAACAAGTCAAAAATTTACAAAATTTTAGAAGTAGTACTTCTAGGTAGCTGCCTGTCGTATGGTGTTTCCAGGCGGTAGGCGCCGCCTCTTACTTCTTCATAGATTTGATAGGGACCTTCCCAATTTGGGGTTAGTTTCCCTTGTTCATTCGCCCTACCAACTGCCTCCATTTTCTGTAGCACAAAATCCCCAACTTTCAAAGGGCTCTTGTGTACTCTTTTGTAATAAGCCCGAGTAATTCTCAAGCGATAGATCTCATGGCGCAAGGCGGCATTGCCCCTACGCTCTGGGAGTGAGTCCAATGCCAGCCTTATGGCCTCCCAGTTTGCCTCTTCATAATATAGCACGATTCGAAGAGTCGGCTCATAATGTTGAATGGGCAAGACGGTTTTTGCCCCATACACCATGAGAAATGGGATTTCTCTAATTCCTCCTTTTACTGTTGTTCTGATGGCCCATGGGACGTGTAGTAATTCATCCGCCCAAAGGCCTCCTGCTCTTTTAATTTTCTTTTTTATGTTGTCTGAGATTAACTTGTTGAAGGCTTCGACCTGGCCGTTTGCTTGGGGTCGCCCGACTGATGCGAAATAATTTGAGATCCCTTGATCTCCCAACAAAGTCTTTAGTTGAGGCATCTCAAACTGAGGACCATTGTCAAAAACCATGGACATAGGCACCCCGAAACGGGTGATGACATTCCTCCAAATGAAGGAGATGATGTCCTTTGTCTTGATGTTTTTGACCGCCTCTGCCTCTATCCATTTGGTAAAGTAGTCCACATCCACTAGGATGTAGCGCTTGCCACCTGGAGCAGCCATATATGGTCCTAGGATGTCCATGCCCCATTTAGCAAACGGTACTAGACTGTGGATTGCCGTCAAGTCAGTTGCCGGACGATGGATTAACTTGCCAAATTTTTTTACATTTGTCGCATTTTTTAACCATCTCCGTAGCTTCAGACTCAAGGGTTGGCCAGAAATAGTGTCGCCTACCCTTAACGGCATGGATCTGCCGTCTGTATGAGAGGCGCATTATCCCGCATGCAACTCTTCGAGAACTTCTTGCCCCTTTTCTAGGGTCACACACTTCAATAGAGGCTTCAAGAAACCCTACTTTGAAGAGCTCTCCTTGTCTCATCTCGAAGGTTGCAACCCATTTTTTAAGCACGACCGCCTCCTAGGGTGAATCAAGGAGCATGCCGTCTGTAAGATATGCCCGGATGCTATCCATCTAGGAAGAGCTTCGGTCGAGTACTCCAATGGGTACTTCATCAGATATACTTCTTTTTTCCATAACTTCCCGAAGACTGACCAAGGCGTATCACAGGAGGCGGAGGACGCTAGTTTAGAAAGAGCATCCGCCTGATTGTTTTCAAATCTGGGCACTTGACTTAGATGAAAGTCTTCCAGTGTCCCAACTTCAGCTTTGACCGCTTGCAAATATTTGATCATGGCCGGATGGGTGGTCTCATAGTCACCATGGTATTGGCTTACGACCAATTGGGAGTCAGAGCAGGCATCAAATTTAGTTACCCCTGCTGCCTTGCACATACGAATGCCGACTAGCAGGGCTTCATACACTAGTAGAAAAAAGTAAAATGGCACCGCTCAATTGCCACCGGTTTTTAAGAACCGGTGGCAAAAAAACAGGGGAAAAATGGGCGGGGATATTATTGCCACCGGTTCAAACCGAACCGGTGGAAAAACTATTATTCCCACCGGTTCAAAACCGGTGGCTTACTAATATAAAAAAAAAAAGGCCCTTAAAATACCCCAAACCCTACAATTTCACCCATCATCAGCCGTTTCACACCCACCTCCCCTCATTCTCTTTCTCTCTCCTCGATCATTTTTCACACCCACCTCCCCTCATTCTCTTTCTCTCTCCTCGTTCAGCTCGGATCCCCTCTCCCCTCTTCTCCTTCATCCTCTCCTCCTTATCTTTCTATCTCCTCTCTCCCCTCTCCTCCTTCTCTTTCTCATCTTCTTTGATCTACACCACCACCAATTTTTCCACCACCTCGAAGACCACCACCGCAACAATAACACCACCACCGCAACAATAACACCACGAACACATGTATGAGCAACAACGACTTTAATTGAGGTTAGGGTTTGATTTTAATCGATTTTTATTTGACTTTAATTCGATTTTACTTTGATTTTAAACAATTTTAATCGATTTCTTCTAGGTTTTTAAATCAATTTTTTCGGGGTTTTTTATTAGAATTTTTCTGGGGTTTTGAATCGAAGTTTTGGGTTTTAAATTCGATTTTTATTCGGTTTTTATGTGATTTTAATCGATTTTAATCGATTTCTTCTGGGTTTTTTATTAGAATTTTTCTGGGTCTTTTATTTGATTATTTCTGGGTTTTTTATTAGAACTTTTCTGGGTTTTTAAATCGAAGTTTTGAGTTTTAAAATCGATTTTAATTCGATTTTTATGTGATTTTAATCAATTTTATTTGATTTCTTCTGGGTTTTTCTGGTTTTTAAATCGAATTTTTCTGGGTTTTTTAAATCAAATTTTCTGAGTTTTAAAATCGATTTTAATTCGATTTCTATTCGATCTTCTTATGGGTTTAATTCGATTTTAATTGTGGCTACATGCTTTTTCAGGGTTTTTTTTTAATGATTTTAATCAATTTATGGGTACATGCTCGATTTATAGATACATGCATAGTGTTCTGAGTTTTTTTTCGTAGCTTATGTATATTAGTCGATTTATTTTTTTGTTTTGATTGATGCAGGTATATTGATTTAGATCTTAAATCGAAGAATCATGATGCAGGAATATTGTTTTTGATGTTGTATGGGGTATTTTTGATTTTGATGCTGTAACTTTTTTTTTAATTTATATTGTAATATTTTTTTTTATTTATATGTTGTAATTGATCAATTTTATTGATTTATATTGTAAATAAAATTTTGATTATATAGATTGATATTGTTTGATTTATATTTTGATGTTTGTAATTTTTTTTACTGAATTGTTCTGTTATATTTCTTTTTGAAAAAGACAAAAAAAAAAGTGTACATGTTATTGCCACCGGTTAACCGATGGCAAAAATAATTAATACACAAAAAAAATGCGCGAAACGATAATTGCCTCCGGTTAACCGGTGGCAATACCTCTTTTTGCCACTGGTTTTGAACCGGTGGCCTTGCTTCGGAGTATTGCCACCCCCCAAATGACCACCAGTTCAAAACCGGTGGCATTGGGGGGTTTTGAACCGGTGGCCAATTCATATTTTCGCTTAGTGATACTCGGCCTCATTATTTAAGGATTGGAACTTGAACCGTAGTTCATATTCATATTATTACGCCTGCCCCATTGTCGTTCATCGTGGAACTCTCGTCCACATACATTTTCAAAACCTGATCAATATTATCCTGCTTAGCCAGCCTTGTCATTTCGACAATAAAGTCAGCGAATGCTTGCCCCGTTATTTCCTTTCTTGGTTCGAAAGTGATTTCTAGTCCCTAAAACTCAATAGCCCATGTAAGAATTTAACCAGAATACTCCAGAGTCATCATTGGCCGCTTGATCGGTTGGTTAGTGTAGACCACAACCAGATGTGCCAAGAAGTAAGGTTTTAACTTCATGACAGCCATGTAAAGGGCCAAAATTTTCGACTATGGGGTACCGAAGCTCTGCATTCCTAAGAACGTGGCTAATAAAGTAGACCGGGAGCTGGATGCCGTCTCGTGCAGCTAAGAGAACGACATTGAGGGCATGATCTAAGACAGCTAGATACATAAAGAGCGCCTATTTGGGAAAAGGGCTAACCAGCCTTGGCAAAGAGTGCAGATGTGCTTTTAGATTTTGAAAGGCCACCTCAGCATCATTCCCCTATTCAAATCTAATATTCTTCCTGATTCCCTAGAAGAAGGAGAGGCACTTGTCGCCTAACCGACTGAGGAATCTCACAAAGCCGCTAGGCAACTTGTTAGCTTTTGTACTTCCTTGACAGTGCGAGGCGACTGCATGTCGATTACCGCATTTATTTTTTCAGAGTTGACCTCTATCCCCCTTTGGTTAATAAGAAATATGAGAAACTTCCCAAAGTCAACACCAGAGACACACTTTTTTGGATTAAGCATGACCTTGTGCCACCTGAGTGTGGCGAATGTTTGTCAGAGGTCAGCAAGGTGATCCGCATGCTGCTTGGATTTTACTATCATGTCATCAATATACGCCTCAACATTCCTAATATGTGATTAATGAAGACTGTATTAATAATTCGTCGGAAAGTAGCAAGCGCATTCTTCAAGTTAAATGACATCACAGTATAGCAAATTAACCCCTAATCATTGACGAATGTCGTCTATTCTTGATCCTTTTTCCACAAGGAAACCGATGGAAGCTTGAGTAGGCATCCATGAAGCTCATCAAGGCATGTTTGTTGATAAGTATCCTTTGAACATGCTTTGTTTAAGTAAGTGTAATCAACGCACAAGCGCCAGGTACCATTTGGCTTCTTTACAAGCACCACATTTGCAACCATATCTGGGAAGTTACATGGCTGAATGAGCCCAGCGTCTAATTAGCTTTTTTACTTCGGCGGCTTCCGCCTGACTTCTCTCCTCACCGTGGTTTCTTTTATTTTGCCGAATGGGCGTCTTTTTTGGATCCACGGTGAGTTTGTGGACATCAATGTCTTGGGTGTTTTTGTCCCTCGGTAGAGTTGCAGCTCGAGGAATAATCCGCCCGCGCCTGTACCTGCAAAATAATGGAGACTCTGGGTGCTTGGAGCTCCGCCTCCGACGGTCAAGTTAGTACTTGAATATGAGTAGGAGAAAGTGCGAAAAAGAAAATGAGATCTTCTCGGGTTCCGAGATCAGGTGTTTCTCTGATGTGAGAGAATGTAGGGTAGGTGTAATAAATGATTGAATGTGTGCCAAATTTTGGGGAATATCTCCCTATTTATAGGGTCATTGGAGGATAATTTTACCCAAAACATTTGGGATTTGGGAATTAGGCCCTTGAAGGCCGCAATTCAAGAAGCATCTGAGGTTGACACGTGTCAACTGGCAATTGGCCCAATTCGACCAGCCTAGGCTTGACACGTGGCACTCTCTGATTGGTCCACGTGGACAGGGTAATTTTACCCAAAACATTTGCCCCTCACAGGTGACACGTGGCGCTTGTGACACGCGACATCCAGTAAGCGGTGAACAGTAATATTGTTCACCTTCTAGGGTTTTACAGGGATACCCCTGCTTTTACCCTTCTATAAATAGAAGTTTTCACCCCCCTCTCCCCGGTCTCCTGGTACGACTGAATCTAGAGCCGGTGGGTGCCATTCATGTAAATTCAAACTTTCTTTGCTCATCCCCGAACATATTCGTCTCTGTGTCTATGCAGGACACCATGGCCAGAGTAAAGCAAACGACTATTAAGTCGAGCAAGCGGCACGCTAGAAGGGTGCCCGCTGATGAAGTTATTATTCTTGATGAGGAATATGAGGACTCGGAGGAAGAGCAAAAGCAGGGAGGGGAGGAAGAGCAGGCGGCCTTTTCTCTGGGTGGCACCCCTTCAACCCCCAGCGATAACATATTCGATGGGGCAGACGGCGAGGATGATGTCTCAGACTTAGGGTCTGATGAAGGGGAGTCAGGCGGCAAGGAAGCCGCCAAAAGATCTGGCTTAGAGGTGTTTGCCTCTGACCAGGATGACTTTGCGGCTCAGTATCAGCAGCCGGAGAAGGGGTCAAAGCAGCCAAATCCTTTAAAAACCAGAATGCTTCTCAGGGACTTGGCTGTAATGCAAAGTAGTTTTAGAGCCTTTGCTGATGTACACCGGGTAGGAGTGGGGTGGAGAATAGAGGTTCCCCCGCCTAAGGCAACGATTGCTTGGGAGAACGACATAGAAAATGTCGACAACTGTTTTGGCTTTTATGAGGCGGTGATTAAAGCCGGCCTCCGCTTCCCTCTTCACAACGAAATAAAAAGAATCTTGAAGGGGTATGATGTTGGCATCTGGTAGCTCACCCCGAACTCATGGATAAATATACTAGGTTTCATTGCCGTCTGTGAGTTTCAAGACATTGAGCCTAGCTTTCCTGCATTTGCTCATATACACTATATGTGTCGGGCCCCAGGCGAACATGGTGCGTGGTACACTCTAACCACACACCCGGAATATTTGATGACTTTGGAAAAGCCATCCAAATAGTCCCGCTGGAAGGAGAAATTCTACTTGGTCTGCTCTCCAACTTTAGGGAACAACCGGTTCCTTCGCCGGTACAACAAGGACCCGGTGCTTCTCGGGAAGAAATGTGCCCTGCCCCGGATGTCTTCTAGGGCTTATGAACAGATAATGGAGCTGGGCTTTTGTAAGACTACCACCATGCCCTTAGAGGAACATGAGTAAAATAATCGTTCCCAAGAACTAGATACCCCATCCGGATTTCTTTAAAAACAAGGCCTTCCTCTCTGCCTGTGGGCTTAGCCCCATGTTCAAGCGGGGTAAACTTATAACACATGCGGCTATTTGTCTCTTGTACTCCCTCTATCCCAGTTTACTTGCAACATTTTGACTGGACACGCTTGCCGATGCACATGTTTGACCGTTAATATCTTTTATTATATAATTATGTAAGCTATATAAAGTTTATATTAAGAAACTATACATTAAAATAGACCCAACAACATATTACATGATTACATTTTCTATTATATAGAAGCTAAAAAAGATGGTCAAAGTGAGATGTGTAAATAGTGCAAAAACTCAAAATGTTGCGAGTAATTTTGGACGGAGGGAGTATTAATATTTTTGTTTTTTGCTCATCTTTTGACCAACTGTTTCCTTTTTTGTTTCTGCAGAAGAAGGGAAAAACATAGTGCCCCCAGAAATGACGCTTGCTAAATCGGCTGCTCAATTGAGAAAAGATCAGGTCCTGGAGAGAAAGGCGGCCTTGGAGGCCAAAGAAGACAAGAAGGGAGGGGTAAGCCGCCGGCTGTACCCCATTTTGTCCAACTTATGAATTGCCCAGCTGTATACCTCACATTCAATTCATGAATTTCCGGTTGTAATTCTGTTAATATTTTTATTCTGTTATTTACAGGGCGGAAGCAGGTCTATCCGCCGTTCAATTACTAAGCTGTTTAAGCAGCCGGGTAATAATAAACGGACAGGGGACGAGCTGACCAAGACCCCGTCTAAGACGGGAAGAACAAACACTCCCACTCCTTCTTCCTCTTCAGCGAACCTAGATCGTCCCATAACCGGGGGTAAAGGCCTGGTTGCTATGAAAGCTCTAAACGAAAGCTCGGGGCGATCTGGTGGCAAACATCCGGATGTCTTAACGGCATTGAAGGGTGGCGTGCCACCCACTGCTACAGACGGCTCGGTAGCGGCTGACGGGGAAACCCCTCAGCTTCGTGTCCAAGGAAAGACAATAATAGAACTCCCTTGACCGGTTGACTATATGCTAGTGAAGACTCGGGTTGATCCGCCTGAAGGTTCGACGAGCAGCCGTCATGAGTAGGGTGCCGCCTATGCTGCTTTCTCACCAAGTAATTCTTTTGGTGCACATGCTCCCTCAGCTCCGCCTAACATGCAGGTGTTTGCTAAGAGGATGGTGAGGACTCTCACCCGGTCAAAGAAGCTCTATGTGCTAGATGTCCATGACGTGGATTTTGACAAAATCCAGGGCCTGCTGGCTGAGGTAATCCCTTAATTTTGATTTAACTTTTTAAGTTTTAAGCTTACTCTGATTACCGCCTGTACCCATCTTTTCAGACGATGCTTAGGATAGACGGGCTAAGGGTCCCCTTCAGGCGGAAGGGAGAAGAGGTAAATAACGCTAAACATAGGGTCGTTCAAGCTCTCAACTCTTCTGAATACAGTAAAATACAATTTGATGTTGAAATTAAAGCAGTAGAGTTGAAACAGGAGGAGCTGATAAGGAATTTGACGACTGCTAATAACGCCGCAAATGAGCGGGTGGCCAAGCTCGAAGAGGAACTGAAGACTGCTCAATCCAACCTCATGGACTTGTCTTTCCTTGTCTTTTCTCTTTTCAGGCTATGACAAGTTGGACAAGCGTATCCTTGGGCTGGCTGATAACTGGAGCGACCCTTTAACTGCTACTCCTGAAAATCCTCCTGAGCTCTTTGACATACTAGAGGTGTATGCTGGTTCCCTGAAGAATAAAGTGCGTCTGGTTCCCGTTGAGCTGCGGGCTGTTTTCGGTACTGTGACTGCCGCTGACCACGTAGGGTCTAACCGTGCTGAAATTGAGCCTTCATCCTCTAATGTTGGGAGTAGGCGTAAGACTCGGCCTGCCCCTCGAAGAGAGGCTTCAGAACCTGAGGCGCTAGTGGCACATGGTGCTTCTCCTAAGAAGCAGCCTGTTGCGGCTTCCGGCCGGGTGGCACCTCAGACCTCTGCTGCCAAAAGGCAACGTGATCAAGCTTTTGATGATCCAAAGACTACCACTAATGACTTTGCGGATAGTGTTCTCAAGTTTCCCTTTGATGAGGATGACACTACCGCTACGGGCTCAAAGCCCAATCCTTCTACTGAGCATGTTATGCTCTTTCCTTCTGATGTTTACAATGTTACAGCTGCGAAGGACACTGTCGATCCTTCTGCTGAAGCTGCTGATTTCCAGATGCCCGATAAAACTATCATAGAGCTTCCCAAAGTTTCCGCAGCGCCCTACTGAACTGAGAGGGCGGCTTCGAAGTGCCTCCAGAGGTGGGCACACTTAGGCAGGGGGTGATACAAGCATGATCAGCCAGTCATCGACCTGGAGGATTATCTTGTGACCTCTGCCCCTGCTGAGGATGAGCCCGCTACAAAGAAGGCTTGTACCTCCTCTGGCCTTGATCCCTTTACTTCTCATTCTACTAACACTGGGCTCCCTGGTGGGAATGCTTATAGGGGCAGTGACACTCAGAATTCAAATGAACTTAATCATTGTGTTCACCAATTCTTGAGTTATGCTTTTGAGAACCCCTTGTCTACTACCTCAATCTCTACTTGAGGTACTTTTCGCCCTACTGGGGCTATTGAGTTTTCTGAGGTTCCCATTGATGTCCATCTTCGCCCTATACTATTTCCTACTAGGGGTGAGGATGCTCCATTTCGGCCTGAGATGAACGTGAGGGCTGACGAGTCTCTGTTTGTGGACGACCCCTAGAAAGGCGGTACTTTAGGATACCGTCTGACTCAGGAAGTTCGTCTTCCAGCTGATTCTACGCGCAACTCAGTTAGCATTCCAGCTGCTACGGCTTGCCATGACTTGCAGAAGGTTTTTTCTCTTTTTCTCTGTTTGTTCCATTGTCAGTGTCTTGTTTTATTCTTTCCTTCCACTAATTCCTGTCTTATCTTACTCTTTTCTTTCTCTGCCCTTTTTTTTTTTGCAGCTTGTTAGTTCTGTTGGAGATTTATCCAATGCCTTGCTGACAATGGAGAAGAAATATTAGAATCAGGGCCTGATTCTTTCTCAAAAGAATTTGGAGGTTCAGTAGGCTCAGTCTGAGAGGGAAGCTATGGACAGTGAGGTGACTCCTCTGAGGGAAAGGGCGGACGCCCTACAGCTCCAGTTGGGAGAATTTCAGCTCACCCAGACAAAATTGAAGGGCTACGAGGAGCAATTGGGGACTTCTCAAGCTAGGGTGCAGGCGTTGGAAGCAGAGATCGCTGATTTGCGGGCTAGGCATGTTATTAAACTGGAAGCTGCTAGGAAGGGCGCACTTAAGACCTTTGTGCTCTCCATTGCTTTTGCTAAGTTATTGGTTGATCGCCATGATGGTGAATGGGAGGCTGCAGCTCGGTGTGTGAGCAACTTATATGGTGAAGGTGAGGAACAGGAAGCTCATTTCAACACCTTTTGGGCCAAAGTTGAGGCTGCGGGCAAGGCTAGTTTATTTGAGCTGCCTGCTGACCACCCTCGTGCTGCTAGTTGCAAGGTTCCTGACCACGCTGTGCTGAACTTGGAAGTTCCCCATTATCCTGATGTTGCTAAAGCTATTAAGGTGGAGTCCTTGGCTGGTGGACAATAAAGGTTATGGCAGCTGTCACCTTCCTACTCCAGTGGTTCCTCCGAGTTTCCTTCACCCAGATCTATTGTAACTAGGTAGTTTTTGTTACTATCTTTGGGGTGTTTAGCCGCCAAAGATTATGTTTCCTTGTGTTTTCTCATAATAATTTGTCTTTTGTTGCTAGGTCTGCCCAGCTTATCTTGAATTTATGCCTTTCTGGCTTTACTTGCTGAGTGTTTCCTTGTCCTGGTGGACGAGGGCTCAGCTTTGCATATATTGTAACTAACCTGCTGAATGTTTACTTTGCCTTGGTGGGCAGGGGTTCAACTTTGTATTGTATGTATTTCTGCTACTTTATCTGTTGATTATCTCATAGCCTTCGTGTTTATATGGGCCTGCTGCTGGGCCGAGGTATACTAGTACCTATATCTTAGCACAACAACTTCTTTGTTGCGCTCAGCGAAGCCTCATAGGATGGGCCTCCTTGTTTTCCTGATTTGGCTGCTGAGGGCTCTCTTGTTTTCTTGTTCTATGTTGTGTTTAGCAGGAAGTTTGGTGAGTTCTAGTCTTCTTGCATTGTTTGCCTTGGGTGATTCTGCCTTATGTACTCTATTTAGATTTGATAGAGACTCGTTTGCATGTTGACTAGTTTATTCAATTGTTGCCTTTCTAGGCATTATTCGGTCTGCTCTGCTGGGACTTACTTGTGTCAATCAGCTTTTTGACTGCTCGTTTAGTGTCATTCAGCTTGTTTTGCTGTGACTTATTTATGTCGTTCAGCTTGTTTATGTTGCGACTTGTTGTTTATTTTCACTTACTGCTTTTTATAAGGGCTTATATGTATCTTTCTCCTCCTCCTCTCCCTCTCAAAGAGGTGAGCTGGGTGGGACTAAGAGAACCTTAGTGTTGCCCATACAACTTATCGTCTTCGTTTTCCCTGCCCTCTCCTGCAATAGTTGAACGTGCCTGGCCTCCCCCTTAGGCATTCCTGAGGTGGTGCCCTGTTTTACTTTGAGCAGGTGAGGTTGGGTTTTGTTTAGGGCAAAAATACCCTAGACAAGTGGACCAATGAGAGGAGGCCACGTGGTGAGCTCAGTATGGGCCAAGTGGCCCAATATTCTCTTGACACGTGTCCCCCTTAGATAAGCCTCTGAAATGGCGTCCTTCAAGGGCCCAAATCCCTAGGAGCGCCGTAAAACGGCGCAGCCCACAAAAATCTAGGTCAAGTGACCTAGATAGGGGCACATTCTCCAACGACCCTATAAATAGGGAGATATTTCCCCACTTTGGGGACACATTGAATCATTTATTACACATACATTCTCTCTCATAAGAGAAACACCTGAGCTTGGAATCCAAGCAGATCCCCACCTAAAATTCCGTACTCTTTATTCTCTTTTAAGTTACTAACTTGATCTTCGGAGGCGGAGCTCCAACCACCCGGAGTCTCCGTTGTTTTTGCAGGTAATGCTCAGCCGAACCAATCTTTGTGACGTAAATTTCCCGAGGGAGAAAAAACACCCAAAACATTTAGCGTCGTCTGTGGGGAGAGTACCTCAAAGTTGGTTCAAGAGTCTGTACCACCTCCTAAGCGTCTGGGCGACGACCCGGAAGTTTTCACAGACCAAGAGGATGAAGATCCTCAGGTTACAACTTATATAGCCGATGATGGCTCTCTGATAACCAAGAGCAATCGGCCCAAAGACACTCTGGAGCGGGGTGCCAGCCAGGCGGGTTCAAATCGACCCCCTAGGGAACCGGAAGGGGAAACCCATACGGCAAGTGGATCAGCTCCCGTCACCCGAGACGAACTCATGAAGTTCATGACAAGTTTCAAGGGTGAAATTAAAGATCTGATCTCTAAGAGCCGGGCTGGCCCAAGTAGGGGTCAGTCGCCAAAAAAGACTCCTCTGGAGAAGGGGAAGTCAGTCAAAGATTGGCA
Organism: Chenopodium album; assembly: GCF_948465745.1. Taxonomy (NCBI): domain Eukaryota; kingdom Viridiplantae; phylum Streptophyta; class Magnoliopsida; order Caryophyllales; family Amaranthaceae; genus Chenopodium; species Chenopodium album. Next base: position 48,278,604 of record NC_137834.1, on the reverse strand, counting down.
GCCAACTCCTCATCCAAAGGAGAAGGTAGCTAGGACCATTGATTGGTCCAAAATTCTTCTGCCTAAGAGGAATGCCAACAATCTCCGCCGGACTCAACAGCTGGTGGAAAGCAAAAAATCAACTCTTGACGCCCGGGAGATCATCACCCGCAAGAGAAACCAGTAGTTGTCTGACTCGGCTTCTACGTCGAACTTTCCAGACTACTTTAACAACACTTCTGCAGGGAATGTACCTTCCTTGCATGAGAGCCAAACGGGCGGTAATACCGTCCATTCTAGTCCTCAGATGATTGGGACTGCGCCGTATGTACCTTCTCAGGTCTACGGTCAGTATTCTCCCTATTTCATGAAGTCGGCCCTCTTTGGAGGTCAGGCAGCATATAACAACGTCCAACCTCTTAACTGACAGCTTCGTTTGCTCCGCCTGGGTGAACAACCTTCTGCGTTCACCCGGGAGAAAACCGAGGCGGCACAGCCGGCCAAGGTGAAAAATGTGTTGGTAGGTACCTATGACGGTACCACCAACCCGGAAGATCACCTCATGGCTTACACCAACCTTATGTACTTACAAGGGTTGGATGATGCCACTTAGTGTCGATGCTTCCCGGCTACATTGAAGGGCATTGCCCAACAATGATTTGGCAACCTGGCAGCCGGGTCCATTGATAGTTTCAGGAAGCTTGCCTTCCTGTTTGCTTCCAACTTCTCGATGAACTTCCCTGCGAAGAAAACAAATCTTGACTTGAGCACCATTAAGTAGGGGGAGAGAGAAGGATTACGCTCCTATATCAGGCGGTTCAATCTGATTAGAATTCAGATTCAAGGACTGTCTGACGAGGTAGCTTGTACATACTTTTTCAAGGGTTTGAGAGATGGGTCGACTTTTAAGTTCGTCCTAGTCAGAAAAGGGGCTTTCAGTTTACAGGCGGCGCTGAGAGAGGCGGAAAGTTATATTCTAGCGACCGACCTCTGCTCGCCTGGTAACCAGTCAGACTCTAAGAAGTCTGACTAACAGAAAGACAGCCGGCCTTCTCAGCTGGCCAAGAAGAAAGAAGAGAGCAAGAAAAGAAAAGAAGTCTGGGCGGTTAGTGATTCTGACCAGCCGTCTCAGAAGAAGAAGAAAGAATTTAAACCATACGTTCCTAAGTACGAGTTTAACAAGGATTGAAACTCCATCCTCATGGAGATCAAGGACCGGCTGTCCCTAGAGAAGTCGAATCCAATGAAAATTTCCATTCAATCAAGGAGCAAAAATAAATTCTGCCAATACCATGAGGATGTTGGCCATTACACCAACGACTACTACAGCCTTCAACGGGCGTTGGACCGTCTGGCTGACAAAGGGATGTTAAAGTCCTATATCTCCAAGTCCAAAGGGACTAATAAGAAGAATCTGGGGCAGTCGTCTAAGACACCCCATCCTGCTAGTAGTTCGGACACTGATAAGGAGCCGGTCTACACCATAGCAGGCGGGTTCTCATGCGGTGGCCCTATCATCCGGGGCACCATGAGCCATCTTCGAAAGATGGACAAAGATTATGATGAGAAGGCGTCTGCTAGCTCCTCCTTCCCAAACGTTCTGATCACTGAGAAGGATAGGGTCAGCGCTCGCCGTCTGCATGACGACCCGGTTGTCATTGAATGTAAGGTTGCCAACCAGCTGTTCGGACGAATCCTTATTGACACCGGCAGCTCATCGGACATCATCAGTGTCCGGTGCTTGCAAAAGCTGAAATACAACATCAGCATCATGCATTCGGTTACCCACCCCTTGGTTGGCTTTGGGGGTTGAATGGTTTACCCAGTCGGAAGGGTTGATTTACCAATCCGGCTGGGTGAGAAAGGAAAAGGACGACACCTGGTCGTCAAGTTCTTGGTCGTTGAGGAGCTGACCGCCTATAACATTATTCTCGGCCAAATGCGTTTAGGTATGTGTTTGGGTATGTGTTTTGCTAGATACCCCCTCCTTCTAGCGCCAAATGTTGTATATTTGGAGTAGCTCTCGAAATACACAAGTAATAAACCAAAGGATAGTTAAGGCTAAAGAACCAAAGGCTTCTTAGATATAGTCACACCACTAAGAAACGGTTTGGATTCCTAAGATCACAAGCCAACTAGTAGCCTAAACTAGCTAACTAAGCAACGGAACGAAATTCCAAATCCAAGAATTTAAGAATTTTGTTTTTAATCCAAGAAACGAATGTAAGACAAATTTGTTTGTTCGAAATAATCTGATTTTTCATTCACATTTGCTTGCTATTTATAGTAAACAAGCATCCTTAAGTACAAGCTAACTTAAGTGACTTTTCATCTCACTTGTTACACGCCTAAGCTAAGTACAAATCAGCTTTTGTTGTCTAGATACATTAATAAAAGAAGCCTTATTTAACTAGATACATCAAAGAGAAAATGGTGGTTTGTAACCTCCAAATAAAATCAGAAATAAGAAAGTATAACTCCCCCTTGATTCACGCCTAACAAAGCAGCAAAATTGGAGGTGTAACACCCCATTATTCACGCCCAAATTCAAATAGCAAAAGAAATGTAACTCCTCCTTGTTTTAAGCCTTGAAATAAGCTTGAATGTATGTGGACAAGAATTTACTATAATCACACTAAAGTTTACAATTTATTCAAAGAATAAAATGAACTAGAATAAACTAGTTAATAAGAACAACAAGAAATTCAAGGGATTGAATATCTTGCTGCACATGGATAGACCAAGTTGTTAGGCTTGGCTACAACATTCCCCCCTTCTTGAAAATAGTTTGCCCTCAAACTCGACAACTCTTCAAACTCATCATAGTAAGGTGATAAATCAGCCACGTTAAAGGTGCTAGAAACACCATAATCTCCGGGCAATTCAACTTTGTAAGCATTATCATTCACCTTTTCAACAATAGCAAATGGACCATCACTACGGGGATTAACCTTGGACCGCCTTTTGGAAGGAAATCTTTCCTTTCGAAGATGAATCCAAACTAAGTCACCGGGTTGAAAACGGAGCTCCTTTCTCTTCTTGTCATAGTAGGCCTTTGTCTTTGCATTAGCTTGTTCAATTTTGGAATGAACTTGCTCATGCATAGACTTGATTTCCTTTGCACGCACCTCGGCATCTTTGCTGAACTTGTTTGGTAATGGGATGGGAGTGAGATCAATAGGAGTGCACGGATTGAATCCATACACAACTTCAAAAGGACTCAAACCTGTTCTCTTACTAGGCACACGGTTGTAAGCAAACTCCACATGAGGAAGCATCTCTTCCCATTACTTGGGACGTTTAGTAGCAAAAGACCGCAACAAGGATCCCAAAGCTCTATTAATCACTTCGATTTGACCATCTGTTTGAGGATGGCTTGAAGTGCTAAAGTTCAATTTCGTGCCCATCTTCCTCCATAATGTAAGCCAAAAATGACATAGAAATTTTGGATCACGATCACTTACCATGGATTTAGGTACACCATGTAAACGCACAATCTCATTGAAAAACAAGTTAGCAACATGAGTAGCATCATAAGTTGAATAACAAGCAATGAAATTAGCCATTTTAGAAAATCAATCCACAACAACCATTATTGAATCTTTCTTTCGTTGGGTAATAGGAAGTCCCATAACGAAATCAAGACTAACATCCTCCCATGGTGCTTGTTGAATAGGTAAGGGCAAAAGATAGCCTTGTGGAAGACTATGACTCTTGGCCTTTTGACATATCACACATCTCTTCACAACGAACTACACATCACGGACCAATCTAGGCCAACGAAAGTAATCTTGGACAAGAAGAGTAGTTTTCTCTATGCCAAAGTGTCCCGCCATTCGTCCTTCATGAAACTCTTTGATAATAGATTCTTCTAGGCTTGATCTTAGAACGCACAACCTGTTTCATTTTAACAAGTAACCATCTAAAATGTAATAATCTTTGTAAGCATGATTAGAACATTTAAAAAACAAATCACCAAAATCATGATCATTTTTGTAACTTGCTTTCACATCTTCATCACTAATCACCCTTGATTTGAAAGAATTCAAGAGTGTGTATCCCCTTGAAAGTGCATCAACCCCTTTGTTCATGGCGCCTCTCCTATGCTTGATCACAAAATGAAAAGCTTGCGAATACTCCACCCATTTGGCATGGCGTGCTTGATGAACTCCTTGGAAATGAGGTAATGTCTCCAATGGTCCAAAGCATGAACAAGAGCAAAGAACTCATTATCATAGGTGTTATACTTTCGTTGTGCTTCATTGAGTTTTTCACTAAAGTAGGCAAGGGGACGCCCAACTTGTGACAAAACAACACCAATGCCAACTCCACTAGCATCACATTCAACCTCAAAAACTTCATCAAAGTTAGGCAAAGCAAGAATAGGTGCACTAGTAAGTTGACGTTTTACCTCATCAAAGGCCTTTTGAGCCTTGTCATTCCAAACTAACTTTTGATGTTTAGTTAGATCTGTGATAGGTGCCATGAGGGTACTAAATCTCCCCACAAATCTTCTATAGAAAGAAGCAAGTCCATGAATTGTTTGTGGCGTGGGCCACTCACGAATTGCAGCAACTTTCTTTTCATCAACTTCAATGCCTTGTGATGAGACTTTAAAGCCAAGAAAAATAACTTGGGAAGTGAAGAAATGACACTTCTCTAAGTTACCATACAATTTCTCACGTTCAAGGGCTTCAAAAACCTATTGCAAATGCATAGAATGCTCTTCTTCCTCCATACTATACACCAAAATATCATAAAAAAAAACTACAACAAATTTACCCATGAAAGGTTGCATAACCTGATTCATAAGGCGCATAAATGTAGATGGTGCATTAGATAAACCAAATGGCATCATGATGAGTGACATTTATGTCACTCCTAGGATAGTGTTTATGCCTTGTTTTAGCTTGTCTTAGGGTGTTTTGTAGTTGTTTTGTTCAAATAATGCGTGCATACATGTCTCGATGTGATTTTAATGAAATCGCGTATATTGTTGTATGCTTGCCTTCATTGCGTGTTTGCACCGTTCCCTATACCTTATTGCTTCCCTTGGTGTTTGTGCTTAGGTATTTGAAGTCTTGGATTGCAAAGAAGAAGCCAAGGAATCATGAGAGAAGAATCGAAGAAAGCAAGGTGCAAGGGCGCAAATAATGTGCGGGCGCGCAGCCCTGTGAGAACCCGCGCAAAATTGGCGAAATTGCAGAATCGAGGCAGAAAGTTTTGCGCGACCTGTGCGCGACATGTGCGCGGGCGCACACCAACACCGTGCGGGCGCACGCGCCAAAGCACAAGCCGCGCAACCCACAAATGCGCGGGCGCGCAGCTACTTTGCGCGGGCGCGCAGGCTGCTGCGAGGGAGCGCAGGCCGCTGCGAGGGCGCACAGACCGCTGCGAGGGCGCACGCGCGGGCGCACAGTTACCATGCGCGGGCGCACAGATCCTTGCGCGGGCGCACAGCGGGTCCTGTTCAGCGTTTTTGCGCGATTCTTTATATATTGCGAGGCTTGTTTTGTAAAAAAAAAAAAACTTCATTCTTTTAGATCTTTTTCCCTAGTTTTAGGAGAGCTTCTCTCTCTAGGTTTAGCTTAGGATTAGAGTAGTTTAGAGAGAGAAAGTGAGGGTTTCACCATTGTTGAGCTTGGATTTTGAAGAAGAAGATTGATCATCTTGTTTGTAGACTTTCATCTTCAATCAATGAGAATCTCTAACTCTCTCTCCTCTATTTTTATTGTTTTATTTTGATTATTATTTTTGTTGTTGGTATTGCTTGTTGATCATGTTGATTCTTGATTATTTGTTGATTAATCTTGTTATTATCATGATTAGTGAGTAATTTCCCCATTAAGGGGATGGTTGTGGTGTAGTTGGATCTTGAGAATGTTCAAGGGTTTGGAATTGATTTATTGTGATTAAAGTCTTTATATGCTTGATGTTCTTCAATCTACTTGCAAAATGCATGTTGTTAGTTGATTGGGAGTGAATCTTTGCTAACATGAAACGGAAGTTGACTTAGCTAAGTTCATTTATATCGATTGTTATTTGATAGTACCTCCTAGTATATGGTTCTAATGTGGAAACATAGAGGCTATGTTAGGAGAAGCCGATTAGCCCCGGAAGGCGGTTAGATTGGACCTTACTTCGATATTCGAGCATGTTTAGTTCATAATTAATTCAACTCCTATGCCTTTGTTTATGTTCAAGTGAATGCTACACCTAAACCATTTCCCTTAATGTTTTATCTCTAGTTTTAGTTTGTTTAGACTTTAGTTATTTTTCTCCTATTCCGGACTAGCTTAATTGTCGATAACATTTGGTGGTGTTTATCCGTTCTCTGTGGTTCGACCCCTATGCTTGCCTTATACTCGTATTAGGTTTGTTTAGGTTGTATAAATTGTATTTGATCGAGGGATAGTTGTTTGACGACGCGATTATTCCCTCATCAAATTGGCGATTTGTTTACTCTTGTATGCCTTTCTTCCTAAGTGGTTAATGTGTGCACGGTTTGAGAGTGTCATTGGTTGACTCTAGGATATTACATGCTAAGGTAGCCGGGTTAAGAACTTTTAGGGCGCCATGAAGCCTTAGTTCACGGGTATGTGGTAAGATGGTGTTGCTCTCTATAGTGGATTTGGCACCCTTAGTTGGTATTTGCTTAGTTATAATCCCGTGTGAGGTAACATTGTTCTAGCCTTCATCACTTTGTTGTGTGGCACATTTGGATCCTTAACTATGCATGTCTTGATCCTTGTTTTGACTTATAGCTCCCAAGATCGTGACCGAAGCACTCTAGGGGAGGAAAAGGGCACTTCTTTCTCATTTTTCTTTATCTTCTTTTTATTTTGTTACAAATTTGATTTTCTATTTTGCATAAACCTACTTGCTAACCAATTTGAGCCTTATGTTTCCCGCTCTTGTTTAAACCACATTACAAACCTAATGGCCTATGTTTACCAACCTTTTAGTTAGTGAAGCATTGACATGTGAGGTTTGAGTTTTGAGTTGTTGATCATAGACAAGATGCACTTTGAGATTTGGTTAGAGTTGAGCTTGTAAAGAAATATGCAAATTTATGAAAATCAAATGAAGTTTCAAGAAAAAGCCGTCCATGATAAAAAAAAAGGGCAAGGACAATAAAAAAAAAAGAGAAAAAAAAAAACAAAAACAAAAACACCAAAAATATTTTAGATGGTTTCATTTTCTTCCCTAGTTTAAGCATTGAGGACAATGCTTTGTTCAAGCTTGGGGGGAATATTGTGTGTTTGTGTTGAATAAGCTTTGGGGAATGGCATTAGTGGTATTTTTGCTTGATATTTAGTGAATTCTTGAGTTATTTTTGAGTGTCGGCCGCACTTTTTGCTTCACTTAGGAAATATCACCAAATTTTAAAAATTTTTACCTCGCCTTAACCCTTAGCCTTACGTTACAACCAATAAAAAGACCCTTAGACTCTAGTGGGTTAGGTCAAAAGAACGGTGGAGGGAGATAGACTTCAAACCTATGGAAAGAGTATGCATAGTTGAGACGTAGGAATTACCTTCTCAAATTTCTCATTTCTTTATCTTTTTCCGGTTCCTTCGTGGAATCTTGAGAAGCTAACATAAAGGTTGATTTGAAGCTAGTGGAGAGAACGTGGCCCGATTGGTTGGGGCTAGGGTGGATTGAGTCCTAAGTAGTTCTCTATGCTTAGCATGTGTTATGTTTCAATCAACCATTGACATCTTGGAACGTGCATACATTTGTCCATTTAGAAAGGTTTGCATTCATTAGTACTTGTCCTTATCTCTTGTCCATATATGAGCTTGTGTTTTGCCTTTTCTCTTTGTGTTTCTTTTCCTTTTGTTGCCTTGCTTTGGTTTTTGTCGAGAGTTGTGGGGTAAGCTCTTAGGAAACCCTCACGAGACCTCACTCGTCCTCATAGGCGACTTTGTGGTTTTAAGGGCTTGTTGTAGCTAAAAACAACCGTGATTCCTACGACAGTGAGTTAGTGTACATTCTTTCTCTTTGTTTCTATTTTTGTTTCTTTTGGTTTCAATAATTCCATCTTGTTCTCTTTTGCCTTAGCTTTGCTCGAGGACGAGCAAAGGTTTAGCTTGGGGGAATTTGATGAGTGACATTTATGTCACTCCTAGGATAGTGTTTATGCCTTGTTTTAGCTTGTCTTAGGGTGTTTTGTAGTTGTTTTGTTCAAATAATGCGTGCATACATGTCTCGATGTGATTTTAATGAAATCGCGTATATTGTTGTATGCTTGCCTTCATTGCGTGTTTGCACCGTTCCCTATACCTTATTGCTTCCCTTGGTGTTTGTGCTTAGGTATTTGAAGTCTTGGATTGCAAAGAAGAAGCCAAGGAATCATGAGAGAAGAATCGAAGAAAGCAAGGTGCAAGGGCGCAAATAATGTGCGGGCGCGCAGCCCTGTGAGAACCCGCGCAAAATTGGCGAAATTGCAGAATCGAGGCAGAAAGTTTTGCGCGACCTGTGCGCGACATGTGCGCGGGCGCACACCAACACCGTGCGGGCGCACGCGCCAAAGCACAAGCCGCGCAACCCACAAATGCGCGGGCGCGCAGCTACTTTGCGCGGGCGCGCAGGCTGCTGCGAGGGAGCGCAGGCCGCTGCGAGGGCGCACAGACCGCTGCGAGGGCGCACGCGCGGGCGCACAGTTACCATGCGCGGGCGCACAGATCCTTGCGCGGGCGCACAGCGGGTCCTGTTCAGCGTTTTTGCGCGATTCTTTATATATTGCGAGGCTTGTTTTGTAAAAAAAAAAAAACTTCATTCTTTTAGATCTTTTTCCCTAGTTTTAGGAGAGCTTCTCTCTCTAGGTTTAGCTTAGGATTAGAGTAGTTTAGAGAGAGAAAGTGAGGGTTTCACCATTGTTGAGCTTGGATTTTGAAGAAGAAGATTGATCATCTTGTTTGTAGACTTTCATCTTCAATCAATGAGAATCTCTAACTCTCTCTCCTCTATTTTTATTGTTTTATTTTGATTATTATTTTTGTTGTTGGTATTGCTTGTTGATCATGTTGATTCTTGATTATTTGTTGATTAATCTTGTTATTATCATGATTAGTGAGTAATTTCCCCATTAAGGGGATGGTTGTGGTGTAGTTGGATCTTGAGAATGTTCAAGGGTTTGGAATTGATTTATTGTGATTAAAGTCTTTATATGCTTGATGTTCTTCAATCTACTTGCAAAATGCATGTTGTTAGTTGATTGGGAGTGAATCTTTGCTAACATGAAACGGAAGTTGACTTAGCTAAGTTCATTTATATCGATTGTTATTTGATAGTACCTCCTAGTATATGGTTCTAATGTGGAAACATAGAGGCTATGTTAGGAGAAGCCGATTAGCCCCGGAAGGCGGTTAGATTGGACCTTACTTCGATATTCGAGCATGTTTAGTTCATAATTAATTCAACTCCTATGCCTTTGTTTATGTTCAAGTGAATGCTACACCTAAACCATTTCCCTTAATGTTTTATCTCTAGTTTTAGTTTGTTTAGACTTTAGTTATTTTTCTCCTATTCCGGACTAGCTTAATTGTCGATAACATTTGGTGGTGTTTATCCGTTCTCTGTGGTTCGACCCCTATGCTTGCCTTATACTCGTATTAGGTTTGTTTAGGTTGTATAAATTGTATTTGATCGAGGGATAGTTGTTTGACGACGCGATTATTCCCTCATCAAATTGGCGATTTGTTTACTCTTGTATGCCTTTCTTCCTAAGTGGTTAATGTGTGCACGGTTTGAGAGTGTCATTGGTTGACTCTAGGATATTACATGCTAAGGTAGCCGGGTTAAGAACTTTTAGGGCGCCATGAAGCCTTAGTTCACGGGTATGTGGTAAGATGGTGTTGCTCTCTATAGTGGATTTGGCACCCTTAGTTGGTATTTGCTTAGTTATAATCCCGTGTGAGGTAACATTGTTCTAGCCTTCATCACTTTGTTGTGTGGCACATTTGGATCCTTAACTATGCATGTCTTGATCCTTGTTTTGACTTATAGCTCCCAAGATCGTGACCGAAGCACTCTAGGGGAGGAAAAGGGCACTTCTTTCTCATTTTTCTTTATCTTCTTTTTATTTTGTTACAAATTTGATTTTCTATTTTGCATAAACCTACTTGCTAACCAATTTGAGCCTTATGTTTCCCGCTCTTGTTTAAACCACATTACAAACCTAATGGCCTATGTTTACCAACCTTTTAGTTAGTGAAGCATTGACATGTGAGGTTTGAGTTTTGAGTTGTTGATCATAGACAAGATGCACTTTGAGATTTGGTTAGAGTTGAGCTTGTAAAGAAATATGCAAATTTATGAAAATCAAATGAAGTTTCAAGAAAAAGCCGTCCATGATAAAAAAAAAGGGCAAGGACAATAAAAAAAAAAGAGAAAAAAAAAAACAAAAACAAAAACACCAAAAATATTTTAGATGGTTTCATTTTCTTCCCTAGTTTAAGCATTGAGGACAATGCTTTGTTCAAGCTTGGGGGGAATATTGTGTGTTTGTGTTGAATAAGCTTTGGGGAATGGCATTAGTGGTATTTTTGCTTGATATTTAGTGAATTCTTGAGTTATTTTTGAGTGTCGGCCGCACTTTTTGCTTCACTTAGGAAATATCACCAAATTTTAAAAATTTTTACCTCGCCTTAACCCTTAGCCTTACGTTACAACCAATAAAAAGACCCTTAGACTCTAGTGGGTTAGGTCAAAAGAACGGTGGAGGGAGATAGACTTCAAACCTATGGAAAGAGTATGCATAGTTGAGACGTAGGAATTACCTTCTCAAATTTCTCATTTCTTTATCTTTTTCCGGTTCCTTCGTGGAATCTTGAGAAGCTAACATAAAGGTTGATTTGAAGCTAGTGGAGAGAACGTGGCCCGATTGGTTGGGGCTAGGGTGGATTGAGTCCTAAGTAGTTCTCTATGCTTAGCATGTGTTATGTTTCAATCAACCATTGACATCTTGGAACGTGCATACATTTGTCCATTTAGAAAGGTTTGCATTCATTAGTACTTGTCCTTATCTCTTGTCCATATATGAGCTTGTGTTTTGCCTTTTCTCTTTGTGTTTCTTTTCCTTTTGTTGCCTTGCTTTGGTTTTTGTCGAGAGTTGTGGGGTAAGCTCTTAGGAAACCCTCACGAGACCTCACTCGTCCTCATAGGCGACTTTGTGGTTTTAAGGGCTTGTTGTAGCTAAAAACAACCGTGATTCCTACGACAGTGAGTTAGTGTACATTCTTTCTCTTTGTTTCTATTTTTGTTTCTTTTGGTTTCAATAATTCCATCTTGTTCTCTTTTGCCTTAGCTTTGCTCGAGGACGAGCAAAGGTTTAGCTTGGGGGAATTTGATGAGTGACATTTATGTCACTCCTAGGATAGTGTTTATGCCTTGTTTTAGCTTGTCTTAGGGTGTTTTGTAGTTGTTTTGTTCAAATAATGCGTGCATACATGTCTCGATGTGATTTTAATGAAATCGCGTATATTGTTGTATGCTTGCCTTCATTGCGTGTTTGCACCGTTCCCTATACCTTATTGCTTCCCTTGGTGTTTGTGCTTAGGTATTTGAAGTCTTGGATTGCAAAGAAGAAGCCAAGGAATCATGAGAGAAGAATCGAAGAAAGCAAGGTGCAAGGGCGCAAATAATGTGCGGGCGCGCAGCCCTGTGAGAACCCGCGCAAAATTGGCGAAATTGCAGAATCGAGGCAGAAAGTTTTGCGCGACCTGTGCGCGACATGTGCGCGGGCGCACACCAACACCGTGCGGGCGCACGCGCCAAAGCACAAGCCGCGCAACCCACAAATGCGCGGGCGCGCAGCTACTTTGCGCGGGCGCGCAGGCTGCTGCGAGGGAGCGCAGGCCGCTGCGAGGGCGCACAGACCGCTGCGAGGGCGCACGCGCGGGCGCACAGTTACCATGCGCGGGCGCACAGATCCTTGCGCGGGCGCACAGCGGGTCCTGTTCAGCGTTTTTGCGCGATTCTTTATATATTGCGAGGCTTGTTTTGTAAAAAAAAAAAAACTTCATTCTTTTAGATCTTTTTCCCTAGTTTTAGGAGAGCTTCTCTCTCTAGGTTTAGCTTAGGATTAGAGTAGTTTAGAGAGAGAAAGTGAGGGTTTCACCATTGTTGAGCTTGGATTTTGAAGAAGAAGATTGATCATCTTGTTTGTAGACTTTCATCTTCAATCAATGAGAATCTCTAACTCTCTCTCCTCTATTTTTATTGTTTTATTTTGATTATTATTTTTGTTGTTGGTATTGCTTGTTGATCATGTTGATTCTTGATTATTTGTTGATTAATCTTGTTATTATCATGATTAGTGAGTAATTTCCCCATTAAGGGGATGGTTGTGGTGTAGTTGGATCTTGAGAATGTTCAAGGGTTTGGAATTGATTTATTGTGATTAAAGTCTTTATATGCTTGATGTTCTTCAATCTACTTGCAAAATGCATGTTGTTAGTTGATTGGGAGTGAATCTTTGCTAACATGAAACGGAAGTTGACTTAGCTAAGTTCATTTATATCGATTGTTATTTGATAGTACCTCCTAGTATATGGTTCTAATGTGGAAACATAGAGGCTATGTTAGGAGAAGCCGATTAGCCCCGGAAGGCGGTTAGATTGGACCTTACTTCGATATTCGAGCATGTTTAGTTCATAATTAATTCAACTCCTATGCCTTTGTTTATGTTCAAGTGAATGCTACACCTAAACCATTTCCCTTAATGTTTTATCTCTAGTTTTAGTTTGTTTAGACTTTAGTTATTTTTCTCCTATTCCGGACTAGCTTAATTGTCGATAACATTTGGTGGTGTTTATCCGTTCTCTGTGGTTCGACCCCTATGCTTGCCTTATACTCGTATTAGGTTTGTTTAGGTTGTATAAATTGTATTTGATCGAGGGATAGTTGTTTGACGACGCGATTATTCCCTCATCACATCACAAGCCATGCATAGAGGCCCTCTTTTGTCTTGAAAGCGGTCTTCCATTCATCTCCTTCGAAAATTCGAATTTGATGGTAGCCACTTCTCAAATCAATTTTAGAGAACACTTTAGAACCATGCAAATCATCAAGAAAATCATTCAATCTTAGAATAGGAAACCGGTAATTGATAGTGATCTTGTTGATTGATCTACTATCAACACACATTCTCCATTCTCCATTCTTCTTAGGCACAATCAAAGTAGGACAAGCACATGGACTAAGAGACTTACGAATAAGACCCTTGGACAGTAATTCTTCCACTTGCCTCCTAATCTCTTCGGTTTCTTTTGGAGTGGTTCTATAGGCTGGTTTGTTTGGAAGCATTGATCCGGGAATAAGGTCAATTTTGTGTTGTATATCACGTTTTGGGGGTAGGCCATGGGGAATGTCTTCAGGGAAAACATGAGAATAGGTTTTGAGAAGAGGGGTGAGGAGTGGGTGTTGTTCTTTTTGTGACGGTTGGGAAGGGGTATCAAGTTGGCTCAAAATGAATGGTTTGTGAGCTTTATACTCATGCAATTCTGATTTTATGAGAGTGGTAAGGGAAGTGGGGGGTGTGGATGTGGGGTGGCCGTTTTTGAGGTTTAGAGGGGTAAGGAGTATTTTCTGTCCATCCTTAGTGAAGGAATATGTGTTTTTATACCTATCATGCATCACACGCCTATCAAATAGCCAAGGTCTACCAAGTAAAATATGACATGCATCCATAGGTACAACATCACACCATAATTCTTCCTTATAAGTTTTACCAATGCTAAATGATAACAAGACTTGTTGTGTTACTTGAATCCCTTTACCATGATTTAGCCATTGAATCACATAAGGTTTAGGGTGAGGGACGGTTTTTATTTTCAGCTTGTCTATTATTACTTGTGAAGCTACATTGGTACAACTACCTCCATCAATAATCAAGGTGCATACCTTACAACCAATGGTGCAACGAGTGTGAAAGATCGCCTCACGTTGCAAGCTCCATTCTTTGCCAATCATATTGCTTAGTGTACGTCGAACCACCAAGCATTCTCCTTCATCCGGTCCTAGACACGCATAATCATCATTTTCCTCAAGATTGCTGTCCTCTTCAACTTTTAATTCGTCCTCCTCTTCATGCTCAATCAAAGTAACAATCTTCTTATTTGGACAATCACTAGCCAAATGTCCAAGGCCTTGACACCTAAAACATCTTCTTGGGGCTGGTTTTGGGTTGGAATTTTGGGTGTTTTGTGAAGGTGGTTTAGAAGTCGGCTGATTGGATGTGGGTTTGAAAGGTGGGAAATTGGATGTTTGCTTTTTTTGGGAAATGAGGCTTGAGATGCAAAACGTGACGAATCACTTTTGTCTCTTGCTTTTTGTTGCTGCTCAATCTTATGTGCTAAGAAAATGAGCTCTTCAAGGGTGGTGTAAGGGTGTAGCTCGGCCACATTGGCTACTTTTGGGTCAAGTCCTCCTAAAAAGTGCACCAATGTTTGAGGTTCATCTTCATCTACTCCACATTTCATGACAAATCCTTCAAATTCCCTAGCATATTCTTCTACTGATTTTGTACCTTGTTTGAGGTTGTGGAACTTGGAAAAGTTTTCTTGCACATAATACGTGGGAAGAAACTTTTGTTTCAACATCTTTTTCATCTTGGTCCACGATCTAACCTTCTCTTTGCCTTGCCTTTCCCTCTTGGCGCACACACTAGCCCACCAAGTTGAGGAATATTTTCTTAACTTCAAGGCCACAATCTTCACCTTTTTCTCTTCCGGTGTTTGCTTGTAATCAAACACTCTCTCCACCGTTCTAAGCCATTCTAGAAACTCATCAGCATGGAGTTTGCCATCATACTCCGGAATGTCAGCCTTAATATCATTGTTAGGCCGTGACCTTTCTCTTCCATGAAAGAGTCTCTCATTGTGATTGAAATTAGATTCACTCATTTCTTCATCACTGTGATTAGGTGAGCCCTCTCTTTGATGGCGCAACTTAGTAGAAAGATCTTTTAATTGATCTTGCAAATATTGCATTCATTGCTCCATATCTTCTTTCTCTTGCTCAACCTTATTGACATACTCTTGCCAATTAGGTGGTGGAACGCTGGCCATGGGTTGTGTTTAGGTTGTGTTTGGGTTGTGTTTGGGTATGTGTTTGGGTATGTGTTTGGGTATGTGTTTTGCTAGATACCCCCTCCTTCTAGCGCCAAATGTTGTATATTTGGAGTGGCACTCGAAATACACAAGGGATAAACCAAAGGATAGTTAAGGCTAAAGAACCAAAGGCTTCTTAGATATAGTCACACCACTAAGAAACGGTTTGGATTCCTAAGATCACAAGCCAACTAGTAGCCTATACTAGCTAACTAAGCAAAGGAACGAAATTCCAAATCCAAGAATTTCAGAATTTTTTTTCTAATCCAAGAAACGAATGTAATAAAATTTGTTTGTTCGAAATAATCTGATTTTTCATTCACATTTGCTTGCTATTTATAGTAAATAAGCATCCTTAAGTACAAGCTAACTTAAGTGACTTTTCAGCTCACTTGTTACACGCCTAAGCTAAGTACAAATAAGCTTTTTTTGTCTAGATACATTAATAAAAGAAGCCTTATTTAACTAGATACATCAAAGAGAAAATGGTGGTGTGTAACCTCCAAAAAAAATCAGAAATAAGAGAGTATAACTCCCCCTTAATTAGCGCCCAACAAAGCAGCAACTTGGAGGTGTAACACCCCATTATTCACGCCCAATTTCAAACAGAAAAAGAAGTGTAACTCCTCCTTGTTTCAAGCCTTGAAATAAGCTTGAATGTATGTGGACAAGAATGTACTTGGACGCCTTTTAGATGCTCAATTGTTGACTGAAATATACGGCCATTTGAAGGCTAATTTGGAGGCTTGTAACTCCTCTTTGAAGCTGATTGTAACACCCAAGTTAAAGCCTTGAAATTCCTTTAAAAGAATTTTGGATTCCATGCTTCTTTCACAAGCTTAAATGGCTGCCTTCTTGATGTATCTTGCACTTGTACTTTGTGTGAATGTGACATTATATTTTCGAACTATAATCAGCTAAAAAGAACTAAAGA
This sequence comes from Chenopodium album, assembly GCF_948465745.1. NCBI lineage: Eukaryota > Viridiplantae > Streptophyta > Magnoliopsida > Caryophyllales > Amaranthaceae > Chenopodium > Chenopodium album. The sequence continues at coordinate 48,262,575 of NC_137834.1, read as the reverse complement.
AAATATAACTAATTTGCATACTTAAAATAAGACTAAAGTTTATAATTTATTCAAAGCATAAAATGAACTAGAATAAACTAGTTAATAAGAACAACAAGAAATTCAAGGGATTGAATATCTTGCTCCACATGGATAGAACGCTTAGCACCAATGCATGATGCTACATCTTGAACCAAAGAAACGTCCATAACCAAGTTGTTAGGCTTGGCTACAACACCGACCCAGCCCCAGCCCCATCAGCAGCCAGAAAGAAAAGAAAGGCACCGCTGCTGGTGGAGGTGAAAAAAGAGAAAAAATAGCAATCACAGACCGGGGAGCTGTCAGCGGAGCTCCGTCCCCAACCGGCTGGAGACCATATTGATATACCTTTGGACGAGAGCCGTCCACAGCGTACAGTTAAGGTTGGGACGGCTTCTCATGCTAAATTAGGTGCAGATCTGCACCTCCTTCTGAAATAATTCAAAGACATTTTTGCCTTTGAAGTTGAGGAGATGCCAGGCGTTAGCCCGGATCTTCCTGTCCACAAACTCGCCGTGGATCCAAAAAAGAAGCTTATCTGGCAAAAGAAAAGAAATCACGACGAGCAGAGAAGTCGGGCGGCATCTGCCGAAGTAAAAAAGCTGTTGGACACTGGGTTCATTCGGCCATGTAATTTTCCCGACTGGGTGGCGAATGTTGTGCTTGTAAAGAAGTTGAATGGTACCTGGCGTGTGTGTGTTGATTACACAGACCTCAACAAGGCATGTCCTAAGGACAGTTACCCACTTACAAAGATTGACAGTCTTGTCAATTCGACAGCCGGGCATGCCCTGATGAGTTTCATGGATGCCTACTCCGGCTTCCATCAGATAACCCTGTGGAAGAAAGATCACGAGAAGACGGCCTTCGTCACTGATCAGAGGTTATTCTGTTACACTGTGTTGTCGTTTGGCTAGAAAAATGCGCCGGCTACATTCCAACGGATGATTAATACGGTCTTTTTTAATCAAATTGGGAGGAATGTGGAGGCGTACATTGATGACATGATAGTCAAATCAAAAGAGGAGGCGGATCACCTTGCTGATCTCCGAGAAACCTTCACCACACTCAGGCGGCATAAGGTTATGTTAAATCCTAAGAAATACCTCTTTGGTGTTGAGTCTGGGAAGTTTCTCGGATTCCTGATTGATCAAAGAGGTATAGAGGCTAACCCCGAGAAGATACAGGCGGTAATTGACATGAAGTCACCCTGCACTGTCAAGGAAGCTCAAAGACTAGCCGGTTGCCTGGCGGCCTTGGGGAGGTTCCTCAGCCGGTCAGGTGACAAATGCCTTTACTTCTTCCAAGCAATCAGGAAGAAGACCAGATTTGAATGGGGGGATGATGCTGAGGCGGCCTTTCAAAAGCTGAAAGAGCACCTGCACTCTTTGCCAAGGCTTGTTAGTCCTCTACCCAAAGAGTCGTTATATATGTACCTAGCCGTCTCAGATCATGAAATTAAAGCCGTATTTTCTGGCCAATCCGGTGGTAATATACACCGATCAGCCCGTCAAGCGGCCAATGTCTACCTTGGAATCATCCGGCAGAATGCTGAAATGGGCTATTGAAATGCAAAGTCTTGAAATCACTTTTGAACCTAGAAAGGCAGTGAAAGGTCAGGCGTTTGCTGACTTCGTTGTTGAAATGACACGACCGGTTCAACCGGATATCATGGATCAGGTTTGGGACAGATTTGAATATGCACTGCGGTTTAAGTTTCAAACCTCAAATAACGAGGCGTAATATGAAGCCTTGCTAGCCAGAATTCGCATGTGTACGGCAGCAGGGGATTCGCCACCGGTCGTGGGACGATCGGTTTTGGCAGTAGAGGTTGACCGGGGAGGGTCCTTTCTAGCGGCCTTCGCAGCCGGAGTCTTTTCCAAATCTTCTCCTTGCCTTTTAAAAACCTTGGAGAAGGATCGTGGCACGCGTTTTACAGAGTCCTGCAAAGTAAAAAAAAAAGTTAAGTATACCTGTTTTGGGTGTTTTTGTCCCTCGGGAGAGTTACAACACGAAGAGTGATCCGGGGTGAGTTGTACCTGCAAAACAAACGGAGACACCAGTTGGGTGGTGCTCCGCCTCCGACGCACAAGTTAGAAACTTGAAGGGAGAAAAAAGGTGCGGAAATTTAGGTAGGTATCTGCTCGGATTCCAAGCTCGGAATGTCTCTATCGAAGAGTAAAAATGTAATAAAAGGTAAAACGTGCCCTCAAAAAGAGGGACATCTCCCTATTTATAGGGTCTTTGGGAACTGTGCCCCTGATTAGGTCACTGAACCCTAATCATTGGTGGGTCTCGCCGCTTTGCGGCTTTCTCGGGATTTGGCCCTGAAGGCCGCCTTTTTCCCTTAATTTCTGGTGTGACACGTGTCAAGTAGGGATTGGTCCACTTTGGGCCATCCTGAGGCTGACACGTGTCATCCTCTGATTGGACCACGTGGCAGGGTAAAATTACCCTAAACATTTGCCCCTCACAGATGTGACGTGGCACGCCACGTGGCATCTATGACACATGTCACGTTCCGGTTGGTGGTAATTTTACCATTAAAGAGTAACCGTTCACCTTCCGAGTAAATTACGGAAATGCCCCCGTATTTACCCTCTATATATAGCCGTTTTACCCTCATAATTTTGTACGTTTACAAAAATCTTCTAGAGAGAAAACTTTGAGACAGCAGAAGTCATCCGTTTGAGTCAGGCGCAAGCAAGAAAGCTCGTCTTCCAGAGACCCAGCCGGACCCGCCAAGTTTCAGATATCTCTTCAAAAGGTACCGTCTCTGCCTCTCTCAGCTCTTTTTCTTTTTTCACCGCTTGTACATATTTCTTGCAATAAATGGATGCATCACCAACACACACGGCACAGCCTAGGTTATAGTCCAGCCGGTCACCAGGGACGGCTGAGTCTAGGACTGGGAGTGCCGTCTCGAGGTGTTGGGACCACCCTTTGCCTTGGATTCCGACCAGTTATGTGTCTATGCAGGACACCATGGCTCGGACAATGCAGACGGCAACTGATCCAAATTACAAGAGCGAAGGCTCAGGCAACCAAACGCCTGAGGGAGAAAAGCCTGGTCAGGGAGACCAGACGACTCTGGAGAGATCCCCTCCGCGTGCCCCTTCAACTCCTGCTGATTCCTTCTTGGAGGAATGCGACCAAGGCGGCGGCGAGGCCGTCTCTGCCCCCTTGAGTCAAAGTGAGGGGGAGACGGAGAGCGACAGCTCCGCCTCTACCTCTTAGAGCAGTGACGATTTACCCCCGCTTCCGGATAGCGAGGAGGAAGAAAGGAAAAAGTGAAACGAGAAGGATGATCCCTTGAACATCCACGTCTCCTCCAAGGACCGGATCCAAATGGAGGAAAACTTGAAGAATTTTACTAAAATGCACCCGCTAGGAGACGGGTATAGGATCAGGGTGCCGCCTGAGAATGGCACCGTCGCTTGGGAGGACGATCAAGAGAACGCCAACAGCTATTTTGGCTGTTCTGAGGCGGCGTTCAAGGCTGGTCTCCGCTTTCCCCTTCACCAGGCGGTGAAGGCAATTTTGAGAGGCTACGGCCTCAGAGTCTGGCAACTTACCCCCAACTCTTGGACAAACATTTTGGGGTATGTTGCCGCCTGCGAGTTCCAGGGGCTTAACCCCGGCTAGGAGGCTTTTGCTAGTATGCATTATCTTAGCAGAAGCCCAGGCGGCTGGAGGGCGTGGTACACTCTAACCACGCAGCCCCAATATATGATGACCTTGGACAAGGTCTCGAAATTCGACGGCAGGAAGCACAGGTTCTACCTGATGTCAGCTCCAACCAGACGGGAGAATTATGAATTCCGTCTGTACAATAAGAAGCCCGACTTGTTGGGCCGGAAGTGTGCTCTTCCCCGGATCGGAGAGGAAGAATTTGACAAGATCATTGAGGCAGACTTTTTTGGCCTCACAGACGCGACCTTGTCAACTGGGGAAACAATAAAAGTCCCCAAGAACTGGATCCCCAGGAGCGCCTGGTTCAGGGACGAGTGTTTCCTAGCTCGCAGACACATGTTTACCAAATATATGCGCCTGAGTTTATATCCGTCTGTAGTAGCTTTTTACTAGAATTGATTTATTATATTGACCTATTTCCTTCTTTTTGCAGAAGAAGCATTAAACATGTTGCAGACGGAAAAAACCCCCAAGCGATCCTCTGCAGCCATCCGCAAGGCGCTTGCGGAAAAGGCTGCGGCTAAGGTCAAAGCCAAGGTAGCAAACGCCTGACCCGTTCATAATTTGATCTTTGAAAATTGATTTTCCCGGATGCTAACCTTAACTTTGGTTATTTTTGCAAGGAGGAGAGGTTGGAAAGTCGTTTGAGAAACAACTCAAACGGGCTAGGGAGGAGACCCCCGCCGTTCTCAACAAAATAAAAAAATCCACCTCTTCGTCTACTCCTGACGCCTCAGCCGAGCATCAGCAGATGCGGATAGCAGGGCGAATCGAGAAGATAGGCGGCAGCGTGTGCCTTGATCTCGTCAACCCCTTATCAGCAGCCGCGGGATTCACCACGCCTGCAAGCGGTTCCCGCTTGGCCGGCTCTGAAGGTAAGAACCCTTTTGAATCCCCGCTTGAGCTGGGGTGACCTTTGCGGGTGAAATCCCACTCTTAACAGACGTCATCTTCAGACGGCCGGCAACAAATAGGTGCTGCCTTAGTTTCGCACTCATCACGTATTGATTGTGGTGCAGATCAATCTCCCCGCTGGCCAGACGTCTAGAAGCATGCCAAGGCCATGATGGAAGTCGTCCGGAAGAGGGATAAAGACAGTATCCCTGGGATAGAGACGTTCAATCTTGAACGCATTCTATCCCTTCTGGCTGAGGTAAGAAACTTGCCAATTCAATTTTATTTTTTCCAAGTGTTTTATCCCGCCTGCTTTTTTGCAGGCCATGCTGCGGGTGGACGGGCTCAAGCGTCCTTATTCCCGCAAACGGGAAGAGGTAAAAAGGGCCAAGAAATCCGCTCTAGACGCTGACAATATTGCTTTACACTCCACTATTGTAAATGAACTTGAAACTAAAGCAATCATAATGATACAGGCGTCTAGAATCCAGCAGTTGGAGGCGGATCTGGAGACGGCCAAACAGCGGGCGACTGATGCTGAGACGGCCCGGAAGGAGGCGGAGGAGGCCCAGAAGAAGGCTGCTGAGAGTGCCAAAAAGGCTGATGAGGCGCTTAAGAAGGCCCAGACGGACCTTGGCAATCTTCAGGGTGTTTCTGAAGAGAACACCAACTTGAAGACCAAGGTTCAAAAACTGGAGAAGGAGGCTGCTTAGGCTCAGAAGAACTTTGCAGTAACCCTGGAGGCGGATTATGGCGTCTGGGCACTGGCTCACAGGTACGCCGAGGACGTGGTGTACCTGAGAGCGAAGGGTGATCCAGAGCCTGAGTCCTTCAACGCCTGGGTTAATGCCAACAATGTGCCCCTCGTGCCTGAGCTACCTGGTCCGGGTGAAGCGCAAGAGATTCCTTCAGACGGTGAGGAAGAGGACCAGGAGGAGCCGCCTGCAGGCCAGAAGTGACTTTTCAGCGGCAGTATGCCAATCTCTGTTTTTTGTCTTTTTCTTTTATTCAGTGGCAGTATTCCAAAACTTGTTTTTTCGGCCTGCGTGCCGAGTATAATTGTATTTATCGACTGAGGAGCCGGGTTAATTAACAATTTCTCTTTCTCCCGGACGGGGTCCGGTTAACACTTTAATCCACTTCAACCGTTTGGTTGGGTGGACTTTATGAAATGCACCGACTGAGTCGGTTTTGATCATTTTGCATTTGAATTTTAATTTCGCAAATTTTAATTTTTCATTTTTGCCCAACTTATCAAAAGCATGCGGCGATTTTTGCCTAACTAATCAATAGTCGGGTTGTCCTTGCCCCTGGACGGCTGTGTGATTGGTTTCAAATGGAGTTGGTTGATTGACTTGAAAACGTCTAATGCTGTAAAGAGCATGATATGTTTGCAAGTCAATCAATCATAGTAGTGATTGCCCCAAACCAAGTGCACAGCAGTACACCAACAGGCGTTCCAGTCACTACCCAGACAGTGTTTATCGGTCTTGGTAGAGATTTCATAGCCATTGAACGACTCCTTTGCCCCAATTGAGGTAGGAATTGCAATTTTGGAATAAATAACCAAGTGAGACCTTCAACCGGTTACCGACTGATGCCCCAGGGCATCCGGTATTCGTCAACTTGAACATTCTTCACTGGTCATTTTGGTCAGACGCCTATGAGTTGACCAATTTGGTCGTTCAATTTTTGCCGTCTGCATGGGTACATAGAACCGACAAATAGTCTATTCTCTGCGATGATTACACCCGGAGGGGTGTCGCCGGACGCCTTTGTCCATGTTGGGACAGGCGATTTTATAAAATGAGCAACCATCCGGCCATTTTAGCCTCTGGTCTTGTTTGAGACCAGTTGTATAGCCACTAAACGTTTTTGTGCTTAGTTTTTAGTCGGAGTATTGAATTTACACTAAGTATCGAACTTAGTTGTTTAAACAAACGAGTCTGTCTGGGTATTACCCAGACGGACAGGCAATTATTTAATCTTACCAGGTATAAAACTTAGTTAGGTAAATGAAAAATCCGTCTGAGTATTACCCAGGCGGATAATCAAACTTAGTTAAATGAACAAAGTATCAAACCTAAATAAACAAGAGATCCGAGTATCCGAGTATTACCCAGGCGGTCAAACAAATTTAACCTTTACTAAGTGTTTTGGGGTGTTTTTGTCCCTTGGGAAAGTTACGTCACGAAGTCTAATCCGGTTGAGCTGTACCTGCAAAATAACGCAGACTCCTGGTTGTCGGAGCTCCGCCTCCGACGGTCAAGTTAGTAACTTGAAATGGAATAGAGAGAACGAAAATTTAGGTGGGTATCTGCTTGGATTCCAAGCTCAGGTCTTTCTCTTATGTAAGAGAATAAAAGTCTAATAAATGATTGAATCTGTCCCCAAAATGGGGAAATATCTCCCTATTTATAGGGTCGTTGGAAAATGTTCCCCTTCCTAGGTCACTTGACCTAGATTTTAGTGGGCTGCGCCGTTTTACGGCGCTCCTAGGAATTTGGGCCCTTAAAGGCCGCCATTTCGGAAACATATTTGAGGGCGCCAAGTGTCAAGAGGATGTTGAGCCACATGGGCCATCCTGAGCTCGACATGTGGCGACCTCTCATTGGTCCACGTGTCTAGGGTAAAAATACCCTAAACATTTGCCCCTCACAGGTCGCACGTGCACATCACGTGGGGCCTGTGACACGTGTCCACCTTTCATAGGTGAACAGTAACGGACAAAATTTTTGAATTTCAAATAAAAAATTTTCCCCCCACTTTTACTTTCTATAAATAGAAAGTTACCCATCTCCTTTTCACACCTTACGTTCACATTGACTTTTTAGAGAGAGTAAAAGAGAGATTCTAGAGAGAGATTTCTCTGCTCCCGTCTGCATCACAGCAAGTTTCAAGCTTCCGAGTGCTAGCAATTCATCACCCGGTTCACCGGCTGTAGCGATTTTCTGATTTTTCAGAGTTAAAGCAAGGTAACCGCCTGTACCATTTTAGCTTTTCTCCCTTTCAATTTGCATACCATTTTTTCCGCCTGTATACCCGGCTTTCTTAAGAGAATATAAATGAGTTCCCAATCCACCCACTCGGCAGTGCCTAGGACACTCAGCCGATCCCCCGGAACGGCTGAGTCTAGAACAGGGGGTGCCTCTTCTGGACTGTCGGAACCAATATGCTCATCTCCGAATTCCTCCCTCTCTGTGTCTGTGCAGGACACAATGAACAGAACGAAACAAACGGCCAGGCGGTCTAAAAGCCGGCGCACCATGAGAGTGCCAGCCGATGAGGTTTTCCCGGAAGGGGAACAGAGGAATTGGGAGGAGAGCGGATATGACGAAGAGGCTCCCTCTACCTCCGGGAGCTCTGGAGTAAGAGAGGTAGACGGCGAGGGAGCCGCCTCCTCTAATGAAGCCGGCGATGCTAAGACCGGCCAGGGATCAAGAGCGGAATCTTCCGGCTCTGACCAGGGTGATTTTGCGGCTGACTATCAGCAGCCGCCCAAGGTTGCTGACAATCCCAACCCCAAGAAGACCCTGATGCTGCCGAGCAACATTGCACTTCTGAATAGCGGGTTCAGGGCCTTCAAAGAGAAACATCCATTTGGAAGGGGTTGGGAAGTTATTGTCCCTCCGGCTGATGCTGTGATGGCCTGGGGTGACGACATTGACCATGCTGATGATTACTTCATCTACTATGAGGCGGTTATCAAAGCCGACCTCCGGTTCCCCCTCCACCCTGGGATTAGGAAAATCCTCAAGGGGTATGATCTGGGGGTTTGGCAACTCACCCCTAATCCGTGGGTGAATATATTAAGTTACATCGCCGCCTGCGAGTTTCAGAACTTGAACCCCAGCTTTTCCGCCTTCGCTCATATGCACTACCTGAGCAAGGCCCAGGCGGCCATGGGGCATGGTATACGCTGACTACCTTGCCCCAATATCTAATGACTTTGGACAAAGTGTCTAAGTGGTCTGGGTGGAAGGAAAAATTTTACTTGATTTCTTCCCCCACCTTGAGACACAACCCGACACTGCGCCGGTACAACACCGAGCCGGCTCTTCTAGGCCGGAAATGCCCTCTCCCGGTGCTATCTACTAAGGCCCGGAAGCAAATAATAGAGCCGGGATTTTTCGAGACAACAACTAAGCCCATGGGGGATGGGACTCACATCATAGTTCCCAAGAACTAGATCCCCCATCAGGACTTCTTCAAGGACGAGTGCTTCTTGTCCGCCTGCGGGCTGAGTACAATGTTTCCCAGGGGTAGAATACTTCTCATCCGGAATGATTGTTATTTCATTTTTATTGCAAACTTGCCTTAATTTCTTCTAACTTGAAATTCTTGTTTTTGCAGACGAAGCCTTGAGGATGGTTGACCAGGGTAAAACTCCTGCTAAGTCTGCGGCGCTGCTGCGCAAGGAGGCGACACTTGCCAAAAAGGCAGCCGTCGAGGCTAAGGATACGAAGAAAGGCGGGGCAAGACCGCCTGACTTTATATGTTTTTTTTTATATATTTCGGTTGGGTATGCTTACATTTTGCTTCTTTCTCAGGAGTCCGTCAAGAGGATTCCACGATCATTCTCTAAGTTGCTCAAAAGGCAGGGAGATGATCTGGAGAAGGCTCCGGCTGCCAAAGCCGCCAGGAAGGATCCCCCCCAGAAAAAAACATCTGCCCAATCCGGTCGTCCAACGACTGGGGGCAAATCCCCTGCTGTTTTGAAAAAACTCAGCGAAAGCTTAGAACAGCAGAAAGCGCCGGATGTCTCAACGGCATCCAAGGGTGGCGAGACACCTAAGGTTGCAGGCGGTGCGACAACCACTGGGGAGGAGAACAAGCCGGAGACCTATCCGGAAGCTCAAGGTAAGGAACGAACTGAAATACCTTGACCACTTGATTTCATGAGAATCAAGGCCAAGGTTGATTCTTCAAAAGGGTCAGTTAGCAGCCGGCAACGAATGAATGCCGACTACGCTGCTTCTATCTCACAAAGCATTACTTTTGATGCAGATCTGACTTCTAACCAGCCGGATCTTGCGAGCTTCGCAAAGCGGATGGTGAGGAGCCTCACCCGGTCTGAGAAGGCTTCCATACCTGATCTGCAGGTCGTGGACTTTGACCGGATAATGGGTTCTCTAGCTGAGGTAAATGATTCCTCTATCTTGATGTCTTTAATCTTTAATTTGACTAAGTAACGCATAAACCGGCTGTCATTGTCTCAGGCTATGGTGAGAGTGGACAGTCTCCGGGGCCCCTTCAGGCGGAAGCAAGAATAGGTAAATGACGCCAAACGGAGGGCCCTAGAAAACCTCAACTTTGCTGAACATTCTGATTATATGTGTAATTTAAAGATTAAAGCAGTAGAGTTGAAACAGGAGGAGCTGATCCGGAGTTTGACGGCTGCAAACGATGAAGCTAACAGCCGGGCTGATGACCTTGACAAGAAGCTGAAAGATGCCAAATCAGATCTCAAGGCATAGGAAGATGCTGACAAGGAGAATGCCCAACTCCGGATTGACAATGTGAAGCTCGAGCTCATGAACCTGCGCAACAAGCAGTCGGATGAGCTGGCCAAGGAGCAGACCCGGCTGACTGAGGAGAATGAACGGGACAACTTGGCCCGGCTGAAGATCACCTGGGGCCTCCTTTACCCAGAAATAGACTTTGAGGTCTATAAGCTGAGGTATGATTATGCCACTGCGGTGTATGATGCCCAGCAACTGGGTGATGCTCCACCGCCTCGCTTCAAAGACTGGGCTGCTGAGCAGGGATATGAAGTCTCTGATGATGAGGAGCAGGCGGATGATCATTACGAGGGCCAGGCCAGCCAGACTCAGCCGGAGAAGACTCCATCTCAGCCTTAGGCGGGCCTCCCCACTTTCTGCGGCAGTATGCCAACAATATTATTTACCGGCTTGCATGTCGTGCTTTGTTGTATCTTTTTACCAACCATGGGGTTGGATTAACATTTTCTCTTTCTTTCTTCACCGGATGTGTCCGGTTAACACTTATTCTGGCCTTTGTGCCATTTCAAATATAAATGAAGTATTCCGACTCAGTCGGTTTTTATATATGTCTGTGTTTTGAGGTTTTTCAATTTGAATTTTGCATCTGTTTGCAATTCTTTAGTATTTTGCCTAACTTAAAAAAGCATGCGACAATTTGCAATCCGGGTGCTCTTGCCCCTGGGCGGCTGTGTGGTTGGTTTAATGTCAAGCTGATTGATTGGCTTGAAAACACTTGATACTTGGAGAAGTATGGAGTGTTTTTAGGCCAATCAATCACAATGGTGATTGCCCCCAACCAAGTGCACTGCCGGCCATAAAAGCGGGTGCTTTAAGCTTCTTACCCAGGCGATTATATTCCGTCTGGGGTTAACGCGTAGCCATTACTCAATCTTTTGCCTCAATAGGGGAAGTGAGTGCAACTTTGGAATAAATAACCCAAGTAAGAATTTCTACCAATGACCGACTGATGCCTTAGGGCATCCGGTACTTGGTTACTTAATTGTTCTTCATAGGTTATTCTGGTTAGATAACTATGAGTTGACCAATTTGGTCGTTCAATTTTTGCAGTCTGCATGGATACGTAGAACCGACAAATAGTGTGTTCTCTGCGACGATTGCACCCGAAGGGGTGTCGCCGGACGCCCTTGTCCATGTTAGGACAGGCGATTTCATAAAATAAGCAACCATCCGGCCATATTGGCCTTTGGTCTCGTTTGAGACCGGTTGTATAGCTACTAAGCATTTTTGTGCTTAGTTTTTTAATCGGATCATTTGGCCGAGCATAATTACAACATTGAATTTACACTAAGTATCGAACTTAGTTTGTTGAAAAAATAGTCCGTCTGAGTGTTGCCTAGGCGGTCCAACAATTATTAAGTTACATTATCAAACATAGTTAAATAAATAAAGATTCCGTCTGGGCTCTACCCACGCGGTTAGGCAGTTATAATATTCAACCAAACTAAGTATCAAACTTAGTAAGTTAAACACAGGGTCCGTCTGGGTATTGCCCCGGCGGAATAAAAATGGCAAAATAATTCTGCAAACAAAGCCTGAATTTTCATTACTTGACTTACTGTTTACAAAAATTACACATTCTCAGAAGTAGTACTTTTTAAGATTGTCTACATTCCAAGTTCTAGGCAGGCGGCGTCCGTCCGGAGTTTCCAGACGGTAGGTGTCGTTCCTGACCTTTTCATAAATCCGGTAGGGGCCTTCCCAATTAGGGGTTAGCTTCCCAGCCTCATTGGCCCTACCGGTTGCCTCCATTTTCCGCAACACAAAGTCATCCACTTTTAGAGGACGCTTGTGCACTCTCTTGTTATAGGCTCTGGTCATCCTTAGACGGTATATCTCATGGCGCAGGGCAGCATTGCCCCTACATTCCGGGAGGGAGTCCAATGCCAGCCGCATGGCTCCCAATTTGCCTCTTCATCATAGAGCATAACTCTGAGAGTCGGCTCATAATGCTCAATAAGCAAGACGGCTTCAACACCGTATACCATAAGAAATGGGGTTTCTCCGGTTGCCCCTTTAGCAGTGGTCCGGATGGCCCATAGGACATGAATTAATTCTTCTGCCCATAAACCACCGGCCCGTTCAATTTTCTTTTTTATGCCGTCTGAGATGAGTTTGTTGAAGGCCTTAACTTGGTCGTTTGCTTGGGGTCGGCCGACTGATGCAAAACAATGTGAGATACCCTGATCTCCCAACCAAGTCTTGAGCTGAGGGGTCACAAACTAAGGACCATTGTCAAACACCATAGACATAGGTACCCCAAACCGGGTGATGATGTTCTTCCAGATAAAGGAGATGACATCCTTAGTCTTGATGTTTTTAACCGGCTCAGCTTCTTCCCATTTGGTGAAATAATCCACAGCCACCAAAATGTAGCGCTTTCCACCTGGAGCAGGCGTATAAGGACCCAAGATATCCATGCCCCATTTAGCAAATGGGATTGGGCTGTGGATTGCCGTCAGATCAGTAGCCGGGCGGCGAATCAATGGGCCAAACTTTTGGCACTTGTTACATCTTTTGACCAACTCTTTGGCGTCTGCTTCAAGAGTAGACCAAAAGTATTGCCGCCTGGCTCTGACGTCTAAAGACCTGCCGCCTATATGAGAGGCGCAGTATCCGACATGCAATTCTTCGAGAATTTCTTTTCCCTTTTCTGGGGTAACACACTTCAATAAAGGTTTGAGGAAACCTGCCTTGAAGAGTTCTCCATTTTTCAACTCGAAGTTTACCGCTCGCCTTTTCAGAACGGCTGCTTCCTGGGGTGAATCAGGAAGCGTACCGTCTGCTAAATACGCCCGGATGCCATCCATCCAGGTACAGATTTGGTCTAAGGTTCCAACGGGCTCTTCATATATGCTTCTCTTTTCAAGAACTTCCCAAAAGACCGACCGAGGAGTATCACAGCAGGCGATTGAAGCCAATTTGGACAATGCATCCGCCTGGTTGTTATCTGACCTGGGCACTTGATTCAGACGAAATTCCTCAAGTGCCCCAGTCTCTTCTTTGACTGCCTGAAGGCATTAGATCATAGCCGGATAAGTTGCCTCATATGCTCCCTCATACTAGCTAACGACCAACTGTGAATCAGAATAGGCGTCAATTTTCGTTGCCCCTGCTGCCTTACACATGCGGATTCCGGCTAGCAGGGCTTCATATTCCGCCTCATTATTCAAATTAAACCGCAGTGCATATTCAAATTTGTCCCCCTCAGGGGACTCATATATGATTCCTGCACCGCACCCGTTCTTTGTTGAGCTTCCGTCTACATACACTTTCCAAACCTGGTCAAGATTATCCGGTTGCACCGGTCGGATCATTTCAACAATGAAGTCGGCAAACGCCTGACCTTTCACTGCCTTTCTAGGTTCAAAAGTGATTTCAAGACTTTGCATTTCAATAGCCCATTTCAACATTCTTCCGGATGATTCCAAAGTAGACATTGGCCGCTTGAGGGGATGATCGGTGTAGATTACCACCGAATGAGCCAGGAAGTATGGTTTCAATTTCTTGAAAGCCATATAAAGAGCAAGGCCAAATTTTTCTACCATGGGGTACCGAAGCTCAGCATTTTTTAAGACATGGCTTATGAAATAGACCGGAAGCTGAACACCGTCTCTCTCAGCAAGGAGAACGACACTGAGGGCATGATCTGAGACGGCTAAGTACATGTATAACACCTCCCTAGGTAGTGGACTAACAAGTCTTGGCAAAGAGTGGAGGTGTTCTTTCAGCCGTTGAAAGGCCGCCTCAGCCTCATCTTCCCATTCAAATTTGGTTTTCTTCCTGATTGCTTGGAAGAAGTAAAGGCATTTGTCACCTGACCGGCTGAGGAATCTCCCAGAGCAGCCAGGCAACCAGTTAATCTCTGTGCTTCCTTGATAGTGTGGGGTGACTTCATGTCAATCACCGCCTGTATCTTCTCAGGGTTAGCCTCTATCCCCCTTTGATCAATCAGGAATCCGAGAAACTTCCCAGACTCAACACCAAAGACGCATTTCTTACGATTCAACATGACCTTATGCCGCCTGAGTGTGGTGAAGGTTTCTCGGAGATCAGCAAGGTGATCCGCCTGCTGTTTGGATTTTACTATCATGTCGTCAATGTATGCCTCTACATTCCTCCCAATTTGATTAATAAAGACAGTATTAATCATCTATTGGAACGTAGCCGGCGCATTTTTCAAGCCAAACGACATTACTGTGTAACAGAATAGCCCCTGATCAGTGACGAAGGCCGTCTTTTCTTGATTTTTCTTCCACAGGGGTATCTGATGGAAACCGGAGTAGGCATCCATAAAACTCATTAAGGCATGCCCGACTGTTGAATCGACCAGACTATCGATCTTAGGAAGAGGATAAATGTCCTTTGGACATGCCTTGTTGAGATCCGTGTAATCAACACACATCCGCCAGGTACCATTCGGCTTCTTTACAAGTACAACATTCGCAACCACGTCGGGGAAATTACATGGTCGAATGAACCCAGCAACTAACAACTTTTTTACTTCGGCAGCTGCCGCCTGACTTCTTTCCTCGCCGTGATTTCTTTTCTTTTGCCGGATGGGCTTCTTTTTAGGATCCACGGCGAGTTTGTGGACAGCAAGGTCCGGGCTGACGCCTGGCATCTCTTCCACTTCATAGGCAAAAATGTCTTTGAATTCTTTCAGCAGAAGGTGCAAGTTTGCACCTAACTTAGCAAAGGCAACCGTCCCAACCTTCATAGTACGCTCCGGACGGCTGTCGTCCAGAGGTATGTCAACATGCTCACCAGCCGTTTGGGGACGGAGCTCCTCTGACCGTTCACCGGTCAGTGATTGCTATTTTTTCTCCTTCTTTACCTCCACCTGCGTAGGTGCCTTTCTTTTCTTTCCGGCTGCTGGTGGGGCAAGCGCTGGCTCAGCATCCTTGACATTGTCAAGGTCTATTGGTTCCTGGACGCCTGGGGTTACAGTGTCTCTGACGGCTGAGAGATAGCACTCTCGGGCCGTCTTCTGATCCCCGTTCAGGGAACCAACAGTGCCGTCATCCCTCTCATACTTGATGAGCATGAGAGATGGGATGATTACTGCCTTGGCTACGTTGAGGGTTGGCCTGCCAAGGATAATGTTGTAGGCGGTCAACTCCTCAACGACCAAGAATCTGACGACAATATGTCGTCCTTGGCCCTTCTCTCCCAGCCGGATGGGTAAGTCAATTCTTCCGGCTGGGTAGACCATCCCACCCCCAAAACCAACCAAGGGGTGGGTAACCGGATGCATGCTGCTGATATTGTATTTCAGCTTTTGCAAGCACCGGAGGCTGATGATGTCTGATGAGCTGCCGGTGTCTATAAGGATCCGTCCAACCAGCTGGTTGGCAACCTTACATTCAATGACCACCGGATCATCATGCGGGCGGCGGACGCTGCCCCTATCCTTCTTAGTGATCAAGACGTCCGGGAAGGAGGAGCTGGCAGACGCCTGCTCATCATCATCTTTGTCCATCTTTCGAAGATGGCTCTTGGTGCCCCAGATGGTAGGGCCACCACATGAGAACCCGCCTGCTATAGTGTAGACCGGCTCCTTATCGGTATCAAAACTACTAGCAGGCTGGGGGGTTGTCTTGGAGGACTGACCCTTGTTCTTCTTCTTAGCCTCAGGTTGGGACTTAGAAATATAGGACTTCAGCATCCCCTTGTTAGTCAGACGGTCTAACGTCCGTTGAAGGCTGAAGCAGTCGTTGGTGTCATGGCTAACTTCCTCATGGTATTGACAAAATTTATTTTTGTTCCTTGATTGAATGGAACTTTTCATTGGATTCGGCTTCTCTAGGGACAGCCGATGCTTAATCTCCATAAGGATGGAGTTGCAGTCCTTGTTAAACTCGTACTTTGGGACGTACGGTTTAAATTCTTTCTTCTTCTTCTGGAACGGCTGGTCAGAGTCACTTACCGCCCAGATTTCTTTTCTTTTCTTGCTCTCTTCTTTCTTTTTAGCTGGCTGAGCAGGCCAGTTGTCTTTCTGCTTGTCAGACTTCTTAGAGTCCGACTGGCTACCAGGCAAGCAGAGGTCGGTAGCTTGAATGTAGCTTTCCGCCTCCCTTAGGGCCGCCTGTAAGGTGAAAGCCCCTTTTCTGACTAGGTCGAACTTAAAGGTCGACCCGTCTCTCAGACCCTTGAAAAATTCTGTAAAAGCTACCTCATCAGACAGTCCTTGAATCTGAATTCTGATCAGATTGAACCGCCTGACATATGAGCGCATCCCTTCTCTCTCTCCCTGCTTAACTGTGCTCAAATCAAGGCTTGTTTTCTTAGCAGGGATGTTCATTGAGAAGTTGGAAGCAAACAGGAAGGCGAGCTTCCTGAAGCTATCGATGGACCCGGCCGACAAGTTGCCAAACCATTGTTGGGTAATGCCCTTCAATGTAGCCGGGAAGCACCGACACCAAGTGGCATCATCGAACTCCTGCAGATACATGAGGTTGGTGTAACCAATAAGGTGGTCTTCCGGGTTGGTGGTACCATCATAGGTACCAACCAACACATTCTGAACCTTGGCCGGCTGGGCCGCCTCGGTTGTCTCCCGGGTGAACGCAGAGGGCTGTTCACCTAGGCGCAGCAGACGAAGCTGCCAGTCCAATGGCTGGACATTTGGATATGCCGCCAGACCTCCAAAGAAGGCCGGCTGCATGAAGTGAGGAGGATACTGTCCGTAAGCCTGAGTAGGCTCAAACGGTACATGTCCAATCATGTGAGGGCCAGAATGGACGGTATTACCGCCTGTCTGGCTCTCATGCAAGGAGGGTGCACTCCCTGCAGAAATATTGTTGAAGCTGTTTGGAAAGTTCGACGTTGAAGCCGACTCAGACAGCGATTGGTTTCTCTTCCGGTTAATGATCTTCCGGGCATCAAGAGTTGATTTTTTACTTCTCACCGGCTGCTGAGTCCGGCGAGTGTTATTGGTGTTCTTCCCAGGAAGGAGAATTTTTGACCAATCAATGGTCCCGGCTGCCTTCTCCTTTGGATGAGGAGTGAGCTGCCGGTCTCTGACTGACTTCCCCTTCTCTAGAGGAGTCTTCTTCGCCGACTGACCTTTACTTGGGCCAGCTCGACTTTTGGTGATCAGCTCTTTAATTTCACCCTTGAAACTTGTCATGAATCTCATGAGTTCGTCTCGGGTGACAGGGGCTGATCCAGTGGCCGTTTGGGTTTCTCCTTTCGGCTGCCCAATGGGTCTGCTCGAACCCGCTTGGGAGGCACCCCGCTCCAGAGTCTCTCTAGGCCGGATGCGGTTGATTCTAAGAGAGCCGTCTTCGGCTGTAAAGGTTTTGACCTGAGGATCTTTATCCTCCTGGTCTGTAAAAACTTCTAGGTCATCGTCCAGACGGTTAGGGGGTGGTACAGACTCTTGAACCATCTTCGAGGTACTCTCCCCACAGACGGCGCCAAATGTTTTTGGGTGTTTTTGTCCCTTGGGAGAGTTACGTCACGAAGTCTGATCCGGTTGAGCTGTACCTGCAAAATAACGGAGACTCCGGGTGGTCGGAGCTCCGCCTCCGACGGTCAAGTTAGTAACTTGAAACGGAATAGAGAGAACGGAAATTTAGGTGGGTATCTGCTCGGATTCCAAGCTCAGGTCTTTCTCTTATGTAAGAGAATAAAGGTGTAATAAATGATTGAATCTGTCCCCAAAATGGGGAAATATCTCCCTATTTATAGGGTCGTTGGAAAATGTGCCCCTTCCTAGGTCACTTGACCTAGATTTTAGTGGGTTGCGTCGTTTTACGGCGCTCCTAGGAATTTGGGCCCTTGAAGGCCGCCATTTCGAAAACATATCTGAGGGCGCCAAGTGTCAAGAGGATGTTGAGCCACATGTGCCATCCTGAGCTCGATACGTGGCGACCTCTCATCGGTCCACGTGTCTAGGGTAAAAATACCCTAAACACTAAGTATCGAACTTAGTTAGGTAAAAGAAGAATCCGTCTAGATATTACCCGGATGGATAATCTGTCAGATCAATAGCTGGACGGTGAATGAGTTTGCCAAATTTTTGGCACTTGTCACATTTCTTTACCAACTCCTTGGCGTCTGCCTCAAGAGTGGGCCAAAAATAATGTCGTCTGGCTCTGACGGCTAGGGACTTGCCGCCTATGTGGGAGGCGCAGAATCCCGAGTGCAGGTCTTCGAGAACTTCCTTCCCCTTTTCATGGGTGACACACTTTAACAGAGGTTTAAGAAAACCCGCCTTAAAGAGTTCTCCATTTTTCAACTCGAATCTTGCAGCTCGCTTTTTCAGGACGGCTGCTTCCTGTGGCGAATCATGAAGTGTACCATCTGAGAGGTAGGCCCGGATGCCATCCATCCAGGTAGAGCTTCGGTCTAGAATTCCAATGAGATCTTCATAGATGTTTCTCTTTCCAAGAACTTCCCAAAAGACTGACCGAGGCGTATCATGGCAGGCGGAAGACGCCAGCTTTGACAATGCATCCGCCTGGTTGTTTTCCGACCTAGGCACTTGACTCACCCGGAATTCCTTAAGTGCCTTGGTCTCTTCTTTGACTGCCTGAAGATATTTAATCATAGCCGGATGAGTAGCCTCGTAGCTTCCCTCATACTGGCTAACAACCAATTGAGAATCAGAGTAGGCATCAATTTTCATGGCCCCTGCCGCCTTACACATGCGAATGCCGGCTAGCAGGGCTTCATATTCCGCCTCATTGTTAGAGGCTTGAAATTTGAAGCGTAGTGCATACTCAATTCTGTCCCCTTCAGGAGACTCGTAAATTACGCCTGCACCACAGCCGTTTTTTGTAGAGCTCCCGTCTACATACACTTTCCAAACCTGATCGAGATTATCCGGAGCCACCGGACGGGTCATTTCAATAATGAAGTCGGCAAACGCCTGACCTTTCACTGCCCTTCTTGGTTCGTAAGTGATTTCAAGACTTTTCATTTCAATAGCTCATTTCAACATTCTCCCATATGAGTCCAAGGTAGACATTGGCCGCTTGAGTGGCTGGTCGCTGTAAATCACTACCGGATGTGCTAGAAAGTAGGGCTTCAATTTTTTGAAAGCCATATACAGAGCAAGGCCAAAATTTTCAACCATGGGATACCGGAGTTCAGCATTTTTAAGAACATGGCTAATGAAGTAAACCGGGAGCTGCACGCCCTCTCGCTCGGCAAGGAAAACGACACTGAGGGCATGATCTGAGACGGCTAAGTACATGTACAACGTCTCCCTAGGTAAAGGACTGACCAACCTAGGTAGAGAATGTAAATGCTCTTTCAACCTCTAGAATGCCGCCTCGGCATCATCCCCCCATTCAAATCTGGTCTTCTTCCTGATTGCTTGGAAGAAGTAGAGGCACTTGTCGCCTGACCGGCTGAGGAACCTCCCCAAGGCGGCCAGACAACCGGTGAGTCTCTGCACTTCCTTGACAGAACGGGGTGACTTCATGTCTATCATCGCCTGTATCTTTTCAGGGTTAGCCTCTATCCCCCTTTGATCAATCAAGAATCCAAGAAACTTCCCAGACTCAACACCAAAGACGCATTTCTTAGGATTTAACATAACCTTATGCCGCCTGAGGGTGGTGAATGTTTCTCGGAGATCAGCAAGGTGATCCGTCTGTAGCTTGGATTTGACTATCATGTCATCAATGTACGCCTCCACATTCCTCCCAATCCGATTAATGAAGACCGTATTAATCATCCGTTGGAAAGTGGCAGGCACATTTTTCAAGCCAAACGGCATCACAGTATAACAAATTAACCCCTGATTAGTGACGAAGGCCGTCTTCTCTTGATCTTTCATCCACAGGGGTATCTGATGGAAGCCAGAATAGGCATCCATAAAGCTCATCAAGGCATGACCGACTGTCGATCTTTGGAAGCGGGTAACTGTCCTTTGGACACGCCTTGTTGAGGTTTGTGTAATCAACACACATGCGCCAGGTCCCATTCGGTTTCTTAACAACGACCACATTGGCCACCCAGTCAGGAAAATTACAAGGCCAGATGAACCTGGCGTCTAGCAGCTTTTTGACTTCGGCAGCTGCCGCCTGACTTCTTTCCTCACCGTCGTTTCTTTACTTTTGCCGGATGGGCTTCTTTTTAGGATCCACGGCGAGCTTGTGGACAACAAGATCCGGGCTGACGCCTGGCATCTCTTCCACTTCAAAGACAAAAATGTCTTTGAATTCCATCAGCAGAAGGTGCAAGTCTGCACCCAAAGTAGCATGAGCAACCGTCCCAACCTTTACAGTACGTTCCTAACGGCTGTCATCTAGAACGAGATCAATGCTTTCACCAGCCGGTTGGGGACGGAGCTCATCTGGCCGTTCACCGGTCAGTGATTGCTATTTTTTCTCTTTCTTCACCTCCACCAGCAGAGGTGCCTTTCTTTTCTTTCCGGCTGCTGGTGGGGCAGGTGCTGGATCGACATCCTTGACATTGTCAAGGTCAATTGGTTCCTGACCGCTTGGGGCCACAGTGTCTCTGACGGATGAGAGATAGCACTCCCGGGCCGTCTTCTGATCCCCATTCAAGGAACCAACAGAGCCGTCAGCCCTCTCATATTTGATGAGCATCAGAGACGGGATGATTACTGCCTTGGCTACGTTGAGGGTTGGCCGGCCAAGGATAATGTTGTAGGCGGTCAACTCCTCAACAACTAAGAATCTGACGACTATATGTCGTCCCTGGCCTTTCTCCCCCAGCCGGATGGGTAAGTCAATTCTTCCGGCTGGGTAGACCATCCCACCCCCAAAACCAACCAAGGGGTGGGTGACCGGATGCATGTTGCTGACATTGTATTTCAGCTTTTGCTGGCACCGGAGGCTGATGATGTCTGATGAGCTGCCGGTGTCAATAAGGATTCTTCCAACCAGTTGGTTGGCAACCTTACATTCAATGACAACTGGGTCATCATGCGGACGGCGGACGGCCGACGCTGCCCCTGTCCTTCTCAGTGATCAAGACGTCTGGGAAGGAGGTGCTTGCAGACGCCTGCTCATCATCATCCTTGTCCATCTTTCGAAGATGGCTTTTGGTGCCCCGGATGGTAGGGCCACCACAGGAGAACCCGCCTGCTATTGTGTAGACCGACTCCTTATCTGTATCTGAGCTACTAGCAGGCTGGGGGGTAGTCTTGGAGGAGTGACCCTTGTTTTTCTTTTTTGCCCCGGCTGGGGACTTAGAAATGTAGGATTTCAACAGCCCTTTGTCAGCCAGACGGTCCAACGCCCGCTGAAGACTGAAGCAGTTGTTGGTATCATGGCCGACCTCCTCATGGAACTGACAAAATTTATTTTTTTTCCATGACTGGACATAACTCTTCATAGGATTCGGCTTCTCAATGGACATCCGGTCCTTTACCTCCATGAGGATGGAGTTGCAGTCTTTATTAAACTTGTACTTGGGGACGTACGGTTTAAACTTTTTCCTTTTCTTCTGAGACGGCTGGTCAGAATCATTAACCGCCCAGATTTCTTTTCTTTTCCTGCTCTCTTCTTTATTTTTTGCCGGCTGAGCAGACCGGATGTCTTTCGGTTTGTCGGACTTTTTGGAGTCCAACTGGTTACCAGGCGAGCAGAGGTCGGTAGCTTGAATATAACTTTCCGCCTCCCTCAAGGCCGCCTGTAAGGTGAAAGCCCCTTTTCTGACTAGGTCGAACTTAAAGGTCGACCCGTCTCTCAGACCCTTGAAAAAGTCTGTAAAAGCTACCTCGTCAGACAGTCCTTGAATCTGAATTCTGATCAGATTGAACCGCCTGACATAGGAGCGCAGCCCTTCTCTCTCTCCCTTCTTAACAGTGCTCAAATCAAGGCATATTTTCTTAGCAGGGATGTTCATTGAGAAGTTGCAAGCAAACAGGAAGGCGAGCTTCCTGAAACTATCGATGGACCCGGCCGGCAAGTTGCCAAACCATTGTTGGGCAACGCCCTTTAATGTAGCTGGGAAGCACCGACACCAAGTGGCATCATCCAACCCCTACAGATACATGAGGTTGGTGTAAGCCATGAGGTGGTCTTCCGGATTGGTGGTACCATCATAGGTACCAACCAACTGATGAGTGTCATTTATGGCACTCATAGGGTAGTCTTTTAGGGTTATTTATTTCCCTTTTTTATGCTTTCTTCTCTTATTTTTGGTCCTTTTTCCTTAGGTTTCTCTTTCTCCTCTTTTTTTTATGGTTCTCGTGTTTTCCTTTTATTAGGCTCTTTTTCCTTTTATTTCCTTTCTTTGTTTGCTTGTGTAGGTATTTGGAGAATCACCTTTGTAAAGGAATCAAGTTGGGGCCTTAATGACCAAGTAAGGAAGAAGCATTTGGCTAGAGAGGGATTATAGAGGCCTTGGAGAGGCCTCGGAGAGGTCTCCAAGGTATTTCTAGCAGGCCACGGGCGCGGGTCAGTGGAGCCGCGGGCTTAAGAAGAGCAAATTGCAAGATTTTGGCAGGAGCTTCCCGCGGTTGCCCCGCGGGCTCTCCGCGGGCGCGGGAAATCTGGAGAGGGCGCTCCATCTCAGAGAGACCCCGACCCCCTGATTGAGTTTTGGGAGCAGGGGATAAGCCGCGGGCGCGACATCTTTGGCCGCGGGCGCGGGTCTATCTAGCAGCGGGCGTGGGTGCTGCCCAGAAAGCCCGCGGAGGGTTCCGTACCCATTTCTCCGCGGCCGCGGATTCATCGAGAGAGACCGTGGGATTTGCCGGTTTCTTCTTTACCTATAAATAGAATTGTAATTCCTTTTCAAAAGGAACTTTTTAATAATTTTTCATTAGCTTAGTTTTAGAGAGAGAATTTAGAGAGAAGTTAGAGAGAAGTTCTTGGTTTTGGATTTGTAACTCAACATTTGATCAATCAAGTTTGGATTTCTTCATTTTCAATAATCAATATTAGTGAGAATCTCTTCCTTCTTTTATCTTTTACTTACTTGCTATTTGATTTTTTCTTGTTGCTTGTTCTTCTTTGGATTTGAATTTGATATTGTTGAATATTTTGATTTCTCTTAGATTTTGATATAGAATGAAGATTAATGCAATTTCTAGTTATTTGTTCTTGAATTTCACCATGATTAGTGAGTAGATTAGTTGCTAGGGAAAGGGGGAAGCATGTTTGATTAACGAAATTGCTAGTTGATGCTCTTTGATTGATTGATTTGTTGCAATTAAATTGGTTGACATAGTTTTGCATGTGATTGATTAGACTAGGAGTGATCAACCTATAAGATTAATCTAGATTGCATTGCAACTCTTAATGACATGAACAATTGAATTGAAAGTTGCTCTAATTGATTGGGTTTGCTTGTGATTCTTCTTGATTTGCCTTTCATAGTGACACCTAGATTGGCCTATAGGAGATAGCATTTGAACTCTCTTGATTGCTACTATTGTTTGTCCATTGCAGTACTTGAATTAATTGATTGAGCTCTAAACTAGCATTATCATTGAACTTGCATGTGGAACCCATATCCCTAGTGTTTAGACCTTTGTTTTACTTGATTAGACTTGTTTTAGTTTACCATAGTGCCAACCATAATCTCAACTCCATCTTCGAGGTAGCTTGATTTAGACTCTAGTTTTCATCATTGCATTCCCTAGGGATAGACCCTTAACTTGCCCTATATTCATATAAGGTTGGTTAGGTGTTTACAAATTTTGTTTGACTTGGGGGAAGGGTAGATAACGACATACATTTTCCTTTTGTCAAAATGGCGTCGTTGCAAGGGACAATGGGAGGATTGAAGATGAAATGGAGGAGGATGATGAGATTGATGGGGGTGATGAGAATGATGAGGAAGAGGAGGAAGGAGGAGGAGAAGAATATGATGAAGAGCAACAACAACCGCCACTACAACAACAACATGAGCATTTTCATGATGATGCTTAAAGAAGAAGAAGAGAAAGAAGACAACAACGACAACAACAACAACAAGGTTTCCAAGGAGATGCTTATCTCCGAGAGATGGAGGCCATGAGAGACCACATGGAGCGCATGCAATTGAGCATGCAAGGTATGTACTCGGACCACCAAACTTTGTGTTATCAAACTAGCGCCTTGTATGACGCTAGTGTGCGTAGGGGGGAGGTCACACCTCCGGTCAACTACCCTTATGTGCCGCCCCAACAAGGGCCGGTACCTTCATGGGGCGGTGACAATCTCCCTACGTACCCATATTGGCCCGGGGTGGAGGACCCCGATGTGCCAAGGCGCGACTTCCCACCTTATGATTATAGGGTCTCGTGGGGGAGTGATTATCGGGGTGATCCCGCGTACTACTATTTTCACCCCCATCACCCTGAGCCCCTTGTTCAGCCTGAGCCCTATGACCAATTAACCCGATCCCAACTTGACCTATTCTAGGGTCACTATGGTTTTCCTCCTGGTTACACCGGAGGTTGGGATACGGGTGATGATGGTGCCGGCCCTAGTGGCCAATAGTCCCCTTATGCATGTTTGTTTCCCTTTTTGTTCTCCCCTTTCCCTATTTTGCATGTTTATAGGTATCGCGGTCGATGCCTTCAATTTGTGAGGGGGGAGGGTCAAAAAGGATGTTTTATGTTGGTTTGGGGAGGCACATGGGGCTCGGTGGGAAGTCTTTGATAAGGATTTTGGTGGATTTTTGCTAATGGTCTCGTTAGTCTTTTTTGCTTGTTGTTGTTTTGTTTCATTTATTGATGTTTTTGGGAGTTTCTTGAGAAGAAAAAAAAATAAAATTTTGATGATGATGGGTTCTCTAGGTCTTTGTATATAATTTGTATCTAAGTGTTTTATTGTTTGATTTTGTTTGGAAGTTACTAACAATTTCATAGCCTTTTTCTTTAACTCACCTTGCTCGTAGCCTATGCTTTGGATTGCGGAACCTTTTGGAGAAGCACGTTCCTACTCCTTGGGTACTTTAATTTAGCACGGATGCTTGGTGAGGCCTTTCTTATTTTACCTCTTTATTTTCACTTCTTCATTTTGTTGGTTGCTTAGATTAAGATTAAATTTAGGAGAAGTTGAACGGTTCGAGGATGTATGAATTTAACACCTAGTGTGTTTAGGGTCTTTGGCGATGTGGCCATTAGACCGCTTGTATGTCGATTGGGATAAACGTGTTATGATTGCATCTTTTCCCTTTTCCTCTTTCCCTTTCTTGTCCTTGTCTAAGTTTTCCATCTTCTTCTTTTATTTTCTTTCCTTTTCTTTTAATCTTGTTTGTGTGCATAACTTTTTGAGGCTTTATTTTCACTCTTTCTCTTTTTGAAAATTGGACTTGTATGCAATGGACTTTTGCTTTTGAATAATAGTCTTCTTAGGTAATAATGGTATGCACGGTTTGAGATTACGTTTGGTTGATTCTAGGATAAAGCATGCTAAGATAGTTGTTTAGAACTAGGGGGATCATGAAACCGGATTCTACTCGTTTGTTGCATGTTGGTAGTTGCTCTCTATCTTTGATTTGACAACCTTAGTGAGTTTTTGCTACAACCATGTGAGATTTATATTTGTTTAAGCTTTCATCATACTCTTGCATGAGCGGCATGGATCCTTGATTTTCGCAAACCTAATCTAGAATCTTAGCGTATGATTCCTAAGACCGTGACCGAACTACCTAGGGAGGACAAAGACAACTTTTCGGGGAGGTATTTTTCTTTTTCTAAGATAGTGCCTTTTTGTTTACTTTTTTTTTTGGGTTTGGGATACATTTGCCTACTTGTTACCCCTTTGAACCTTTTTCCCTCTTTTCAAGCCGCATAATTAGATATCTTGAGCCTTTTGTTTCGTTCTCCTTCTTTTTGGTTTTTGTGAAGCAAGGGTCAATGTTTGGTGATTGTGGTCTATGAAGTTGGCGTTTGGTTTGAATTGGTACGCATAATTGAGTTGTTTATATTTGGTAAATAATGGCAAATGCTTATGTAAAAGCCATCCTTAGTAAAAGAGGCAAGGATGTTAATAAATGCATATTTGAAAAAAAAAAAGCCGTCCGAATTGAAAAAGGCAAGGACTAATGCTTTTAAGGAGTTCAAGGAAATACAAACAAATTTATACATGAAAAAATGCAAAAAAAAAAAAATAAAGAAAAAAAATAAAGAAAAACCGTAAAATTCAAGTGTCTTTCTCCTCTCTATGCATTGAGGACAATGTTTCTTTTAGCTTGGGGGGAAAGCGCTTGCGCTTTTTGTTCTAATGATTGTAGATTGTTGCTTTGAATAAGCTTGGGGGTGTTAATACGTTTTTTTTTGGTGATTACTTAAGTTTGGTGTTGAGATTTGGCCGGTCTTTGCTTCACAATTTAGGATAACCACCAAATTTTAAATTTTAGCCTACTTTAACCCTTGTTGCCTTGCGTTACAACCTTGGGGAAGACCTTTGGACCTTGGAATTGAGTCTATCATCGGTGGAGGGAATCATAGGTTGTAGACTAAGGAAAGGGGATGCGAAATCAAGATGTCGAGTAGCCCAAAAATTTGATCTTTTTCCGGTTCCTTCGCGGAATCTATGTGATGCTCACTAAGGGGAGACATGAGATTAGTAGGGGGAACGCAGTAAGACCGTTTGGGATGAAAGTGGAATGTGATAACTAGTTCCTATGCTTAGCATATTTATGTTTCAATCAACCTTAGGTATCTTATAACGTGCATACCATAATTCTCTTTAGAAAGGTTGTTATTCATTTGAATTATAGTCTCTTTGTAAAGTCCATTTCGTAAAGATTTTGTTTCCTTTTTCCTCTTTCTTTTCCTTCTCTGGTTTGCCTCTTGGGGGTTTGGTGGAGAGTTATGGGTAAACTCTTAGGATACCCTTACGAGAGCATCACTCGTCTTCTAGAGCGATCTAGGGGTTTAAATGGCTTGTTGTAGCTAAAAACAACCGTGATTCCTACGACAGTGAGTCTTAGTGTAAATTCTCGCCCCTCTTTTTCTTTTTGCTTCGAATAAGCCCATCTTATTCCGTTTTAGCCTTTGTTTTGCTCGGGACGAGCAAAAGTCTAGCTTGGGGGTAGTCTTTTAGGGTTATTTCTTTCCCTTTTTCATGCTTTCTTCTCTTATTTTTGGTCCTTTTTCCTTAGGTTTCTCTTTCTCCTCTTTTCTTTATGGTTCTCTTGTTTTCCTCGTGTTTTCCTTTTATTTGGGTCTTTTTCCTTTTATTTCCTTTCTTTGTTAGCTTGTGTAGGTATTTGGAGAATCACCTTTGCAAAGGAATCGATTTGGGGCCTTAATGATCAAGTAAGGAAGAAGCATTTGGCTAGAGAGGGCTTAGAGAGGCCTTGAGAGGCCTCGGAGAGGTCTCCAAGGTATTTCCAGCAGGCCGCGGGCGCGGGTCAGTGGAGCCGTGGGCGCGGGCTTAAGAAGAGCAAATTGCAAGATTTTGGCAGGAGCTTCCCGCGGTTGCCCCGCGGGCTCTCTGCGGGCGCGGGAAATCTTGAGAGGGCGCTCCATCTCAGAGAGACCGCGGCCCCCTGATTGAGTTTTGGGAGCAGGGGATTGGCCGCGGACGCGACATCTTTGGCCGCGGGCGCGGGTCTATCTAGCCGCGGGCGCGGGTGCTGCCCAGAAAGCCCGCGGAGAGTTCCGTACCCATTTCTCCGCGGCCGCGGATTCATCGAGAGCGACCGCGGGATTTGCCGGTTTCTTATTTACCTATAAATAGAATTGTCATTCCTTTTCAAAAAAGAACTTTTTGATAATTTTTCATTAGCTTTGTTTTAGAGAGAGAATTTAGAGAGAAGTTAGAGAGAAGTTCTTGGTTTTGGATTTGTAACTCAACATTTGATCAATCAAGTTTGTATTTCTTCATTTTCAATCATCAATATTAGTGAGAATCTCTTCCTTCTTTCATCTTTTACTTACTTGCTATTTGATTTTTGCTTGTTGCTTGTTCTTCTTTGGATTTGAATTTGATATTGTGGAATATTTTGCTTTCTCTTAGATTTTGATATAGAATGAAGATTAATGCAATTTCTAGTTATTTTTTCTTGATTTTCACCATGATTAGGGAGTAGATTAGTTGCTAGGGAAAGGGGGAAGCATGTTTGTTTAACGAAATTGCTAGTTGATGCTCTTTGATTGATTGATTTGTTGCAATTAAATTGGTTGACATAGTTTTGCATGTGATTGATTAGACTAGGAGTGATCAACCTATAAGATTAATCTAGATTGCATTGCAACTCTTAATGACATGAACAATTGAATTGAAAGTTGCTCTAATTGATTGGGTTTGCTTGTGATTCTTCTTGATTTGCCTTTCATAGTGACACCTATATTGGCCTATAGGAGATTGCATTTGAACTCTCTTGATTGCTACTATTGTTTGTCCATTGCAATACTTGAATTAATTGATTGAGCTCTAAACTAGCATTATCATTGAACTTGCATGTGGAACCCATATCCCTAGTGTTTAGACCTTTGTTTTACTTGATTAGACTTGTATTAGTTTACCATAGTGCCAACCATAATCTCAACTCCATCTTCGAGGTAGCTTGACTTAGACTCTAGTTTTCATCATTGGATTCCCTAGGGATCGACCCTTAACTTGCCCTATATTCATATAAGGTTGGTTAGGTGTTTACAAATTTTGTTTGACTTGGGGGAAGGGTAGATAACGACATACATTTTCCTTTTGTCACCAACACATTCTTAACCTTGGCCGGCTGGGCCGCCTCGGTTATCTCCCGGGTGAACGCAGAAGGTTGTTCACCAGGCGCGGCAGACGAAGCTGCCAGTCCAATGGCTGGACATTTGGATATGCCGCCTGACCTCCAAAGAGGGTCGTCTGCAAGAAATGAGGGGGATACTGGTCGTAGACCTGAGTAGGCACATACGGTACAGCTCCAATCATATGAGGGCCAGAATGGACGGTATTACCGCCTGTCTGACTCTCATGCAAGGAAGATGCATTCCCGGCAGAGGTATTGTTAAAGCTGTTAGGAAAGTTCGACGTGGAAGCCGACTCAGACAGCTGCTGATTTCTCTTCCGGTTGATGATCTCCCGGGCATCAAGAGATGACTTCTTACTTCTCATCGGCTGTTGAGTCCGGCGGGAGTTATTGTTATTCCCCTTGGGAAGAAGAATTTTGGACCAATCAATGGTCCCGGATGCCTTCTTCTTTGGATGAGGAGTGGGCTGCCGATCTTTGACTGACTTCCCCTTTTCCTGAGGAGTCTTCTTGGCCGACTGACCTCTACTTGGGCCAGCCCGGCTCTGGGTGAATATCTCTTTAATTTCACCCTTGAAACTTGTCATGAATCTCATGAGCTCGTCTCGGGTGACAGGCGCTGATCAAGCTGCCGCATGGGTTTCCCCTTCCGGCTGCCCAGGGGGTCTACTTGCACCCGCCTGGGAGGCACCCCGCTCCAGAGTCTCTCTGGGCCGGATGCGCTTGATTCTGAGAGAGTCGTCTTCTGCTGTAAAGGTTTCGACTTGAGGATCTTCATCCTCAAGGTCTGTAAAAACTTCTGGGTCTTCGCCCAGACGGTTAGGGGGTGGTACAGACTCTTGAACCATCTTCGAGGTACTCTCCCCACAGACGGCGCCAAATGTTTTGGGTGTTTTTGTCCCTCGGGAGAGTTACAACACGAAGACTGATCCGGGGTGAGATGTACCTGCATAACAAACGGAGACACCAGTTGGGTGGTGCTCCGCCTCTGACGCACAAGTTAGAAACTTGATGGGAGAAAAAACATGCGGAAATTTAGGTAGGTATCTGCTCGGATTCCAAGCTCATGATGTCTCTATTGAAGAGTAAAAATGTAATAAATGGTAAAACGTGCCCTCAAAAAGAGGGACATCTCCCTATTTATAGGGTCTTTGGGAATTGTGCCCCTAATTAGGTCACTGAACCCTAATCATTGGTGGGCCGCGCCGCTTTGCGGCTTTCTCGGGATTTGGGCCTGAAGGCCGCCTTTTTCCCTTAATTTCTGGTGTGACACGTGTCAAGCAGGGATTGAACCTGATGTGGATTTAAATCCTTTAAACTTATAAAGAATCTAAATATCACAATTAGAACCAATTATCCGAACTTGATAGGAAATTCGAATAATTTGAAGAACAACGAACCGGATATGACTTGTAATTCGACCACTCCTGGAACAAATTCAAGACTACTCAAATTACTTAGACTACTCCTAGAACTAAGTATTTTGATGAACAAGACTTAGACTACTCCTAGAACAAAAAATTGAACGTTCTAATTATCAAAACAACTCCTTGAATTGAAAACTAGCAAAAGATTTGTAAGCAATTAAGCAAAACAAAGCTATAAAACTTGTATTGAATTTTTCTGGTTGTGTGTGGAAGAAAGGCCACGACCAACCTCTATTTATAAGCTACAATAAAGCATAAACCTTGGGCTCCAAGCATAGACCTTAGGCTCCAAGCATAAACCTTGGGCTCCAAGCATAAACCTATTAGAAGTAGGAAACTTCCCTTAGCTTGGTCTCCAAGTAAGAAACTAATTAAGATACTTCCTACCAACTTAGGAATTGTGATTCAACTAAAATACAAGAAAATAAAGAAAACTTAAGGTGCTTAAACTAAGAAAAACCCTCTCAAGTGAAAGGTAAAAACTTAGAAGCAAAACTGTAGAAAAACTAAAGTATTAATTTCCTTCTTGCTTGATAATCAAACAAGTGACCCATCCTTGACTTTTCCTTCCAAGTTCGAACCCTATTGGACTCAAAATCAATGTAATTGGATCTTCAAAAGAATTTCCCTCTTGATTCATATCATTCTCCCCTTCTTCAAAAGAATTTGCCCTCAAATTCACATCATCCAAGTAAGGAGACAAATCACCAACATTGAAAGTAGCACTTACATTCCCATATTCACTTGGTAAGTCAAGCTTATAGGCACTCTCACCAACATTGAAAGTAGCACTTACATTCCCATCAAAGGGACCGTCAGCTCTAGGCATGAGTTTGTTCTTTCTTTTGCTTGGAAATCATTCTTTCCTCAAGTGTAACCAAACAAGATCTCCCGGTTTGAATGTAGGTTGCTTGCGCTTCTTATTAGACCGAGCCTTGTATAAGTTATTCATCTTCTCAATCCTTGCCTTGACTTGTTCACATGTCTTCTTGAAAACCTCAAGCCTCTTCTTGGCATCAACATGAATATCCTCTTTGCTCAAAGGTAACAAATCAATCGGTAAGAAAGGGTTAACTCCATAAACTATCTCAAAAGGTGATTGATGAGTAGTAGATGAAGGAGAACGATTATAAGCAAACTCCGCATGACAAAGTCTTATATCCCAATCCTTTTGGGTCTTACCAACCAATCCTCTTAACAAAGTACCCAAGGTTCGATTTGTGACCTCAGTTTGGCCATCGATTTGAGGATGATGAGAAGTGCTAAACATTAATTTCATTCCAAGAAGTCTCCATAAACACTTCCAAAAGTGACTAAGGAACTTTGAATCTCGATCTGAAACTATGCTTCTAGGAACTCCATGAAGACGAACAATCTCTTTGAAGAACAAGTCTGCTACATGTTGAGCATCATCTGTTTTGTGCATTGGAATAAAATGCGCCATCTTTGAAAATCTATCAACCACAACCATAATTGCATCGTTTCTTCTTTGGGTTCGTGGAAGTCCAACAATAAAATCCATGCTAACACTATCCCAAGGACAATCAGCCACTGGAAGAGGTGTGTATAAACCTTTAGAAAAAGAACTTTTTGCCTTTTGACAAGTAGCACACCTCGAGATCACACTTTGAACATCTTTAATCATCTTCGGCCAATAAAAATACTCATTAAACATGTCGACCGTTTTGTGAACACCAAAGTGACCTGTAATTGCACCACTATGCACCTCCCTAATGAGTAATTCCCGTACACCACATTGTGGAATACAATGTCTATTTCCTTGAAATGAAAATCCATCTTGAAGAACAAAGTTGCGCAAGGGATTCTTGTATTTTTGCGCCAAATCCGGGCAGGTTGCATATAAACCAAGTATGTGATCAAAGCCAATGATTCTAGCATCTACCATGGCTAGCATATAAGCTCTTCTTGACAAAGCATCGGCAACAATGTTTGCTTTACCCTCCTTGTACTTCGAAGAAAAAGTGAAAGATTGTAGAAACTCAACCCATTTAGCATGTCTATAATTCAACTTTTGTT
Organism: Chenopodium album; assembly: GCF_948465745.1. Taxonomy (NCBI): domain Eukaryota; kingdom Viridiplantae; phylum Streptophyta; class Magnoliopsida; order Caryophyllales; family Amaranthaceae; genus Chenopodium; species Chenopodium album. Next base: position 48,230,366 of record NC_137834.1, on the reverse strand, counting down.
GCCCATGTATAAACTTCAATGCTTCATGATCTGAATATAGCACAAAAGGTTTTGGTCTTAAGTAGTGAGACCAATGATCCAAAGCACGAACAATAGCATAAAACTCACGATCATAGTTAGAATAATTCAATTTTGCGCCACTTAGCTTCTCACTAAAAATATGAAATAGGCCGTTTTTCTTGAAGTAAAACCGCACCTATACCTGCTCCACTTGCATTACATTCAACTTCAAACAATTTATCAAAGTTTGGCAAAGCTAAAACTGGAGTATGACACAATTTCTCTTTGATAGTTTCAAAAGCTTGTCGTGCCGCATTAGTCCACAAAAATTCCCCTTTCTTCATCAACTTCGTGAAAGGTGCCATAATGGTAGAGAAGTTTTTAATGAACCTTCTATAGAATGATGCAAGACCATGAAAACTACGTGCTTCACGAATATTTCTAGGAGCTACCCAAGTAGAAGTAGCAACTACCTTCTCGGGGTCTACTGCAATACCCTATCCCGAAATAATATATCCAAGAAAAGAAATACTAGTGACCATGAATGAGCATTTTTCAAGTTTACCATATAGTTGTTGTTCTCTCAAAGTCTCAAATAATTTTCTAAGATGAGAAATATACTCAAATTTGTCTCTACTATAGACCAATATATCATCAAGATAAACGACAATGAATTTATTTAAGAAGGGTCGGAGTACCTCGTTCCTGAGCCTCATAAAAGAGCTAGGCGCGTTGCATAGACCGAAAGGCATGACCATACACTCGTATAGGCCTTGTTTAGTCTTGAAAGCCGTCTTCCACTCATCTCCTTCTCGAATCCTTATTTGATGATATCCACTTCTAAGATCAATTTTCGAAAATATGGTAGAACCATGTAACTCATCAAGCATGTCTTCTAATCTAGGCATGGGAAAACGATACTTGATAGTAATATTGTTGACTGCTCTTGAATCAATGCACATTCTCCATGTACCATCTTTCTTTGGCACTAATAAAGCCGGAACCGCACAAGGGATCATGCTTTCACGAATATAGCCTCTTTCCATCAATTCTTCGATTTGCCTTTGAAGCTCTTGGGAAGCCGTAGGATCACACCTATATGCGGGCTTATTAGGTAGAGGAGCTCCGGGAATAAGATCAATAGCATGCTCTATTCCACGCAAAGGGGGTAAACCCTTAGGTAACTCATCTGGGAAAACATCCTTGAATTCTTCTAGTAATTCCCCTACATATTTATCCGTAGAAGAACTAGTGTGTTGCCTTTCTTTTACTACCAAAGCAAAAACCATAGCTCCCTCCTCAACTTCTTTTTCAAGTTCCCTAGCATTTACGAACAAAGTGGAGCCGTGTTTCCCCTTTTCCTGTTCTTTAATACGGCTTGGAATAGGAGATAAAGGAAGAAGTCTGATCCTCTTGTTTCCCACCTTGACCGAATATGTGTTAGATACACCATCATGTGTAACTTGTCGATCGAATTGCCATGGTATACCTAAGAGAAGGTGATAAGAACTCATAGGAATAACATCACACCATAACTCCTCTTTGTAATTGCCAATGGAAAAATTCACCAAAGCTTGCTTCTTCACTTGGAGTCCTTTTGAATCATCAAGCCAACTCAACTTGTATGGTTTTGCATGTGGTCTTGTAGGAAGTTGGAGTTTAGCAACCATCTCTGTAGAAGCTACATTAGTACACGAACCACTATCCACAATCACTCTACATGAAGTATCACCTACTTTGCAACGAGTATGAAACAAACTCTCACGTTGAGAGTTATTGAGAGTAGCCTCGGCATGAAGGATCTTCCTTATCACAAGACAATTATCGTCACTCTCGGGAAAAGCCTCATCCTCTTCTTGTTCATTAGTGTGCTCTTCCTTAGTTGCGGACTCTTCATCTTCACATTCAAAGGATATGTGTTCCTCCTCCTCTTCCATTTGTCTATATTGCTTTAATGTAAGAGCCTTCTTTGTAGGACATTGATCGGATCTATGACCTTTTCCTTGACACTTGAAACACCTTATTCGACTTTCAAATTCCTCTTTGGACACCTTGACGACCTTCTTGTCTCCACTCTTAGAACTTTCTCCTTTGTACTCGCTAGAACAAGTCTTGAATGGTTTATAGAAAGTTTTGTTTGCCTCGAATCCCTGTGAATTCTTGTTACTAGAACTCTTTACGCCAACTTCCTTCTTATCTTCGAGCCAATGACTTTCAATCTTTAAAGCTAGCTTGCATACATCATTGAATGACTCATAGGCGCTCAACTCAATTTTCCTAGCAATAGGCCGATTAAGACCTTTGAGGAATCTAGCAATTCGCAATGGTTCTTTCTCCTCCAAATTACAAAGAGAGGTTAGTTTATCAAATTCAGCAATATACTCATTAACACTCTTAGTACCTTGAGACAACAAAGTGAGTCGAATGTATAGGGTTTGTTCGAAATCCTGTGGAAGGTATTTAGAGCTCATCTTCTTCTTCAACACCGTCCATGTCTTGATTTTCTCCTTCTCTGCTCTAGCACGTCGAGCCTTTAAGTTATCGAACCAAATTCCTGCATTCTTAGTGAGTCGAATATAAGCAATTTTGAAACGTTTAACATCATCAAAACCCTTATAATCTGAAATTTTCTCCAATTGTCTCGCCCACTCAAGAAAATCTTCGGGGCTTCCTAGACCCGTGAAATCATCAAGTTTGATTCCTCTATCATCGATCTTGTGTTTGCTATGATGATTATCGTCATCACTACCAAAAGCATCGCTATCACTATCATGTTTTTTCTTCTTTTTATTACCTTGGAGTAACTTAGCAAAAGCCTCAAACCTTGCATCATTGCGGTCAGTCATCTTTTCTTCCATAATCTCAAGTTTCTCTTGAAACATATCAGCCAACTTTTTTAAAGCCTCATCTGCCATGATTTATATGCAAAATACGTGCACAAAACAAAGCAAAAATCGCAACACAGCTTGGAACAAATTTGCACACAAACAGCAATAACTATCAATTCGGACTAAAACTGACACAGTTGCGGAAAACCAACCAGTTTAATAGCAAACTAACTCTGAAAATTCTGAAATTTTTTAGGAATAAATTAGACAAAATTTTACCCAAATTAAAAAAAAGAATCACCTTAAAAGACCTCTTAAAGATGGAGAACGAGCCCTCTGAAGTTGATAGAAAAAACTGATCCTCCGAGAACAAGTGCGACTTGAACGAGTTGTAGATCGATCAAACCTTTGAAGCTCTGATACCAATTTGATGTGGATTTAAATCCTTTAAACTTATAAATAATCTAAATATCACAATTAGAACCAATTATCCGAACTTGATAGGAAATTCGAACAATTTGAAGAACAACGAACCGGATATAACTTGTAATTCGACCACTCCTGGAACGAATTCAAGACTACTCAAATTACTTAGACTACTCCTGGAACTAAGTATTTTGATGAACAAGACTTAGACTACTCCTAGAACTAAGTATTGAACGTTCTAATTATCAAAACAACTCCTTGAATTGAAAACTAGCAAAAGATTTGTAAGCAATTAAGCAAAACAAAGCTATAAAACTTGTATTGAATTTTTCTTGTTGTGTGTGGAAGAAAGGCCACGACCAACCTCTATTTATAAGCTACAATAAAGCATAAACCTTGGGCTCCAAGCATAGACCTTGGGCTCCAAGCATAAACCTATTAGAAGTAGGAACCTTCCCTTAGCTTGGTCTCCAAGTAAGAAACTAATTAAGATACTTCCTACCAACTTAGGAATTGTGATTCAACTAAAGTACAAGAAAATAAAGAAAACTTAAGGTGCTTAAACAAAGAAAAACCCTCTCAAGTGAAAGGTAAAAACTTAGAAGCAAAACTGTAGAAAAACTAAAGTATTAATTTCCTTCTTCCTTGATAATCAAACAAGTGACCCATCCTTGACTTTTCACTCTAAGTTCGAACCCTATTGGACTCAAAATCAATGTAATTGGATCTTCAAAAGAATTTCCCTCTTGATTCATATCAGGTCCACTTTGGGCCATCTTGAGGCTGACACGTGTCATCCTCTAATTGGACCACGTGGCGGGGTAAAATTACCCTAAACAATACCCAGCCGGCAAACTGCCTTAAAAAAAATAAATTAATACTAAGACAGGCGGTCTTACCCCGCCCTTCTTCGATTCTTTCACTTCAACGGCTGCTTTCCTTGCAATAGCAGCCTCCTTGCGCAGCAGCGCCGCCGACTTAGCCGGAGTTTTGGCCGGATCAACCATCTTCAAGGCGTCGACTGCATGAATAGAATTAAAGTTAGAAGAAATTATGGAAAGTTTGTAATGAAAGAATAAAATCACAAACACTCCTTGAAGTAGTGGATTTACCCTTGGGAAACATGGGACGTAACCCACAGGCGGACAAGAAGCATTCATCCTTGAAGTAGTCCGGGTGGGAGATCCAGTTTTTTGGAACTATAAATTGAGTCTTATCCCCCATGGGCTCAGTAGTGGTTTCAAAGAAACCTGGCTCCATTATTTGCTCCCGGGCCTTAGTAGATAGCTCCGGGAGAGGGCATTTTGATGTGAATCAAGAGGCTAATTCTTTTGAAGGGCCCAAGACACTTTTAGAAGGTCCAAATAGCTTCGTTATAGGCTGCCCAAACAATGAAATAAACAAGGAAAGGTCCACTAGATCAATAGAGAAAGAAGAAAGCTTGATCGCCAAGGAACGAGTTGTGCAGTCGTTCGATTCCGACGAGGTTGGCGAAGGCCACGCGCCGAGATGGAGTCCACGCGCCACCTTCCTGGAACCACCTTGAACCCAGATACAACCTGAGCCGGCGCGTGAGGCAAGGGGCGGCACGTGTGGTGGTGGAATGGCGGCGACATGAAATGGAAGAAATTTTATACTTTAGTTTTTCTACAGTTTTGCTTCTAAGTTTTTACCTTCCAATTGAGAGGGTTTTTCTTGGTTTAAGCACCTTAAGTTTTCTTTATTTTCTTGTATTTTAGTTGAATCACAATTCCTAAGTTGGTAGGAAGTATCTTAATTAGTTTCTTACTTGGAGACCAAGCTAAGGGAAGTTTCCTACTTCTAATAGGTTTATGCTTGGAGCCCAAGGTTTATGCTTGGAGCCCAAGGTCTATGCTTGGAGCCCAAGGTTTATGCTTTATTGTAGCTTATAAATAGAGGTTGGACGTGGCCTTTCTTCCACACAACCAGAAAAATTCAATACAAGTTTTATAGCTTTGTTTTGCTTAATTGCTTACAAATCTTTTGCTAGTTTTCAATCCAAGGAGTTGTTTTGATAATTAGAACGTTCAATACTTAGTTCTAGGAGTAGTCTAAGTCTTGTTCATCAAAATACTTAGTTCTAGGAGTAGTCTAAGTAATTTGAGTAGTCTTGAATTCGTTCTAGGAGTGGTCGAATTACAAGTCATATCCGGTTCGTTGTTCTTCAAATTGTTCGAATTTCCTATCAAGTTCGGATAATTGGTTCTAATTGTGATATTTAGATTCTTTATAAGTTTAAAGGATTTCAATCCACATCAAATTGGTATCAGAGCTTCAAAGGTTTGATTGATCTACAACTCGTTCAAGTCGCACTTGTTCTCGGAGGATCAGTTTTTTCTGTCAACTTCAGAGGGCTCGTTCTCCGTCTTTAAGAGGTCTTTTAAGGTGATTATTTTTTTTAATTTGGGTGAAATTTTGTCTACTTTCTTCCTGAAAAATTTCAGAATTTTCAGAGTTAGTTTGCTATTAAACTGGACTGTTTTCCGCAACTGTGTCAGTTTTAGTCCGAGTTGATAGTTATTGTTGTTTGTGTGCAAATTTGTTTCAAGTTGAGTTGAGAGTTACAACACTGAAACTGGATTTGATTGAGGATGCCTGTACCTGCAAAGCAAACGGACCGCCAGATGGTCGATGGTCCGCCTCCGAAGATTAAGTTATTAAACGTTCGGAAATAAAACGTGCAGAAGTAAAGTTTATTTGCTTGGATTCCAAGCTCAGGTAAAGTGCTGTGTGTTCCTTGAAAACGACAGCTCTGTGGGAAGTGACGTATTGTCTCGTATTGCGTGTATATTCTCTCTCCTTTTTTCGGTGTATTTCCACTTGTCCGTCATAAATGTCAGAATATCCCTATTTATAGGGTCCTTTTCAAAAGTGTGCCCCTCCTAGGATCTTGGTGACCTAGGAATTAGGTAACGTTGTTTTGCGGCGCCTCGGGATTTGGGCCTTTAGAAGGCTGCCATCCCAGGGCCAATTGCCTGAGTGACACGTGTCACTATGCCCAAAAGGATTCTGAAGCGCCTTTTGAATGACACGTGTCGCCACCTGAAGGGTCCCTGCTGGACCTTCAGTCCACGTAGGACGAAGAAGAGTCCACCCTCCACGTGTCATCATTCCATAGGTTCAAATGGCGCTTTCTGATTAGGCCACCTGGCCGGGTATAAAATACCCAAATCATTTGCCCCTCACAGGGGTCACGTGCATTGCACGTGACTGCTGTGACAGGTGTCGGTATCTGAGTGTTCGGATTCAAAAATTACTGGGGGGAAAAATTAGGGTTTTACCCCCCTATAAATATTGAGGTTTGACCCCCCCCTTAGATTCACACCTTTGCGAATCTCTGGAGAATCTTGGACTTTTTAACTTAGAGAATCTCAAAATTCCCAAAGTGTTTTACCTTTTCAGGCATCCGACACTCGGCCAATTGTCCGACTGTTCTTCAGCACACCAAGCGTCTTTCACTCTTCTTCTAAAGGTAACGCCTATTTTTTCATTTACATTTCATTTTTTCTTGGTTTTCGAAAAATGGCTCCCCAATTGCATGCGGCACGGCGTAGGATAGTGATCAGCCGGTCACCGGGGACGGCTGAATCTATAACTAGCAGTGCCGAATGCTTGGCCAACGACCCTGCTTTGCGAACTTCTCCAAATCCGACCGTTTCCGTGTCTGTGCAGGACACTATGGCAAGAACCAAAAGAAAAGCAAGGCAGTGTAGCTCCGATGGAGTTTTTTACCATTCGGATGGGTCGACTGTTTATTCAAACGGCTTAATAAGAGTGCCTCGAAGTGAGCTGTCGGAAAATCCTGACAGCCCTCCTTATCTTCCTCCTACCCCCCCCCCCTATTACCATTCGCCCACATCTAGTGGAACTCCCAGTGATGGAATCCTGGGGGAGGCGGATGAAGAATATCAACCCGGGCCTTCTGGACAGGCGCCAGAAGAGAGTGTAGGGGAGGACCCCGCTGGCACCAGTCGGCGGTCCCCTAGCTCTGATGAAAGCTCTGGTGACGAGTCGGCCTCGTCATCTTCTTCAGAGAATGCCTCCGTAACTTCTGAGGAGGCTAGATCAAATATAGATTATGCCAGAGAGTCACTGGCAGTGGATAGGGGGGAAAGCTGGGCCGAGCCGAGCGCTTCTAGGCGCTTGGAGAGAGCCCCCTACTATCAGCATGTTCCGCCAGGCAGGCGGAGCGCCATGGCATCCGGCCTTGCCAATTTTAGGCGCAAGGTCGTCCTAGGCTATGGCTACACTTTGTCGGTCCCTAACGAGGGCGACACTATAACCTGGCCGAGTCTGGCCAACTATCAGGACAAAGCATTCGGCTGCTATGAAGCGGCCTTCCAGGCTGGCCTCCGCTTCCCTCTCCATCCGGCCGTGGAGAGGATCTTAGACGGATACCAACTAGGTATCTGGCAACTTGTACCCAACTCCTGGATCAATATTCTGGGGTACGTTGCCGCCTGTGAGATGCTGCAGGTGGAGGCGAGCTTTGAAGCGTTCGCCCACATGCACTATCTGAGCAGGGCGCCTGCTAGGGGCGGTGAGGGCCGGTACACCTTGACCACTTGCAAGGGGTCCATGATGGCTGTTGGCAAAGAGAACAAGTGGAAAGACTGGAGGACTAAGTTTTATATAGTCAAGTCTGCCGACAGCCGCCTGAACCAAAAGTATAACAGGTGGAATAAGGATCCACCTCTCCTAGCAGGCAGGAGCGCATTGCCGCCTATTCCCAGGCGGGCAAAGGAGGAGATCATGGACGCGGGGTTGTTTACCGTGTCCGTGTGGAAGAATGATGAGGGGGACAAGGAGGTCACCCCTCAATGTTATCTCCCTTTGTACAAGTGGTTTGAAGAAGGAACATCTTAGCCGCCTGTGGGCTAAGTTCTGAAATGCCGAGAGGTAGTCGGCCGTCTGTTTTATATGCAATTTACTTTTGCTTTTCAATACTTGTTTAATGATGCTAATACTTGTTCATTTTTGCAGATAAAGCAATGGAGAAGCTCTCGGCCACAAGGAAGCCGGCTGTATCTGCTGCTTGATACAGGTCGAATGTCCTAAACAGGGTAGAAGCAACCACTCACACCAAAGTGGACGAGCAGAAAACTGGCGGCACCTCCAAGGTAGGAAATTGTTATACTTTCGTTTCTGACCAATATTAAATTTGCCCGAATGATTTCTAACTTGCGTTTATCTTGCGTTGATGTAGGGTACGCCTTCCAAATCTCCTTCAAAACCATCCGACCCTAAGGTCCAAAAGACAAGGGCGGGTGATGTGAGCGCATCCGGCAAGGGCGGCCGGAAGCACATTGCTCATAAGCCCAAGAAGGGCCCAGACGCCTCTTCTCTCGAAGCTAAAAAGGAGATCAGCAAACCGGATGCCCAGAGGGCATCGAAGGGTGGCTTCATGCAACCCACCGCTGCTGTCAGCTCAGCAGGAGAGAGGAGGAACCGAAGGACGACGGTAAAAACCATTCGTCTTTATTGTTCTTCCAAATATACTTGTGTTATTGTTCTTTCTTTCCTTCTCAGTTCCTGTGCAGAGGCCGACTAACATCCAGATGGCCAAGTCCATGCTTAGGGCGGTTGATCCTGACGACAAGGCGTCTGTCAGAGGAGTCGGCACCCTGGACTTGGATGGCATCCTGGGGAACCTATGCGAGGTATGAGTCTTAACTTAAGCAATTCTCTTTTTTTTTTTTTTTTTTTTTGCTCAAGTATTTATCCGCCTGGTTTTAACCATTCGGCTATTTTTGCAAGCCATGCTGCGCGTCCAAGGGCTCGGGAAACCCCTCAAGGAGAAATCCAAAGAGGTAACAGTCGCTAAAGCTCGGGCCGAGTCCGCCTTGGATCGAGCTCAATTTGATATTGCTCAGAATGAGTATCTGACGCTTGATATGATGTATTCGCAGGCGGAAGCCAACATGCAGGTGAAGAAGGACCCGGACTCGGCCCGCCTGCGCATCACTTCCCTTAAGAAAGAAATTACAAATCTTAAGGAGAAGCTCGAGCCTCTTCAAGATGCCAAAGAAGAGGCCGAGAGAGCCAAGCAGAAGGTGGGCCGCCTGGAGCAGCGCCTCAGCAACCAGGAGCACCAGCTGAAGTCCAAGTTTGAGTCCGTGGCTGAGCAAGAGAGAGAGGCTCTTGTTAAGCAAATGATGAGCGATTATGATGCCATCATGCGGGACACTTGGGCGGCTGTGCAGCCGAACTCAGACTATCAGACTTGGAAATCCAAGTTTGATGAAGCCAGCAAAGCATTCGACGCTCGTCTTATTGAAGAGGCTGAGAATGCTGCGACCGAGGAAAGCTCTGGGTCCGACTCTTCTGGGGAGTCGTCCTCTGGTGGTGAGGAGGAAGATCAGGCGGAGGAGCAAGAGAAAAATGATGAAGAGCAGCCGAAGGACAACAGGCCGGCTGCCAATGAAGAGGCTCTCCCCTGATCACTTAAGCTTTTTATTTTTTCTGTTTCTGCGGCCAAATGGCCAAGTACTTTGTTTTTCCGGCCTGCGTGCCGAGTATTTGTATCTTTACCGACCGAGGGGTCGGGTAATTTGACAATCTTTCTGACTTTGTCAGATAACAATCTTAACCAATCGTCTGGTGACGATTGGTCTTTTTTAATTTGAATCATTCGGCCATTTGGCTGAAGTTATCCATATTCTGTCCTTTGAATGAATTTTTTTGAATTTTTCATTGCATGTTTTTGGCTAAGTATTATAACCTGTATAGCATGCGAATGTTCTTTCCCCTGGACAAATGTCGAGTGGTTTCGGTTCATTGGATTGATTGACTTAGAAATTGTTGATACTTAAAAGAGTATTTATGGTTTCTAAGTCAATCAATCACTATGGTGATTGCCCCAAACCACGCGGCAGACGTCCATCCAGAATTGGAAAACATAAGTGTTCATTCGGCCATTGGCTCGAACTAAACTCAAATTTCCAACTTAGCTAATTTGCTAAGGGGAAATCTCCGCCTGTTTTGCCCCATAAGCAAAAACAGGCGCCTTCGGCCATAGGCCTCTTTGAGATTAAATTCTAAGTTTGTAACTTAACCAATTTTCTTTAAAAATAATTGTCCGCCTGTCTTGCCCCATAGGCAAGGATCAGGCGTCATCCGGCCAATAGCCTCAATAAGTGCTAAGTAGTTAACTTAACTCGTATATTAATCAAATATTCCGCCTGTTTTGCCCCTGAGCAATAACAGGCGCATCCGGCTTCATGCCTCGCTTAGCCTCTACTTGTGAAACAGTGACCATTTCTGAACTGCGCTGGAACAGACAGAAAATTCGGGTCCTTTAGATTTCACTTTCGATTAAAACAAACGACTGTGAATGCTGCCTTAGCATTCGGTAGGGTCGCTTGATATATTCGTAGAGCAATGTGCCACCCAAATGGGAGATGCTTCTCCTCGACGAATTCGCCCAAATGGACGTCGCCGGTTATCTGACTCATGTTGGAGCAGACGATCATACTCATGTTGGAGCAGACTGTGACCATTCGGTCTCTTTTTGTTTATTAACATCCGCCCATGGGCCTCATCATGATTTTATCTGGCCTTAGGCCTCTTAAATGATTAAGTGAATATTCGTCAAGTGTTGGTATAAACTTAATGAATTTCGTAGGAACGACTGTTCTAAAACAATCGGCTCCTTCAGAGGGATTGGGGCGTCTGCTGTTGGGACAGACGCTTTCCAAACATATTGGGCGTCTGTATTTGGTATAGGCGACACTTAAAAAACTTAAATAAAAAGATAAGTTGGGAAATGAAGGCACACTCATTAACAAAACTTGAGATTACAAAATTGAGGTCTTTTCATTCGTACTTAGAAGTAGTACTTTTTCAAGTTGTCTACATTCCAAGTTCTAGGCAGCTGCCTGCCGTCTGGGTCTTCCAAGCGGTAGGTGCCGTCTCTTACTTCCTCATAGATTCGGTAGGGGCCTTCCCAATTTGGGGTTAGCTTTCCCTGTTCATTCTCCCTACCGACTGCCTCCATTTTCCGTAGCACAAAGTCCCCCACTTTGAGAGGACGTTTGTGTACTTTTTTGTTGTAAGCCCGAGTCATTCTCAGACGGTATATCTCATGGCGCAAGGCAGCACTGCCCCTGCGCTCTGGTAGTGAGTCCAATGCTAGGCACATGGCCTCCCAATTCGCCTCTTCATCATACAACATGATTCGAAGAGTCGGCTCATAGTGCTCAATGGGCAGAACAACTTCTGCTCCATACACCATATGGAATGGGGTTTCTCCAGTTGCCCCTTTAGCAGTCGTTCTGATGGACCAGAGGACGTGTGGTAATTCATCCGCCCAAAGGCCACCAGCCCGCTTAATTTTCTTTTTAATCTGGTCTGAGATTAACTTGTTGAAGGCTTCGACCTGGCCGTTTGCTTGCGGCCGACCGACTGATGCAAAGAAACTTGAGACCCCCTGGTCTCCCAGCCAAGTCTTGAGTTGAGGCGTCTCAAATTGAGGACCATTGTCAAAAACCATAGACATGGGCACCCCAAAACGAGTGATTATATTCCTCTAGATGATGGAAATGATGTCTTTAGTCTTGATGTTTTTTACTGCCTCCGCCTCTACCCACTTGGTAAAGTAATCCACAGCCACCAATATATAGCGCTTGCCGCCTGGTGCAGTCGTATATGGTCAAAGAATGTCCATGCCCCATCTGGCAAAGGGTATTGGGCTATGGATGGCCGTTAGGTCTGTAGCCGGACGACGGATGAGCTTGCCAAACTTTTGGCACTTGTCACATTTTTTCACCATTTCCATGGCATCCGACTCCAGGGTTGGCCAGAAGTAAAGCCACCTGGCCTTGGCCGCGAGGGATCTGCCGCCTATATGGGAGGCGCAGAATCCCGAATGCAACTCTTCGAGGACTTCCTTACCCTTTTCAAGGGTAACACACTTCAACAAGGGTTTCAAAAAGCCAGCCTTGAAGAGTTCTCCTTGTCGCAACTCGAAGTTAGCTACTCGCTTTTTCAGAACAGCCGCCTCATGTGGTGAGTAAGGGAGCGTGCCGTCTGCAAGATAGGCCCGGATGCTGTCCATCCAGGTTGAGCTTCGGTCAAGAATTCCAATGGGGTCTTCCTCAGATATACTTCTTCTTTCCATGACCTCCCAGAAAACTGACCGAGGCGCTTCACAGGAGGCGGATGATGCCAGCTTGGACAGAGCATCCGCCTGATTGTTTGAAGACCTGGGCACTTGACTTATATTGAATTCTTCAAGTGTCCCAACTTCATCCTTGACCGCCTGCAAGTATTTAATCATGGCTGGATGAGTGGCCTCGTACGTCCAATTGACTTGGAGTACGACCAGTTGTGAATCCGAGCAGGCGTCAATTTTCTTTGCCCCTGCTGCCTTACAGTACCGAATGCCAGCAAGCAGGGCTTCATACTCGGCCTCATTGTTAGAGACTTGGAACTTGAACCGTAGTGCGTATTCGTACTTATCTCCTTCAGGAGACTGACAGATAATCCCTGCACCACAGCCGTTCATAGTGGAGCTCCCATCACCATACACTTTCCAAACTTGGTTTGTATTGTCCGGAACAACCGGCCTTGCCATTTCGACAATAAAGTCAGCGAAAGCTTGTCCCTTTATTGCCTTCCTTGGTTCGTAAGTGATTTCTAATCCTTGCATTTCAATCGCCCATTTGAGCATTCGTCCAGAAGACTCCAAGGTTGTGAGTGGCCGCTTGATCGGCTGGTCAGTATAGACCACTACCGCATGTGCCAAGAAGTAGGGTTTCAATTTCTTGATGGCCATGTACAGGGCGAGACCAAATTTTTCAACCATGGGGTACCGAAGCTCAGCGTTCCTGAGAACATGGCTGATGAAATAGACCGGGAGCTGAGTGTCGTCTCTTTCAGCAAGGAGAACAGCGCTGAGGGCATGATCGGAGACGGCCAAGTACATGAAGAGCGTCTCTTTGGGCAGAGGGCTAACAAGCCTCGGCAAAGAGTGCAAATGAGTCTTTAATTTTTGAAAGGCCGCCTCTGCGTCATCCCCCCATTCAAAGTTTGTCTTCTTTTTTATTGCCTGGAAAAAGTAGAGGCACTTGTCGCCTGACCGACTCAGGAATCTCCCCAAGGCCGCCAGGCAACTTGTTAGTTTTTGTGCTTCCTTCACAGTACGGGGCGACTGCATGTTGATTACCGCCTGTATTTTCTCAAGGTTGGCCTCTATTCCCCTTTGGTCAATGACAACAGGGTCATCATGCGGCCGACGAACTTTGCCTCTGTCCTGCTCGGTGATGACAACTTTAGGGAAGGTGAATGCGCTTGATGCATCCCCCTCCTCAACAAAATTGACCATCTTTCTCAGATGGTCCTTGGTACCCCGAACGGTTGGGCCACCACCGGCAAATCCGCCTGCTATGGTGTACACCAGCTCTTCATCAGTTTCGGCACTCACAGCAGGCTGGGGAGTCTTCTTCTTGGACTGCCCCGGATTTGCTTTTGAAGTCACTTTGGACTTCACATATGACTTTAGCTGTCCTTTGTCGGCCAGACGGTCGAGCTCCCGCTTGAGACTAAAGCAGTCGTTCGTGCCATGGCCAACATCCTCATGGAAATGGCAATGCTTGTTTTTGTTCCGATTTTCGGCGGAACCTTTCATAGGAGTCGGCTTTTCAAGAGTTAGCCGATCCTTAATTTCCAAGAGGATGGAGCAGCAATCCTTGTGGAATTCGTACCTTGGGACGTACGGTTTCCACTCCTTTTTCTTCTTCTCGTTCGGTTGATCAGAGTTATCAATGGCCCAGACTTGCTTTTTCTTTTTGCTCTCTTCTGGCTTAGGGGCCGGCTGAGCAGGCCGACTCTCTTTCTGCCGGTCGGACTTCTTATGGTCCGACTGCTTATTGAGGAGCAGAGTTCGGTCGCCTATATATAGGCTTCCGCCTCTCACAAGGCTCCTTGCAGAGTAAATATTTATTTGCGGACGAGTTCGTACTTAAAAGTAGACCCGTCCTTCAGACCCTTGAAGAAGTCAGTGAAGGCGACCTCATCAGACAGCCCATGAATCTGGATTCGGACCAGATTGAACCGCCTGACGTAGGAACGCAAACCTTCTCTATCTCCCTGCTGTACATTGCCCAAGTCAAGACTTGTCTTTTTGGCAGGGATGTTCATAGAGAAGTTTGATGCAAACAAGAACACAAGCGTCTTGAAGTTATTTATGCATCCAGCCGGCAGGTTTCCAAACCACTACTGGGCTATGCCCTTCAGGGTGGCTGGAAAGCAACGACACCATGCGGCATCATCCAACTCCTGTAAATACATGAGGTGGGTGTATGCTAGCAGGTGGTCTTCTAGGTTGGAGGTCCCGTCATAGGTTCCAACCAGAACGTTTTTAACTTTAGCCGGCTGTACAGCTTCAGTTATTTCCCTGGAGAAAGCGGAGGGTTGATCTCCAAGGCTTTGCAGCCTAAGCTGCCAGTCCATCGGCTGATAGCCGTATGCCGCCTGTCCTCCATAGAGGGTAGGCTGTATGTAAGGTACAACTGGCGCCTGGTACAATGGTTGTGCCATGTACTGGGCGGACTGAATCACATGCGGCCCAGACTGAACCCTTTGACTTCTTGCTGGGGTCTCATGTACCGACTGGGAACACCTCACAGAGGTATTCCGAAAGCTATCATGATAAGTCGATGTTGAAGCCGACTCTGATAGGTGAGTTCTCTTCTCCTCGATGTATTGCCGAGCATCAGAGAACATCTTCTTGCTGCCATCCGGCTGTATGTGCCGGATGGGTTTTCTTGCGCCCGTTTATGGGAAACGGAGCCGATTAAGGTCAAATTGGGGCCTGGCCTTCTCCTTAGGAGCAGGATGAGGAGTCGGCTGACGGTCCCTGACCGACTTTTGTTTGCCACCTTGGGCTGGCTTCTTGGCCGACTAGTCCTTTCAAGGAGCAGGCGACTTCTTCGAGGCGAGCTGCTTGATTTCATCCCTGAGGCTGCTCAGGAGTGACATTAGCTCATCCCGAGTGACGGGAGTTGATCCTGCCGCCTGAGAAGGATCAACCGGCCGCCCCGAGGGCTTCTTTGGCTGACCAGCAGTTTTGCTTGGCCCTGCCTGGTCATGGTGGCGCTCCCGCCTCTCCTTACTGCGGATGCGCTTAGAGATGAGGGATCCATTTGGATCCACATAGGTTTCGACGTCAGCGTCATCCCCTGAGTCATGGTCCGTTTGGACCAGTATATCATCTGGAGGCCGAATGGCCTCTGGATTTGGTACAGGTTCTTGTGAAACCATTTCAGAGGTACTCTCCCCACAGACGGCGCCAAATTTTTCGGGGGTTTTTGTCCCTTGGGAGAGTTACAACACTGAAACTAGATTCGACTGAGGATGCCTGTACCTGCAAAGCAAACGGACCGCCGGATGGTCGGTGGTCCGCCTCCGAAGATTAAGTTAGTAAACGTTAGGAAATAAAACGTGCTGAAGTAAAGTTTATCTGCTTGGATTCCAAGCTCAGGTAAAGTGCTGTGTGTTCCTTGAAAACGACAGCTCTGTGGGAAGTGACGTGTTGTCTCGTATTGCGTGTATATTCTCTCTCCTTTTTTCGGTGTATTTCTACTTGTCCGTCATAAATGTCAGAATATCCCTATTTATAGGGTCCTTTTCAAAAGTGTGCGCCTCCTAGGATCTTGGTGACCTAGGAATTAGGTCACGCTGTTTTGCGGCGCCTCGGGATTTGGGCCTTTAGTAGGCTGCCATCCCATGGGCCAATTGCCTGAGTGACACGTGTCACTATGCCCAAAAGGATTCTGAAGCGCCTTTTGAGTGATACGTGTCGCCACCTGAAGGGTCCCTGCTGGACCTTCAGTCCACGAAGAACGGAGAAGAGTCCACCTTCCACGTGTCATCATTCCATAGGTCCAAATGGCACCTATATGGAGGACACGTGGCGCTTTCTAATTGGGCCACCTGGCCGGGTATAAAATACCCAAATCATACCGGGTATGCAAGTTGGTTTTGGTTGTACTTAATGATATGAGTGATGGAGTCCTAACATGTTGTGGCAAAGTGGATAAATAGTTGAGAGAGCATTAGATGCGACGATTTATTCAACCAAGAGTGGCTTGGAGCCATTAGCAAAGCGTTGCTTACCTTGGGAGATTGAGTGCTAAGACAAGCCAAAGCATGCTTAGTCACTCTTTGTTTCCTTGGATCTTGGAGTCGACTTATTCTCGCCAAATGGGGAAAAATTTAACGCGTGGATAAGACGTTTAATAAGATTGAAAATTTGCAAGAATACCATTTAATTTTCAAACTTATTATGTTATTTTCTTGATAAATGGTTATACTTTGCACTTATATTTGTAGAATTCCAAATCAAACTGTATTGTTTTCCATGATTGGTAAAGGAAATCTTTGAGAATGGTTCTCAAAGAAAAGTAAAGCATTTCTAAAATACAATTCTCATAAATGACTTTTAAGGACGGTTGGACATCATGTATTCTAGGTAGTTTTGATGAAACATGAAGTATTGAGTTGCAAACTCAAATTATCAATATTGATAACCAACATATCTTTTCGCTTAATAAATAGATGAGTAGGACTCATTGATGTAGTAATTCGATAGTGAATTAAAGGAAAAGATGGAACTTTGATTTACGTCACATTAGATGCTTAATTATTCCTAACAAAGTTTAAAAGTCAAAGACTCTTAAAGAAATGGTTCTTAAAGATTATGAGATTAAGTATTATAAGTGTTCCAGGTGTGGATCCAAGGATTCTGCTAGATGAACTGGGTCCCGTCAACTACCTACACAAGGTAGCACACATATACTGCCCTCGGGTGGGGGGGTGCTCGAGGAACCCCCCTCCAAAGCTCAAGTTAGAGAGTGTTTAGAGAGAGAAAGTGTACTTAGAGAGATATAGAAAGTATAATGACTTGATTGTCCCTTTCTGTTGTACTTTACCCTCTATTTATAGGCGTACCATCTCCTTCGTGGAGAGTTCAGCCTGGTCAGCCCTGTGGGCTGACTCTGCCGACCTAGTGAGCCCTCCTTTAATTGCTTTCTCAGTAGTGAGTGCGCACCCTGGGGGCTGGGCGATAGTTCACCATGAGCTGTCCTATACAACTAGCCCCTCAAGAGGTGGTATAAGGTCACTCATGCTGACTCTTTGCTTTTAGGAACATTCTTCTTAACTGAGCCCAGTTGGAAGGAATAGCTCAGCCGGAGCTATCCCTTACAACTAGCCCCTCAAGAGATGGCGTGAGGTTCTTTTCATGCCAGTTGTTTTGAGCGTGTAGCCTTATCGGTCATGATTTAACTGTTCGTCTGGCTGAATTAACCCGCACACTCCTAGCCCCTCAAGTCTCTAGGGTGTTGATGTGTCCTAGAGACTTGGGAGGTCAGGTGCAATTACTGTTGAGTATGTTGCCGTATTGTTTTTATGGTGACGTTGGTTCCAGTCTTAAGAAATGACGATCTCGCAGGGAGGAATTTTAATCACTCCCGCTGAAGTCTGAGAAATAACGAGCTTGCACAGAGGATTTTCGATCACTCCCGCTGAAGTCTGAGAAATGACGAGCTTGCATAGAGGATTTTCGATCACTCCCAATGAAGTTTCAGAAGTGACGATCTAGTAGAGAGGATTTTCGATCACTCCCGCTGAAATCTGAGAAATGACGATCTTGTAGAGAGGATTTGCCATCACTCCTGCTGAAGTCTGATTAATGACGAGCTTGTAGAGAGGATTTTCGATCACTCCTGTTTTGGGTGTTTTTGTCCCTTGGGAGAGTTACAACATGAAGACTGATGCGGCGTGAGCTGTACCTGCAAAGTAAACGGAGACACCGGTTGGGTGGTGCTCCACCTCCGACGCACAAGTTAGTAACTTGAAGGGAGAAAAAGGTGCGGAAATTGAGGTAGGGATCTGCTCGGATTCCAAGATCAGGATGTCTCTATCAAAGAGTATATGTGTAATAAATGATAAAAACGTGTCCTCAAAAAGAGGGATATCTCCCTATTTATAGGGTCTTTGAGATTTGTGCCCCTGATTAGGTCACTGAACCCTAATCATTGGTGGGTGCGCTGCTTTACGGCTTTCTCGGGATTCTGGCCTGAAGGCCGCCTTTTTTCGCTTAATTTCTAGAGTAACACGTGTCAGGCAGAGATTGGTCCACTTTGGGCCAACCTGAAGCTGACACGTGGCGGGTAAAATTACCCTAAACATTTGCCCCTCACAGATGTGACGTGGCACGCCACGTGGCATCTATGACTTGTGCCACACTCCGATTGGTGGTAATTTTACCATAAAGAGTAACCGTTCACCTTCCGAGTAAATTACGGAAATGCCCCCGTATTTACCCTCTATATATAGCCGTTTACCCTCATAATTTTGTACGTTTACAAAACTTTTCTAGAGAGAGAACTTTGAGAGAGCAGAAATCATACGTTTGAGTCACGCGCAAGCAAGGAAGCTCGTACTCCATCAACCCAGCCGAACCCGTCCGTTTTCAGATATCAAATCCAAAGGTAGCGTCTCTGCCTCTCTCAGCTCTTTTTCTTGTTTCACCGCTTGTACATATTTCTTGCAATAAATGGATGCATCACCAACACACACGACACAGCCTAGGTTAGAGTCTAGCCGGTCACCTGGGACGGCTGAGTCTAGGATTGGGAGTGCCGTCTCGGGGTGCTGGGACCACCCTTTGCCTTGGATTCCAACCATTTATGTGTCTGTGCAGGACACAATGGCTCGGACTATGCAGACGGCCACTGATCAAAACTACAGAAGCAAAGGCTCAGGCGGCCAAACGCTTGAGGGAGAAACGTCTGGTCAGGGAGACCAGACGGCTCTGGAGAGATCCCCTCCGCGCGCCCGTTCAGTTCCCGCTGATTCCTTTTTGGAAGAGTGCGACCAAGGCGGCGATGAGGTCGTCCCAGCCCCTTTGACCCAAAATGAGGAGGAGACGGAGAGCGACAGCTCCGCCTCTACCTCTGAGAGCGACAGCTCCGCCTCTACCTCTAAGAGCAGCGACGATTTACTCCCGCTTGAGGATAGCGAGGAGGAAGAAAGGAAGAAGTGGAACGAGAAGGACGATCCCTTCAACATCCACGTCTCCTCCAAGGACCGGATCCAAATGGAGAAGAACTTAAAGAACTTTACGCAAATGAACCCGTTAGGAGACGGGTATAGAATCCGGGTACCGCTTGAGAATGGCACCATCGCCTGGGAGGATAATCAAGAGAACGCCAACAGCTACTTCGGCTGTTATGAGGCGGCGTTCAAGGCTGGTCTTCGCTTCCCCCTTCACCAGGCGGTGAAGGCAATACTGAGAGGCTACGGCCTCGGAGTCTTGCAACTTACCCCCAATTCTTGGGCAAACATTCTGGGGCATGTTGCCGCCTGCGAGTTCCAGGGGCTTAATCTCGACTGGGAGGCTTTTGCTAATATGCATTATCTTAGCAGAAGCCTAGGCGGCTGGAGGGCGTGGTACACTCTAACCACGCATCCCCAATACATGATGACCTTGGACAAGGTCTCGAAATTCGACGGCTGGAAGCACAGGTTCTACCTGATATCAACTCCCAGCAGACGGGAGAATTATGAATTCCGTCAGTACAATAAGAAGCCCGACTTGATGGGCCGGAAGTGCGCTCTGCCCCGGATCCTAGAGGAAGATTTTGACAAGATCATTGAGGCAGACTTTTTCGGCCTCACAGACGCGACCTTGTCAACGGGGAAACAATAAAAGTCCCCAAGAACTGGATCCCCAAGAGCGCCTGGTTCAGGGACGAGTGTTTTCTAGCAGCCTGCGGGCTAGGACACATGTTTACCAAACGTATGCGCCTGAGTTTATATCCGCCTGTAGTGCTTTCGTATCGAAATTGATTTATGATATCAATCTTTCTCTTTTTTGCAAAAGAAGCTTCAGAGATGTTGTAGACGGAGAAGACTCCGAAGAGGTCCTCTGCAGTTATCCGCAAGGAGCTTGCGGAAAAAGCTGCGGCCGAACTCAAGGCCAAGGTAAAAACGCCTGACCCTTTCTTAGATTGGTCTCAATGATTATTTTTCCTGGATGCTAACTTTAACTTGGTTATTTTCGCAGGGGGGAGAGGTTGGGAAGACGTTTGAGAAAAATCTCAAACGGGCTAGGGAGGAAACCCCCACCGTTCTCAACAAAACAAAAAAGTGCGCCTCCGCCTCAACTCCTGGCGCCTCCGCCGGGAATCAACAAATGCTGATAGCGGGGCAAAACGAGAAGGTAGGCGGCAGCCTGGGCCTCGACCTTGTCAACCCCGTATCAGCGACCGGGGGGTTCACCACGCTTGCAAGCGGTTCCCGCTTGACCGGCTCTGAAGGTAAGAACCCTTTTGAATCCCCGCTTGAGCTGGGGTAGCCTTTGCGGGTGAAATCCCACTCTCAACAGACGTCATCTTCAGACGGTCGGCAACAGATAGGTGCTGCCTTAGTTTCGCACTCATCACGTATTGATTATGGTGCAGATCAATCTCCCCGCTTGCCAGACGTCAAGAAGCATGCCAAGGCCATGCTTGCCGCTGTCCGGAAGAGGGATAAAGACAACATCCCTGGGATAGAGACGTTCAATATGGAACGCATTCTATCCCTTCTTGCTGAGGTAAAAGACTTGTAAATTTTATTTTTTCCAAGTGTTTTACCCCGCCTACAATACTCATACCGCTTGTTTTTTTGCAGGCTATGCTGCGGGTAGACGGGCTCAAGCGTCCTTATTCCCGCAAACGGGAAGAGGTAAAAAGGGCCAAGAAGTCCGCCACAGACGCTGATAATGTTGCTTTATACTCAACTATCGTAAATGAACTTGAAACTAAAGAAATCATAATGACACAGGCGTCAAAAATCCTGCAGCTGGAGGCGGATCTAAAAACGGCCAACCAATGGGCGGGCGATGCTGAGACGGCCCAGAAGAAAGCGGAGGAGGCCTTGAAGAAGGCGGATGAGAGCCTCAAGAAGTCTAATGAGGCGCTCAAGAAGGCCCATGCGGACCTTGGCACACTTCAAGGTGTTTCTGAAGAGAACACCAAAATGAAGACCAAGGTTGAGAGGCTGGAGAAGAAGGCTGCTCAGGCTTAGACAAACTTTGCAGCAACCCTGGAGGCGGAGCAAAACTGCCTGGTTACTGAGAGTGATGCTGACATTAACGCCCGTATGAAGATCCCTTGGGCTGCCTTGTACCCAGACGCGGATTTCAACATCTGGGCACTGGCTCACAGTTATGCCGAGTACGTGGTGTACTTGAGAGACAGAGGTGAGCCAGAGCCTAAGTCCTTTGAGGCCTGGGTCAACTCCAACAATGAGCTCCCCGCGCCTGAGCAACTTGGTCCAGGTGTAGCACAAGAGATTCCCTCAGATGATGAGGAAGAGGACCAGGAGGCACCGCCTGCAGGTCAGAAGTGACCTTTCCGCGGCAGTATGCCAATCTTTTTATCTTTTCTTTGATTCTACGGCAGTATGCCAATAATTACTTTTCCGGCCTGCGTGCCGAGTATCTTTGTATTTACCGGCAGTGGAGCCGGGTTAATTAACAATTTTCTCTTTTCTCCCGGACGGGGTCCGTTTAACATTTGATCCACTACTACCATCTGGTTGGGTGGAATTTTAATGAATGCGCCGACTGAGTCGGTTTTGATCATTTTGCGTTTGCGTTTGAATTTCAATTTTTGCATTTTTGCCTAACTTATCAAAAGCCGGCTGTCCTTGCCCCTGGACGGCTGTGTGGTTGGTTTCAAATGGAGTTGGTTGATTGACTTGGGAACGTCTAATGTTGTAAAGAGCATGATACGTTTGCAAGTCAATCAATCACAGTAGTGATTGCCCCAAACCAAGTGCACAGCCGTACACCAACAGGCGTTCCAGTCACTACCCAGACGAAGTTTGTCCATCTTGGTAGAAATTTCATAGCCATTGCACAACTCTTTTGCCCCAATTGAGATAGAAGGTGCAACTTTGGAATAAATAATCTAAGTGAGAACTTCACCTGGTGACCGACTGATGCCCCAGGGCATCCGGTATTCGGTTACTTATCGCTCTTCTCAAATCATTTTGGTCAGACGACTATGAGTTGACCAACTGGGTCATTCAATTTCTGGCGTTTGCATAGGTACGTAGAACCGACACTTAGTCTGTTCTCTCACCGATTGCACCCGAAGGGGTGTCGTCGGACGCCTTTGTCCATGTTGGGACAGGTGATTTTATAAAATGAGCAACCATCCGTCCATTTTAGCCTTTGGTCCTGTTTGAGACCGGTTGTATAGCCACTAAGCGTTTTTGTGCTTAGTTTTTAATCGGCGCATTGGCCGAGCGTTATCGAATTAAACTAAGTATCGGACTTAGTTAATTAAACAGAAAGTCCGTCTGGGTCATTACCCAGGCGAACAGACAACTATTATGTAAAAAATGCAAAATAACAAATCAATCTGAGTACTACTCAGGCGGGAAAACAAAACAAATTTGAGAACAAAGTCTTAATTCTCATTAATTGACTTGTGTTTACAAAAAATTTACATTCTCAGAAGTAGTACTTTTTCAAATTGTCTACATTCCAAGTTCTAGGCAGGCGCTGGCCGTCTGGAGTTTCCAGGCGGTAGGTGCTGTCCCTTACTTCTTTATAGATCCGGTAGGGGCCTTCCTAATTTGGAGTTAGCTTCCCCAGCTCATTCGCCCTACCGGTTGCCTGCATTTTGCGTAACACTAAGTCGTCAACTTTCAAGGGATGCTTGTGTACTTTCTTGTTGTAGGCTCTAGTCATTCTCAGACGGTAAATCTCATGACGCAACGCGGCATTGCCCCTGCGTTCTTGGAGTGAATCCAATGTCAGGCGCAGTGCTTCCCAGTTTGCCTCTTCATCATATAGCATGACTCTGAGAGTCGGCTCGTAATGTTCGATGGGCAAGACGGCTTCAGCACCGTAAACCATGAGAAATGGGGTTTCACCGGTTGCCCCCTTCGCTGTTGTCCGGATGGCCCATAGGACATGGATTAACTCTTCTGCCCATAAGCCACCGGATCTTTCTATTTTCTTCTTAATGTCGTCTGAGATGAGTTTGTTGAAGGCTTCAACTTGGCCGTTTGCTTGGGGCCGGCCAACAGATGTAAAATAGCTTGAGATCCCCTGATCTCCCAACCAAGTTTTTAGCTGAGGCGTCTCAAACTGAGGACCATTATCAAACACCATAGACATAGGTACCCCATACCGGGTGATAATGTTCTTCCAAATGAAGGAAATTACGTCTGAGGTCTTGATGTTTTTAACCGCCTCAGCCTCCACCCACTTGGTGAAATAATCCACAGCCACCAAGATGTAGCGCTTTCCGCCTGGAGCAGGCGTGTAAGGACCTAGAATGTCCATGCCCCATTTTGCAAACGGGATTGGGCTGTGGATGGCCGTCAGATCAGTAGCCGGACGGTGAATGAGTTCGCCAAATTTTTGGCACTTGTCACATTTCTTTACCAACTCCCTGGCGTCTGCCTCAAGAGTAGGCCAAAAATAATGTCGTCTGGCTCTGACGGCTAGGGACCTGCCGCCTATGTTGGAGGCGCAGAATCTCGAGTGCAAGTCTTCGAGAACTTCCTTCCCCTTTTCAGGGGTGACACATTTCAACAGGGGCTTAAGAAACCACGCCTTGAAGAGTTCTCCGTTACTCAACTCGAAGCTTGCAGCTCGCTTCTTCAGGACGACTGCCACCTGTGGCGAATCAGGAAGTGTACCGTCTGAAAGATAGGCCCGGATGGCATCCATCCAGGTAGAGCTTCGGTCCAAAATTCCAATGGGATCTTCATAGATGCTTCTTTTTTCAAGAACTTCCCAGAAGACTGACCGAGGCGTATTATGGCAGGCGGAAGATGCCAGTTTTTACAATGCATCCGCCTGGTTGTTTTCCGACCTAGACACTTGATTCAGATGGAATTCCTCAAGTGCCCCAGCCTCTTCTTTGATGCCTGAAGATATTTGATCATAGCCGGATGAGTTGCCTCATAGCTTCCCTCATACTGGCTAACGACCAATTGGGAATCAGAGTAGGCGTCAATTTTCATGGCCCCTACCGCCTTACACATACGGATGCCAGCTAACAGGGCTTCATATTCCGCCTCATTGTTAGAGGCTTGAAACTTGAAGCGTAGTGCATACTAAATTCTGTCCCCTTCAGGAGACTCGTAGATTACGCCTGCACCACAACCGTTCTTTGTAGAGCTCCCGTCTATGTATACTTTGCAAACCTTATCAAGATTATCCGGAGCCACCGGACGGGTCATTTCAACAATGAAATCGGCAAACGCCTGACCTTTCACTGCCTTTCTTGGTTCGTAAGTGATTTCAAGGCTTTGCATTTCAATAGCCTATTTCAACATTCTCTCGGATGACTCCAAGGTAGACATTGGCCGCTTGAGTGGCTGGTTGGTGTAAATCACCATCGGATGTGTAAAAAAGTAAAGCTTCAGCTTTTTGAATGCCATGTACAAAGCAAGGCCAAAATTTTCAATCATGGGGTACCGGAGTTCAGCATTTTTGAGAACATGGCTAATGAAGTAAACCGGGAGATGCACGCCGTCTCGCTCAGCAAGGAGAATGGCACTGAGGGCATGATCTGAGACGGCTAAATACATGTACAACGTCTCCCTAGGCAAAGGGCTGACCAACCTAGGTAGAGAATGTAAATGTTCTTTCAACCTCTGGAATGCCGCCTCAGCATCATCCCCCCATTCAAATCTGGTCTTCTTCCTGATTGCTTGGAAAAAGTAAAGGCATTTGTCGCCTGACCGGCTGAGGAATCCCCCCAAGGCGGCCAGGCAGCCAGTGAGTCTCTGAACTTCCTTAATAGAACGGGGTGACTTCATGTCAATCACCGCCTATATCTTTTCAGGGTTAGCCTCTATCCCCCTTTGATCAATAAGGAATCCGAGAAACTTCCCAGACTCAACACCAAAGACGCATTTCTTTGGATTTAACATGACCTGATGCCGCCTGAGGGTGGTGAATGTTTCTCGGAGATCAGCAAGGTGATCCGTCTGTAGCTTGGATTTGACTATCATGTCATCATTGTACGCCTCCACATTCCTCCCAAGTTGATTAATGAAGACCGTATTATTCATTCGTTGGAAGGTGGCAGACGCATTTTTCAAGCCAAAGGGCATCACAGTATAACAGAATAACCCCTGATCAGTGACGAAGACTGTCTTTTCTTGATCTTTCTTCCACAGGGGTATCTGATGGAAGCCGGAGTAGGCATCCATAAAACTCATCAAGGCGTGACCGGCTGTAGAATCGACCAGACTGTCGATCTTTGGAAGTGTGTAACTGCCCTTGGGACTCGCCTTGTTGAGGTCTGTGTAATCAACACACATGCGCCAGGTCCCATTCGGTTTATTAACAAGGACCACATTGGCCACCCAGTCGAGAAAGTTACAGGGCCGAATGAACCTGGCATCTAGCAGCTTTTTGACTTCGGCAGCTGCCGCCTGACTTCTTTCCTCGCCATGGTTTCTTTTCTTTTGCGGGATGGGCTTCTTTTTGGGGTCCACGTCGAGTTTTTGGACAGCGAGATTCGGGCTGACGCCTGGCATCTCTTCCACTTTAAAGGCAAAAATGTCTTTGAATTCCTTCAGCATAAGGTGCAAGATTGCACCCAAGGTAGCATGAGCAACCGTCCCAACCTTTACAGTACGTTCTGGACGGTTGTCATCCAGAATGAGATCAATGTTTTCACTAGCCGGTTGGGGACGAAGCTCGTCTGACCGTTCACCGGTCAGTGATTGCTATTTTTTCTCTTTCTTCACCTCCACCAGCGGAGGTGCCTTTCTTTTCTTCCCAGCTGCTGATGGGGCAGGTGCTGGGTCGGTATCCTTGACATTGTCAAGGTCTATTGGTTCCTGGCCGCCTGGGGCCACAGTGTCTCTGACGGATGACAGATAGCACTCTCGAGCCGTCTTCTGATCCCCATTCAGGGAACCAACAGTGCCGTCATCCCTCTCATACTTGATGAGCATGATAGACGGGATGATTACTACCTTGGCTACGTTGAGGGTTGGCCGGCAAAGGATAATGTTATAGGCGGTCAACTCCTCAACGACCAAGAATTTTACAACAATATGTCGTCCTTGGCCCTTCTCCCCCAGCCGGATGGGTAAGTCAATTCTTCCGGCTGGGTAGACCATCCCACCTCCAAAACCAACCAAGGAGTGGGTGACCGGATGCATGCTGCTGACGTTGTATTTCAGCTTTTGCAGGCACTGGAGGCTGATGATGTCTGATAAGTTGCCGGTGTCAATAAGGGTTCTTCCAACCAGCTGGTTGGCAACCTTACATTCAATGACGATCGGGTCATCATGCGGACGGCAGACGCTGCCCCTGTCCTTCTCAGTGATCAAGACGTCTGGGAAGGAGGTGCTTGCAGACGCCTGCTCATCATCATCCTTGTCCATCTTTCGAAGATGGCTCTTGGTGCCCCGGATGGTAGGGCCACCGCAGGAGAACTCGCTTGCTATTGTGTAAACCGGCTCCTTGTCGGTATCCGAGCTACTAGCAGGCTGGGGGGTAGTCTTGGATGACTGACCCTTGTTCTTCTTCTTTGCCCCGGCTGGGGACTTAGAAATGTAAGACTTCAACATCCCCTTGTCAGCTAGACGGTCCAACGCCCGTTGTAGGCTGAAGCAGTCGTTGGTGTCGTGGCCAACCTCCTCATGGTATTGACAGAATTTGTTCTTGTTCCTTAACTAAATGGAACTTTTCATTGGATTCGGCTTCTCTAGGGACAGCCGGTCCTTGATTTCCATGAGGATGGAGTTGCAGTCTTTGTTAAACTCGTACTTAGGAACGTATGGTTTAAACTCTTTCTTTTTCTTCTAGGACGGCTGGTTAGAGTCATTAACCGCCCAGATTTCTTTTCTTTTCTTGCTCTCTTCTTTATTTTTGGCCGGCTGAGCAGACCGGCTGTTTTTCTGCTTGTCGGACTTCTTCGAGTCCGACTGGTTACCAGGCGAGCAGAGGTTGGTAGCTTGAATGTAACTTTCCACCTCCCTTAGGGCCGCCTGTAAGGTGAAAGCCCCTTTTCTGACTAGGTCAAACTTAAAGGTCGACCCGTCTCTCAGACCCTTGAAGAAGTCTGTAAAAGCTACCTCGTCTGACAGTCCTTGAATCTGAATTCTGATCAGATTGAACCACCTGACATAGGAGCGCAACCCTTCTCTTTCCCCCTGCTTAAAGGTCAAGGCTTGTTTTCTTAGCAGGGATTTTCATTGAGAAGTTGGAAGCAAACAGGAAGGCGAGCTTCCTGAAATTGTCAATGGACCCGGCTGGCAAGTTGCCAAACCATTGTTGGGCAATGCCCTTCAATGTAGCCGGGAAGCATCGACACCAGGTGGCGTCGTCCAACCCCTGTAGGTACATGACGTTGGTGTATGCCATAAGGTGATCTTCAAGGTTAGTGGTACCATCATAGGTCCCCACCAATACATTCTTAACCTTCACCGACTGTGCCGCCTCAGTTATCTCCCGGGTGAACGCAGAAGGTTGTTCACCCAGGCGTAGCAGACGGAGCTGCCAATCCAGTGGATGGGCATTTTGATATGCCGCCTGACCCCCGAACAGGGTCGACTACATAAAGTGAGGGGGATACTGACCGTAAACCTGAGTAGGTACATACGGCACAGTTCCAATCATCTAAGGGCCAGAATGGACGGTATTACCACCCGTCTGGCTCTCATGCAGGGAGAGAGAATTCCCTGCAGAAGAATTGTTGAAGCTGTCAGGGAAGTTCGACGTTGAAGCCGACTCAGACAGTTGTTGATTTCTCTTCCGGTTGATTATTTCCCGGGCATCAAGAGATGACTTTTTACTTCCCACCGGCTGTTGAGTCCGGCGGGTATTGTTATTCCTCTTAGGAAGAAGAATCTCGGACCAATCAATGGTCCCGGCTGCCTTCTCCTTTGGATGGGGAGTTGGCTGCCGATCTTTGACTAACTTCCCCTTTTCCAGAGGAGCCTTTTTTGCCGACTGGCCTTCTCCTTTAGATGGGGACGGCGCCAAATGTTTTGGGTGTTTTTGTCCCTTGGGAGAGTTACAACACGAAGACTGATCCGGCGTGAGTTGTACCTGCAAAACAAACGGAGACACCAGTTGGGTGGTGCTCCGCCTCCGACGCACAAGTTAGTAACTTGTAGAGAGAGAAAAGGTGCGAAAAATTAGGTGGGTATCTGCTCGGATTCCAAGCTCAGATGTCTCTATCACAAGGACTGTTTGTAATAAATGGTAAAAACGTGCCCTCAAAAAGAGGGACATCTCCCTATTTATAAGGTCTTTGGGATTTGTGCCCCTGATTAGGTCACTGAACCCTAATCATTGGTGGGCTGCGCCGCTTTGCGGCTTTCTCGGGATTTGGGCCTGAAGGGCGCCTTTTTCCCTTAATTTATAGAGTGACACGTGTCAGGCAGAGATTGGTCCACTTTGGGCAACCTGAAGCTGACACGTGTCGTCCTCTGGTTGGACCACGTGGCGGGGTAAAATTACCTTAAACAACTCCCACTGATGTTTGAGAAGTGATGATCTTGCAGAGAGGATTTTCGATCACTCCCGCTGAAATCTGAGAAATGACGATCTTTTAGAGAGGATTTTCGATCAGTCCTGCTGAAGGATCTTTTTTTTTTGGGGGGGCGGGAATCGTATTTGCATGAGTGGGACACGAGTTGACGATCCGGTCTGTCAGTTTGATTTTACTAAAGTGACATGGCGGTTTGGCTTTGCCTTGTGTCTAACTGCCCATTTACTTCGTATTAATTTCATTGTCCCCTCTTTTCACTTATCTCTTTTACTCCTCTTACTTCTTCATCTTCCCTCTTCATTAATCTGTCTTTTCAAAATTTTCGCTCTTTGCTCTTCCTCTTTCAAGCGTTCGTGATCCTCCATTCTTGTGGTAAGTTCTTGCTTCTTCGTCTTTGTTTTTGTCTTCAATTTCACTTTATTTGCTTTTTCCCTACTTAATACTTACTTCTTCATTGCCTTGTTTCTTCTTTGTTCTTATTAATTACAGGTTTGAACTTTCGTCTTGCTGGGCTTCTATTTTCACCATTGTTGTTGTATACTATTGCTTCTGCAACTTTTTCTTTAAAGGTACTTACTTTGTACCTTTTGTTGTTTGTACTTACCCCATTTTTCTTCTTTTTGCTTTTTCTTCGCAAGATTGTGCCTTTTTATTCTTCTTAATTGTCGTTGTTCCCATTTCTTCTCTTTGTTGTTGTATTTGCGTTCTTGGCTTTTTTCTTCTTATTCCGTCATTGTTCCTAAATTGATTCTTTGATTTTCTGGTGCCCCATTGCTTTTTCTTTCCTTTGCGGGCCTGTATTTCCTTGTAGATTTCATAATGTCCGACGCTTCTGATAGTTAGAACATGAGTGAGCCTCTAACGACCAATGGATCGGATTCCTCTTCTCAATCTTCTCTTTCAGGTGAGCGCCCTGCGCACACTTCTCCTATTTCTCCTTCTTCTTCTCCTACCCCTATACGAACTGTTATCCCTCCTTACTTTCCCCCCGCTGAGAGCGGGACAGGTACTGCTGCGACTCCTGCTGCTGCGTCTGGGTCGGGCAGTAGTCGTCCCGCCGAGGGTAGCGCATTTCGCCCTTTCCAGCGCAGGCCCCGCCCTGATTTCTTTGATCCTTATTGCGAGCGAGTACTCACGCTGGATGGGATTCCTTTATCCCATCTTACTCGCTTGAGGCTGCGCGCGATGCGCCATAAAGCGCTAGCCGATGCCGTCAAGACTAATCCCCTTGACGTGTCTCTTGTTAGCCTCATTCTCCATGTTCAGCCTTTAAACAGTTTTGCTTGGCTTGATGACATGGCTGACCTGCATCGATTTGATCATTATGTAGTGCGAGGTGGAAATACTAGGACTCCGTCACCGTCTCCTTCCCCAGCAGTTTAATCAAGCAGAATGAACGAGTCTCCCGGTGACCGCTCATATTACGACTGTCAGCCCATTTATGTTATGGAGCCCGTAGAGGTGGGCAAAATTGAATTCTTTCTGGACGACAAGTGTTATGGGCCCAAGAACTGTGTGTTGGATTCCGGTTGGCGTAAGGATGCTGAAAGGCTGGATGTAGTCGTTGTTGGGCAGAAGTTCTATGGTTTTGGGGAGGGTTACAAGTTGGTTCTCCCCGCTGATAGTGCGAAGTTATTGGCTCCCCCTGTAGGTCATATTACTATGTTTGCCCCGCAGCTAGATTTGGGTTTGAGGTTTCCTTTGGACCCCACCTTAGAGAGGTTGCTTCGTGCTTTCAATATCTGTATCTCTCTGTGCACCCTGCTTCCCTTCACACCCTGATTTGCCTAATGTGGTTTCTAAGGTTTCGAAGGTATCATGAGTCCCTGCACTTGTTCAAGTCTCTCATGAGCCTGAAGAGGTCTGCTTCTGGGACTGAGTTGGGGCGGTATTATGTTGCTCCCAAGGAGAGTAGGGTCTTGTCCTACCCAAAACTTGGACGTTTCAGGGACTGGACTGGCAAGTTCTTCTGGGTGAGGGTGCCTTCCAACTTTGGTGCCCCGCTCAACTTCAGAGAGATTCTTACCAACATGCCCGGGGTCACAGTTTCCCCCTCTAAGCCTGCCTCTAAGACAGAAGCTTTCGAGGCTCTGCAAGGAGCGGGGACTGGTGACTCCAAGTTTCCCAAGGTCTGGCTGCCCTACTCCATCTACATTGTGGGTAATGAACAACTCTCAGCCATGCGTTTGTGCCGTACGCATGAGTCTGGTAACCTTTTCTGTCTTCTGCCTTTTCTTTTCCTTTCTCGTCTTATTTAACTTTTCTGCTGTTTTGTTTTTCAAGTTATGACAAGTTGGACAAGCGTATGCTCGGGCTGGCTGATAATTGGAAGGACCCTTTGACCGCTACTCCTGAGAATCCTCCTCAGCTTTTTGATACACTAGAGGTGTTTGCGGGCTCCCTGAAGGGTGAGGTGCGCCTGGCTCCTGCTGAGCTGCGGGCTGTAGTTGGCACAACAGCTACTGGTGAACGTGTTGGGTCCAGCCGCGCTGAGCCTGAGCCTTCGTCCTCTACTGTTGGGAGTAGGCGTGAGACTCGCCCTGCTCCTCGAAAGGAGGCTTCAGATTTTGAGGCGTTAGTAGCGCCTGCTGCTTCTTTTGAGAAGCAGTTTGTCGCGGCTTCCGGCCAGGTGGCACCTAAGACCTCTGCTGCCAAAAGACAACGTGACCAAGCTTCCGATGAACTAAAGGCTACTGCCGATGATTTTGCTGACAGTGTCCTCCAGTTCCCTCCGAGGGGGTTGAGACTACTACTGCGGGTGAACAACCCGTTTCTTCTGCTGAGCATTTTCAGCTTTTTCCTTCTTCTGTTGATGATACTATCGCTACGAAGGACACTACTGTTCCTTCTGCTGCAGCCGCTGATTTTCAGCTCCCAGATGAGTCTATCATTGAGCTTCCTAGATTTCCGCCGCGTCCCTACGGGCTAAGAGGGCGGCTCCGAAGTGCTTCACGAGATAGGCTCTCCCGAGAAGGGGGGTTCTCTCCAGCAAGATCGCCCAGTGATTGACTTGGAGGACGATCCGGTGTGTTCTGCCCCTGCCGGAGATGAGCTAGAAGCGAAAAAGGCTCGCACTTCTCCTGGTCCAGACCCTCTTGCTTCCGCATCTGCCAACATTGGGCTTCTAGGAGGGAATGCTGGGGGGGAAGACACTCAGAACTCCAGTGAACTTAACCGCTGTGTTCACCAGATCCAGCGATGCCTTTGCGAATCCTTTGTCTGCGTCCTTACTCTCTGCTGGAGGGATTTTCCGCCCAAC
Source organism: Chenopodium album (assembly GCF_948465745.1). Lineage (NCBI taxonomy): Eukaryota > Viridiplantae > Streptophyta > Magnoliopsida > Caryophyllales > Amaranthaceae > Chenopodium > Chenopodium album. Next base: position 48,198,297 of record NC_137834.1, on the reverse strand, counting down.
TGGGGCTATTGAGTTTGCTGAGGTTCCCATTGATGTTCATCTCCGCCCAATACTCTGTCTTGCTGGAGCTGAGAACGCTCCCTTTCGGCCCTTAATGAATGTGAGGGCTGACGAATCTTTGTTTGTGGACGACCCTCAGAAGGGTGGTAACTTAGGGTACCGTTTGACTTAGGGGGTTCGTCTTCCTACGAACTCTACGCGTAGCTCATTCAGTCTTTCTCTTTCTCGTTTCAACCCTTCTTTTCTTCTCTACTTATTCTGTTGCTACTGTTTTTTTTACTTTACATATATTTTTTTGTGTTAACTTCTTTTGTTAACTCCTGCTTTGGCTCACCCTTCTCTTCCTCTGCTTTTCTTGCAGCTTGTTATGTCTGTTGGAGATTTGTCCAACGCTCTGCTGTCAGTGGAGAAGGAGTATCAGAATCAGGGCATAACTCTCTCTCAGAGGAATTTAGAGGTTCAGCAAGCTCAAACTGAGAGGGATTCCATGGCCAGTGAGGTGACTCCGCTGAGGGAGAGGGCGGACGCCCTACAGCTCAAGTTGGGAGAATTTCAGCTCACTCAGACTAAGTTGAAGAGTTGCGAGGAACAGTTGGGGACCTCTCAGGCTTGGGTGAAGACGTTGGAGGCGGAAATGGCAGATCTGCGAGCTACGCATACTGTTGAGCTTGAGGCTGCTAGGAAAGAGGCTCTCAGATCTTTCGCGCTCTCTCCAGCTTTTGCTAAGCTATTGGTTGATCGCCATGATGGTGGATGGGAAGCTGCGGCTCGGTGCGTTAGTAGTTTATATGGTGAAGGTGAGGAGCAGCAGACTCGATTCAACGCTTTCTGGGCTAAGGTTGAAGCTGCAGGTGAGGCTGGTTTGTTTGACCTCCCTACTGATCATCCTCGTGTTTCTGGCTGCAAGATTCCTAACCAGGTTGTGCTGAACTTGGAGGTGCCTCTCTGCCCTGACGTTGCTGCAGCTATTGGAGTGGAGTCCTTGACTGGTGATCAAAAAAGGTTATGGCGGTTGTCACCCTCCTACTCCAGTGGTTCCTCTGAGTTTCCCTCACCCAGATCCGTTGTAACTAGGTAGTTTTTGTTACTATATTTGGGCTGTATAGCTGCCAAAGATTATGTTTCTCTGTGTAACTCCTGAATATTTTGTCTTTTGTTGCTGGGTCTGCCCAGCTTAACTTGGATTTGTGTTCTCCTAACTTTACCTGCTGAGTGTTTCCTTGTCCTGGTGGATGAGGGCTCAGCTTTATTCGTCCTGCGATTGACTTGATGAATGTTTACTTTGCCTTGGGGGGCAGGGGTTCAGCTTTATAATGTATGCTCTTTATGATCTTCTTTTGTTGCTTTGCCTACTGTTTATTTTATTGTTTGCACATTTTCCTGGAACTATGCATTTTTAGCAATATCCAGATCTTTTAGTGCTACAACATCTTTATTGCATTTGGTGGGGCCTCGTAGCTTGGGCCTCCCGGTCTTCTTGGTTTAGTTGTTTAGCGCTTTTCTGCTTCTTTGTACTCTGTTGTGCTTTAGCAGGAACTTTTTCACATTTTATCCTTCCTGCTCTATTTGCTCTAAGTGTTTATGCATTTGCGCACTGCACTTGGCTCTGACCAGAGGTTTTGCCTGTGCGCTGGTTAGTTTGTTCGATTGCTCGCTGTTTAATCTACCCCTGCCGAGACTTATTTGTGTCGATCAGCTTTTTGCCTATTCCTTTTATGTCATTCAGCTTGTTTTGTTGTGACTTATCTGCGTCGTTCAACTTATTTATGCTGCGACTTGCCGTTTGGTGAGTTCTCATTCAGCTTGTTTTGCTGTGACTTATTTATGTCGTTCAGCTTATTTATGCTGCGACTTATTTATGTCGTTTAGCTTCTTTATGCTGCGACTTTGTCATTTTGTGCCTACTTACTTCTATTCGTAAGGGCTTATTGTCTGATTGCCTTCTCCTTTCCTCTACCCCTCAAAGAGATGGGCTAAGCGGGACTAAGAGAGCCTTAGTGTTGCCTACATAGCTCACCTTCTTCTTTCCCCTTTCCTCTCCTACTCAAGCTGAACGTGACAGGCTTCCCCCTCAAGCGTCCCCGAGGTGGTGCCCTGTTTTGCTGTGAGCAGATGAGGTGAGGTTTTAAAGAGGGATGCGTTTACTTTGCCACTTTGCGCTAGAGTGCTTCTTGCCTCTAACACTTTATTATTGTCTTTGTTTGACTTCTGCATGTTAGCATATGATGCTTGGGCATAACATATTAAACAAATTTACGCAGCATACTCCTCACGTAGAGGCTTGTATTTCGTTTTTAAAAAATGGCTCAAATGCCTTAATTAACATAACATGGACTGAATAAAAGTTTATCAGACTTGAAACAACTATGTTTGTTTTTTCAGACTGTTTAAACAAAATATTTCTTTAACACATCCGCATTGAAACTGTTTCTTAAGACCTGACCTTCTTGATCTGCAAGGAAGAACGCTCCTGGTCCAATTTGCTCGTGAATGATGAAAGGGCCTTCCCAGTTTGCTGATAACTTTCCATACTGATTTCCTCTTCCCACTGCTGCTGTCCTTCTAAGGACCAAGTCTCCGGGCAGGAGCTCCCTATGCTTGACCCTCTTGTTGAAAGCTTTTGAAATCTTGCTCTTCTGGGCTGCCAACTTGAGAGCTGCTTTCAGCCTTACTTCTGGCAGAAAGTCTAGCTCTTCCAGCATACACTTTTTATTTCCTTGCTGCTCATAGTGCTGTATCCTCAGGCTGGGGATTTGTACTTCCACTGGGACAACTACTTCAACCCCCTAGGCTAGGGTGAAGGGGCTCTTACTGGTTGATTACTTCTCAGTGGTCCTGTTTTCCCACAAGACCTCTAAGACTAGGTCTGTCCACAGGCCTTTGTACTCCTCCAGCTTCTTCTGCAGGGCTGTCAGGATCAGCTTGTTTGCTTTTTCTGCTTGACCATTGCTCTGTGGGTGGCAGACTGAGGCACTTACATACTTGGTGCCCATGACCCCCAGGTAGTCTTTTATGGTGTCACAGTCAAATTGGCACCCGTGATTGAAGATTATGCACTGTGGCACCCCGAATCTTGTGATGATACTTTTCCATATGAATGTCCTGACTTGGGCTGCCTTAATGTACTCAGTGGGTTTGGCTTCTATCCACTTTTGTAAAGTAATCTATCACCACAATGAGACACTTCCTGCCCGCTGACCCAGTGGTGAAAGGTCCCAATATGTCCATTTCCCACTGAGCAAACGGGATCGGGCTGAGGATTGGGGTTAGATCGTTTGCTGGCTGATTTATGACTGGTGAATACTTCTGACACTTGCTGGCTGATTTATGACTGATGAATACTTCTGCCAGCGCCGCTTCGTACTCAGCTTCGTTATTCGATGCTTTAAACTTTAACTTTATGGCATACTCGAATACGTTTCTTCTGGAGATGTCATTATGACTCCCACTCCACTTCCTGTTTGGGCCGAGGACCTATCCACTTCCACCTTCCAGACCCCAATATCATCCTCTTTTTCCTCGTAGGAGGCTTCCAGTGTGAAGTCTGCTAAAGCGTGTGCCTTGATGGCTGCTCTAGGTTTAGCCTCGAATTCGTACTCAGAAAGCTCAATTGCCCATTTTAAGAGTCTGCCCGATGCATCCATTTTTTGTAATGCTTTCTCCAACGAGTGGTTTGTGGGGACTTCTATTACATGCGCGTCAAAATATGGCTTTAGCTTCCTTGCTGCTGTGACCACTGCGAAGGCTAGCTTCTCTACCAATGGGTACCTTTGCTCTGCCTCGGTCAGCACGTGGCTCACGAAGTATATTGGCCTTTGTTGCTTTTGTCTTTCTACCAGCAAAACGGCTGCGATTGTCTGTATTGACGCAGAGATGTACAGCTGCAGCTTTCCCTCAGCTCCGGGCTGATCATTGTTGGGAGCTTAGTCAGATGCTCCTTAATGCCCTCAAAGGCTTCTTTCTCGTTAACCCCCCACTTAAATTCTCTGTTCCCTTTCAATATCTGATAGAATGGCAGGGCCTTATCCGCTCACTTGCTGATAAACCTGGTCAGCGTGGCCATTCTGCCTGTCAGCCGCATGATATCCTTGATGCACTTAGGCTCAGGCAGGCTAAGGACTGCTTCGACCTTTTCTGGATTGGCATCTATCCCTCTCTTGCTGATCAGAAAACCCAAGAACTTTCCCGAGCTCACCCCAAAGACACATTTCTTCGGGTTGAGTTTGATTTTATATTTGTTCAGGGTGGCAAATGTTTCCTCCAGATCCATGATAAGTCCAGCCTGCGTGACACTCTTAACAATTGAGTCGTCAACGTATACTTCAACATTTCTACCCTTCTGGTGAAGGAATACTCTATCCATTGCCTTCTGAAAAGTTGCCCCAACATTCTTCAGCTCGAAGGGCATAGCTATGTAATTATACACTCCCCCTTTAGTGATGAATGTAGTTTTCTGCCTGTCTGGCTCATGCAAGCTAATCTGATGGTACCTTGAAAAGGCGTCCATGAAGCTTAGCAGGGCGTGCCCGCTGGTTGAGCCTACTAGCTGATCTATCCGCGGCAGCGGGTAACAGTCCTTCGGGCAGGCCTTATTAAGATCTGTGAAATCAACACACATTCTCCACTGGCCATTTGCTTTCTTTACCATGACCACGTTGGCTAACCACTCTGGGTAGTCACAAGGTTCAATGAATCCTGCTTCCACGAGCTTCTCTACCTCCTCCTAGATTGCTTGGTTTTTCTCCGTGGAGAAGCTTCGCCTTTTCTGCCTAACTGGCTAAATATCCTCCTTCACATTCAGCCTGTGTACCATGACTGCTGGGTCAATTCCGGGCATCTCATCTGCGGAAAATGCGAAAACGTCTTTGTTCTTTCTCAGTAGCTCTATGAGGTGTACCCCTATTCCTGGATCAATGTCTTTCCCGATTTTCACTGTCCTTGAGGGGTCACCTTCTGTGAGCTCGACTGTGACATGCTTCCCACTGGGAAGTGGCCTGACCATTTCCTCTTTTGCAGGCTCGAAGTTTTCCATTGCTAACTTCTGTTTATCCTTTTCCCTGTGATATTCTTCACGCTTCCTTTTCCTCGACTTCCTCTCAGGTTGCTCAGTGGGCCTCCTCTCAGAACCAGGTTGTTGTCAGGTTTTTTCGGGCTGCTTTAGGGCAGTTATGTAACATTGTTGGTCTGTAATCTGACTTCCCCGAGCTTTGCTGATCGTCCCTCATTAGTAGTGTAGGCCGTGGCAAGGTGATAGGTGGATACCACCCCACCTATCTTGTGGATGAGTGGTCTTCCCATGATTACATTGTAAGGTGAAGAGGAGTTTATCACGAGGAACTCTGCCCGGACATCACGCCTTCCATGATCTTTCTCCTACTTGGACTGAGAGTTCGATTATACCTTCCGGGATAAGTCTTGATCCATTAAACCCGGTGACTTCGTAGCTCACCCTCTTCAGGTTTTTTCTGTCCAACTTCAGCTCGTTGAACGCACTGATGTATATGATGTTGGCTGAGCTGCCTCCGTCTATCAGTATTTTATCCACCTCCCTGTTTGCGATTCTCATTGTCACCACCAGCGGGTCATCACGGGGGTAAATTATGCCTTTCTGGTCATACTCGTCAAACGTGGCCTGTGGCTGCGGGGGAAGAGGTGGCCATCTACGCTTATCATTGTCATTTATTTGATGTATCATCGCCCGGAGGTTAGCCCGTGCTCTATTGACTGTTCCCCCATGTACTGGGCCCCCGCTAATCACATACACCCTGCCTTCTAGCTTGCCATCTATGTCTCTGTCTCCGGCTGGGCCCCTATGACCTCCTCTACGGTCAGGGCGGCTCGCTCTATCTTCATCCCTCCTTCTGGGAGGATCATCGCGCTGCTTAAACTGATTCAAGTACCCTCTCCAGACCAAGTCTTCTATGTTGTCCTTCAAATGTGTGCATTCTTCAGTGGTGTGACCATGGTCCCTATGGAAGTCACACCACTTGCAGGTATCACAATTTCTGTTAACCATCCTCGGGGGTCTCCTCTCTTTGGGTCTGACCTTCTTAGTCCTACTGCCCTGTCCGCTTCTCTGCGGTTTTGCTCAGCTTTGCTCGGCTGGCCCACCCTGGATGTGATCTCTGCCCGGGTGACCTCTGCCCGCTTAACCGAGTCACCAAGTGCTTTTCTACCCAGCATTGCTCTGTCAGTCTCGTCTGCTTTGATGAACTCGTGCGCTTTTCCTAGCGCTTCGGCAAGTGTTTTGAGGCTCTTACACCCCATATACGCTCTGAACGGCGACCCTGGTAGTAGGCCACTCTGCATTGCTAGTAGCGCTACCTCCTGGCTCATATTTGGGATGGTTGTTGCCTCGTTGAATCTGGTGATGAACTCCCTTAGGGGCTCGTCTTTCCCTTGACCAACGATATCAGCTCGGTATTCATCTTGGTTCGGTCTACCAGGGTTATGAAATGCTCCATGAACATTCTCTTCAACTGGTTATACGAGTATACTGAACATTTGGGAATGGCTCCATACCACTCCACTGCCAGCCCCTCCAGGGTCGGCGGGAAAGCTTTACACCAGACTGATAGCAAGTTATCAAAACGTTTAGATTAGATCGAGCGATGTTTGCTTGAGACAAGTGTGACCATCACAAAGTTATGAAATTGAAATTTTCATAAATAACTCCACAAAGAACATAGTGTGTCTTCACGGAGACCTCGATGCCATTTAAAAATGACTCGAACAATGACGGATCACATCTGTTTTGGGTGTTTTTGTCCCTCGGGAGAGTTACAACACGAAGACTGATCCAAGGTGAGCTGTACCTGCAAAAAAAACGGAGACACCAGTTGGGTGGTGCTCCGCCTCCGACGCACAACTTAGAAACTTGAAGGGAGAAAAAGGTGCGGAAATTGAGGTAGAAATCTGCTCGGATTGCAAGCTCAGGATGTCTCTATCAAAGAGTATGTGTGTAATAAATGATAAAACGTGTCCTCAAAAAGAGGGACATCTCCCTATTTATAGGGTCTTTGAGATTTGTGCCCCTGATTAGGTCACTGTACCCTATTCAGTGGTGGGCTGCACCGCTTTGCGGATTTCTCGGGATTTGGGCCTGAAGGCCGACTTTTTTCCCTTATTTTCTGGAGTGACACGTGTCAAGCAGAGATTGGTCCACTTTGGGCCATCCTGAGGCTGACACGTGTCATCCTCTGATTGGACCACGTGGCGGGGTAAAATTACCCTAAACATTTGCCCCTCACAGATGTGACGTGGCACGCCATGTGGCATCTGTGACATGTGTCACGCTCCGATTGGCAGTAATTTTTACCATTAAAGAGTAACCGTTCACCTTCCAGGTAAATTACGGAAATGCCCCCGTATTTACCCTCTATATATAGCCGTTTACCCTCATAATTTTTGGTACGCTTACAAAAAAATTTTCTAGAGAGAACTTTGAGAGAGCAGAAGTCCTCCGTTTGAGTCAGGCGCAAGCAAGAAAGCTCGTCCTCCAGAGACCCAGCCGGACCCGCCTAGTTTCAGATATCTCTTCAAAAGGTACCGTCTCTGCCTCTCTCAGCTCTTTTTCTTTTTTCACCGCTTGTACATATTTCTTGCAATAAATGGATGCATCACAAACACACACGGCACGGCCTAGGTTAGAGTCAAGCCGGTCACCAGGGACGGCTGAGTCTAAGACTGGGAGTGCCGTCTCAGGGTGTTGGGACCACCCTTTGCCTCAAATTCCGACCAGTTACGTGTCTGTGCAGGACACAATGGCTCGGATAATGCAGACGGCGACTGATCCAAATTACAAGAGCGAAGGCTCAGGCGGCCAAACGCTTGAGGGAGAAACGTCCGGTCAGGGTGACCAGACGGCTCTAGAGAGATCCCCTCCGCGCGCCCCTTCAACCCCTGCTGACTCTTTTTTAGAAGAGTGCGACCAAGGCGGCGACGAGGCCGTCTGTGCCCCCTTGGGTCAAAGTGAGGAGGAGACGGAGAGCGACAGCTCCGCCTCTACCTCTGAGAGTAGTGACGATTTACCCCTGCTTCCGGATAGCGAGGAGGAAGAAAGGAAAAAGTTGAACGAGAAGGATGATCCCTTCAACATCCACGTCTCCTCCAAGGACCGGATCCAAATGGAGGAGAACTTGAAGAATTTTACTAAAATGCACCCGCTTGGAGACGGGTATAGGATCCGGGTGCCGCCTGAGAGTGGCACCGTCGCCTGGGAGGACGATCAGGAGAACGCCAACAGCTATTTCAGCTTTTATGAGGTGGCGTTCAAGGCTGGTCTCCGCTTTCCCCTTCACTAGGCGGTGAAGGCAATTTTGAGAGGCTACGGCCTCGGAGTCTGGCAACTTACCCCCAACTCTTGGACAAACATTCTAGGGTATGTTGCCACCTGCGAGTTTCAAGGGCTTAACCCCGGCTGAAAGGCTTTTGCTAGCATGCATTATCTTAGCAGAAGCCCAGGCGGCTGGAGGGCGTGGTACACTCTAACCACGCAACCCCAATATATGATGACCTTGGACAAGGTCTCGAAATTCGACGGCTGGAAGCATAGGTTCTTCCTGATGTCAGCTCCAACCAGTCGGGAGAATTATGAATTCCGACTCTACAATAAGAAGCCCGACTTGTTGGGCCGGAAGTGTGCTCTTCCCCGGGTTCCAGAGGAAGACTTTGACAAGATCATTGAGGCGGACTTTTTTGGCCTCACAGACGCGACCTTGTCAACCGGGGAGACAATAAAGGTCCCCAAGAACTAGATCCCCAAGAGCGTCTGGTTCAGGGACGAGTGCTTCCTAGCCGCCTGTTGGCTAGGGCACATGTTTTCCAAACGTATGCGCCTGAGTTTATATCCGGATGTAGTAGCTTTTTACTAGAATTGATTTATGATATTGACCAATTTCCTTCTTTTTGCAGAAGAGGCATTAAGCATGTTGCAGACGGAGAAAACCCCCAAGCGATCCTCTACAGTCATCCGCAAGGCGCTTGTGGAAAAGGCTGCGGCTGAGGTCAAAGCCAAGGTAACAAACGCCTGACCCTTTCATAAGTTGATCTTTTAAAATCATTTTTCCCGGATGCTAACCTTAACTTTGGTTATTTTTGCAAGGAGGAGAGGTTGGAAAGTCGTTTGAGAAACAACTCAAACGGGCTAGGGAGGAGACCCCTGCCGTTCTCAACAAAATAAAAAAATCCACCTCTGCGTCAACTCCTGGCGCCTCAGCCGGGCATCAGCAGATGCGGATAGCGGGGCGTAACGAGAAGGTAGGCGGCAGCCTGGGCCTCAGCCTCGTTAACCCCGTAACAGCGACCGGGGGGTTCTCCACGCCTGCAAGCGGTTCCCGCTTGGCTGGCTCTGAAGGTAAGAACCCTTTTGAATCCCCGCTTGAGCTGGGGTGGCCTTTGCGGGTGAAATCCCACTCTCAACAGACGTCATCTTCAGACGGCCGGCAACAAATAGGTGCTGCCTTAGTTTCGCACTCATCACGTATTGATTGTGGTGCAGATCAATCTCCCCGCTGGCCAGACGTCCAGAAGCACGCCAAGGCCATGCTGGAAGCCTGCCGGAAGAGGGATAAAGACAGTATCCCTGAGACAGAGACGTTCAATCTTGAACGCATTCTATCCCTTTTGGCTGAGGTAAGAAACTTGTCAATTCAATTTTATTTTTTCCAAGTGTTTTATCCCGCCTGTGATACTCACACCGCTTGCTTTTCTGCAAGCTATTCTGCGGGTAGACGGGCTCAAACGTCCTTATTCCCGCAAACGGGAAGAGGTAAAAAGGGCCAAGAAGTCCGCCATAGACGCTGACAATATTGCTTTACACTCAACTATCGTAAATGAACTTGAAACTAAAGCAATCATTATGACACAGGCGTCTAGAATCCACCAGCTGGAGTCAGATCTGGAGGCGGCCAAGCAGCGGGCGACTGATGCTGAGACGGCCCGGAAGGAGGCGGAGGAGGCCTAGAAGAAGGCTGTTGAGAGTGCCAAAAAGGCCGATGAGGCGCTCAAGAAGGCCCAAACGGACCTTGGCAATCTTCAGGGTGTTTCTGAAGAGAACACCAATCTGAAGATTAAGGTTCAAAAACTGGAGAAGGAGGCTACTCAGGCTCAGATAAACTTTGCAGCAACCCTGGAGGCGGAGCAAAACCGTCTAGTTGCTGAGAGTGACGCTAATGATGACGCCCGGATGAAGATCGCCTGGGCTGCCCTGTACCCGGACGCGGATTATGGCGTCTGGGCACTGGCTCACAGGTACGCCGAGGACGTGGTGTACCCGAGAGAGAAGGGTGACCCAGAGCCTGAATCCTTCGACGCCTGGGTTAATGCCAACAATGAGCCCCTCGTACCTCAGCTACCTGGTCCGGGTGAAGCGCAGGAGATACCCTCAGATCATGAGGAGGAGGACAAGGAGGAGCCGCCTGCAGGCCAGAAGTGACTTTTCAGCGGCAGTATGCCAATCTCTGTTTTTGTCTTTTTCTTTTATTCAGCGGCAGTATGCCAAAACTTGTTTTTCCGGCCTGCGTGCCGAGTAAATTTGTATTTACCGGCTGAGGAGCCGGGTCAATTACCAATTTCTTTTTCTCCCGGACAGGGTCCGGTTAACATTTTAATCCACTACAACCGTTTGGTTGGGTGTTCTTTATGAAATGCACCGACTGAGTCGGTTTTGATCATTTTTAATTTTTCAGTTTTTCCTAACTTATCAAAAGCATGCGGCAATTTTTCATTTTTGCCTAACTAATCAATAGTCCGACTATCCATGCCCCTGGACAGCTGTGTGGTTGGTTTCAAGTGGAGTTGACTGATTGACTTGAAAACGTCTGATGCTGTAAAGAGCATGATATGTTTGCAAGTCAATCAATCACAATAGTGATTGCCCCAAACCAAGTGCACAGCCGTACATCAACAGGCGTTCCAGTCACTACCCAGACGGTGCTTATCCATCTTGGTAGATATTTCATAGCCATAGCACGACTCCTTTGCCCCAATTGAGGTAGGAATTTCAATTTTGGAATAAATAACCAAGTGAGATCTTCAGCCGGTGACCGACTGATGCCCCAGGGCATTCGGTATTCGGCAACTTGATCATTCTTCACAGGTCATTTTGGTCAGACGGCTATGAGTTGACCAATTTTGTCGTTCAATTTTTGCCGTCTGCATGGGTACGTAGAACCGACAAATACTGTTCTCTGCGACGATTGCACCCGGAGGGGTGTCGCCAAACGCCTTTGTCCATGTTGGGACAGGCGATTTTATAAAATGAGCAACCATCCGGCCATTTTAGCCTCTGGTCTTGTTTGAGACCGGTTGTATAGCCACTAAACGTTTTTGTGCTTAGTTTTTAGTCAAAGTATTGAATTTACACTAAGTATCGAACTTAGTTTTTTAAACAAACGAGTCTGTCTGGGTATTACCCAGACGGACAGACAAATATTTGATCATACTAAGTATCAAACTTAGTTAGATAAATGGAGAATCCATCTGAGTATTACCCAAGCGGATAATCAAGCAGTTGAATAAACAAAGTATCAAACTTAAATAAACAAGGGATCTGAGTATTACCCAGGCGGTCCATCAAATGTAACCTTTACTAAGTATCAATCTTAGTTAGGTAAATGAAGAGTACGTCTAGGTATTACCCGGATGGATAATCAGAAAATAACTCAATTTTGCAAACAGAGTCTGAATCTTCATTAATTGACTTATTGGTTTACAAAAAGTTTACAATTACAATCTCTGAAGTAGTACATTTTTAGATTGTCTACATTCCAAGTTCAAGGCAGACGCCTGCCGTCTGGAGTTTCCAGGCGGTAAGTGCCATCCCTTACTTCTTCATAGATCCGGTAGGGGCCTTCCCAATTTGGGGTTAGCTTCCCCAGCTCATTGGCCCTACCAGTTGCCTCCATTTTTCGTAACAATAAGTCGTCAACTTTCAAAGGACGCTTGTGTACTTTTTTGTTGTAGGATCTCGTCATTCTCAGACGGTAAATCTCATGACGCAAGGCGGCATTGCCCCTCCGTTCTGGGCGTGAATCCAATGCCAAGCGCATTGCTTCCCAATTTGCCTCTTCATCATATAGCATGACTCTGAGGGTCTGCTCGTAATGTTCAATGGGCAAGACGGCTTAAGCATCGTAAACCATGAGAAATGGGGTTTCACCGGTTGCCCCTTTTGCTGTTGTCCGAATTGCCCATAGGACATGGATTAACTCTTCTGCCCATAAGCCACCGGCTCTTTCTATTTTCTTCTTAATGCCGTATGAGATGAGTTTATTGAAGGCTTCAACTTGGCCGTTTGCTTGTGGCCGGCAAACATATGCAAAATAGCTTGAGATCCCTTGATCTCCCAACCAAGTTTTTAGCTGAGGTGTTTCAAACTGTGGACCATTATCAAACACCATAGACATAGGTACCCCATACCGAGTGATAATGTTTTTCCAGATGAAGGAAATCACGTCTGAGGTTTTGATGTTTTTAACCGCCTCAGCTTCTTCCCACTTAGTGAAATAATCCACAGCCACCAAGATGTAGTGCTTTGCGCCTAGAGCAGGCGTGTAAGGACCTAGAATGTCCATTGCCCCATTTTGCAAATGGGATTGGGCTGTGGAGGGTCATCAGATCAGTAGCCGGATGGTGAATGAGTTTGCCAAATTTTTGGCACTTGTCACATTTCTTTACCAACTCCTTGGCGTCTGCCTCAAGAGTGGGCCAAAAATAATGTCGTCTGGCTCTGACGGCTAGGGACCTGCCGCCTATATGAGAGGCGCAGAATCCCGAGTGCAAGTCTTCGAGAACTTCTTTCCCCTTTTCTGGGGTGACACACTTCAACAAAGGCTTCAGAAACCCCGCCTTGAAGACTTCTCCATTTTTCAACTCGAATCTTGCAGCTCGTTTTTTCAAGACGGCTGCCTCCTGTGGCGAATCAGGAAGTGTGTCGTCTGAAAGGTAGGCCCGGATGCCATCCATCCAGGTAGAGCTTCTGTCCAGAATTCCAATGGGGTCCTCATAGATGCTTCTCTTTTTAAGGACTTCCTAGAAGACTGACCGAGGCGTATCATGGCAGGCGGAAGACGCCAGTTTTGACAATGCATCCGCCTGATTGTTTTCCGACCTAGGCACTTGACTCAACCGGAATTCCTCAATTGCCTTGGTCTCTTCTTTGACTGCCTGAAGATATTTAATCATAGCCGGATGAGTAGCCTCGTTGCTTCCCTCATACTGACTAACAACCAATTGAGAATCAGAGTAGGCGTCAATTTTCATGGCCCCTGCCACCTTACACATGCAAATGCCGGCTAGCAGGGCTTCATATTCCGCCTCATTGTTAGAGGCTTGAAATTTGAAGCGTAGTGCATACTCAAATCTGTCCCCTTCAAGAGACTCGTAGATTACGCCAGCACCACAGCCGTTCTTTGTAGAGCTCTCGTCTACATACACTTTCCAACCCTGATCAAGATTATCCGGAGCCACCGGACGGGTCATTTCAACAATGAAGTCGGCAAACGCCTGACCTTTCACTGCCTTTCTTGGTTCGTAAGTGATTTCAATACTTTGCATTTCAATAGCCCATTTCAACATTCTCCCGGATGAGTCCAAGGTAGACATTGGCCGCTTGAGTGGCTGGTCGGTGTAAATCACCACCGGATGTGCCAAAAAGTAAGGCTTCAATTTTTTGAAGGCCATTTATAGAGCAAGGCCAAAATTTTCAACCATGGGATACCGGGGTTCAGCATTTTTAAGAACATGGCTAATGAAGTAAACCGGGAGCTGCACGCCGTCTCGCTCAGCAAGGAGAATGTAAATACATGTACAACGTCTCCCTAGGTAAAGGACTGACCAACCTAGGTAGAGAATGTAAATGCTCTTCCAACCTCTGGAATGTCGTCTCAGCATCATCCCCCCATTCAAATCTGGTCTTCTTCCTGATTGCTTGGAAGAAGTAGAGGCACTTGTCGCCTGACCGGCTGAGGAACCTCCCAGGGCGGCCAGACAGCCGGTGAGTCTCTGCACTTCCTTGACAGAACGGGGTGACTTTATGTCTATCACCGCCTGTATCTTTTCAAGGTTAGCCTCTATCCCCCTTTGATCAATCAGCAATCCGAGAAACTTCCCAGACTCAACACCAAAGACGCATTTCTTAGGATTTAACATAACCTTATGCCGCCTGAGGGTGGTGAATGTTTCTCGGAGATCAGCAAGGTGATCCTTCTGGAGCTTTGATTTGACTATCATATCATCAATGTACGCCTCCACATTCCTCCCAATCTGATTAATGAAGACCGTATTAATCATCCGTTGGAAAGTGGCAGGGGCATTTTTCGAGCCAAACGGCATCATTGTATAACAGAATAACCCCTAATCAGTGACGAAGGCCATCTTCTCTTGATCTTTCTTCCACAGGGGTATCTGATGGAAGCCGGAGTAGGCATCCATGAAGCTCATCAAGGCGTGACCGGCTGTAGAATCGACCAGACTGTCGATCTTTGGAAGCGGGTAACTGTCCTTTGGACACGCGTTGTTGAGGTCTGTGTAATCAACACACATGCGCCAGGTCCCATTCGGTTTCTTAATTAGGACCACATTGGCCACCCAGTCGGGAAAATTACAAGGCCGGATGAACCTGGCGTCTAGCAGCTTTTTGACTTCGGCAGCTGCCGCCTGACTTCTTTCCTCACTGTGGTTTCTTTTCTTTTGATGGATGGGCTTCTTTTTAGGATCCACGACGAGCTTGTAGACAACAAGATCCGTGCTGTCGCTTGGCATCTCTTCCACTTCAAAGGCAAAAATGTCTTTGAATTCCTTCAACAGAAGGTGCAAGTCTGCACCCAAAGTAGCATGAGCAACCGTCCCAACCTTTATAGTACGTTCCGGACGGCTGTCATCCAGAACGAGATCAATGCTTTCACCGGCCGGTTGGGTATGAAGCTCATCTGACCGTTCACCGGTCAGTGATGGCTATTTTTTCTCCTTCTTCACCTCCACCAGCAGAGGTGCTTTTTTTTTTTCTTTCCGGCTGCTGGTGGGGGCAGGTGCTAGATCGGCATCCTTGACATTGTCAAGGTCAATTGGTTCCTGACCGCCTGGGGCCATAGTGTCCCTGACGGCTGAGAGATAGCACTCCAAGGCCGTCTTCTGATCCCCATTTAAGGAACCAACAGAGCCGTCATCCCTCTCATATTTGATGAGCATCAGAGACGGGATGATTACTGCCTTGGCTACGTTGAGGGTTGGCCGGCCAAGGATAATGTTGTAGGCAGTCAACTCCTCAACGATCAAGAATCTGACGACAATATGTCGTCCCTGGCCTTTCTCTCCCAGCCGGATGGGTAAGTCAATTCTTCCGGCTGGGTAGACCATCCCACCCCCAAAACCAACCAAGGGGTGGGTGATCGGATGCATGCTGCTGACATTGTATTTCAGCTTTTGCAGGCACCGGAGGCTGATGATGTCTGATGAGCTGCCGGTGTCAATAAGGATCCGTCCAACCAGCTGGTTGGCAACCTTACATTCAATGACAACCGAGTCATCATGCGGACGGCGGACGCTGCCCCTATCCTTCTCAGTAATCAAGACGTCAGGGAAGGAGGTGCTTGCAGACGCCTGCTCATCATCATCCTTGTCCATCTTTCGAAGATGGCTCTTGGTGCCTAGGATGGTAGGGCCACCACAGGAGAACCCGCCTGCTATTGTGTAGACCGGCTCCTTGTCGGTATCCGAGCTACTAGCAGGCTGGGAGGTAGTCTTGGAGTACTGACCCTTGCTTTTCTTTTTTGCCCCGGCTGGGGACTTAGAAATGTAGGACTTCAACAGCCCTTTGTCAGCCAGACGGTCCAACGCCCGCTGAAGACTGAAGCAGTCGTTGGTATCATGGCCGACCTCCTCATGGAACTTACAGAATTTATTTTTGTTCCGTGACTGGACAAAACTCTTCATAGGATTCGGCTTCTCAATGGACAGCCGGTCCTTTACCTCCATGAGGATGGAGTTGCAGTCTTTGTTAAACTCGTACTTGGGGATGTACGGTTTAAACTCTTTCTTTTTCTTCTGAGACGGATGGTCAGAATCATTAACCGCCCAGATTTCTTTTCTTTTCTTGCTCTCTTCTTTATTTTTGGCCGGCTGAGCAGACCAACTGTCTTTCAGTTTGTCGGACTTCTTGAAGTCCGACTGGTTACCAGGCGAGCAGAGGTCGGTAGCTTGAATGTAACTATCCGCCTCCCTCAGGGCCGCCTGTAAGGTGAAAGCCCCTTTTCTGACTAGGTCGAACTTAAAAGTCGACCCATCTCTCAGAACCTTGAAGAAGTCTGTAAAAGCTACCTCGTCAGACAGTCCTAGAATCTGAATTCTGATCAGATTGAACCGCCTGACATAGGAGCGCAACCCTTCTCTCTCTCCCTGCTTAACAGTGCTCAAATCAAGGCTTGTTTTCTAAGCAGGGATGTTCTTTGAGAAGTTGGAAGCAAATAGGAAGGCGAGCTTCCTGAAGCTATCGATGGATCCGGCCAGCAAGTTGCCAAACCATTGTAGGGCAATGCCCTTCAATGTAGCCGGGAAGCACCGACACCAAGTGGCATCATCCAACCCCTGCAGATACATGAGGTTGGTGTAAGCCATGAGGTGGTCTTCCGGGTTGGTGGTACCATCATAGGTACCAACCAACACATTCTTAACCTTGGCCGGTTGGGCCGCCTCTGTTTACCCAGGCGCAGCAGACGAAGCTGCCAGTCCAATGGCTGGACATTTGGGTATGCCGCCTGACCTCCAAAGAGGGCCGGCTGCATGAAATGAGGGGGATACTGGTCGTAGACCTGAGTAGGCACATACGGTACAGCTCCAATAATATGAGGGCCAGAATGGACGGTATTACCGCCTGTCTGACTCTCATGCAAGGAAGATGCATTCCCGGCAGAGGTATCGTTAAAGCTGTCAGGAAAGTTCGACGTAGAAGCCGACTCAGACAGCTGCTGATTTCTTTTCCGGTTGATGATCTCCCGGGCATCAAGAGATGACTTCTTACTTCTCACCGACTGTTGAGTCCGGCGGGAGTTATTGTTATTCCCCTTGGGAAGAAGAATTTAGGACCAATCAATGGTCCCGGCTGCCTTCTCCTTTGGATGAGTGGGCTGCTGATCTTTGACTGACTTACCCTTTTCCAGAGGAGTCTTCTTGGCCGACTGATCTCTACTTGGGTCGGCCCGACTCTAGGTGATCAGCTCTTTAATTTCACCCTTGAAACTTGTCATGAATCTCATGAGCTCGTCTCGGGTGACAGGCGCTGATCCAGCTGCCGTTTGGGTTTCCCCTTCCGGCTGCCCAGGGGGTCTACATGCACCCGCCTGGGAGGCACCCCGCTTCAGAGTCTCTCTAGGCCGGATGCGCTTGATTCTGAGGGAGCCGTCTTCTGCTGTAAAGGTTTTGACTTGAGGATCTTCATCCTCCTGGTCTGTAAAGACTTATGGGTCTTCGTCCAGACGGTTAGGGGGTGGTACAAACTCTAGAACCATCTTCGAGGTACTCTCCCCATAGATGGCGCCAAATATTTTGGGTGTTTTTGTCCCTCGAGAGAGTTACAACACGAAGAATGATCCGGGGTGAGCTGTACCTGCAAAACACACGGAGACACCAGTTGGGTGGTGCTCCACCTCCGACGCACAAGTTAGAAATGTGAAGGGAGAAAAAGGTGCGGAAATTTAGGTAGGGATCTGCTCGGATTCCAAGCTCAGGATGTCTCTATCAAAGAGTATATGTGTAATAAATGATAAAAACGTGTCCTCAAAAAGAGGGACGTATCCCTATTTATAGGGTCTTTGAGATTTGTGCCCCTGATTAGGTCACTGTACCCTAATCAGTGGTGGGCTGCGCCGCTTTGCGGCTTTCTCGGGATTTGGGCCTGAAGGCCGACTTTTTTCCCTTATTTTCTGGAGTGATACGTGTCAAGCAGAGATTGGTCCACTTTGG
The DNA here is from genome assembly GCF_948465745.1 of Chenopodium album. Taxonomy (NCBI): domain Eukaryota; kingdom Viridiplantae; phylum Streptophyta; class Magnoliopsida; order Caryophyllales; family Amaranthaceae; genus Chenopodium; species Chenopodium album. Next base: position 48,180,339 of record NC_137834.1, on the reverse strand, counting down.
GCCATCTTGAGGCTGACACGTGTCATCCGCTGATTGGACCACGTGGCGGGGTAAAATTACCCTAAACAACATCCTTTCCTATAAAGTTCTTAAAATTTGCACGAAGGTCTAATGTTACACTAAACAAAATGTCAAAGCTAAGAAAGGACGCCATATTAAGTTATGGATAGAATTATCTTCTAAATGTCTTTTCAAGTATATGTCTAAAAATCTTAGCCACAATGCGAGTTCACTGGCTCAGTGGGAGCTAAGTGACTCGGTGGGAGCTCACTGGCTTAGCAAGAGCTAGGTTGTTGAGTGGGAGCTTAATGGCTCATTAAAGGCTAAGATAGCTCAAGTGGGAGCTAACTGTTTGTTTTACAATGAACTTTTACCCAAATACAATATACATGTCTCTTTGTAATCATTCAAGTGAGACCACGGGCATAACCTCCACAAACCTAATTGAGAACATAGTGTTTGTTGCTCTAAGTGGTGTCTTTCTGGAAAGTAACTCATTTCAAAAACGACAAGTGGGAGGAAAATGAACTCGATATCCGAACCGGGTGATAATATTCTTCCATATGAAGGAGATGACATATTTTGTCTTGATGCCTTTGACCGCCTCTGCTTCCACCCACTTGGTGAAATAGTCCACAACCACAAGAATATAGCGTTTTCCGCTTGGTGGAGGCGTATACGGACCTAAAATGTCCATGCCCCATTTAGCAAACGGGGCTAGGCTGTGGATTGCCGTCAGATCAGTAGACGGGCGATGGATAAGCTTTCTGAATCTTTGACACTTGTCACACTTTTTAACAAATTTTCATGGCATCTGACTCCAAAGTGGGCCAGAAATAATGCCGCTTGGCTCTGACGGCTAAGGATCTGCCGCCCGAGTGAGAGGCACAATATCCCGCATGCAAACTTCAGTAAGGGCTTCAGAAAACCCGCCTTGAAGAGCTCTCCTTTTCTTATCTCAAAGTTTGCTGCACGCTTTTTTAGTACATCTGCGTCCTGGGGTGAATCAAGGAGCGTGCCGTCTGTGATATACGCCCGGATGCCATCAATCTAAGTAGAACTTCGGTCCAGAATTCCAATGGGCTCGTCATCAGATATACAAGAGGCGGAGGATGCCAATTTGACATAGATGAAATTCTTCAAGTGTCCCAGCTTTAGATTTGACTGCCTGCAGATACTTGATCATATCCGGATGGGTGGCTTCAAACTTAACGTGGTATTGGCTAACGACCAACAAAGAGTCTGAGCAGGTGTCAATTTTTGTTGCCCCTACCGCCTTACGCATGCAGATACCGGCTAGCAGGGCTTCATATTTCGTCTCATTGTTTGAGGCCTAGAACTTGAACCGTAGTGCATACACATATTTGTCCCCTTCTGGGGACTTACAGATTATGCCTGCACCAAAGCCGTTAATAGTAGAGCTCCCATCTACATGCACCTTCTAAACCTGATCAAGGTTATCCGGAGCAACCGGCCTTGTCATTTCGACAATGAAGTCGGCAAACGCCTAACCCTTCACTGCCTTTCTTGGTTCGTAGGTGATTTCAAGACTTTGCATTTCAAGAACACCCAACTGAGGGCAGACATCAGCCGCCTGGGGGTCGACCTTGTTAACCTTAGGAACCAGCAAAGAGACAAGATTGCCCAAGAACAGAAACGATTGGTTGTTGAGAACGAGCGGGACATAGAAGCTCGGCTGCGTATCGTGTGGCGTCTGCTCCACCCCAAAATTGAGTTTGATGTGCTGAATCTTCAATACGACTACTCCACTGAGGTGTACGACGCTCAACAGCTCAACGAGCAGGCCCCGCCTACCTTCAAAGCCTGGGCACTTGAGCAGGGCTATGAGGTCTTTGGTAACGAAGTGGAGGAGGAGCCGGATGTAGGCCAGGATAATCAGGTTCAGACTGACCAAATTAAAAATGATCAAGCCCTGGCTCCGGGTGATTAGACAGCAGCCAACCTCCCAACCGGTCAGGAGCAGCCTGAGCAGGCCCAGCAGTAGTTATTCAGCTTCCTCCCTTTATTTCAGCGGCAGTATGTAAACCTTTTCTTCTTTCCGGCCTGCGAGCCGAGTATTTGATGTATCTTTTTACCGACTAAGGAGTCGGGTGACAATCTCTCTTTCCTTTCTTTATTTTGGATAAAGATCCGGCTAACATTATTATCCGGTTTTTACCGATTTGAATGAAGCATGCCGACTAGCTCGGTTTGATGAATGTGCTTACTTTAATTTTTGCCTTTTAGTCTTTAACTTTTATTTTGAAATTTTTTGCCTATTTTTGCCTATCTTTTTACAACATGCAGCAGACAGTATACTGACAAGGGAATAATCGCGTCGTCAAACAACTATCCCTAGATCAAATACAATTTATACAACCTAAACAAACCTAATACGAGTATAAGGCAAGCATAGGGGTCGAACCACAGAGAACGGATAAACACCACCAAATGTTATCGACAATTAAGCTAGTCCGGAATAGGAGAAAAATAACTAAAGTCTAAATATGCTAAAACAAGAAATAAAACATTAAGGGAAATGGTCTAGGAGTAGCATTCACTTGAACATAAACAAAGGCATAGGAGTTGAATTAATTATGAACTAAACATGCTCGAATATCGAAGTAAGGTCCAATCTAACCGCCTTCCGGGGCTAATCGGCTTCTCCTAACATAGCCTCTATGTTTCCACATTAGAACCATATACTAGGAGGTACTATCAAATAACAATCGATATAAATGAACTTAGCTAAGTCAACTTCCGTTTCATGTTAGCAAAGATTCACTCCCAATCAACTAACAACATGCATTTTGCAAGTAGATTGAAGAACATCAAGCATATAAAGACTTTAATCACAATAAATCAATTCCAAACCCTTGAACATTCTCAAGATCCAACTACACCACAACCATCCCCTTAATGGGGAAATTACTCACTAATCATGATAATAACAAGATTAATCAACAAATAATCAAGAATCAACATGATCAACAAGCAATACCAACAACAAAAATAATAATCAAAATAAAACAATAAAAATAGAGGAGAGAGAGTTAGAGATTCTCATTGATTGAAGATGAAAGTCTACAAACAAGATGATCAATCTTCTTCTTCAAAATCCAAGCTCAACAATGGTGAAACCCTCACTTTCTCTCTCTAAACTACTCTAATCCTAAGCTAAACCTAGAGAGAGAAGCTCTCCTAAAACTAGGGAAAAAGATCTAAAAGAATGAAGTTCCTCTTTCTTACAAAACAAGCCCCGCAATATATAAAGAATCGCGCAAAAACGCTGAACAGGACCCGCTGTGCGCCCGCGCATGGTAGCTGTGCGCCCGCGCGTGCGCCCTCGCAGCGGCCTGCGCTCCCTCGCAGCAGCCTGCGCGCCCGCGCAAAGTAGCTGCGCGCCCGCGCATTTGTGGGTTGCGCGGCTTGTGCTTTGGTGTGTGCGCCCGTGCTGCTGGCTGCGCGCCCGCGCACCGTAGCTGCGCGCCCGCGCACATGTCGCGCAAAACTTTCTGCCTCGATTCTGCAATTTCGCCAATTTTGCGCGGGTTCTCACAGGGCTGCGCGCCCGCACATTATTCGCGCCCTTGCACCTTGCTTTCTTCGATTCTTCTCTCATGATTCCTTGGCTTCTTCTTTGCAATCCAAGACTTCAAATACCTAAGCACAAACACCAAGGGAAGCAATAAGGTATAGGGAACGGTGCAAACACGCAATGAAGGCAAGCATACAACAATATACGCGATTTCATTAAAATCACATCGAGACATGTATGCACGCATTATTTGAACAAAACACCCTAAGACAAGCTAAAACAAGGCATAAACACTATCCTAGGAGTGACATAAATGTCACTCATCAAATTCCCCCAAGCTAAACCTTTGCTCGTCCTCGAGCAAAGCTAGAGCAAAAGAGAACAAGAGGAAATTATTGAAAGCAAAAGAAACAAAATAGAAACAAGGAGAAAGAATGTACACTAACTCACTATCGTAGGAATCACGGTTGTTTTTAGCTACAACAAGCCCTTAAAACCCCAAAGTCGCCTATGAGGACGAGTGAGGTCTCGTGAGGGTTTTCTAAGAGCTTACCCCACAACTCTTGAGAAAAACCAAGGCAAGGCAACAAAAGGAAAAGGAAAAGAAACATAAAGAGAAAAAACAAAACACAAGCTCATATATGGACAAGAGATAAGGACAAGTACTAATGAATGCAAACCTTTCTAAATGGACAAATGTATGCACGTTCCAAGATGTCAGTGGTTGATTGAAACATAACACATGCTAAGCATAGAGAACTACTTAGGACTCAATCCACCCTAGCCCCAACCAAACGGGCCACGTTCTCTCCACTAGCTTCAAATAAACCCTTAAGCTAGCTTCTCAAGATTCCACGAAGGAACCGGAAAAAGATAAAGAAATGAAAAACTTTGAGAAGGTAATCCCGACGTCTCAACTATGCATACTCTTTCCATAGGTTTGAAGTCTATCTCCCTCCACCGTTCTTTTGACCTAACCCACTAGAGTCTAAGGGTCTTTTTATTGGTTGTAACGTAAGGCTAAGGGTTAAGGCGGGGTAAAAATTTTAAATTTGGTGATAATTCCTAAGTGAAGCAAAAAGTGCGGCCGACACTCAAAAATAACTCAAGAATTCACTAAATATCAAGCAAAAATACCACTAATGCCATTCCCCAAAGCTTATTCAACACAAACACACAATATTCCCCCCCAAGCTTGAACAAAGCATTGTCCTCAATGCTTAAACTAAGGAAGAAAATGAAACCAACTAAATTTTTTTTTTTTTTTTTTTTTTACTTTATTCATTGTCCTTGCCTTTTTAACTTTGGACGGCTTTTTCTTGAAACTTCATTTGATTTCCATAAATTTGCATATTTCTTTACAAGCTCAACTCTAACCAAATCTCAAAGTGCTTCTTGTTTATGATCAACAACTCTAAACTTCAAACCTCACATGCCAATGCTTCACTAACTAAAGGCCGCGCAAAACTTTCTGCCTCGATTCTGCAATTTCGCCAATTTTGCGCGGGTTCTCACAGGGCTGCGCGCCCGCACATTATTTGCGCCCTTGCACCTTGCTTTCTTCGATTCTTCTCTCATGCTTCCTTGGCTTCTTCTTTGCAATCCAAGACTTCAAATACCTAAGCACAAACACCAAGGGAAGCAATAAGGTATAGGGAACGGTGCAAACACACAATGAAGGCAAGCATACAACAATATACGCGATTTCATTAAAATCACATCGAGACATGTATGCACGCATTATTTGAACAAAACAACTACAAAACACCCTAAGACAAGCTAAAACAAGGCATAAACACTATCCTAGGAGTGACATAAATGTCACTCATCAAATTCCCCCAAGCTAAACCTTTGCTCGTCCTCGAGCAAAGCTAGAGCAAAAGAGAACAAGAGGAAATTATTGAAAGCAAAAGAAACAAAATAGAAACAAGGAGAAAGAATGTACACTAACTCACTGTCGTAGGAATCACGGTTGTTTTTAGCTACAACAAGCCCTTAAAACCCCAAAGTCGCCTATGAGGACGAGTGAGGTCTCGTGAGGGTTTCCTAAGAGCTTAACCCACAACTCTTGAGAAAAACCAAGGCAAGGCAACAAAAGGAAAAAAAAAAAGAGAAACACGAAGAGGAAAAGCAAACACAAGCTCATATATGGACAAGGGCGCACAGCTACCATGCGCGGGCGCACAGCGGGTCCTGTTCAGCGTTTTTGCGCGATTCTTTATATATTGCGGGGCTTGTTTTGTAAGAAAGAGGAACTTCATTCTTTTAGATCTTTTTCCCTAGTTTTAGGAGAGCTTCTCTCTCTAGGTTTAGCTTAGGATTAGAGTAGTTTAGAGAGAGAAAGTGAGGGTTTCACCATTGTTGAGCTTGGATTTTGAAGAAGAAGATTGATCATCTTGTTTGTAGACTTTCATCTTCAATCAATGAGAATCTCTAACTCTCTCTCCTCTATTTTTATTGTTTTATTTTGATTATTATTTTTGTTGTTGGTATTTCTTGTTGATCATGTTGATTCTTGATTATTTGTTGATTAATCTTGTTATTATCATGATTAGTGAGTAATTTCCCCATTAAGGGGATGGTTGTGGTGTAGTTGGATCTTGAGAATGTTCAAGGGTTTGGAATTGATTTATTGTGATTAAAGTCTTTATATGCTTGATGTTCTTCAATCTACTTGCAAAATGCATGTTGTTAGTTGATTGGGAGTGAATCTTTGCTAACATGAAACGGAAGTTGACTTAGCTAAGTTCATTTATATCGATTGTTATTTGATAGTACCTCCTAGTATATGGTTATAATGTGGAAACATAGAGGCTATGTTAGGAGAAGCTGATTAGCCCCGGAAGGCGGTTAGATTGGACCTTACTTCGATATTCGAGCATGTTTAGTTCATAATTAATTCAACTCCTATGCCTTTGTTTATGTTCAAGTGAATGCTACTCCTAGACCATTTCCCTTAATGTTTTATTTCTTGTTTTAGCACATTTAGACTTTAGTTATTTTTCTCCTATTCCGGACTAGCTTAATTGTCGATAACATTTGGTGGTGTTTATCCGTTCTCTGTGGTTCGACCCCTATGCTTGCCTTATACTCGTATTAGGTTTGTTTAGGTTGTATAAATTGTATTTGATCTAGGTGTAGTCGTTTGACGACGCGATTATTCCCTTGTCAAATTGGCGCCTAGATGTAGATCGTGAGACTTCTTCATTTGAGGATTCCATGATTGATTTCCATGCCCTCATTAGTGATGTGAGACCTTGTGGTGAGGGAATAGCTACCCCTTTTCCCCTTTCTCATACACCTTTCTCCCAAAGGTTTAACCATATCCCCTACTATCCTATGTTCCTCCCTTCTTTTCTCAAAGAACCGCTTAGGAATCCTCTTCCTATCCATGCTTCCGAAGCCCCCAACTCTTTTATTGTTGATGAGGAAAAGAGTTGTAATGCCAACCAAAAAGATTTTTGTGAGGATAGTTTGCCTCCCTATCTTTCTTTTTCTTCTTATTTTATTGATTTTTCTTTTGATTCTTTTACTTTTTCTTTTCCCCCTTCTCTCAAGCATAAAGTCTCCTTGTACTTTATGTTTGCTTGTCATATGAGCATCGCGTATGCTCTACTTCTTGATATGTTTGCCGGTGCATATGACAAGCTTTTGCGTTCTTTGTCGGGTTATTTACTAGATTGGTCATGCTTGGACGTTAAGCAAGCCTTTGCGGGAAGTAACCCGTGTTTTATTGTTTTCATTTTCTTTTCTTTTTAGATTAGATTTTCTCTCATGGACGTGTTTGTGTTCCTTGCTAGGTACACAACTTGATATACTCTTGCGCATTGGTGATGATCAAGAATCAAGGAAATGTGCCTCAACTTACCTATCATGTGGAATTCAAGCCTTGTTTGTAGAGATTGTGGCTCACATGAGGTTATTTCGGGTTTTTTGTGTGATTTTGCATTTATCCCATATCCGGTAATATCCTTCTTTTCCCTTCTCTCTTACTTATTGTGACTTGAAAATCATGTGTTGGTAATGTTGGATTAATTTTTCCTTGTTTTCCCCTCCTTGGTTTCATCATTTATGATTTGAGAGCTTGGTTTCATTCAAGCTTGGGGGAGGGTATTCTATCATGTTTGGTGGGATGTTGATTCATATATGTCATGCACTTGAGTATATGCATTTCCATGTTTTTCATGCTTTTGGAAAATCCAAAAATATTTTTGTTTACTTCAAGGCAAGTTTAGCAAATTGTGTTTTGTTTGTTCTTAATTGGACATTATATCTTTTGGATTTGTTTACTCTTGAATGCCTTTCTTCCTAAGTGGTTAATGTGTGCACGGTTTGAGAGTGTCATTGGTTGACTCTAGGATATTACATGCTAAGGTAGCAGGGTTAAGAACTTTTAGGAATCCATGAAGCCCTAGTTCACGTGGTATGTGGTAAGATGGTGTTGCTCTCTATAGTGGATTTGGCACCCTTAGTTGGTATTTGCTTAGTTATAATCCCGTGTGAGGTAATATTGTTCTAGCCTTCATCACTTTGTTGTGTGGCGCATTTGGCTCCTTAGCTATGCATATCTTGATCCTTGTTTTGACTTTTAGCTCCCAAGATCGTGACCAAAGCACTCTAGGGGAGGAAAAGGGCACCCTTTCTCATTTTCCTTTATTTTCTTTTTGTTTTGTTACAAATTTGATTTTCTATTTTGCATAAACCTACTTGCTAACCAATTTGAGCCTTATGTTTCCCGCTCTTGTTTAAACCAAGTTACAAACCTAATGACCTATGTTTACCAACCCTTTAGTTAGTGAAGCATTGGCATGTGAGGTTTGTAACTTGGTTTAAACAAGAGCGGGAAACATAAGGCTCAAATTGGTTAGCAAGTAGGTTTATGCAAAATAGAAAATCAAATTTGTAACAAAACAAAAAGAAAATAAAGGAAAATGAGAAAGGGTGCCCTTTTCCTCCCCTAGAGTGCTTTGGTCACGATCTTGGGAGCTAAAAGTCAAAACAAGGATCAAGATATGCATAGCTAAGGAGCCAAATGCGCCACACAACAAAGTGATGAAGGCTAGAACAATATTACCTCACACGGGATTATAACTAAGCAAATACCAACTAAGGGTGCCAAATCCACTATAGAGAGCAACACCATCTTACCACATACCACGTGAACTAGGGCTTCATGGATTCCTAAAAGTTCTTAACCCTGCTACCTTAGCATGTAATATCCTAGAGTCAACCAATGACACTCTCAAACCGTGCACACATTAACCACTTAGGAAGAAAGGCATTCAAGAGTAAACAAATCCAAAAGATATAATGTCCAATTAAGAACAAACAAAACACAATTTGCTAAACTTGCCTTGAAGTAAACAAAAATATTTTTGGATTTTCCAAAAGCATGAAAAACATGGAAATGCATATACTCAAGTGCATGACATATATGAATCAACATCCCACCAAACATGATAGAATACCCTCCCCCAAGCTTGAATGAAACCAAGCTCTCAAATCATAAATGATGAAACCAAGGAGGGGAAAACAAGGAAAAATTAATCCAACATTACCAACACATGATTTTCAAGTCACAATAAGTAAGAGAGAAGGGAAAAGAAGGATATTACCGGATATGGGATAAATGCAAAATCACACAAAAAACCCGAAATAACCTCATGTGAGCCACAATCTCTACAAACAAGGCTTGAATTCCACATGATAGGTAAGTTGAGGCACATTTCCTTGATTCTTGATCATCACCAATGCGCAAGAGTATATCAAGTTGTGTACCTAGCAAGGAACACAAACACGTCCATGAGAGAAAATCTAATCTAAAAAGAAAAGAAAATGAAAACAATAAAACACGGGTTACTTCCCGCAAAGGCTTGCTTAACGTCCAAGCATGACCAATCTAGTAAATAACCCGACAAAGAACGCAAAAGCTTGTCATATGCACCGGCAAACATATCAAGAAGTAGAGCATACGCGATGCTCATATGACAAGCAAACATAAAGTACAAGGAGACTTTATGCTTGAGAGAAGGGGGAAAAGAAAAAGTAAAAGAATCAAAAGAAAAATCAATAAAATAAGAAGAAAAAGAAAGATAGGGAGGCAAACTATCCTCACAAAAATCTTTTTGGTTGGCATTACAACTCTTTTCCTCATCAACAATAAAAGAGTTGGGGGCTTCGGAAGCATGGATAGGAAGAGGATTCCTAAGCGGTTCTTTGAGAAAAGAAGGGAGGAACATAGGATAGTAGGGGATATGGTTAAACCTTTGGGAGAAAGGTGTATGAGAAAGGGGAAAAGGGGTAGCTATTCCCTCACCACAAGGTCTCACATCACTAATGAGGGCATGGAAATCAATCATGGAATCCTCAAATGAAGAAGTCTCACGATCTACATCTCCCTCAAGCTCAAAAACTCCAAACGGTTCAACCTCAACCTCCTCTTCATCATCTTGAACAACATCTCCCATACATTTCTCAAGTCCTACCATCTCAAATCCAAGAGTGAATGGGGGCAAATTCCTCTCAAACTCATCTCTTTCTAATGAAGCATTATCAATGAACTCACTCAAAAGGTTATGGGCTTTCGTTTGAAATGCAAGAAATATTTGGGCCATAATCTTAAATGAGTCCAAATCATCATGGATAGACGAGTCAAAAGCTTGCTCATTGGAATCATCTAGGGAACTATGGGACACACCTTTAAAATTCATGCAAAAATCAGATGCAATATGAGAAAGAACATGCACTTCATCATCATTAGAATGTACCTCATTACATTGAGCTATAGAGGGAGGGGAGTTGAAATCATGCATTACATGGTCACTATGGGGAGCATCAAGCACATCATGGGAATTTATATTAGACAAATCATGACAATTAGCATCAACATTAAAAGCATGAGAATCCCGAACATAAGTCTCATGATTGGCCCTCTCCCAATCATAATTATCCCTAGCTAGCCATGAATAGAAATCCCAAGCTTCATCCGAAGACATAGTTTTAAGATCACCATTTAACATATTATCAACCACTCCTCTAAAATGCTCATTTAATCCCAAATTAATGATTTCACAATAATCACCCTTGGTAAAACCCTTAACACCATCCAAGAAATCCTCAAGTCTATTAAAATACACCCAAAACGGTTCATTATCAAATTGAGGAATAGAAATACAAACCATTTTTTCAAATAAAGCAACACAAATAAAAACCAACAAAAAGAGAGATAAATATACACAATGGACTAGTCTCAATAAGATAACACAACGGTAATGGAAGCCGTTCCCCGGCAACGGCGCCAATTTTGACAAGGGAATAATCGCGTCGTCAAACGACTACACCTAGATCAAATACAATTTATACAACCTAAACAAACCTAATACGAGTATAAGGCAAGCATAGGGGTCGAACCACAGAGAACGGATAAACACCACCAAATGTTATCGACAATTAAGCTAGTCCGGAATAGGAGAAAAATAACTAAAGTCTAAATGTGCTAAAACAAGAAATAAAACATTAAGGGAAATGGTCTAGGAGTAGCATTCACTTGAACATAAACAAAGGCATAGGAGTTGAATTAATTATGAACTAAACATGCTCGAATATCGAAGTAAGGTCCAATCTAACCGCCTTCCGGGGCTAATCAGCTTCTCCTAACATAGCCTCTATGTTTCCACATTATAACCATATACTAGGAGGTACTATCAAATAACAATCGATATAAATGAACTTAGCTAAGTCAACTTCCGTTTCATGTTAGCAAAGATTCACTCCCAATCAACTAACAACATGCATTTTGCAAGTAGATTGAAGAACATCAAGCATATAAAGACTTTAATCACAATAAATCAATTCCAAACCCTTGAACATTCTCAAGATCCAACTACACCACAACCATCCCCTTAATGGGGAAATTACTCACTAATCATGATAACAACAAGATTAATCAACAAATAATCAAGAATCAACATGATTAACAAGCAATACCAACAACAAAAACAATAATCAAAATAAAACAATAAAAATAGAGGAGAGAGAGTTAGAGATTCTCATTGATTGAAGATGAAAGTCTACAAACAAGATGATCAATCTTCTTCTTCAAAATCCAAGCTCAACAATGGTGAAACCCTCACTTTCTCTCTCTAAACTACTCTAATCCTAAGCTAAACCTAGAGAGAGAACCTCTCCTAAAACTAGGGAAAAAGATCTAAAAGAATGAAGTTTTTTTTTTACAAAACAAGCCCCGCAATATATAAAGAATCGCGCAAAAACGCTGAACAGGACCCGCTGTGCGCCCGCGCAAGGATCTGTGCGCCCTCGCAGCGGTCTGTGCGCCCTCGCAGTGGCCTGCGCTCCCTCGCAGCAGCCTGCGCGCCCGCGCAAAGTAGCTGCGCGCCCGCGCATTTGTGGGTTGCGCGGCTAGTGCTTAGGTGTGCGCGCCCGCACGGTGTGGGTGTGCGCCCGCGCACATGTCGCGCACAGGCCGCGCAAAACTTTCTGCCTCGATTCTGCAATTTCGCCAATTTTGCGCGGGTTCTCACAGGGCTGCGCGCCCGCACATTATTCGCGCCCTTGCACCTTGCTTTCTTCGATTCTTCTCTCATGATTCCTTGGCTTCTTCTTTGCAATCCAAGACTTCAAATACCTAAGCACAAACACCAAGGGAAGCAATAAGGTATAGGGAACGGTGCAAACACGCAATGAAGGCAAGCATACAACAATATACGCGATTTCATTAAAATCACATCGAGACATGTATGCACGCATTATTTGAACAAAACACCCTAAGACAAGCTAAAACAAGGCATAAACACTATCCTAGGAGTGACATAAATGTCACTCATCAAATACCGCCAGGATTGATTGACTTTGGAATGTTTGATACTTTAAAGAGTATGGTATGTTCCTGAGTTAATCAATCATATTAGTGATTGCCCCAAACCAAGTACACAGTTGTCAACAGTAGCCGTTTTACCCAATCCGGGTATTTGCATGTAAGTTTTTGCTAGCCAAACCGGTGATTACCGCTTGTCTATCAATGGAAGAAGGGACATATCGTCCACTTATCTGATGGATCTCAGACAACTTAAAGGCCTTATGAGATACACTTTGTTCCAAGTGTGGATCAAACGGTTCCGCTGAGTGATCTGGGCCCCGTCGATAACCTACACAAGGCAACACACGTAAAATGCCCTCAGGAGTGGCTCGAGGAACCCCCCTCTAATGCTTAAGTTAGAGAGTGTTTAGAGAGAGAAAGTGTACTTAGAGAGATGTAAAGAGTGTAATAACTTATGTGTCTAACCTCTTTTCTGTTGTACTTTGCCCTATATTTATAGGTGTACGATCTCCTTTGTGGAGAGTTCACCCCTGGTCAGCTTCGCAGGCTGACTTCATCAGGCTGGTGAGCCCTTCGTAGTTGCTCTCTCGGCCATGAGTGTGCGCACCCTAGGAGCTGGGCGATAGTTAAGCGGGAGCTATCTTATAAAACTAGCCCCTCAAGAGGTGGTATGAGGTCACTCATGCCGACTCTTATTTGCATGGTGGAATGTTCCCAACTGAGCCCAACTGGAAGGAATAGCTCAGCAGGAGCTATCCCCTACAACTAGCCCCTCAAGAGATGGCGTGAGGTCGTTCATGCCAACTGTTCTTAGCGTGTGGCCTTACCGGTCGTGGATCAACGGGTCGTCTGGCAGAATTACCTTGCACACTCCAAGCCCCTTAAGCCTCCAGGTTGTTGACGCGAACAGGAAGTTTGGGAGGTCAGGTCGTAATTCAGGTGATGGTGCCATTGTATTGTCAAATCTGCACGATTGCTCCGTTCCTGCCTGATAGGCACATGTCTTGTCGTGGTTTATTGAGACCGCGGGGAGAGATTTTGATCGCCCCCGCTAAAGTCTGAGAAATGACGATCTTGCGGAGAGGAATTTCGATCACTCCCGCTGAAGTCTGAGAAATGACGATCTTGCGGAGAGAAATTTCGATCACTCCCGCTAAAGTTTGAGAAATGACGATCTTGCGAAGAGGAATTTCGATCACTCCCGCTGAAATTTGAGAAATGACGATCTTGCCTAGAGGAATTTCGATCACTCCCGCTGAAGTGTGAGAAATGACGATCTTGCGAAGAGGAATTTCGATCACTCCTACTGAAGTCTGAGAAATGACGATTTTGCGGAGAGGAATTTCAATCACTCTCGCTGAAGTCTGAGAAATGACGATCTTGCGTAAAGGAATTTCGATCACTCCCGCTGAAGAGAGATTTTTTTTTGCGGGAATAAAATTTGCATGAATGGGACACGTGTCGATCATCCAATCCTGCAGTTTGAATTTTACAAAATCACATGGCGGTTTGGTTTTACTCCATGCCCAACCGCCCATTAATTCCGTATTTAATTTCACTATCCCCCACATCTTTTTACATTCTTTATTTTTTCATCTTCCTCTCTTTCTACTTTCATTTCAAAGAATTCGCTCTTCGTATCCTTCCTCAGACATCTGTGTTCTTCCATTGTTGTGGTAAGTTTCTACTTTCTTCGTCTTTGTTTTTGCCTCAATTTTCTGCCATACTCGTTTTTCTCTTTTTTGCGCTTACTTCCCTACTGATTTGCTTTTTCTTCTTTCTTTCTTGACTGTAGTTTCGAAATTTGTTCTGTTCAAGTTCATATGTTCGCCATTGATGTTGTACTCTGTTGCTTCTACAACTTTTTCTCTTAAAGGTACTTACTTTGTACCTTTTTGTTGCATGTATTTTCCCAATTTCGCTTCTTTTTGCGTTTTCTTCCCAGGATTGTATCTTTTGATTCACCCTAATTGTCATTGCCAAATTTTTCCCTCTTTTTTGTTGTTGTAATTGCGTTCTTGGTTCTTTCCCCTTTATTCCTTCATTGTTCTTGTCTCCCTGAACTGATCTTTTATTTTCGGTGCCCCATTGATTTTTTCTTCTCTTTGTGGGATTTTTGTCTTTGTAGATTTCATAATGTCCGACGTTTCTGATAGTCAGAACATAAGTGAGCCTCAAGTGGCCACTAAATCGGATTCTCCTTCCCGATCATCTCCTTCAAGTGAGCGCCCTGCGCACACTCCTCCTGTTTCTCGTTCTTCTTCCCCCACTCCTGTACAAATGGTTATGCCTTTTGACTGTCTCCCCGCTGTGAGCGGGACGGGTACTGCTGCGACACCTACTACTGCATCTAGGTTAGGCAGTAGTCATCCCGCTGAGGGTAGTGCTTTTCGCCCTTTTAAGCGCAAGCCTCGCCCTGATTTCTTTGATCCTTACTGCGAGCGGGTGCTTGTTAAGATTGGGATTCCTTTGTCCCACCTCACCCGTTTAAGGTTGCGTGAAATGCGCCATAAGATGTTAGCTGATGTCGTTAAGGCTAATCCCCCTGACGTGTCTCTTGTTAGCCCCATACCCCATGTTCAGCCTTTAAATAGTTTTGCTTAGCTTGATGACATGACTGATATGAATCGGTTTTATCATTATGTAGTGCGGGGTGGTAGTGTTGAGTCTTCATCACCCTCTCCCTCTCCAGTTGTCCAATCGGGCAGGATGACTAAGTCATCAGGTGATCGCTCTCTTTTCGATTGCCAACCTACTTATGTTGTGGAGCCTGTAGAGGAAGGAAAGATTGAGTTCTTTCTTGATGACAAGCTCTATGAGACCAAGATCTGCGTGCTGGATTCCAACTGGCGCAAGGACGCAAAAAAGTTGAACCTTGCTTCTGTTGGGCAGAAGTTTTACGGGTTTGGTGAGAACTATGAGTTGGACTTTCCCGCTGATGGTGCAAAACTATCTGCTCCCCCTGATGTGGGCATATTGATGTGTTTGCGTTTTAGCTGGATTTGGGTTTGAGGTTTCCCCTTGACACTACCCTGGAGAAGGTGTTCCGTACCTTCAATATTTGCATATCCTTGCTACATCCGGCTTCTCTTCATACTTTAATTTTCCTGCGATGGTTCCTGCGGTTTCGGAGGTACCCTGAGTCTCTTCACCTGTTCAAGTCCTTAATGAGCCTGAAGAGGTTTGCTTTTGGGACTGAGTCTGGGTGGTACTATGTTGCTCCCAAGGAGGGCAGGAATCTGTCTTACCCAAAGCTTGGTCGCTTCAGGGACTGGACTGGCAAGTTATTTTGGGTGAAGGTGCCCTACACTTTTGCTGCACCGTGCAACTTCAGGGAGATTCGTTCTAACATGGCTGGAGTTACTGTGTTGTAGCCAAACCTAACTACTTGGTTATGGACGTTTCTTTGGTTCAAGATGTAGCATCATGCATTGGTGCTATGCATTCTATCCATGGGCAGCAAGATATTCAATCCCTTGAATTTCTTGTTGTTCTTATTAACTAGTTTATTCTAGTTCATTTTATGCTTTTAATAAATTGTAAACTTTAGTCATTTTAAGTTTGAAAATTAGTTATATTTTTCTTAGTTATTTTTAGCTGATTTTAGTTCGAAAAATATTGTCACATTCACACAAAAGTACAAATGCAAAGATACATCAAAATGGCAGCCATTTAAGCTTGGAATCCGAAATTCTTTTACAAGGAATTTCAAAGCTTTGACTTGGGAGTTACAATTAGTTTTCAAAGAGGAATCTAAAGCCTTAAATTCAACCTTCAAGTGGTCGTTTATTTCAGTCAAGCATTGGAGCATCTAAAGGGCGTCTAGGTGCATCTTTGTCCACATTCATTCAAGCTTATTTCAAGGCTTGAATCAAGGAAGAGTTATACCTCTTTGCTGTTCGAATTTGGGCGTGGATACTGGAGGAAATACATCTCCTAATTACTGCTTTGTTGGGCGTGAATCAAGGGAGAGTTATGCTCTCATTTCTGATTTTATATATTTTAAGCCATAATTTGGAGGTTGCAAACCACCATTTTCTCTTTGATGTATCTAGTTAAATAAGGCTTATTTTATTAATGTATCTAGACAACAAAAAGCTGATTTGTACTTAGCTTAGGCGTGTAACAAGTGAGCTGAACAACCACTTAAGTTAGCTTGTACTTAAGGATGCTTGTTTACTATAAATAGCAAGCAAATGTGAATGAAAAAATCAGATTACTCAAACAAAAAAAACTTGTCTTACATTCGTTTCTTAGATTAGAAACAAAACCTGAAATTCTTGGATTTGGAATTTCGTTTCCTTTGCTTAGTTAGCCAGTTTAGGCTACTAGTTGGCTTGTGATCTTAGGAATCCAAACAGTTTCTTAGTGGTGTGACTTTATCTAAGAAGCTTTTGGTTCTTTAGCCATAACTATCCCTTGGTTTATCCCTTGTGTATTTCGAGTGTTACTCCAAATATACAACATTTGGCGCTAGACGGAGGGGGATCTAGCAAAACAAATACCCAAACACATACCCCAAACACATACCCCAAACACAAACCATGTCCGACATCCCACCCCCTAGTTGGCAAGAATATGTCAATAAGGTAGCACAAGAGAAAGAAGATATGGAGCAATGAATGCAATATTTTCAAGATCAGTTAAAAGATCTTTCTACTAAGTTGCGCCATCAAAAAGAGGGTTCACCCAATCATAGTGATGAAGAATTGAGTGAATCTAATTTCAATCACAATGATAGACCTTTTCATGAAAGAGAAAGGTCACGGCCTAATAATGACATTAAAGCTGACATCCCGGAGTATGATGGCAAACTCGATGCTGATGAGTTTGTAGAATGGCTTAGGACGGTGCAGAGAGTGTTTCATTACAAGAAAACACCGGAAGAAAAAAAAGGTGAAGATTGTAGCCTTGAAGTTAAGAAAATATGCCTCAACTTGGTGGGCTAGTGTGTGTGCCAAAAGGGAAAGGCAAGACAAAGAGAAAGTGAGATCGTGGACCAAGATGAAAAAGATGCTGAAACATAAGTTTCTTCCCACATACTATGTGCAAGAAAACTTTTCCAAGTTCCACAACCTCAAACAAGGTACAAAATCAGTAGAAGAATATGCTAGGGAAATTGAAGGATTTGTCATGAAATGTGGAGTAGAGGAAGATGAACCTCAAACATTGGTGCGCTTTTTGGGAGGACTTCACCCAAAAATAGCCAATGTGGCCGAGCTACACCCTTACACCACCCTTGAAGAGCTCATTATCTTAGCACATAAGATTGAGCAACAACAAAAAGCAAGAGGCAAAAGTGAATCATTACGTTTTGCATCTCAAACCTCATTTCCCCAAAAAAGGCAAACATCCAATTTCCCACCTTTCAAACCCACATCCAATCAGCCTACTTCTAAACCACCTTCACAAAACACCCAAAATTCCTACCCAAAACCAGCCCCAAGAAGATGTTTTAGGTGTCAAGGCCTTGGACATTTGGCTAGTGATTGTCCAAATAAAAAGATTGTCACTTTGATTGAGCATGAAGAGGAGGACGAATTAGAAATTGAATGGACAGCAACCTAGAGGAGAATGATGAGTATGCGTGTCTTGGACCGGATGAAGGAGAATGCTTGGTGGTTCGACGTACACTAAGCAATATGATTGGCAAAGAAGGGAGCTTGCAACGTGAGGCAATCTTTCACACTCGTTGCACCATTGGTGGTAAGGTATGTACCTTGATTATTGATGGAGGTAGTTGTACCAATGTAGCTTCACAAGTAATGATAGACAAGCTGAAAATAAAAACCGTCCCTCACCCTAAACCTTATGTGGTTCATTGGCTAAATCATGGTAAAGGGATTCAAGTAACACAACAAGTCTTGTTATCATTTAGCATTGGTAAAACTTATGAGGAAGAATTATGGTGTGATGTTATACCTATGGATGCATGTCATATTTTACTTAGTAGACCTTGGCTATTTGATAGGCGTGTGATGCATGATGGGTATAAAAACACATATTCCTTCACTAAGGATGGACAGAAAATACTCCTTACCCCTCTAAACCTCAAAAACGGCCATCCCACATCCACACCCCCTACTTCCCTTACCACTTTCATAAAATCAGTATTGCATGAGTATAAAGGTCACAAACAATTCATTTTGAGCCAACTTGATGCCCCTTCCCAACCGTCACAAAAAGAACAACACCCACTCCTCACCCCTCTTCTCAAAACTTTTTCCCATGTTTTCCCCAAAGACATTCCCCATGGCCTACCCCCAAAACGTGACATACAACACAAAATTGATCTTGTTCCCGGATCAATGCTCCCAAACAAACCAGCCTATAGAACCACTCCAAAAGAAACCGAAGAGATTAGAAGGCAAGTGGAAGAATTACTGTCCAAGGGTCTTATTCGTAAGTCTCTTAGTCCATGTGCTTGTCCTACTTTGATTGTGCCTAAGAAAAATGGAGAGTGGAGAATGTGTGTTGATAGTATATCAATCAACAAGATCACTATCAAGTACCGGTTTCCTATTCCAAGATTGAATGATATAATGGTTGTTGTTTAGGGTATTTTTACCCTGCCACGTGGCCCAAACAGAGGGTGACACGTGTCAGCCTCGGATTGGTCCAAAATGGACCAATCCCTACTTGACACGTGTCAATCCAGAAATAAAGGGGAAAAGGCGGCCTTCAGGCCCAAATCCCGAGAACGCCGGAAAACGGCGCAGCCCACCAATGATTAGGGTTTAGTGACCTAATCAGGGGCAATTCCCAAAGACCCTATAAATAGGGAGGTGTCTCTCATTTTGAGGGCACGTTTTACCATTTAATATACCTGCATTCTCTTACATCAGAGAGACACCTGAGCTTGGAATCCGAGCAGATACCCACCTAAATTTCCGTACTCTTTATTCCTTTTCAAGTTACTAACTTGACCGTCGGAGGCGGAGCTCCAACCACCTGGAGTCTCCGTTATTTTGCAGGTGAAGCTCAAGCCGGATAAGTCTTCGTGACGTAACTTTCCAGAGGGACAAAAACACCCAAAATATTTGGCGCCGTCTGTGAGGAGAGTACCTCGAAGATGGTTCAAGAGTCTGTACCCCCTAACCGTCTGGGCGAAGACCCAGAAGTCTTTACAGACCATTAGGAGGATGAGGATCCTCAGGTCGAAACCTCCACAGCCGAAGACGACTCTCTCAGAGTCAAGCGCATCCGGCCCAAAGGGACTCTGGAGCAGGGCGCCTCCCAGGCGGGTCCGAGCAGACCCACTGGGCAGCCGGAAGGGGCAACCCAAACGGCAGCTGGATCAGCCCCTGTCACCCGAGACGAACTCATGAGGTTCATGACGAGTTTCAAGGGTGAAATTACAGAGCTGATCACCAAAAGCCGGGCTGGACCAAGTAAAGGTCAGTCGGCGAAGAAGACTCCTCCAGAGAATGGGAAGTCAGTCAGAAACCGGCAGCCCACTCCTCATCCAAAGGAGAAGGCAGCCGGGACCATTGATTGGTCGAAAATTCTCCTTCCTGGGAGGAACACAAATAACACTCGCCGGACCAAACAGCCGGTGAGAAGTAAAAAATCAACTCTTGATGCCCGGGAGATTATTAATCGGAAGAAAAACCAATCGCTGTCTGAGTCGGCTTCAACGTCGAACTTTCCAGACAGCTTTAACAACATCTCTGCAGGGAGTGCACCCTCCTTGCATGAGAGCCAGACAGGCGGTAATACCGTCCACTCTGGCCCTCATATGATCGGAGCTGTACCGTATGTGCCTACTCAGGCTTACGGATAGTATTCTCCTCACTTCATGCTACCGGCCTTCTTTGGGGGTCAGGCGGCATACCCAAATGTCCAGCCACTAGACTGGCAACTTCGTCTGCTGCGCCTGGGTGAACAACCTTCTGCGTTCACTCGGGAGATAACCGAGGCGGCTCAGCCGGCCAAGGTTAAGAACGTGTTGGTTGGTACCTATGATGGTACCACCAATCCGGAAGATCACCTCATGGCTTACACCAATCTCATGTACTTGCAGGGGTTGGATGATGCAACTTGGTGTCGGTGTTTCCCGGCTACATTGAAGGGCATTGCCCAACAATGGTTTGGCAATTTGCCAGCCGGGTCCATCGATAGCTTCAGGAAGCTCGCCTTCCTGTTTGCTTCTAACTTCTCAATGAACATCCCTGCTAAGAAAACGAGCCTTGATTTGAGCACTGTCAAGCAGGCAGAGAGAGAAGGGCTGCACTCATATGTCAGGCGGTTCAATCTGATAAGAATTCAAATTCAAGTACTGTCTGACGAGGTAGCTTTTACAGACTTTTTCAAGGGTCTGAGAGACGGGTCGACTTTTAAGTTCGACCTCGTCAGAAAAGGGGATTTCACCTTACAGGCGGCCCTGAGGGAGGCGGAAAGCTACATTCAAGCTACCGACCTCTGCTCGCCTGGTAGCCAGTCGGACTCCAAGAAGTCCGACAAACAGAAAGACAGCCAGTCAACTCAGCCGGCCAAAAACAAAGAAGAGAGCAAGGAAAGAAAAGAAGTCTGGGCGGTTACTAACTCTGACCAGCTGTCCCAGAAGAAAAAGAAAGAATTTAAACCGTACGTCCCCAAGTACGAGTTTAATAAAGATTACAACTCCATCCTAATGGAGGTAAGGGACCGGCTGTCCATTGAGAAGCCGAATCCTATGAAGAGTTCTGTCCAGTCACGAAACAAGAATAATTTCTGTCAGTTCCATGAGGAGGTCGGCCATGACACCAACGACTGCTTCAGTCTTCAGCGTGCGTTGGACCGTCTGGCTGACAAAGGGTTGTTGAAGTCCTACATTTCTAAGTCCCCATCCGGGGCAAAAAAGAAAAACAAGGGTCAGTCCTCCAAGACTACCCCCAACCTGCTAGTAGCACGGATACCGACAAGGAGTCGGTCTACACTATAGCAGGAGGGTTCCCATGTGGTGGCCCTACCATCCGGGGCACCAAGAGCCATCTTCGAAAGATGGACAAAGATGATGATGAGCAGGCGTCTGCCAGCTCCTCCTTTCAAGACGTCTTGATCACTGAGAAGGATAGGGGCAGCGTCCGCTGCCCTCATGATTTCCCGGTGGTCATTGAATGTAAGGTTGCCAACCAGCTGGTTGGACGGATCCTTATAGACACGGCAGCTCATCAGACATCATCAGCCTCCGGTGCCTGCAAAAGCTGAAATACAATGTCAGCAGCATGCACCCGGTCACCCACCCCTTGGTTGGTTTTGGGGGTGGGATGGTCTACCCAGCCGGTAGAATTGACTTACCCATCCGGCTGGGGGAGAAAGGCCAAGGACTACATATTGTCGTCAGATTCTTGGTCGTTGAGGAGTTGACCGCCTACAACATCATTCTTGGCAGGCCCACCCTCAACGTAGCCAAGGTAGTAATCATCCCGTCCCTCATGCTCATCAAGTATGAGAGGGATGACGGCTTTGTTGGTTCCTTGAATGGGGATCAGAAGACAGCCCGAGAGTGCTATCTCTCAGCCGTCCGAGATACTGTGGCCCCAGGCGGCCAGGAACCAATAGACCCTGACAATGTCAAGGATGCCAACCCAGCTTCTGCCTCACCAGCAGTCGGAAAGAAAAGAAAGGCCCCTCTGCTGGTGGAGGTGAAGAAAGAGAAAAAATAGCAATCACTGAACGGTGAACGGTCAGATGAGCTCCGTCTCCAACCGTCTGGCGAAAGCATTGATCTCGTTCTGGATGACAGCCGTCCAGAACGTACTGTTAAGGTTGGGACGGTTGCTCATGCTACCTTGGGTGCAAGCTTGCACCTTCTGCTGAAGGAATTCAAAGACATTTTTTCCTTTGAAGTGGAGGAGATTCCAGGCGTCAGCCCGGATCTTGCTGTCCACAAACTCGCCGTGGACCCCAAAAAGAAGCCCTCCGGAAAAAGAAAAGAAACCACGGCGAGGAAAGAAGTATGGCGGCAGCTGCCGAAGTCAAAAAGCTGCTAGACGCCAGGTTCATTCGGCCTTGTAATTTTCCCGACTGGGTGGCCAATGTGGTCCTTGTTAAGAAACCGAATGGGACCTGGCGAATGTGTGTTGATTACACAGACCTCAACAAGGCGTGTCCAAAGGACAGTTACCCGCTTCAAAAGATCGACAGTCTGGTCGATTCTACAGCCGGTCACGCCTTGATGAGCTTTATGGATGCCTACTCCGTCTTCCATCAGATACCCCTGTGGAAGAAAGATCAAGAGAAGACGGCCTTCGTCACTGATCAGGGGTTATTCTGTTATACTGTGATGCCGTTTGGCTTGAAAAATGCGCCTCCGGCTTTCCAACGGATGATTAATACGATCTTCATTAATCAGATTGGGAGGAATGTGGAGGCGTACATTGATGAAATGATAGTCAAATCCAAGCTACAGACGGATCATTTTGCTGATCTCCAAGAAACATTCACCACCCTCAGGCGGCATAAGGTAATGTTAAATCCTAATAAATGCGTCTTTTGTGTTGAGTCTGGGAAGTTTCTCGGACTCCTGATTGATTAAAGGGGGGATAGAGGCTAACCCTGAAAAGATACAAGCGGTGATTGACATGAAGTCATCCTGCTCTGTCAAGGAAGTTCAGAGACTCACCGGTTGTCTAGCCGCCTTGGGGAGGTTCCTCAGCAAGTCAGGTGACAAATGCCTCTACTTCTTCCAAGCAATCAGGAAGAAGACCAGATTTGAATGGGGGGATGATGCTGAGGCGGCGTTTCAGAGGTTGAAAGACCATTTACATTCTCTACCTAGGCTGGTCAGTCCTTTGCCTAGGGAGACGTTGTACATGTATTTAGCCGTCTCAGACCATTCCCTCAGTGTCGTTCTCCTTGCTGAGCGAGACGGCGTGCAGCTCCCGGTTTACTTCATTAGCCATGTTCTTAAAAATGCTGAACTCCGGTACCCCATGGTTGAAAAATTTGGCCTCGCTTTGTATATGGCATTCAAAAAATTGAAGCCTTACTTTTTGGCACATCCGGTGGTGATCTACACGGACCAGCCACTCAAGCAGCCAATGTCTACCTTGGACTCATCTGGGAGAATGTTGAAATGGGCTATTGAAATACAGAGCCTTGAAATCACTTACGAACCAAGAAAGGCAGTGAAAGGTCAGGCGTTCGCCGACTTCATTGTTGAAATGACTCGTCCGGTGGCTCCGGATAATCTTGATTAGGTTTGGAAAGTGTACGTAGACGGGAGCTCTACAAAGAACGGCTGTGGTGCAGGCGTAATCTATGAGTCTCCTGAAGGAGACAGATTTGAATATGCACTACGCTTCAAGTTTCAGGCCAGGGGCCATGAAAATTGACACCTACTCTGATTCTCAACTGGTCGTTAGCCAGTATGAGGGAAGTTATGAGGCTACCCATCCGGCTATGATCAAATATCTTCAGGCAGTCAAAGAAGAGGCCGGGGCACTTGAGGAATTCCGACCGAATCAGGTGCCTAGGTCTGAAAACAATCAGGTGGATGCATTGTCAAAACTGGCATCTTCCGCCTGCCATGATACGCCTTGGTCTGTCTTTTGGGAAGTTCTGGAAAAGAGAAGCATCTATGAAGATCCCATTGGAGTTCTAGACCGAAGCTCTACCAGGATGGATGGCATCCGGGCTTATCTTTCAGACGGCACCCTTCCTGATTCGCCACAGGAAGCAGCCGTCCTGAAGACTTGAAGGCGGGGTTTCTTAAACCTCTGTTAAAGTGTGTCACCCCAGAAAAAGGGGATGGAAGTTCTTGAAGACTTGCACTCGGGATTCTGCGCCTCTCACATAGGTGGCAGGTCCCTAGCCGTCAGAGCCAGACGACATTACTTTTGGCCCACTCTTGAGGCAGACACCAAGGAATTGGTGAAGAAATGTGACAAGTGTCAAAAGTTTGGCAAACTTATTCATCGTCCGGCTACTGATCTGACGGCCATCCACAGCCCAATCCCGTTTGCAAAATGGGGCATGGACATCCTAGGTCCTTACACGCCTGCTCCAGGCAGAAAACACTATATCTTAGTGGCTGTGGATTATTTCACCAAGTGGGTTGAGGCGGAGGCGGTTAAAAACATCAAGACCTAAGATGTAATTTCCTTCATCTGGAAAAATGTTATCACCCGGTACGGGGTACCCATGTCTATGGTGTTTGATAATGGTCCCCAGTTTGAGACGCCTCAGCTAAAAACTTGGTTGGGAGATCAGGGGATCTCAAGCTATTTTGCATCCGTTGGCCGGCCCCAAGCAAACGGCCAAGTTGAAGCTTCAACAAACTCATCTCAAACGGCATTAAAAAGAAAATGGAAAGAGCCGGTGGCTTATTGGCAGAATAATTAATCCATGTCCTATGGGCCATCCGGACAACAGCGAAAGGGGCAACCAGTGAAACCCCATTTCTCATGGTTTACGGTGCTGAAGCCGTCTTGCCCATCGAACGTTCTAGCCGACTCTTAGAGTCATGCTGTATGATGAAGAGGCAAACTGGGAAGCAATGCGCCTGGCATTAGATTCACTCCCAGAACGCAGGGGCAATGCCGCCTTGCATCATGAGATTTACCGTCTGAGAATGACTAGAGCCTACAACAAAAAAGTACACAAGCGTCCTTTGAAAGTTGACGACTTAGTGTTACGAAAAATGGAGGCAACCGGTAGGGCCAATGAGTTAGGAAAGCTAACACCAAATTGGGAAGGCCCCTACCGGATCTATGAAGAAGTAAGGGACGTCACCTACCGCCTGGAAACCCCAGACGGCAGGCACCTACCTAGAACTTGGAATGTAGACAATCTGAAAAAGTACTACTTCTGAGAGAAAATTTTTGTAAACAAATGAACTAATCAACGAAATCAGACTTTCTTTGCAAATTGTGTGATTTTTTTATTCTCCATCTGGGTAATACTCAGATCCCTTGTTTATAAGGTTTGATACCGCCTGATTATCCGCCTGGGTAATACCCAGACTCACTCGTTTGTCTAAAAAACTAAGTTCGATACTTAGTGTAAATTCAATACTAATAAAAAACTAAGCACGAAAACGTTTAGTGGCTACACAACCGGTCTCAAACAAGACCAGAGGCTAAAATGGCCGGATGGCTGCTCATTTTATAAAATCGCCTGTCCCAACATGGACAAAGGCGTCCGGCGACACCCCTCCGGGTGCAATCGTCGCAGAGAACAGATTATTTGTCGGTTCTATGTATCAGTGCAGACGACAAAAATTGAACGACCAAATTGGTCAACTCATAGCCGTCTGACCAAAATAACCTACGACGAACGAATAAGTTCCTAGATACCGGATGCCCATAGGCATCAGTCGGTCACCGGCTGAAGTACTCTCTTAGGTTATTTATTCCAAAAATTGCACCTCTCACCCCAATTAGGACAAAAGAGTTCAATGGCTATGAATTCTCTACCAAGACGGGCATACGCCGTCTGTGTATTGACCGAAACGCCTGTTGGTGTACGGCTGTGCACTTGGTTTGGGGCAATCACTACTGTGATTGATTAATTTACAAACATATCATGCTCTTCGCAGCATCAGACGTTTTCAAGTCAATCAACCAGCTCCACTTGAAACCAATCACACAGCCGTCCAGGGGCAAGGACAACCAGACTATTGACTAGTAAGGCAAGAAACCGCCGCATGCTTTTGACAAGTTAGGCAAAAATAAAAATTTGCAAAAAACAAAAATTCAAATGCAAAATGATCAAACCGACTTAGTCGGTGCAATTCATAAAGTCAACCCAACCAAACGGTTGTAGTGGATTAAAATGTTAACCGGACCCCGTCTGGGAGAGAAAGAACTTGTTAATTAATACGGCTCCACAGCCGGTAAATACAAGGATACTCGGCACGCAGGCCGGAAAAAGCAACTTTTGGCATATAGCCGCTAAATAAAAAGAATTAAAAGAAAGCTAAGATTGGCATACTGTCGCTGAGGGGTCACTTATGGCCTGCAGACGGAGCCTCCTGGTCCTCCCCCATCTCCTCATCATCTGAGAGAATTTGGTGCGCTTCACCAGGACCAGGAAGCTCAGGCGCGATCGGCTCATTGTTGCTATGCGTTCAATCCATGTGCAGCAAGATATTCAATCCCTTGAATTTCTTGTTGTTCTTATTAAATAGTTTATTCTAGTTCATTTTATTCTTTGAATAAATTGTAAACTTTAGTCTTATTTTAAGTTTGCAAATTAGTTATTATTTCTTTAGCTCTTTTTAGCTGATTATAGTTCAAAAATGTAATGTCACATTCACACAAAGTACAATTGCAAGATACATCAAGAAGGCAGCCATTTAAGGTTTTGATAGAAGCATAGAATCCGAAATTCTATAAAAGGAATTTCAAGGCTTTAACTTGGGAGTTACAAGCATAGAATCCGCCTCTACCCCCTCCAAGAAAAAGACTGGCTCCTCCCAGACTCCTGGAGCCAAAGACGAGAAAACCTAAATGCGCCTTGGGGGAAGGATGCAGGAGGTAGACGGCGACTTTAGTCTTGACCTCATCAACCCCTTGTCCATTGGAAGGGGCATTACAGCGGTTGCGGGTCGCTCTCGCCATGCCGTCTCTGAAAGGTAAGGCTAACCCATTTGAGTCCCCGCTTGAGTTTGGGTGGCCTTTGCGAGTGAAATCCCACTCCCAATAGACTTCTTCCTCAGACGGTCAGCAACAGATAGGTGCCGCCTGTATTTTGCACTCATCAAATACTGATTGTGGTGCAGATGTCTCTCCCTGTTGGCCATACGTCCAAAAGCATGCCAAGGCCATGCTTGACGTCGTCCGAAAGAGGGATAAAGACAACATCCCTGGGATAGAGACGTTTAATCTGGAACGCATCCTATCCCTTCTGGCTGAGGTACGGTGTAAAGAAAGTAACAAAAGTAAACTTCAAGTATTGTTCCGCCTGCCGATCTTACCTGATTCGTTCTATGCAGGCTCTTTTGCGGGTAGACGGTCTCAAACGTCCATACTCCCGCAAGCGGGAAGAGGTAAAGAGAGCCAACAAAATCAGCCAGAGACGCTGAAAACGTTGCTCTATACTCTTGTACAATAAATGAACTTGAGACTAAAGCCACAGTAATGACGCAGGCGTCCAAGATTCAACAGCTCGAGAAGGACCTGGAGGTGTTCAAGCAGAGAGCCGGGGATGCTGAGACGACGCTCAAAAAGGCCAAAGAGGAACTTGACAAAGCCCAGACGGAGCTGGCTTCTCTCAAGGGGGTCTCCCAAGAGAACAGCGAGCTCAAGGCCAAGCTCAAGGAGGTGGAGGAGGCGGCGGCGCAGGCGCATCTGAACTTTAAAGCAACCTTGGAGGCTGAACAAGAGCGCCTGGTTACCGAGAGTGAGGCTGACAACGACACCCGGATGAGGATTGCCTAGGACGCCTTGTATCCAAACAAGGAGTATGGCGTCTGGGCACTGGCTCACAAATATGCAGAGGAAGTTGTATATTTGAGGGAGAACGGTGAGCCAGAGCCGGAGTCGTTTGAAGCCTGGGCGCATGCAGAGCTGCCCGAACCTGGTCACCCCGACCCAACTCAGGCGCACGAGATTCCTTCTGACGAAGAAGATGAAGCGGATGAGGGAGGCGATGACCAAGTGGACCCGTCTGCAGCTCAACAATGAATTTCTGCGGCAGTATGCCATTTTATTATTTTTTCTGTTTAAGCGGTTGTATGCCAGAATACTTCTTTTCCGGACTGCGTGCCGTGTATATGTTGTTTTTACGGGCTGAGGAGCCGGGTTAATTAACAGTTTGCTTCACTTCCCGGACGGGGTCCGGTTAACAATTTCCTACCACAGCCGAGTGGCTGGGTTGTTTTTTAATGAATGCACCGACTAAGTCGGTTTTGATCACTTTGCTTTTGAATTTTGCATTTTTACTTTTTGCAAGTATGCTTGAAATTTTTTGCTTTTGCCTAACTTATGAAAAGCATGCGACAACTGATAATCTGGCTGCTCTTGCCCCTGGGCGGCTGTGTGGTTGGTTTAACCTTTAAACCGATTGATTGACTTGGAAACGTGTGATGCTTCAAAGAGCATGATATGTTTTCAAGTAAATCAATCACAACAGTGATTGCCCCAAACCAAGTGCACAACCGCTCATATGACAGGCGCCCCTTAAGCGCTGAGAATCAGACAGAAGAAGGTCGTCTGGATATAAGACAAAAGGCGAAGGACCGTCTATCCTGTCATGAGACAGGGGCAAATTGCCGCCTGGGGTCTTGTAACCCAATTAGGCTCTTCCGCCTTGGGAAAACGTTTAATTTCGAAGGGTGATTCATTTTACCCAGGCCAGGTGGCTATGAGTTGGACCATGTCGCTTGTATGTACAAGTGCACTCTTTGGTATTGCTTGTGATGATTGCACCCGGAGGGGTATTGCTGGTCGCCTTATTACTCATTGGAGTAGACGAAATTCGAATAACCATCCGTCCATTGTCCTCATGTCCTTATTACGGTTGCATAACTGTTGCACAACCCTTGTTGCCCCGGTGGGGGGAGGTTGATGCAACTTTGGAATGACAAGTTAGGAACTTTGGTCGGTCACCGGCTGATGTCTGAGGACATCCGGTTTTTCGAAAAATTAATCGTTCTTTCCACTTTTCTGGTCAGAAGGCTATGAATTGACCAATTTAGTCGTTCAATCTTTGTCGTCTGCATAAGTACGTAGAGCAAACAGGTGGGCTGCTCTCTGCGACGATCGCACCCGGAGGGGTGTCGCCGAACGCCTTTTTCCATGCTGGGACAGGCGATTTTATAAAACAGACAGCCATCCGGCCATTGGCCTCTTGTCTTGGTAGAGACCAGTTGTATAGCCACTAAGCGGTTTTGTGCCTAGTTTAGTTATCCGGCTAGTGGCCTCATGAACGCTGAATTGTCTACTAAGTTTCAAACATAGAGAGTTCAACAATTGGGCCGTCTGTGAATTTTCTAAACGGCCTTAAAGCTTGAAAAAAGAAGGGAAACATAATTGAAAACAAAAGGCGATTTCTCATTAACAGACTTTTTGCTTACAAAATTTTACAACTCAGAAGTAGTACTTTTTCAAATTCTCTACATTCCAAGTCCTAGGCAGGCGCTTGCCGTCTGGGGTTTCCAGGCGGTAGGTACCGTTTCTAACTTCTTCATAGATCCGGTAGGGGCCTTCCCAATTTTGAGTCAGCTTTCCAAGCTCATTCGCCCTACCGGTTGCCTCCATTTTTTGTAACACGAAGTCGCCAACATTCAAAGGGCGCTTATGCACTTTCTTGTTGTAGGCTCTTGTCATTCTCAGACGGTATATCTCATGACGCAAGGCGGCATTGCCCCTGCGTTTTTGGAGAGAGTCCAAAGCTAGACGTATGGCCTCCCAATTTGTCTCCTCATCCTAAAGCATTACTCTAAGGGTAGGTTCGTAATGTTTGATGGGCAAGATGGCTTTAGCACCGTAAACCATGAGAAATGGGGTTTCTCCGGTTGCCCCTTTGGCTGTTGTCCGGATGGCCCATAGGACATGAATCAATTCTTCTGCTCATAAACCACCGGCTCTTTCAATTTTCTTTTTTATGCCGTCTAATATGAGTTTGTTGAAGGCTTCAACCTGGCCGTTTGCTTGGGGTCGGTCGACTGATGAAAAACAGTTGGAGATCCCTTGATCCCCCAACCAAGTCTTGAGCTGAGGCGTCTCAAATTGAGGGCCATTATCAAACACCATAGACATAGGTACCCCAAACCGGGTGATGATGTTCTTCCAAATGAAAGAGATGACATCCTTAGTCTTGATGTTCCTGTCCGCTTTCGCCTCCACCCACTTGGTGAAGTAATCCAAGGCCACTAGAATGTAACGTTTTCCTCCTGGTGCAGGCGTATAAGGACCTAAAATGTCCATGCCCCATTTTGCAAACGGGACTGGGTTGTGGATGGCCGTCAGATCAGTAGCTGGGCGGTGGATAATTTTGCCAAATTTCTTACATTTGTCACATTTCTTCACCAGCTCTTTGGCGTCTGTCTCAAGGGTAGGCCAAAAGTAGTGCCGCCTGGCTCTAACAGCTAGGGATCTGCCGCCTATGTGGGAGGCGCAATACCCCGCATGCAACTCTTTGAGAACTTCCTTCCCCTTTTCTGGGGTAACACACTTCAGAAGGGGCTTCAGAAACCCCGCCTAGAAGAGTTCTCCGTTTCTCATCTCGAAGTTTGCAGCTCTCTTTTTCATGGCGGCTGCCTCCTGTGGCGAATCAGGGAGCGTGTCATCTGTTAAATATGCTCGGATGCATCCATCCAGGTAGAGCTTCGGTCTAGAATTCCAATGGCTTCTTCAAAAACGCTTCTTTTTTCCAGAACTTCCCAGAAGAGTAACCGAGGCGTATCACAACAGGCGGAAGATTCCAATTTGGACAAGGCATCCGCCTGGTTGTTATCGGACCTGGGCACTTGGCTTAGAGTGAACCCTTCGAGTGTCTCAGCCTCTTCTTTGTCCACTTGAAGATATTTGATCATTGCCGGATGGGTAGCCTCATATGTACCTTCATACTGGCTAACAACCAATTGAGAATCAGAGTAGGCGTCAACTTTGGTTGCCCCTGCTGCCTTACACATGCGAATTCCAGCCAGCAGGGCTTCGTATTCCGCCTCATTGTTTGAGGCCTGAAATTTTAACCGTAGTGGATACTCATATTTGTCTCCTTCTGGAGATTCGTAGATTACGCCTGCACCACAGCCGTTCTTTGTTGAGCTCCCGTCTACAAACACTTTCCAAACTTGATCAAGATTATACGGAGCCACCGGACGGGTTATTTCAACAATGAAGTCAGCAAACGCCTGACCTTTCACTGCCTTTCTTGGTTCGAAAGTGATTTCAACACTTTGCATTTCTATAGCCCATTTTAACATTCTGCCGGATGATTCCAAGGTAGACATTGGCCGTTTGAGTGGCTGGTCGGTGTATATCACCACCGGATGTGCCAGAAAATAAGGCTTCAACTTCTTGAATGCCATATACAAAGCAAGGCCAAAATTTTAAACCATGGGGTACCGGAGTTCAGCATTTTTGAGGACAAGGCTAATGAAATAGACCGGGAGCTGAACGCCGTCTCTTTCAGCAAGGAGGACGGCACTGAGGGCATGATCTAAGACGACTAAGTACATATACAACGTCTCTCTGGGCAGAGGACTAATGAGCCTCGGCAAGGACTGCAAGTGCTCTTTCAGCTTTTGAAAGGCCGCCTCAGCATCAATCCCCCATTCAAATCTAGTCTTCTTCCTGATTGCTTAGAAGAAGTAAAGGCATTTGTCGCCTGACCGGCTAAGGAATCTCCCCAATGTCGCCAGACAACCAGTTAATCTCTGAACTTCCTTGATAGTACGGGGTGACTTCATGTCAATTACCGCCTGTTTCTTCTCGGGGTTAGCCTCTATCCCCCTTTGATCAATCAGAAATCCGAGAAACTTCCCAGACTCAACACCAAAGACGCATTTCTTAGGATTCAACATGACCTTGTGTCGCCTGAGGGTGGTGAATGTTTCTCGGAGATCAGCAAGATGATCCGTCTGTAGCTTAGATTTGATTATTATGTCATCGATGTACGCCTCCACATTCCTCCCGATTTGATTAATGAAGACCGTATTAATCATCCGTTGGAAAGTGGCAGGTGCATTTTTCAAGCCAAACGATATCACAGTATAACAGAATAACCCCTGATCAGTGATGAAGGTCGTCTTCTCTTGATCCTTTTTCCACAGGGATATCTGATGGAAGCCGGAATAGGCATCCATAAAGCTCATCAAGGCGTGGCCGGCTGTAGAATCAACTAGGTTGTCGATCTTTGGAAGCGGATAACTGTCCTTGGGACACGCCTTGTTGAGGTCTGTATAAACAACACACATACGCCAGGTCCCATTCGACTTCTTTACAAGCAAAACATTGGCCACGTACTCGGGAAAATTACATGGCCGAATGAACCCAGTGTCCAACAGCTTTTTCACTTCGGCAGCTGCCGCCTGAATTCTTTCCTCGCTGTGATTTCTTTTCTTTTGCCGGATGGGCTTCTTTTTAGGATCCACGGCGAGTTTGTGGACAGTAAGATCCGGGATGACGCCTGGCATCTCTACCACTTCAAAGGCAAAAATGTCCTTGAATTCTTTCAGCAAAAGGTGCAAATCTACACCCAACTTAGCATAAGCAACCGTCCCAACCTTTACAGTACGCTCTGGACGGCTGTCGTACAGAGGTATATCAATGTGTTCTCCAGCAGGTTGGGCACGGAGCTCATCTGACCTTTCACCGGTCAGTGATTGCTATTTTTTCTCTTTCTTCACCTCCACCAGCAGAGGGGCCTTTCTTTTCTTCCCGGCTGCTGGTGATGCTGGGGTTGGGGCGGCATCCTTGACATTTTCAAGGTCTATTTGTTCCGGGGGGTCACAGTATCTTTTATGGATGAGAAGTAGCACTCCCGGGCCGTCTTTTGATCCCCATTCAAGGAACAACATAGCCGTCATCCCTCTCATACTTGATGAACATGAGAGAAGGGATGATTACAGCCTTGGCTTCGTTGAGGGTTGGCCGGCCTAGGATGATGTTATAGGCGGTCAGTTCCTCAACAACCAAGAACTTGACGACCAGGTGTCGTCCTTTTCCATTTTCACCCAGCCGGATTGGTAAATCAACCCTTTCGACTGGGTAAACCATTCCACCCCCAAAACCAACCAGGGGGTGGGTAACCGGATGCATGTTGCTGACGTTGTATTTTAGCTTTTGCAGGCACCGAAGACTGATGATGTCCGATGAGCTGCTGGTGTCAATAAGGATTCGTCTAACCAGCTGGTTGGCCACCTTACATTAAATGACAACCGGGTCGTCATGCGGACGGCGGACGCTGCCCCTGTCCTTCTCGGTGATTAAAACGTCTAGGAAGGAGGAGCTAGCGGATGCCTGCTCACCATCATCATTGTCCATCTTTCGAAGATGGCTCTTGGTGCCCCAGATGGTAGGGCCACTACATGAGAACCCACCTGCTATGGTGTTGACCGGCTCCTTATCGGTGTCCGAACTACTAGTAGGCTGGGGAGTCTTGGACGACTCCCCCTTGTTCCTCTTATTAGTCCCATTGGACTTAGAAATGTAGGACTTAAGCATCCCTTTATCAGCCAGACGGTCCAACGCCTGCTGTAAGCTAAAGTAGTCGTTGGTGTCGTGGCCAACTTCCTCATGGTACTAACAAAATTTGTTCTTGTTCTGTGACTGGACAAAACTCTTCATTGGATTCGGCTTCTCAATGGTCATCTGGTCCTTTATCTCCATGAGGATGGAATTAGAGTCTTTGTTAAACTCGTACCTGGGGACGTACGGTTTAAACTCTTTTTTCTTCTTCTAGGACGGCTGGTCAGAATCACTAATAGCCCAGACTTCTTTTCTCTTTTTGCTCTCTTCCTTCTTTTTCGCTGGCTGAGCAGACCGGCTTTCTTTTTGTTTATCAGACTTGTTGGAGTCTAACTGGCTGCCAGGCGTGTAGAGGTCGGTAGCTTGAATATAGCATTCTGCCTCCCTTAGAGCCGCCTGCAGCGTAATTGCCCCTTTTCTGACGAGGTCAAACTTAAAGTTTGACCCGTCTCTCAGACCCTTGAAGAAGTCTGTGAATGCTACCTCGTCAGACAGCCCCTAGATCTGGATTCTGACAAGGTTGAACTGCCTGACATATGAGCGTAGCCCTTCTCTCTCACCCTGCTTAATGGTGCTCAAATCAAGGCTTGTTTTCTTAGCAGGGATGTTCATTGAGAAGTTCTTGGCAAACAAGAAGGCTAGCTTCTTGAAGCAATCAATAAAACCAACTGGCAAGTTGCCAAACCATTGTTGGGCAATACCCTTCATTGTAGCCGGGAAGCATCGACACCAAGTGGCATCGTCCCACCCCTGTAAACACACGAGGTTGGTGCATGCCATCAGGTGATCTTCTGGGCTGGAGGTACCATCGTAAGTACCTACCAACACAATCTTAACCTTGGCCGGCTGAGCCGCCTCGGTTATATTCCTGGTGAATGCAGAGGGTTGTTCACCAAGCTTGAGCTGTCGAAGCTGCCAATCTAAAGGTTGGACGCTGTTGAATGCCGCCTATCCCCCAAAGGGAAACGGCTGCATATATGGAAAACAATATTGCCCGTATTGCGCCTGAGGTGCAAACGGGACAGATCCTATCATCATTTGAGGATCAGTGTTGACGGACTTGCCGCCTGTCCCACTCTCATGTATGGAGAGTGAGTTTCGAACAGAAGTTTATTTGAAGCTGTATGGATAGTCCGAGGTGGAGGCTGACTCACACAGTTTCTGGTGTCTCCTTCGCTTAATGATCTGTCGAGCGTCAGAAATAGTCTTTTTAGTGGCCCCCGACTATTCTTGCTGGGTGTGCCTTTGAGGACCTTTAGGCATAAGGATCTTTGTCTAGTCAAGTCTTGCGGCTGCCTTCTCCTTCTTTTTGGGATGAGGAGTAGGCTGCCTGTCCTTGACTGGCTTCTTCCTTCCAGATGGAGGTGTCTTCTTGGCCGGCTGACCCTTATTGGTGCTGGCCTTGTTTTTGTTGATCATCTCCTTGATCTTACCCTTAAAGGAGTTCATGAAAGTCATGAGCTCATCCCAGGTGACCGGAGCTGATCCTCTGGCCTTTCGGGTTTCCCCTTGTGGCCTCCCAGTGGGTCGGGTCCGACCCGCTTGGTTTTCTTCACGTTCTAGCTGATCTCTGGAACGAGTGTATTTGGAGATGAATGAGCTGTCTTTGGCCACATACGTCTCAACGTCATAATCGTCATCATGGTCAGTGAAGACCTCCAGCTGACGTACCGGTGGAGGACCGCTTGAACTACCTGGTTGATTTACCGGTTAAGGAATGCTTGTATTACCCAGTCGAGTAATAGGTAGAGGGTTGTTTGGATCAGGAGGTGGTACAGACTCTTGAACCATCTTTGAGGTACTCTCCCCACAGACGGCGCCAAATATTTTGGGTGTTTTAGTCCCTTGGGAGAGTTACGCCACAAAGTCTGGTCCACGCGTGAGCTATACCTGCAAAACAACGGAGACCCCAGGTGGTTGGAGCTCCGCCTTCGACGATCAAGTTAGTAATTTGAATAGGAGTAAAAAGGTGCGAAAATTTAGGTGGGGATCTGCTCGGATTCCAAGCTCAGGATGTCTCTATCAAAGAGTAAACTGTGTAATAAATGGTAAAACGTGCCTCCATAAGGAGGAAATCTCCCTATTTATAGGGTCCTCGAGAATTGTGCCCCTGATTAGGTCATCAAGCCCTAATCATTGGTGAGCTACGCCGCATTATGGCTTTCTCGGGATTTGGGCCATGAAGGCCGCCTTTTTCCCATTTCTTTGTGAGGACATGTGTTAAACAGGGATTGGTCCTATTTGGACTAACCTAAGGTGACACGTGTCACACTCTGACTGGACCACGTGTCAGGCTAAAATTACCCCAAACACTTATACTCCTCCAGCTTTCTCTACAGAGCTGTTAAGATCAGTTTGTTTGCTGCTTCAGCCTGACCGTTGCTCTGCGGGTGGCATACTGAGGCACTTGCATACTTGGTGCCCATGTCCTCTAGTTAATCCTTGATTGTGTCACAATCAAATTGGCATCCGTGGTCAAAGACTATCCACTATGGCACCCTAAACCTTGTGATGATGTTCTTCCATATGAACGTCCTCACTTGGGTTTCCTTTATGTACTTGGTGGGCTCGGCCTCTGTCCACGTAGTGAAATAGTCCACCGCCACTATGAGGTACTTTCTGCCTGCTGACCCTGTGGTGAACAGTCCCAATATGTCCATTCCCCACTGAGCGAATGGGATCGGGCTGAGGATTGGAGTCAGATCATTTGTTGGCTGGTTTATGATTGGGGAGTACTTTTGACAGTTGTCGCACTTCCTCACATATGCCAGCGCGTCTTGAGCCAGAGTTGGCCAGTATGCGCCTCTTCTGAGATCTTCTACTCCCAATGCCTTTCCAGTAATGTGGTTGGCACATATTCCTGAGTGTGCTTCTTCCATGATGTTCTCCTGTTCCCACTCTAGGATACATCTTAGAAGTGGATTTGAGAAGCCTTTTTTTGTTGAGTTCTCCGTTCATCACCACATATCAGTTGGCATCTTTTTTTAACTTTCTTAGCCTGTACTTCATCGTCTGGCAGCGAACCATGAACTTTATATGCTAGTATATTTGTGAACCAAGCCCGCTGCTGTCCAATGCAGTTCACTTGCTCCTTTTCAGCTATGCTGGTTTTCTCAAAGACTTCCACCATCACTGTCCTTGTGAGGCTCTACAGGGTGGAGCTATCTAACTTTGATAGTGCGTCGGCCTGAGAATTTTCTGCTCTAGGGACCAAGTCTATCTAGAAGTGGACTAGCTGAGCGGCCAACTCCTTTACCTTGGTCACACACTTCAACATTGTGGGCTCCCTGATCTAATACGCCCCCCTCAACTGAGTGGCGACAAGTTAAGAGTCAGTGTGCAGATGGACTTTCTTGGCTTCTGATGCGATACTCATACACAAGCCTGCTAGAGCTTCTTCGTACTTTGCCTCGTTGTTTAATGCCTTGAATTTGAATTTTATGGCATACTCAAATACATTTCCTCTAGGGATGTCATTATGATCTCTTCTCCACTCTCTGTTTGGGCTGACGACCGATCTACCTCCACCTTCCAGATACCAATATCATCCTCCTTCTCCTCGTACGAGGCTTCCACAATGAAGTCTGCTAAGGCTTGCGCTTTGATAGATGCCCTAGGTTTGACCTCAAATTCATACTCAGAGAGCTCAATAGCCCATTTTAGGAGTCTGCCTCACGCGTCCATTTTCTATAACACTTTCTCCAACGGGTGATTTGTGAGGATTTGAATTATGTGCGCATCAAAATATGGCTTCAATTTCCTTGCTGTTGTTACCACTACGAAGGCCAACTTCTCAACCAATGGGTACCTTTGCTCTGCCTCGGTCAGCACGTGGCACACAAAGTATATTGGCATTTGCTGCTTTTGTCTTTCTACTAGGAGAACGGCTCAGATTGTCTGGATTGATGCAGAAGTGTACAGCTGCAATTTTTCCTTTAGCTTCGGGCTGATCATTGTTAGGAGCTTAGTTAGATGCTCCTTAATACCCTTGAAAGCCTCCTTTTCTGCGATCCCCTACTTAAATTCTCTGTTCCCCTTCAACAGCTGATAGAACGGCAAAGCTTTGTTGGCTAACTTGCTGATAAACCTGGTCACCGCGGCCATTCTGCCTGTCAGCCACGTGATGTCTGTTTTGGGGGTTTTTGGTCCCTCGGGAGAGTTACAACACGAAGTCTGATCTAGCTGAGCTATACCTGCAAAATAACGGAGACTCCGGGTGGTTGGAGCTCTGCCTCCGACGGTCAAGTTAGTAACTTGAAAAAGAATAAAGAGAACGGAAATTTAGGTAGGTATCTGCTCGGATTCCAAGCTCAAGTATTTCTCTGATGTGAGAGAATACAGGTGAAATAAATGATTGAATGTGTCCCCCAAAATGGGGAAATATCTCCCTATTTATAGGGTCTTTGGAAATTGTGCCCTTATCTAGGTCACTTGACCTAGATTGTGGTGGGCTGCGCCGAATTACGGCGTTCTCTTGGGATTTGGACCCTTGAGGGCCGCCATTTCAGAATTTATCTGAGGGAGCCACGTGTCAAATGGCTAAGGGGCCACTTGGGTCAGTCTGATCCTGACACGTGGCCTTCTCTTACTGGGACACCTGTCTAGGGTAATTTTTACCCTAAACATTTGCCCCTCACATGGGTCACGTGGATGTCACGTGGGGCATGTTACAGGTGTCCACCTATCAAAGGTGAACAGTAACGGGTAAAATTTTTGAATTTCAAATCAAAAATTTCCCCCCACTTTCACTTTCTATAAATAGAAAGTTACCCCCCTCCTTTTCACACCTTACGTTCACATTGACTTTTTAGAGAGAGAAAGAAAGATTCTAGAGAGAGATTCTCTGCTCCCGTCTACGTCACATCAAGTTCAAGCTTCCGTGTGCTAGCAGTTCAACACCCGGTTCACCGGCTGTAGCGGTTTTCAGACTTTCCCAGAGAAAAAGCGAGGTAACCGCCTATACCACTTTAGCTTTCCTCCCTTTCAATTTGAATATCATTTTTTCCGCCTGTATACCCAACTTTTTTAGAGAATATAAATGAGTTCCCAATCCACTCACTCGGCACTACCTAGGACACTCAGCTGATCCCCCGGAACGGCTGAGTCTAGAACAGGGGGTGCCTCTTCTGGAATGTCGGAACTAATATGCTCATCTCCGAATTCTTCCCTCTCTGTGTCTGTGCAGGACACAATGGCCAGAACGAAACAGACGACCACACGGTCTAGGAGCCGGCGCACTATGAGAGTGCCAGCCGATGAGGTTTTCCCGGAAGGGGAATAAAGGGATTGGGAGGAGAGCGGATCTGACGAAGAGGCTCCCTCTACCTCCGGAAGCTCTGGGGTAAGAGAGGTAGACAGCGAGGGAGTCGCCTCCTCTAATGAAGCCGGCGATGCTGAGGCCGGCCAAGGATCAAGAGCCGACTCTTCCGGCTCCGACCAGGACAATTTTGCGGCTGACTATCAGCAGCCGCCCAAGGTCGCTGACAACCCCAACCCCAAAAGGACCCGGATGCTGCCGGGTAACATTGCCCTTCTTAAAAGTGGGTTCAGGGCCTTCAAGGAAAAGCATCCCTTTGGACGGGGTTGGGAGATCATTGTTCCTCCGGCTGATGCCGTAATGGCCTGGGGAGATGACATTGAGCACGCAGATGACTAATTCATCTGCTACGAGGCGGTTATCGAAGCCGGCCTCCGGTTCCCCCTCCACCCCGGGGTTAGGAAAATCCTCAAGGGGTACGATCTAGGGGTTTGGCATCTCACCCCCAACTCGTGGGTGAATATCCTAAGTTACATCGCCGCCTGCGAGTTTCAAAACTTGAACCCCAGCTTCTCCGCCTTCGCTCATATGCAGTATTTGAGCAAGGCTCCAGGCGGCCATGGGGCATGGTATACTCTGACTACCTTGCCCCAATACTTGATGACTCTGGACAAGGTGTCCAAATGGTCCGGGTGGAAGGACAAGTTTTATTTGGTTTCTTCCCCCACCCTAAGACACAACCGGACACTGCGCCGGTACAATGCTGAACCGGCTCTTCTGGGACGTAAATGCCCTCTCCCGGCACTATCTACTAAGGCCCGGGAGCAAATAATGGAGCCGGGATTCTTCAAAACAACACCTGAGCCCATGGGGGATGGGACTCATATTATTGTACCCAAAAACTGGATTCCCCATCCGGACTTCTTCAAGGACGAGTGCTTCTTGTCCGCCTGCGGGCTAAGTACCATGTTTCCCAGGGGTAGAATACTTCTCATCCGGAATGATTGTTATTTTATTTTAATTGCAAACTTGCCATAATTTTTTCTAACTATAAATTCTTGTTCTTGCAGATGAAGCCTTGAGAATGGTAGACTAGGCGAAGACACCGGCTAAGTCCGCGGCGCTACTGCGCAAAGAGGCGGCACTTGCCAAGAAGGCAGCCGTCGAGGCTAAGGATTCCAAGAAAGGCGGGGTAAGACCGCCTGACTTTATGTGTTTGTATTTTTTTTTTTTTAATCAAACGGTTGGGTATACTTACCCTTTGTTTATTTTTCAGGAGTCCGTCAAGAAGATTCCACAATCCTTCTCCAAGCTACTCAAAAGGCAAGGAGATGATCTGGAGAAGACTCCGGCTGCTAAAGCCGCCAGGAAGGGCCCTCCTCCTCCCCAGACACAATCATCTGCCCAATCCGATCGTCCAACGACCGGGGGCGAATCCCCTGCTGTGCTGAAAAAACTGAGTGAAGGCTCATAACGCTCGCTACAGAAGGCGCCGGATGTCTCTACCGCATCGAAGGGTGGCGAGCCACCTAATGTTGCAGACAGTGCGGCAACGCCTGGGGGGTTGCAAAATCCGGAGAACCATCCGGAAGCCCAAGGTAAGGGTCGGATTGAAATACCTTGGCCACTTGATTTTATGAGAGTCAAGATCAAGGTTGATCCTTCTAAAGGGTCGGTCTGCAGCCGGCAACAAAAGAATGTCGACTACGTTGCCTGTATCTCACAGAGTATTACTTTTGCTGCAGATCTGACTTCTGACCAGCCGGATCTTGCGGGTTTCGCAAAATGGATGGTGAGGACCCTCACCCGGTCTGAGAAGAACTCCATACCTGATCTGTAGGTTGTGGACTTCGACCGGATAATGGGCCAACTGGCTGAGGTAGTGAATCCCACAACCTTAACATCTTTATCTTTAATTTTGCTAAGTAACTCATAAGCCGGCTGTTCTTGTCACAAACAATGCTGAGAGTTGACAGCCTCCGGGGCCCCTTCAGGCGGAAGCAGAAGAGGTAAATGACGCCAAACGGAGGGCCATTGAAAACCTCAACTCTGCTGAATATTCTGATTATATGTATAATTTAAAGATTAAAGCAGTAGAGTTGAAACAGGAGGAGCTGATCCGGAGTTTGACAGCTGCAAACGATGAAGCTAACAGCCGGGCTAATGACCTTGATAAGCAGCTGAAAGATGCCAAATCAGATCTCAAGGCATTAGAAGATGCTGACAAGGAGAATGCCCAACCCCGAACAGACGTTAACCGCCTGAGGGTCGAGCTCATCAATCTGCGCAACAAGTAGTCGGATGAGCTGGCCCAAGAGCAGAAACGGCTGACAGAGGAGAATGAGCGGGACAACTTGGCCTGGCTGAAGATCACATGGGGCCTTCTTTACCCAGAATTAGACTTTGAGGTCTATAAGCTGAGGTATGATTACGCCACTTCGGTGTATGATGCCCAGCAACTGGGTGATGCTCCACCGCCGCGCTTCAAAGATTGGGCTGCTGAGCAGGGATATGAAGTCTCTGATGACGAGGAGCCGGCGGCGGATGAGCATAACGAAGGCCAAACCATCCAGACTCAGCCGGAGCAGCAGCATCAACCTCAGCCTTAGGCGGGCCTCCCCAACTTCTGCGGTAGTATGCCATTTTATTTCCTTACCGGCTT
Source organism: Chenopodium album (assembly GCF_948465745.1). NCBI lineage: Eukaryota > Viridiplantae > Streptophyta > Magnoliopsida > Caryophyllales > Amaranthaceae > Chenopodium > Chenopodium album. Next base: position 48,138,924 of record NC_137834.1, on the reverse strand, counting down.
GTATGCCGTGTTTTGTTGTATTTTTACCAACCATGGGGTTGGATTAACAATTTCTTTTTTGTTTCCTCACCGGATGTAACTCCGGTTAACACAACTTCTGGCCTTTGAGCCATATTAATGAAGTATTCCGACTCAGTCGGTTCTTTTATACCTGTTTGTGTTTCGAATTTTCGATTTGAATTTTGTGTTATGTTTGCAATTCATTAATATTTTGCCTAACTTATAAAAGCATGCGGCAGTTTGTAATCCGGGTGCTCTTGCCCCTTGACGGCTGTGTGGTTGGTTTTATTTCGAATTGATTGATTGGCTTGAAAACACTTGATACTAGGAGAAGTATGGAGTGTTTTTAGGCCAATCAATCACAATGGTGATTGCCCCAAACCAAGTGCACAGCCGGCCATTAAAACGGGTGCTTTGAGCTTCTTATCTAGGTGGTTATATTCCGTCTGGGGTTAATACATAGCCATTACACAATCTTTTGCCCCAACAGGGAGAGTGAGTGCAACTTTGGAAAAAAATAACCTGAGAATTTCAGCCGGTGACCGTCTGTTGCCCCAGAGCATCCAGTATTCGGTACCTTAATCATTCTTCATAGATTATTCTGGTCAGACGGCTATGAGTTGACAAATTCGGTCGTTCAATTTTTGCCGTCTGCATGGGTACGTAGAACCGACAAATAGTTTGTTCTCTGCGACGATTGCACCCGGAGGGGTGTCGCCGGACGCCTTTGTCCATGCTGGGACAGGCGATTTTATAAAATGAGCAACCATCCGACCATTTCAGCCTTTGGTCTTGTTTAGGACCGGTTGTATAGCCACTAAGCGTTTTTGTGCTTAATTTTTAATCGGAGCATTGGCCGATAGTTATTGCAACATTGAATTTACATCAAGTGTCAAACTTAGTTGTTTAAACAAACGAGCTTGTCTGGGTATTACCCAGGCGAACAAGCAATTATTAAATCATACTAAGTATTAAACTTAAATAAACAATAGATCCATCTGAGTATTACCCAGGCGGTCAAACAAATGTAACCTTTACTAAGTATCGAACTTAGTTAGGTAAATGAAGAATCCGTATGGGTATTACCTAGATGGATAATCCAAAAATAACAAATCAATTTTGCAAACAAAGTCTGAATCTTCATTAATTGACTCACTGTATACAAAAAATTTACATTCTCAAAAGTAGTACCTTTTCAGATTATCTACATTCAAAGTTCTAGGCAGGCGCCTTCCGTCTGGAGTTTCCAGGCGGTAGGTGTCGTCCCTTACTTCTTCCTAGATCCGGTAGGGGCCTTCCCAATTAGGGGTTAGCTTCCCAGCCTCTTTGGCCCTACCGGTTGCCTCCATTTTTCGTAACACAAAGTCATCCACTTTTAGAGGACGCTTGTGCAATTTCTTGTTATAAGCTCTGGTCATTCTCAGACGGCATATCTCATGGCGCAGGGCAGCGTTGCCCCTGCGTTCCGGGAGGGAGTCCAATGCCAGCCGCATGGCCTCCCTATTTGCCTCTTCATCATAGAGCATAACTCTGAGAGTCGGCTCATAGTGCTCAATGGGCAAGACGGCTTCAACACCGTATACCATGAGAAATGGGGTTTTGAGATGAGTTTGTTGAAGGCTTCAACTTGGCCGTTTGCTTGGGGTCAGCCGACTGATGCAAAACAATGTGAGATACCCTGATCTCCCAACCAAGTCTTGAGCTGGGGGGTCTCAAACTTAGGGCCATTATCAAACACCATAGACATAGGTACCCCAAACCGGGTGATGATGTTCTTCCAGATGAAAGAGATGACATCCTTTGTCTTGATGTTCTTAACCGGCTCAGCTTCTACCCATTTGGTGAAATAATCCACAGCCACCAAAATGTAGTGCTTTCCGCCTGGAGCAGGCGTATAAGGGCCTAGGATATCCATGCCCCATTTTGCAAATGGGACTGGGCTGTGAATTACCGTCAAATCAGTAGCCGGGCGGCGAATAAGAGGGCCAAACCTTTGGCATTTATCACATCTTTTGACCAACTCTTTAGCGTCTGCTTCAAGGGTGGGCTAGAAGTAATGTCGCCTGGCTCTGACGGCTAGGGACCTGCCGCCTATATGAGAGGCGCAGTATCCAGCGTGCAATTCTTGGAGAACTTCTTTCCCCTTCTCTGGGGTAACACACTCCAATAAAGGTTTGAGGTAACCCGCCTTGAAGAGTTCTCCGTTTCTCAACTCGAAGTTTGCTGCTCGCTTTTTCATGACGGCTGCCTCCTGTGGTGAATCAGGAAGCTTGTCGTCTGCTAAATATGCCCGGATACCATCCATCCAGGTAGAACTTCGGTCCAAGATTCCAATGGGCTCTTCACGTATGCTTCTTTTTTCAAGAACTTCCCAAAAGACCGACCGAGGAGTGTCACAGTAAGCGGATGAAGCCAATTTGGACAACGCATCCGCCTGGTTGTTATCTGACCTAGGCACTTGATTCAGACGGAATTCCTCAAGTGCCCCAGTCTCTTCTTTGACTACCTGAAGGTATTTGATCATAGCCGGATGAGTTGCCTCATAGGTTCCCTCACATTGGCTGACGACTAATTGAGAGTCAGAATAGGCGTCAATTTTGGTTGCCCCTGCTGCCTTACACATGCGGATTCCGGCTAGCAGGGCTTCATATTCCGCCTCGTTATTTGAGGCTTAAAACTTAAACCGCAGTGCATATTCAAATTTGTCTCCCTCAAGGGACTCATATATAATTCCTGCACCGCAGCCGTTCTTCGTTGAGCTTCCGTCTACATACACTTTCCAAACCTGGACAATATTATCCGGTTGCACTAGTCGTGTCATTTCAACAATGAAGTCGGCAAACGCCTGACCTTTCACTGCCTTTCTAGGTTCAAAAGCGATTTCAAGACTTTGCATTTCAATAGCCCATTTCAACATTCTACCGGATGACTCCAAAGTAGACATTGGCCGCTTGAGTGGCTGGTCGGTGTAGATTAGCACCGGATGAACCAGAAAATAAGGTTTCAATTTCTTGAAAGCCATATACGGGGCAAGGCCAAATTTTTCTACCATGGGGTACCGGAGCTTAGCATTTTTTAGAGCATGGCTAATGAAATAGACTAGAAGCTGAACACCGTCTCTCTCAGCAAGGAGAACGGCACTGAGGGCATGATCTGAGACGGCTAGGTACATGTATAACACCTCTCTAGGCAGTGGACTAACAAGCCTTGGCAAAGAGTTGAGGTGTTCTTTCAGCCGTTGAAAAGCCGCCTCAGCCTCATCCCCCCATTCAAATCTAGTCTTCTTCCTGATTGCTTTGAAGAAGTAAAGGCATTTGTCACCTGACCGGCTGAGGAATCTCCCCAAGGCTGCCAGGCAACCGGTAAGTCTCTGAGCTTCCTTAACAGTGCGGGGTGACTTCGTGTCAATTACCGCCTGTATCTTCTCAAGGTTAGCCTCTATCCCCCTTTGACCAATCAGGAATCCGAGAAACTTCCCAGACTCAACACCAAAGACGCATTTCTTAGGATTTAACATAACCCTATGCCGCCTGAGTGTGGTGAAGGTTTCTCGGAGATCAGCAAGGTGATCCGTCTGCTGTTTGGATTTGACTATCATGTCATCAATGTATGCCTCTACATTCCTCCCAATTTGATTAATAAAGACCGTATTAATCATCCGTTGGAACGTAGCCAGCGCATTTTTCAAGCCAAACGACATCACCGTGTAACAGAATAGCCCCTGATCAGTGACGAAGGGCGTCTTTTCTTGATCTTTCTTCCACAGGGGTATCTGATGGAAGCCGGAATAGGCATCCATAAAACTCATCAAGGCATGCCCGGCTGTTGAATCGACCAGACTGTCGATCTTAGGAAGCGGATAACTGTCCTTGGGACATGCCTTGTTGAGATATGTGTAATCAACACACATCCGCCAGGTACCATTCGGCTTCTTTACAAGCACAACATTCGCCACCCATTCGGGGAAATTACATGGCCGAATGAACCTAGCATCCAACAACTTTTTTACTTCGGCAGCTGCCGCCTGACTTCTTTCCTCGCCGTAATTTTTTTTATTTTGCCGGATGGGCTTCTTTTTAGGATCCACGACGAGTTTGTGGACAGCGAGATCTGGGCTGACGTCAGGCATCTCTTCCACTTCAAAGGCAAAAATGTCTTTGAATTCTTTCAGCAGAAGGTGGAAGTCTGCACCTAACTTAGCAAAGGCAACCGTCCCAACCATCACGGTACGCTCCGGACGGCTATCGTCCAGAGGTATGTCAATATGCTCACCAGCCGGTTGGGGACGGAGCTCATCTGACCGTTCACAGGTCAGTGATTGCTATTTTTTCTCCTTCTTCACCTCCACTAGCATAGGTGCCTTTCTTTTCTTTCCGGCTGCTAGTGGGGCTGGTACTAGATCGGCCTCCTTGACATTGTCAATGTCTATTAGCTCCTGGCCGCCTGGGGCCACGGTATCTTTGACGGCTGAGAGATAGCACTCCCGGGCCGTCTTTTGATCCCCATTCAAGGAACCAACAGAGCCGTCATCCCTCTCATACTTGATGAGCATGAAAGAAGGGATGATTATTGTTTAGGGTATTTTTACCCTGCCACGGTGCCCAATCAGAGGGTGACACGTGTCAGCCTCGGATTGGTCCAAAATGGACCAATCCCTGCTTGACACGTGTCATTCCAGAAATAAAGGGGAAAAGGCGGCCTTCAGGCCCAAATCCCGAGAACGCCGGAAAACGGTGCAGCCCATCAATGATTAGGGTTCAGTGACCTAATCAGGGGCAATTCCCAAAGACCCTATAAGTAGGGAGATGTCTCTCTTTTTGAGGGCACGTTTTACCATTTAATATACCTACATTCTCTTACATCAGAGAGACACCTGAGCTTGGAATCCGATCAAATACCGACCTAAATTTCCGTACTCTCTATTCCTTTTCAAGTTACCAACTTGACCATCGGAGGCGGAGCTCCAACCACCCGGAGTCTCCGTTATTTTGCAGGTGCAGCTCAAGCCGGATCAGTCTTCGTGACGTAACTCTCTCGAGGGACAAAAACACCCAAAACATTTGGCGCCGTCTGTGGGGTGAGTACCTCGAAGATGGTTCAAGAGTCTGTACCCCCTAACCGTCTAGGCGAAGACCCAGAAGTCTTTACAAACCATGAGGAGGATGAGGATCCTGAGGTCGAAACCTCCACAGCCGAAGACGGCTCTCTCAGAGTCAAGCGCATCCGGCCCAGAGAGACTCTGGAGTAGGGCGCCTCCCAGGCGGGTCCGAGCAGACCCACTGGGCAGCCGGAAGGGGCAACCCAAACGGCAGCTAGATCATCCCCTGTCACCCGAGACGAACTCATGAGGTTCATGACGAGTTTCAAGGGTGAAATTACAAAGCTGATCACCAAAAACCGGGCAGGACCAAGTAAAGGTCAGTCGGCGAAGAAGACTCCTCCAGAGAAGGGGAAGTCAGTCAGAAACCGGCAGCCCACTCCTCATCCAAAGGAGAAGGCAGCCGGGACCATTGATTGGTCGAAAATTCTCCTTCCTTGGAGGAACACAAATAACACTCGTCGGACCAAACAGCCGGTGAGAAGTAAAAAATCAATCTTGATGCCCGGGAGATTATTAACCGGAAGAGAAACCAATCGCTGTCTGTGTCGGCTTCAACGTCGAACTTTCCAGACAGCTTCAACAACATCTCTGTAGGGAGTGCACCCTCTTGCCTGAGAGCCAGACAGGCGGTAATACCGTCCACTCTGGCCCTCATATGATCGGAGCTGTACCGTATGTGCCTACTCAGGCTTACGGATAGTATTCTCCTCACTTCTTGCAGCCGGCCTTCTTTGGGGGTCAGGCGGCATACCCAAATGTCCAGCCACTGGACTGGCAGCTTCGTCTGCTGCGCCTGGGTGAACTATCTTCAGCGTTCACTTGGGAGATAACCGAGGCGGCTCAGCCGGCCAAGGTTAAGAACGTGTTGGTTGGTACCTATGATGGTACCACCAATCCGGAAGATCCCCTCATGGCTTACACCAATCTCATGTACTTGCAGGGGTTGGATGATGCCACTTGGTGTTGGTGTTTCCCGGCTACATTGAAGGGCATTGCCCAACAATGGTTTGGCAATTTGCCAACCGGGTCCATCGATAGCTTCAGGAAGCTCGCCTTCCTGTTTGCTTCTAACTTCTCAATGAACATCCCTGCTAAGAAAACGAGCCTTGATTTGAGCACTGTTAAGCAGGCAGAGAGAGAAGGGCTGCGCTCATATGTCAGGCGGTTCAATCTGATAAGAATTCAGATTCAAGGACTGTCTGACGAGGTAGCTTTTACAGACTTTTTCAAGGGTCTGAGAGACGGGTCGACTTTAAAGTTCGACCTCGTCAGAAAAGGGGCTTTCACCTTACAGGCGGCCCTGAGGGAGGCGGAAAGCTACATTCAAGCTACCGACCTCTGCTCGCCTGGTAGCCAGTCGGACTCCAAAAAGTCCGACAAACAGAAAGACAGCCGGTCAACTCAGCCGGCCAAAAACAAAGAAGAGAGCAAGAAAAGAAAAGAAGTCTGGGCGGTTACTGACTCTGACCAGCCGTCCCAGAAGAAAAATAAAGAATTTAAACCGTACGTCCCCAAGTACGAGTTTAATAAAGACTGCAACTCCATCCTCATGGAGGTAAAGGACCGGCTGTCCATTGAGAAGCCGAATCCTATGAAGAGTTTTGTCCAGTCACGGAACAAGATTAAATTCTGTCAGTTCCATGAGGAGTTCGGCCATGACACCAACGACTGCTTCAGTCTTCAGCGTGCGTTGGACCGTCTGGCTGACAAAGGGCTGTTGAAGTCCTACATTTCTAAGTCCCCAGCCGGGGCAAAAAAGAAAAACAAGGGTCAGTCCTCCAAGACTACCCCCCAGCCTGCTAGTAGCTCGGATACCGACAAGGAGCCGGTCTACACTATAGCAGGAGGGTGCTCATGTGGTGGCCCTACCATCCGGGGCACCAAGAGCCATCTTCGAAAGATGGAAAAAGATGATGATGAGCAGGCGTCTGCCAGCTCCTCCTTCCCAGACGTCTTGATCACTGAGAAGGATAGGGGCAGCGTCCGCCACCCGCATGATGACCCGGTGGTCATTGAATGTAAGGTTGCCAACCAGCTGGTTGGACGGATCCTTATAGACACCGGCAGCTCATCAGACATCATCAGCCTCCGGTGCCTGCAAAAACTGAAATACAATGTCAGCAGCATGAACCCGGTCACCCACCCCTTGGTTGGTTTTGGGGGTGGGATGGTCTACCCAGCTGGTAGAATTGACTTACCCATCCGGCTAGGGGAGAAAGGCCAGGGACGACATATTGTCGTCAGAATCTTGGTCGTTGAGGAGTTGACCGCATACAACATCATTCTTGGCAGGCCCACCCTCAACGTAGCCAAGGCAGTAATCATCCCGTCCCTCATGCTCATCAAGTATGAGAGGGATGACGGCTCTGTTGGTTCCTTGAATGGGGATCAGAAGACGGCCCGAGAGTGCTATCTCTCAGCCATCCGAGATACTGTGGCCCCAGGCGGCCAGGAACCAATAGACCTTGACAATGTCAAGGATGCCGACCCAGCTCCTGCCTCACCAGCAGCCGGAAAGAAAAGAAAGGTACCTCTACTGGTGGAGGTGAAGAAAGAGAAAAAATAGCAATCACTGACCGGTGAACGGTCAAGTGAGCTCTGTCTCCAACCGGCTGGCGAAAGCATTGATCTCGTTCTGGATGACAGCCGTCCAGAACGTACTGCTAAGGTTGGGACGGTTGCTCATGCTACCTTGGGTGCAAGCTTCCACCTTCTGCTGAAGGAATTCAAAGACATTTTTGCCTTAGAAGTGGAGGAGATGCCAGGCGTCAGCCCGGATCTTGCTGTCCAAAAACTCGCCGTGGACCCCAAAAAGAAGCCCATCCGGCAAAAGAAAAGAAACCACGGCGAGGAAAGAAGTCAGGCGGCAGCTGCCGAAGTCAAAAAGCTGCTAGACGCCAGGTTCATTCGGCCTTGTAATTTTCCCGACTGGGTGGCCAATGCGGTCCTTGTCAAGAAACCGAATGGGACCTAGCGCATGTATGTTGATTACATAGACCTCAACAAGGCGTGTCCAAAGGACAGTTACCCGCTTCCAAAGATCGACAGTCTGGTCGATTTTACAGCCGGTCACGCCTTGATGAGCTTTATGGATGCCTACTCCGGCTTCCATCAGATACCCATGTGGAAGAAAGATCAAGAGAAGACGGCCTTCGTCACTGATCAGGGGTTATTCTATTATACTGTGAGACCCCTCAGTGCCGTTCTCCTTGCTGAGCGAGACGGTGTGCAGCTCCCGGTTTACTTCATTAGCCATGTTCTTAAAAATGCTGAACTCCGGTACCCCATGGTTGAAAAATTTGGCCTCGCTTTGTATATGACATTCAAAAAATTGAAGCCTTACTTTTTGGCACATCCGGTGGTGATCTACACGGACCAGCCACTCAAGCGGCCAATGTCTACCTTGGACTCATCCGGGAGAATGTTGAAATGGGCTATTGAAATGCATAGCCTTGAAATCACTTACGAACCAAGAAAGGCAGTGAAAGGTCAGGCGTTCGCCGACTTCATTGTTGAAATGACTCGTCCGGTGGCTCCGGATAATCTTGATCAGGTTTGGAAAGAGTACGTAGACGGGAGCTCTACAAAGAACGGCTGTGGTGCAGGCGTAATCTATGAGTCTCCTGAAGGAGACAGATTTGAATATGCACTACGCTTCAAGTTTCAGGCCTCTAACAAGGAGGCGAAATATGAAGCCCTACTAGCCGGCATACGCATGTGTAAGGCGGCAGAGGCCATGAAAATTGAGGCCTACTCTGATTCTCAATTGGTCGTTAGCCAGTATGAGGGAAGTTATGAGGCTACCCATCCGGCTATGATTAAATATCTTCAGGCAGTCAAAGAAGAGGCCGGGGCACTTGAGGAATTCCGACATAATCAGGTGCCTAGGTCTGAAAACAATCAGGCGGATGCATTGTCAAAACTGGCATCTTCCGCCTGCTATGATACGCCTCGGTCTGTCTTTTGGGAAGTTCTGGAAAAGAGAAGCATCTATGAAGATCCTATTGGAGTTCTAGACCGAAGCTCTACCTGGATGGATGGCATCCGGGCTTATCTTTCAGACGACACCCTTCCTGATTTGCCACAAGAAGCAGCCGTCCTGAAGAAGCGAGCTGCAAGCTTTGAGTTGAGAAATGGAGAACTCTTCAAGGCGGGGTTTCTTAAACCTCTGTTGAAGTGTGTCACCCCAGAAAAGGGGAGGGAAGTTCTTGAAGACTTGCACTCGGGATTCTGCGCCTCTCACATAGGCGTCAGGTCCCTAGCCGTCAGAGCTAGACGACATTTCTTATGGCCCACTCTTGAGGCGGACGCCAAGGAATTGGTGAAAAAATGTGACAAGTGTCAAAAGTTTGGCAAACTTATTCATCGTCCGGCTACTGATCTGACGGCCATCCACAGCCCAATCCCGTTTACAAAATGGGGCATGGACATCCTAGGTCCTTACACGCCTGCTCCAGGCGGAAAGCGCTATATCTTAGTGGCTGTGGATTATTTCACCAAGTGGGTTGAGGCGAAGGCGGTTAAAAACATCAAGACCTCAGACGTAATTTCCTTCATCTGGAAGAATGTTATCACCCGGTACGGGGTGCCCATGTCTATGGTGTTTGATAATGGTCCCCAGTTTGAGACGCCTCAGCTAAAAACTTGGTTGGGAGATCAGGGGATCTTAAGCTATTTTGCATCTGTTGGCCGGCCCCAAGCAAACGACCAAGTTAAAGCTTTCAACAAACTCATCTCAGACGCCATTAAAAAGAAAATAGAAAGAGCCGGTGGCTTATGGGCAGAAGAATTAATCCATGTCCTATGGGCCATCCGGACAACAGCGAAAGGGGCAACCGGTGAAACCCCATTTCTCATGGTTTACGGTGCTGAAGTCGTCTTGCCCATCGAACGTTACGAGCTGACTCTTAGAGTCATGCTGTATGAAGAAGAGGCAAACTGGGAAGCAATGCGCCTGGCATTGGATTCACTCCCAGAACGCAGGGGCAATGCCGCCTTGCGTCATGAGATTTATCGTCTGAGAATGACTAGAGCCTACAACAAAAAAGTACACAAGCGTCCTTTGAAAGTTGACGACTTTGTGTTACGAAAAATGGAGGCAACCGGTAGGGCCAATGAGTTAGGAAAGCTAACACCAAATTGGGAAGGCCCCTACCGGATCTATGAAGAAGTAAGGGACGGCACCTACCGCCTGGAAACCCAAGACGGCAGGCGCCTGCCTAGAACTTGGAATGTAGACAATCTTAAAAAGTACTACTTCTGAGAGAAAATTTTTGTAAACAAATGAACTAATCAATAAAATCAGACTTTGTTTGCAAATTGTGTTATTTTTTTATTCTCCATCTGGTTAAGACCCAGGCGGGCTCTCTTTTATTTTGTTGACGCAGAGGCGGACTTTTTTATTTTGTTGAGAACGGCTGGGGCCTACTCTCTAGCCCGTTTGAGATTCTTCTCAAACGATTTCCCAACTTCTCCCCCCTGCGAAAATAAACAAGTCAAAGTTAGTATCCGGGCAAGATGGTTTTTAAAATAAACTTAAGAAAGGGTTAGGCGCTCAATACCTTGGCCCTGAGTTCGGCCGCAGCTTTCTCCGCAAGATCTTTGCGAATGGTCGCAAAAGACCGCTTGGGAGTTTTCCCCGACTGCAACATGTTTAGTGCTTCTTCTGCAAAAAGAAAGAGATTGGTCAAAATCATAAATCAATTCCGATAGAAAAATACTACAGACGGTGTGAACTCAGGCGCATACGTTTATTAAACATGTGCCCTAGCCCGCAGGCGGCCAGGAAACATTCATCCCTGAACCAGGCACTCTTGGGAATCTAATTCTTAGGGACTTTTATTGTTTCCCCGGTTGATAGAGTTGCGTCTGTGAGGCCGAAATAGTCTGCCTCGATTATATTGTCAGAGTCTTCTTCTGGGATCCGGGGAAGAGCGCACTTCCTGCCCAACAAGTCAGGCTTTTTATTGTACAGACGGAATTCATTGTTTTCCCGTCTGGTTGGGGCTGACATCAGGTAGAACCTGTGCTTCTAGCCATCGAACTTGGAGACCTTGTCCAAGGTCATCATATATTGCGGCTACGTGGTTAGAGTGTACCACGCCCTCTAGCCGCCTGGGCTTCTGCTGAGGTAGTGCATGCTTGCAAAAGCCTCCCAGCCGGGGTTAAGCCCCTGGAACTCGCAGGCGGCAACATACCCCAGAATATTAGTCCAAGAGTTGGGGGTAAGTTGCCAGACCCCAAGGCCGTAGCCTCTCAAAATTGCCTTCACCGCCTGGTGAAGAGGGAAGCAAAGGCCGGCTTTAAACGCCGCCTCATAACAACCAAAATAGCTGTTGGCGTTCTATTGATCATCTCCCCAGGCGATGATGCCCAGCTCAGGCGGCACCTGGATCTTATACCCGTCTCCTAGCGGGTGCATTTTCTTAAAATTCTCTAAGTTCTCCCCCATTTGGATCCGGTCCTTGGAGGAGACGTGGATGCTGAAGGGATCGTCCTTCACACTCCACTTTTTCTTTTCTTCCTCCTCGCTATCCGGAAGAGGGGGCAAGTCATCGCTGCTCTCAGAGGTAGAGGCGGAGCTGTCACTCTCCGTCTCCCCCTCACTTTGGTCCATGGGGGCAGAGGCGGCCTCGTCGCCGCCTTGGTCGCACTCTTCCAAGAAAGAGTCAGCAGGGGTTGAAGGGGCGCGCGGAGGGGATCTCTCTAGAGCCGTCTTGTCTCCCTGACCAGACGTTTCTCCCTCGGGCGTTTGGCCGCCTGAGCCTTTGCTTCTGTAATTTGGATCCGTGGCCAGCTGCATTGTCCGAGCCATGGTGTCCTGCACAGACACATAACTGGTCGGAATCCATGGCAAAGTGTTGTCCCAACACCCCGAGCCGACACTCCCAGTCCTAGACTCAGCCGTCCCTGGTGACCGGCTGGACTCTTACCTAGGCTGTGTCGTGTGTGTTGGTGATGCATCCATTTATTGCAAGAAACATGTACAAGCGGTGAAAAAAGAAAAGAGCTGAGAGAGACAGAGACGGTACCTTTTGATTTGGTATCTGAAAGTAGGCGGGACCGGCTGGGTCGCTGAAGAGCAAACTTTCTTGCTCGCGTCTGACTCAAACGAATGACTTCTGCTCTCAAAGTTTTTCTCTCTAGAAAATTTTTGTAAACGTACAAAATTATGAGGGTAAAACGGCTATATATAGAGGGTAAATTTAGGGGCATTTCTGTAATTTACCTGGAAGGTGAACGGTTACTCTGTAACGGTAAAATTACCGCCAACCAGAGCGTGACATGTGTCATAGATGCCACGTGGCGTGCCACGTCACATCTGTGAGGGGCAAATGTTTAGGGTATTTTTACCCTACCACGTGGCCCAATCAGAGGGTGACACGTGTCAGCCTCGGATTGGTCCAAAATGGACCAATCCCTGCTTGACACGTGTCATTCCAGAAATAAAGGGAAAAAGTCGGCCTTCAGGCCCAAATCCCGAGAACGCCGGAAAACGGCGCAGCCCATCAATGATTAGGGTTCAGTGACCTAATCAGGGGCAATTCCCAAAGACCCTATAAATAGGGAGATGTCTCTCTTTTTGAGAGCACGTTTTACCATTTAATATACCTTCATTCTCTTACATCAGAGAGACACCTGAGCTTGGAATCCGAGCAGATACCCACCTAAATTTCCGTACTCTCTATTCCTTTTCAAGTTACTAACTTGACTGTCGGAGGCGGAGCTCCAACCACCCGGAGTCTCCATTATTTTGCAGGTGCAGCTCAAGCCGGATTAGTCTTCGTGACGTAACTCTCCCAAGGGACAAAAACACCCAAAACAATTACAGCCTTGGATTCGTTGAGTGTTGGCCGGCCCAAGATAATGTTGTAGGCGGTCAGCTCCTCAACGACCAAAAACTTGACGACCAGATGTCGCCCTTTTCCTTTCTCACCCAGCCGGATAGGTAGATCGACTCTTCCGACTGGGTAAACCATTCCTCCCCCAAAGCCAACTAGGGGGTGGGTGACCGAATGCAAGCTGCTGTCATTGTATTTCAGCTTCTGCAAGCACCAGAGGCTGATAATGTCTGATGAGCTGCCGGTATCAATAAGGATTCGCCCAACCAGCTGGTTGGCAACCTTACACTCAATGACGACCGGGTCATCATGTGGGCGGCGAACGCTGCCCCTATCCTTCTCAGTGATCAGCACATCGAGGAAGGAGGAGCTTGCAGACGCCTGCCCATCATCACCTTTGTCCATCTTTCGAAGATGGCTCTTGGTGCCCCGGATGGTAGGGCCACCGCCTGAGAACCCGCCTGCTATTGTGTAGACCGGCTCCTTGTCGGTATCCGAGCTACTAGCAGGCTAGGGGGTAGTCTTAGAGGACTGACCCTTGTTCTTCTTCTTTGCCCCGGCTGGGGACTTAGAAATATAGGACTTCAGCATTCCCTTGTCAGCCAGACGGTCCAACGCCCGTTGAAGGCTGAAGCAGTCGTTGGTGTCATGGCCAACTTCCTCATGGTATTGGTAAAATTTATTTTTGTTCCTTGATTGAATGGAACTTTTCATTGGATTCGGCTTCTCTAGGGACAGCCGGTCCTTAATCTTCATGAGGATGGAGTTGCAGTCCTTGTTAAACTCGTACTTTGGGACGTACGGTTTAAATTCATTCTTCTTCTTCTGGGACAGCTGGTCAGAGTCACTTACCGCCCAGATTTCTTTTCTCGTCTTGATCTCTTCTTTCTTTTTAGTCGGCTGAGCAGGCCGGTTGTCTTTGTGCTTGTTGGACTTCTTAGAGTCCGACTGGCTACCAAGCGAGCAGAGGTCGGTAGCTTGAATGTAGCTTTTTGCCTCCCTTAGGGCCGCCTGTAGGGTGAAAGCCCCTTTTATGACTAGGTCGAACTTAAAGGTCGACCCGTCTCTCAGACCCTTGAAAAAGTCTATAAAAGCTACCTCATCAGACAGTCCCTAAATCTGAATTCTGATCAGATTGAACCGCCTGACATATGAGCGCAGCCCTTCTCTCTCTCTCTGCTTAACAGTGCTCAAATCAAGGCTTGATTTCTTAGCAGGGATGTTCATTGAGAAGATGGAAGCAAACAAGAAGGCGAGCTTCCTGAAACTATCGATGGACCCGGCTGGCAGATTACCAAACCATTGTTGGGTAATGCCCTTCAATGTAGCCGGGAAGCACCGACACCAAGTGGCATCATCCAACCCCTGCAGATACATGAGGTTGGTGTAAGCCATGAGGTGGTCTTCAAGATTGGTGGTACCATCATAGGTACCAACCAATACATTCTTAACTTTGGCCGGCTGGGCCGCCTCGTTATCTCCCGAGTGAACGCAGAAGGCTGTTCACCCAGGCGCAGAAAACGGAGCTGCCAGTCCAATGGCTGGACATTTTGATATGCCGTCTGACCCCCAAAGAGAGCCGGGTGCATGAACTGAGGAGGATACTGTCCGTAAACCTGAGTAGGCACGTACGGTACAACTCCAATAATGTGAGGGCCAGAATAGACGGTATTACCGCCTGTCTGGCTCTCATGCAAAGAGGGTGCACTCCCTGTAGAAATGTTGTTGAAGCTGTCTGGAAAGTTCGACGTTGAAGCTGACTCAGACAGCGATTGGTTTCTCTTCTGGTTTATGATCTCCCGGGCATAGAGAATTGATTTTTTGCTTCCCACCGGCTGCTGAGTCCGGCGGGTGTTGTTGTTGTTCCTCTTAGGAAGGAGAATTTTTTACCAATCAATGGTCCCGGCTGCCTTCTCCTTTGGATGAGGGGTGGGCTTCCGTTCTCTGACTGACTTCCCCTTCTCCAGAGGAGTCTTCTTCGCCGACTGACCTTTACTTGGGCCAGCCTGGCTTTGGGTGATCAGCTCTTTAATTTCACCCTTGAAACTTGTCATGAATCTCATGAGTTCGTCTCGGGTGACAGGGGCTGATCCAGCGGCCGTTTGGGTTTCCCGTTTCGGCTGCCTAGAGGGTCGGCTTGTATTCGCCTAGGAGGCACCCCGCTCCAGAGTGTCTCTAGGCCGGATGCGCTTGATTCTGAGAGAGCCGTCATCGGCTTTAAAGGTTTCGACCTGAGGATCTTCATCCTCATGGTCTGTAAAGACTTCTGGGTCATCGCCCAGAAGGTTAGGGGGTGGCACATACTCTTGAACCATCTTCGAGGTACTCTCCCCATAGACGGCGCCAAATGTTTTGGGGGTTTTTGGTCCCTCGGGAGAGTTACAACACGAAGTCTGATCCGGCTGAGCTGTACCTGTAAATAATGGAGACTCCGGGTGGTTGGAGCTCCGCCTCCGACGGTCAAGTTAGTAACTTGAAAAAGAATAAAGTGAACGGAAATTTAGGTAGGTATCTGCTCGGATTCCAAGCTCAGGTCTTTCTCTGATGTGAGAGAATGCAGGTGTAATAAATGATTGAATGTGTCCCCCAAAATGGGGAAATATCTCCCTATTTATAGGGTCATTGGAAATTGTGCCCTTATCTAGGTCACTTGACCTAGATTGTGGTGGGCTGCGCCGAATTACGGCGTTCTCTTGGGATTTGGGCCCTTGAGGGCCGCCATTTCAAAATCTATCTGAGGGAGCCACGTGTCAAATGGCTAAGGGGCCACTTGGGTCAGTCTGATCCTAACACGTGGCCTTCTCTTACTGGGACACCTGTCTAGGGTAATTTTTACCCTAAACAATGTCTTTGATGCACTTAGGCTCGGGTAGGCTAAGGACTGCCTCAACCTTCTCCGGATTTGCGTCTATTCCTTTCTTGCTGATCAGGAAGCCTAATAATTTTCCTGAGCTCACCCCGAAGACACATTTCTTCAGGTTAAGTTTGATATTGTACTTGTTTAGGGTGGCGAATGTTTCTTCTAAATCCATGATATGTCCTGCCTTCGTGAAGCTCTTGACAATTGAGTCGTCCACGTATACCTCAACATTTCTACCCTTCTGGTGCATGAACTCCTCATCAGGAATAACTTCATCAGCGGGCACCCTTCTCGCGCGCCGCTTGCTCGGCTTAATAGCCGTTTGTTTTACTCTGGCCATGGTGTCCTACATGAACACAGAGACAGAGGTGTTTGAGGATGAGCAAAGTAGGTCCGAATTTTTAA
Organism: Chenopodium album; assembly: GCF_948465745.1. Taxonomy (NCBI): domain Eukaryota; kingdom Viridiplantae; phylum Streptophyta; class Magnoliopsida; order Caryophyllales; family Amaranthaceae; genus Chenopodium; species Chenopodium album. The sequence continues at coordinate 48,122,717 of NC_137834.1, read as the reverse complement.
AAATGGCACCCCTGGCTCTAGATTCAACCGTACCAAGAGACCGGCTGAATGACCTAGGCAGTGCCGTGTGGGTCGATGGAGAGTCCATTTTATTTTGAAGCCTAGCTACACAAGCGGAAAAATATATAAAGCTTGAAAGAAGTGCAGGCGGTTACCTTTAACTTGTCTGTGAAGCTCTAAAAACTGCTACACGCGGAGACCAGGTGTGTTTCTTGATGAGCAGCCGAAAAACGCAATATCACAAGCAGACGGATGCAGAGTTTCTTTCTCTAGACGCTCTCCTTTTCTCTCTCTATAAACTCAAATTGTGAGTGTGAAATGTTGGGAGACGAGGGGTGAAACCTTCTATTTATAGAAGGGTAAACGCAGGGGCATCCCTGTAAAACCCTAGAAGGTGAACAGTTTTACTGTTCACCGCTTGCTGCCGCGTGTCATAGGTGACAAAGGAATAAACGTCTCGTCAATTGTCTATCCCTAGATCAAATACAATTTATACAACCTAAACAAACCTAATACGAGTATAAGGCAAGCATAGGGGTCGAACCACAGAGAACGGTAAACATCACCAAATGTTATCGACAATTAAGCTAGTCCGGAATAGGGGATAAATAAACTAAAGTCTAAAAATGCTAAAACAAGAAATAAAACATTAAGGGAAATGGTTTAGGTATAGCATTCACTTGAACATAAACAAAGGCATAGAAATTGAATTAATTATGAACTAAACATGCTCGAACATCGAAATAAAGGGTCCAATCTAGCCGCCTTCCGGGGTCAATTGGCTTCTCCTAACATAGCCTCTATGTTTCCACACTAGAACCATATATTAGAAGGTGCAATCAATGAACTATCGATAGTAATGAACCTTAACTAAGTCAACTTCCGTTTCTTGTTAGCAAAGATTCACCTTTAATCAACCAACAATGTGCACTTGCAAGAAGATTAAAGAATATCAAGCATATAAAGACTTTAATCACAAATAAATCAATTCTAAACCCTAGAACGTGCTCAAGGTCCAACTACACCACAACCATCCCCTTAATGGGGAAATTACTCACTAATCATGATAATAACAAGATTAATCAACAAATAATCAAGAATCAACATGATCAACAAGCAATACCAACAACTAAAATAATAATCAAAATAAACAAATAAAAATAGAGGAGAGAGAGTAAGAAATTGCCCATTAATTGAAGATGAAGGTCTACAAAGGATTGAACAAGCTCCTTCTTCAAAATCCAAGTTCATTAATGAAGAAAACCTCACTTTCTCTCTCTACCAAAGAAGACTAATCCTAACCTAACCTAAAACTAATTAGAGAGATCAATAGATAGTTATTGAATGTCTTCCTAATTACCCCAAAAAAATGGGTATTTATACTAACTTAATAAAACTAGGAAAAATAGAAAAAGAAAATAAAATAAAATAAATTAAAAGGAAGAGTAAAAAATAAAATCAGAAACTAAAAAATAAAAATAAAAGAAAAGAAAGAAAATAAGAAAAGGGAAAAGAAAAAGAAATAAAAATAAAACAACTCAATTCCCCCCAAAACAATCAGCTACCCCCTTTCCCCTTCTTCGAATTTGGCTGCTTCAATATCAACACAAAACAACCATCATCAATGGCTCAAAATCATCACCGACATCTTCATCAACCAGCAATCAATCAAGGCCGTTCAATTTTCATTAAAACTCGCGTGAGAAGCTCGTGGAATGGTTCGATCGAACCGGTGGTGGGTTCGACCGAACTACGGGGTTGGTTCGGTCGAACCAAGGGTATGTTCGACCACTCCCCTTCGAATAACAAAGCACCCAAAGTCTCTGACTCGACGTTCGGCCGAACTTCTTAATGGGTTTGCTCGAACTTGATTAATTTGCAATTTGTTCTGATTTGCTTAATTGAGGGCCGAATTGCTTGTGCGAATTGGTTGCTTAATTGTTGCTGGTTTAGGTGCGGCTGATTGCGGGTGTAAAGCAGGCTGTTGTGAGGTGAATTGCGGGCTGCTGTAAAAGCTTGAGGGAGGTTGATTGCGGTGGCTGGGTTGCGTTGGTGTTGGGGATTGCGTGGCTGCTGCGGGGTTGCAGTTGGTGGTCAGATGGTTGGTTTGAGTAGTTGCGGGTCAGGTGTGAAATTGGTGGTGTATTGGTTGATGTGGCTGCGCATTTGGTTGAGCAGGGGATGGTTTGTGTTGTGGTGGTGATGCGGGGTGAAGCAGGGGATGTGCGGTGCTAGGTGGCTGGGAGTGAGGCAGGGGCAGCGAAATGCTTGTGTCGTTGTTGGTGTTGGTTGAGCAGGAGTGTGTGGTGGCAGGTGAGCTGTTGTGACTGGTGGTTTGCGTGGTCAGGTTGTGTTGCTTTTGGTGGAGCAGGGGATGTTGCTGTGTTTTGGTGTGGTGTAGGATAATGAAGGAGATGGGGTGAAGGATAGGAGGCAGCAGCTTGGGTTGGCTCAAGTTTTGCGCCTCGAACCTTGGACCTCCGAACACGAACATGACCTTGAAACCCGGGACACCTACAACCAAAAACACGAGGGTATTACTAAGAGATAAAATAAAATAAAATAAAATAAAGTAAAATAAAATAAGATAAATAACACTAAACTAATAAAAATTAAATAAAACTATACAAGTAAAGAAATTGAAATAAAATAGACTCAAAACCAATTAAAATAAATAAAAGTAAATTAGAATACTTTCAAGGGAAAAATAAAGAACTAAATATAACAAATCAAAAGCAAATAAAATACGAAAATAAACTAAAAACTACGAAAAGAATTAAAACACGACAAAATTACCAAAATAAACTAGAAACTTTATTAAAGAGAAAACAAGAGAAAGAAATGAAAATAAGATAAAATAAACACGAAAATGACTCTAAAACTACTCCCTAAGAGTGACATAAATGTCACTCATCAATAAGCGCCGCGTGGCCAGCCACATGTCACCTGTGAGGGGCAAATGTTTTGGGTAAAATTACCCTGTTCACGTGGACCAATCAAAGAGGGTCACGTGTCAAGCCCAGGCTGGTCCTATTAGGCCAATCGCCAGCTGACACGTGTCAACCTCATATACTTCCTAAATTGCGGCCTTCAAGGGCCCAATTCCCAAGAACGCTGAAAATTGGAGCAGCCCACCAAATCTAGGTCAAATGACCTAGAAAAGGGCACATCCTCTAATGACCTATAAATAGGAAGATATTCCCCAAAATTGGGGACACATTCAATCATTTATTACACCTACTACACATTCTCTCACATTAGAGAAACACCTGTTCTCAAAATCCGAGAAGATCTCATTTTCTTTTTAGCACTTTCTCCTTCTCATATTCAAGTACTAACTTGACCGTCGTAGGCGGAGCACCAAGCACCCGGAGTCTCTGTTATTTTGCAGGTGCAGGTGCGGTCGGTTCAGTCCTCGAGTTGTAACTCTCTCGAGGGACAAAAACACCCAAAACAGTAACGGTGTGCATGGTTTGAGAGTATGTTTGGTTGATTCTAGGATAGAGTATGCTAAGGTAGTTGTTTAGAACTATTAGGACCTTGAAGCCGCATTCTATTTGTTTTTGAAAATTTTCAATTGCTCCGTTTTGATGAATTTGAAGCTAATAGTGAGTTTTTGCTACAACTATGTGAGGTTTCATTGTTTTCAAGCCTTCTACATATCTTGCATGAGCGGCATGGATCCTTAACTATTGCGGACCTAATCTGGAATCTTGACTCATAATTCTCAAGCACGAGACCGAACCATATAGGGAGGAAAAAGGCATCTTTTCGGGGTGGTAATTTTTCTTTTCTAGGTTATCTTCTTTCCTTTTAGTTCATTGGGTTTACATTTGCCTACTTGCTAACCATTTGAGCCTTTTCCCTTCTTTTCAAGCCACATCATTAGATCTTTGAGCCTTTTGTTTCTTTTTGTTCCATTTTTGGTTTTTGTGAAGCAAATGGTCATGCTATTGGAGATTGTGGTGTACGAGTTTGGATATTAGTTCTTATTTGTAAGCAAGCTTGTGAATTGTATGTTTTGTGAATAATAGCAAGTGAAGAAATGAAAAAGCCGTCCAAAGTTAAAAAAAGGTAAGGACATAATAAATGCAAAGTTGTAAGAGTCGTTCATAGTTAAAAGAGACGAGGAAAATTGCTTTGAAAAAATGAAAACAAAAAAAAAAGTGAAAATGAGAAAATTCAAAAAATGGAAATTAATAATCCTACCTTTGCTATTTCTGCTCAAAACAATCCCACCTTTTCGAAATCTAGAAATAATCCCACCTTTGACCCCTATCTACTCAAAACAGTCCCTTTTACATACAACCTGTTTTATAGGTTAAACTTTTTTTTTTAATTTGTTTCCCTTTAATCACTCTCCTCCCACCTCACCACCCTCTTTCATGGCAACCCACCATAGCCACCACCACATCACCACCGAACCCCCACCCCACCACCTTTTTTTCTCTCCTTCCACTGCATTTTCTCTCACCACTTCCAACAACCTGAGCACCTTCTTTCTCTTTCCTTTTACTGCACTTTCCCTCACAAACACCCCCGCCCAACATCTGTAGCAGGCTGGCAGCAACCCACGCATCTCCCCCATGCCACTTGCCTCCGTTCGAATCACAATAACATCTCCACACCGAACACCAACCTTCAACCTCCCACATTGACGTAACCCAATTTCTTTCCTATTCCAGATTTTGAACCAAAGACGGGGAAAGGGAAACAAAATTTCCCAATTTTCGGGTGTTGGTCATCGAGAAACGGGGAAAGAGGTTAGGGTGGGGGCTTAAGTTCGTCGACGTGGAAGGGGTAAGGGGTGGGGATTGTTGTCCGCCGACGGGGAAGGGGGTGGGTCTGGCGAGTCAGGGGATTGCTGGTCGTTGGCGGGGAAGGGGTGGGCCTGGCCAGGGGAAGGTGGCTCCGGCAGAGGATTCGGGGAAGAAGAAAACTTTTTTTTTTATATAATTGTTTTTTTTTTATAATTTTTAATAAAATAAACCAATTAGAAGGTGACACGTGGAAAGTCACCTTCTACAATAGGTTACCAATTTCACAAACCGGTTTAGGGACTATTTTAAGCAGATAGGGGTCAAAGGTGGGATTGTTTCCAGATTTCGAAAAGATAGGATTGTTTTGAGCAGAAATGACAAAGGTGGGATTATTAATTTCCATTTTTCCAAAATATTTTGATGTGAATTATTCTCCCTTTCTAAGCATTGAGGACAATGCTTCATTTAAGCTTGGGGGAGAAGCGTTTACGCTTTTTGTATATATGTTTGCGAGTATAGCTTTGAATAAGCTTGGGGGTGTTAGTTTGTTTTTTTGGTGACTACTTGATTGTGATTCTAAGAAAGGGTCCGTTCTTTGCTTCACTATTAGGAATACCACCAAATTTTTAATTTTAGCCTACCTTTACCCTTTTGCCTTTACGTTACAACCATTGGGAAAGACCTTTCGACCTAGAGGTTGAGTCACATATCGTGGGAGGGTATTATGAGTTAAAGCCTAAGGACAGGGGATGCAAAGTCAAGATGTCAAGAAACCTCAAATCTATTTGTTTTTCCGGTTCCTTCGAGGAACTATAGAGACGCTCACTAAAAAGTAGATTTTAAGCTAATTGGGAGAATGTGCTAAAATGTTTTGAGATGAAAGTGAATCGCGTTTCATTAGTTCTCTATACTTAGCACGTCATATGTTTCAATCAATCTTAGATATCTTAGAACGTGCACTCCCTTACTTGTTTAGAAAGATTTGCATTCACTTGTGCTTGTACATTTGGAAAAGTCCTTTCATGAACATTTGTTTTCTTTTCTAGTATGTTGGTTTCTTTTTCATGATTTGCCTTGTTTGTATTATTACGAGAGTTATAAGTTAATCTTCTTAGGAAACCTTTACGAGAGAATCACTCGTCCTCTAGGGAGATCTAGGGGTTTAAATGGCTTGTCTTTAGTTGCTAAAATTGACCGTGACCGAGAGTTATACTTTGTTTAAATGTCCTATAAAGGGATTGTCTGCCCCAACAACAGACGCCCCAAATCTGGCTAAAAGTGTCGACTGCACCAAAGAAGTTGTCCCTAACATCATTTAACTTTTACAAGTTTAGTCATAAAGATTTAGCGGATATCTGCTTTTTCAAAAGAGGTCAATGGCCGGATATACTTTATTCAAACAACCGTATGCTCCAACATAGACAACCGGCGACGTCCATTCAGGAAAATTCGTCAAAGAGAAGCATCTCCCATTTGGGTGGCACATTGTTCTATGAAAAAAAACAAGCGGCCCTACCGAATGCGATAAGGCAACGCTCGCAGTCGTTTGATAATCTAACTTGAAATCTAAAAAGCATTGTGTTTTTCGGACTATTCTAGTACAGGAGGAAAGCGGCTAATTTTTCATTTTAGAGGCTATTCAACTGCATGTTCTTGTTAAGGCAAGGCAGGTGGACAATTATTTTTTCAAAAAATAAGCTAAGTCAAAAAACTTTGATGCTTAACTATATCTCTCGACGCCTTTCGCCGAATGCATTCAAGTTATTAAAACTGTTTATTCTACATAGCCGACCGTCGCTTGGTTTGGGGAAATCACCATAGTGATTAATTGACTTTGAAACTATGCTTACTCTTTAAAGTATCAATAATTTCTAAGTTAATCAATCCATTTTTTGAAACCAACCGACATCCGGCCAGGGGCAAGGACATTTGCATAGTGTACAAGTTAAAAATACTTAGCCAAAAATTTTATGCATAAAAAATTGAAAGCTTTAAAAAAAATTTCAAAGCATAAGCACCAATATGAATAAAACCGATCAAACAACCGGATGATTCATAAATAAACAAACAGCCGTCAAAATTGACAACTGCGAATCTTAGCTGGCAAACTCAGAATTTGTTGAATTACCCGACCCCTCAGTCGGTAGCGATATACAGATATAAAAGGAATGGTGTCCTTCGAACAAGTGTATTATTCTCATAGTGGGTTCAAAATTATTAGAAAGTTAAAATATTTAATAAGGTCAAGTGATCAGAATACCTGGGTGGAGGCCGCTTCCGATCAATAATATCAATGCAGAATTAATATTACAACTTAATCTTTCACCCTTCGGGGCACACCCAAGCAACCAACGAGCCGAAGCGACAAATTAATTTGGAAGGAATTAATGAGTCGACCGAGTAATGAATATTTAGATGTCAGAAATTTGAGCTTAGAGAGTTGAAACCGAGCTTCAAAAGTAGAGTCAAAAAAAGTAAAAGACAAGACATGAAAATATTAATAAATCAACGTATTTCCCAAAATACCCTAACATCAGAGTGCCCAGAGAAAACCGAGTGCTAGGGGCACAATGTGTAGCATGGTGGCTAGCTTGGGCACTAAGCCGAGCATTAGCTGGCTGATGCGTGCTAGCGCACCAATGCTAGCAACCAAGTGCACGTACAAGGCAGCAGGTCTCGGCAGCAGCCCGCACTTGGGGTGCGCGGCTTGCTAGCCGAGAACAGCAGAAGCCCGCACTATGTGGTGCGGGGATGGCTAAGCCGAGGCTATGGGGCAGCAGCAAATGAGAAGCCCACTTAGGTGCCTTGGTGCCCAAGTGGGAGTTTCCATGTGGCACAAGGTGAGGGAGAGAGTATGGAGCAAGTTTGGTCCCCCTCTCTCCAAGTGGTCCTCGCTTACTCTCTCATGTACAGTTGACACTTGTTGATTTATTACTAGCTTGCTTGAATAATTTTATTTAGGCTTTAAAATAAAATGTGAAAATATCATTGTCCCACATTGATGGGAGAGATAATCATACTCACATCATTTCCTATAAATACCCAAGTTGGGGTATTGGAAATGATGCTTGAGTAAGAGTTGGAAAAGGGATCACTAGTAGTGAAAACCTTTGAACTCAAGAGTTGAAAAAGGTATCACCTTTGTGAAAGCCTTTGAACTCAATTACTCGAGTTTTTCGATCGGGTCTTGCTAACCCCAAGACATTGTATCTAGTCGGTGATCGTGTTGCGGGTGGATCATCGTTGGAGGCCTTCGTAATTTCGAGGCTAGCTTTCAAGTATGATCCCTAGTGGTCGGGCGAAGCGCGCTTCAAAGTTAATCTCATTATCTTAATCTTGCCATTATGTTAATTATGTTTATGGTTTTTTTAATTGCCAGTGCGGTCTTGTTTTTGGGTTTGTTCCCCGGTGAGTCGTGTTTCGGGGGTTTTTGTCCCTTGGGAGAGTTACAACACTGAAATTGGATTCAACTGAGGATGCCTGTACCTGCAAAGCAAACGGACCGCCGGATGGTCGGTGGTCCGCCTCCGAAGATTAAGTTAGTAAACGTTCGGTAATAAAACGTGCGGAAGTAAAGTTTATCTGCTCGGATTCCGAGCTCAGGTAAAGTGTTGTGTGTTCCTTGAAAACGACAGCTCTATGGTAAGTGACGTGTTGTCTCGTATTGTGTGTATATTCTCTCTCTGTCTCTGTGTCTTCATAAATGACAGAATGTCCCTATTTATAGGGTCTTTTTGAAAAGTGTGCCCTCCTAGGATCTGGTGACCTAGGAATTAGGTCACGCCGTTTTGCGGCACCTCGGGATTTGGGCCTTAGAAGGCCGCCATCCCAGGGCCAATACCTGAGTGACACGTGTCACTATGCCCAAAAGGATTCTGAAGCACCTTTTGAGTGACACGTGTTGCCACCTGAATGGTCCCTGCTGGACCTTCAGTCCACATAAGACGGAGAAGAGTCCAGCCTCCACGTGTCATCATTCCATAGGTCCAATTGGCACCTATGTGGAGGACACGTGGCGCTATCTGATTAGGCCACCTGGCCGGGTAAAAAATACCCAAATCATTTGCCCCTCACAGGTGACAGGTGTCAGTATCTGAGTGGTCAGATTCAAAAATTACTGGAGGGAAAAATTAGGGTTTTACCCCCCTATAAATAGTGAGGTTTGACCCCCCCTTAGATTCACACCTTTGCGAATCTCTGGAGAATCTTGGACTTTTTTAACTTAGAGAATCTCAAAGTTCCCAAAGTGTTTTAACTTTTCAGGCATCCGACACTCGGCCAATTGTCCGACTGTTCTTCAGCACACCAAGCGTCTTTCACCCTTCTTCTAAAGGTAACGCCTGTTTTTTCATTTACTTTTCATTTTTTCTTGGTTTTCGAAAAATGGCTCCCCAATTGCATGCGGCACGGCGTAGGATAGTGATCAGCCGGTCACCGGGGATGGCTGAATCTAGAACTAGCAGTGCCGAATGCTTGGCCAACGACCCCGCTTTGCAAACTTCTCCGAATCCGACCGTTTCCGTGTCTGTGCAGGACACTATGGCCAGAACCAAAAGAACAGCAAGGCAGTGTAGCTCCGATGGAGTTTTCTACCACTCGGATGGGTCGACTGTTTATTCAGACGGCTCAATAAGAGTGCCTCGAAGTGAGCTGTCAGAAAATCCTGACAGCCCTCCTTATCTTCCTCCTACCCCCCCCCCCCTATTACAATTCGCCCACATCTAGTGGAACTCCCAGTGATGGAATCCTGGGGGAGGCGGATGAAGAATATCAACCCGGGCCTTCTAGACAGGCGCCGGAAGAGAGTCTAGGGGAGGACCCCGCTGGCACCAGTCAGCGGTCCCCTAGCTCTGATGAGAGCTCTGGTGACGAGTCGACCTCGTCATCTTCTTCAGAGAATGCCTCCGTAACTTCAGAGGAGGCTAGATCAAATATAGATTCTGCTAGAGAGTCTCTGGCAGTGGATAGGGGGGAAAGATGGGCCGAGCCGACCGCTTCCAGGCGCTTGGAGAGAGCCCCCTACTATCAGCATGTTCCGCCAGGCAGGCGGAGCGCCATGGCATCCGGCCTTGCCAATTTTAGGCGCAAGGTCGTCCTAGGCTATGGCTACACTTTGTCGGTCCCTAACGAGGGCTACACCATAACCTGGCCGAGTCGGGCCAGCTATCAGGACAAAGCATTCGGCTGCTATGAAGCGGCCTTCCAGGTTGGCCTCCGCTTCCCTCTCCATCCGGTCGTGGAGAGGATCTTGGACGGATACCAACTGGGTATCTGGCAACTTGTACCCAACTCCTGGATCAATATTCTGGGGTACATTGCCGCCTGTGAGATGCTGCAGGTGGAGGCGAGCTTTGAAGCGTTCGCCCACATGCACTATCTGAGCAGGGCGCCTGCTAGGGGCGGTGAGGGCTGGTACACCTTGACCACTTGCAAGGGGTACATGATGGCTGTTGGCAAAGAGAACAAGTGGAAAGACTGGAGGACTAAGTTTTATATAGTCAAGTCTGCCGACAGCCGCCTGAACCAAAAGTATAACAGGTGGAATAAGGATCCACCTCTCCTAGCAGGCAGGAGCGCATTGCCGCCTATTCCCAGGCGAGCAAAGGAGGAGATCATGGACGCGGGGTTGTTTACCGTGTCCGTGTGGAAGAATGATGAGGGGGACAAGGAGGTCACCCCTCAATGCTATCTCTCTTTGTACAAGTGGTTTGAAGAAGGAACATTCTTAGCCGCCTGTGGGCTAAGTTCTGAAATGCCGAGAGGTAGTCGGCCGTCTGTTTTATATTTACTTTTGTTTTTCAGTACTTGTTTAATGATGCTAATACTTGTTCATTTTTGCAGATAAAGCAATGGAAAATCTCTCGGCAACAAGGAAGCCGGCTGTATCTGCTGCTCGATACAAGTCGAATGTCCTAAACAGGGCAAAGCAACCACTCACACCAAAGTGGACGAGCAGAAAACTGGCGGCACCTCCAAGGTAGGAAATTGTTATACTTTCATTTCTGACCAATATTAAATTTGCCCGAATGATTTCTAACTTGCGTTTATCTTGCGTTGATGTAGGGTACGCCTTCCAAATCTCCTTCAAAACCATCCGACCCTAAGGTCCAAAAGACAAGGGCGGGTGATGTGAGCGCATCCGGCAAGGGCGGCCGGAAGCACATTGCTCATAAGCCCAAGAAGGGCCCAGAGGGCATCGAAGGGTGGCTTCAAGCAACCCACCGCTGCTGTCGGCTCAGCAGGAGAGAGGAGGAACCGAAGGACGACGGTAAAAACCATTCGTCTTTATTGTTCTTCCAAATATACTTGTGTTATTTTTCTAACTTTCTTTCCTTCTTAGTTCCTTTGCAGAGGCCGACTGTAATCCATATGGCCAAGTCCATGCTGAGGGCGGTTGATCCCGACGACAAGGCGTCTGTCAGGGGAGTCGGCACCCTGGACTTGGATGGCATCCTGGGGAACCTCTGCGAGGTATGAGTCTTAACTTAAGCAATTCTCTTCTTTTTTTTTTTTTTTTTTTTTTTTTGCTCAAGTCTTTATCCGCCTGGTTTTAACCATTCGGCTATTTTTGCAGGCCATGCTGCGCGTCCAAGGGCTCAGGCAACCCCTCAAGGAGAAATCCAAAGAGGTAACAGTCACTAAAGCTCGGGCCGAGTCTGCCTTGGATCGAGCTCAATTTGATATTGCTCAGAATGAGTATCTGACGCTTGATATGATGTATTCGCAGGCGGAAGCCAACATGCAGGTGAAGAAGGACCTGGACTCGGCCCGCTTGCGCATCACTTCCCTTAAGAAAGAAATTTCAAATCTTAAGGAGAAGCTCGAGCCTCTTCAAGATGCCAAAGAAGAGGCCGAGAGAGCCAAGCACAAGGTGGGCCGCCTGGAGCAGCGCCTCAGCAACAAGGAGCACCAGCTGAAGTCCAAGTTTGAGTCCGTGGCTGAGCAAGAGAGAGAGGCTCTGGTTAAGCAAATGATGAGCGATTATGATGCCATCATGCGGGACACTTGGGCGGCTGTGCAGCCGGACTCAGACTATCAGACTTGGAAATCCAAGTTTGATGAACCAGCAAAGCATTCGACGCTCGTCTTATTGAAGAGGCTGAGAATGCCGCGACCGAGGAAAGCTCTAGGTCCGACTCTTCTGGGGAGTCGTCCTCTGGTGGTGAGGAGGAAGATCAGGCGGAGGAGCAAGAGAAAAATGATGAAGAGCAGCCGAAGGACAACAGGCCAGCTGCCAATGAAGAGGCTCTCCCCTGATCACTTAAGGTTTTTATTTTTTCTGTTTCTACGGCCGAATGGCCAAGTACTTTGTTTTTCCGGGCTGCGTGCCGAGTATTTGTATTTTTACCGACCGAGGGGTCGGGTAATTTGACAATCTTTCTGGCTTTGCCAGATAACAATCTTAACCAATCGTCTGGTGACGATTGGTCTTTTTTAATTTGAATCATTCGGCCATTTGGCTGAAGTTATCCATATTCTGTCCTTTGAATTTTTCATTGCATGTTTTTGGCTATGTATTATAACCTGTATACCATGCGAATGTTCTTGCCCCTGGACGGATGTCGAGTGGTTTCGGTTTATTGGATTGATTGACTTAGAAATTGTTGATACTTAGAAGAGTATTTATGGTTTCTAAGTCAATCAATCACTATGGTGATTGCCCCAAACCACGCGGCAGACGTCCATCCAGAATTGGCAAACATAAGTGTTCATTCGGCCATTGGCTCGAACTAAACTCAAATTTCCAACTTAGCTAATTTGCTAAGGGAAAACCTCCGCCTGTTCTGCCCCATAAGCAAAAACAGGCGCCTCCGGCCATAGGCCTCTTTGAGATCAAATGCTAAGTTTGTAACTTAACCAATTTTCTTAAAAATAATTGTCCGCCTGATCCTTGCTCCAGAGGCAAGGATCAGGCGTCATCCGACCAATAGCCTCAATAAGTGCTAAGTAGTTAACTTAACTCGTATATTAATCAAATATTCCGCCTGTTTTTCCCCTGAGCAATAACAGGCGCATCCGGCTTTATGCCTCGCTTAGCCTCTACTTATGAAACAGTGACCATTTCTGAACTGCGCTAGAACAGATAGAAAATTCAGGTCTTTTAGATTTCACTTTCGATTAAAACAAACGACTGCGAATGCTGCCTTAGCATTCGGTAGGGCCGCTTGATATATTCGTAGAGCAATGTGCCACCCAAATGGGAGATGCTTCTCCTCGACGAATTCGCCCGAATGGACGTCGCAGGTTATCTGACTCATGTTGGAGCAGACGGTCATACTCATGTAGGAGGAGACTGAGACCATTCGGTCTCTTTTTGTTTATTAACATCTGGCCATGGGCCTCATCATGATTTTATCTGGCCTTAGGCCTCTTAAATGATTACGTAAATATTCGTCAAGTGTTGGTGTAAACTTGATGAATTTCGTAGGAACGACTGTTCTGAAACAATCGGCTCCTTAAGAGGGATTGGGGCGTCTGCTGTTGGAACAGACGCTTTCCAAACATATTGGCCGTCTGTTTTGTATACAGGCGACACTAAGAAACTTAAATAAAAAGACAAGTCGGGAAATGAAGGCATATTCTCATTAACAAAACTTGAGATTACCAAATTGAGGTCTTTACATTCGTACTTAGAAGTAGTTCTTTTTCAAATTGTCTACATTCCAAGTTCTAGGCAGCTGCCTGTCGTCCGGGTCTTCCAGGCGGTAGGTGTCGTCTCTTACTTCCTCATAGATTCGGTAGGGGCCTTCCCAATTTGGGGTTAGCTTTCCCTGTTCATTCGCCCTACCGACTGCCTCCATTTTCCGTAGCACAAAGTCCCCCACTTTGAGAGGACGCTTGTGTACTCTTTTGTTGTAAGCCCGAGTAATTCTCAGACGGTATAAATCATGGCGCAAGGCAGCATTACCCCTGCGCTCTGGTAGTGAGTCCAATGCTAGGCGCATGGCCTCCCATTTTGCCTCTTCATCATACAACATGATTCGAAGAGTCGGCTCATAGTGCTCAATGGGCACAACAGCTTCTGCTCCATACACCATAAGGAATGGGGTTTCTCCAGTTGCCCCTTTAGCAGTCGTTCTGATGGACCAGAGGACGTGTGGTAATTCATCTGCCCAAAGGCCACCAGTCCGCTCAATTTTCTTTTAAATCCCGTCTGACATTAACTTGTTGAAGGCTTCGACATGGCCGTTTGCTTGCGGCCGGCCGGCGATGCAAAGAAACTTGAGACCCCCTGGTCTCCAAGCCAAGTCTTGAGTTGAGGTGTCTCAAATTGAGGACCATTGTCAAAAACCATAGACATGGGCACCCCGAAACGAGTGATTATATTCCCCCAGATGAAGGACATGACGTCTTTAATCTTGATGTTTTTGACTGCCTCCGCCTCTCCCACTTGGTAAAGTAATCCACAGCCACCAATATATAGCGCTTGTCGCCTGGTGCAGTCGTATATGGCCCAAGAATGTCCATGCCCCATTTGGCAAAGGGTATTGGGCTATGGATAACCGTCAGGTCTGTAGCCGGACGATGGATGAGCTTGCCAAAATTTTGGCACTTGTCACATTTTTTCACCATTTCCATGGCATCCGACTCCAGGGTTGGCCAGAAGTAAAGCCGCCTGACCTTGGCCGCGAGGGGTCTGCCGCCTATATGGGAGGCGCAGAATCCCGAATGCAACTCCTCGAGGACTTCCTTACCCTTTTCAGGGGTAACACACTTCAACAGGGGTTTCAAAAAGCCAGCCCTGAAGAGTTCTCCTTGTCGCAACTCGAAGTTAGCTGCTCGCTTTTTCAGAACAGTCGCCTCCTGTTGTGAATCAGGGAGCGTGCCGTCTGCAAGATAAGCCCGGATGCTGTCCATCCAGGTTGAGCTTCGGTCAAGAATTCCAATGGGGTCTTCCTCATATATACTTCTTTTTTCCATGACCTCCCAGAAAACTGACCGAGGCGTTTCACAGGAGGCGGATGATGCCAGTTTGGACAGAGCATCCGCCTGATTGTTTGAAGACCTGGGCACTTGGGTTAGATGAAATTCTTCAATTGTCCCAACTTCATCCTTGGCCGCCTGCAAGTATTTAATCATGGCCGGATGAGTGGCCTCGTACGTCCCATTGACTTGGAGTACGACCAGTTGTGAATTCGAGCAGGCGTCAATTTTCTTTGCCCCTGCTGCCTTACAGTACCGAATGCCAGCAAGCAAGGCTTCATACTCGGCCTCATTATTAGAGACCTGGAACTTGAACCGTAGTGCATACTCGTACTTGTCTCCCTCAGGAGACTGACAGATAATCCCTGCACCACAGCCGTTGATAGTGGAGCTCCCATCCACATACACTTTCCAAACCTGGTCTGTATTGTCCGGAACAGCCGGCCTTGTCATTTCCACAATAAAGTCGGCGAATGCTTTCCCCTTTATTGCTTTCCTGGGCTCGTAAGTGATTTCCAATCCTTGCATTTCAATCGCTCATTTGAGCATTCGTCCAGAAGACTCCAAGGTTGTGAGTGGCCGCTTGATCGGCTGGTCAGTATAGACCACTACCGCATGTGCCAAGAAGTAGGGTTTCAATTTCTTGATGGCCATGTAAAGAGCGAGATCAAATTTTTCAACCATGGGGTACCGAATCTCAGCGTTCCTTAGAACATGGCTGATGAAATAGACTGGGAGCTGAGTGCCGTCTCTTTGAGCTAAGAGAACAGCGCTGAGGGCATGATCGGAGACGGCCAAGTACATGAAGAGCGTCTCTTTGGGAAGAGGGCTAACAAGCCTCGACAAAGAGTGAAAATGAGTTTTTAACTTTTGAAAGGCCGCCTCTACGTCATCCCCCCATTCAAAGTTAGTCTTCTTTTTGATTGCCTGGAAAAAGTAGAGGCACTTGTCGCCTGACCGGCTGAGGAATCTCCCCAGGGCCGCCAGACAACCTGTTAGTTTCTGAACTTCCTTCACAGTATGGGGCGACTGCATGTCGATTACCGCCTGTATTTTCTCAGGGTTGGCCTCTATTCCCCTTTGGTCAATCAAAAATCCGAGAAACTTCCCAGACTCAACACCAAAGACACACTTTTTTGGGTTAAGCATGACCTTGTGCCGCCTGAGTGTGGCGAATGTTTCTCGGAGATCAGCAAGGTGATCCGCCTGTTGTTTGGATTTGACTATCATGTCATCAATGTACGCCTCTACATTCCTTCCGATTTGATTGATGAAGACCGTATTTATCATTCGTTGGAAGGTAGCAGGCGCATTCTTCAAACCAAACGGCATCACCGTATAACAGAACAACCCCTGATCAGTGACGAATGCCGTCTTTTCTTGATCTTTTTTCCACAGGGGGATCTGATGGAAACCTGAATAGGCGTCCATGAAACTCATCAGGGCATGCCCGGCTGTTGAGTCAACCAGACTGTCGATCTTAGGCAATGGATAGCTATCCTTTGGACATGCCTTGTTGAGGTCTGTGTAGTCAACACACATCCGCCAACTTCCATTCGGCTTTTTTTACTAACACAACGTTAGCTACCCACTCAGGGAAATTGCACGCCCGAATGAACTTGGCATCTAACAGCTTTTTTACTTCGGCAGCTTCCGCCTGACTTCTTTCTTCGTCGTGGTTTCTTTTCTTTTGCCGGATGGGCTTCTTTTTAGGATCCACGGCGAGTTTGTGGACAGCGAGATCCGGGCTGATACCTGGCATCTCCTCCACTTCAAAGGCAAAGATGTCTTTGCATTCCCTCGGGAGCTGGTGAAGGCTTTTACCCAGCTTTGCAAAAGCAATCGTCCCCACCTTAACAGTCCGCTCTGGACGGCTGTCATCCAGAGGGATATCAATGTGTTCACCAGCAGGCTGGGGACGAAGATCATCTGACCATTCCCCGGTCAGTGATTGCTATTGCTTTTCTTTTTTGACCACCACCAGCTGATCAGTCTTTCTTTTCTTCCCGGCTGGTGGGGCCGACTGTTCTTCCTCGACATCGTCGAGGTTGATTGTTTGCTTGCCCCGACCGGATGCTACGGCCGCGGGCTTGACGTCCGAGAGATAACATTCTCGGGCCGTCTTTTGGTCCCCATTAAGGGAACCAACTGTTCCATCATCCTTCTCATACTTGAGTAGCATGAGAGCAGGGATGATGACGACCTTACACTCATTAAGAATGGGACGGCCAAAGATGAGGTTGTAAGCCGTGAGCTCTTCAACCACTAGGAAACAGATGGTCATGTGCCGACCGTCTCCCCTGCTTCCCAGGCGGACAGGTAGGTCAATTCGTCCGACTGGGTGCACAAGTCCTCCCCCAAACCCAAAAAGGGTGTGGGTGACCTCCATCATGCTGTCCGGTTTGTACTTGAGATTGGATAAGCACTTGAGGCTGATGAGGTCAGAGGAGCTTCCTGTGTCAATCAGAATTCGGCCCACCAGCTGGTTGGCGACCCTTGCACTCAATGACAACAGGGTCATCATGCGGCCGACGGACTTTGCCTCTGTCCTGCTCGGTGATGACAACTTTAGGGAAGGTGGATGCGCTTGATGCATCCCCCTCCTCAACAGAATTGACCATCTTTCTCAGATGGTCCTTGGTACCCCGAATGGTCGGACCACCACTGGCAAATCCGCCTGCTATGGTGTACACCGGCTCTTCATCAGTTTCGGCACTCACAGCAGGCTGGGGAGTCTTCTTCTTGGACTGCCCCGGATTTTCCTTTGAAGTCACTTTGGACTTCACATAGGACTGCAGCTGTCCTTTGTCGGCCAGACGGTCGAGCTCCCGCTTGAGACTAAAGCAGTCGTTCGTGTCATGGCCAACATCCTCATGAAAATGGCAATGCTTGTTCTTGTTCCGATTTTCAACGGAACCTTTCATAGGAGTCGGCTTTTCAAGAGTTAGCCGATCCTTAATTTCCAAGAGGATGGAGCAGCAATCCTTGTGGAATTCGTACCTTGGGACGTACGGTTTCCACTCCTTTTTCTTCTTCTGGGTCGGTTGATCAGAGTTATCAATGGCCCATACTTGCTTTTTCTTTTTGCTCTCTTCTAGCTTAGGGGCCGGCTGAGCAGGCCGACTCTCTTTCTGTCGGTCGGACTTCTTATGGTCCGACTGCTTATTGGAGGAGCAGAGTTCGGTCGCCTGTATATAGGCTTCCGCCTCTCGCAAGGCTCCTTGCAGAGTAAAGATTTGTTTGCGGACGAGTTTGTACTTAAAAGTAGACCCGTCCTTCAGACCCTTGAAGAAGTCTGTGAAGGCAACCTCATCAGACAGCCCATGAATCTGAATTTGGACCAGATTGAACCGCCTGACGTAGGAACGCAAACCTTCTCTATCTCCCTGCTGTACATTACCCAAGTCAAGACTTGTCTTTTTGGCAGGGATGTTCATAGAGAAGTTTGATGCAAACAAGAACGCAAGCGTCTTGAAGCTATTTATGCAACCAGCCGGCAGATTGCCAAACCACTGCTGGGCTATGCCCTTCAGGGTGGCTGGAAAGCAACGACACCATGCGGCATCATCTAACCCCTGTAAATACATGAGGTGGGTGTACGCTAGCAGGTGGTCTTCTGGGTTGGAGGTCCCGTCATAGGCTCCAACCAGAACGTTTTTAACTTTAGCTGGCTGTACGGCTTCAGTAATTTCCCTGGAGAAAGCAGAGGGTTGATCTCCAAGGTGTTGCAGCCTAAGCTGCCAGTCCATCGGCTGATAGCCGTATGCCGCCTGTCCTCCATAGAAGGTAGGTTGCATGTAAGGTAAAACTGGCGCCTGGTACAATGGCTGTGCCATGTACTGTGCGGACTGAATCATATGAGGCCCAGACTGAACCCGTTGGCTGCTTGCTGGGGTCTCATGTACATACTGGGAACACCGCACAGAGGTATTCCGAAAGCTATCATGATAAGTCGACGTTGAAGCCGACTCTGATTACTGGGTTCTCCTCTCCTCAATGTATTGCCGAGCGTCAAAGAACGTTTTCTTGCTACCATCCGGCTGTATGTGCCGGATGGGTTTTCTTGCGCCCGTTTCAGGGAAACGGAGCCGATTAAGGTCAAATTGGGGCCTGGCCTTCTCCTTAGGAGCAGGATGAGGAGTCGGCTGACGGTCCCTGACCGACTTCTGTTTGCCAGCTTGGGCTGGCTTCTTGGCCGACTGCTCCTTTCTAAGAGCAGGCGACTTCTTCGAGGCGAGCTGCTTGATTTCACCCCTGAGGCTGCTCAGGAGTGACATTAGCTCATCCCGAGTGACGGGAGTTGATCCTGCCGCCTGGGAAGGATCAACCGGCCGCCCCGAGGGCTTCTTTGGCTGACCAGCAGTTTTGCTTGGCCCTGCCTGGTCATGGTGGCGCTCCTGCCTCTCCTTACTGCGGATGCGCTTAGAGATGAGGGATCCATTTGGATCCACATAGGTTTTGACGTCAGCGTCGTCCCTTGAGTCATGGTCCAATTGGACTAGTATATCATCTGGAGGCCGAATGGCCTCTGGGTTTGGTACAGGTTCTTGTGAAGCCATTTCAGAGGTACTCTCCCCACAGACGGCGCCAAATGTTTCGGGGGTTTTCGTTCCTTGGGAGAGTTACAACACTGAAACTGGATTCAACTGAGGATGCCTGTACCTGCAAAGCAAACGGACCGCCGGATGGTCGGTGGTCCGCCTCCGAAGATTAAGTTAGTAAACGTTCGGTAATAAAACGTGCGGAAGTAAAGTTTATCTGCTCGGATTCCGAGCTCAGGTAAAGTGTTGTGTGTTCCTTGAAAACGACAGCTCTATGGTAAGTGACGTGTTGTCTCGTATTGTGTGTATATTCTCTCTCGGTCTCTGTCTCTTCATAAATGACAGAATGTCCCTATTTATAGGGTCTTTTTGAAAAGTGTGCCCTCCTAGGATCTGGTGACCTAGGAATTAGGTCACGCCGTTTTGCGGCGCCTCAGGATTTGGGCCTTAGAAGGCCGCCATCCCAGGGCCAATACCTGAGTGACACGTGTCACTATGCCCAAAAGGATTCTGAAGCACCTTTTGAGTGACACGTGTCGCCACCTGAATGGTTCCTGCTGGACCTTCAGTCCACATAGGACGGAGAAGAGTCCAGCCTCCACGTGTCATCATTCCATAAGTCCAATTGGCACCTATGTGGAGGACACGTGGCGCTATCTGATTGGGCCACCTGGCCGGGTAAAAAATACCCAAATCAAGTCGGACTCACCAAACTCAACAGCGGTATCAGAGCCTCGCTCGTTTATTTTTAAAATCACAATATTTTTCAAGGTGTTTTTATGGCTTATTTTTCAGGTTTTAAGTTGCTAATTAGATTAGTAGCTCATTTTATCCATTTTAAACTCGTACTAAAGCTGACTTCAGCTCTCGAACCCAGATTTCGACCCAAAGATAGTGAAATTTTGGTGGAAAAGGCATTCTGGAAATGGTTTTACCCTTTTAAGACTCAATTTTTAGTCAAAAAACAACCAGAAATGCAGTTTTCGAGGGGTTGTTTGTTTTTACGACAAATTTAAAGTCTTTCTAACCTTAAAAATTAATTCCATATTTATGGTGGTTATGTACGTAATTGGTTCAATACATATTTTATATGCAATTTTAAATCTCTTTAGGCATGATTTATTTTTTGTGTTTGAAAGCTTGGTTCAATACATATTCCATATTTTTCGAGGTGGTAATTTGTGTTTGAAAACTTGGTTTTATTTTTTCACATAATTGCAAATTAATTGCATTAAGTGTGAAATTGTTGTTCTTTGAGGCTTCTAAGTACTAAAGACTCAATCTTTAATTATGTTAAGTGATTGACACTTTGAGTTACTATATTCCATGAATTTTTGTTGAACTTTATTGATTTAATCACTTTTTAGTTTATTGGAATCATAAAGTTTGAAACTTGTGATATAAATTTGTTTATCTTCATATTGACAGATATAATTTTTCAAGGATTCACAAGTATTAAAGTTGGAATCTTTATTGAACTTATGTTCATTTTTCCAACTCCCTTTTATTTTGTCAAAATCTCAAGATTAATTAAAATAGATTAAATTAATAGTGAGGAATTGCCCTATTTTATTTTGTTGCACCAAGTTAAACCAATTTTATTAAAGAATGGATCTTGGAAATAATTTTGGTTACATGCACTTGGATGATTTTATTTAAGTTAGACTTGTTTAAATTTACAATTTTTGCTCATTAAAAAATTAGTTCTAAAATTAATTTAGAATTAATAAATTGTCACGCGAAATTTGGGATTGAAATCCCGAGGCTATGGCACGCAAATCGAGGCAAATCTTCCCTTGGCTAGCCGGGCTGCATAGCAGCTCGCATGTGGCTACCAAAGAAGCTACTCGATGCTTGCGTGCATCCATATGCGTGGCATGCGCGCCCAGCCACAGCAGCAACGCAGCAGCACATGGCAGTGCTACGTGCGTGTGTACTGCTGCCATAGCGCAGCACATGGCTGCTGTGGTGCGATAGGTTGTGCGAGCATTTTTAGTGCATGTGTGTACTTGGTGTAAAGAGGCAAGCAGCCGTGGCCTTGTGCCTAGTACCTTTTAACCCGTAGCAAATGCTACTAGGCTCTACCTAGCTAGTGCTACGTGGGGTGGTGAAGGCACGTGCGCCAAGCCATGTAGTGCGGGGTTGTTAGACAACCTTGACTTTCATATGGAACGTATCTAGTGCGTGAACCACCTGAGTACGGTTGGCTTCGTGTTTGCTTATTTTGTTGTTTTAATTATTTTATTAATTTAATTTGGTTTAATTATTTTAATAAATTTTGGAGGCTAGGCCTCGGTTTGATGAGCGGCATTTGCAAAATTTTATTTTGGCAAATAATTGGGTTTTACCGGCTTAATTAATTGGATCGATTAAGATAGATGCAAAATTTAGTGGGAGCTACAAATATTAATTGCGCTTATTTACGTAATTGGTTAAAACATCTTTGACTAATTTTAGTTTCTAGTTATCGCGTGTTTATGCATTGTTACTTGTTTACTGTTGTAAAATGCATGGGCCATTCACAAATAGTGAATGGATGAATGGAATGTATATTCTCTCACAGGTTTTATTAAATGACAACTAGTGGGGCCCGATTAGGATATAAAATACGGACTGCGATCCATGATGTATTTTGTAAATCCAAATACGGTCTGCATACTGTCGAGTATTTTTGTACCTTAATATTTAGATTAGTCCTAATCGTAGATATTAGTAGTTGCATAATTTTGGTCAAGTCTTGTAGACGGTGGTTCTTGGAAGATAAAGTAATGAAGTTGCAAAAGAAGACCTTTTGAAGACTTGAAGAATTCAAGGGGTCAGGCTAGTTGCCAATATGCATCATAATGCTTATGCTTTACATATTTATGATCATTTATATATGAATTATATGTTAGATGCATGTTTAGGATTTCAAATATTGCGATGATTAATTAAGTTCACTTAAATCAACCAACATATAAACCCTAGGTCCCTAAATATTGAGTAAAATTGTCATTCCAAAACAACACTTATCGACCTATTGAGAGTAATGATGGGCTACGCCAAAGCGAGGCATCACTACTACTCCCTAGACTCATAAGGCATACCGGGTATGCAGGTTAGTTTTGGTTGTACTCATCGATATGAGTGATGGAGTCCTAACATGTCGTGGAAAAGTGGATAAATTGTTGAGAGAGCATTAGATGCGACGATTTATTCAACCAAGAGTGGCTTGGAGCCATTAGCAAAGCGTTTCTTACCTTGGGAGATTGAGTGCTAAGACAAGCCAAAGCATGCTTAGTCACTCTTTGTTTCCTTGGATCTTGGAATCGACTTATTTTTGCTAAATAGGGACAATTTTTAAGTGTAAATAGGACGTTAAATAAGTTTGAAATATGCATGAATTAAATTCAATCTTATTTAAGCATTATGAACCGGTTTTCATTAAAATTCTTTCAATTGTAGAATCATGTCTTCGAGTAACTCAAACAACCAGTTTTGATTACGCTCAATTCTCGACAAGGAGAAGTTGAGTGGACCAAATTTCTTGATTAGCAAAGAAATTTGCGAATTGTTCTCATGCAAGAGCAAAAGGAATATGTCCTTGATGAGGAAATGGCCGATGCTCCTAATGAGGAAATGACTCAGGCTGCCCTAAACCGATGGCAAAGTGCCAATCGGGATGTCAAATGCATCATGTTGGCCATAATGTCTCCCGAGCTTCAAAAGGCTTTCTTTGAGAAGGAGACATCTTTTGAGATCATTTCTGAGCTGCTGAATATGTTCCAAGAGCAGGCCCAAACGGAGAGGTTTGAAACCCACAGACAGGTCCTTGAGAGCAAGCTCAAGAAAGGAGAGTCAGTCAACCCACATGTACTCAAAATGATAGGATTATTTGAGAACATGGGTAGGCTTGATGCGGGGTATTCAACCGAGATGGCAATTGACATCATTCTCCACTCGCTGCACAAAGGCTAAGATATGTTCAAGATGAACTATAATATGCACAAAATGGAGAAAACCCTCACTGAGCTTCATGGTATGTTGAAGGAAGCCTAGCAAACACTCAAGGATGAGGAAAAACATGATATGCTCATGGTGAAAAAGGGCAAGCCGTTCAAGCGCATGGGCAAAAAGAAGAAAG
Source organism: Chenopodium album (assembly GCF_948465745.1). Taxonomy (NCBI): domain Eukaryota; kingdom Viridiplantae; phylum Streptophyta; class Magnoliopsida; order Caryophyllales; family Amaranthaceae; genus Chenopodium; species Chenopodium album. Next base: position 48,099,369 of record NC_137834.1, on the reverse strand, counting down.
GCTTCAAGGGGAAAGGTAAGAAGAACTTTTCGCTTAAGCCGAAAGCTACCAAGAAAAGAAGGTAGCATCTTCTAAATCTGATTCCGAATGCTTCTGTTGTAAGAAGAAGGGACATTGAAAGAAAGATTGCCTCAAATTCAAGGAAGATAAGAAGAACGGAACCGTTGCTTCTGAATCAAGTATATTCGTTATAGACTTAAACTTCACTAGCTCAATATCATGGGTATTTGATACCGGATGTGGCTCACACATTTGTTCCAATTTTCAGGGACTAAGGAACGTTAGGAAGCTAGAGAAGGGAAAAGTTGAACTCCGGGTCGGCAATGGAGCCAGAATTGCGGTCGTATCCGTTGGAACTCTCAGTTTGTCTTTTCCCTCTAGGCTTGTTTTGGAACTTAGTAGTTGTTACTATGTTCCCAACATTACCAAAAACATCATTTCAATTTCGGCGTTGGACGCCAAAGGTTTTGAATTTCGATTAAAGACAATGAATTTTCGTTTTTATCTCGATAATGTTTTATATGGTATCGCACATTCTGAAAATGGTATTTATGTGCTTTCTTTAGACAAACAAGTTTATAATGTGAATAATACTACAAAAAGAGCTAATACCATGGAATCAAATCAAACTTACCTATAGCATTGTCGTCTTAGCCGCATTAACATCAAACGCGTCAAGAAGCTTCTTCAAGAAGGCGTTCTTGACTCTTTCAATTTAGAATCTTTTGAGAATTGCAAAGGATGTTTATTAGGCAAGATGATTAGCAGCCATTCTCCAAATTGGGAGAAAGAGCAGGTGACTTATTGGGTCTAATGAGTACCGATGTATGTGAACCAATGAGCTCCGCCACAAGAAACGAACATCGATATTTCATCACTTTCACAGACGACTATAGTAGATATGGCTATGTCTACCTAATGTCGCATAAATCTGAATCGTTTGACAAGTTCAAAGAATTTCAAAGTGAAATGGAAAATCAGCTTGGCAAGAAAATCAGATCCCTTCGATTTGATCAAGGTGGTGAATGCTTGAGCCAAGAATTCGATGACCATCTGAAAGATCATGGTATACTTTCAGAACTGACACCTTCAGGTGCTCCACAATAGAACGGAGTATCCGAACGGAGAAATCAAACCTTGTTAGATATGGTACGATCAACCATGGGTCTTAGTGATCTTCATATCTCTTTATGGGGACACGCACTTTTAACTACGGCACTAACTCGAACCGTGCTCCATCGAAAGCTGTAGAAAAGACTTCATACAAGTTATGGACAAAAAAACCTCCTAGGTTGACTTTTCTAAAGATATGGGGATGCAAAGCATATGTCAAGAAATTGATTTCTGACAAACATCATCTTAAATCTGATAAGGTTTACTTTGTGGGCTAGCTAAAAGAAACCAAAGGGTATTACTTCTACAACAAATCGGAGAACAAAGTGTTTATTAATCGCGATGATGTCATTTTGGAGAAGGAGAACCTTTCCAAAATGACAAGTGGGAGGAAAATCAAACTCGACGAAGTTCGTGACGATGAGCAACAAAATCAGAATGACAGTTAAAGTGCTCAAACATCATATATTGACGAATGTCAAAGTGATCAAAACATGCAAAGTCGAATCGATAATGCGAATGCTCAATCCATTACCATACGTAGGTCTCAAAGGCCGAGATCTCAACCTGAAAGATATCTTAGTTTAGTTTTAACCGAGAATCAGGACATCCTAATCATGGATGGAGATGAACCGGCAACCTACAAGCAAGCGATGGCAAGCACCGACTCTGCTAAATGGCAAGAGGCCATGAGATCTGAAATGGATTCCATATTTGAAAATCAAGTCTGGGACTTGGTTGACTTACCCAAAGCCTACACACCTATCGAATGTAAGTGGATTTTTAAGTTGAAAACCGACAAATATGGAAATGTATTCATTTACAAAGCTAGATTAGTAGCAAAAGGTTATAGGAAAGTTCATGGTATTGATTACGATGAAACCTTTTCTCTAGTCGTAATGCTTAAATCCGTTCGGATCCTCTTAGAGATTGCTTCATATTACAATTATGAAATATGGCAGATAGACGTTAAAACCGCCTTCCTAAATGGTATTTTGGAAGAAACTGTGTATATGACACAGCCTAAATGTTTTGTCGACAAAAACAACGCTAGAAAGGTATGCAAGCTTAAGAAATCCATTTACGGATTAAAGCAAGCAAGCAGAAGTTGGAATCTGCGATTTGATGAAGCCATTAGTAAGTTTGGTTTTATCAAGAATCTAGATGAGTCTTGTGTTTACAAGAATGTCATTGGGAGTGACATCGCCTTCCTAGTCTTATATGTCGATGACATTTTTCTCATTGGAAATAGCATTCCATTGTTAGAGTCTGTAAAGGCTTTGCTCGGAAAATGTTTTTCAATGAAAGACTTGGGAGAGGCTCAGTACATACTAGGCATCAAGATCTATAGGGATAGATAAAAAAAGATGATAGTATTTGAGTCAAAGTACTTATATTGATAAGGCACTAGCTCTATTCCGCATGGAAGGAGCCAAGAGAGGCCACCTACCCATGTTGCATGGCATAACCCTAAGATGGGCGAGAAAGGATGAATCAGATTCCATATGCTTCGCTTATTGGAGCGATCATGTATGTCATGATATTACTAGGCCAGATGTGTCGTATGCCTTGAGCGCTACGAGCCGATACCAATTAGATCTAGGAGAGGCGCATTGGACTGCGGCCAAGAATATCCTAAAGTACCTGAAAATGAACAAAAATAAATTCCTGGTCTATGGTGGCAAAGATGGATTAGTTGTTGAGGGTTACACCGACACAAGCTTCCAGACAGACAGAGACGACTTCAAGTTACAGTCCGAGTACATATTATGTCTCAATGGAGGAGCGTTTAGTTAGAAGAGTGCTAAGCAAAGCACAACTGCAGATTCTACAACTAAAGCCGAATACTTGGCAGCATCTAAGGCAGCTAAGGAGGCAGTTTGGATTCGCAAGTTCATTGGTGAACTTGGTGTTGTACCCTCCATCAAGGGACCAATAGACCTCTATTGTGACAACAATGGAGCTATTGCTCAGGCTAGAGAGCTAAGAGAACATCATAAGGTCAAACATGTCTAGCGGCGGTTTCACATGATTCGAGAATGGAAACCAGAAGGTGAAATCAGAATTTGTAAAGTTGGAACAGATGACAATGTAGCCGATCCACTGACTAAACCTTTGCCTAAAGTGAAGCACAACAAGCACATTGAGGCAATGGGAATTAGGCACATCGAAGATTGGCTTTGATTTCCTTATTTTAGTGTTTTAATTAATTTTGGACAATTTTAATGTAAAGCACTATGATGAACCATTCAGTTTAGAAAAATTAAACTTTTCATGCAATTTAAATCAATCCGTTGACTATTTAATTGTGTTTTATAATTAAATAATGAGTCCATTAGATTCTTGGAATATTCAAAATAGGGTATCAAGACCAGTCTTGGTAAGGAAACACCAATTAAGTGAACATTGAATATTATAATCAAAAATTATCCCTAATCGAGGTCATTTAAACGATGGACGATTAATGACCAATGGAGATTAGTGTGTAGTTTGATTTATAGCACCGTTTCTTATGCTACAAGGACATGGTTGTCATGAATCATTTGCAAATGTATTGGTTTAGAATCATACTGGATCGACCTATGAGAATACTTTAAGAGATTAAAAATCGTCATAAGTATACTTCTCATTATTGTTATCGGAACCTTTTTCCTTGACCATGAGTTTTGTGAGTTTTCTTGTTTGAGTACTAGTTCGCTTTGATGATTGTCAAACGTCTGCCGTAATAGGGGATTATAACGGTATCACTCGGGCGGCTAGATCCTCTCACTAAGAGAAGATACATTACAAGACTGGAAATGTCCCCCTACTAAAAAAAGGGAAGATGTCTTTGTTGTTTACAAGACCACTCGTAGAGCAAGACTGTAAAAATGCATGGTCGTGCTCGGATGGATTTTAGAAATCATCTGTTTATTGACAGTCGGAATCGGAATCGAGAACACTTCTGGACGTCATAAGGATGACAAATAAATCTTACCTTATAGTTCATGAAGAGGCATTAAGCGACATAAGAAAAGGGCTATACACTAAAAGCACACTTGTCCGGAAGGACAAGTGGGAGATTGAAAGGAATGGTGTCCTTCGAACAAGTGTACTATTCTGATAGCGGGTTCAGAATTATTAGAAAGCTAATATATTCAGTAAGGTCAAGTGATCGGAATGCCTGGGTGGAGGCCGCTTCCGATTAGTAATATTAATATAATTAATATTACATCTTAATCTTGACTGAACCGACTCTTCAAATCATGTTGTATGACGAAGATGTAAATTGGGAGGCCATGCGGCTAGCATTGGACTCACTTCCAGAGCGCAGGGGCAATGTTGTCTTGTGCCATGAGATATACCGTATGAGAATGACTCGGACTTACAACAAAAGAGTTCACAAGCGTCCTCTCAAAGTGGGGGACTTTTTGCTACGGAAAATGGAGGCAGTCGGTAGGGCGAATGAGCAGGGAAAGCTAACCCCAAATTGGGAAGGCCCCTACCGACTCTATGATGAAGTAAGAGACGGCACCTACCGCCTGGAAGAACTAGACGGCAGGCGGCTGTCTAAAACTTGAATTGTAGACAACTTAAAAAAGTACTACTTCTAAGAATTTTTGTAAATGTCTCGAAATTTTGTTAATGAGAATATTAGCGTCGCCTATACAAAGTGCAGACGGCCACCCTATTTGCAAAGCGCCTGCCCCAATAGTAGACACCCCAATCCAAGTGAAGGAGCCGACTGCACCAACACAGTCGACCCTACAAATTTCTTTTTAAGTTAAGTCCAACACTTAACGGCTACTTACCATTTTTAAAGAGGCCTAGGGCCGGATATTAATAAAACAATAGAGCTCGACGGCCACAGTCTGCTCCAACATGAGTCAGATAACCGGCGACATCCATTCGGGCGAATTCGTTGAGGAGAAGCATATCCCATTTTGGTGGCACATTGCTCTACTAATAACTCAAACGGCCCTACCGAATTCGCAGTTGTTTAATTTAATCTAAAGTGAAATCTAAAAGGCCGAGAGTTTTTCAACTATTCTAGTACAATTGGAAAGCGGTCATTGTTTCATGATTAGAGGCTATCGAGGCATAAGGCCGGATGTGCCTGTTTTTGCTCTGGGGCAAGACAGGCGGAAAATTCTTTTTCAATCAAAAAGCTAAGTCTAAAAACTTAGCATTTTACGTATACGAGGCTTATGGCCGGATGTGCCTGCTTCTGCTCTAAGGCAGGACAGGCGGACCTTTTTCTTATTAAGAAAGCGAGCTAAAATACTTAAGCAGATTATTTATACAAAAAAGAGGCCTCGGGCCAGATGCGCCTGTTCTTTGCTCTAGGGCAAATCTGGCGGAATATTTTTTCTTTAACAAATGAGCTAAGTTAAAAACTTAGCATCTTACTTTAACGTGGCCTATAGCCAGATGAAATCAAATGATCGACTGCTCCGCATGGCCGTCTGTGGTTTGGTTTGGGGCAATCACCATAGTGATTGATTGACTTAAAAACCATGCATACTCTTCTAAGTATCAATAATTTCTAAGTAAATCAATCCAATCAACCGAAACCAATCGACACCCGTCCAGGGACAAGAACATTCGCATACTATACAGGCTAAAATACTTAGCTAAAATTCTATGCATAAAAATTGGAATCTTTGAAATTTTTTAAAGCATAAACACCAATATAAATAAAACCGGCCAAACAACCAGATGCTTCATAAAAATTAACAGCCGTCCAAATTAACGACTGTAAAGTGTTAACTGGCTAAGCAAGGAGAATTGTTGTATTACCCGACCCCATGGTCGGTAAAGATACATTTTTACTCGGCACACAGGCCGGAAAAGCAGAGTAACTGGCCATTCGGCCGCAGAAAAAACAGACATAAAGCTTAAAGATCAGGGGAGTTTCTCAGCATCGGGATCCGCCTTGTCCTCCAGCGCATGCTCCTTGGGTTCCGCATCTTCCTCCTGATCATCCTCCTCCTTGTCCCCAGACGACGAGCCGCCAGACGAGTTGGACCCATCAGAGGCACTCTTGGCAACCGCCTCCTTCACGGCCGCTTCCTGAGCTTCTTTGAGAAGATGGGCATTAAACTCGTCATTAGCCTTATCAAACTAGACCTTCCAAGTTTGATAATCGGCAGACTGTTGAGCAGCCGCCCAGGCCGCACGCATGATGACCTCATTGTTGTCCATCATTTGTTTGACCAGGGCTTTTTTCTCCTCCTCCATCAAGGACCTATACTTGGTCCGGAGTTGGTTCTCCTAGTTGCACAGCCGCCCTCTGAGTCTCTTGACCGTCGCCTCCAAGCTAGTCATTTTTTACTCCGCCTCCTTGAGGTTGCCCAGCTTCTCGTTAAGACCCTTGACCTGGTCCTGGAGCTCCTTCACTCACTGCTTGGCCGCGTCCAAATTCCGCTAAACTTGCAGGTTGGCAAACGCCTGGGAATACAACATATCACGTGTCAGAATCTCATTTTGATCAATCTCAAACTGAGCTTTGTCTAGAGTAGAGGCGGCCCGAGCATTCGCTGCCTTTACCTCCCTGGTCTTCTCATTGAGGGGCCCTTTGAGACCACTCACGCGCAGCATAGCCTGCAGGCGTCCAAACCAAAGAAACTCGTCAGAGACCATTGGACAAAAATATGTAAATTAATCAAGTTGTAAGAAATTTTACCTCGCAAAGAAGCGCTAGAATGCCATCTAGGTCCAGGGTGCCGACCCCTGTGACGGCCGCCTTGTCCTTAGGATCAAGTGTACGCCTCGCTGGGGCATCTATCAAAACAAATACAGCTAAGTTAAGACTAAGCAGAATGACACTTTATGAAGCGCATGTTTGAATGGTGGGATGACTTACCCCCATCTCCCCCTGCAGCTTTGCTGCCGCCTGCTGTGCCGCCAGTAGTGGTGAGTGGCTGTTTGCCACTCTTCGACACTCGTTGTTGAGCGTCCGGCTTTATAGAAGTCTTGGTGGGGGAGGAGGCGCCTGTTCCTTTCTTGTTAGGCTTGGTGGCGACGTGTTTCCTCCGGCTCTGGGAAAGTGAGTAATTAATCACTTAATTACTCTTATTTTTATTCTTGTTGCTAGTATCATGATTAGATTTATTTATTATTTTATTTTACTAACGCTATTATTGTTAAATTGCTTCCAATATTAATGTTTATTTTATTGATCACCATTTTGCATGTTTAAAGGGAATATGTAATTGAAAATCACGCCTAATAAGATAATTTGGACAGCCGGTTTAGGTTCTTTTTTAATCTTGTTATTTAATTCAAGTGATCACTATTTTTTTAGAATTATATGTTGCATTAATATTCAACCAATTTAGCCTAATAATAGTTTGGAGCGAATCGAATATTATGTTTGTATGCCTTTGAGATAGCAGGAATCACTTTTCATAATAAGAATCGAGTAGAGGCCAATACGGGCGAACGTGACTCCATGACTCACTTCGTACCATCATCCTTGATCCTCCTTTCGTGGTTCTGAACCATATGGAGTTAGTAATCTCAGGGATTATGAATGGGGTGTAACCTTCACGGGTCAATCGTTGTTGCCTATCGTTGTCCCTTATCGTGGTTGCCTTTTATGATCCGTAAACGGTTTACAAGTTCCTTAAAAACTTGTTGGCGGCTCCCTACTTTGCTTTGTCCCAAATCGTAATGTCAATCAATTCCCACTCCCTATGAGTGCCAAGCATATTCACACATGCTTTAACGTAGGCGCACTTCGAACGACGCCTACAGCAAGGAATTTTGATCACTCCCCGCTGAATACTGAAAAAATTACGAGCTGAGCTTAGGCGAGGAATTTTAATCACTCCCCGCTGAATGCTGAAAAATTACGAGCTGAGCATTTGCGAGGAATTTTGATCACTCCCCGCTGAATGCTGAAAAATTACGAGCTGAGCTTAGGCGAGGAATTTTGATCACTCCCCGCTGAATGCTGAAAAATTACTAGCTGAGCTTAGGCGAGGAATTTTAATCACTCCCCGCTGAATGCTGAAAAATTACGAGCTAAGCTTAGGCCAGGAATTTAGATCACTTCCCGCTGAATGCTGAAAAATTACGAGCTGAGCTTAGGCGAGGAATTTTAATCACTCCCCGCTGAATGCTGAAAAAATTACGAGCTGAAAAATTACGAGGAATTTTGTCTTGGCCGTGACTTTTTGCGTATGCTCCTTACTTATTTTACGTAAGGGCTTGTGCAATGGTCTTCTTCAGTTTGTTTTGGTTGTGACCCTTTGCTTGTGCTCCTGACTTAATTTATGTAGGAGCTTATGCAATGGTCTTCCGATCCTTTATCCTGTTATGGATGACATGCTGAGGAATCGAGTGGAGCAGAACCAAGAGTGCTTTGGTACCATTCAACTCTATCCTGTTTTCCTGCAAGAGTGTCAAAGAGAAGTACCTAAGAGATCCTTGGTACCCCTCACTGATTCTCTGCGATGTGTGCCCGAACAGCTATCCTCCAACTCGCACTTAGTTTAGGGAGCGAAATTTGAACTAGAGCTAACGAAACTAACAAGACATGACAACAGGACATGACCCAGACACGAAAATCGGGTTAATTTAAAACATGGGTATGAATTGACACAACACGACACAACACTATTGTCAGCTCTAGAATATGCTTATCGTCCCCTTTATTGTTGTAGCCAAGCCTAACAACTTGGTTATGGACGTTTCTTTGGTTCAAGATGTAGCATCATGCATTGGTGCTATGCATTCTATCCATGGGCAACAAGATATTCAATCCCTTGAATTTCTTGTTGTTCTTATTAACTAGTTTATTCTAGTTCATTTTATGCTTTTAATAAATTGTAAACTTTAGTCATTTTAAGTTTGAAAATTAGTTATATTTTTCTTAGTTATTTTTAGCTGATTTTAGTTCGAAAAATATTGTCACATTCACACAAAAGTACAAATGCAAAGATACATCAAAATGGCAGCCATTTAAGCTTGGAATCCGAAATTCTTTTACAAGGAATTTCAAAGCTTTGACTTGGGAGTTACAATCAGTTTTCAAAGAGGAATCTAAAGCCTTAAATTCAACCTTCAAGTGGTCGTTTATTTCAGTCAAGCATTGGAGCATCTAAAGGGCGTCCAGGTGCATCTTTGTCCACATTCATTCAAGCTTATTTCAAGGCTTGAATCAAGGAAGAGTTATACCTCTTTGTTGTTTGAATTTGGGCGTGGATATTGGAGGAAATACATCTCCTAATTACTGCTTTGTTGGGCGTGAATCAAGGGAGAGTTATGCTCTCATTTCTGATTTTATTTTCAACCATAATTTGGAGGTTACAAACCACCATTTTCTCTTTGATGTATCTAGTTAAATAAGGCTTCTTTTATTATTGTATCTAGACAACAAAAAGCTGATTTGTACTTAGCTTAGGCGTGTAACAAGTGAGCTGAACAGCCACTTAAGTTAGCTTGTACTTAAGGATGCTTGTTTACTATAAATAGCAAGCAAATGTGAATGAAAAAAATCAGATTATTCAAACAAAAAAACTTGTCTTACATTCGTTTCTTGGATTAGAAACAAAACCTGAAATTCTTGGATTTGGAATTTCGTTTCCTTTGCTTAGTTAGCTAGTTTAGGCTACTAGTTGGCTTGTGATCTTAGGATTCCAAACAGTTTCTTAGTGGTGTGACTTTATCTAAGAAGCCTTTGGTTCTTTAGCCTTAACTATCCCTTGGTTTATCCCTTGTGTATTTCGAGTGTTACTCCAAATATACAACATTTGGCGCTAGAAGGAGGGGGATCTAGCAAAACAAATACCCAAACACATACCCCAAACACATACCCAAACACATACCCCAAACACAAACCATATCCGACATCCCACCCCCTAATTAGCAAGAATATGTCAATAAAGTTGCACAAGAGAAAGAAGATATGGAGCAACGAATGCAATATTTGCAAGATCAGTTAAAAGATCTTTCTACTAAGTTGCGCCATCAAAAAGAGGGTTCACCCAATCATAGTGATGAAGAATTGAATGAATCTAATTTCAATCACAATGATAGGCCTTTTCATGAAAGAGAAAGGTCACGACCTAATAATGACATTAAGGCTGACATCCCGGAGTATGATGGCAAACTCGATGCTGATGAGTTTGTAGAATGGCTTAGAACGGTGGAGAGAGTGTTTGATTACAAGCAAACACCGGAAGAAATAAAGGTGAAGATTGTAGCCTTGAAGTTAAGAAAATATGCCTCAACTTGGTGGGCTAGTGTGTGTGCCAAAAGGGAAAGGCAAGACAAAGAGAAAGTGAGATCGTGGACTAAGATGAAAAAGATGCTAAAACAAAAGTTTCTTCCCACATACTATGTGCAAGAAAACTTTTCCAAGTTCCACAACCTCAAACAAGGTACAAAATCAGTAGAAGAATATGCTAGGGAATTTGAAGGATTTGTCATGAAATGTGGAGTAGAGGAAGATGAACCTCAAACATTGGTGCGCTTTTTGGGAGGACTTGACCCAAAAATAGCCAATGTGGCCGAGCTACACCCTTACACCACCCTTGAAGAGCTCATTATCGTAGCACATAAGATTGAGCAGCAACAAAAAGCAAGAGGCAAAAGTGAATCATCACGTTTTGCATCTCAAACCTCATTTCCCCAAAAAAGGCAAACATTCAATTTCCCACCTTTCAAACCCACATCCAATCAGCCTACTTCTAAACCACCTTCACAAAACACCCAAAATTCCAACCCAAAACCAGCCCCAAGAAGATGTTTTAGGTGTCAAGGCCTTGGACATTTGGCTAGTGATTGTCCAAATAAAAAGATCGTCACTTTGATTGAGCATGAAGAGGAGGACGAATTAGAAATTGAAGTGGACAGCAACCTTGAGGAGAATGATGAGTATGCGTGTCTTGGACCAGATGAAGGAGAATGCTTGGTGGTTCGACGTACACTAAGCAATATGATTGGCAAAGAAGGGAGCTTGCAACGTGAGGAAATCTTTCACACTCGTTGCACCATTGGTGGTAAGGTATGTACCTTGATTATTGATGGAGGTAGTTGTACCAATGTAGCTTCACAAGTAATGATAGACAAGCTGAAAATAAAAATCGTTCCTCACCCTAAACCTTATGTGATTCAATGGCTAAATCATGGTAAAGGGATTCAAGTAACACAACAAGTCTTGTTATCATTTAGCATTGGTAAAACTTAAGAGGAAGAATTATGGTGTGATGTTATACCTATGGATGCATGTCATATTTTACTTGGTAGACCTAGGCTATTTGATAGGCGTGTGATGCATGATGGGTATAAAAACACATATTCCTTCACTAAGGATGGACAGAAAATACTCCTTACCCCTCTAAACCTCAAAAACGGCCATCCCACATCCACATCCCCTACTTCCCTTACCACTCTCATAAAATCAAAATTGCATGAGTATAAAGCTCACAAACAATTCATTTTGAGCCAACTTGATACCCCTTCCCAACCGTCACAAAAAGAACAACACCCACTCCTCACCCCTCTTCTCAAAACTTTTTCCCATGTTTTCCCCAAAGACATTCCCCATGGCCTACCCCCAAAACGTGACATACTACACAAAATTGATCTTGTTCCCGGATCAATGCTCCCAAACAAACCAGCCTATAGAACCACTCCAAAAAAAAACCGAAGAGATTAGGAGGCAAGTGGAAGAATTACTGTCCAAGGGTCTTATTCGTAAGTCTCTTAGTCTATGTGCTTGTCCTACTTTGATTGTGCCTAAGAAGAATGGAGAGTGGAGAATGTGTGTCGATAGTAGATCAATCAACAAGATCACTATCAAGTACCGGTTTCCTATTCCAAGATTGAATGATATAATGGTTGTTGTGGATCGATTTTCTAAAATGGCTCATTTCATTGCTTGTCATTCAACTTATGATGCTACTCATGTTGCTAACTTGTTTTTCAATGAGATTTTTCGTTTACATGGTGTACCTAAATCCATGGTGAGTGATCGTGATCCAAAATTTCTAAGTCATTTTTGGCTTACATTATGGAGGAAGATGGGCACGAAATTGAACTTTAGCACTTCAAGCCATCTTCAAACAGATGGTCAAACCGAAGTGACTAATAGAACTTTGGGATCCTTGTTGCGGTTTTTGGCTACCAAACGTCCCAAACAATGGGAAGAGATGCTTCCTCATGCGGAGTTTGCTTACAACCGTGTGCCTAGCAAGACAACAGGTTTGAGTCCTTTTGAAGTTGTGTATGGATTCAATCCGTGCACTCCTATTGATCTCACTCCCATTCCATCACCAAACAAATTCAGCAATGATGCCGAGGTGCGTGCAAAAGAAATCAAGTCTATGCATGAGCAAGTTCGTTCCAAAATTGAACAAGCTAATGCAAAGACAAAGGCCTACTATGACAAGAAAAGAAAGGAGGTCCGTTTTCAGCCCGGTGACTTAGTTTGGATTCATCTTCGAAAGGAAAGATTTCCTTCCAAAAGGCGGTCCAAGGTTAGTCCTCGTAGTGATGGTCCATTTGCTATTATTGAAAACGTGAATGATAATGCTTACAAAGTTGAATTTCCCGGAGACTATGGTGTTTCTAGAACCTTTAACGTGGCTGATTTATCACCTTACTATGATGAGTTTAAAGAGTTGCCGAGTTTGAGGGCAAACTCTTTTCAAGAAGGGGGGAATGTTGTAGCCAAGCCTAACAACTTGGTTATGGACGTTTCTTTGGTTCAAGATGTAGCATCATGCATTGGTGCTATGCACTCTATCCATGGGCAGCAAGATATTCAATCCCTTGAATTTCTTGTTGTTCTTATTAACTAGTTTATTCTAGTTCATTTTATGCTTTTAATAAATTGTAAACTTTAGTCATTTTAAGTTTGCAAATTAGTTATATTTTTCTTAGTTCTTTTTAGTTGATTTTAGTTCGAAAAATATTGTCACACTCACACAAAAGTACAAGTGCAAAGATACATCAAAATGGCAGCCATTTAAGCTTGGAATCCGAAATTCTTTTACAAGGAATTTCAAAGCTTTGACTTGGGAGTTACAATCAGTTTTCAAAGAGGAATCTAAAGCCTTAAATTCAACCTTCAAGTGGTCGTTTATTTCAGTCAAGCATTGGAGCATCTAAAGGGCGTCCAGGTGCATCTTTGTCCACATTCATTCAAGCTTATTTCAAGGCTTGAATCAAGGAAGAGTTATACCTCTTTGCTGTTTGAATTTGGGCGTGGATATTGGAGGAAATACATCTCCTAATTACTGCTTTGTTGGGCGTGAATCAAGGGAGAGTTATGCTCTCATTTCTGATTTTATTTTCAGCCATAATTTGGAGGTTACAAACCACCATTTTCTCTTTGATGTATCTAGTTAAATAAGGCTTCTTTTATTAATGTATCTAGACAACAAAAAGCTGATTTAGCTTAGGCGTGTAACAAGTGAGCTGAACAACCACTTAAGTTAGCTTGTACTTAAGGATGCTTGTTTACTATAAATAGCAAGCAAATGTGAATGAAAAAATCAGATTATTCAAACAAAAAAACTTGTCTTACATTCGTTTCTTGGTTTAGAAACAAAACCTGAAATTCTTGGATTTGGAATTTCGTTTCCTTTGCTTAGTTAGCTAGTTTAGCTACTAGTTGGCTTGTGATCTTAGGAATCCAAACAGTTTCTTAGTGGCGTGACTTTATTTAAGAAGCCTTTGGTTCTTTAGCCTTAACTATCCCTTGGTTTATCCCTTGTGTATTTCGAGTGTTACTCCAAATATACAACATTTATAGAAGCAAGAACAGAGAGGAATTGTTGCTGCTTGTTGTAGTAGATTTTAATCATTCAGCTGGACGTGGTTAAGACCAGGTCTTGGCTGCTGCTTTCAGTGTGACCTGGTTAAGACCATGTCTTGGCTGAATAATGACATGCTCATGCTGGACTTGGTTAAGACCAAGTCTTGGATGCTTTCTTCATTTTTAGCCTCATATTGAGCTGGAAATTCTTTGGATCCCCCCTTTGATGAGTAAGAATTGATATCATGTTTCTCACTTTGATGTGTAGGGTTCCATATCAATTGTCACTTGACTTGGTGCTCTTTTCTGCACTATGTCACCTAGTAATCCTTTATATCTGTTATACACAAATATTTGGCATAAAAGAGCATTAGTGTAAATAAATTATAGAGAAGTCGATGAGCTCCCATTTGAAGGAACTTTTGAGGGAAGAAGCAGTTTTATATAGCTTAAGCTGTTCTTTTTTGTAGCAGAAGCAGTGTTTTGAAGCTGGATCAATTGTTGTAAGAACCGGATTCATTAGTGATATGACTCGGAGGGAGTCATTCCACAAAACAAAATCCTTAAACGATGGAGCACTGTAGAGTTGCTCTCTTACATCTAGCCCCCCAAGTCTTAGAGATGCTACAGCGGTTCTAAGACTTAAAGGAGATTGATGATTCGCAACAGCCTGGAGGTGCATTATTCTCTTCTTGCTAGTGCTGAGTTAGATGGCTTGGCGTACTAGGAATTTAGACTACCTTGCTGAAAACTGTAGTTTTTGCTGAAAATTCTAATTGGCTTGCTGAAGATTTTAACTTCCTGGCTGATACCAAGTTGCTCTGCTGAGAATTTGGTTATTCTACTGAAAAACCTGAAATGCTTCGATTAAAATTTTACTTTATTGCTAAAGCATCGGAATATTTTGCTCGCTAAAAAAAAAAATCTGATTTCTGCTGAAATTTTCAATTTCCCTGCAAAAAATTTTAATTTTTCTGCTAAAAAAAAATAAATAAATCTGGCTGACTTGCGGACAAATCTGATTCTTCTTGCTGAGGAACTTTATTGCCTTGCAAAAATTTCAAATCTTCTTCTGAGAAGCTTACAACCTCGCTGAAATTCTTTTTTCTCTGTTGGAAATGCTGATTCCTTCTGCTGAAGTTTTGCGAGGATATAGCTTTTTCTTCTTGAAAATCTTCTTGTTTATTGAAACCTCTGAGTGTCCTGCTTGCTAAAAAGTTCTGATTTCCGTTGGAACTTCGATTTCCTTGCTGAAACCCTGACCGACTTGGTGAATAATCTGATTTCTCTTGTTGAGAAACCTTACTGCTTTGCCAAAATCTTGAATTGTCTTCTGAGAAGCTTACTACCTTGCTTAATTATTATTTTCCTATTGGAAAAACTGAGTGCTACTTCTTGGATTTTCTGGTAGTATTGATTTTTCTTCTGAGAGTTCTGATTTCACTGCTGAGAATTTGTAGTTTCCTAGAGAAAATTCTGATTTCTCCGTTGAAAAATTTTGATATTTGTGCTGAAAAATCTGATTACTCCAGCCAAAGTTTTGAATTTCCTACTGAAAATTCTAACTATTCCCCTCTTTGATGGGTTTAGATTGCTTCTATCCTGATCATTCATTCCTGAAATGCTTGATAACTAGAGACTTGTTATTGTTGATATTTTCTTCATGCTTTCCTGAGTTGCCGAAGATTCTCTTTGTTCTTTTCGTTCATTTGAAGTCTTCTTTGCTTCATTTTGGATTTGCTGATGAACTGAGCTGCTTCTCTTCACGAGGTACCTTATTATCCACTAGAAAACTTCGAATGAAAACCAGTCCCTTCTGAGTTTTGTGCCATACAGCTTACTCCTATGCTTCAGCTTCTGCTGTATGCTCACAACAATTATTGCCTGGGCTTGCTGTTGCAATATTTTATTTTAATTTTTTTTTTCTGCTGATCATAGAACCTCTCAATCTGGCAGAATTTGTTGTATAGCTTCATTTGGCTTCGGACTTACTGTCACTGACCCAATATCTGCTTGCAAGCTAAACTTTGTGCTCTAAGACATATGCAGGCTGACTAGGAAAATGCTTTGGTCTGACATTATGCAGGCTGACTAGTTCTGTCGATCAGAATAAAGTAGGATCCTTATCCTTTGTTGTCTTCACGATCATGACATCCTAGGGGGTCAAGTATCGTTGTGACATTTTATCAAGCACAAACATACTCTTTCTTTAGCAAAAAGAACCATTGAAAGAGGTGATAAAATCTTTAACTTAGAGCTGATCAGAATTTGTAGTGGAAATTTCTTCTAATCTGATAGGATGCAGCAAGTATAAAATTTTTGAAGTAACTTTACTAAGGAATTTTGGCTGCTAGAGACAGGATCTGCAAGCCTTATTAATCACATTTTGCTATCGCGGCTACTTGTGTACACTGCTCTTCAGAATCGCTTTCAGTTAATCTTGCCATGTTGTAGGTGAATAATTTCCGAATCTTACAGCAGCTCTTTTCTTTCTTGAATAACTTGCAAGATTCTTTATTAACCTTCTTTGCCAGAACTCGCAACAACTAAGTGGGAGCTTGATTATGCTTAGATAAAAAAACAGCTGATATGTCCATTCTCCCTAAAAAATGCTCGTTATCCACCAGCTGTAGTGTGCTCATTGGGAGCTTTCCTGCTTGCTGACACATGCTGCTGCACTAACTGTAATCTTATCTCTCACTAGGCTGCTACAGGAACTTTACTATTTTGATCAGATTTCCTTTCATATTTCTGCTCATTTGGCCTCCTTGCTTATGCTATAAGTTCCACTAACTTTGAAATATGTGCCATAAACTTGTTGATTTAGGTGGAGCTTGTTTAGGCCACGTATAGAATCGCGTGCAATTGAAGAATAGTCTGGCTGTGCTTTTCTTCAGAGACTTCCTGAGCTTGCACTTCAGCTAGACTAGTACTCCATGCGTGGGACTTTTTCATGAGTTCCGACTGAGCTTTCAGATTTTTGCCAGCAGATGTCATGAACTGCTGTTGGTCAAGGTCGGGACATATAGTAGGCGCTACTCTAAACCCATTAATTGCACTACAAAAATCCTGGCTGCCGAGCAATTGAATTTGCAAGAGTCATTCATCAATTCTATTATTACCTGAGCTTGCTGCTGTGGTTCTTCTTTGCTGATCTAAGATCTGATCATAATGGCCAAAATTAGTTGTAGATGTTCAATGCTTGACGAGCCACTTCAGTCGCCCCATTATACTTTTAGTATGTATTTGACTCTGCGTATAGCCTAAGATCAGAATCGCTTAGTCAACTCTCCTTATTATGCTGAATGATTGACTTTTGAATCGTTCACAACTCTTTGCTTCCTTGGCTGCTAGACATCCTACGTACAATATAAGGCGGTTTTTTTTATTTTTTTTACCAACCTTATTGGTCAGATTGCAGCAATTTGATGTGGACTTGATGATGCTCTGGAAATAAGGAGTAATTCTGCCCACTCTCCCTCAAAAATGCATTGTAAAATTTATTTTGAGTGAGACTATGGCCAGAACGAAGAAGATAACTGAGATTGCGCTTAGGCTTTAGCTAAATTGATCTCGATGTCTGCTTGCTTCTAACACCCAGCTCTGAAAATGTCTCTTACGCATTTTATCGAACACCTACTATGCATAATCCATTTTCACATGTTTTGAGTATGTTTTTTATAGAACTTTCCCTTCTAAACATCCAGCTTGAATTTGCTTAATTGTAACTCACAGACAAAGAGTTATACTGCTAGCCAAATATAAAGGGTGTTGGGCCCGTATTATCACACGACCCATTACATCTAGGGCATCAATCCAAGACCAATAAGTCAGCAAGAATATGCAAAACGGCTTGATTGAAGTAAACAAGGAAAGCAGCATCATGCATATCAATCAAGGAGATACTTGCCAAAGATACACCTACAGAACAGGGAAGAAGATAAATCAAGAAGATCTTCCCCATTTCAAATATATTCTGAAGATATTTGTAAACCCTAGAGATCCCTAGGTATAAATAAGCATAATTAGACAATTTTAGCATTCATGTACACAGGCATACACTTAAATATACTCAAATTATTCTACTTTTATCTACGGAGCGGCATCCCTACTGAAGAAGGAGGCTTGTTCAGTATTGTGTCTCTGAACTCACCCTCTTTATATCATTAAATATTTATTGCTCACTTATTGCTTATTTATCGCTTTATCAATTGTTCTTAATTAATTTATATGCTTTTGGTAGTATGATTGTTATTACCCCTCAAACCTAGCAGATTCTCGTATGTCCTTATTGAGATTTGCCTAAACAATTTGGCGCCCACCGTGGGGCTAATAATCAATTAACTTACCAATTCGCCAAAAACAAGACAAACACCATGACTGGGCAACCAGTACCTTTTACCATTGCCAAAATTAATGAAGGAATGAACGCATTCCGCCAAACTTTAGACCAATAGAAAAGCCAAATTGAAACGCTGCTGGCCCAAAAGATCCAAACTGAAGCCAAACTCACCAGCCTTACCAAACAAAATGAAGCCCTTCGTAGCCAAATACAATCAGTTGCATCCAAAACCATTAACACCAGAAAGAACACCGAAGGCATAGCCATGCAGCTTGACTTGTCCGGAACCTTTCACACCCCTAACAGGGAAAAAGGATCTAACAATAGGGATGATACCCTGGATCTAGACTATTTGGATGCAGGAACCCCCAAGAAGGACAGTCAGGAAAGAGCCGAAGAGGGAAAAGTAGAAAAGATGGTCAAGGAATACCTCAAGACAATCGAGGCCAAAATAGCCAAAATCCCTGGAATACCGAAACCCATGGAAGAGGAAGCAGCAGATGGCTATATAGAATCCCCATTCTCAGAAGAGATCGCCATGGTAGAAGCCCCAAAGAGGTTCAGCACGCCCAATATGACTACGTACGATGGAACAACAGACCCTGATGAGCACGTGTCCCTCTACAAACAGAAGATGATAACAAGCTCAATCCCTAGAGACATCAGAGAGGCTATCATGTGCAAAGGCTTTGGAGCCACATTATCAGGTCCAGCTCTAACCTGGTTCATTAATTTAGATGATGGGACTATTCGATCTTTTGCAGGAATGGTAAACCTATTTAAGGTCCAATTTGCCAGCAGCAGGAAAATCGAAAAACAATCTTCAGATCTGTACCGCGTTGTGCAGAGGCATGGTGAATCCTTGATAGATTATCTTAACAGGTTCAACAGGGAGAAGATTGGAATACATAAGTGTGATGCTCCCACAACAATCGAAGCGTTCAGAAGAGGATTGCTAGACCATAGTGAGCTCTACAAGGAGTTGACTAAATATCCATGTACAACCTTTGAAGATGTGCAAGCCAAAGCTATGGCTCAAGTCAGATTTGAGGAAGATGCATATGCAAGAAAGACTCTCGAGCCAGATCGCCAATCAAGAAGGAACAACAGTTTTCCCAGAAGAGACCATCGATTCAAGCCGTATCAGCGTTCTCGCTTTGACGAGGGAACAGTCAAGGCTGTCGAAGAAGAATTTTCTATATGGAGGGAGGATCCTGAACTCCCACCTAAATTACATGAGTATTGCTTTAACGTTAACCCTGCAGGAGTAATTAGGACCCTAAATAAGATGGGAGATAATGTGCAATGGCCTAGAAGGAGTGATAGGCCTGGAGAGAAGAAAGATCCATCCAGATGGTGTGATTTCCATTCAGATATCGGTCACACTACTGACGAATGTGTCGCGCTCAGAAAGGAAGTCGCATACTTGCTGAAGAAAGGCTACCTCAAAGAGCTCCTGTCAGATAGATCTAAAGCTTCAGGGAAGGAGAGAGAGTCTAAGCAAGGAGGTCCTCCTCCTCCGCCTCCAATTGTCAAAACCATCTGTTTCATATCAGGAGGGTCAGAAGTATGCGGTTTAACGTATTCAGCAGCAAAGCGACATGCAAAGGAAAGTAACATGGATCAACCGGACAAGAGGGAGAAATCCAAGATAGACATCCCCATCATGTTTGAAGAAAGCGATGCAGTAGAAGGCCATCATGACGGTCTAGTGATTTCACTCCCAGTGGGAAACTGCATGATCAAACGGATCCTAGTTGACAATGGAAGCTCTGCAAATATCATCATGCTCGACACCCTGAAACACATGAACATAGATGAGAAGAACATCATCAACAAGTCAACAATGTTAGTGGGATTTAGTGGGGAAACCAAAAAGACGAGTGGAGAGATTACATTGGCAACATACGCAAAAGGGATCAACCTACAGGTCAAGTTCCTAGTGATTGATACTCTATCTTCGTACAATATGATTCTAGGCAGACCTTGGATACATGATATGAAAGTCATCCCTTCTACGTACCATCAAGTCATTAAGTTCCCTACTAGGTGGGTATTCAAGAAATCAGAGGAGATCCTAAGGAAGCTAAAGAGTGTTACAAGATAGCACTGAAAGCAACGTCGGCAGAAAAGAGTTCAGCATAGCAATCAGAGGGTCAGCTGGGCCAAGAAAAGTTGAGCATAGCAGAAGAACAGGAAGCTACAGAAGTCTAGTTGAACCCCAAACATCCAGATCAAAAAGTCAGAATAGGATCAGAGTTGAAGGCAGAACTCAGACAACAAGTTTACAACTTTCTAGACGAAGAGAAAGATGTATTCGCTTGGACCCATGAAGACATGAAAGGCATCTCTCCAGACGTAATTACTCACAAGTTGAATGTGGATCCAATGCATACACCAGTAAAACAGAAGAGAAGGAAATTTGCGCCAGAAAGGAATAAGATTATCAATGTGGAAATTCAAAACCTACTAAAGACTGGGAAGATCAGAGAGGTAAAGTACCCAGAATGGCTCGCCAATGTAGTGGTAGTCAGGAAGAAGAACGGAAGATGGCGAATCTGCATAGACTTTACAGACATCAACAAGGCGTGCCCAAAAGATCCGTTCCCTTTACCTCATATTGATGCCATGGTAGACGCCACAACAGGGCACGAGCTGCTATCCTTCATGGACGCCTACAGTGGTTACAACCAGATCCTCATGCACAAGGACGACCAGGAGAAAACCGCCTTCATCACCAGTTAAGGAATATACTGCTACAAGGTAATGCCTTTTGGATTGAAGAACGCAGGAGCAACATACCAGAGGTTGGTGAACAAGATGTTCGAAGAACAGATTGGGAACACAATGGAAGTCTACATAGATGACATGGAAGTTAAATCCAAAAAGGCAGAAGATCACGTCAAAGACCTTAGAGAAGCATTTGCCATCTTAAAGCAGTACGACATGAAGTTAAACCCCACAAAATGCACTTTTGGAGTACAGTCAGGAAAGTTCCTAGGATACATGGTCACACAAAGAGGAATAGAAGCCAGCCCAGATCAAGTCAAAGCCATCCTAGACCTAGAGCGACCAAAATCCAAGAAGGATGTACAAAGCTTAACAGGGAAAATTGCAGCATTGAACATGTTCATCTCAAAATCTTCAGATAAGAACAGAGCCTTTTACGAAGTACTGAAGAAGAATAAGGAATTCAAGTGGGAACAAGAGCACGACGAAGCATTCCAAAAACTGAAAGAATATTTAGCCAACCCGTTGATTCTCTCCAAACCCAAAGAAGGGGAGCCACTCCAGTTGTACCTCGCAGTGTCTGAAGGGACAGTCAGCGCAGTTCTCACAAGAGAGGAAGACAAAGAGCAGTTCCCAATCTACTACGTAAGCAAAACCTAACTCAGTGCAGAAACAAGGTACGCGTCATTAGAGAAAATCATTTTAGCCTTATTCATTGCTTCAGTAAAGCTACGCCCATACTTTGAAAGCCACTCCGTACGAGTACGAACCAACTATCCCATCAGAGCTATCATGAGAAAGCCAGAGATGTCAAGAAGGATGGAGAAATGGGCCTTACACTTGAGCAGATACGATATACAGTACGAACCCAGGACGGCAGTCAAATCACAAGCCTTGGCAGACTTCATAGCAGACTTCAGCCCTACCCTTGAAGAAGTAGCACAGAAGGAAGTACTGGCGCTACAAGAACCAAAAGCTACACAAAAATGGATACTCCATACAGATGGCGCAGCAAACATATGTGGAGTAGGCTTGGGAGTAGTACTGACATCACCCAAAGGAGACAAGATAGCACAGGCAATAAGGTGCAATTTCAAGGCTACCAATAATGAAGCTGAATATGAAGCACTAATCACAGGATTAACCGTTGCAAAGGACATGAAGATACAACATCTAGAGGTAATTTCAGACTCCTTGCTCATGGTAAACCAAATCAACGGAGAATATGCAGCAAAGGACGCCAGAATGATAGCCTACCTGGAAGTCGCAAAGAAGCTCATTAAAGAGTTCAAGGAATTCAAAATAGAACAAGCACCTAGAAACTTGAACACTGAAGCAGATGCCCTAGCAAACTTGGCATCAAACATCAACCAAGAGGAATTTGAAACTATCCCTCTAGTACACGTACTCTCTCCAGCCATAGAGAAAGAATCAACAACGAATGTCTACGAAGTTCAAACAGACCTTAAAGAAGGGGAAGACAACAGCTGGACAACGCCACTGAAAGAATACCTCTTGGGCAAGACAAAACCAACAGGGAAGGTAGCGGCTCAAGCGTTTGCTCAAAAAGCCTCCAAGTACTGTCTGATCAACAATGTACTCTTCAAGAAATCTGCAGCAGGACCTTTCTTACGATGCCTAAAAGAAAAAGAAGCTCAGCAGGTCTTACAATCCTTACACAGCGGAGAATGTGGAAATCATTCCAGAGGAAGGAACCTAGCCAACAGAGCACTCAGAATGGGATACTACTGGCCCAACATGAGAAAGGATGCAACAGAGTTCGCCAAGAAATGCCTAGAATGCCAAAAGCACGCACCCTTAACGCACAGGCCGTCAGAAGAGTTACATCCAACATTGACACCTTGGCCATTCATGAAGTGGGGAATGGATGTAGTAAAGCTACCTCCATCATCAGGACATAGAGTATACTTCTTAGCAATGACAGACTACTTTTCGAAATGGATCGAAGCACAAGCATACAAGGAAATCAAGGATAAGCATGTAATCTCGTTTATAAAAAGAAACATTCTGTGTAGATTCGGGGTACCAGCAGAGATCATTACAGACAATGGATCCCAGTTCATCAGCAATAAGACCACCAAGTTCTGTAAGGAATGGAACATCTCCCTTATCACATCTACACCTAGGTACCCACAAGCAAATGGACAGGCAGAATCAAGCAACAAAGTCCTTATAGGCAACATGAAGAAAAGGCTAGAAGGAGCCAAAGGGAAATGGGCAGACAAACTACCCAACATACTGTGGGCAGATAGAACAACTCCAAAAGGCGCTACAGGACACACTCCATTCTCGTTGGTGTACGGATGCGAAGCAGTGATCCCAACAGAGGTAGTAGTCCCCACAGCAAGGTATGGGTTAATGACTGAAGAAAGGAACCAAGCAGAATTAATTCACAGCCTAGACACAGTAGAAGAACTTAGAGAAGATGCACAAATGAGGATGGCAGCATACCAGCAACAAGTAGCAAGGTCTTTTAATAAGAATGTCAGAACAAAAGTTTTCAAACTAGGAGATTAGGTTCTCAGAAAGGTATACGAAAACACCAGGGAAGTAAACGCAGGGAAGCTAGCACCCAACTGGGAAGGACCCTACGAGATCACTAAGGTAGTAGGTAATGGAGCTTACAGACTCAGAAATGCAGAAGGGAAAGAGGTACAACGAAGCTGGAACGCAGCACACTTAAAGCTATATCATTTCTAAGGATCGAAGGTGCATAGTTATCATTTCAATTTTGTCTTTTTTTTACCAAAAACCAAAAAAAAAAAAAAAAAAGAAGAAAAACACAAAAATCTCCAACAGCCAAAATCAGCACGAAAGGTACTTCTCTCTACTCACTCTTTGTCAATTTGATTTTTGATCATCACGAGTACTGACTTTGGCATCGGAGGGCCGTTGGGGAAACCCACAGCCACCCCTCACTTTACTCTGTTTTGCAAGGAACATTACTTACACTGCTAGGCAAGAGCACAACAGACCATCGCATGCAAAGGCTAATCATCTTTGCAAGGAACAAACCAACTATCCTCGCAGAGCAAGCAAACACATGTAAGCAACACTACACTCATAATACAACTGTAATACAACTGTAATATAACTACAATACGATCATAAGACAACAATGATACAATAAGAAACATAAATACAGATTAACATAGCAAAAAAGGCAGAATCACTTAGTTGCAAAGCAGCAAAATAGACAAATTATCCAGCTACAAAAGTGTAGCACAAAGACAAGATAAAAATTATCCAACTGCACCAAGGCAGCAAAAACAATCATCCTCCAAAGTTAACAAATTTTTAAAGGTGACACAGCACCATTGAAGCTAATTCTCATCCATGTTGGCAACAGGGACCACTTCCTCGGCAGCAGGGTTCATACTCTCTAGGACATCCCTGACCTCGGTGTTGTGAGGAGAATTCAGTTCCTCATCAGCATAGCTCAGCAGCAATGTGCCAGGAGCAGCAGTCCCTGCAGGAAATGCAACCTCAAAAGCAGCCTTGTCAGCATCATAATCCCAAGCCTCATGTTTTCCCTCTTGAAATTCCTCCATTATTTCAAGACGAGCTTTCCCAAAGTAGTACGCTGCAGCATCAACAACCTCGTTCCCAGCCTCCTTCAAGGTCCTCTTCAGCCCATCACGTTCAGCAATGCATTCCCTGTGCCTAGCTCGTTCAGCCTTTAAAGCCTCAGTAGCAGCCTTGTACTTATCAGAAAGAGAATCACGTTCCTTCTTCATAGCCTCATACACTCGAGTAAACTGAGACACTTTGCCTAGCACGCCCAAGAAAGACTGCAGGCTCTGCAGAACACGGAATCAAGTAAGGAATGCACAATTCGGTTTTAACCATGTTTATTAAGTTTTTTTTTTTTTTTCGGAGTATACCATACCTGGAAAGACTGCACAGCAGCCTCTTGAGAAAGGTCAGCGAAAGTCTGCGAGGACTGGCGATCCTTGAAGGACGGAAAGAGTAAGGTGTCCACATGCGGAGCCAAAGAATCAAAAGAGAAATCAGCAGCATCAACATCAATAAGTACCCCCAGCTTTCTCTTAAGGCCAGTACGAGGTGGAGGCGGAGGAGCACCACTCTTTGGAGCCACCGTGTTAAGAGGAACAACTTCAGTGGTTTGAGAAGAAGAGCGATGCTTAAGGCGTCCCAAAAGGGAAGATGAGCTAAGGTTATGAGACCTTAGTGACCTCGAAGTATCTGCAAGGAACATGGCAGAATTCAAAAGGGAATACAGCAACGAGCATGACAAACGCATATACAACAAGGAACACGACAAATATACTCAGCAAAATACATAACCGCCTCAGTTTGGATAAACAAATTAAGAGTTAAGTAAATCTTCAACAAAAGCAGAACAAATTCACAACAGGACGCATCCACAAGGAACAACACAACAGAAACCACAAACAGAAAAGGAAAAAAGAAGAACATACCTTGAGACATAGTTGGGGCAACTTTCTGCTCGGAATCAGAATCATCCAAAGACTTGATCTGGATAACCGCCTCTGATTGCGTCAACTTGATGAAAGATCTCTCATCTACACTCAACTCGTACAACTTGTCTACCAAGGACGGAGATTGAGAACGCTGCTTCAATTTACTCACTGCAACCATCAAGCAAATAAGCCCAAATCAACAAAGAAGGGGAGCAGAACATAGGAGAATAAGAAAACAAAATACCTTCAGCCTCAACAGTGTCAATAAAAAAACCACAATCATCACCCAACGAGTCAATCCTCACAAAGAAGAACTTGTGATACCACTTCTTATCAAACGCCTTCTCCAAGTCAGTCACCAAAAGACCAACACCATCCTTCAAACGAAGACCAACCCGACCCTTACCACTGGTCCTAATAGTGTAAGGATAACACAAGTCCCTTACATCAAGCTCTATTCCCAATTTTGCACTTAGCAAATCCAAAATTCGAAAAACCCTCTAAGTTTGGGGCAATAACTAACAAGGTGAAACCCTAACCCTAGAAAGAAATTGACGAACAAGAGAAGAAAAAGGGAAAGTATGCCCAATTACAAAGGGATACTCGAAGAAACACACCCAACTAGGGGCAGTCCAATCAGCCCTCTCCCTAGAAGATGGGATTTTCACCACAACCCCATCAGGGAATCGCGCAATAGCAGCGATGTTCTAAACTTCCTCTTTCGTGATGGTAGAAGGATAGACATCATTAGCAGGGAAGACGTTCTGCGCCACCAAGTTAGGTTTTTTCACACCCTCATCCACCCCAGCAAACACCACTTTCACATGACCACCCATCTTAAAACAAAAAGAAAAACAACGAAGTAAAGAAACAGAGGAAACAGAGAAAGAAGAGAAAATACATGGTGAAAACCGAAATTGGGGCAAAGCAATGAAGTGATTAGACAAGAGCCTGCACACCCAATAAATACCAAAAAAGAAATAAACCGCCACGAACGGTTATCGAGGAAGTGTCCTTAAAACTGCCATCACGTTTCCTATTTTACTAATCGTTAAAGTAATTTCTGAAAAATTCAAAATCCTCCCAACGGCTTTTTAAGTAATTTTCACTTCCAAATACTTGAAAATAAAAATTAGAGGCAATTGTTGGGCCCGTATTATCACACGACCCATTACATCTAGGGCATCAATCCAAGACCAATAAGTCAGCAAGAATATGCAAAACGGCTTGATTGAAGTAAACAAGGAAAGCAGCATCATGCATATCAATCAAGGAGATACTTGCCAAAGATACACCTACAGAACAGGGAAAAAGATAAATCAAGAAGATCTTCCCCATTTCAAATATATTCTGAAGATATTTGTAAACCCTAGAGATCCCTAGGTATAAATAAGCATAATTAGACAATTTTAGCATTCATGTACACAGGCATACACTTAAATATACTCAAATTATTCTACTTTTATCTACGGAGCGGCATCCCTACTGAAGAAGGAGGCTTGTTCAGTATTGTGTCTCTAAACTCACCCTCTTTATATCATTGAATATTTATTGCTCACTTATTGCTTATTTATCGCTTTATCAATTGTTCTTAATTAATTTATATGCTTTTGGTAGTATGATTGTTATTACCGCTCAAACCTACCAGATTCTCGTATGTCCTTATTGAGATTTGCCTAAACTATTTGGCGCCCACCGTCGGGCTAATAATCAATTAACCTACCAATTCGCCAAAAACAAGACAAACACCATGACTGGGCAACCAGTACCTTTTACCATTGCCGAAATTAATGAAGGAATGAACGCATTCCGCGAAACTTTAGACCAGTAGAAAAGCCAAATTGAAACGCTGTTGGCCCAAAAGATCCAAACTGAACCCATACTCACCAGCCTTACCAAAAAAAATGAAGCCTTTCGTAGCCAAATACAATCAGTTGCATCCAAAACCATTAACACCAGAAAGAACAACGAAGGCATAGTCATGCAGCTTGACTTGTCCGGAACCTTTCACACCCCTAACAGGGAAAAAGGATCTAACAATAGGGATGATACCCTGGATCTAGACTCTTTGGATGCAGGAACCCCCAAGAAGGACAGTCAGGAAAGAGCCAAAGAGGGAAAAGTAGAAAAGATGGTCAAGGAATACCTCAAGACAATCGAGGCCAAAATAGCCAAAATCCTTGGAATGCCGAAACCCATGGAAGAGGAAGCAGCAGATGGCTATATAGAATCCCCATTCTCAGAAGAGATCGCCATGGTAGAAGTCCCAAAGAGGTTCAACACGCCCAATATGACTATGTACGATGGAACAACAGACCCTGATGAGCACGTGTCCCTCTACAAACAGAAGATGATGACAAGCTCAATCCTTAGAGACATCAGAGAGGCTATCATGTGCAAAGGCTTTGGAGCCACATTATCAGGTCCAGCTCTAACCTGGTTCATTAATTTAGATAATGGAACTATTCGATCTTTTGCAGGAATGGTAAACCTATTTAAGGTCCAATTTGCCAGCAGCAGGAAAATCGAAAAACAATCTTCAGATCTGTACCGCGTTGTGCAGAGGCATGGTGAATCCTTGATAGATTATCTTAACAGGTTCAACAGGGAGAAGATTGGAATACATAAGTGTGATGCTCCCACAACAATCGAAGCGTTCAGAAGAGGATTGCTAGACCATAGTGAGCTCTACAAGGAGTTGACTAAATATCCCTGTACAACCTTTGAAGATGTGCAAGCCAAAGCTATGGCTCAAGTCAGATTTGAGGAAGATGCATATGCAAGAAAGACTCCCGAGCCAGATCGCCAATCAAGAAGGAACAACAGTTTTCCCAGAAGAGACCATCGATTCAAGCCGTATCAGCGTTCTCGCTTTGACGAGGGAACGGTCAATGCTGTCGAAGAAGAATTTTCTATATGGAGGGAGGATCCTGAACTCCCACCTAAATTACATGAGTATTGCTTTAACGTTAACCGTGCAGGAGTAATTAGGACCCTAAATAAGATGGGAGATAATGTGCAATGGCCCAGAAGGAGTGATAGGCCTGGAGAGAAGAAAGATCCATCCAGATGGTGTGATTTCCATTCAGACATCGGTCACACTACTGACGAATGTGTCGCGCTCAGAAAGGAAGTCGCATACTTGCTGAAGAAAGGCTACCTCAAAGAGCTCCTGTCAGATAGATCTAAAGCTTCAGGGAAGGAGAGAGAGTCTAAGCAAGGAGGTCCTCCTCCTCCGCCTCCAATTGTCAAAACCATCTGTTTCATATCAGGAGGGTTAGAAGTATGCGGTTTAACGTATTCAGCAGCAAAGCGACATACAAAGGAAAGTAACAAGGATCAACCGGACAAGAGGGAGAAATCCAAGATAGACATCCCCATCATGTTTGAAGAAAGCGATGCAGTAGAAGGCCATCATGACGGTCTAGTGATTTCACTCCCAGTGGGAAACTGCATGATCAAACGGATCCTAGTTGACAATGGAAGCTCTGCAAATATCATCATGCTCGACACCCTGAAACACATGAACATAGATGAGAAGAACATCATCAACAAGTCAACAATGTTAGTGGGATTCAGTGGGGAAACCAAAAAGACGAGTGAAGAGATTAAATTGGCAACATACGCAAAAGGGATCAACCTACAGGTCAAGTTCCTAGTGATTGATACTTCATCTTCGTACAATATGATTCTAGGAAGACCTTGGATACATGATATGAAAGCCATCCCTTCTACGTACCATCAAGTCATTAAGTTCCTTACTAGGTGGGGTATTCAAGAAATCAGAGGAGATCCTAAGGAAGCTAAAGAGTGTTACAAGATAGCAATGAAAGCAACGTCGGTAGAAAAGAGTTCAGCATAGCAATCAGAGGGTCAGCTGGGCCAAGAAAAGTTGAGCGTAGCAGAAGAACGGGAAGCTACAGAAGTCCAGTTGAACCCCAAACATCCAGATCAAAAAGTCAGAATAGGATCAGAGTTGAAGGCAGAACTCAGACAACAAGTTTACAACTTTCTAGACGAAGAGAAAGATGTATTCGCTTGGACCCATGAAGACATGAAAGGCATCTCTCCAGACGTAATTACTCACAAGTTGAATGTGGATCCAATGCATACACCAGTAAAACAGAAGAGAAGGAAATTTGCGCCAGAAAGGAATAAGATTATCAATGAGGAAATTCAAAACCTACTAAAGACTGGGAAGATCAGAGAGGTAAAGTACCCAGAATTGCTCGCCAATGTAGTGGTAGTCAGGAAGAAGAACGGAAAATGGCGAATCTGCATAGACTTTACAGACATCAACAAGGCGTGCCCAAAAGATCCGTTCCCTTTACCTCATATTGATGCCATGGTAGACGCCACAGCAGGGCACGAGCTGCTATCCTTCATGGACGCCTACAGTGGTTACAACCAGATCCTCATGCACAAGGACGACCAGGAGAAAACCGCCTTCATCACCAGTCAAGGAATATACTGCTACAAGGTAATGCCTTTTGGATTGAAGAACGTAGGAGCAACATACCAGAGGTTGGTGAACAAGATGTTCGAAGAACAGATTGGGAACACAATGGAAGTCTACATAGATGACATGGAAGTTAAGTCCAAAAAGGCAGAAGATCACGTCAAAGACCTTAGAGAAGCATTTGCCATCTTAAAGCAGTACGACATGAAGTTAAACCCCACAAAATGCACTTTTGGAGTACAGTCAGGAAAGTTCCTAAGATACATGGTCACACAAAGAGGAATAGAAGCCAGCCCAGATCAAGTCAAAGCCATCCTAAACCTAGAGCGACCAAAATCCAAGAAGGATGTACAAAGCTTAACAGGGAAAATTGCAGCATTGAACATGTTCATCTCAAAATCTTCAGACAAGAACAGAGCCTTTTACGAAGTACTGAAGAAGAATAAGGAATTCAAGTGGGAACAAGAGCACGACGAAGCATTCTAGAAACTGAAAGAATATTTAGCCAACCCGTTGATTCTCTCCAAACCCAAAGAAGGGGAGCTACTCCAGTTGTACCTCGCAGTGTCTGAAGAGACAGTCAGCGCAGTTCTCACAAGAGAGGAAGACAAAGAGCAGTTCCCAATCTACTACGTAAGCAAAACCTTACTCAGTGCAGAAACAAGGTACGCGTCATTAGAGAAAATCATTTTAGCCTTATTAATTGCTTCAGTAAAGCTACGCCCATACTTTGAAAGCCACTCCATACGAGTACGAACCAACTATCCCATCAGAGCTATCATGAGAAAGCCAGAGATGTCAGGAAGGATGGAGAAATGGGCCTTACACTTGAGCAGATACAATATATAGTACGAACCCAGGACGGCAGTCAAATCACAAGCCTTGGTAGACTTCATAGCAGACTTCAGCCCTACCCTTGAAGAAGTAGCACATAAGGAAGTACTGGCGCTACAAGAACCAAAAGCTACACAAAAATGGATACTCCATACAGATGGCGCAGCAAACATATGTGGAGTAGGCTTGGGAGTAGTACTGACATCACCCAAAGGAGACAAGATAGCACAGGCAATAAGGTGCAATTTCAAGGCTACCAATAATGAAGCTGAATATGAAGCACTAATCACAGGATTAACCGTTGCAAAGGACATGAAGATACAACATCTAGAGGTAATTTCAGACTCCTTGCTCATGGTAAACCAAATCAACGGAGAATATGCAGCAAAGGACGCCAGAATGATAGCCTACCTGGAAGTCGCAAAGAAGCTCATTAAAGAGTTCAAGGAATTCAAAATAGAACAAGTACCCAGAAACTTGAACACTGAAGCAGACGCCCTAGCAAACTTGGGATCAAACATCAACCCAAAGGAATTTGAAACTATCCCTCTAGTGCACGTACTCTCTCCAGCTATAGAGAAAGAATCAACAACGAATGTCTACGAAGTTCAAACAGACCTTAAAGAAGGGGAAGACAACAGCTGGACAACGCCACTGAAAGAATATCTCTTGGGCAAGAGAAAACCAACAGGGAAGGTAGCGGCTCAAGCGTTTGCTTAGAAAGCCTCCAAGTACTGTCTGATCAGCAATGTACTCTTAAAGAAATCTACAGCAGGACCTTTCTTACGATGCCTAGAAGAAAAAGAAGCTCAGCAGGTCTTACAATCCTTACACAGCGGAGAATGTGGAAATCATTCCGGAGGAAGGAACCTAGCCAACAGAGCACTCAGAATGGGATACTACTGGCCCAACATGAGAAAGGATGCAACTGAGTTCGCCAAGAAATGCCTAGCATGCCAAAAGCACGCACCCTTAACGCACAGGCCGTGAGAAGAGTTACATCCAACATTGACACCTTGGCCATTCATGAAGTGGGGAATGGATGTAGTAAAGCTACCTCCATCATCAGGACATACAGTATACTTCCTAGCAATGACAGACTACTTTTCGAAATGGATCGAAGCACAAGCATACAAGGAAATCAAGGATAAGCATGTAATCTCGTTTATAAAAAGAAACATTCTGTGTAGATTCGGGGTACCAGCAGAGATCATTACAGACAATGGATCCCAGTTCATCAGCAATAAGACCACCAAGTTCTGTAAGGAATGGAACATCTCCCTTATCACATCTACACCTAGGTACCCACAAGCAAATGGACAGGCAGAATCAAGCAACAAAGTCCTTATAGGCAACATGAAGAAAAGGCTAGAAGGAGCCAAAGGGAAATGGGCAGACGAACTACCCAACATACTGTGGGCAGATAGAACAACTCCAAAAGGCGCTACAGGACACACTCCATTCTCGTTGATGTATGGATGCGAAGCAGTGATCCCAACAGAGGTAGAAGTCCCCACAACAAGGTATAGGTTAATGACTGAAGAAAGGAACCAAGCAGAATTAATTCACAGCCTAGACACAGTAGAAGAACTTAGAGAAGATGCACAAATGAGGATGGCAGCATACCAGCAACAAGCAGCAAGGTCTTTTAATAAGAATGTCAGAACAAAAGTTTTCAAACTAGGAGATTAGGTTCTCAGAAAGGTATACGAAAACACCAGGGAAGTAAACGCAGGGAAGCTAGCACCCAACTGGGAAGGACCCTACGAGATCACTAAGGTAGTAGGTAATGGAGCTTACAGACTCAGAAATGCAGAAGGGAAAGAGGTACAACGAAGCTGGAACGCAGCACACTTAAAGCTATATCATTTCTAAGGATCGAAGGTGCATAGTTATCATTTCAATTTTGTCTTTTTTTTACCAAAAACCAAAAAAAAAAAAAAAAAAAAAAGAAGAAAAACACAAAAATCTCCAACAGCCAAAATCAGCACGAAAGGTACTTCTCTCTACTCACTCTTTGTCAATTTGATTTATGATCATCACGAGTACTGACTTTGGCATCGGAGGGCCGTTGGGGAAACCCACAACCACCCCTCACTTTACTCTGTTTTGCAAGGAACATTACTTACACTGCTAGGCAAGAGCACAACAGACCATCGCAGAGCAAAGGCTAATCATCTTTGCAAGGAACAAACCAACTATCCTCGCAGAGCAAGCAAACACATGTAAGCAACACTACACTCATAATACAACTGTAATACAACTGTAATATAACTACAATACGATCATAAGACAACAATGATACAATAAGAAACATAAATACAGATTAACATAGCAAAAAAGGCAGAATCACTTAGTTGCAAAGCAGCAAAATAGACAAATTATCCAGCTACAAAAGTGTAGCACAAAGACAAGATAAAAATTATCCAACTGCACCAAGGCAGCAAAAACAATCATCCTCCAAAGTTAACAAATTTTTAAAGGTGACACAGCACCATTGAAGCTAATTCTCATCCATGTTGGCAACAGGGACCACTTCCTCGGCAGCAGGGTTCATACTCTCTGGGACATCCCTGACCTCGGTGTTGTGAGGAGAATTCACTTCCTCATCAGCATAGCTCAACAGCAATGTGCCAGGAGCAGCAATCCCTGCAGGAAATGCAACCTCAAAAGCAGCCTTGTCAGCATCATAATCCCAAGCCTCATGTTTTCCCTCTTGAAATTCCTCCATTATTTCAAGACGAGCTTTCCCAAAGTAGTACGCTGCAGCATCAACAACCTCGTTCCCAGCCTCCTTCAAGGTCCTCTTCAGCCCATCACGTTCAGCAATGCATTCCCTGTGCCTAGCTCGTTCAGCCTTTAGAGCCTCAGTAGCAGCCTTGTACTTATCAGAAAGAGAATCACGTTCCTTCTTCGTAGCCTCATACACTCGAGTAAACTGAGACACTTTGCCCAGCACGCCCAAGAAAGACTGCAGGCACTGCAGAACACGGAATCAAGTAAGGAATGCACAATTCGGTTTTAACCATGTTTATTAAGTTTTTATTTTTTTTTTCGGAGTATACCATACCTGGAAAGACTGCACAGCAGCCTTTTGAGAAAGGTCAGCGAAAGTCTGCGAGGACTGGCGATCCTTGAAGGACGGAAAGAGTAAGGTGTCCACATGCGGAGCCAAAGAATCAATAGAGAAATCAGCAGCATCAACATCAATAAGTACCCCCAGCTTCCTCTTAAGGCCAGTACGAGGTGGAGGCGGAGGAGCACCACTCTTTGGAGCCACCGTGTTAAGAGGAACAACTTCAGTGGTTTGAGAAGAAGAGCGATACTTAAGGCGTCCCAAAAGGGAAGATGAGCTAAGGTCATGAGACCTTAGTGACCTCGAAGTATCTGCAAGGAACATGGCAGAATTCAAAAGGGAATATAACAACGAGCATGACAAACGCATATACAACAAGGAACACGACAAATATACTCAGCAAAATACATAACCGCCTCAGAAAGGATAAACAAATTAAGAGCTAAGTAAATCTTCAACAAAAGCAGAACAAATTCACAACAGGACGCATCCACAAGGAACAACACAACAGAAACCACAAACAGAAAAGGAAAAAAGAAGAACATACCTTGAGACATAGTTGGGGTAACTTTCTGCTCAGAATCAGAATCGTCCAAAGACTTGATCTAGATAACCGCCTCTGATTGCGTCAACCTGATGAAAGATCTCTCATCTACACTCAACTCGTACAACTTGTCTACCAAGGACGGAGATTGAGAACGCTGCTTCAATTTACTCACTGCAACCATCAAGCAAATAAGCCCAAATCAACAAAGAAGGGGAGCAGAACATAGGAGAATAAGAAAACAAAATACCTTCAGCCTCAGCAGTGTCAATAAAAAAACCACAATCATCACCCAACGAGTCAATCCTCACAAAGAAGAACTTGTGATACCACTTCTTATCAAACGCCTTCTCCAAGTCAGTCACCAAAAGACCAACACCATCCTTCAAACGAAGACCAACCCGACCCTTACCACTAGTCCTAATAGTGTAAGGATAACACAAGTCCCTTACATCAAGCTCTATACCCAATTTTGCACTTAGCAAATCCAAAATTCGCAAAACCCTCTAAGTTTGGGGCAATAACTAACAAGGTGAAACCCTAACCCTAGAAAGAAATTGACGAACAAGAGCAGAAAAAGGGAAAGTATGCCCAATTACAAAGGGATACTCGAAGAAACACACCCAACCAGGGGCAGTCCAATCAGCCCTCTCCCTAGAAGATGGGATTTTCACCACAACCCCATCAGGGAATCGCGCAATAGCAGCGATGTTCTGAACTTCCTTTTTCGTGATGGTAGAAGGATAGACATCATTAGCAGGGAAGACGTTCTGCGCCACCAAGTTAGGCTTTTTCACACCCTCATCCACCCCAGCAAACACCACTTTCACATGACCACCCATCTTAAAACAAAAAGAAAAACAACGAAGTAAAGAAACAGAGGAAACAGAGAAAGAAGAGAAAATACATGGTGAAAACCGAAATTGGGGCAAAGCAATGAAGTGATTAGACAAGAGCCTGCACAACCAATAAATACCAGAAAAGAAATAAACCGCCACGAACGGTTATCGAGGAAGTGTCCTTAAAACAGCCATCACGTTTCCTATTTTACTAATCGTTGAAGTAATTTCTGAAAAATTCAAAATCCTCCTAACGGCTTTTTAAGT
Source organism: Chenopodium album (assembly GCF_948465745.1). Taxonomy (NCBI): domain Eukaryota; kingdom Viridiplantae; phylum Streptophyta; class Magnoliopsida; order Caryophyllales; family Amaranthaceae; genus Chenopodium; species Chenopodium album. The sequence goes on along the minus strand of NC_137834.1, from coordinate 48,063,948 downwards.
AATTTTCACTTCCAAATACTTGAAAATAAAAATTAGAGGCAATTGTTGGGCCCGTATTATCACACGACCCATTACATCTAGGGCATCAATCCAAGACCAATAAGTCAGCAAGAATATGCAAAACGGCTTGATTGAAGTAAACAAGGAAAGCAACATCATGCATATCAATCAAGGAGATACTTGCCAAAGATACACCTACAGAACAGGGAAGAAGATAAATCAAGAAGATCTTCCCAATTTCAAATATATTCTGAAGATATTTGTAAACCCTAGAGATCCCTAGGTATAAATAAGCATAATTAGACAATTTTAGCATTCATGTACACAGGCATACACTTAAATATACTCAAATTATTCTACTTTTATCTACGGAGCGGCATCCCTACTGAAGAAGGAGGCTTGTCCTTACTCAGTATTGTGTCTCTGAACTCACCCTCTTTATATCATTGAATATTTATTGCTCACTTCTTGCTTATTTATCTCTTTATCAATTGTTCTTAATTAATCTATATGCTTTTGGTAGTATGATTGTTATTACCCCTCAAACCTAGCAGATTCTTGTATGTCCTTATTGAGATTTGCCTAAACAAAGGGGAACAAAATCAACATGTCCAACATTGAAGACATTCATTGTTGTATATTTGGAGTAACACTCGAAATACACAAGGGATAAACCAAGGGATAGTTAAGGCTAAAGAACCAAAGGCTTCTTAGATATAGTCACACCACTAAGAAATTGTTTGGGTTCCTAAGATCACAAGCCAACTAGTAGCCTAAACTAGCTAACTAAGCAAAGGAAACGAAATTCCAAATCCAAGAATTTCAGGTTTTGTTTCTAATCCACGAAACGAAAGTTTTTTTGTTTGAATAATCTGATTTTTTCATTCACATTTGCTTGCTATTTATAGTAAACAAGCATCCTTAAGTACAAGCTAACTTAAGTGGCTGTTCAGCTCACTTGTTACACGCCAAAGCTAAAGCTAAGTACAAATCAGCTTTTTGTTGTCTAGATACATTAATAAAAGAAGCCTTATTTAACTAGATACATCAAAGAGAAAATGGTGGTTTATAACCTCCAAATTAAGGCTGAAAAAAAATCAGAATTAAGAGAGTGTAACTCCCCTTGATTCACGCCCATCCAAGCAGCAAGTTGGAGATGTATTTCCTCCAATATTCACGCCCAAATTCAAACAGCAAAGAAGTGTAACTCCTCCTTGGTTCAAGCCTTGAAATTAGCTTGAATGTATGTGGACAAGGGTGTACTTGGACGCCCTTTAGTTGCTCCCAAAGCTGACTGAATTAAACAGCCAATTGAAGGCTGAAATTAAGGCTTAAGATGCTCCAATGTTGACTGATATCAACGACCACTTGAAGGCTGGAGTTAAGGCTTGTAATGGCTGGTAATTCTTCTTTGAAAAATGATCGTAACTCCCAAGTCAAAGCTTTGAAATTCCTTGTAAAAGAATTTTGGATTCCAAGCTTAAATGGCTGCCATTTTGATGTATCTTTGCACTTGTACTTTTGTGTGAATGTGACAATATTTTTTGAACTAAAATCAGCTAAAAATAACTAAGCAAAATATAACTAATTTGCAAACTTAAAATGACTAAAGTTTACAATTTATTCAAAGCATAAAAAGAACTAAAATAAACTAGTTAATAAGAACAACTAGAAATTCAAGGGATTGAATATCTTGCTGCCCATGGATAGAAGGCATAGCACCAATACATGATGCTACATCTTGAACCAAAGAAATGTCCATAACCAAGTTGTTAGGCTTGGCTACAACATTCATGCAATTCTACAGCCCACAATTTTTTATCATGTAACTTCACAAATACGCACGCTTAGATTTCTAATATAACATGGCTAATACCGTTTTCCCACGTTTCTCACTAGATAAATGCTGTGTGCTTAATGCTCAGATTTGTGTGCAAATAAACAATGAGTTGTATATCACAGCTAATACTCGAAGATAATATACAATGGTGAAGAACGTTGCATGTTTTAGCAGTTAAATTTGGTTGCAGAATGCATGGCAGCTGAAAGTTCAATCTACAAAGATGGAACAGTGCTCCTACTTGCTTCAGAGTCCATGACGGAGCTATGCAAAACCCCATTAACCAAACCTCATAGTCCGGTTGTGAGTTGGTGTTTTTGAGGTAGATCTGGTTGAACACAGGGTGAAAATATGTAATCTACTTTCGACCACCACCTTGGTTTGCGGCGGCTTAAGCTTATCCTTCGCTCTCTCACTTGTTGGCCTTTAAAACTCAGTCGGCTAGTGCTTCAAGGTCAGATGGGTTCGCCCCTCCTTCTAGCGCCAATTGTTTCGGGTGTACTCCGATGGGAATATCCGAACCACTAACTGCACTGCTGGAGTCTCGGGCTGCCTGGTGGGACCTCGGGCTAAACCTCAGGAAACTCCATCAGCACCACTAGAGGACCTACAAGAGAGAGAACGTAAACTGCCCTCGGGGGTGGTTTTGAGGAATCCCCCTCCGATGGCTAAGTAAGTGTTTGCCTTTTGGGAGAGTATAAAGCTTAAGATGCTTAAAGAGAGAGAGATTGATCAACCCCCTTTTATGTGGCATATGTGGGGGTATTTATAGTGTATGATAACCCTAATTTCAGTGGTCAGCCTGTGGCCGACTTACTCTGTCGGGCTGACAGCCGGGAGCCTGTGATCGACTTACTCTAGTTTGGCTGGCAGCCGGGAGCCTGGAGCCAACTCACCCTGGTCGGGCTGGCAGCCGGGAGCCTGGAGCCAACTCACTCTGGTTGGGCTGGCAGCCGGGAGCTGGGAGCCTCGAGCTGACTCAACGGGCTTAAAATGGTACTCGAGGTGCGCCATCCCTAAATGGGTTGAGAGCGGGAGATAGTTCAGTAGGAACTACCCTATACAAAAATAAAATAAGAAAATTAAAGAAAAGGATAAAGAAATAGAAAATAAAAGGGAATTAAAGGAATGAAAATATCCCCAAATCAAGTCAGAGGCTCAAAATTGCTCTTCAAACATGGGATTTAATCCCATGTTTCGCACAGCACAAATCAGACCCATAAACGCGCGGCCACGATGAATGCGAGCGCGGTCGCGTTAAGTGAGGTTCGAATTGAAGTAGTGCGCCTACGTGAGAAGCGTCTGGAGCTGCTGCCGGAAATTGCTGTTGGTGTTACATGGTAGTTGTGGGTTTGCTGCGGCTAGAGCAAGGGAAAGTAAGGGAAGTTGCGATTGGTGACTGACTGGAGGTGCGGGAGGTATTGGGTGGCGATGGTGGCTGCATCTTGGTGTGGTGCTGAATTAAAGGTTGCAGCTGGTCGCTTATTGTTGCGGGGTGTTGGTTAATGTGAGTTGGGGAAATAAGCGAGTTGTGTGAGTGGTGGAGTGAATTGGTGGCAGGTTTGGTGGTGTGAATTGTTGCGGGACTAGGGAGCTGAACTGGTGGCTGGTGGTTGCTGTTGTAGCCAAGCCTAACAACTTGGTTTTGGACGTTTCTTTGGTTCAAGATATAGCATCATGCATTGGTGCTATGCATTCTATCCATGGGCAGCAAGATATTCAATCCCTTGAATTTCTTGTTGTTCTTATTAACTAGTTTATTCTAGTTCATTTTATGCTTTTAATAAATTGTAAACTTTAGTCATATTTTAAGTTTGCAAATTAGTTATATTATTCTTAGTTCTTTTTAGCTGATTTTAGTTCGAAAAAATTGTCACATTCACACAAAAGTACAAGTGCAAAGATACATCAAAATGGCAGCCATTTAAGCTTGGAATCCAAAATTCCTTTACAAGGAATCTCAAAGCTTTGACTTGGGAGTTACAATCAGTTTTCAAAGAAGAATTACAAGCCATTACAAGCCTTAACTTCAGCCTTCAAGTGGTCGTTGATATCAGTCAACATTGGAGCATCTTAAGCCTTAATTTCAGCCTTCAATTGGCTGTTTAATTCAGTCAGCTTTGGGGGCAACTAAAGGGCGTCCAAGTACACCCTTGTCCACATACATTCAAGCTAATTTCAAGGCTTGAACCAAGGAGGAGTTACACTTCTTTGCTGTTTGATTTTGGGCGTGAATATTGGAGGAAATACATCTCCAACTTGCTGCTTGGATGGGCGTGAATTAAGGGGAGTTACACTCTCTTAATTCTGATTTTATTTCAGCCTTAATTTGGAGGTTATAAACCACCATTTCCTCTTTGATGTATCTAGTTAAATAAGGCTTCTTTTATTAATGTATCTAGACAACAAAAGCTGATTTGTACTTAGCATTAGGCGTGTAACAAGCGAGCTGAAAAGCCACTTAAGTTAGCTTGTACTTAAGGATGCTTGTTTACAATAAATAGCAAGCAAATGTGAATGAAAAAATCAGATTATTCAGACAAAAAAACTTGTCTTACATTCGTTTCTTGGATTAGAAACAAAACCTGAAATTCTTGGATTTGGAATTTCGTTTCCTTTGCTTAGTTAGCTAGTTTAGGCTACTAGTTGGCTTGTGATCTTAGGAACCCAAACAGTTTCGTAGTGGTGTGACTATAACTAAGAAGCCTTTGGTTCTTTAGCCTTAACTATCCCTTGGTTTATCCCTTGTGTATTTCGAGTGTTACTCCAAATATACAACAGCTGCGGCAATTGGAGGTGCGTGAGGTGGTGGAGATTGGAGGTAAGTGATGGTGGATGATTTTTAGGTGATAATTAGACCTGGCAAATGGGTCATTCGGGTCGGGTCATTTCGGGTCGGGTCAAGTTCGGGTCAAAAGATTATCAGGTCAAGTTCGGGTCGGGTCATTTCGGGTCGACTAATAATCGGGTCGGGTCGGGTATCGGGTCAACAGTTCGGGTCGAGTTCGGGTCGGGTCAGTTTGGGTCGGGTCAATTTTCGGGTCGGGTCAGTTTGGGTCGGGTCAATTTTCGGGTCGGGTCAATTTTCGGGTCAGGTCAATTTTCGGGTCCAATTTCCGGGTCAACTTCTAGTCGAGTCATATTCGGGTGATTCATTGGGTTAAATTCAACTCTGTATATATATTTATTTATTTTTTGACGAAAAACTCACTATATTTATTAAGGCTATTTTTTTCATGGATTATAGTAATTGTTTGACTTTTATTAACTTTTTTTTTTTTTTTTTTTTTTTTTTTTTTTTTTTGTGTTTAGAACTTTAGGCTAAGAATCACTTTCAGGATCTCTTGAAACTAAGAAGAACTAATTGAGTTATACCTCACTCTCTTATTGATCTTAGTTTTAATACGTACTCTTATTATCATTGTCATTGTTGTAATAATTTCTTTGAATTATTCTTGTACTCCCTTCGTCCCAAATTACTCTTAACGATTTGACATTTTGCACTATTCACACATCTCACTTTGACCATCTTTTTTAGCTGTTATATGAAAGTCAATGTAGTCATGTAAGATGTTGTTGGGTCTATTTTAATGTATAATTTCCTAATATAAACTTTTTATACTACCTCTGTTAACTTTTATTTGTAACTCTGGGGTATTATTTGTGAGATATAAAATATTCCAAAATTGCAAATAAAAGTTAACGGAGGTAGTAACTTATATAATTATTTACTAAAAGAAGTTAAAGGTCGGGTCATTTTCGGGTCAGGTCAACTTCGGGTCTCGGGTCAACTTCGAGTCGGGTCGTTTCGGGTCTCGGGTCAACTTTGGGTCGGGTCATCTCGGGTCATTTCGGGTTTCGGGTCAAGGTCGGGTCAGTTCCACTTCGAGTCGGGTATGGGTCGGGTCGGGTTAATTCGGGTTTGGGTCAATTTCGGGTCACTGGTTTCGGGTCGATTTCTGGTCATGGGTCGGGTCATTCGGGTCGGGTCATCGGGTCTGGGTTTGGATTGCCAGGTCTAGTGATAATTGCGGTTGTTGTTGGAGTTGTTGCTGCTGTTGTGTGGAAGAACAGGGGAAACAAGGAGTTTAGGTGATTGGCGAGGTTGGTAGGCATGAGCATCGTCCTCACAGCATGCTCATGATGAACACAAAAGTAGGCAGTCCCTAAACACCATGATTGTGGGTTTAACACTACCCGGCTTGAGAGCGCGGCTATGCAAGCTCAAGGAGTTGAACTTGGAATATCCACCTACAAAATACAAATGAAACCAAGGATAAAATGAAGTAAAATAAACTCAAAATTAACAAACAACACTAAGAGAAATAAAATGAAAATGAAAAGAATATAAGAAAGAAAACATTATAAAATGAAAAGAAAATAAAGGAAAGAAAATGAAATTAAAATGAAAATTAAAATAAAATAAAATGAAAACTAAATCTATAAAATCTAAATAAAGGAAAAGCAACTAATATAACGAAAATAGAACAAATAAAGGAGAAAATACTAGAAAACCATCAAAATGCACAAAAGCCATAAAACAAGAGAGGAAAGGTAAAATAGAGAGAAAAAACATAAAACTAAACATTTATTGAGGAAGAAAGCTATGAAAAGAAGGTAAAAACAACTTAAATGCTCATCAAATGGAAGACACCCATCAAAGAGCTCTTAATTCGAAAGCTCTAAGTCTCGCTCGCACGAGAACCTCCAACGAAAGTCCACCCGTAACTCGACCCCCATAAATGGTTCAATGCTTGGGGGATAGCTAAGCCTGACCTAAACCCGAGTAATTATTTGTGTTAAAAGGTTTTCTCAATGGAGATGCCTTTTTCAACACCTTACTAAAGTGTTTTTCCCAATACCCCAACTTGGGTATATATAGGGAAAAGCATGAGTGAGATTTGCTCTTCCATCAATGTGTGAGAATTGATTATTCCTTCTATTTTTAAATTAAAAATAAAATTAATTATCAAGCTACTAATAAATCAACAAGTGCAATATTTAGGAGAGAGGTTAGGTGAGGACCACTTGGAAGAAGGGGGGACTAAACTTGCTCGCCAATCATCTCCCATAACCGACCACCTCCACCCCAAGCCTCCAATCCTTGCGTGCCACGTGGCACCCACACTTGGGCACCAAGGTACCCCAAGTGTGGGCTACTTGGCTGCTGCTGCACCTTCGGCCTTGCAGGCCATGCACATATGTGCAGGCTGCTTGGCTAGGCCTGCTGCTTGCAAGCCACACACATATGTACGGGCTGCTGGCCGAGGCCTGCTTACATGCCACGCACATATGTGCGGGCTGCTGGCCAAGCAAGCTAGCACGCCACACACATAGGTACGGGTTACTGGCCAGGACTGCTAGCACGCCACGCACATATGTACGGGCTGCTGGCAAGCCTAGCTAGCCATGGGGCGCTAGCATGCACCAGCCAGCCTAGGCTCGGCTTTGTGCGCTTACTAGCCACCTTGCTAGGCCATATGCCCCTAACACTCGGTTTGCTCGGCGCATTCCGTTGCTAGGTGTATTTTGGTAATTTTGTTGATTAATTAGTAATTTTCTTATCTTGTCTTTTATTATTTCTACTCGAATTTCGACTCTCAGATTCGACAAAGCTTGGATTTCCGACGTCTAAATATTAATTACTCGCGTCAGTTTGTTAGTTGCTTGGGTGTGACCCGAATGGTTCAGTCAAGATTTAGCTATAATATTAATTATACATTATTATTACTGATCCGAAGCGGCCTCCACCCAGGCATTCCGATCACTTGATCTCACTGAATATTTATCTTTCTAATAATTTCAAACCCTCTATCGGAATAATACACTTGTTCGAAGGACACCATTCTTTTCAATCTCCCACTTGTCCTTCCGGACAAGTGCGCTTTTAGTGTATAGCCTTTTCCTATGTCGCTTAATGTCTCTTCATGAACTATTATAAGATAAGATTTATTCGTCATCCTTATTATGTCCAAAAGTGTTTTTCGATCCCAAGTCCGACTATAAATAAACAGATGATTTCTAAAATCCATCCAAGCACGGCCATGCATTTTAAAGTCTCGTTCTTTGAGAGGCCTTGTAAACAGCTAGACATCTTCCCTATTTTAGTATGGGGACATTCTCAGTCTTGTAATGCAACTTCCCTTACTGAGAGGACCTAGCCGCCCAAGTGTTGCCGTTATAATCCTCTTTTACGGCAGACATTTGACAACATCAAAGCGAACTAGTACTCAAAAAAGAGAACTCACAATACTCATGGTCGAGGAAATAGGTTCTGATAGCCATAATAAGAAATATACTTGTATAGGATAGCTCCCGCTGAACTATCGCCTAGCCCCTAGGGTGTGCACTTATTGCCGAGAGGACAACTAAGAGGGGTCACTAGCTCGATAGAGTCAGCCGGCAGAGCTGACCAGCCAAACTCTCCACAAAGGAGATCGTACACCTATAAATAGAAGGAAAAGTACAACAGAAAAGAGGTTAGACACACAAGTTATTACACACTCTACATCTCTCTAAATACACTTTCTCTATCTAAACACTCTCTAACTTAGGCATCGGAGGGCGGGTTCATCGAGCCACCCCCGAGGGCATTTTACGTGTGCTGTCTTGTGTAGGTTGTCAACGAGACCCAGCTCACCCAGCAAAACCCATACCTGGAACAATTGGCGCTAGAAGGAGGGGTAGGATCATCTAACCTGAGGTTCACCAACTAAGTGAGAGACTAGTTGATAAACCACCGTGGCCGGAGAGGAAGTTGTACAAGCACCCATACCTAAGTCCAATGACGCCAATCAAACACCACAAAAACACCACCAATAGCCATCGATCTAAAAGGATCTGCCGAGAAACCCAAATCCACCATCTCACAAAAATCCAATCCCATTGGATCGACATCTACTGCAGCTAAAGCAGCGTCGAAACACTCAATCTGATAGGATCTAGTTTTGTTTTCAAGTACGGTATGTGTAGACATTTACTTTTGTCCCCTTGTCCCGACAGGAAGTGCAATGACGATAAATAAAGCCTTCTTCATGTTGGATCAAAGTGAAGAATACTTATGGATAACTGGTTAAGCCACAAAACACAAAAGACTAGCCCAAATTAAAGAGAAAGCCCAAACAAAAGTCCAATTAACTAAACCCGATCATAATTAGGCTTAAGCCTTAACCCTAATAATGACGGATTTAGGAGCACCTAGGTTAAAACTAAGTGTTGCCGCAGCTGCGCGCAACTCATAAAGTCGTGTTGGGCTGCCTCGCGCAACTATTTCAGTTGCGCGCGACACCCAGCGCAACTTCCAGAGTTGCGCTGCGGAAGATTTGTAATTATTCGGAAATTATACAGAAAATATAAAATCGAATTTTACCATAAAGCCGCGCGCAAGACCAATAGTTGCGTTGCACATAGCATCGTAATTCTATAACTTGCGCTGGGTTGCCGCGCGCAACTTCATTTGTTGCGCGCGACACCTGCTGCGGCAGATTGCTCGAAACCCTAAACCTAATCCTTCTCTATAAATATGAGCTTAAACCGAGGCTTCAACAGACAAAAATTAACCTAAAAACTCTGGCGAAATAACTTGTGAACTTGTGCAACCTAGCCCTCTTGTCCTAAACACTCACCCTTTCGATACTTTGTTAGTACGATGGAGGTTCCCCAACAAGAAGGTGTCCATAAGTGTTCTAAACGGAGATCTAGCATAGAGAAGTGGTAAATTCCCGAGCACCTAGTTAAATCACCATTATTTTCTTGTTTAAAAGGACTTTAATAAATTAATTAGTGTTGTTTGATCATTTTTAAAATAATTAATTAATCAATTCCACATAGTATCTCGCGTTAAATAAAGACTAGAATTGAATTAAATAATTGTTGGTTGATCACTTAAGCCAAGGCTAATCTTCTTTATTTATTGTTCTTTCACGAATATTATTAAATAAGAATAACGACTTTGCAATGTAATTCCTACGTGAATTAATGCTTGTAAATAAAATCAACTAACATAGTTTTAGGTATCGCGTTGCATATATTGTTTGGTGATGAAATTGTAAAAAACGAAGAGCTAGTAGAGGTCATACTAGGGCTAGGATGACGATTCCCTTCTAAAAGGAACGTTATCTTAGTACCCTCGCTACCGAACTCATTTTTGGTTTATAGACCAATTTGGGCATGGGTAAACTTATGATTTGTGCTAATTATTCAATGAACTCCACATGGAAGAAAGGCATGAACGAGGTTTATGAGTTTTTCCTAAAACTCATTGGCGACTCCTACTTGTTTCTTATAAAAAAGCATGACGATAGAATCAATTCTAATTTAAGGCCCCAAACAGTCAGGAATTCAAATCCTACTACACCCTAATAAGTGTAAAATCCTAGGCTTTTAAGTGGCTAAGGGCATTTAAGGAGAGTACCCCTTACGATGGGATCACCCTCCTTACTGTATGCCATTGATAGGCGCAAACAATGAACCCATTATTTCCACACCCATAACCTAGAAACTACAACCCGTAAACATGCCAGCCATTCTGCAGATTATCTCTAAGTGTAGTAAGGAGCAGTTGGCAGCGATGACAGTAGTCCTTGCCAACTTTGGTAAAGGAGCAAGCTTGTCACCAGTAGCAACAACTACGGAACCAGTGGTGAAGAAGGCAACACCCGCAACCCTCACTCCCGAGCAGAATGAGCTCATCCAACTGAGGAAGAAGGTGTTGGAATTGGAAGCTCGGAATCTGAACTGAGAATAAAGCGTGGAGGAGATAACCCAGGCTAAGAGCAGCCTGGAGAAACGAGTCGTCCGCAGCAGGTTACCAGCCTCTGAGCGGGGACCGAGCCTGGACAGGGAGAAGCGAGCACGGATCCAGGTTATTCTAGATGATTCCCCATTTTGCAGGGAAATTTTGGAGGAGTCGATGAAGAAGATAACGATGTCGATCTGCACATACAACGGAACCACAACACCTAAGAATCATATCTCAGCTTTTGAGAGCCACATGGTGCTCTACACCATGACGGACTCAGTCTGGTGCAAAGTAGCGAAGTGGCATTTTATCAGCTGAAAAGGATGTTTATGATGCATTTTATCACCTTGGTAGATCGAACTAATATGACATATGAGTTGATGTCACTAGTTCAGGGGAAAGATGAGCCCCTGAGGGAGTTTATCACTAAATTCAACAACGAGGCAACAACTATCCCAAACATGAGCCAGGAGGTAGCGTTGCTGGCAATGTAGAGCGGTTTGCTACCAGGCTCACCATTCAGAGCGTATGTGGGTCGTAAGAGCCTCAAGACGCTAGCTGAAGCGCCAGGTAAAGTGCACGAGTTCATCAAGGCAGACGAGACCGAAAAAGCAATGCTGAGCAGGAAGGCGCCAAATGACCCAATTAAGCGGGCAGAAGTCACCCGGGCATAAAACACAGCCAGGGCTGACCAGCCCAGCAAAGCTGAGCAAGGTTACAGGGAGGCAGATTGAGCTGTTGGGGTAAGAAGGGTAGACCCGAAGAGGGGAGGAAGACCTGGAAGGTTCGACTAGTATACCCCGCTCACTCACTCGAAATCCCACATTTTCAGCGTGAACAAAGCTGATGACAAGTGGCAGAGACCTCCGAGGATGGTTAATAGGAACCGTGATCCCAACAAGTGGTGTGACTTCCATAGGGACCACGGCCACACAACTAATGAATGCACACACCTGAAAGACAACATAGAAGACCTAGTAAAAAGGGGGTATCTGAACCAGTTCAAACATCAAGCTGATCCCCCAAAAGAAGAAAAGAGGACAGAGTAGCCCGTGACCGCAGATGAGGTCATAGAGGTCCCACTGAGGATAAAGACAGAGACAGCAAGCTAGAAGGCAGGGTGTATGTGATCAGCGGAGGACCAGTGCATGGGGGAACAGTGAACAAGGTGCGGGCAGACCTGCGGGCAATGATACATCAAATAAACTATAATGAGAAGCGCAGGTGGCCACCTCTTCCTCCGCAGCCGCGAGCTACATTTGATGAGCATGACTAGAAGGGAATAATCTATCCTCATGATGATCCTCTGGTAATAACGATGAGAATTGCAAATTGGGAGGTAGACCGAATATTGATAGATGGGGGGAGCTCAGCCGAAATCATATATATCAGTGCGTTCAAAGAGCTGAAGTTAGACATAAAGGACCTAAAAAGGGTGAGTTATGAAGTCACTGGGTTTAACAGATCTGGATTGACCCCGGAAGGTATAATCGAGCTCTCAGTCCGAGTAGGAGAAAGGTCAAAAAGACGCGATATTCGAGCAGAGTTCCTGGTGATATACTCTCCTTCACCTTACAATGTGATCATGGGGAGGCCACTCATCCACAAGATTGGCGGAGTGGTTTCCACCTATCATCTTTCCATGGCTTACACAACCAATGAAGGGTAGTCAACAAAGCTCAAGGGAAGCCAGAAAAAAGCTCAACAATGTTACATAACTTCCCTAAAGCAGCCCGCTAGGAGTAGACAGCAACCAATTTCAGAGCAAAGATCCGTTGAATAGGTTGAGAAAAAGTCAAGAAAAAGAAAGCGCGAAGAATATCACAGGGAAAAGGATAAACATAAGCCGACCATGAAAAATTTTGAGCCCACAAAGGAAGAGAGGGCTAAACCACTTCCCAGCGGGGATCATGTTATAGTCGAGCTCACAGAAGGTGATCCTTCAAGAACAATAAAAATCGGAAAGGTCATTGATCCTGGAGTGGGGGTGCACCTCATAGAATTGTTGAGGAAGAGCTAGGACATATTCGCATTTTCAGCAGATGAGATGCCTAGAATTGACCCTGTAGTCATGGTCCACATGCTGAATATGAAGGAAGATGTTAAGCCAGTAAGGCAGAAGAAACGAAGCCTCTCCACGGAGAAAAATCGGGCAATCTAGGAAGAAGTGGAAAAACTCCTAGAAGCTGGATTCATTGAGCCCTGCGATTACCGGGAGTGGTTAGCCAACGTGGTCATGGTGAAGAAGGCAAATGGCCAGTGGAGGATGTGTGTTGATTTCATAGATCTCAACAAAGCATGCCCAAAAGACTGCTACCCACTGCCGCAAATCGATCAGTTGGTAGATTCAACCTGCGGGCACGCCCTGTTAAGCTTCATGGATGCCTTCTTAGGATACCATCAGATCAGTTTACATAACACAGATCGGCAGAAACCCGCATTCATCACCGAGGGGGGAGTGTACAATTACATAGCTATGCCCTTCGGGTTGAAGAATGCTAGAGCTACTTTTTAGAAGACAATGGATAGAGTGTTCATGCACTAGAAGGGAAAGAATGTTGAGGTATACTTTGACGACTCAATTGTCAAGAGCGTCACGCAGGTAGGACATATCATGGACTTAGAGTTTGCCTGAGCCTAAGTGCATTAAGGATATCGTGCGGCTGACAGGCAGAATGGCCAATATACTTTGTAAGCCACGTGCTGACCGAGGATGAGCAAAGGTACCCATTGGTGGAGAAACTATCTTTTGCGGTGGTAACAACAGCAAGGAAGCTGAAACCATATTATGACGCATAGATAATACAAATCCTCACAAATCACCCACTGGAAAAAGCATTACAAAAAATGGATGCATTGGGCAGACTCTTGAAATGGGCCATTGAACTCTCTGAGTATGAGTTCGAGGTCAAGCCTAGGGCAGCTATCAAATCACAAGCCTTAGCAGATTTTATTGTGGAAGCCTCTTACGAAGAGAAAGAAGATGACATTGGAATCTGGAAGGTGGAAGTAGATGGATCATCGGCCCAAACAGGGAACGGAGCCGGGATCATAATGACATCCCTACAGGGAAATGTATTTGAGTATTCCATTAAGTTCAAATTCAAGGCATCAAACAACGAGGCAGAGTACGAGGCAGCTTTGGCGGGCCTGCATATGAGTATCGCAGCCGGGGCCAAGAAAGTACATTTGCAGACTGAATCTCAGCTTGTAGCCAGTCAGCTGAAGGGGGATTATGAGATTAGGGAATCCACAATGCTGAAGTATGTAACCAAGGTAAAGGAGCTGGCAGCTCAGCTAGTCCACTTCCAAATAGACTTAGTCCTTAGAGCGGGAAACTCCCAAGCTGATGCGCTATCAAAGTTAGCTAGTTCCACCCTGCAGAGCCTCACAAGGACGATGATGGTGGAACTCCTGGAGGAAAGCAGTATCGCTGAAAAGGAGCAGGTGAATTGCATCGAGCAACAACGAGCTTGGTTCATAGATATAATGGCATACAAAGTTCACGGCTCACTGCGGGATGACGAAGTGCAAGCTAAGACAGTTAAGAAAGACGCTAACTGGTACGTGGTAATGAGTGGGGAGCTCAACTAAAAAGGCTTCTTAAAACCACTGCTAAGGTGTATCCTAGAGTGGGAGCAGGAGAAGATCATGGAAGAAGCACACTCAGGAATATGTGCCAACCACATCAGTGGAAAAGCCTTAGGAGTTGAAGTTCCCAGAAGGGGTGCATACTGGCCAACTCTGACACAAGACGCACTAGCATATGTGAAAAAGTGCGACAAGTGTAAAAAATATTCCCTAGTCATAAACCAGCCGGCAAATGATCTGACCCAATCCTCAGCCCGATCTCGTTTGCATAGTGGGGAATGGACATATTGGGACCCTTCACCATTGGGTCAGCGGGCAGGAAGTACCTCATAGTGGCAGTAGATTATTTTACCAAGTGGATAGAAGCCGAACCCACTAAGTACATACAGGCAACCCAGGTGAGGACGTTCATATGGAAAAACATAATCACAAGGTTTGGGGTGCCGCAGTGCATAGTCTTTGACCACGGATGCCAATTCAACTGTGACACCATCAAGGACCTAGAGGACATGGGCACCAACTATGCAAGTGGCTCATTCTGTCACCCGCAGAGTAATGGCCAAGCCGAAGCGGTAAACAAGCTGATCTTAACAGCCCTGTAGAGAAAGCTGGAGGAGCACAAAGGCTTGTAGGCTGACCTAGTCCCAGAAGTGTTATAGGCAAATAGAACCATTGAAAAAGAATCTACCAGAAAAAGCCCTTTCACTCTAGCTTATGGGGCTGACGCAGTTGTCCCAGTGGATGTGCAAATTCCCATCCTGAGGTTACAACACTATGAGCCATAGGGAAATGAAAAGCGCATGCTGGAGGAGCTAGACTTCCATCCGGAAGTAAGGCTAAAAGTAGCTCTCAAGCTGGTAGCCTAGAAGAGCAGGATTTCCAAAGCTTTCAACAAAAGATTCAAGCACCGGGAGCTCCTACCAGGAGACCTGGTTCTCAGAAGGACAATAGCAGTGGGAAGAGGAAACCAGCATGGAATGTTGTCAGCTAATTGGGAAGGCCCCTTCATCATTTATGAACAGGTGGGACCTGGTGCATTCCTCCTCGCAGATCAAGAAGGTCAGGTCTTAAGGAATAGTTTCAATGCTGATGTGCTAAAGAAATATTTTGTTTAAAGAGGAAAAAAGTTAAGTAGAATTGAGGATAATTGTTTCAATTTTTCAAGAACCCTATTTAGTTCATGTTATATCATATTATGCATTCAAGCCATTTTAATTCAATGAAATACGAGCCTCTACGTGAGTGTGCGCCTCTAGGAGCGTCTAGTTATATTGGACAATCAAGGGGCATAACCATTTGTATAGGAGTGAAAGAAGAAGAAAGAGAAACAGGAGGAGTGTGCGCAGAGCGCTCACCTGAAGGAGAGGATCGAGAAGGAGAATCCGACTCAGTGTAAACTTGAGGCTCACTTATGTTCAGACTATCAAAAGCGTCAGACATTGTGAAATCTACAAAGACAAAAAGCCCACGGAAAGGAAGAAGAAGGCAATGAGGCACCGAAAATTGAAAATCAGTTTATGAAGACAAGAACAATGGAGGAATAAAAAGAGGGAATCAAGAGCGCAATTACAACAACAAAAAAGGGGTAAAATTAGGCAAACGAGTCAAAAGATACAATTTTGTGAAAAAAATACAAATAGAAGCAAAATTGGGTAAGTACATACAACAAAAGGTACAAAGTTAGTACCTTTAGAACAAAAGTTGCAGATGCAACAGAGAACAACAACAATGGCGATCAAAGAAATCGAACAAGGAGCGAAACTCCAAGCTGTGACAAAAAAAAGAAAGGCGATTTAGTAAAAAGAAAGGACAAAGAAGAGGAAAGCGAACATGGCAAAAAATGAAGCAAGAACAAAAGAAAAGAAGGCAAGAACTTACCACAACAATAGAGGAGAAACTGATCGAATGTGGAAGTAGGTCGTTGGGACTACTAACCCTAACCAAATTAGAAATTTATAATACCTAAACCTACACTAAACTAGTTAGCGGCAAGTAAAGGGTCGAACCCAAAAGGACTAAGTGTATCAATTTGTGCAAATTAGACTAGTAGGAAAGGTTGTGAGATAGAGAGAGATTAAACCAAACACTACTAAGAGCAAATAACTAAAACTAGGGAAAGTGGAATCCAATCACATCAATGCATTAAACAACATCATAAAAATAGATGAAAATGACCTCGATTAGGAACATTAACACATTTAACTCATTCTCGCACAATTAAGCATGTTAATTATCCTACTAAACTAATTCACTCTCGTGCAACTAGCCTAGAAAAGGTATGGAAGAATTTAGGGCTCTCAACCAACTCACTCTCGCACAATTGATTAAAGCCACAATTAAGAGCATAGAATCGATTAGCTAGAAAGATTCTAATCCATAAAAGCATAACCCATACACAATAATCAAGAAACAATTTCATACTTGTAGGGAATAATTTCAAGTGTTAAACCCCTAGCTTGAACCCCACTATGATCATACACTAAAGTACGGTGGCGTTCAAAAGGGAAGAAGATAGAGCAAAAGAGTCGCCAACAAGTTTTAGGAACTTGTAAACCGTACCGTTCACAGGGTGAAGGTTACACCCCTTAACGATCCAAGAGATCGTCAACTCCATAAGGTCTAGAACCAAATAAGGGTTCGGGGATGATGGTACAAATCCAACCTAAAAGAGATTGAACCTGCCCTAATAATAGGCCTCTACTTTATTATGATCGTATTCATGTGCGCTTTTCGATTAACATGTAATCAATAGGATTAACCCTAAACCTGTTTAATCTATGTTGGTTGAATTTAATGCACAAATAAATCTATTATTGGCGATCACTTGAATTATAATCATATTAACCCTAAACAAGATTATTAATCATCTTATTAAGCGTGATTACAAGTACCAAATTCCCTTTAAACATGCATAAAAGGTGTGATCAAGCAATAAATATAATCAAGCAACATAATAATAATATAAATAACAATCACCATAAAAATAATCATAATAATAATCATCATAATAATAATCATAACAATCATAATAATAATTATAATAATATTCATGTTAAAGCATAATAATAATAGCAAGAACATTCGCATGCTAAACAGGTTATAATACTTAGCAAAAAAACATGCAATGAAAAAATTTAAAGAACAACAATATGAATAACTTCAGCCAATGGCCGAATGACGTTAAATTAAAAAGGCCCGATCGCCATCAGACGATTAGATAAGACTGTTAGCTGGCAAAGCTAGAGGAATTGTCAAATCACCCGACCCCTTGGTCGGTAAAGAAACATGGATACTCGGCACGCAGGCCGGAAGATGAAATTAATGGCCATTCGGCCGCAGACATAACTACTAAAAAGCTTTAAGGGGCAGAGGGATTGCCAGCATTGGCAGCCGCACCATCAGTTGCCGGCTGCTCTTCATTGTCATCACCATCCCCTTCCCCGTCTTCATCCCCGGAGGAGCCTGAAGAGGAGTCGGCCTCTTCACCATCTGCATCCTCCTCTTCAGCCCGGCGATGGAGTTCAGCATTGTAATCCTTGTTTGCCTGATCAAACTTGGATTTCCAGATGCCAAAATCAGCACCCGGCTGTACCGCCTCCCATGTCGCCCGCATGATGGATTCGTAGTCTTCCATCATTTGTTGAACAAAAGCCTGTTTCTCTTCCTCAGCCCGGGACTCGAACTTGGCCTTCAGCTGCTGTACCTAGTTCGCCAGGTGCCCCTCCAAGCGGCTCACCCGCTCCTTGGCCCTCTCGACCTCATTCTTGGCCTCTTGAAGAGGCTCAAGTTTTTCCTTAAGGCCTTTAACTTCGGCCTTAAGTTCATTGACTTTGGAGCGGGCTGAATCCAGGTCCTTCTTCACCTGCAGGTTGGCGTCCGCCTGGGAATACATCATATCAAGGGTCAAAAGCTCATTCTAAGCAATTTCAAATTGAGCTCGGTCTAAGGCGGATTCGGCTCGAGCTTTAACGGCTGTTACCTCTTTTGATTTTTCCTGGATTGGGGTGAGGTGCAATTTTTGGAATAAATAACCTAAGTGAGAACTTCAGCCGGTGACCGACTGATGCCTATGGGCATCCGGTATTTAGGAACTTATTCGTTCTTTGTAGGTTATTTCGGTCAGACGGCTATGAGTTGACCAATTTGGTCGTTCAATTTTTGTCGTCTGCATGGATACGTAGAACCGACAGATAATCTGTTCTCTGCGACGATTGCACCCGGAGGGGTGTTGCCGGACGCCTTTGTCCATGTTGGGACAGGCGATTTTATAAAAAGAGCAACCATCCGGCCATTTTAGCCTCTGGTCTTGTTTGAGACCGGTTGTGTAGCCACTAAACGTTTTTGTGCTTAGTTTCTGAATCAGTGTTGAATTTACACTAAGTATCGAACTTAGTTTTTTAAGCAAACGAGTCTGTCTGGGTATTACCCAGACGGACAGGCAAATATTTGATCATGCTAAATATCAACTTAGTTAGATAAATGGAGAATCCGTCTGAGTATTACCCAGGCGGATAGTCATGCAGTTGAATAAACAAAGTATCCAACTTAAATAAACAAGGGATCCGAGCATTACCCAGGCGGATAGAGAAATGTAACCTTTACCAAGTATCGAACTTATTTAGGTAGATGGGGAATCCGCCTGGATATTACCCGGATGGATAGTCAAACGATAACTCAATTTTGTAAACAAAGACTGAATCTTCAATAATTGACTCATTGTTTACAAAAAGTTATATTCTCAGAAGTAGTACTTTTTTAGATTGTCTACATTCCAAGTTCTAGGCAGGCGCCTACCGTCTGGGGTTTCCAGGCGGTAGGTGCCGTCCCTTACTTCTTCATAGATCCGGTAGGGACCTTCCCAATTTGGTGTTAGCTTTCCCAACTCATTGGCCCTACCGGTTGCCTCCATTTTTCGTAACACTAAGTCGTTAACTTTCAAAGGACGCTTGTGTACTTTTTTGTTGTAGGCTCTAGTCATTTTCAGACGGTAAATCTCATGACGCAAGGCGGCATTGCCCCGGCGTTTTGGGAGTGAATCCAATGCCAGGCGCATTGCTTCCCAATTTGCCTCTTCATTATACAGCATGACTCTGAGAGTCGGCTCGTAGTGTTCGATGGGCAAGACGGCTTCAGCACCGTAAACCATGAGAAATGGGTTTTCACCGGTTTCCCCTTTCGCTGTTATCCGGATGGCCCATAGGACATGGATTAATTCTTCTGCCCATAAGCCACCGGCTCTTTCTATTTTCTTTTTAATGCCGTCTGAGATGAGTTTGTTGAAAGCTTTAACTTGGTCGTTTGCTTGGGGCCGGCCAACAGATGCAAAATAACTTGAGATCCCTGATATCCCAACCAAATTTTTAGCTGAGGCGTCTCAAACTGATGACCATTATCAAACACCATAGACATGGGTACCCCGTACCGGGTGATAACATTCTTCCAGATGAAGGAAATGACGTCTGAGGTCTTGATGTTTTTAACCGCCTAAGCCTCAACCCACTTGGTGAAATAATCCACAGCCACTAAGATATAACGCTTTCCGCCTGGAGCAGGCATGTAAGGACCTAGAATGTCCATCCCCCACTTTGCAAACAAGATTGGGCTGTGGATGTCTGTCAGATCAGTAGCCGGACGATGAATAAGTTTTCCAAACTTTTGGCACTTGTCACATTTTTTCACCAATTCCATGGCGTCTTCCTCAAGAGTGGGCCAAAAGTAATGTCGTCTGGCTCTGACGGCTAGGGACCTGCCGCCTATGTGAGAGGCGCAGAATCCCGAGTGCAAGTCTTTGAGAACTTCTTTCCCCTTTTCTGGGGTGACACACTTCAACAAAGGCTTCAGAAACCCCGCCTTGAAGAGTTCTCCATTTTTCAACTCGAATCTTGCAGCTTGCTTTTTCAGGACGGCTGCTTCCTGTGGCGAATCAGGAAGTGTGCCGTCTGAGAGATAGGCCCGGATGCCATCCATCCAGGTAGAGCTTCGGTCCAGAATTCCAACGGGATCCTCATAGATGCTTCTTTTTTCAAGAACTTCCTAGAAGACCGACCGAGGCGTATCATGGCAGGCGGAAGATGCCAGTTTCGACAATGCATTCGCCTGGTTGTTTTCCGACCTAGGCACCTGATTCAGCCGGAATTCCTCAAGTGCCTTGGTCTCTTCTTTGACTGCCTGAATATATTTAATCATAGCCGGATGGGTAGCCTCATAACTTCCCTCGTACTGGCTAACAACCAATTGAGAATCAGAGTAGGCGTCAATTTTCATGGCCTCTGCCGCCTTACACAAGCGTATGCCGGCTAGCAGGGCTTCATATTCCGCCTAATTGTTAGAGGCCTGAAACTTGAAGCGTAATGCATATTCAAATCTGTCTCCTTCAGGTGACTCATAAATTATGCCTGCACCACAGCCAGTCTTTGTAGAGCTCCCGTCTACATATACTTTCCAAACCTGATCAAGATTATCCGGAGCCACCGGACGAGTCATTTCTACAATGAAGTCGGCAAACGCCTGACCTTTCACTGCCTTTCTTGGTTCATAAGTGATTTCAAGACTTTGCATTTCAATAGCCCATTTCAACATTCTCCCGGATGAGTCCAAGGTAGACATCAGCCGCTTGAGTGGCTGGTCCGTGTAGATCACCACCGGATGTGCCAAAAAGTAAGACTTCAATTTTTTGAATGCCATATACAAATCAAGGCCAAATCTTTCAACTATGGGGTACCGGAGTTCAGCATTTTTAAGAACATGGCTAATGAATTAAACCGGGAGCTGCACGCCGTCTCGCTCAGTAAGGAGAACGACACTAAGGGCATGGTCTGAGACGACTAAGTACATGTACAACGTCTCCCTAGGCAAAGGACTGACCAACCTAGGCAGAGAGTGCAAATGCTCTTTCAACCTCTGAAACGCCGCCTCAGCATCACCCCCCCATTCAAATCTTGTCTTCTTCCTGATTGCTTGGAAGAAGTAGAGGCATTTGTCGCCTGACCGGCTGAGGAACCTCCCCAAGGCGGCCAGGCAACCGGTGAGTCTCTGGACTTCCTTGACAGAACGGGGTGACTTCATGTCTATCACCGCCTGTATCTTTTCAGGGTTAGCCTCTATCCCCCTTTGATCAATCAGGAATCCGAGAAACTTCTCAGACTCAACACCAAAGACGCATTTCTTAGGATTTAACATAACCTTATGCCGCCTGAGGGTGGTGAATGTTTCTCGGAGATCAGCAAGGTGATCCGTCTGCTTTTTGGATTTGACTATCATGTCATCAATGTACGCCTCCACATTCCTCCCAATCTGATTAATGAAGACCGTATTAATCATCCGTTGGAAAGTGGCAGGCGCATTTTTCAAGCCAAACGGCATCACAGTATAACAAAATAGCCCCTGATCAGTGACGAAGGCCGTCTTCTCTTGATCTTTTTTCCACAGGGGTATCTAATGGAAGCCGGAGTAGGCATCCATAAAGCTCATCAAGGCGTGACCGGCTGTAGAATCGACCAGACTGTCGATCTTTGGAAGCGGATAACTATCCTTTTGACACGCCTTGTTGAGGTCTGTGTAATCAACATACATGCGTTAGGTCCCATTCGGTTTCTTAACAAGGACCACATTGGCCACCCAGTCGGGAAAATTACAGGGCCGGATGAACCTGGCGTCTAGCAGCTTTTTAACTTCGGCAGCTACCGCCTGACTTCTTTCCTCGCCGTGATTTCTTTTCTTTTGCCGGATGGGCTTCTTTTTAGGGTCCACGGCGAGTTTGTGGACAGCAAGATCCGGGCTGACGCCTGACATCTCCTCCACTTCAAAGGCAAAAATGTCTTTGAATTCCTTCAGCAGAAGGTACAAGCTTGCACCCAAGGTAGTATGAGCTACCGTCCCTACCTTAACAGTACGTTCTGGACGGCTGTCGTCCAGAACGAGATCAATGCTTTCGCCAGCCGGTTGGGGACGGAGCTCATCTGACCGTTCACCGGTCAGTGATTGCTACTTTTTCTTTTTCTTCACCTCTACCAGCAGGGGAGCCTTTCTTTTTTTCCCGGCTGCTGATGGGGCAGGAGCTGGGTCGGCATCCTTGACGTTGTCAAGGTCTATTGGTTCCTGTCCGCCTAGGGTCACAGTATCTCGGACAGCTGAGAGATAGCACTCTCGGGCCGTCTTCTGATCTCCATTCAAGGAACCAACAGAGCCGTCATCCCTCTCATACTTGATGAGCATGAGAGACGGGATGATTACGGCCTTGGCTACGTTGAGGGTTGGCCTGCCAAGGATGATGTTATAGGCGGTCAACTCCTCAACGACCAAGAATCTGACGACCATATGTCGTCCCTGGCCTTTCTCTCCCAGCCGGATGGGTAAGTCAATTCTCCCGGCTGGGTAGACCATCCCACCCCCAAAACCAACCAAGGGGTGGGTGACCGGATGCCTGCTGCCGACGTTGTATTTCAGCTTTTGCAGGCACCGGAGGCTGATGATGTCTGATGAGCTGCCGGTGTCTATAAGGATCCGTCCAACCAGCTGGTTGGCAACCTTACATTCGATGACCACCGGGTCATCATGCGGGCGGCGGACGCTGCCCCTGTCCTTCTCAGTGATCAACACGTCTGGGAAGGAGGAGCTGGCTTCCGCCTGCTCATCATCATCTTTATCCATCTTTCGAAGATGGCTCTTGGTGCCCCGGATGGTAGGGCCACCACATGAGAACTTGCCTGCTATGGTGTAGACCGGCTCCTTGTCGGTATCCGAACTATTAGCAGGCTGGGGGTTTGTCTTGGAGGACTGACCCTTGTTTTTCTTTTTTGCCCCGGCTGGGGACTTAGAAATGTAGGACTTTAGCAGCCCTTTGTCAACCAGACGGTCCAACGCCCGCTGAAGACTAAAGCAGTCGTTGGTGTCATGGCAAACTTCCTCATGGAACTGACAAAATTTAATTTTGTTCCGTGACTGGACAGAACTCTTCATAGGATTCGGCTTCTCAATGGATTGCCGGTCCTTTACCTCCATGAGGATGGAGTTGCAATCTTTGTTAAACTCGTACTTGGGGACGTATGGTTTAAACTCTTTCTTTTTCTTCTGGGACGGTTGGTCAGACTCAGTAATCGCCCAGACTTCTTTTCTTTTCTTGCTCTCTTCCTTGTTTTTGGCCGTATGAGCTGACCGGCTGACTTTCTGTTTGTCGGACTTCTTAGAGTCCGACTGGCTACCAGGCGAGCAGAGGTCGGTAGATTGAATGTAGCTTTCCGCCTCCCTGAGGGCCGCATGTAGGGTGAAAGCCCCTTTTCTGACGAGGTCGAACTTAAAAGTCGACCCGTCTCTCAGACCCTTGAAAAAGTCTGTAAAAGCTACCTCATCAGACAGTCCTTGAATCTGAATTCTTATCAAATTGAACCGCCTGACATATGAGCGCAACCCTTCTTTCTCTCCCTGCTTAACAGTGCTCAAATCAAGGATTGTTTTCTTAGCAGGGATGTTCATTGAGAAGTTGGAAGCAAACAGGAAGGCAAGCTTCCTGAAGCTGTCTATGGACCCGGCTGGCAGGTTGCCAAACCATTGTTGGACAATGCCCTTCAATGTAGCCGGGAAGCATCGACACCAAGTGGCATCATCCAACCCCTGCAGATACATGAGGTTGGTGTAAGCCATGAGGTGGTCTTCCGGATTGGTGGTGCCATCATAGGTACCAACCAACACATTCTTAACCTTGGACGGCTGTGCCGCCTCGGTTATCTCCCGAGTGAACGCAGAAGGTTGTTCACCCAGGCGCAGCAGACGAAGCTGCCAGTCCAATGGTTGGACATTTGGATATGCCGCCTGACCCCCAAAGAAGGCCGGTTGCATGAAGTGAGGAGAATACTGCCCGTAAGCCTGAGTAGGCTCATACGGGACAACTCCAATCATATGAGGGCCAGAATGGACGGTATTACCGCCTGTCTGACTCTCATGCAAGGAGGGTGCACTCCCTGCAGAAATGTTGTTGAAGCTGTCTGGAAAGTTCGACGTTGAAGCCGACTCAGACAGCGATTGATTTCTCTTCCGGTTAATAATTTCCCAGGCATCAAGAGTTGATTTTTTACTTCTCACCGGCTGTTGGGGCCGGCGAGTGTTATTTGTGTTCCTCCCAGGAAGGAGAATCTTCGACCAATCAATGGTCCCGGTTGCTTTCTCCTTTGGATGAGGAGTGGGCTGCCGGTTTCTAACTGACTTCCCCTTCTCTAGTGGAGTCTTCTTAGCCGACTGACCTTTACTTGGGCCAGCCCGGCTTTTAGTGATCAGCTCTGTAATTTCACCCTTGAAACTAGCCATGAACCTCATGAGTTCGTCTCGGGTGACAGGGGCTGATCCAGCTGCCGTTTGGGTTGCCCTTTCCGGCTGCCCAGTGGGTCTGCTCGGACCTGCCTAGGAGGCGCCCCGCTCCAGAGTCTCTCTGGGCCGGATGCGCTTGACTCTGAGAGAGCCGTCTTTGGCTGTAGAGGTTTCGACCTGAGGATCCTCACCCTCCTCATGGTCGGTAAAGACTTCTGGGTCTTCGCCTAGACAGTTAGGAGGTACAAACTCTTGAACCATCTTTGAGGTACTCTCCCCACAGACGGCGCCCAATGTTTTGGGTATTTTTGTCCCTCGGGAGAGTTACAACACGAAGACTGATCCAGGATGAGCTGTACCTGGAAAAAAAACGGAGACACCTGTTGGGTGGTGCTCCGCCTTGGACGATCAAGTTAGTAACTTGAAAAGGAATAAAGAGTACGGAAATTTAGGTGGGTATCTGCTCGGATTCCAAGCTCAGGTGTTTCTCTGATGTAAGAGAATGCAGGTGTATTAAATGATAAAACGTTCTTTTCTCAAAGTGAGGGGTATCTCCTTATTTATAAGGTCTTTGGGAGTTGTGCCCCTGATTAGGTCACTGAACCCTAATCATTGGTGGGCTGCGCCGTTTTGCGGCATTCTCGGGATTTGGGCCTGAAGGCCGCCATTTTTCCCTTCTTTTCTGGGGTGACACGTGTCGAGCAGGGATTGGTCCACTTTGGCCCATCCTGAGGCTGACACGTGTCATCCTTTTATTGGACCACGTGGCGGGGTCAAATTACCCTAAACATTTGCCCCTCACAGATGTGACGTGGCACGCCACATTGCATCTGTGACACATGTCACGCTCCGGTTGGCGGTAATTTTACCGTTACAAAGTAACTGTTCACCTTCTGGGTAAATTACGAAAATGCCCCCAAATTTACCCTCTATATATAGCCGTTTTACCCTCATAATTTTGTACGTTTACAAAAATTTCCAAGAGAGAAAAACTTTGAGAGAGTAGAAGTCACTTGTTTGAGTCAGACGTGAGCAAAAAGGCTTGTTCTTCAGCGATACAGCCGGTCCCGCCTACACTCAGATACCAACTCGAAAGGTACCGTCTCTGTATCTCTCAGCTCTTTTCTTTTTTCACCGCTTGTACATATTTCTTGTAATAAATGGATGCATCACCAACACACACGGCACGACCTAGGTTAGAGCCCAGCCGGTCACCAGGGTCGGCTGAGTCTAGGACTGGGAGTGCCGGCTCAGGGTGTTGGGACCACCCTTTGCCATGGATTTCGACCAGTTATGTGTCTGTGCAGGACACCATGGCTTGGACAATGCAGACGGCCACGGACCCGAATTACAAGAGCGAAGGCTCAGGCGGCCAAACGCCTGAGGGAGAAACGTCTGGTCAGGGAAACCAGACGACTCTGGAAAGATCCCCTCCGCGCGCCCCTTCAACCCCTACAGACTCTTTTTTGGAAGAGTGCGACCAAGGCTGCGACGAGGCCGCCTCTGCCCCCATAGACCAAAGCGAGGGGGAGACGGAGAGCGACAGCTCCGCCTCTACCTCCGAGAGCAGCGATGACTTGCCTTCTCTTTCGGATAGCGAGGAGGAAGAAAGGAAAAAGTGGAGTGAGAAGGACGATCCCTTCAGCATCCACGTCTCCTCCAAGGACCGAATCCAGATGGGAGAGAACTTAGAGAACTTTAGGAAAATGCACCCGCTAGGAGACGGGTATAAGATCCGGGTGCCGCCTGAGCTGGGCACCATCGCTTGGGGGGATGATCAAGAGAACGCCAACAACTATTTTGGATGTTATGAGGCGGCGTTCAAAGCCGGCCTTCGCTTCCCCCTTCACCAGGCGGTGAAGGCAATTTTGAGAGGCTACGGCCTTGGGCTCTGGCAACTTACCCCCAACTCCTGGACCAACATTCTGGGGTATGTTGCCGCCTGCGAGTTCCAAGAGCTTAACCCCGGCTGGGAGGCTTTTGCAAGCATGCATTACCTCAGCAGAAGCCCAGGCGGCTGGAGAGCATGGTATACCCTAACCACACAGCCGCAATACATGATGACCTTTGACAAGGTCTCAAAGTTCGATGGCTGGAAGCACAGGTTCTACCTGATGTCAGCCCCAACCAGACGGTAAAATTATGAATTCCGTCTGTACGATAAGAAGCCTGACTTGTTGGGCAGGAAGTGCGCTCTTCCCCAGATCCTAGAGGAAGACTTTGACAAAATAATCGAGGCAGACTTTTTCGGCCTCACAGACGCAACTCTGTCAACCGGGGAAACAATAAAAGTCCCTAAAAATTGGATTCCCAAGTGCGCCTGGTTCAGGGATGAATTTTTCCTAGCCGCCTGCGGGCTAGGGCACATGTTTAATAAACGTATGCGCCTGGGTTCACACCGTCTATAGTATTTTTCTATCGGAATTGATTTATGATTCCGACCAATTTCTTTCTTTTTGCAGAAGAAGCGCTAAACATGTTGCAGTCGGAGAAAACCCCCAAGCGGTCTTCTGCAACCATCCGCAAAGATCTTGCGGAGAAAGCTACGGCCGAGCTCAGGGTCAAGGTAATGAGCGCCTGACCCTTTCTTAAGTTTATTTTATAAACTGTCTTGCCCGGATACTAACCTTGACTTGTTTATTTTCACAGGGGGGAGAAGTTGGGAAATCGTTTGAGAAGAACCTCAAGCGGGCTAGAGAGGAGGCCACAGCCGTTCTTAACAAAAAAAAAAGGTCCGCCTCTACGTCCACTTCTGGCGCCTCAGCCGGGGCTAAGACGATGCGGATAGCGGGGCGACTCGAGAAGGTAGGCGGCAGCCTATGCCTTGATCTTGTCAACCCCTCAGCAACCACAGGGTTCACCACGCCTGCAAGCGGTTCCCGCTTGGCCGGCTCTGAAGGTAAGAACCCTTTTGAATCCCCGCTTGAGCTGGGGTGGCCTTTACGGGTTAAATCCCACTCCCAACAGACGTTATCCTCAGACGGTCGGCAACAGATAGGTGCTGCCTTAGTTTCGCACTCATCACGTGTTGATTGTGGTGCAGATCAATCTCCCCGCTGACCAGACGTCCAGAAGCACGCCAAGGCCATGCTGGATGCCGTTCGGAAGAGGGATAAGGACAATATCCCTGGGATAGAGACGTTCAATCTTGAACGCGTTCTATCCCTTCTTGCTGAGGTAAGAAACTTGTCAATTGAATGTTATTTTTTCTTCAAGTAATTATCCCGCCTGTAATTCTTATACCGCCTGCTTTTTGCAGGCCATGCTGCGGGTGGACGGGCTCAAACGTCCTTATTCGCGCAAACGGGAAGAGGTAAAAAGGGCCAAGAAGTCCGCCATAAACGCTGATAATATTGCTTTTCACTCAACTATCGTAATTGAACTTGAAACTAAAGCAATAATTATGACACAGGCGTCTAAAATCCAGCAGCTGGAGCTAGATCTGAAGGCGGCCGACCAGCGGGTAACAGATGCTGAGACGGCCAAGAAGGGGGCGGAGGAGGCCCAGAAGAAAGCAGACGAGAGCGCCAAACAGGCAGATGAGGCGCTCAAGAAGGCCCAGGCGGACCTTGGCAAACTGAAATCCAAGGTTGAGAGGCTGGAGAAGGATGCTGCTAAAGCTCAGAAAAACTTTGCAGCAACCATGGAGGCGGAGCAAAACCGCCTGTTGCTGAGAGTGATGCTGACAACGGCGCCCGTATGAAGATTTCTTGGGCTGCCTTGTATCCAGAAGCTGATTATAGCATCTGGACAATGGCACACAGCTATGCCGAGTACGTGGTGTACTTGAGAGAGCAAGGCGAGCTAGAGCCTGCCTCCTTTGAAGCCTGGCTCAGCAACAATGAGCCGACCGCGCCTGAGCTTCCTGGTCCCGGCGAAGCGCACCAAATTCTCTCAGATGATGAGGAGAAGGGGGAGAACTAGGAGGCTCCGTCTACAGGCCAGAATTTACCCCTCAGCGGCAGTATGCCAGTCTTTGCTTTTTTAGTTCCTTTTTATTCAGCGGCTGTATGCCAAAACTTGCTTTTTCCGGCCTGCGTGCCGAGTATTCTTGTATTTACCGGCTGTGGAGCCGTGTTAATTAACAATTTCATTCTCCCAGACGGGGTCCGGTTAACATTTGATCCATTACAACCGTTTGGTTGGATGGACTTTTATGAATTGCACCGACTAAGTCGGTTTTGATTATTTTGCATTTGAATTTTTAATTTTTGCCTATCTTATGAAAAACATGCGGCGATTTTTTGCCTAACTAGTCAATAGTCTGGCTGTCCTTGCCCCTGGACGGCTGTGTGATTGGTTTCAATTGGAGCTGGTTGATTAACTTGAAAACGTCTGATGCTGCAAAGAGCATGATATGTTTGTAAGTCAATCAATCACAGTAGTGATTGCCCCAAACCAAGTGCACAACCATACACCAACAGGCGTTTCGGTCACTACCCAGACGACTTATGCCCGTCTTTGTAGAGATTTCGTAGCCATTGAATTCTTGCCCCAATTGGGGTAAGGTGCAATTTTTGGAATAAATAACCTAAGTGAGAACTTCAGCCGGTGACCGACTGATGCCTATGGGCATCCGGTATTTAGGAACTTATTCGTTCTTCGTAGGTTATTTCGGTCAGACGGCTATGAGTTGACCAATTTGGTCGTTCAATTTTTGCCGTCTGCATGGATACGTAGAACCGACAGATAATTTGTTCTCTGCGACGATTGCACCCGGAGGGGTGTTGCCGGACGCCTTTGTCCATGTTGGGACAGGCGATTTTATAAAAAGAGCAACCATCCGGCCATTTTAGCCTCTGGTCTTGTTTGAGACCGGTTGTGTAGCCACTAAACGTTTTTGTGCTTAGTTTCTTAATCAGTGTTGAATTTACACTAAGTATCAAACTTAGTTAGATTAATGGAGAATCCGTCTGAGTATTACCCAGGCGGATAGTCAAGCAGTTGAATAAACAAAGTATCCAACTCAAATTGGAGAATCTGTTTGAGTATTACCCAGGCGGATAGTCAAGCAGTTGAATAAACAAAGTATCCAACTCAAATTGGAGAATCCGTCTGAGTATTACCCAGGCGGATAGTCAAGCAGTTGAATAAACAAAGTATCCAATTTAAATAAACAAGGGATCCGAGCATTACTCAGGCGGATAAACAAATGTAACCTTCACTAAGTATCGAACTTAGTTAGGTAGATGGGGAATCCGCCTGGATATTACCCGGATGGATAATCAAACAATAACTCAATTTTGCAAACAAAGACTGAATCTTCAATAATTGACTCATTGTTTACAAAAAGTTACATTCTCAGAAGTAGTACTTTTTTAGATTGGCTACATTCCAAGTTCTAGGCAGGCGCCTGCCGTCTGGGGTTTCCAGGCGGTAGGTGCCGTCCCTTACTTCTTCATAGATCCGGTAGGGACCTTCCCAATTTGGTGTTAGCTTTCCCAACTCATTGGCCGTACCGGTTGCCTCCATTTTTCGTAACACTAAGTCGTTAACTTTCAAAGGACGCTTGTGTACTTTTTTGTTGTAGGATTTAGTCATTCTCAGACGATAAATCTCATGACGCAAGGCGGCATTGCCCCGGCGTTCTGGGAGTGAATCCAATGCCAGGCGCATTGCTTCCCAATTTGCCTCTTCATCATACAGCATGACTCTGAGAGTCGGCTCGTATTGTTCGATGGGCAAGACGGCTTCAGCACCGTAAACCATGAGAAATGGGGTTTCACTGGTTTCCCCTTTCGCTGTTGTCCGGATGGCCCATAGGACATGGATTAATTCTTCTGCCCATAAGCCACCGGCTTTTCTATTTTCTTTTTAATGTCGTCTGCGATGAGTTTATTGAAAGCTTCAAATTGGCCGTTTGCTTGGGGTCGGCCAACAGATGCAAAATAACTTGAGATCCCCTGATCTCCCAACCAAGTTTTTTGCTGAGGCGTCTCAAACTGAGGACCATTATCAAATACCATAGACATGGGTACCCCTTACCGGGTGATAACATTCTTCCAGATGAAGGAAATGACGTCTGAGGTCTTGATGTTTTTAACCGCCTCAGCCTCAACCCACTTGGTGAGATAATCCACAGCCACTAAGATATAGCGTTTTCCGCTTGGGGCAGGCGTGTAAGGACCTAAAATGTCCATCCCCCACTTTGCAATCGGGATTGGGCTGTGGATGGCCGTCAGATCAGTAGCCGGACGATGAATAAGTTTTCCAAACTTTTGGCACTTGTCACATTTTTTCACCAATTCCTTGGCGTCTGCCTCAAGAGTGGGCCAAAAGTAATGTCGTCTGGCTCTGACGGCTAGGGACCTGCTGCCTATGTGAGAGGCGCAGAATCCCGAGTGCAAGTCTTCGAGAACTTCTTTCCCCTTTTCTGGGGTGACACATTTCAACAAAGGCTTCAGAAACCCTGCCTTGAAGAGTTCTCCATTTTTCATCTCGAATCTTGCAGCTTGCTTTTTCAGTATGGCTGCTTCCTGTGGCGAATCAGGAAGTGTGCCGTCAGAGAGATAGGCCCGGATGCCATCCATCCAGGTAGAGCTTCGATCCAGAATTCCAATGGGATCCTCATAGATGCTTCTTTTTTCAAGAACTTCCCAGAAGACTGACCGAGGCGTATCATGGCAGGCGGAAGATGCCAGCTTTCACAATGCATCCGCCTGGTTGTTTTCCAACCTAGGCACCTGATTCAGCCGGAATTCCTCAAGTGCCTTGGTCTCTTCTTTGACTACCTGAAGATATTTAATCATAGCCGGATGGGTAGCCTCATAACTTCCCTCATACTGGCTAACAACCAATTGAGAATCAGAGTAGGCGTCAATTTTCATGGCCCCGGCCGCCTTACACATGCGTATGCCGGCTAGCAGGGCTTCATATTCCGCCTCATTGTTAGAGGCCTGAAACTTGAAGCGTAGTGCATATTCAAATCTGTCTCCTTCAGGAGACTCATAAATTACGCCTGCACCACAGCCGTTCTTTGTAGAGCTCCCGTCTACGTACACTTTCCAAACCTGATCAAGGTTATCCGGAGCCACCGGACGAGTCATTTCTACAATGAAGTCGGCAAACGCCTGACCTTTCACTGCCTTTCTTGGTTCGTAAGTGATTTCAAGGCTTTGCATTTCAATAGCCCATTTCAACATTCTCCCGGATGAGTCCAAGGTAGACATCGGCCGCTTGAGTGGCTGGTCCGTGTAGATCACCACCGGATGTGCCAAAAAGTAAGGCTTCAATTTTTTGAATGCCATATACAAAGCAAGGCCAAATTTCTCAACCATGGGGTACCGGAGTTCAGCATTTTTAAGAACATGGCTAATGAAGTAAACCGAGAGCTGCACGCCGTCTCGCTCAGTAAGGAGAACGGCACTGAGGGCATGGTCTGAGACGGCTAAGTACATGTACAACGTCTCCCTAGGCAAAGGACTGACCAACCTAGGCATAGAGTGCTAATGCTCTTTCAACCTGTGGAACGCCGCCTCAGCATCATCCCCCCATTCAAATCTGGTCTTCTTCCTGATTGCTTGGAAGAAGTAAAGGCATTTGTCGCCTGACCGGCTGAGGAACCTCCCCAAGGCGGCCAGGCAACCGGTGAGTCTCTGGACTTCCTTGACAGAACGGGGTGACTTCATGTCTATCACCGCCTGTATCTTTTCAGGGTTAGCCTCTATCCCCATTTCATCAATCAGGATCCGAGAAACTTCCCAGACTCAACACCAAAGACGCATTTCTTAGGATTTAACATAACCTTATGCCGCCTGAGGGTGGTGAATGTTTCTCGGAGATCAGCAAGGTGATCCGTCTGCTGTTTGGATTTGACTATCATGTCATCCATGTACGCCTCCACATTCTTCCCAATCTGATTAATAAAGACCGTATTAATCATCCGTTGGAAAGTGGCAGGCGCATTTTTCAAGCCAAACGGCATCACAGTATAACAGAATAGCCCCTGATCAGTGACGAAGGCCGTCTTCTCTTGATCTTTCTTCCACAGGGGTATCTGATGGAAGCCGGAGTAGGCATCCATAAAGCTCATCAAGGCGTGACCGGCTGTAGATCTTTGGAAGCGGATCACTGTCCTTTGGACACGCCTTGTTGAGGTCTGTGTAATCAACACACATGCGCCAGGTCCCATTCGGCTTCTTAACAAGGACCACATTGGCCACCCAGTCGGGAAAATTACAGGGCCGGATGAACCTGGCGTCTAGCAGCTTTTTAACTTCGGCAGCTGCCGCCTGACTTCTTTCCTCGCCGTGATTTCTTTTCTTTTGCCGGATGGGCTTCTTTTTGGGGTCCACGGCGAGTTTGTGGACAGCAAGATCCGGGCTGACGCTTGGCATCTCCTTCACTTCAAAGGCAAAAATGTCTTTGAATACCTTCAGCAGAAGGTGCAAGCTTGCACCCAAGGTAGCATGAGCTACCGTCCCAACCTTAACAGTACGTTCTGGACGGCTGTCGTCCAGAACGAGATCAATGCTTTCGCCAGCCGGTTGGGGACGGAGCTGATCGTTCACCGGTCAATGATTGCTATTTTTTCTCTTTCTTTACCTCCACCAGCAGGGGTGCCTTTCTTTTCTTCCCGGCTGCTGGTGGGGAAGGAACTGGGTCGGCATCCTTGACGTTGTCAAGGTCTATTGGTTCCTGTCCGCCTGGGGTCACAGTATCTCGGACGGCTGAGAGATAGCACTCTCGGGCCGTCTTCTGATCCCCATACAAGGAACCAACAGAGCCGTCATCCCTCTCATACTTGATGAGCATGAGAGACGGGAAAATTACGGCCTTGGCTACGTTGAGGGTTGGCCTGCCAAGGATGATGTTATAGGCGGTCAACTCCTCAACGACCAAGAATCTGACGACCATATGTCGTCCCTGGCCTTTCTCTCCCAGCCGGATGGGTAAGTCAATTCTCCCGGCTGGGTAGACCATTCCACCCCCTAAACCAACCAAGGGGTGGGTGACCGGATGCATGCTGCCGACGTTGTATTTCAGCTTTTGCAGGCACCGGAGGCTGATGATGTCTGATGAGCTGCCGGTGTCTATAAGGATCCGTCCAACCAGCTGGTTGGCAACCTTACATTCGATGACCACCGGGTCATCATGCGGGCGGCGGACGCTGCCCCTGTCCTTCTCAGTGATCAACACGTCTGGGAAGGAGGAGTTGGCTTCCGCCTGTTCATCATCATCTTTGTCCATCTTTCGAAGATGGCTCTTGGTGCCCCGGATGGTAGGGCCACCACATGAGAACCCGCCTGCTATGGTGTAGACCGGCTCCTTGTCGGTATCCGAACTACTAGCAGGCTGGGGGGTAGTCTTGGTGGACTGACCCTTGTTTTTCTTTTTTGCCCCGGCTGGGGACTTAGAAATGTAGGACTTTAGCAGACCTTTGTCAGCCAGACGGTCCAACGCCCGCTGAAGACTAAAGCAGTCGTTGGTGTCATGGCCAAATTCCTCATGGAACTGACAAAATTTAATTTTGTTCCGTGACTGGACAGAACTCTTCATAGGATTCGGCTTCTCAATGGACAGTCGGTCCTTTACCTCCATGAGGATGGAGTTGCAATATTTGTTAAACTCGTACTTGGGGACGTACGGTTTAAACTCTTTCTTTTTCTTCTAGGACGGCTGGTCAGAGTCAGTAACTGCCCAGACTTCTTTTCTTTTTTTGCTCTCTTCTTTGTTTTTGGCTGGCTGAGCTGACCGGCTAACTTTCTGTTTGTCGGACTTCTTAGAGTCCGACTGGCTACCAGGCGAGCAGAGGTCGGTAGCTTGAATGTAGCTTTCCGCCTCCCTGAGGGCCGCCTGTAGGGTGAAAGCCCCTTTTCTGACGAGGTCGAACTTAAAAGTCGACCCGTCTCTCAGACCCTTGAAAAAGTCTATAAAAGCTACCTCGTCAGACAGTCCTTGAATCTGAATTCTTATCAGATTGAACCGCCTGACATATGAGTGCAGCCCTTCTTTCTCTCCCTGCTTAACAGTGCTCAAATCAAGGCTTGTTTTCTTAGCAGGGATGTTCATTGAGAAGTTGGAAGCAAATAGGAAGGCAAGCTTCCTGAAGCACTCTATGGACCCGGCTGGCAGGTTGCCAAACCATTGTTGGGCAATGCCCTTCAATGTAGCCGGGAAGCATCGACACCAAGTGGCATCATCCAACCCCTGCAGATACATGAGGTTGGTGTAAGCCATGAGGTGGTCTTTCGGATTGGTGGTGCCATCATAGGTACCAACCAACACATTCTTAACCTTGGACGGCTGTGCCGCCTCGGTTATCTCCCGAGTGAACGCAAAAGGTTGTTCACCCAGGCGCAGCAGACGAAGCTGCCAGTCCAATGGTTGGACATTTGGATATGCCGCTTGACCCCCAAAGAAGGTCGGCTGCATGAAGTGAGGAGAATACTGCCCGTAAGCCTGAGTAGGCTCATACGGGACAGCTCCAATCATATGAGGGTCAGAATGGACGGTATTACCGCCTGTCTGACTCTCATGCAAGGACGGTGCACTCCCTGCAGAAATGTTGTTGAAGCTGTCTGGAAAGTTCGACGTTGAAGCCGACTCAGACAGCGATTGATTTCTCTTCCGGTTAATAATTTCCCGGGCATCAAGAGTTTATTTTTTACTTCTCACCGGCTGTTGGGGCCGGCGAGTGTTATTTGTGTTCTTCCCAGGAAGGAGAATCTTCGACCAATCAATGGTCCCGGTTGCCTTCTCCTTTGGATGAGGAGTGGTCTGCCGGTTTCTGACTGACTTCCCCTTCTCTGGAGGAGTCTTCTTAGCCGACTGACCTTTACTTGGGCCAGCCCGGCTTTTGGTGATCAGCTCTGTAATTTCACCCTTGAAACTAGTCATGAACCTCAGGAGTTCGTCTCGGGTGACAAGGGCTGATCCAGCTGTCGTTTAGGTTACCCCTTTCTATTGATTGTCGTCTTCCCTGAGAATAGTATCACTACGGGTGCCGCTTGAAGAAGGGGGAGAATAGTATGTTGGAGTTTGGGGAAGGTCAGAAGAAGGGTTTGGGGGGTGCTCAGAAATTTCACTAACTGGCACCCTAATGGAGCCGTGTGAAGTTGGAGTCTCACTGTCCGAATGGTAAAATGAACCATCCGGCCTATATCTCCTTGTTGTTTGCTTTATTCGAGCCATTGTGTCCTGCAGATGCACATACACTGTCGGATTTGGAGATGCACTTAAAGGAAAGTTCTCGAACGAGCATTCGGCACTCCTAGTTCTAGATTCAGCCGTCCCCGGTGACCGGCTGATCGCTAACCTAAGCTGTTCCGTGTACGTTTGGGAAACCATTCGAATAAACGAAAAACACAAGAAAAAATAAAAGAAAAGAGCATGCAGTTACCTTAGAAGAAGGTATTTGAGACGCCTGGTTGGCTGAAGAAGTCGGTAGGAAAGGCCGAGTTTCGGATGCTTGATAAAATTCAGGGTCTTTAAGAGTCTTTGAGAGTCAAAAGTCCAGAGATTCTCCAAGATTCGCAAAGGTGTGAAAACAAAAATGAAGTCAAACCTTCCTATTTATAGAAAGGGGAAACCCTAATTTTTCCCCCAAAATACAATTTGAAAATTCAGCCAGTCAGAGGAAGACACCTGTCACAGGTGCCACGTTCAATACACGTGACCCCTGAAAGTGGTTGGTAATTGGGTTGGAGTTTGGTGGTTGATTGTGGGTGAAGGGCTGGTGGTGGAGGTATGTGTGAAAGGTCGAGGGAGTAGGGGAGAATTGGTGGTGATTGCTGGAGGATTGGTGGTGTTGGTGTTGGTTGATACGGGTTTTGGTGGACAGTGGTTTGGGTGGCTGCTGTGGAGGCTGAGATTGGGAATGCGTGGTTTGTGGGTGATGTTGGTATTGTGAAGTGAGTGGTGGCTGCTGTTTTGTGTGGTGAAGGGGGCAGCAGTGGTGGAGCTTGTGGTTGTTGTTTTGTGCGGTGAAGGGGGCAGCAGTGGTGGAGCTGGTGGTTGCTGTTTTGTGTGTGGAAGTGGTGGAGTAGGGGAGAATAGTGGTTGATGGTGGAGGTTGGCAGTTGGGGTTGTGTGGCAGCAGCCATGAGCCCATGACTTGGCTTGGACACATTTGACTCAGACCCGGAATTTCGAACTTGATTTGAACATGGAAATCGAGCGTCAACCCGAACACACCTACAACCAAAAATCAAACACGAGGGGATTATCAAAAGATAAAAAAAAAAATAAAAAAAAATAGATAAATAAAGTAAAATAAAATACTAAAACTAAAGAAATAATAAAATCAAATGAAATAACATAAAATAAAGAAAACAAACTAGAAACTAAAAGAAAATAAATAAAAAGAGAGAAACTAGGAATTAATAAAACTAAGTTAAACTAAATTAAACTAAAAACTACAAAATACTCAAATAAAAAGATAAAAGACGAGAATAAGCAAAATAATAGAAATAAAGGATAAAATGAGCTTAATTATTGAAATAAGCCGAAAAAGTATTCAATAAACACCCCTAAAAGTGACATAAAAGTCACTTATCAAACTCCCCCAAGCTAACCTTTTGCTCGTCCTCGAGAAAATTAACATGAAACACGGGAGAAGGAGAGTGATTTATTCAAGCAAATCTAAGACACTAAAGGAGACAAGAATGTACACTAACTCACTTTCGTAGGAATCAAGGTCAATTTTAGCAACTAAAGACAAGCCCTTTAAACCCCTAGATCGCTCTAGAGGACGAGTGTGCTCTCGTGAGGGTGTCCTAAGAGTTTAACCCACAACTCTAAACAAAAACCAAGGCAAGGCAATAAAAAGAAAAGAAAAAGAAACATAAAAAGAGAAAGAAAACACAAAGTTCATATTTGGACAAGAGATAGGAACAAGCACCAATGAATGCAAACCTTTCTAAATAGACAAATGTATGCACGTTTCAAGATGTCAATGGTTGATTGAAACATAACATATGCTAAGCATAGAGAACTAATGAGGACTCAATCCACACTAGCCCCAACCAATCGGGTCCCGTTCTCTCCACTAGGTTCAAATCAACCCTTAAGCTAGCTTCTCATGATTCCACAAAGGAACCGGAAAAAGATAAAGAAATGAACAACTTTGAGAAGGTAATCCCGACATCTCAACTATGTATACTCTCTCCATAGGTTTGAAGTCTATCTCCCTCAACCGTTCTTTGAACTAACCCCACTAAAGTCTAAGGGTCTTTTATTGGGTTGTAGCGTAAGGCTAAGGGTTAAGGCGAGGTAAAAATTTAAAAATTTTGGTGATATTTCCTAAGTGAAGCAAAAGAGTGGCCTACTCTCAAAAACAAACTCAAGAAGTCACAAAATATCAAATAAAAATACCAATAATGCCATCTCCCCCAAGCTTATTCAACACTAACACAATATATACAAAAACCGAAGTAACGCTCCCCCCCCCCTTCTCCCCCGCCCAAGCTTGAACGAAGCATTGTCCTCAATGCTTAAACTAAGGAAGAAAACGAAACCAAACTAAAATATATATATATATATATATATATATATATATATATATATATATATATATATATATATATATATATATATATATATATATATATATATATTTATAGCTCTTATTTGATGTCCTTGCCTTTTTTTTTTTAACTATGGACGGCTTTTTCTTGAAACTTCATTTGATTTTCTTGAATGGCATCTTTCAAACTTATTTTTTTTGCATTTTCTTTTCAGGCTCAACTTTCAATACCGTACTTAAACCAATTCACAAAATGTCTTGTTCAATTTCAACACTCTCAAAACTCAAACCTCACATGCCAATGCTTCACTAACTAAAAAGGTTGGTAAACATAGGCCATTAGGTTTGTAACACGGTTTAAACAAGAGCGGGAAACATTAGGCTCAAATTGGTTAATAAGTAGGTTGATGCAAAATAGAAAACCAAATTTGTAACAAAATAAAAAGAAGACAAAGAAAAATGAGAAAAGGTGCCCTTTTCCTCCCCTAGAGTGGCTCGGTCACGATCTTGGGAGCTAGAGGTCAAAACAAGGATTAAGACATGCATAGTCAAGGATCCTAAATAGCCGCTCAACAAGGTGATGAAGGCTAGAACAAATGAAGCTCACAAGGGATTATTGTTTTGGGGGTTTTTGTCCCTTGGGAGAGTTACAACACTGAGACTGGATTCAGCAAAGGACGCCTGTACCTGCAAAGCAAACGGACCGTCGGATGGTTGGTGGTCCGCCTCCTAAGATTAAGTTAGTAAGTATTCGGTAGCAAAACGTGCGGAAATAAAGTTATCTGTTCGGATTCCAAGCTCAGGTAAAGTGCTGTCAGTTCCTTGAAAACGACAGCTCTGTAATTAATGTAAAAGTGACGTGTTGTCTCGTATTGCGTGTATTCGTTGTCATAAATGTAGAAATTGTCCCTATTTATAGGGTCCTTTTGAAAAGTGTGCCCTCCCTAGGATCTGGTGACCTAGAGATTAGGTCACGCCGCAAAACGGTGCCTCAAGGTTTGGGCCCTTGAAGGCCGCCATTCCAGAGGCAATGCCTGAGTGACATGTGTCACTGAGCCCAAAAGGCTTTTGGGCAACTTTTAGGGTGACACGCGTCGCCCTCTTAATGGTCCATGCTGGATCATCAATCATTTTAGAACAGAAGAATGTCCGCCCACCACGTGTCACCATCTCAATGGTCCAGATGGCACCTTTACCAGTGACACGTGGCAATTTCTGATTGGGCCACCTGGCCGGGTAAAAATACCCAAATCATTTGCCCCTCACAGGGGTCACGTGCATTGCACATGACACCTGTGACAGGTGTCATCCCCCAACTGGCCGGATTTTCAAATTGCATTTTGGGGGGAAAATTTAGGGTTTACCCTTTCTATAAATAGGAGGGTTTGACTCCCCTTTTATTTTCACACCTTTGCAAATCTTGGAGAATCTCTGGACTTTTGACTTTTAAAGACTCTCAAAGACCTAGACTTGTCAAG
Organism: Chenopodium album; assembly: GCF_948465745.1. Lineage (NCBI taxonomy): Eukaryota > Viridiplantae > Streptophyta > Magnoliopsida > Caryophyllales > Amaranthaceae > Chenopodium > Chenopodium album. The sequence continues at coordinate 48,024,535 of NC_137834.1, read as the reverse complement.
TATCTGACGCTCGGCTTTCTGTCCGTCTGCTTCAGCCAACTAGGCGTCTCGTAATACCTTCTTCTAAGGTAACCGCATGCTCTTTTCTTTTATTCTTTCTTGAATTTTTTCTTTATCAAATGGTTTCCCAAACGTACACAGCACGGCCTAGGTTAGCGATCAGCCGATCACCGGGGACGGCTGAATCTAGAACTAGGAGTGCCGAATGCTCGTTCGAGAACTTTCCTTTAAGTACATCTCCAAATCCGACAGTGTCTGTGCATCTGCAGGACACGATGGCCCGAACAAAGAAGACAACGAGGAGATATAGGCCGGATGGTTCCTTTTACCATTCGGACAGTGAGACTGCCAACTCTGATGGCTCTATTAGGGTGCCTGTTAGTGAAATTTCTGAGCACCCCCCAAATCCTTCTTCTGACCTTCCCCAAACTCCAACTTATTACTCTTCCCCTTCTTCAAGCGACACCCCCAGTGACACTATACTGCGGGAGGCCGACAATCAATACCAGGTCGAGCCTTCGGAATAGGCATCGGAGGAGAGTCTAGGGGAGGACCCTGCTGGCCCTAGCAGATAGTCCCCTAGCTCTGGGGAGAGCTCTGATGACGATTCGGCCTCCATCTTCTTAAAATGCCTCCGTTACTTCAGAGGAGGCCCGAGCAAAAATAAGCACTGCAAGGGAATCCTTGTCAGTGGAAAAAGGGGAAGGCTGGGCGGAGCTGAGTGCTTCTAGGCGCTTGGAACGCGCCCCCTACTATCACCATATCCCGCAAAGCAAGCGGACTTCTATGACATCCGGTCTTGCCAATTTCAAGCGCAATATCGTAATGGGTCATGGCTTTTCCTTGTCCGTTCCCAACAAGGACGATACTTTAACCTGGCCGACCTTGGCCAGTTATAAGGACCAAGCATTCGGCTGCTACGAGGCGGTCCTTCAGGCTGGTCTACGCTTCCCTGTCTATCCGGCCGTGGAGAGGTACGTTGCCGCATGTGAAATGCTGGAGGTGTATCCTAGCTTTGAGCCATTAGCCCACATGCATTATCTCAGCCGAGCGCCTGCTAAGGGTGGCGAAGGCTGGTACACCTTGTCCACCTACAAGGGGTACATGATGGCAGTCGGCAAGGAGAACAAGTGGAAGGACTGGAGAACAAAGTTCTACATAGTCCATTCCTCTGAAAGCCGACTGAACCAAAAGTACAATAGGTGGAACAAGGATTCGCCCCTCCTGGCTGGCAAGAGTGCCTTGCCCCCTCTCCCTAGGCGGGCCTAGGAGGAAATTTTTGACCGGGGTTTATTCAAAGTGTCCGTTCGGACAAATGAGCAGGGGGAGAAAATAGTCGTCCCCCAGAGCTACATTCCCCTTTACAAGTGGCTGGAAGATGGGGTGTTCTTGGCCGCTTGTGGGCTAAGCTCTATGATGCCGAGAGGTAGTCGGCCGTCTGATTTTATGCAAACTTTAAATTGCTTTTCAATAATTGTTTATAAAGTCTAACTCCTGCTTTTGGTGCAGACAAAGCTATGGAAAAGGTCTCGGCAACAAGGAAACCGGCTGTCGTCTCTGCAGCAAAATATCGCTCGAATGTCCTTAATCGGGCGAGTGACGAGTAGAAAACAGTCGGGACTCCCAAGGTAGCTATTTATGACACTTGGTATATTTTTCAACAAAGGTTAAATTTTGCCTGCCTGTTTTTCTAACGCCTTTCTTTTTGTTCATGCAGAGTGGTTCCACCAGGCCCTCTCCCTCCAAGCAATTCCAACCCAAGATTCAAAAAACTGGGGTTGGTGATGTGAGTGCATCCGGCAAGAACCGGAAGCACATTGCTCACAAGCCCAAGAGAGGGGACGGCTCTACTCTCGAAGCTGACGGGGAGGTCAGCAAACCGGATGCTACTCAGGCATCGAAGGGTGGCTTTAAGCAACCCAGCACTGCTGTCAGCTCAGCAGGAGAGAAGAGGCGTCACGGGAAGGAGGAGGAGGTTCAGCCGGACGGTATAAACCGCGCCTTCACTGAATTTCTACGTCAAGATAATTTCTTAGAACTTCTTTGACTAACTTTTAATTTTGCAGCTCCTGTGCAAAGGCCGACTGTAGTTCAGATGGCCAAGGAGATGCTGAGGGCGCTTAACCCAGAGGACAAGGCGTCCGTAAGAGGAGTCGGCACCCTTACCTTGGATGCCATCTTGGGGAAACTCTGTGAGGTAAAAAGTTAGCTTAATTTTTTTGTATTTAAGCACATATCCGACTATTCTTGACCATTCGGCTCTTTTCTCATTTTCAGGCTATGCTGCGCATCCAGGGGATAAGAAGGCCAATCCAGGAGAAGTCTAAAGAGGTAACAGCCGCTAAAGCTCGAGCCGAGTCCGCCTTAGACCGAGCTCAATTTGAAATTGCTTAGAATGAGCTTCTGACCCTTGATATGATGTATTCCCAGGCGGATGCCAACCTGCAGGTAAAGAAGGACTTGGGTTCTGCTCGATCCAAAATCAATGACCTTAAGGCCGAAATAAAAGGTTTTAAGGAAAAGCTTGAGCTTCTTCAAAAGGCCAAGAAAGAGGCCGAGAGGGCCAAGGAGCGGGTTGGCTGCTTGGAGGTGCGCCTGTTGAACCAGGAGAAGCAGCTGAAGGCCAAGTTCCAGTCCCGATCTAAGGAGGAGAAGGAGGCTCTTGTCAAATAAATGATGGACGACTATGAGGCCATCATGCGGATGGCATGGGAGGTGGTACAGCCGGGTGCTGATTATAGCATCTGGAAATCCAAGTTTGATCAAGCAAACGAGGATTTCAATGCTGAACTTCTTCGCCAAGCTGAAGAGGAGGCGAATAAGGCTGATGCTGATGGCAAAGAGGTCGGCTCCTCATCAGGCTCTTCTGGGGACGAGGTGGGGGACGATGAAAATGCGGAGCAGCCAGCAGGTGAAGATGCGGCTGCCAATGTTGATAACTCCCCTACCCCTTAAGCTTTTTATAAGATCTTTCTGCGGCCGAATGGCTACTTATTTCATCTTCCGGCCTACGTGCCGAGTATTTGTGTATCTTTACCGACCGAGGGGTCGGGTAAATTAACAATTTCTCTGGCTTTGCCAGCATACAATCTTATCCAGTCGTCTGGTGGCGATTGGGCTTTTTAATTTGAAATCATTCGGCCGTTTAGCTGAAGTTATTCATATTGTTGTTTTTAAAAAATTTTCATTGCATGTTTTTGGCAAAGTATTGTAACCTGTATACCATGCGAATGTTCTTGCCCCTGGACAGATGTCGAGTGGTTTCGGTTGAGTGGATTGATTGACTTAGAAATTATTGATACTTAGATTGGTATGCATTGTTTCTAAGTCAATCAATCACTATGGTGATTGCCCCAAACCACACGACAGACGGCCATCCGGAGCTAATGAATAATTGTTTTCATTCGGCCATTGGCACAAACGAAATACAAAATTCTTGACTTAGCAAATTTGCTAAAAAAAAATAAATAAAAAAACCTTCGCCTGTTTTGCCCCAAGAGCTAAAAGCAGGCGCATCCGGCCATAGGCCTCGTCGATATAAGATGCTAAGTTTTAACTTTAAGTCTTAATTTTACTTAAGAAGAATAACCCGCCTGTCTTGCCCCTAGAGCTAAGAACAGGCGCATCCGACCCACAGGTCTCTTTTTTAATCTGCTAAGTATTTTAGCTCGTTTTCTTTGCAAGTAATCGTCCGTCTGTCCTGCGTTTGGGAAGAAACAGGCGTATCGGGCCGAAGGCCTCATAAGTTAACTTGACTTGTAGATCAGTAAAAATTTTCCACCTGTCTTGCCCCAGAGAAAAAACAGGGGCATCCGGCCTAATGCCCCAATAGCCTCTACTTATGAAACAGTGACCCTTTTTCGACTGTGCTAGAATAGTTAGAAAATTCTGGCCTTTTAGATTTCACTTTCGATTAAATCAAGCGACTGCGAATGCTGCCTTAGCATTCGGTAGGGCCGCTTGATATTTTTTTAGAGCAATGTGCCACCCAAATGGGAGATGCTTCTCCTCGACGAATTCGCCCGAATGGACGTCGCCGGTTTTCTGACTCATGTTGGAGCAGACTGTGACCATTCGACCTCTATTTGTTTTTTATTATCCGGCCATTGGCCTCAAAATGATTTTACCTGGCCTTAGGCCTTTTAAAGTTTTAAGCAAATATTCGTTAAGTGTTAGCATAAACTTAAAGAATTTCGTAGGAGCGACTGCTTTAAAGCATTCGACTCCTTCAGAGAGGTTGGGGCGTCTGCTGTTGGGACAGACACCTTCCAAATATATTGGCCGTCTGTATTTTGTACAGGCGACACTTAAAAAAAAAAGACAAGTTGGGAAATGAAGGCATATTCTCATTATCAAAATTTGAAATGACAAAATTTGAGGTATTTACATTCGTTCTTAAAAATAATACTTATCCAAGTTGTCTACATTCGAAGTTCTAGGCAGCTTCCTACCGTCTGGTTCTTCCAGGCGGTAGGTGTCGTCTCTTACTTCCTCATATATTCGGTAGGGGCCTTCCCAATTTGGGGTCAGCTTTCCCTGCTCATTCGCCCTACCGACTGCCTCTATTTTCCGTAGCACAAAGTCCCCCACTTTGAGAGGACGCTTGTGTACTCTTTTGTTGTAAGCCCGTGTCATTCTCAGACGATAAATCCCATGGCGCAAGGCAGCGTTGCCCCTGCGCTCTGGAAGTGAGTCCAATGTCAGCCGCATGGCCTCTCAGTTAACTTCTTCGTCATATAACATGACTCGAAGAGGCGGCTCATAGTGTTCAATGGGCAGGACAGCTTCTGCACCCTACACCATGAGGAACGGGGTTTCTCCAGTTGCCCCTTTAGAAGTCGTTCTGATGGACCAGAGGACGTGTGGTAATTCATCCGCCCAAAGGCCACCAACCCGTTCAATTTTCTTTTTAATCCCGTATGAGATTAGCTTGTTGAAGGCTTCGACCTGGCCGTTTTCTTGAGGCCGGCCGACTAATGCAAAGAAGCTTGAGACCCCTTGGTCTCCCAGCCAAGTCTTGAGTTGAGGCGTCTTAAATTGAGGACCATTGTCAAAAACCATAGACATGGGCACCCCGAAACGAGTGATAATATTCCTCCAGATGAAGGAAATGACATCTTTTTGTCTTGATGTTTTTGACCGCCTCTGCCTCTACCCATTTGGTAAAGTAATCCACAACTACCAATATGTAGCGCTTGCCGCCTGGAGCCGTTGTGTAAGGCCCAAGTATGTCCATACCCCATTTGGCAAAGGGTATTGGGGTGTGGATGGCCGTCAGGTCTGTGGCCGAACGATGGATGAGCTTGCAAAACTTTTGGCACTTGTCACATTTTTTGACCATTTCCATGGCATCCGATTCCAGAGTAGGCCAGAAATAGAGCCGCCTAGCCTTGGCAGCTAGAGACCTGCCGCCTATATGGGAGGCGCAGAAACCCGCATGCAAATCTTCGAGGACCTCTTTACCCTTCTCTGGGGTAACAAAACTTCAACAAGGGTTTCAAGAAACCCGTTTTGAAGAGTTCTCCTTGCCTCGGCTCGAAGTTTGCCGCTTTCTTCTTTAGAACAGCCGCCTCCTGGGGTGAATCAGGGAGCGTGCTGTCTGCAAGATAAGCCCGGATGTTGTCCATCCAGGTAGAGCTTCGGTCGAGAATTCCAATGGGGTCTTCATTAGATATACTTCTCTTTTCCATGACCTCCCAGAAAACCGACCGAGGTGTTTCACAGGAGGCGGATGATGCTAGTTTTGACAGAGCATCCGCCTGATCGTTTGAAGATCTGGGCACCTGAGTTAGGTGGAACTCCTCAAGTGTCCCAACTTCACTTTTGACCGCCTGCAAATATTTTATCATGGCCGGATGAGTGGCCTCGTACGTTCCATTGACCTGGTGTACGACTAGTTGAGAATTAGAGCAGGCATCAATCTTCTTTGCCCCTGCCGCCTTGCAATACCGAATGCCGGCTAGAAGGGCCTCATACTCGGCCTCATTGTTAGAGACCTGGAACTTGAACCGTAGTGCATAACCGTACTTATCTCCCTCAGGAGATTGACAGATAATCCCTGCACCACAGCCGTTCACAAGGGAGCTCCCGTCCACATACACTTTCCAAACCTGGTCAGTATTGTCCGGTGCAACCGGCCTTGTCATTTTGACAATAAAGTCGGCGAATGCTTGCCCCTTTATTTCCTTCCTTGGTTCGTAAGTGATTTCTAATCCTTGCATTTCAATCGCCCATTTAAGCATTCGTCCAGAAGACTCCAAGGTTGTGAGTGGCCGCTTGATCGGTTGGTCAATATAGACCTCTAACGCATGCGCCAAGAAGTAGGGTTTTATCTTCTTGATGGCTATGTAAAGGGCAAGGCCAAATTTTTCAACCATGGGGTACCGAAGCTCTGTGTTCCTCAGAACATGGCTAATGAAATACACCGGGAGCTAGATGTCTTCTCTTTTAGCTAAGAGAACGGCACTGAGGGCATGATCAGAGACGGCTAAATACATGAAGAGCTTCTCTTTGAGCAAAGGGCTAACAAGCCTCGGCAAAGAGTGCAGATGGGTTTTCAGCTTTTGAAAGGCCGCCTCTTCATCATCCCCCCATTCAAAGTTGGTCTTCTTTTTGATTGCCTGGAAAAAGTAGAGACACTTGTCGCCTGTCCGACTAAGGAATCTCCCCAAGGCCGCCAGGCAACCTGTTAACTTTTGCACTTCCTTCACAGTACGGGGCGATTGCATGTCGATTACCGCCTGTATTTTCTCAGGGTTGGCCTCCATTCCCCTTTGGTCAATCAAAAATCCGAGAAACTTCCCAGACACAACGCCAAAGACACACTTTTTTGGGTTTAGCATGACCTTGTGCCGCCTGAGTGTGGCGAAAGTTTCTCGGAGATTAGCAAGATGATCCGCCTGTTGTTTGGATTTGACTATCATGTCATTAATGTACGCTTCTACATTCCTTCCGATTTGATTAATGAAGACCGTATTAATCATTCGTTGGAAAGTAGCAGGCGCATTCTTCAAACCAAACGGCATCACCGTATAATAGAACAACCCTTGATCAGTGACGAATGCCGTCTTTTCTTGATCTTTTTTCCACAGGGGGATCTGATGGAAACCTGAATAAGCGTCCATTAAACTCATCAGGGCATGTTCGGCTGTTGAATCGACCAGACTGTCGATCTTAGGCAGTGGATAGCTATCCTTTGGACATGCCTTGTTGAGGTCTGTGTAATCAACACACATGCGCCATGTTCCATTCGGCTTTTTTACTAACACAACGTTAGCTAACCACTCAGAGAAATTGCACGGCCGAATGAACTTGGCGTCTAGCAGCTTTTCAACCTCTACGACTGCCGCCTGACTTCTTTCCTCACCATGGTTTCTTTTCTTTCACCGGATGGGCTTCTTTTTAGGATCCACGGCGAGTTTGTGGATAGCGAGATCCGGGCTAATGCCTGACATCTCTTCCACTTCAAAGGCAAAGATGTCTTTGAACTCTCTCAACAGCTGGTGCAGGCTCTCACCCAGCTTTGCAAATGCAACCGTCCCCACCTTAACCGTCCGCTCTAGGTGGCTGTCGTCCAGAGGGATATCAATGTGTTCGCCAGCAGGCTGGGGACGGAGATCATCTGACCGTTCCCCGGTTAGTGATTGCTATTGTTCTTCTTTTTTTACCACCACCAGCTGATCAATCTTTCTTTTCTTTCCGGCTGGTGGGGCCGACTATTCTTCCTCAACATTGTCGAGGTCGATCATTTGCTTGCCCCGGCCGGATGCTGCGGCCGCAGGCTTGACGTCCGAGAGATAACACTCTCGAGCCGTCTTTTGGTCCCCATTGAGGGAACCGACTGTTCCATCATCCTTCTCATACTTGAGCAGCTTGAGAGCAGGGATGATGACGGCCTTATAGTCATTTAGAGTAGGGCGGCCAAAGATGAGATTGTAAGCTGTGAGCTCTTCAACCACTAGGAAACGGATGGTCATGTGCCAACCGTCTCCCTTGCTTCCTAGACGGACAGGCAAATCAATGCGTCCGACTGGGTGCACAAGCCCTCCCCCAAACCCAACAAGGGTGTGGGAGACCTTCATCATGCTATCCGGTTTGTGATTTTGATTGGATAAGAATTTGAGGCTGATAAGGTCCGAGGAGCTTCCTGTGTCAATCAGAATTCGACCAACCAGCTGGTTGGCCACCTTGCATTGAATGACCACATGGTTATCATGCGGCCGACGGACTTTGCCTCTATCCTGCTTGGTGATGACAACTTTAGGGAAGGCGGATGTGCCTGCCGCCTCTCCTTCCTCAACAGAGTTGACCATCTTTCTCAGATGGTCCTTGGTGCCCCGAATAGTCAGCCACTACCGGCAAATCCGCCTGCTATGGTGTGTACCGGATCTTCATCTGTTTCGGCACTCACAGAAGGCTGGGGAGTCTTTTTCTTGGAATGCCCCGGATTTGCCTTTGAAGTCACTTTGGACTTCACATAGGACTTCAGCTGTCCTTTGTCGGCCAGACGATCGAGCTCCCGCTTGAGACTAAAGCAGCCGTTCGTGTCATGGCCGACATCCTCATGGAAATGGCAATGCTTGTTCTTGTTCCAATTTTCAGCAGAACCTTTCATAGGAGTCGGATTCTCACGAGTCAGCCGATCCATAATTTCCAATAGGATGGAGCAGCAATTCTTGTGGAACTCGTACCTTGGGACATACGGTTTCTATTTCAGGGGTTTTTGTCCCTTGGGAGAGTTACAACACTGAGACTGGATTCAGCAAAGGACGCCTGTACCTGCAAAGAAAACGGACCGCCGGATGGTCGGTGGTCCGCCTCCGAAGATTAAGTTAGTAAGCGTTCGGTAAAAAACGTGCGGAAGTAAAGTTATCTGCTCGGATTCCAAGCTCAGGTCAAGTGCTGTCTGTTTTTCTAAATATGACAGCTATGTAGTAAGTGACATATTATCTCGTGTTGCGTGTATATTCTTGTCTTGTCATAAATGCGAGAATGTCCCTATTTATAGGGTCCTTTTGGATAGTGTTCCCTCCTTAGGATCTGGTGACCTAGGGATTAGGTCACGCCGCAAAACGGCGCCTCAAGGTTTGGGCCCTTGAAGGCCGTCATTCCAGAGGAAATGCCTGAGTGACACGTGTCACTGAGCCCAAAAGACCTTTGGGGCAACTTTTAGGATGACACGCGTCGCCTTCCGATTGGTCCATGCTAGATCATCACTCTGTTTAGGGCAAAGGAATGTCTGCCCTCCACGTGTCATCATCTAATAGGTCCAAATGGCACCTTTACTGAGGACACGTGGCATTTTCTGATTAGGCCACCTGGCCGGGTAGAAATACCCAAATTAGTTTCCACTCTTTTTTCTTCTTCTGGGCCGGTTGATCAGAGTTATCAATGGCCCAGATTTGTTTTTTCTTTTTGCTCTCTTCTGGCTTAGGAGCCGGCTGAGCAGGCCGACTCTCCATCTGTCGGTCGGACTTCTTATGGTCCGACTGCTTATTGGAGGAGCAGAGTTCGGTCGCCTGTATATAGGCTTTCGCCTCTCGTAAGGCTCCTTGCAATTGCGGACGAGTTCATACTTAAAAGTAGACCTGTCCTTCAGACCCTTAAAGAAGTCTGTGAAGGCGACCTCATTAGACAACCCATGAATCTGGATTCGTACCAGATTGAACCGCCTGACATAGGAACGTAGGCCTTCTCTATCTCCCTGTTGTACATTGCCCAAATCAAGGCTTGTCTTTTTGGCAGGGATGTTCATAGAGAAGTTTGAAGCGAACAAGAACGCAAGCGTCTTGAAGCTATTAATGCAACCAGCCGGCAGATTGCCGAACCACTGTTGGGCTATGCCCTTCAGGGTGGCTGGAAAGCAAAGACACCATGCGACATCATCCAACTCCTGTAAATACATGAGGTGGGTGTATGCTAGCAGGTGGTCTTCTGGGTTGGAGGTCCCGTCATAGGTTCCAACCAGAACATTTTTAACCTTGGCCGGCTGTTCGGCTTTAGTTATTTCCCAGGAGAAGGCAGAGGGTTGATCTCCAAGGTGTTGCAGCCTGAGCTGCCAGTCCATCGGCTGATAGCCGTATGCCGCCTGTCCTCCAAAGAGGGCAGGCTGCATGTAAGGAAAAGCCGGCGACTGGTACAATGGTTAAGCCGTGTACTGGGCCGACTGGATCATATGAGGGCCAGACTGAACCCGTGGGCTGCTTGCTGGGGTCTCATGTACAGACTGGGAATACCTCACAGAGGTATTCCGAAAGCTATCATGGTAGGTCGACGTTGAAGCCGACTCTGATTGTTGGGTCTTCTTCTGCTCAATGTATTGTTGAGCATCAGAGAATGTTTTCTTGCTACCATCCGGCTGTATGTGCCGGATGGCTTTTCTTGTGCCCGTTTCTGGGAAACGGAGCCTGGTAAGGTCAAATCGGGGCCGAGCCATCTCTGTAGGGGCAGGATGAGGAGTCGGCTGACGGTCCCTGACCGACTTCTGTTTGCCAACCTGGGCTGGCTTCTTGGCCGACTGCTCCTTTCTAGGAGTAGGTGACTTCTTGGAGGCGAGTTGTTTGATTTCACCCCTGAGACTGCTCAGGATTTTCATGAGTTCATCTCGAGTGACGGGAGTCGATCCTGTCGCCTGGGAAAGATCACCCGTCCGCACCGAGGTCTTTTTTGGCTGACCAGCAGTTTTGCTTGGCCCCGCCTGATCAGTGTGACGCTCCCGCTTTTCCCTACTGCGGATGCGTTTTGAGATGAGGGACCCGTTAGGGTCCACATAGGTTTCGACGTCAGCGTCGTCCCCTGAGTTATGGTCCGTCTGGACCACTATGTCTTCTAGAGGCCAATTGGCCTCAAGATTCGGTACAGGGACTTGTGAAGCCATTTCAGAGGTACTCTCCCCACAGACGGCGCCAAATGTTTTGGGGATTTTTGTTCCTTGGGAGAGTTACAACATTGAGACTGGATTCAGCAAAGGACGCCTGTACCTGCAAAGCAAACGGACCGCCGGATGGTCGGTAGTCTGCCTCCGAATATTAAGTTAGTAAGTATTCGGTAGCAAAACGTGCGGAAATAAAGTTATCTGCTCGGATTCCAAGCTCAGGTAAAGTGTTGTCTGTTCCTTGAAAATGACAGCTCTGTAATTAATGTAAAAGTGACGTGTTGTCTCGTATTGCGTGTATTCGTTGTCATAAATGTAGGAACTGTCCCTATTTATAGGGTCCTTTTGAAAAGTGTGCCCTCCCTAGGATCTGGTGACCTAGGGATTAGGTCACGCTGCAAAACGGTGCCTCAAGGTTTGGGCCCTTGAAGGCCGCCATTCTAGAGGCAATGCCTGAGTGACATGTGTCTCTGAGCCCAAAAGGCTTTTGGGCATCTTTTAGGGTGACACGCGTCGCCCTCTTAATGGTCCATGCTAGATCATCAATCATTTTAGAACAGAAGAATGTTCGCCCACCACGTGTCACAATCTGGTCCAGATGGCACCTTTACCAGTGACACGTGGCAATTTCTGATTGGGCCACCTGGCCAGGTAAAAATACCCAAATCAATTATAACCAAACAAATACCAACCAAGGGATTCAAATCCACTATAGAGAGCAACTCAATCTTACCACATTCCCGTGAACTAAGGCTTCAAGGACCCCTAAAAGTTCTTAACCCGACTACCTTAGCACATAGTATCCTAGAGTCAACCAATGACACTCTCAAACCGTGCATACATTTACCACTTAGGAAGAAAAACATTCAAGGATTCAAGTCCCATAACAAAATGTCCAAAATAAGAACAAACAAAACACATTTGCCAAAATTACCTTGAAAGTAAAAAAAAATCTTTTTGGATTTTTCAAAATTAAAGAAAAGACATGGAAATGCATATACTCAAGTGCATTGCATAAATGAATCAACATCCCACCAAACATGATAGAATACCCTCCCCCCAAGCTTGAGTGAGACAATATACTCAAATATAAACAAAATAATCCATGGGAGGGGAAAAGAAAGAAATCAATCCAACAAACCAACACAAGTCCAACGAGTCACCAACCATTAGAGAAAGAGCTATGAAAGATATTACCGGATATTGTTGGGTGTAATTACCCACAAATGAACCAATTTAACCTTTCAAAGCCGATTTCCTCTTGAATTGAATCTCGATTTCCATATGCTAGCAAAAATAGGCATTAAACTTCCTTAATTCTTGATCCAAACCAATGCATAAGTGTATATCAAGTTGTGTACCTAGCAAGGGGCACACAAATATTTCCATGAGAGAAAATCTAATCTAAAAAAAAAAGAAAATGAAAGCAATAAAAACCTTGGGTTGCTTCCCGAGAAAGGCTTGTTTAACGTCCAAGCGAGACCGCTCTAGTAAATAATATTGCAACGAAGGCAAGAGCTTATCAAATGCACTACCACACATTTCATAGGATAACAAGTAGGCAAATGACGGGAGGAGGACGTGCAACAAGATTATTGCACGTAAGTGAGGAGGAAGATGCCAAAAGAAAGAAGAAAAATCAAAAGAAAAATCAAGAAAATAAGAAGAGAAAGAAGAAGAAAAATAAGGAAGAGAATAAAAAGGCAAAGCCTCCTCAAAATCTTTTTGGGTGGCACAATCACCCATTTCCTTAATAATAGGGGGATGAAAAGGAAGAGTCTCATCAAACAAGAGAAGGTCCTCAATAGGCTCTTTGACAAAAGAAGGGAGAAATATGGGATAGTAGGAGATGTGGTCAAATTTCCTTGAGAAAGGGACATGGGGAAGGGGAAGAGAAACAAAGGTCTCACATGGCCTCACATCATCAACGAGGGCATGAAAATCAATCATAGAATCCTCAAAAGAACACTCATGACACAAATCTCCCTCAAACAAAAACTTTCCAATAGAAATAACCTCATCCTCCTCTCTATCCCAACGATGAACAACAACTCCCTCAAGATCCTCAAAGCCTAGAGTCTCTAAACCATGCATGAAAGGATAAAGGTTTCTCTCAAACTCATCCCTTTCCCATGAAGCATTGCCAATGAACTCTCTCAAAAGGCTATAATGTTTTGTTACACCTTCAATGAACATACTAGCCATAACCTCAAATGAGTCCAAAGACTCATGGATAGAAGGGTCACAAACATGCAAGGTAGACTCATCAAGATGGGGAAGGGGGTTGGAATCCTCAAAATCGACATTTTCTTCATTCACAACTCTTCCACCATCACTCAAGGGACTCTCAATCTCTCTTGATTTCTCAAACTCACCATCATCATCTTCATGAACTCCCTCATTTAGACATGAATATGGCTCACTTACATCCTCACCAAGGGAAGCTCTCAAAGGGGGTGAATAAGGGGAAGGATGCCATTCAAGCTCAAATGGGGAAGGAAAAGGATCAAAATCCTTAAAATTCCTCTCATCACAAGAAAATCTCCCCTCACCTTCACACCCTTGCTGTACATCATCCTCAACAACACTCTCACACTCCAAGTGAGGTGCCTCACGTCCATCTAAATCAAACATAGCACTCATCATATGGGAAAGCCTCACTTCTCTCAATTTTTGTTCCTCTTGAAGCTCTTGGAGTTGTTGGGTGAGATATTGAATTTGAGAGAGAATTTGGGCATCAACGTTATTGGGTTGAGGTTCATGATCAAAATCAAATTGCATATCATCAAAATTAGCACAAACCTCATCACAACGAGCATAAGAGGGAAAGGGGTCAACTTGCATACTTTGATCATCACAAGGCACATAAGAAGTATCAAGAGAATTCATGCAAAAATTAAAAGAATCTTGGCATTGAGAATCAAAACAAGAAACATGATATTCTCTATCAAAAGAATCCCCAGCAAGCCATGTGAAGAAATCCCAAGCATCATGCATAGACAAATGACAAAATCTACCATTATTCATGTCCTCAACCATTCCCCTAGTATACTCATTCATGCCCCACTAAGCTATACCACAAGCATCACTAAGAGAACACCCATGGTAACTAAGGAAACCATCTAGTCTTTCAAAGTAAGCATAGAAGGGTTCACCATCAAATTGAGGAAAAGATAAGCATGCCATTTTTATACAAAGAACAAAGAAAAGCAAACAAAAATCAAATAATATACAAGAACCTAGCTAATCTAATCAACACAAACTAATGAACGCCTTAGTCCCTGGCAACGGCGCCAAAATTTGATCGAGGGTGGAAGTAGGTCGTTGGGACTACTAACCCTAACCAAATTAGAAATTTATAATACCTAAACCTACACTAAACTAGTTAGTGGCAAGTAAAGGGTCGAACCCAAAAGGACTAAGTGTATCAATTTGTGCAAATTAGACTAGTAGGAAAGGTTGTGAGATAGAGAGAGATTAAACCAAACACTACTAAGAGAAAATAACTAAAACTAGGGAAAGTGGAATCCAATCACATCAATGCATTAAACAACATCATACAAATAGATGAAAATGACCTCGATTAGGAACATCAACACATTTAACTCACTCTCGCACAATTAAGCATGTTAATTAACCTACTAAACTAATTCACTCTCGTGCAACTAGCCTAGCAAAGGTATGGAAGAATTTAGGGCTCTCAACCAACTCACTCTCACACAATTGATTGAAGGCACAATTAAGAGCATAGAATCGATTAGCTAGAACGATTCTAATCCATAAAAGCATAACCCATACACAATAATCAAGAAACAATTTCATACTAATCACAATCAATTATTCAATTCATTAAAATAACCTTCATCCAATTCCCTAGAACAAGTCCTAAGCTAATATAATGAAGAAAGACATTGAAAACAAGGTAAAATAAGAATAAAAACAAGATTAAACAAACAAACTAATTAATCTACTCAAATCAACAAACAAAAAGCAAAAACTAAGAATTAAGCAAAGAGATAAAGACAAGAGAAAGTTAGAAAATGCTCATTGAATAGATGAGAAGAAGTTCCACAAAGTTGCTTCTTCAACCTCTCAAAAACTCCATGGAAATCCAAGCTTTCTCTCTCTACAACTATTCCTAAACTAGAGAGAGAAAATCCTAATCTAACCCTCAGAGATAAAATAAAAGAGACTAAACTAATCTAATACTAGGTAAAATAATGTTGATTAAAAGTTGTTAGAAAATAACCCCAAAGAGGGTATTTATAATACAAGTTAAAATAATATAAAAGAAATTAAAAAGAAATAAAACTAAATAAAACAATTAAAATAACTAAACTAAAAACCAAAAGAAGCAAAAAAAGATAAAAGAAAATAAAAAGGAAAAAGAAAATAAAAAGGGGAAAAAACAAGGATAAACCCAAGAAACAAAAAACAATCAGACTAAGCTTTTTTTTTTGCTCCTCTTCATTTCGTGGCTGCTCCAATTCAAACACCATCACCACACATCATCACCACCATCAACCATCAACAACAATCATCAACGGTGAAGGGGGCAGCAGTGGTGGAGCTGGTGGTTGCTTTTTTGTGTGTTGAAGTGGTGGAATAGGGGAGAATAGTGGTTGATGGTGGAGGTTGGCAGTTGGGGTTGCGTGGCAGCAGCCATGAGCCCATGACTTGGCTTGGACACATTTGACTCAAACCCGAAATTTCGAACTTGATTTTAACATGGAAATTGAGCGTCAACCTGAACACACCTACAACCAAAAATCAAACACGAGGGGATTATCAAAAGATAAAATAAAATAAAATAAAATTAGATAAATAAAGTAAAATAAAATACTAAAACTAAAGAAATAATAAAATCAAATGAAATAACATAAAACACCCCAAGGGAAAATCAAAAACATTTTGCAGGTACAGCTCAACCGGATCAGACTTCGTGACGTAACTCTCCCAAGGGACACCCCAAAACATTTGGCGCCGTCTGTGGGGAGAGTGCCTCGAAGATGGTTCAAGAGTCTGTACCACCCCCTAACCGTCTGGACGATGACCCAGAAGTTTGTACAGACCAGGAGGATGAAGATCCTTAGGTCGAAACCTTTACAGCCGAAGACGGCTCTCTCAGAATCAAGCGCATCCGGCCCAGAGAGACTCTGGAGCAGGGTGCCTCCAAGGCGGGTCCGAGCAGACCCACTGGGCAGCCGGAAGGGGAAACCCAAACGGCCGCTAGATCAGCCCATGTCACCCGAGACGAACTCATGAGATTCATGACAAGTTTAAAGGGTGAAATTAAAGAGTTTATCACCAAAAGCCGGGCTGGCCCAAGTAAAGGTCAATCGGCGAAAAAGACTCCTCCAGAGAATGGGAAGTCAGTCAGAGACCGGTAGCCCACTCCTCATCCAAAGGAGAAGGCAGCCGGGACCATTGATTGGTCAAAAATTCTCCTTCCTGGGAAGAACACCAATACACCCCAAAACATAAAACACCCCAAAACGTCGAACTTTCCAGATAGCTTCAACAACAATTCTGCAGGGAGTGCACCCTCCTTGCATGAGAGCCAGACAGGCGGTAATACCGTCCATTCTGGCCCTCACATGATTGGAGCTGTACCGTATGTGCCTACTCAGGCTTACGGACAATATCCTCCTCACTTCATGCAGCCGACCTTCTTTGGAGGTCAGGCGGCATATCCAAATGTCCAGCCATTGGACTGGCAGCTTCGTCTGCTGTGCCTGGGTGAACAGCCCTCTGCGTTCACCCGGGAGATAACCGAGGCGGCCCAGCCGGCCAAGGTTAAGAATGTGTTGGTTGGTAGCTATGATGGTACCACAAGCCGGAAGACCTAGGGATTAGAGGAATGCCGTTTTTGCGGCTCCCCTTGGGATTTGGGCCTTGAAGGCCGCCATTCCCAGGGGTCATATCTGAGTGACACGTTTCGTCCATCTGAGGAGTCCATTTGGACACCTTAGAGAGCGACACGTGTCATTCTCTCATTGGTCCACTTGTAGGGGTATAAATACCCAAATCACTTCTTGCTTAGGGTTATGCTATGTGACATGGGTAGGTGACCTTTTGTTGGCCTCCTCCAAGCTTAATCGAGCTAGCACCTTATCAATATAAGTACTTTAGCTCAATTCAATCATCCTTTTCAATCTATCCCTATATGTCTTGATGCCTAGTATGTACTGAACCTCTCCCAAGTCTTTCATTGAAAAACACTTTTCGATTCTGGCCTTTACATATTCTAACAACGGAATGTTGTTTCCAATGAGCAATATGTCATCGACATATAAGACTAGGAAGGCGATGTCAATCTAACTGACCTTCTTGTAAACACAAGGTTCATCTGGATTCTTTATAAAAACTTATTGATGGCTTCATCGAATCGCAGATTCCAACTTCTGCTAGCTTGCTTTAGCCCATAAATGGAATTTTTAAGCTTACAAAACTTTCACAGCATTGCTTTGGTCGATAAAACCTTCAGGCTGTGTCATATACACATTTTCTTCCAAAATACCATTGAGAAAGGCGGTTATGACGTCCATCTGTCATATTTCATAATTATAATATGTAGCAATCGCTAGGAGGATCCGAACGAATTTAGGCATTGCGATTGCAGAAAAGGCTTCATCGTAATCAATACCATGAACTTGCCTGTAACCTTTTGGTACCAATTTAGCTTTGTAAATGAATACATTTCCATCTTTGTCGGTTTCCAACTTGAAAATCCACTTACATCCGATAACCCTCGGGTAAGACAACCAAGTCCCAGACTTGATTTTCAAACATGGAATCTGTTTCAGGGTTTTTTTGGAATCCCTCGGGATACTGGTCACGCTCTAACTGACAACGGGACTCGGACACTTGCAAAAGCACGAATCTTCGGTAATCAGATATTCCCCTCCGATGATCAAGTTAGTGACCGGAAACGGAATAAATGTAGAGAGAGAAAGTAGAGAGAAGTTGGAGCTTTTAGTCCTCTAATGAATGTTATGTCACAATCCACCCCTCCCATCATCAATGATTGGGGTATTAATAGGGGTGGAGATTTGTGCCCTTTAGGGTAAGTGACCTAGAATTAATTGCCATTGATTGGCTGCGCAATTAGCGAAGGACATGTGTCCTCTAGGGGCACTGTTTTTGCGGCATTCTAGTGCTTTGGGCCTCCTAATGTAAGGAGGCATTTATGAAATATTTGATTTTAGGTGCTCTCTTGTTCTTAGTACGTGTCATCTTCCTATGGTGACATGCGTCGCTCATTTATTGGGCCACGTGTCATCATAGGATTGGCTCACGTACTTGGGGTATTTTTTACCCTAAACATTTGCCCCTCAGAGGGAGTGGCTCATCCCAACTGGCCCGCCTCCTCTGATCTTTTTCTCGTTCGAGTACCTTGGGCGCATTTGAAGCATTTCGAATTGTTGGCACGAGCCGGGCGGGATCGTTTGTCCTCCTTATTGGGCTGAACGCCTTCTCTGAAGGGCTTGAGGCTCTTTAGCAGCTCGACCAAGTCATTTTGATATGATAGAGTGGGCCGAATGGCCTTGAATTGGGCTTAATGCCTTGACTAACTTGTCTTGGCGTTTTCAAGAAGCATCGCCAAATGGTCGGTCGATCAGCAGAGGCCGAAGAGACTTTCACTAACATCCAACTGCGCTCCACTTTCAAGGGAAGTGGTTCAACTTCTGAGGTACAAGTAGGAAGTTACGGGTGTTTATGACGCCCGTTCGAATTCTGTCATAAATGACATGACACTTTCAAGGGAAGGGTTTTATAGGTTAAAATCTTTGAATTTTGACCCTTTGGCATTCTTTAGGCGGGAACAATTTTTACCATTTTACCCCTCCAAATTTTGCCTATAAATTGTAAGGGTTTGACCTTCATTTTTTACTTTGGATTTCTTTGCTTTCTAGAGAGAAGTCAGAGCTTCTAAAGAGAGAAATTTACTTCTTCCCGGAATATTCGAGAGCTCCGCCGCACGTTCGAGTTTTCCGTTCAAAGCTTTGAGTTTTCCGGCCTTTCTTCATCTAAGACCTCCCAAGGACTCTTCAAATTTTTCAACCTTCTACTCGGACGAAGGTAACCAAATACTCTTCCCTTCTTATTTAATTTTCTTTTCATTTTTTGCTTAATTTTTTCAAACATCCAGGATCAACACTCGGCCTCGTCCGTTTCTCCTCTAGTGGTCGTCTGTTCGGCTGGGACTAAGGAATCTATATTGGACGGGGATGAGTCCTCGTCTTTATGGATTGGGTCCATTTCTAGTGCATACCTACTCACCCCCACCTATTCTTATGTATCCTTGCAGCCGAACATGATGCGTACGAGGCAAACGCACGACCTTCATGCTGCCAGAAATCCTTATGGCACCATTGTTCAACCTTTGGCCTCCTAAGGTCCGAACAACACGGACTTGGAGACCAACACCTCAAACACAAACACGGACACCACCACTATTATTGATGGTAGTGCGTGCTTGGTGGTCAAAGTGACCACCTCTTTTGAAGAACGCTAAAATCATTTAGGAACCTCCACTTCATGAAGCGGTCCGAGTGTAACCCGTGCTTTATTTGTTAACTCAATCCTTGGAGCGGACGAGTTACCAACTTCTTTGCCCCGCTCTCCTCCTAGGTTGTTCACAGGTCAGCCTGACCAAAATCGGCCCGAGAAGTCATTGCACCACCACCGTATTCTATTTGGCCAAAGTCGGCCACAGTCTTCGGCGGCTACTCCAGCAATATACCAAAATCAGCAAGGCCCTTCTGTTGAGGCCGGGAAAACTCTTGCTCCCCCCTTCTCTCAAGCTCTCAGGTCGGCAAGACCTAGGGTCGGCATAGTAATTGCCGAACCCACCGACTCCCCACACCCTGTATCATTTAAAAGTCACAACTCTAGGTTAGGGCAAAAGACAAGGGCAAGGCCTCTTTAGTGCTTGAGGAATAAGGACCGGCCGAGCTAAGGCAAGGCTCGGTTAGAGGAAGTTTCGCTGAGGCGGACGAGCTGGACAGAGTATTGTCTCAAGACTTTAGGTTAGTGAGGGCCCCTAAACCTCAGCCGGCTGAACAGCCCCTACGATTGTATGATTGGGGACATAGCCCTGGGTACCTTAACGAGCGGTTTGAGGAATGAAGGGAATTCCACATGCTGGGGAAAGGATTTCGGATAAGTCCTCCTCGGATCTCTAGGTCCGTTGCTGCCTCGGACGACCCTAGGCTACATCCACCGAGGCTTTAGTGTATATAGGGCGGCCCTTGAGATTGGTCTCCACTTCCTTCTTCACCCATTCCTCTTGGAGCTACTGGACGAATATCAAATTGCCATGGTCCATCTTGCGCCGAACAGCTGGTCCAATATTTTTGGATACTTGGTGACCTTTCTAAGGAAGGGCTTCACCCCTAACTTCCTAGTCTTCTGCGCCATGCACAACATGGTGAAGCTGGACGCCGTCTTAGACGGGTTGTTTGTGTTGAGCACCCGACCAAAGTTCATGGTGTGCATGCACAATCTGTCCAAGTGGCATGACTGGAAGAAGAGGTTCTACCTCATAAAGACGGGAGATAAGGCGTTTTGGGTAAAAATACCTTGTCCATGTGGACAAATCAGAGAGGGCCACGTGTCAAGCCTAGGCAGGTCCATTTAGGCCAATAGCCAGCTGACATGTGTCAGCCTCAGATGCTTTCCAGAATTGCGGTTTTCAAGGCCCAATTCCCAAGAACACCACAAAACGGCGCAACCTACAAAATTTAGGTCAAAGGACCTGAGAAGGGGCACGTTCCCCAATGACCTTATAAATAGGGAGATATTCCCCAATTTTAGGACAGATTCAATCATTTATTACACCTACCCTACATTCTCTCACATCAGAGAGCACCTGATCTCGAAATTCGAGAACATCTCATTTCATTTTCCAAACATTCTCATACTCGTATTCAAGTACTAACTTGACCGTCGGAAGTGGAGTTCCAAACACCCGGAGTCTCCATTGTTTTGCGGGTACAGGCGCAGTCGGATAAATCCTCGAGCTGTAACTCTCCCGAGGGACAAAAACACCAAAAACATTTGGCGCCATCTTTGGGGAGAGTACCTCAAGGATGGTTCAAAAGTCTGTACCACCTCCTAACCCTAAGGTTCATTAGCCGGAGGTCTTTACGGACCATGAGGATAATGATCCTCAGGTTGAAACATACATAGCCAAAGATGGCTCACTCATCACTAAACGCATCCGTCCCAAAGACACTTTAGAATGGGGTGAAAGCCAGGCGGGTACAAGCAGGCCCACTGGTCAGCCGGAAGGCGAAACCCAGATGGCAAGCGGATCCGCCCCAGTCACAAGGGAAGAACTCATGAAGTTCATGATTAGTTTCAAGGGTAAAATCAAGGATCTGATCACCAAAAAGCAAGGCTTGCTCAAGCAAGGGTCAGTCGGCAAGTAAGACTCCTCAGGAAAGGAGGAAGCCAGTCAGGGACAGGCAGCCAACTCCGCATCCAAAGGTCAAGGCAGCAGCAACCCTTGATTGGTACCCGATCCTTCTGCCCCAAAAGGGTCCAAGAAATCCTTGCCGGGAGGATCAATCGGTGGTTAACAACAAATCTATCCCTGACGCTCTGCAAATCATCGAGCGTAGGAGAAGTCAACACCTGTCTGAGTCAGCATCTATTTTGGGGTTTTTGTGTTTCTTGGAAGAGTTACAATTCAAAGACTGGATTCGTCAAGGTCGCCTTTACCTGCAAAACAAACGAAGTTTCGAATGGTCAGAGGTCTACCTCTGAAGATTAAGTTAGTACGGAATCGGAATAAAACGTGTAGAAAGTAAGTTATCTGCTCGGATTTTGAGCTCAGGTGTTCTCTGTTTCAGAGAGCAATTGATGCCTTAATGATTAAGACGTAAAGTTCAAGGTGTCAAAAGACTCTACCAATAATTAGGGGAAATCTCCCTATTTATAGGGTCCTAGGAAAACGTGCCCTACCCTATGGTTTGATGACCTAGGGATTAGGGCAGCGCCGTTTTGCGGCGCCCTTGGAATTTTGGCCTTTAAGGCCGCCATTTCAAAGGGGGCATATCTGAGTGACACGTGTCACACATCTAGAGAGTCCATGTGGACGCCTCTTAGAGGGACACGTGTCGCTCTCTTATTGGTCCTTTTGGGGGTATTTAAAACCCCAAATCAGGCTCACTTCGAGCTTTCCAGAACGCTTCAAGAATACGTCTGCAAGGAATACTCGATCCTTGCATGAGAGCCATACAGGCGGTAATACTGTCCATTTTGGCCCTTGGATGATCGGGAATGCACCGTACTACCCCCCATGGCCCACAGTCCGTATTCTCCTCACTTCATGCAGCTGACCCTCTTTGGGGGTCAGGCGGCATACAATATCCAACCTTTAGACTAGCAGCTTCGTCTGCTCAAACTTGGTGAACAAACTTCTGCATTCACCAAGGAGATAACCGAGGTCGCACAGCTAGCCAAGGTTAATAATGTGTTGGTGGGGTGCCTATGAAGGTACCACCAACCTAAAGGACCAACTCATAGCCTACTCCAACCTCATGCACATGCAGGGGCTGGAGGATGTTATGTGGTGCCGGTGCTTCCCAGCTTCATTGAAGGGCATTGCCCTACAATGGTTTGGCAACCTACCAGCCGGATGCATTAACAGCTTCAAGAATCTTGCCTTCTTGTTTGCCTCTAACTTCTCGATGAACATCCCTGCCAAGAAAACGAGTCTCGACTAGAGCACCATACGACAGGGAGATAGAGAAGGACTTTGCGCCTATGTATGGCGGTTCAACCTGGTGAGAATTCAAATCCAGGGGCTGACTAACGAGGTAGCCTATACAAAATTCTTCAAGGGTCTAAGGACGGGTCGACCTTTAAGTTCGACCTTGTCTGAAAGAGGGTTTTCACCCTTCAAGGGGCATTAAAAGAGGCGTAGAGCCTTATTCAAGCCACCTACCTCTCCTCGTCCAACCATCAGTCGGACTCCCAGAAATCCGAAAAGCAAAAAGAGAGTCGGTATGCTCAGCCGGCTCAGAAAGCTAAAGAGATCAAAAAGAGAAAAAGAAGTTTGGGCAGTTGAGGAACGTGATTAGCCGTCCAAAAAGAAAAAGAAAGAAATCAAACCGTATGTCTCACGGTATGGATTAAATAAAGACTGCAACACCATCTTTACAGAGGTGAAGGACTGGCTGACTATTGAGAATTCGAATCCTATGAAGAGTTTCGTCCAGTCGCGGAACAAGAATAAATTGTGCCACTTTCATCAGGAAATGGGCCATGACATTAACGACTGTATAGTCTCAAGCGGACGTTAGACCGTCTAGCTAACAAGGGCTTACTGAAGTCCTATGTCTTGAAGTCTAAAGCGACTTCTAATACAATTCAGGGGCAGTCGTCCAAAACTGTCTAGCCTACTAGTAGCTCGGATACTGACAAGGATCCGGTCTACACTATAGTAGACGGATTCGCAAGCGGTGGCCCGATTAGTCGGGGTGTTTTGGGTAAAATCACCATGTCCATGTGGACCAATCAGAGAGGGCCACGTGTCAAGCCCAGGCTGGTCCAATTGGACCAATTGCGAGCTGACACATGTCAACCTCATATACTTCCTGAATTGCAGCCTTCAAGGGCCCAGTTCCCAAGAATGCCGAAAAACGGCGCAGCCCATGAAATCTAGGTTAAATGACCTAGAAAGGGGCACATCCTCCAATGACCCTATAAACAGAGAGATATTCCCCAAAATTGGGGACACATTCAATCATTTTTTACACCTACCCTACATTCTCTCACATCAGAGAAACACCTAATCTCGAAAATCGAGAAGATCTCATTTTCTTTTCCGCACTTTCTCCTACTCATATTCAAGTACTAACTTGACCATCGAAGGCGGAGCTCCAAGCACCCGGAGTCTCCATTATTTTGCAGGTACATGCGATGTTGGATCAGTCCTCGAGCTGTAACTCTCCCGAGGGACAAAAACAACCAAAACATTTGGCGCCATATGTGGGGAGAGAGTACCTCAAGGATGGTTCAAGAGTCTGTACCACCTCTTGACCACCCAGTAAATCAGCCGGAGGTCTTTATTGACCATGACCATGAGGATGATGATCCTCAGGGATAAAAACAACCAAAATATTTGGCGCCATCTGTGGGGAGAGAGTACCTCAAGGATGGCTCTCTAATGACTAAGTGCATCTGTCCCAGAGACACTTTGGAACGGAGTGCAAGCCAGGCGGGTACAAGCAGAACCCCTGGTCAGCCGGAAGGGGAAACCCATACGGCAGGCGGATCCGCCCTAGTCACCCAGGACAAACTCATGAAATTCATGACTAGTTTCAAGGGTGAAATCAAGGATCTGATCACCAAGAGCAGGGCTGGCCCAAGTAAGGGACAGTCGGCAAGGAAGAATCCTCCTGAGAGGAGAAAGCAAGTCAGGGACAGGCAGCAAATTCTACATCCAAAGGGCAAGGTAGCCGGGACCCTTGACTGATCCAAGATTCTTCTGCCCCAAAAGAATACAAGAAACCCCCGCCGGAGTGAACGACCGGTGGGTAAAAAAAAAATCAATTCCTGATGCTCGGGAAATCATCACTCGCAGGAGAAGTCAGCAGCTGTCTGAGTCAGCCTCCACCTCCAGCTTTCTAGACAGCTTCAAGAATACATCCGCAGGGAATACTCAATCCTTGCATGAGAGTCAAACATTTGGTAATACTGTCCACTCTGGCCCTCAGATGATTAGGAATGCACCGTATGTACCCCCTATGGTCTACGGTGCGTATTCTCCTCATTTCATGCAGCCGACCGTCTTTGGGGGTCAGGCAGCATATAATGTCCAACTTTTAGACTGGCAACTCCGTCTGCTCAAACTTGGTGAACAAACTTCTACGTTCACCAAGGAGATATCCGAGGCTGCACAACGAGCAGGTTAAGAATGTGTTGGTAGGTGCTTCTGACGGTACCACCAACCCGGAGGATCACCTCATAGCCTACTCCAACCTCATATACATACAGGGGTTGGAGGATGCTATGTGGTTTCGGTGCTTCCCGACTACATCGAAGGGCATTGCCCAACAATGGTTTGGCAACTTACTATCCGGGTGCATCGATAGCTTCAAGAAGCTTGCCTTCCTGTTTGCCTCCAACTTCTCGACGAACATCCCTGCCAAAAAGACAAGTCTCGACTTGAGCACCATCCGGCAGGGAGATAGAGAAGGGCTCCACTCCTATGTCAGGAGGTTCAACCTGGTGAGAATTTAAATTAAGGGGATTTCTTACGAGGTAGCCTATACAGAATTCTTCAAGGGACTGAAGGACGGGTCGACCTTTAAGTTCGACCTAGTCCGAAAGAGGGTCTTCACCCTTCAAGAGGCGTTGATAGAGGTGGAGAGCATTATTCAAGCCACCGACCTCTGCTCGTCTAGCCATCAATCGGACTCAAAGAAGTCCGATAAACCAAAGGAGAATCAGTCTGCTCAGCCGGCTCAGAAAGCTGAAGAGAGCAAAAAGAGAAAAGAAGTTTGGGCGGTTGAGGAACCTGATCAGCCGTCCAAAAAGAAGAAGAAAGAATTCAAACCGTATGTCTTGCGGTATGAATTTAATAAAGACTGCTACACCATCTTTACAGAGGAGAAGGATCGAATGACTATTAAGAAGTCGAATTCCTATGAAGAGTTCCGTTCAGTCGCGAAACAAGAATAAATTCTGCCACTTCCATCAAGAGGTGGGCAATGACACCAACGACTGCTAAAGTCTTAAGCAGACGTTGGACCGTCTGGCTGACAAGGGCTTGCTGAAGTCCTATGTCTTGAAGTCCAAAGCTTCTTCTAAGACGAATCCGGGGCAGTCGTAAAAAACCGTCCATCCTACTAGTAGTTTGGATACTGACAAGGATCCGGTCTACACCATAGCAGACATCATTGCAAGCGGTGGCCCAACCAGCCGGGGCACCAAGGATCATCTGAAGGGGATGATCCAGTCAGTTGATGATGGACAGACGTCCTCAAGTGGAACATTCCCAGACGTCCTCATCACAAATCAGGATCGGGGCAAAGTTTGCCGACCGCATGACGACCCAGTCGTCATTGAGAGCAAGGTCGCTGTAGGGAATATTTCAAGAATTACCCCTAGCTTGAACCCCACTGTGATCATACTCTAAAGTACGGTGGCGTCCAAAGGGAAAGAAGATAGAGAAAAAGAGTCGCCAACAAGTTTTTTAGGAACTTGTAAACCGTTCACGAGGTGAAGGTTACACCCCTTAACGATCCAAGAGATCGTCAACTCCATAATTTCTTGAACCAAATAGGGTTCGGGGATGAAGGTACAAATCCAACCTAAAAGAGATTGAACCTGCCCTAATAATAGGCCTCTACTTTATTCTGATCGTATTCATGTGCGCTTTCTGACTAACATGCAATCATTAGGTTTACCCTAAACCTGTTTATCTAAGTTGGTTGAATATTAATGCACAAATAAAACTATTATTGGCGATCACTTGAATTAAAATCAAATTAACCCTAACAAGATTATTAATTATCTCATTAAGCGTGATTACAAATACAAATTCCCTTTAAACATGCATAAAAGGCGTGATCAAGCAATAAAAATAAATATAATCAAGCAACATAATAATCATCATAATAATAATTATAATCATAACAATCATAGTTAAAAATAATCATCATAATAATAATTATAACAATTATAATAATGTTAAATCATAATAATGTTAAAGCATAATAATAGCAAGATCCTAGGCATGATACTAACAAGATTAATAACAAACCCTAGCATGTTACTAAACAATAAAGATCAAATATATAGCCCTAACATGATACTAACATGAATATTAGAAAAGAAAATAGGAAGCATCATAGAAATCATAATTATCATATTTTATATTAGAAATTATAATTATTACCCTAAACATGATACTAGGAAGATCAAAACATCCTAACATGATACTAGGAATCATAATAACAACCTAGACATGATTTCTATATCATAATAACAATGTAAACAATTAAAGCACTTATTTGGATGCCTCGTATCTCTTTCTAATAACAAAATACACGCGTAAGTAACTTCAAGGAAAATAACGGGAGAATTACGAATTCCGTCTGTAAAATAAGAAGCCCGACTTGATGGGCCGGAAGTGCGCTCTTCCCCGAATCCTAGAGGAAGATTTTGACAAGATCATTGAGGCAGACTTTTTTGGCCTCACAGACGCGACCATTTCAACCGGGGAAACAATAAAAGTCCCCAAGAACTGGATCCCCAAGAGCGCATGGTTCAGGGACGAGTGTTTCCTAGCCGCCTGCGGGCTAGGGCACATGTTTACCAAACGTATGCGCCTGAGTTTATATCCGTCTGTAGTATTTTTCTATCGAAATTGATTTATGATATTGACCAATTTCCTTCTTTTTGCAGAAGAAGCATTAAACATGTTGCAGACGGAGAAAACCCCCAAACGATCCTCTGCAGTCATCCGCAAGGAGCTTGCAGAAAAGGCTGCGGCTGAGGTCAAAGCCAAGGTAACAAACGCCTTACCCTTTCATAAGTTGATCTTTTAAAATTATTTTTCCCGGATGCTAACCTTAACTTTGGTTATTTTTGCAGGGAGGAGAGGTTGGAAAGTCGTTTGAGAAACAACTCAAACGGGCTAGAGAGGAGACCCCCGCCGTTCTCAACAAAATCAGAAAATCCACCTCCGCGTCAACTCCAGGCGCCTCAGCCGGGCATCAGCAGATGCGGATAGCGGGGCGAAACGAGAAGATAGGCGGCAGCTTGTGCCTTGATCTCGTCAACCCATTATCAGCAGCCGCGGGGTTCAGCACGCCTGCAAGCGGTTCCTGCATGGCCGGCTCTGAAGGTAAGAACCCTTTTGAATCCCCGCTTGAGCTGGGGTGGCCTTTGCGGGTGAAATCCCATTCTCAACAGACGTCATCTTCAGACGGTCGGCAACAAATAGGTGCTGCCTTAGTTTCGCACTCATCACGTATTGATTGTGGTGCAGATCAATCTCCCCGCTGGCCAGACGTCCAGAAGCATGCCAAGGCCATGTTGGAAGCCGTCCGGAAGAGGGATAAAGACAGTATCCCTGGGATAGAGACGTTCAATCTGGAATGTATTCTATCCCTTCTTGCTGAGGTAGGAAACTTGTCAATTCAATTTTATTTTTTCCAAGTGTTTTATCCCGCCTGCAATACTTATACTGCCTACTTTTTGCAGGCCATGATGCGGGTGGACGGGCTCAAACGTCCTTATTCCCGCAAACGGGAAGAGGTAAAAAGGGCCAAGAAGTCCGCCATAGACGCTGACAATATTGCTTTACACTCCACTATCGTAAATGAACTTGAAACTAAAGCAATCATAATGACACAGGCGTCTAGAATCCAGCAGCTGGAGGCGGATCTGGAGACGGCCAAACAGCGGGCGGGTGATGCTGAGACGGCCCAGAAGAAGGCGGAGGAGAGCGCCAAAAAGGCTGATGAGGCGCTCAAGAAGGCCCAGACGGACCTTGGCACACTTCAGGGTGTTTCTGAAGAGAACACCAAACTGAAGGCCAAGGTTCAAAAACTGGAGAAGGAGACTGCTCAGGCTCAGAAGAACTTTGCAGCAACCCTGGAGACGGAGCAAAACCGCCTTGTTGCTGAGAGTGACGGTGAGAATGACTCCCGTATGAAGATTGCCTAGGCTGCCTTGTACCCAGACACGGATTACAGCGTCTGGGCACTGGCGCACAACTATGCCGAGTACGTGGTGTACTTGAGAGAGCAAGGTGAGCCAAGGCCTGACTCTTTCGAAGCCTAGGTCAACTCCAACAATGAGTCGTCCGTGCCTCAGCTACCGGGTCCTGGTGAAGCACAGGAGATACCCTTAGATGATGAGGAGAAGGAGGAGGACCAGGAGGCACCGCCTGCAGGCAAGAAGTGACTATTCAGCGGCAGTATGCCAATCTCTTTTTTATTTTTTCTTTTATTCAGCGGCAGTATGCCAAAACTTGTTTTTTCCAGCCTGCGTGCCGAGTACATTTGTATTTACCAGCTAAGGAGCCGGGTTAATTAACAATTTCTCATTTCTCCCTGACGAGGTCCGGTTAACACTTTATTCCACCTCAACCGTTTGGTTGGGGAGACTTTATGAAATGCACCGACTGAGTCAGTTTTGATCATCTTGCGTTTGCGTTTGAATTTCAATTTTTGCGAATTTTAATTTTTAATTTTTGCCTAACTTATCAAAAGCATGCGGCGATTTTTTGCCTAACTAATCAATAGTCTGGCTGTCCTTGCCCCTGGACGGCTGTGTGATTGGTTTCAAGTGGAGTTGGTTGATTGACTTGAAAACATCTGATGCTGCAAAGAGCATGATTATGTTTGTAAGTCAATCAATCACAATAGTGATTGCCCCAAACCAAGTGCACAGCCGTACACCAACAGGCGCTCCAATCACTACCTAGACGGCGTTTGTCCGTCTTGGTAGAGATTTCGTAGCCATTGAACAACTCTTTTGCCCCAATTGGGGTGGGAAGTGCAATTTTTAGAATAAATAACCTAAGTGAGAACTTCAGCTGGTGATCGACTGATGCCTCTGGGCATCCGGTATCTGGGAACTTTATCGTTCTTCATAGGTCATTTTGGTCAGACGACTATGAGTTGACCAATTTGGTCGTTCAATTTTTGCCGTCTGCATGGGTACGTAGAACCGACAAATAGTCTGTTCTCTGCGACGATTGCACCCGGAGGGGTGTTGCCGGACGCCTTTGTCCATGTTGGGACAGGCGATTTTATAGAATGAGCAACCATCCGGCCATTTTAGCCTTTGGTCTTGTTTAGGACCGGTTGTATAGCCGCCAAGCGTTTTTGTGCTTAGCTTTTAATCAGTTAATTTACACTAAGTGTCGAACTTAGTCGGTTAAACCAAAAAGCCTGTCTGGGTATTACCCAGACGGACGGGCATTTATTAAATAATACCAAGTATCAAACTTAAGTAAATAAACAAAGGATCCATCTAAGTATTACCCAGGCGGTCAAGCAAACCAACTAAGTATCAAACTTAGTTAGGTAAATGAAGAATCCGTCTGAGTATTACCCAGGAGGATAATAAAAAAACAACAAAACAATTTTACAAACAAAGTCTGAATCTTTATTAATTGACTGACTGTTTACAAAAAACTTACATTCTCAGAAGTAGTACTTTTTCAAATTGTCTACCTTACAAGTTCTAGGCAGGCGCCTGCCGTCTGGAGTTTCCAGGCGGTAGGTGCCGTCTCTCACTTCCTCATAGATCCGGTAGGGGCCTTCCCAATATGGAGTTAGCTTTCCCAGCTCATTGGCCCTACCGGTTGCCTCCATTTTTCGTAACACTAAGTCGTCAACTTTCAACGGACGCTTGTGTACTTTCTTATTGTAGGCTCTAGTCATTCTCAGACGGTAAATCTCATGACGCAAGGCGGCATTGCCCCTGCGTTCTGGTAGTGAATCCAATGCTAGGCGCATTGCTTCCCAGTTTGCCTATTCATCATATAGCATGACTCTAAGAGTTGGCTCGTAATGTTCGATGGGCAAGACGGCTTCAGCACCGTAAACCATGAGAAATGGGGTTTCACCGGTTGCCCCTTTTGCTGTTGTCCGGATGGCCCACAGGACATGGATTAACTCTTTTGCCCATAAGCCACCGGCTCTTTCTATTTTCTTCTTAATGCCGTCTGAGATGAGTTTGTTGAAGGCTTCAACTTGGCCGTTTGCTTGGGGCCGGCCAACAGATGTAAAATAGCTTGAGATCCCCTGATCTCCCAACCAAGTTTTTAGTTGAGGCGTCTCAAACTGAGGACCATTATCAAACACCATAGACATAGGTACCCCATACCGGGTGATAATGTTCTTCAAAATGAAGGAAATTACGTCTAAGGTCTTGATGTTTTTAACCGCCTCATCCTCCACCCACTTGGTGAAATAATCCACAACCACCAAGATGTAGCGCTTTCCGCCTGGAGCAGGCGTGTAAGGGCCTAGAATGTCCATGCCCCATTTTGCAAATGGGATTGGGCTGTGGATGGCCGTCAGATCAGTAGCCGGACGGTGAATGAGTTTTCCAAATTTTTGGCACTTGTCACATTTCTTTACCAACTCCCTGGCGTCTGCCTCAAGAGTAGGCCAAAAATAATGTCGTCTGGCTCTGACGGATAGGGACCTGCCGCCTATGAGGGAGGCGCAGAATCTCGAGTGCAAGTCTTCGAGAACTTCCTTCCCCTTTTCGGGGGTGACACATTTCAACAGGGGCTTAAGAAACCCCGCCTTGAAGAGTTCTCCATTTTTTAACTCGAAGCTCGCAGCTCGCTTCTTCAGGACGGCTGCTTCCTGTGGCGAATCAGGAAGGGTGCCGTCTGAAAGATAAGCCCGGATGCCATCCATCCAGGTAGAGCTTCAGTCCAGCACTCCAATGGGATCTTCATAGATGCTTCTCTTTTCAAGAACTTCCCAAAAGACAGACCGAGGCGTATCATGGCAGGCGGAAGACGCCAATTTTGACAACGCATCCGCCTGGTTGTTTTCCGACCTAGGCACTTGATTCAGCCGGAATTCCTCAAGTGCCCCGGCCTCTTCTTTGACTGCCTGAAGATATTTGATCATAGCCGGATGAGTAGCCTCGTAGCTTCCCTCATACTGGCTAACAACCAATTGGGAATCAGAGTAGGTGTCAATTTTCATGGCCCTTGCCGCCTAACATATGCGAATGCCGGCTAGCAGGGCTTCATATTTCGCCTCATTGTTTGAGGCCTGAAACTTGAAGCGTAGTGCATACTCAAATCTGTCCCCTTCAGGAGACTCGTAGATTACGCCTGCACCACAGCCGTTCTTAGTAGAGCTCCCGTCTACATACACTTTCCAAACCTGATCAAGATTATCCGGAGCCACCGGACGGGTCATTTCAACAATGAAGTCGGCAAACGCCTGACCTTTCACTACCTTTCTTGGTTCGTAAGTGATTTCAAGACTTTGCATTTCAATAGCCCATTTCAACATTCTCCCGGATGAGTCCAAAGTAGACATTGGCCGCTTGAGTGGCTGGTCGGTGAAAATCACCACCGGATGGGCCAAAAAGTAAGGCCTCAGTTTTTTGAATGCCATATACAAAGCAAGGCCAAATTTTTCAACCATGGGGTACCGGAGTTCAGCATTTTTAAGAACATGGCTAATGAAGTAAACCGGGAGCTGCACGTCGTCTCGCTCAGCAAGGAGAACGGCACTGAGGGCATGATCTGAGACGGCTAAATACATGTACAATGTCTCCCTAGGTAAAGGACTGACCAACCTAGGTAGAGAATGTAAATGCTCCTTCAACCTCTGGAATGCCGCCTCAGCATCCTCTCCCCATTCAAATCTGGTCTTCTTCCTGATTGCTTGGAAGAAGTAGTAGCACTTGTCGCCTGACCGACTGAGGAACCTCCCCAAGGCAGCCAGACAGCCGGTGAGCCTCTGCACTTCCTTGACAGAACGGGGTGACTTCATGTCTATCACCGCCTGTATCTTTTCAGGGTTAGCCTCTATCCCCCTTTGATCAATCAAGAATCCGAGAAACTTCCCAGACTCAACACCAAAGACGCATTTCTTAGGATTTAACATAACCTTATGCCGCCTGAGGGTTGTGAATGTTTTTTGGAGATCAACAAGGTGATCCGTCTGTAACTTGGATTTGACTATCATGTCATCAATGTACGCCTCCACATTCCTCCCAATCTGATTAATGAAGACCGTATTAATCATCCGTTGGAAAGTGGCAAGCGTATTTTTCAAGCCAAACGGCATCACAGTATAACAGAATAACCCCTGATCAGTGACGAAGGCCGTCTTCTCTTGATCTTTCTTCCACAGGGGTATCTGATGGAAGCCGGAGTAGGCATCCATAAAGCTCATCAAGGCGTGACCGGCTGTAGAGTCGACCAGACTGTCGATCTTTGGAAGCGGGTAACTGTCCTTTGGACACGCCTTGTTGAGGTCTGTTTAATCAACACACATGCGCCAGGTCCCATTCGGTTTCTTAACAAGGACCACATTGGCCACCCAGTCTAGCAGGGCTTCATATTCCTTAATGCTTTTAACACCAAGTCTCCTACTTTGATGTTTCTTGTCTTGACCTTCTTATTAAAATGCCTAGCCATACGAGTTTGGTAACATTGAGTGTGATGTAGAGCTTCTAGTCGTTTTACATCGAGTAGAATTAGCTCTTCATATCTTACTCTAGTCCATTCAACTTCATCGAGTTTGTTGTCTAATGCAATGCGTAGAGATGGAATCTCTAGTTCGACAGGTTGTACGACATCCATTCCATATATCAAGGAAAATGGCGTATTTCCTGTTGACGTGCGAACTGACGTGCGATAACCCCACAATGCGAAGTGAAGTTTGTCAGGCCAATCCTTATAATTTTCCGTCATTTTCTCGATGATAGTCTTTAGATCTTTATTAGTTGCCTCGACTGCTCCATTCGCTTGAGGTCTATAAGGGGAGGAATGATGATGTTGAATGCCATATTTTTGTAGCAATTCTTCACATTCGGCTTGAAAGTGAGTTCCGTTGTCACTTATCATTTCATGCGGGACTCCGTATCGACAAATAATATTTCTCTCGATAAAGAGTGCTACATGTTTTGCAGTGAGTTTAGCGTATGATTGCGCTTCGACCCACTTTATGAAGTAATCAATTGCCACTAGGATATATTCGTGGCCTCCTGTTCCTAGGGGACCATGGCGACGTGTAGGTGTAGAGCAAGGATGGAGGAACATGTTGTAAATTGGCATAGATTTGGCACTTAGGGCATCTTTACGTATTGATGGCGATCCCTATTCATTGTAGTCCAATAATATCCTTCTCGCATTATCTTTTGGACTAACATTTTGCCATTTATGTGAGTTCCACAGATTCCTTCGTGGACTATCCTCATTGCTCTTTGGGCATCCTTTTTTCCTACACATAAGAGAGCTTGACCCTTAGATACCCTTTTATGTAGCTCGTTGTCTATGAGTACATATTGGGAAGCCAAGAGTCTTAATACTCGTTTTGCTCTTTTGTCAGCATGGGGAGGGTATTCTCCTTTGGTGACGTAGTTGAGTATATCCGTGTACCACGGTTCTTCTTCTTCTTCTTCTTCTTATTCTTCTTCTTCTTCTTCGTCTTGGACTACTTCATCATCTTCTATAGCTTGAATATACGCTGGTTTGTGCCTTTTTTCTATAGTTAGAGGCATTTGCCCGATTTCCGTGGGAATCCTAACCATCGAGGCTAGTCTTGCCAAGGCATCAGCAAATTGATTTTCTTCTCGAGGTAGATATGTGTATTCTACCTTCTCCAACTGATTAGTAAGAGTTTCTAGATAGGTTTGGTAAGGGGCTAGACTTTCGCTCCTTACTTTCCACCTTTTGGAGATTTGATTGATGATCAATGAAGAGTCTCCGAATATTCGTAACTTTTTTACTCCCAATGCCAAAGCTGTTTCAAGGCCTACCACGCATGCTTCGTATTCAGCAGCGTTGTTCGCAACGTCGAAATCAAGCTTTATGGAAATTGGAACATGCTCTTCTTTAGGTGATACTAGCAATACTCCAACACCACATCCCTTTTGGCTTCAGGCTCCGTCGAAGTATAATGTCCAATTATCGTCTTCAATGACCACTAAGTCTTAATCTGGAAACTCATTGTCGTGTATTGGCGTCGAGTCTTCTATTGGAAAATCCGCTAGAAAGTCCGACACCACAGATCCTTTGATAGCTTTTTGCAGCATAAACCTTACATCAAACTGGGCTAAATTGACTATCCATCTCGATATGCGTCCATTGAGTGTTGATTTCTCGAATAGGTACTTGAGTGGATCTAATCGGGAGACTACAAAGACTGTATGCACTAGCATGTAATGTCTTAACTTGGTTGTGGCCCACACCAAGGCGAGGCACAATTTCTCAAGTGGTGTATAACCTGCTTCATATTCGAGCATTTTCTTGCTTAGATAGTAGATTGCGTTCTCTTTGCCTTCTACTTCTTGTGCTAGCATAGCTCCCATTGTCTCTTTGGTAACTATTAAGTACAACCTAAGAGGTATTCCTGGAAGTGTTGGTGCTAATACGGGAGGATTTGCGAGATAGGCTTTGATCTTTTCAAAGGCTTTTTGACACTCGTCATCCCATATTATTGGTACATTCTTCTTAAGCTTTTTAAAGATTGGTTCACATATCGTTGTTAATTTTGATATGAACCTACTTATGTATTGCAACCGGCCAATGAATCCTCGAATTTGCTTCTCGGTTTTGGGCGGTGGCATTGACATGATTGCTTTGATTTTGGTTGGGTCTATCTCTATTCCTCTAGAGCTTATGACATAACCCAAAATCTTGCCCGAGGTGACTCCAAAAGCACACTTAGATGGGTTCAACCTCATATTATATTTTCTTAGCCTTTCGAAAAATTAGTGGTATAGTGTTTGATCTTCTTCTTTTATTTTAAGAGCTACGTGCGAATTGACGTGCGATAACCCCACAATGCGAAGGAAAGTTTGTCAGGCCAATCCTTATACCTTGATGAAACCTGCAATTATCTGTTTTTGATCTTCTTCTTTTATTTTAAGAGCTACGTCGGGTTTCATTCGACGTAACTTTTGTTTTACAGGTTTCATTCCCGGAATTAGTGGTATAGTGTGTTTAGCTATTTCTTTATTAATGCCTGGCATATCTTCGTATAACCAAGAAAATACATTGATGAATTCTTTAAGTAAGTTAATTAAATCGGTTCTTTCTTGTTCATTAAGCGTTAGTCCGATTTTAACCTCTCTTTTATTGGTTGAATCATTTGAGATATCAACCGTCTCAGTTTCTTCAATTATCGGTGTTTTCTTTTCAAGTGTTTCCATTGCTTTAATAATTTCTTTGTCTTTTTCATAGTTAGTTAAGCAATGCTCGTCATCTTGGGTTAAAGAAGAACACAAGAAGTAAGGAGAAGAAGTTATATTATTATACTCTGAGATCATTACATCAAAGAGTGATATGTCCTTAGGGACTTGATCACTAACTATTCTAGGAGAAGAGATAGAAGGGGAAGGTGCTATTACTAAAGACCTAGATGACTCTATAGGGAGAGACTCTGACTCAGACGACTCTTTGAACATCGGTCCTTGACCTGTCGTGATGGATATCTTCCTTCCACTTGGAGTAGTCACCTTGACGGTCTTGCGCCACCCTTGTAGTGATCCTTCCGCTGGAGTGATTAGCGTCGAGGGATCGAAATTTTCACTTTATAGGACCGTTTGAATGAGCGAGGAGTTATCCTCTTTGTACGTTGGCTCATCCTTTTCTCGCCCAAATTGTAGTCCCATGACGTTAAAGTCAAAGCATGGGGGTGCTTTCTCCTTATGGACAGGAGTTGGGATTTAATCTGTGAAATAGCAATCCAAGAAAATTTCAAATCCCGGTTGTCTTATGCCGTTTACGACAAATGGTTCGGGAAATTCGTGGCATGGATAGTCCTCTCCTTCTTTTATGAATTGACCATTAAGGGTAAGAGGGTACTGATCCATTGGGATTGCTTTCTTTTGAATGCGAGCGTCCCTACGTGCCTTCGATTTTTCCTGGGCTCGATTAAGATCTTTCTGAGTCGGTTCGAAACCAAGTCCGAAAGTATCTAATTTAGGGAGGCCAGGTGACTCCAACGGTTTTGCTATTCCTTTATTCTTTCCTAGGGTCATCCCAGGAAAATGTCCTTGTTTCCTTATAATAGCATTCACGATCATGTTAGAATGGGGGTCATGACAGAGAGGGGTCCTTTCATCCTCCTTTATTAAGGAGACCTCTTCGTTAAAGCCCCATAAATCTTCATCATCCTCATCGTGCTCCACGTTAATTATTGGGTTTTCTTTAGACTTGATTCTCATAGGTGAAGCATCGATGGTGATAGGAATTCCCCCAACTATGGCTTTTACTTGTTGGTGGAGAGATGAGGGAACGACCTTTAGGTCATGAAGCCAAGGGCGTCCCAACAGCAAATTGAATGAAGCTTTGATATCTACTACTTGGAAAGTAGTAACATGTTCTATCGCTCCCACCGTTACATTCATGGTAATTTTACCAAGAGCTTGACGACGAGTGTTGTCGTAAGCTCTTATTCCTTGTGTTGACGGGGTTAAGTCTTCATCCCTTATTCCTAGCATCCTCGCAGTTCTAAGTGGACAGACGTTAATGGCTGATCCATTGTCTACAAGAGTCATAGGGATGTTCATTCTCTTACAACCAACTGTGAGGTTTAATTCCTTATGGTGTTTGTCACCTTCTAGGGGTAAATCCTTGTCAGAAAAGGTGATCAAATTGATGGGACCAGGTAGATCACTCGTGAGGAAGTTAGCCAACCCCTCAGGAGTGGTGTCGGAATCTATCCCTATTTTGTCCAAGTCATTCATTACAGCCAACCTATGTTTTCGGGATGTCGCCAGAAGTTTCCATACGTTCATTTGAACTTTTGTTTTCTTGAACTGTTAGACGATATCATTTTCTTCAATGATAGGTGTGGGAACTTGCTGTTTGGTTGGCATGGGTTGTGTTGAGACGGGAGGTTGCATTCTCCCGGATCTTGTGAGGACGTCTATTGATTAATCTTCTTCAACCCAAAAGTCATTCATGGCATATGACACCGAAGGTGGAAGTCCTACCATGTATTTTAAGTAGACGTCATCTTCATCACTGTCCAAAACTCCATTAATACTTGCATCCTCTTCTTGTGGAATTTGGACTAGATTCTTTTCATCAATCATTTTCTAAATTAAATCCTTGAATTTAAAATAGTTTTCGATAGTGTGACCTCCTGATTGATGATACTGACAGTAATATCTATCTGTCCTTTTCAATGATTCGAATAGTCTTGGTTCGAGAGGTTTGAAATCGCCACTCTTGAAAAGCATTTTGAACATTTGTATATATGGGATCCCAATTGGAGTGTAGAGTCTATTACTCTTCTTGGGTTTTTCTGTGACTTGTAAAGGAAAACGTTTCGCCTTGTAAGTCATTCCCATGGGTGTGAAATCTCTCTTAGGTTCACTTTTCCAGAGTGGAACCTCGTCATATTTCTCTTGAAGTTTCTTTATATCCTTCAGAGTTTCACGTAGCAAATGCGATCCTTCCATCATAGACAGTGTGAGCGATTGTATGTCCTCTTTACTTGCTAGTTCTGGAAGGTTATCCATGGCGTCGAAAAAGATTTTCTCCTCTTCTTCGATGACATGGATTTCTTTAACAGGTTTGATGAGAGACGAGGGGTCAACCTCGTTTTCCTCATCAGAGATAGCCAAGGAATGAGCGAGAGGCGCATTATCAATACTTGGCTTCTTACTGGCAGGGGGCAACGACAGCTTGTTGTTATCGATTAAGTCCTGGATAGCTTCTTTAAGCTTCCAACAGTTCTCGGTGAGATGGCCCCTACCTTGGTGATACTTGTAGTGTGCATTGGGATTCCAGTAAGCCGACCTCTTTTCGACTGGTGGGTCCCCAAATGGTCCAATAGGATTTATAAGACCTTTTGCATTTAATCGATCAAATGCGGTGTCATAACTCATGCCAATAGGAGTAAAGTTCCTCTTAAATGGTTTCTTTTGTCCTTGATTATTCATAGCAAGGACTTCACCTAGGTTAAAAGTGCTAACATTGTTTGAGTGGGTGGTTTTGAAAGAAGAAGGATTGTCGTTCTTCTTGCCTTTCCAGCCACTGTTGGAGTTATTGTTGGCAGCTTTCAACTTAGCCAGGTCGTCTTCAATATTGATTCCAATGTCGTAGACGGCCTTGAAGGTATGGATATTATTTTGATATTTGAGATGCTTGGAGTATTTTTCTTGAAGGTTTTTCATGAATAACCTTACAGACTCTTTTTCACTCGGCACCTCAATCATCTTAGCTGAGGTTTCTCTCCATTTATTAAAGAAGGAGATGAAGCCTTTGTTCTCCTTCTGCTTGAGAATTTCAAGCTCCCTATGGTCAGTCTCAACTTGAATGTTGTATTTGTATCTATCAACGAAAGCGTTTGATATGGACTCTTAGGTGGAGGTTTTTTTCTTTCTCGAGAGAAAAGAACCATTGCTGGCAAACGGTCTCAAGAAATAGTGAGAACAGAGAGGGGAAAACCTTCTTGTCGATACCCTTAATACTCATTATTGTTTCGAAGGCTCTTAAATGAAAATAAGGGTTATCGGTTGCTTTGAATTTCGGGATGTCGTTGGCATTGAACTTCTTTGGAAGAAGATCTTTGTCCACCGAGACCCCTTGTGAACTAATCCCTTGAAACTTGTAGTTGCTAGATAGCTTGCTTAGACTCTCTTGCATGAGGTCCATCTGTTGTTGTTTCAGGGGATCATCGATCTTAAGGGTTAAGAGCTTTAGTGCCTCAGTCACGGTAACCAGTTGGTTCCTAAGCTCATTGACTTCTTCTTGCGTTGCCATTACTGTCCTAGCTTTCCTCTTACGAGCAATGGGTTTTTCGAAAAGTTGGACTTGTACGAAAAGATTGTCTTTGATTAACCGCCCTTCATTTCTTGACCACGCGCTGTAATTTAAACCATTTTGTGTTTTAATTACTTGACTCAAATCGACCTTGACTTTACGGTTTTAAAAAGGAAAAATAAAAAATAGGTACATATTTTTGGCAAAAATAATGTATATATTTTTAGGAACCAAGTATGGTATTTACATTGGAGGATTAATATCCGACTTACCCCCCTAAAAAAATGACGGAAAAAACGCGCATACAAGACTCTCTTAGACATGGTCAAAGTATGTGTATTGGTGTGTGCGTTGAGTGTAAGTGACATGCTTGGAATTTTGTGTAAGACCATGGGATTTGGTGCCTGACTCAATTAATGACTTAAAAAAGTATTATTAACAGTAGAATTTAACCGAATTAATTAGCAAACTGGTTAATTAGACACAAAGTGATGATTCGATCAATAATCAGAATTGTCGTCAAAACGACAGGACTGGCGCCTCTCCTTGCAGTGTAGCGCCAGACGACAGAGTTGTCGCCAGGCGCATCTGTCGTCTGGCGCCACAATCCACATAGTGGCTCTACAGTTCAAACTTTTGCGCCATTGCTGGAGCTTCAATCTGAAACTGTTTTCGGTGATATTAATCAACAGGGGTATGCCTAAAGTCGTACTATGTCAATTCTAATTAAAATATTAGACTTTATTTACTCAAATTAATTAATTAATTAATTAATTAGGCAAAGTTCTTTTAGTCATTAATTTATTTAATCTTAGCACAAGTCAAACAAACGGTTAGGAAAAAACACATACCATATGCACAACAAATAATGCGCAATTAGTCAAGTAGGCACAATATGATGCAATGAGTTTGCAACCTAACCATGGCTCTAGTTCTCTAAAGTTCGGGATATGGGTTAGTCAATAGAGGGTCCATGGTTAATTGTCCGGATGCACCGTGCGGAAGCCTAACCGTGAAGGGTTGGCGCGAGTGGATGGGACACCGCGAGTTTTTAGAAAAAACTCGCTTCCATGGTTTGGTGAATTCAACAATCTCGGATGTACCCTTTGTTGCTTAGAGCGTTCAATCAGGTAGATGGAGCATGAATTTCTAGAGGTTTATGTCCATATGTAGAACACATATGGGTTTTAGAAAAGTGAGAAAAACTCAATTAGGAAGTAGTATCGAGCAAACAATGCGAAAAACTGGTCAAAATTAGAACGCATATTTCTGGCTCGGTATTGGAACAATTTGGTGCCAGCAAGCAAAGATTGGCGCTAATCTTTGTTCGCTGACGCTAATTCCTACATGCCTCAGCAGTTTTCTGTGCTCGATAAAATTTTTCAGTTTCGCGATAGTGTTATTTCGGTCCTAGTTGTGAAAGATATTCCTCAAATTTCCTACGTGTAAAATCCTATGTTTTAACTCATTACGGATGGTCTTTCCAATGAGATATTTTTTATGCATATGAAAATAATGTTAATCAAAATTACGCACATGAAATACTTAGAACGTTTCGAGTCTCATCCACTCATTCTAAATTATTGCCGAAATAAATTTCAGGAATTAAAATAGAAATCCTCCCCAGTGGAGTCGCCAAAAAACTGTAGGGAATATTTCAAGCATTATCCCTAGCTTAAACCCCACTGTGATCATACACTAAAGTACGGTGGCGTCCAAAGGGAAAGAAGATAGAGCAAAAGAGTCGCCAACAAGTTGTTTAGGAACTTGTAAACCGTTCACGAGGTTAAGATTACACCCCTTAACGATCCAAGAGATCGCCAACTCCACAAGGTCTTGAACCAAATAGGGTTCGGGGATGAAGGTACAAATCCAACCTAAAAGAGATTAAACCTGCCCTAATAATAGGCCTCTACTTTATTCTGATCATATTCATGTGCGCTTTCTGACTAACATGCAATCAATAGGTTTACCCTAAACCTGTTTATCTATGTTGGTTGAATATTAATGCACAAATAAAACTATTATTGGCGATCACTTGAATTATAATCAAATTAACCCTAACAAGATTATTAATTATCTCATTAAGCGTGATTACCAATACAAATTCCCTTTAAACATGCATAAAAGGCGTGATCAAGCAATAAAAATAAATATAATCAAGCAACATAATAATCATCATAATAATTATAATCATAACAATCATAATTAAAAATAATCATCATAATAATAATTATAACAATTATAATCATAAATCATAAAAATAATCATAATAATGTTAAAGCATAATAATAGCAAGATCCTAGGCATGATACTAACAAGATTAATAACAAACCCTAGCATGTTACTAAACAATAAAGATCAAATATATAGCCCTAACATGATACTAACATGAATATTAGAAAAGAAAATAGGAAGCATCATAGAAATCATAATTATCATATTTTATATTAGAAATTATAATTATTACCCTAAACATGATACTAGGAAGATCAAAGCATCCTAACATGATACTAGGAATCATAATAACAACCTAGACATGATTTCTATATCATAATAACAATGTAAACAATTAAAGCACTTACTTGGATGCTTCGTATCTCTTTCTAATAACAAAATACACGCGTTTGTAACTTCAAGGAAAATAATAATTAAAACAATTAAATTAAATTATTGAAAGAGAGATTTGGGACCAAACCTTCAGAAATTAAACCTTTCACGTCTAGGGCGAAGGCAACTTCGAATATGGCTAGGTGTTTCTAAATCTAATGAATGCGGAATTTTTGTATTTGAGAAAAGCTAGTTTAGAAAAGAGAGAGAGAGAGAGTAATCAAGAAAATCTTGATCAGAGTTAGTGAATGAAAACGGAGTTTTTAGAAGGCTATTTATAAAGAAAATCAACCAAAAAGATAAAAAATCAAAACAGAGTTCTGACGCGTAAAACGAGGGTTAGCGCCAAACGCTGACATTAGCGCCAGGCGCCAAGCTTAGCGTCAGGCGCTAATGCTGGCGTTTGGCGCTGACTAAGAAATTAACGCGTTTTCTAAAAATCATATAGAAATTGCCGTACAGGAGGATAAAATCGTATTTTCCTCAAAAACTTTCTTTTATTCTGATTAAAACTCTAAAAAGTCAACAAAAGTCAATTTATCAATGCTAATTGAATTAGAAATGAAAAGAACCTTCTAAAAGAATCTAGAAGACTAAAACCATTCCTTATTGCATTAAGAATGATAAATCTATATTAGGCCCTCCTCTAGATCATTGGGCCGCATATAAGGCTCAAATCGGCCCAGTTTAGTAATTTGGCCATAACTTACTCAATATTCATCAGAATTGGGCTTATAATATATCGTCGACAAGGTCTTTTCAAGCCCCATCCAACTACACTACTATTAGACCCATATCATGTACCAACCGAACTGGATTGGCTGTTTTCTTAAAATAGGTTTTCAAAAACAGAGAGAGGAGAAAAGAAATTAAAACTATCCTCAACACTAAACTTTCCACACTTTCACTTCATTCGATTATGATTCAACGTGAAAGGCACTCATCACTGGGTTTGGTTTTGGGGAGACACAAATGGGTGTCTACAGTCGCCAACCAGCTGGTTGGCCGGATCCTCATAGACACGGGTAGTTCTTCTGATTTCATTAGTTATAAGTGTCTGTCCTAGCTTAATTACAATAGGGACGGTCTGTGCGACGTCTCCCACCCATTAGTTGGCTTTGGGGGAGGGGTTGTGCACCCAGTCGGACAAATTGACATTCCCATCCGATTGTGGGAGAAGGGACAAGGGAGGCACATGGTCGTCCGGTTCTTGGTGGTTAAAGAGCTGGTCGCCTACAACATCATTCTTGGCCGACCCACTCTAAACCTTGATGCTTCTCAAGTATGAAAGGGATGACGGCACTGTTGGTTCCCTCTCTAGGGATCAAAAGACGGCAAGGGAGTGCTATCTCTCAAACGTCAAGCTGACTACTTCTGCTGCCGATCAGCTGAAGGAGCCAATAGACCTTGATGATACCAAGAACCCTGATTCACCCCCTCCAACAGCCGCAAAGAAAATAAAAACCGAGAAGCTGGTGGAGGTGAAGAAGGAAAAGAAATAGCAATCACTGATCGGGGAACGTCAGATGATCTCCGTCCCCAGCGAGCTGGTGAGCACATTGATATCCCTCTAGACGATCGCCATCCCAAGTGGACAGTTTTGGTGGGGACGGCTGCCTTTGAAAGGCTTGGTGCAAACTTGCACCTTTTGCTAAAAGAATTCAAAGACATTTTTACCTTTGAAGTGGAGGAGATGCCAGGCATCAGCTTGGATCTTGCAGTCCATAAACTCGCTGTGGATCCAAAAAAGAAGCCCATCTGGAAAAAGAAAAGAAATCATGGCGGGGAAAGAAGTCAAGCGGCGGCTGCCGAAGTAAAAAAGCTGCTAGACGCTGGGTTCATTCAGCCATGTAACTTCCCTGACTAGTTTGCGAATGTTGTGCTTGTAAAGAAGCCAAATGGTACCAGGCGTATGTGTGTTGATTACACAGACCTCAACAAGCATGTCCAAAAGACAGTTATCCGCTCCCAAAGATCGACAGTTTGGTCGACTCTACAGTCGGTCATGCCTTGATGAGTTTTATGGATGCCTATTGCGGCTTCCATCATATACCCCTGTGGAAAAAAGATCAAGAAAAGACGGCCTTCGTCACTGATCAGGGGTT
This sequence comes from Chenopodium album, assembly GCF_948465745.1. NCBI lineage: Eukaryota > Viridiplantae > Streptophyta > Magnoliopsida > Caryophyllales > Amaranthaceae > Chenopodium > Chenopodium album. The sequence goes on along the minus strand of NC_137834.1, from coordinate 47,980,488 downwards.
ATTTTGTTATACTGTGATGCCGTTTGGCTTAAAGAATGTGCCTGCTACTTTCCAACGGATGATTAATACTGTTTAAGGTAAAAATTACCCTAGACAGGTGTCCCAATAAGAGAAGGCCACGTGTCAAGATCAGACTGACCCAAGTGCCCCCCTAGCCATTTGACACGTGGCTCCTTCAGATAGATTCTGAAATGGCGGCCCTCAAGGGCCCAAATCCCAAGAAAACGCCGTAATTTGGCGCAGCCCACCACAATCTAGGTCAAGTGACCTAGATAAGGGCATAATTTCCAATGACCCTATAAATAGGGAGATATTTCCCCATTTTGGGGACACATTCAATCATTTATTACACCTGCATTCTCTCACATCAGAGAAAGACCTGAGCTTGGAATCCGAGCAGATACCCACCTAAATTTCCGTTCTCTTTATTCCTTTTAAGTTACTAACTTGACCGTCGGAGGCGGAGCTCCAACCACCCGGAGTCTCCGTTATTTTGCAGGTACAGCTCAGCCGGATCATACTTCGTGACGTAACTCTCCCAAGGGACAAAAACCCCCAAAACAAATACAATCTTCATTAATCAGATTGGGAGGAATGTAGAGGCATACATCGATGACATGATAGTCAAATCCAAGCTACAAACAGATCACCTTGCTGATCTCCGAGAAACCTTCACCACACTCAAGCGGCATAATGTCATGTTAAATCCCAAAAAGTGTGTTTTTGGTGTTGCGTTTGGGAAGCTTCTCGGAATTCTGATTGATCAAAGGGGGATAGAGGCTTACCGCGAGAAGATACAGGTGGTGATAATGTCACTCCGCACTGTCAAGAAAGCTCATAGGCTAATCGGTTGCCTGGCTGCGCTTGGGAGATTCCTCAGCAGGTCAGGTGACAAATGCCTTTACTTCCTCCAAGCAATCAGGAAGAAGACTAGATTTGAATGGGGAGATGATGCTGAGGCGACCATTTAGAAATTGAAAGAACATTTGCACTCCTTAGCACTCTACTAAAGTAGACGCTCTTCATATACCTAGACGTCTCAGATCATGCCCTCAGTGCTGTTCTCCTTGCTGAGAGAGACGACAATCAGCTCCCGGTCTATTTCATTAGCCATGTGCTTTGAAATGCTGAACTACGGTACCCCATGGTTGAAAATTTTAGCCTTTTCTCTTTACATGGCTGTTAAGAAGTTGAAACCATACTTCTTGGCACATCCGGTGGTGATCTACATAGTCAGCCCCTCAAGTGGCCAATGATAACCCTCACTACTACATAAACGAGCTAATGCAACCCCAAATAACCGTTGCCATAGGGCAAAAACCGTTGATTTAGACCTATTGTTACGGTTCATAAACCGTTGCTGTTGCAGCCATTGCACTAGATATAATGCGACGGTTATTTAAGCTAATGCAATGGTCTTATAACATCTACCTTTGACCGTTGCATTAGGGTCTAATCCAATGGTCAATATGATCTAATGCAACAGTGCTTGCAATACTCCATGACTTGTTGCATTATATCTAAAGCAACACTTGTATGTTCCTAATGCAACATTCCTTGGCCTTTACTTAAACCGTTGCAGTAGGTTTACCAATCACCGTCATGTACTAATGCAACGGTTTAATTATATAGGAATGATAAATAATAAATAATAGTGAAAATTAAATTAATATTAATCTTTCCTATTTATATTTAATTAAAGTTATTATATGCGTATAAAATAAAAAATAATAATGAAAATTACTATTAACAACCATAAAATCATCAATCTCGATCTTATATATATATATTAGTCGCCCAATTGTTTGGAAAAATACAAAATGATGAAGTACTTTGTTGTACTTGTCAACTAGCTAGCCCAAAAGATAAAAGCAAGTCACAATTTACATTAGTTAGATCACAAAAACATTTACCAAAACAGATGTTTTATTTGTGATCACAATGATATTTATGGCCACAAAAGCTTTCACTACACATATGACAATTTATACAAGATCTTCCACCACCAAAATGTTATAATTCATGCATCCTTCTCTAATCCAAATTTTCTTCAACAATCTGCAAATTCAAAATGCATAATTTAAACAGTTATAAGTATGGAATATAAGAGTCATAATAGTAAGCAACTAAGATATTTGGTATCTACATACATAATTTTAAGGTTTAGTTCTCAATTGATAGAAAAAAAAAAGGAACAATAGAACAACAATTCCCATGAAAAAAAAAATTATATGACAAAAAGCTGACGAATTGAGCACAAAAAATACACAACAACTGCAAATTGTTGCTTAGCAATTACATTACACAAAATAAAGTTGGATTATATATAGAAAGTGTTCATCAAAATGCATACATTCACTCCTCAATTAACTCTACTGCTATTTCGCCCAACATTTCCATGAATCAAATCACTTGCCCTGTAATAAGTTTTTTTTCCTTATTTCTCTCTTATCCTAACCAACACATAGCCTTAACATTAATGGCAAAAGTTTCTAAGCAATATAAAAATAGTATGATAAATTATCTAAAGAACAAGTACTAAGAGTAAAGTACTCTGCAATTTTAAATACAACCACATATATGTACATTACCTGATTAGAAGGTTATATTCTAGGAGAAGAATGGTCACTAGTGGCCTCATTCACTTGTAATGTGTCGTTAGTTGCATTTCTTGGAATAGGCGACTCAGTAGTTGAGATTTCAGGAACTACAAGATTTATTCCAGGATTAGCCTCTTGGAGTTGTTCGAGCAATGTTGCATGAATACTCTGTAGAAACTCTTGAGGAATTTTGTACTCAGATTTAGATCCTTTTTTCTTCAAATCAGTCATGGTCACACCTTTCCCATAGAGGCGTACACGACCATTATGCTCTGGTTTTTTAATCACTTGATAGTATGGATCAATAGTGTTAGGGCCATGTTCATGTTCTTGAGATTCCAGAGCTTCGATTTGTTCCTATATACATGAATAATTAGAGGTTATGTATGTATAGCTTGGGTTTTCACATAAAAAAATATTAAACAATTGGTATAGTAGTTTAAACTCAATATATTATTCTTCGTTTTCCCAAAGCTGGTTTTGTATGTCTTATTGGGATTCCTTTTCCTTGATTCTTTGTACACCTTTGCTTGGGAGGGTTCTTTTTTGTTAGGGTCCTCTTGTTTCTTTACAAAGAGTTTATAAGATAGGTGCTTATGAGCTAAATGAATTTGTAAATGACTAGCTAAAAAAACATATTTAGGTGAAAATTAAAGATTTGTACAAATATATATTACCAGCTTATGACGTAACCTGGCATATGATTTTGGATCCATAGTATGGATGTCTTCTGCCTTTTGACGATTCTTTTTGTTGGTCTGACTTTCTTCCTGTAAAAAAATTAATTTAATGTATATAATGCATCTAGAATTTTTTTATATTCGAAACACACAAAAATGTGCAACTTTTCTTGGTTCTAAAATAAATAAGTTAAACACTAAGTACCTCAGTTGTTGTCAAATGCCAATACTTCAACAGATCTTCAAAATGAGTTTTTGGCATTGTCTTTGGACGTTCTATCATTCTTTGTTCATCAGTATCAAATGCATAAAAATGCTTCTTTTTGTCCATCAGTAGCCATACATAGCCTAACATTACGTGGATCTTCAAAAAACTTTGGATACAACTTATCAAAGTCCTTCCATGCTTGACCATCAGCAGGATGTTGTAAAAGTCTATCAATTTCACGTCCATTTGCGTGCCATGTCATGTACCTTGCTGTCTCTTGGCACATAAATAGCCTTTGCAACCTTTTCTTGATGGGAAAATATCTTAGAATATTGGCAGGTATTTTATGGGCCTTTTCATTTACCTGATCCTCGTCATTTGATATCCATCTTGAAGTCTTACAAACATGGCAACTCGTTGCATTTTTATTTTCCTACCAATACAACATGTAATCATTAGGGCATGCATCTATCTTCTCATAATCCAAGCCCAATACTTTTAAAGTATTTTTTGCATCATTAAAAGAAGAAGGTAGCTTTGCATCATCAGGCAATATATCCTTAAGAAACGCTAATAAAGCACCAACTGCAACGTTGCTAACCTTATAATCACACTTGAAAATTAACAGTCGGATTGTAAAGGCAAGTTTTGTCATTTTCTTACAACCTGGATACAATTCTTATTGCCCTTCTTCAATAAGTTTAAAAAACTTCTTTGCATCTTCATTTGGCCCCTCTTTGAAGGTATCACTTAACAAACCTTCTATGTCATCATTCACATCATTTATGTATTGGGGTACATCAGAATCAACTACTACATCTTTTCTTTCGATGTCCTCCCTTACATCTAACAATATGTCTGATCTAGGGACAAAACCGTTGCAAATCATATGCTCTTTAATAACATTCTTATTATGCCAATAACGATAGTGACAAATTTCACATGGATAACAAATTTGATCTCCTTGTGAGTTGGATGCAAAAGTCTTTTCTATATACTTATCAACTCCATTTTCATATTCATCACTCCATCTAGCAAATGTCCACCACTTTGTATTTACTTTATCCATTACTCTAGTTAAAGGCAAGAAAGAAAAAATAGATATTCTATTATTATATATAGCCAATTACAAAAATATAAATACAAAATTCACCCTACTAATGGTTATTTTCTTATCATTTTTTTTATTCCAATAAATATATATTAAATATAAAAAAACAAATGAGGGAGAACAACCACCAGAAACAATCATATATATGTACAATCATGCAATACATGAAAAATTGTCAAATTAATATATAGAATCAATAAACACTCATCGTAATTTTCGTTATCCAATTCCCCTTCCACGCAAATCAATAGAAAAAAACCATCTCATGGTAATTTGTTGGGCATTCGTATACTACTAGAGTTTAAAGTCTTGTCTAAACCATTTTAAAAGGAACAATAATAGGGAGGAAATAAAAATAAAATGGAAGACATAACTTGGACACCATAATTAAAAAAATATATAAACGAAAGTAATTGATAATTCAAATAATAATTCACCTTGAATGAGTGAAATTTCTCATCCCCGATAATTTCAAATATAGAGAGACTCTTTAATGCACCCCAAACTTGATAATTTGTGAGGAAAGCATTTTGATAAAAGAAAATAAGTCTCAAATTCCCAAAGAAACTTGCAAAATAGTACAACATCAATTTGTTCAAATGAGAATAAAAGATAAGATACTATCCCACAACCTCGTCAAGGTCAGAGTACATGGATTTAATAACTCCAAGTTTCAAAAATTGAGAATTGATTAAGAGTAGAAACATGCATATATATATATATATATATATATATATATATATATATATATATATATATATATATATATATATATATATATATATATATCAACAACTTGACAATTCTCAACTATTGAGGTCGTAAATAAAAAAAAAATATAAAAATAAAAGCACAACAATAAGAACTAAAAAGCTCAACTTGAAAAGTCTCAAGTTTGAAGCCTACGCAAATCTTCAATACTAAAAAAAACCAGCCCACCATTATTTTAACTAAAATACAAACTCCACCTCTTGTATCTTTACAAAATCCTCAATTTAAAGGCTACTTTGACTATAATTCCCTAATTTATAGACCCCTAATCTACTATAATTTGGGTCAGATGTTCTTCTTATCAATAATTAAGTAATATAAAATAACAAGATTGTTTATACAGTAAAAAGAACAAAAGGTTGAAGATATAGATAATTTTAATTAACAAAAACTTCAATCAATTGAAAATTCTAGGTCAATTGAGCATGAAAATTTGCAAACAAAATATAATGTTAAAGAAAAATTTAAACCTGCATACTTAATTAGAAGCACAGTACAAAGAGGGTTTGAAATTACCTGATAATTAATCTCCAAATGGATGCCGGAGCGCCAATGTCGACTTCGTTCTGTATTAGGGGTTTTTAAAAGAGTTTGGTAATGGGAATTCTCTAGAATATAGTTGAAGTTTGGTAAATGGGAAGTACTGTACTAGAGACTTAAGAATTTGAGACTAAAAGAAATGAGGGTTTTGAAATTTTAGGGAAAAAAAGCGCACAAAAAGACCAGGGTATAGCGCGCAACTCCAAAAATTTTATACTGCTATTTTATTTTATCAGCTCTTACCATCATATAATGCAACGATTAAAGACCTAATGCCATGGCTAATTTTTAAACCGTTGCAAAAAACGTAGCATTAGCCAAGACTGTTGCTACAAACGGTTGTATTATCTATAACCGTTGCAATAACTGTTGTATTAGCTTAGGTTGTTGCACTCAACCGTTGCACTACTCTTTAACCGTTGCTTAAGACCATTGCATTTGGTCGTTTATTTTGTAGTGCCTAGACTCATCCGACAGAATGCTCAAATGGGCTATTGAAATGCAAAGTCTTGAAATCACCTACGAACCAAGAAAGGCAGTGAAGGGTCAGGCGTTTGCCGACTTCATTTTCGAAATGACAAGGTCGGTTGCTCCGGATAACCTTGATAAGGTTTGGAAGTTGCATGTAGGCGGAAGCTCTACTATGGACGGCTGTGGTGTAGGCATAATCTGTGAATCCCCGAAAGGGGACAAATATGAGTATGCACTACAATTCAAGTTTCAGGCGTCAAACAATGAGGAGGAATATGAAGCCCTGCTAGCCGGTATCCGCATGTGTAAGGCGGCAGGGGCAACAAAAATTGACGCCTGCTCAGACTCTCAGTTGGTCGTTAGCTAATACCATGGTAAGTTTGAAGCCACCCATCCGGCTATGATCAAGTATCTGCGAACGGTCAAGGCTGAAGCGAGGACACTTGAAGAATTTCATCTAAGTCAAGTGCCCCGGTCCAAGAACAATCAGGCGGATGCTCTGTCAAAATTGGCATCCTCCGCCTCTTGTGATACGCCTCGGTCAGTCTTTTGGGAAATAATGGAAAAGCGAAGTATATCTGATGATGAGCCCATTGGAATTTTAGACCGAAGTTCTACTTGGATGGATGGTATCCGGGCGTATCTCACATACGGCACGCTCCCTTATTCATCCCAGGAGGCAGCCGTGCTGAAAAAGCGTGCAGCAAACTTCCAGATAAGAGGAGAGCTCTTCAAGGCGGGTTTTCTGAAGCCCTTACCAAAGTGTGTTACCCCGGACAAGGGGAGAGAAGTTCTCGAAGAGTTGCATGTGGGATATTGCGCCTCTCACTCAAGCGGAAGATCCTTAGCCGTCAAAGCCAAATGACATTATTTATAGCCCACTCTGGAGTCAGATGCCATGGAATTTGTTAAAAAAGTGTGACAAGGTCAAAGATTTGGCAAGCTTATCTATCGCCCGGCTACTGATCTAACGGCAATCCACAACCCAGTCCTGTTTGCTAAATAGGGCATGGACATTTTAGGTCCGTATACGCCTACACCAGGCGAAAAACGCTATATTCTTGTGGATGTGGACATTTCACCAAGTGGGTGGAAGTAGAGGCGGTCAAAGGCATCAAGACAAAAGATGTCATCTCCTTCATATGGAAGAACATTATCACCCGGTTCGGGGTACCCATGTCTATGGTATTTGATAATGGACCTCAATTTGAGACGCCTCAACTTAAAAATTGGTTAGGAGATCAAGGGATCTCACACTGTTTTGCATCAGTCGGCCGACCCCAAGCAAACGGCCAAGTTAAAGCCTTCAACAAACTCAACTCAGACGGTATTAAGAAGAAAATTGAAAGAGCCGGTGGTTTTTTGGGCAGAAGAGCTAATTCACGTCCTATGGGACATCCGGACAACTGAAAAAGGGGCAACCGGTGAAACCCCATTCCTCATGGTTTACGGTGCTGAAGCCGTCTTTCCCATAGAGCATTATGAGTCGACTCTACGAGTCATGCTATACAATGAAGAGGCAAACTAGGAGGCCATGTGGCTAGCATTGGACTCACTCCCAGAGCGTAGGGGAAATGCTTCCTTGCGTCATGAGATTTACCGTCTGAGAATGACACGTGCCTACAACAAGAGAGTCCACAAAAGTCCCTTAAAAGTTCCCTTAAAAGTTAGGGACTTTATGTTACGAAAAATGGAGGCAACCGGTAGGGCCAATGAGCAAGGAAAGCTAACTCCTAATTGGGAAGGTCCCTACCGGATTTATGAAGAAGTAAGAAACGACACCTACCGTCTGGAAACTCCAAACGGCAGGCGGCTGCCTAGAACTTGGAATGTAGATAATTTTAAAAAGTACTACTTTTGAGATTTGTAAATTTTTGTAAACAAAAAGCTCATCAATGAAAAAGTTTCTTTTTGTTTTCAACACTGATTTAATTGCTTTGTATATATACATGCGCAATCCAAGTTACCGTCTATAGAAAACATAGATGGACAACAAATCGAATAAGCTAGGTTAAAACTTAGAGGCTAACATGATATTTAGGGTTGGACCTCCATATGGGCAATGCACAGGCGGACCTTTAAATATGAAGATAAACTAAGTCAAAAGACTTAGTGGCTAAAATTAAAATTAAAACCGAGGCCAATGGCCGAATGAACTATTGTTATTATATATTCGTCTACTCCTATTTGAGTATGGCGTCCGGCGACGCCCCTCCGTGTGTTATCGTCGTAGAGGGCATTCTATCATTTTCTCAACCAACATATGCAGACGACAAAGATTGAACGACCAAATTGGTCAACTCATAGTTGTCTGATCAAAATTGTCTAAAAGAATTATTAAGCTTAAAACCGGATGTTAAGAGACATCAGTCGGTAAATTACTGAAATTCTCTATTAGACTATTCAACGAAGTTGTACCGACTACCCTAGTGGGACAGGCGATTAAGGTGCAATGGATTGAAGGTATCTCAGACGGCCTTTAAGCTGTCTGAGATCCATCAGACAGGCGGATGATATGTCCCTTCTTCCTTTGATAGACAAAAGGTAATCACCCGTCTGGCTAGCAAAAACTTATATGTGAATACCCAGATTGGGTAAAGCGGCTGCTGATTTGGGTATTTTATACCCGGCCAGGTGGCCCAATCATAAAGCGCCACGTGTCCTCCATATAGGTGCCATTTGGACCTATGGAATGATGACACGTGGAGGGTAGACTCTTCTCCGTCCTATGTGGACTGAAGATCCAGCAGGGACCATTCAGGTTGCGACACGTGTCGCCCAAAAGGTGCTTCAGAATCCTTTTTGGCACAGTGACACGTGTCACTCAGGCAATTGGCCCGGGGATGGCAGCCTTCTAAAGGCCCAAATCCCGAGGCGCCGTAAAACGGCGTGACCTAATTCCTAGGTCACCAAGATCCTAGGAGGGGCACACTTTTGAAAAGGACCCTATAAATAGAGATATTCTGGCATTTATGACAGACACAACAACACAACATAAAAAAGGAGTGAGAATATTCACACAGTACGAGACAACACTTCACTTACCACAGTGTTGTCGTTTTCAAGGAACACACAACACTTTACCTGAGCTTGGAATCCAAGCAGATAAACTTTACTTCCGCACGTTTTATTTCCGAACGTTTACTAACTTAATCTTCGGAGGCGGACCACCGACCATCCGGCGGTCCGTTTGCTTTGCAGGAACAGGCATCCTCAGTCGAATCCAGTTTCAGTGTTGTAACTCTCCCAAGGGACAAAAACCCCCGAAACATTTGGCGCCGTCTGTGAGGAGAGTACCTCTAAATGGCTTCACAAGAACCTGTACCCAATCCAGAGGCCATTCGGCCTCCAGATGATATACTGGTCCAAACGGACCATGACTCAGGGGACGACGCTGACGTCGAAACCTATGTGGATCCAAATGGATCCCTCATCTCTAAGCGCATCCGCAGTAAGGAGAGGCGGGAGCGCCACCATGACCAGGCAGGGCCAAGCAAAACTGCTGGTCAGCCAAAGAAGCCCTCGAGGCGGCCGGTTGATCCTTCCCAGGCGGCAGGATCAACTCCCGTCACTCGGGATGAGCTAATGTCACTCCTGAGCAGCCTTAGGGGTGAAATCAAGCAACTTGCCTCAAAGAAGTCGCCTGCTCCTAGAAAGGAGCAGTCGGCCAAGAAGCCAGCCCAAGCTGGCAAACAGAAGTCGGTTAGGGACCGTCAGCCGACTCCTCATCCTGCTCCTAAGGAGAACGCTAGGCCTCAATTTGACCTTTCTCGGCTCCGTTTCCCAGAAACGGGCGCAAGAAAACCCATCCGGCACATACAGTCGGATGGTAGCAAGAAAAAGTTCTCTGACGCTCGGCAATACATTGAGGAGAGGAGAACCCAGCAATCAGAGTCGGCTTCAACGTCGACTTATCATGATAGCTTTCGGAATACCTCTGTGAGGTGTTCCCAGTCGGTACATGAGACCCCAGCAAGCAGCCAACAGGTTCAGTCTAGGCCTCATATGATTCAGTCAGCCCAGTACAAGGCACAACCATTGTACCAGGCGCCAGTTTTACCTTACATGCAACCTACCCTCTATGGAGGACATGCGGCATACGGCTATCAGCCGATGGACTGGCAGCTTAGGCTGCAACACCTTGGAGATCAACCCTCTACTTTCTCCAGGGAAATAACTAATGCCGTACAGCCGGCTAAAGTTAAAAACATTCTGGTTAGAGCCTATGACGGGACCTCCAACCCAGAAGACCACCTGCTAGCATACACCCACCTCATGTATTTACGGGGGTTGGATGATGCCGCATGGTGTCGTTGCTTTCCAGACACCCTGAAGGGCATAGCCCAGTAGTGGTTTGACAATTTGCCGGCTGGTTGCATAAATAGCTTCAAGACGCTTGCGTTCTTGTTTGCATCAAACTTCTCTATGAACATCCCTGCCAAAAAGACAAGTCTTGACTTGGGCAATGTACAGCAGGGAGATAAAGAAGGTTTGCGTTCCTACGTCAGGCGGTTTAATTTGGTCCGAATCCAGATTCATGGGCTGTCTAATGAGGTCGCCTTCACAGACTTCTTCAAGGGTCTGAAGGACGGGTCTACTTTTAAGTACGAACTCGTCCGCAAACAAATCTTTACTCTGCAAGGAGCCTTGCGAGAGGCGGAAGCCTATATACAGGCGACCGAACTCTGCTCCTCCAATAAGCAGTCGGACCATAAGAAGTCAGACCGACAGAAAGAGAGTCGGCCTGCTCAGCCGGCCCCTAAGCCAGAAGAGAGCAAAAAGAAAAAGCAAGTCTGGGCCATTGATAACTCTGATCAACCGGCCCAGAAGAAGAAAAAGGAGTGGAAACCGTACGTCCCAAGGTACGAATTCCACAAGGATTGCTGCTCCATCCTCTTGGAAATTAAGGATCGGCTAACTCTTGAAAAGCCGACTCCTATGAAAGGTTCCGTTGAAAATCGGAACAAGAACAAGCATTGCCATTTCCATGAGGATGTTGGCCATGACACGAACGGCTGCTTTAGTCTCAAGAGAGAACTCGACCGTCTGGCCGACAAAGGACAGTTGAAGTCCTATGTGAAGTCCAAAGTGACTTCAAAAGCAAATCCGGGGAAGTCTAAGAAGAAGACTCCCCAGCCTGCTGTGAGTGCCGAAACTGATGAAGAGCTGGTGTACACCATAGCAGGCGGGTTTGTCGGTGGTGGCCCGACCATTCGGGGTACCAAGGACCATCTGAGAAAGATGGTCAATTCTGTTGAGGAGGGGGATGCATCAAGCGCATCCACCTTCCCTAAAGTTGTCATCACCGAGCAGGACAGAGGCAAAGTCCGTCGGCCGCATGATGACCCTGTTGTCATTGAGTGCAAGGTCGCCAACCAGCTGGTGGGCCGAATTCTGATTGACAAAGGAAGCTCCTCTGACCTCATCAGCCTCAAATGCTTATCCAATCTCAAGTACAAACCGGATAGCATGATGGAGGTCACCCACACCCTTGTTGGGTTTGGGGGAGGACTTGTGCACCCAGTCGGACGAATTGACCTACCTGTCCGCTTGGGAAGCAGGGGAGACGGTCGGCACATGACCATCCGTTTCCTAGTGGTTGAAGAGCTCACGGCTTACAACCTCATCTTTGGCCGTCCCACTCTTAATGAGTGTAAGGTCGTCATCATCCCTGCTCTCATGCTACTCAAGTATGAGAAGGATGATGGAACAGTCGGTTCCCTTAATGGGGACCAAAAGACGGCCCGAGAATGTTACCTCTCGGATGTCAAGCCCGCGGCCGTAGCATCTAGTCGGGGCAAGCAAACAATCAACCTCGACGATGTCGAGGAAGAACAGTCGGCCCCACCAGCCGGAAAGAAAATAAAGACTGATCAGTTGGTGGTGGTCAAAAAAGAAAAGCAATAGAAATCACTGACCGGGGAACGGTCGGATGATCTTCGTCCCCAGCCTGCTGGTGAACACATTGATATCCCTCTGGATGACAGCCGTCCAGAGCGGACTGTTAAGGTGGGGACGATTGCTTTTGCAAAGCTGGGTGAAAGCCTTCACCTGTTGCTGAGGGAATTCAAAGACATCTTTGCCTTTGAAGTGGAAGAGATGCCAGGCATCAGCCCGGATCTCGTTGTCCACAAGCTTGCCGTGGATCCTAAAAAGAAGCTCATCCGGCAAAAGAAAAGAAACCACGGCGAAGAAAGAAGTCAGGCGGCAGCTGCCGAAGTAAAAAAATTGTTAGATGCCAAGTTCATTCGGCCGTGCAATTTCCCTGAGTGGGTAGCTAACAGTGTGTTAGTAAAAAAGCCGAATGGAACTTGGCGGATGTGTGTTGACTACACAGACCTCAACAAGGCATGTCCAAAGGATAGCTATCCATTGCCTAAGATCGACAGTCTGGTCGACTCAACAGCCGGACATGCCCTGATGAGTTTCATGGACGCCTATTCAGGTTTCCATCAGATCCCCCTGTGGAAAAAAGATCAAGAAAAGACGGCATTCGTCACTGATCAGGGGTTGTTCTGTTATACGGTGATGCCGTTTGGTTTGAAGAATGCGCCTGCTGTTTCGGGGGTTTTTGTCCCTTGGGAGAGTTACAACACTGAAACTGGATTCGACTGAGGATGCTTGTACCTGCAAAGCAAAGGGACCGTCGGATGGTCGGTGGTTCACCTCCAAAGATTAAGTTAGCAAACGTTCGGTAATAAAACGTGCGGAAGTAAAGTTTATCTGCTCGGATTCCGAGCTCAGGTAAAGTGTTGTGTGTTCCTTGAAAACGACAGCTCGATGGTAAGTGACGTGTTGTCTCGTATTGTGTGTATATTATCTCTCTGTCCCTGTCTCTGTCTCTTCATAAATGACAGAATGTCCCTATTTATAGGGTCTTTTTGAAAAGTGTGCCCTCCTAGGATCTGGTGACCTAGGAATTAGGTCACGCCGTTTTGCAGCGCCTCGGGATTTGGGCCTTAGAAGGCCGCCATCCCAGGGCCAATACCTGAGTGACACGTGTCACTGTGCCCGAAAGGATTCTGAAGCACCTTTTGAGTGACACGTGTCGCCACCTGAATGGTCCCTGCTGGACCTTCAGTCCACGTAGGACGGAGAAGAGTCCAGCCTCCACGTGTCATCATTCCATAGGTCCAATTGGCACCTCTATGGAGGACACGTGGCGCTATCTGATTGGGCCACCTGGCCGAGTATAAAATACCCAAATCATTTGCCCCTCACAGGGGTCACGTGCATTGCACGTGACTCCTGTGACAGGTGTCAGTATCTGAGTGGTCAGATTCAAAAATTACTGGAGAGAAAAATTAGGGTTTTACCCCCCTATAAAAAGTGAGGTTTGACCCCCCCTTAGATTCACACCTTTGCGAATCTCTGGAGAATCTTGGACTTTTTAACTTAGAGAATCTCAAAATTCCCAAAGTGTTTTAACTTTTCAGGCATCTGACACTCAACCAATTGTCCGACTGTTCTTCAGCACACCAAGCGTCTTTCACCCTTCTTCTAAAGGTAACGCCTGTTTTTTCATTTACTTTTCATTTTTTTCTTGGTTTTCGAAAAATGGCTCCCCAATTGCATGCGGCACGGCGTAGGATAGTGATCAGCCGGTCACCGGGGACGGCTGAATCTAGAACTAGCAGTGCCGAATGCTTGGCCAACGACCCCGCTTTGCGAAATTCTCCGAATCCGACCGTTTCCGTGTCTGTGCAGGACACTATGGCCAGAACCAAAAGAACAGCAAGGCAGTGTAGCTCCGATGGAGTTTTCTACCATTTGGATGGGTCGATTGTTTATTCAGACGGCTCAATAAGGGTGCCTCGAAGTAAGCTGTCGGAAAATCCTGACAGCCCTCCTTATCTTCCTCCTACCCCCCCTATTACCATTCGCCCACATCTAGTAGAACTCCCAGTAATGGAATCCTGGGGGAGGCGGATGAAGAATATCAACCCGGGTCTTCTGGACAGGCGCCGGAAGAGAGTCTAGGGGAGGACCCCACTGGCACCAGTCGGCGGTCCCCTAGCTCTGATGAGAGCTCTGGTGACGAGTCGGCCTCGTCATCTTCTTCAGAGAATGCCTCCGTAACTTCGATGAGAGCTCTGGTGACGAGTCGGCCTCGTCATCTTCTTCAGAGAATGCCTCCGTAACTTCAGAGGAGGCTAGATCAAATATAGATTCTGCCAGAGAGTCCCTGGCAGTGGATAGGGGGGAAAGCTGGGCCGAGCCGAGCGCTTCTAGGCGCTTGGAGAGAGCCCCCTACTATCAGCATGTTCCGCCAGGCAGGCGGAGCGCCATGGCATCCGGCCTTGCCAATTTTAGGCGCAAGGTCGTCCTAGGCTATGGCTACACTTTGTCGGTCCCTAACGAGGGCGACACCATAACCTTGCCGAGTCTAGCCAGCTATCAGGACAAAGCATTCGGCTGCTATGAAGCGGCCTTCCAGGCTGGCCTCTACTTCCCTCTCCATCCGGCCGTGGAGAGGATCTTGGACGGATACCAACTGGGTATCTGGCAACTTGTACCCAACTCCTGGATCAATATTCTGGGGTACGTTGCCGCCTGTGAGATGCTGCAGGTGGAGGCGAGCTTTGAAGCGTTCGCCCACATGCACTATCTGAGCAGGGCGCCTGCTAGGGGCGGTGAGGGCTGGTACACCTTGACCACTTGCAAGTGGTACATGATGGTTATTGGCAAAGAGAACAAGTGGAAAGACTGGAGGACTAAGTTTTATATAGTCAAGTCTGCCGACAGCCGCCTGAACCAAAAGTACAACAGGTGGAATAAGGATCCACCTCTCCTAGCAGGCAGGAGCGCATTGCCGCCTATTCCCAGGCGAGCAAAGGAGGAGATCATGGACGCGGGGTTGTTTACCGTGTCCGTGTGGACGAATGATGAGGGGGACAAGGAGGTCACCCCTCAATGCTATCTCCCTTTGTACAAGTGGTTTGAAGAAGGAACATTCTTAGCCGCCTGTGGGCTAAGTTCTGAAATGCCGAGAGGTAGTCGGCCGTCTGTTTTATATGCAATTTACTTTTGCTTTTCAGTACTTGTTTAATGATGCTAATACTTGTTCATTTTTGCAGATAAAGCAATGGAGAAGCTCTCGGCCACAAGGAAGCCGGCTGTATCTGCTGCTCGATACAGGTCGAATGTCCTAAACAGGGCAGAAGCAACCACTCACACCAAAGTGGACGAGCAGAAAACTGGCGGCCCCTCTAAGGTAGGAGATTGTTATACTTTCATTTCTGACCAATATTAAATTTGCCCGAATGATTTCTAACTTGCGTTTATCTTGCGTTGATGTAGGGTACGCCGACCCTAAGGTCCAAAAGACAAGGGCGGGTGATGTGAGCGCATCCGGCAAGGGCGGCCGGAAGCACATTGCTCATAAGCCCAAGAAGGACCCAGACGCCTCTTCTCTCGAAGCTGAAAAGAAGATCAGCAAACCGGATGCCCAGAGGGCATCGAAGGGTGGCTTCAAGCAACCCACCGCTGCTGTCAGCTCAGCAGGAGAGAGGAGGAGTCTGGGGAGAGAGGAGGAACCGAAGGACGACGGTAAAAACCATTCTTCTTTATTGTTCTTCCAAATATACTTGTGTTATTTTTCTAACTTTCTTTCCTTCTCAGTTCCTGTGCAGAGGCCGACTGTAATCCAGATGGCCAAGTCCATGCTGAGGGCGGTTGATCCTGATGACAAGGCGTCTGTCAGAGGAGTCGGCATCCTGGGGAACCTCTACGAGGTATGAGTCTTAACTTAAGCAATTCTCTTCTCTACCTTTTTTTTTTTTTTTTTGGCTCAAGTCTTTATCCGCCTGGTTTTAACCATTCGGCTATTTTTATAGGCCATGCTGCGCGTCCAAGGGCTCAGGCAACCCCTCAAGGAGAAATCCAAAGAGGTAACAGCCGCTAAAGCTCGGGCCGAGTCCGCCTTGGATCGAGCTCAATTTGATATTGCTCAAAATGAGTATCTGACGCTTGATATGATGTATTCGCAGGCGGAAGCCAACATGCAGGTGAAGAAGGACCTGGACTCGGCCCGCCTGCGCATCACTTCCCTTAAGAAAGAAATTACAAATCTTAAGGAGAAGCTCGAGCCTCTTCAAGATGCCAAAGAAGAGGCCGACAGAGCCAAGCAGAAGGTGGGCCGCCTGGAACAGCGCCTCAGCAACCAGGAGCACCAGCTGAAGTCCAAGTTTGAGTCCGTGGCTGAGCAAGAGAGAGAGGCTCTTGTTAAGAAAATGATGAGCGATTATGATGCCATCATGCAGGACACTTGGGCGACTGTGCAGCCGGACTCAGACTATCAGACTTGGAAATCCAAGTTTGATGAAGCCATCAAAGCATTCGACGCTCGTCTTATTGAAGAGGCTGAGAATGCTGCGACCGAGGAAAGATCTGGGTCCGACTCTTCTGGGGAGTCGTCCTCTAGTGGTGAGGAGGAGGATCAGGCGGAGGAGCAAGAGAAAAATGATGAAGAGCAGCCGAAGGACAACAGGCCGGCTGCCAATGAAGAGGCTCTCCCCTGATCACTTAAGCTTTTTATTTTTTCTGTTTCTGTGGCCGAATGGCCAAGTACTTTGTTTTTCCGGCTTGCGTGCCGAGTATTTGTATCTTTACCGAACGAGGGGTCGGGTAATTTGACAATCTTTCTGGCTCTGCCAGATAACAAACTTAACCAATCGTCTGGTGACGATTGGTCTTTTTTAATTTGAATCATTCGGCCATTTGGCTGAAGTTATCCATATTCTGTCCTTTGAAATTTTCATTGCATGTTTTTGGCTAAGTATTATAACCTGTATAGCATGCGAATGTTCTTGCCCCTGGACGGATGTCGAGTGGTTTCGGTTTATTAGATTGATTGACTTAGAAATTGTTGATACTTAGAAGAGTATTTATGGTTTCTAAGTCAATCAATCACTATGGTGATTGCCCTAAACCACGCGGCAGACGTCCATCCAGAATTGGCAAACGTAAGTGTTCATTCGGCCATTGGCTCGAACTAAACTCAAATTTCCAACTTAGCTAATTTGCTAAGGGAAAACCTCCGCCTGTTCTGCCCCATAAGCAAAAACAGGTGCCTCCGGCCATAGGCCTCTTTGAGATAAAATTCTAAGTTTGTAACTTAACCAATTTTCTTAAAAATAATTGTCCGCCTTTCTTGCCCCATAGGCAAGGATCAGGCGTCATCCGGCCAATGGCCTCAATAAGTGCTAAGTAGTTAACTTAACTCGTATATTAATCAAATATTCCGACTGTTTTGCCCCTGAGCAATAACAAGCGCATCCGGCTTCATGCCTCGCTTAGCCTCTACTTATGAAACAGTGACCATTTCTGAACTGCGCTAGAACAGATAGAAAATTCAGGTCTTTTAGATTTCACTTTCGATTAAAACAAACGACTGCGAATGCTGCCTTAACATTCGGTAGGGCCGCTTGATATATTCGTAGAGCAATGTGCCACCCAAATGGGAGATGCTTCTCCTCGACAAATTCTCCCGAATGGACGTCGCCGGTTATCTGACTCATGTTGGAGCAGATGGTCATACTCATGTTGGAGCAGACTGTGACCATTCGGTCTCTTTTTGTTTATTATCATCCGGCCATGGGCCTCATCATGATTTTATCTGGCCTTAGGCCTCTTAAATGATTAAGTAAATATTCGTCAGGTGTTGGTATAAACTTGATGAATTTCGTAGGAACGACTGTTCTGAAACAATCGGCTCCTTCAGAGGGATTGGGGCGTCTGTTGTTGGAAAAGACGCTTTCCAAACATATTGGCCGTCTATTTTGTATACAGGCGACACTAAGAAACTTAAATAAAAAGACCAGTTGGGAAATGAAGGCAAACTCATTAACAAAACTTGAGATTACAAAATTGAGGTCTTTTCATTCGTACTTAGAAGTAATACTTTTTCAAGTTGTCTACATTCCAAGTTCTAGGCAGCTGCCTTCCGTCTGGGTCTTCCAGGCGGTAGGTGCCGTCTCTTACTTCCTCATAGATTCGGTAGGGGCCTTCCCAATTTGGGGTTAGCTTTCCCTGTTCATTCGCCCTACCGACTGCCTCCATTTTCCGTAGCACAAAGTCCCCCACTTTGAGAGGACGTTGGTGTACCCTTTTGTTGTAAGCCCGAGTCATTCTCAGACGGTATATCTCATGGCGCAAGGCAGCATTGCCCCTGCGCTCTGGTAGTGAGTCCAATGCTAGGCGCATGGCCTCCCAGTTCGCCTCTTCATCATACAACATGATTCGAAGAGTCGGCTCATAGTGCTCAATGGGCAGAACAGCTTTTGCTCCATACACCATAAGGAATTGGGTTTCTCCGGTTGCCCCTTTAGCAGTCGTTCTGATGGAACAGAGGACGTGTTGTAATTCATCTGCCCAAAGGCCACCAGCCCGCTCAATTTTCTTTTTAATCCCGTCTGAGATTAACTTGTTTAAGGCTTCGACCTGGCCGTTTGCTTGCGGCCGGCCAACTGATGCAAAGAAACTTGAGACCCCCTGGTCTCCTAGCCAAGTCTTGAGTTGAGGCGTCCCAAATTGAGGACCATTGTCAAAAACCATAGACATGGGCACCCCGAAACGAGTGATTATATTCCTCCAGATGAAGGAAATGACGTCTTTAGTCTTGATGTTTTTGACTGCCTCCGCCTCTACCCACTTGGTAAAGTAATCCACGGCCACCAATATATAGCGCTTGCCGCCTGGTGCAGTCGTATATGGCCCAAGAATGTCCATGCCCCATTTGGCAAAGGGTATTGGGTTGTGGATAGCCGTCAGGTCTGTAGCCGGACGATGGATGAGCTTGCCAAACTTTTGGCACTTGTCATATTTTTTCACCATTTCCATGGCATCCGACTCCAGGGTTGGCCAGAAGTAAAGCCGCCAGGCCTTGGCCGCGAGGGATCTGCCGCCTATATGGGAGGCGCAGAATCCCGAATGCAACTCTTCGAGGACTTCCTTACCCTTTTCAGGGGTAACACACTTCAATAGGGGTTTAAAAAAGCCAGCCCTGAAGAGTTCTCCTTGTCGCAACTCGAAGTTAGCTGCTCGTTTTTTTAGAACAGCCGCCTCCTGTGGAGAGCCAGGGAGCGTGCCGTCTGCAAGATAGGCCCGGATGCTGTCCATCCAGGTTGATCTTTGGTCAATAATTCCAATGGGCTCTTCCTCAGATATACTTCTTTTTTCCATGACCTCCCAGAAAACTGACCGAGGCGTTTCACAGGAGGCAGATGATGCCAACTTGGACAGAGCATCCGCCTGATTGTTTGAAGACCTGGGCACTTGAGTTAGATGAAATTCTTCAAGTGACCCAACTTCACTCTTTACCGCCTGCAAATACTTTATCATGGCCGGATGAGTGGCCTCGTACGTTCCATTAACCTGGAGTACGACCAATTGAGAATCAGAGCAGGCGGATATCTTCTTTGCCCCTGCCGCCTTGCAGTACCGGATGCCGGCCAGCAGGGCCTCATACTCAGCCTCATTGTTAGAGACCTGAAACTTGAACCGTAGTGCGTATTCGTACTTATCTCCTTCAGGAGACTGACAAACAATCCCCGCACCACAACCGTTCACAGTGGAGCTCCCATCCACATACACTTTCCAAACCTGGTCTGTATTGTCCGGAACAACAGGCCTTGTCATTTCCACAATAAAGTCAGCGAATGCTTGCCCCTTTATTGCTTTCCTGGGTTCGTAAGTGATTTCCAATCCTTGCATTTCAATCGCCCATTTGAGCATTCGTCCAGAAGACTCCAAGGTTGTGAGTGGCCGCTTGATCGGCTGGTCAGTATAGACCACTACCGCATGTGCCAAGAAGTAGGGTTTCAATTTCTTGACGGCCATGTAAAGAGCGAGACCAAATTTTTCAACCATGGGGTACCGAAGCTCAGCGTTCCTGAGAACATGGCTGATGAAATAGACCGGGAGCTGAGTGCCGTCTCTTTCAGCTAAGAGAACAGCGCTGAGGGCATGATCGGAGACGGTCAAGTACATGAAGAGCGTCTCTTTGGGCAGAGGGCTAACAAGCCTCGGCAAAGAGTGCAAATGAGTCTTTAACTTTTGAAAGGCCGCCTCTGCGTCATCCCCCCATTCAAAGTTTGTCTTCTTTTTTATTGCCTGGAAAAAGTAGAGGCACTTGTCGCCTGACCGACTGAGGAATCTCCCTAGGGCTGCCAGACAACCTGTTAGTTTTTGCACTTCCTTCAGAGTACGGGGCGACTGCATGTCAATCACCGCCTGTATTTTCTCAGGGTTGGCCTCTATTCCCCTTTGGTCAATCAAAAACCCGAGAAACTTCCCAGACTCAACACCAAAGACACACATTTTTGGGTTAAGCATGACCTTGTGCCGCCTGAGTGTGGCGAATGTTTCTCGAAGATTAGCAAGGTGATCCGCCTGTTGTTTGGATTTGACTATCATGTCATCAATGTACGCCTCTACATTCCTTCCGATTTGATTGATGAAGACCGTATTTATCATTTGTTGGAAGGTAGCAGGCGCATTCTTAAAACCAAACGGCATCACCGTATAACAGAACAACCCCTGATCAGTGACGAATGCCGTCTTTTCTTGATCTTTTTTCCACAGGGGGGTCTGATGGAAACCTGAATAGGCGTCCATGAAACTCATCAGGGCATGTCCGGCTGTTGAGTCAACCAGACTGTCGATCTTAGGCACTGGATAGCTATCCTTTGGACATGCCTTGTTGAGGTCTGTGTAGTCAACACACATCCGCCAAGTTCCATTCGGCTTTTTTACTAACACAACGTTAGCTACCCACTTAGGGAAATTGCACGGCCAAATGAACTTGGCATCTAACAACTTTTTTACTTCGGCAGCTGCCGCCTGACTTCTTTCTTCGTCGTGGTTTCTTTTCTTTTGCCGGATGGGCTTCTTTTTAAGATCCACGGCGAGCTTGTGCACAGCGAGATCCGGGCTGATGCCTGGCATCTCTTCCACTTCAAAGGCAAAGTTGTCTTTGAATTCCCTCAACAGCTGGTGAAGGCTTTCACCCAGCTTTGCAAAAGCAATCGTCCCCACCTTAACAGTCCGCTCTGGACGGCTGTCATCCAGAGGGATATCAATGTGTTCACCAGCAGGCTGGGGACGAAGATCATCCGACCGTTCCCCGGTCAGTGATTGCTATTGCTTTTCTTTTTTGACCACCACCAGCTGATCAGTCTTTCTTTTCTTCCCGGCTGGTGGGGCCGACTGTTCTTCCTCGACATCGTTGGGATTGATTATTTGCTTGCCCCGACCGGATGCTACGGCCGCGGGCTTGACGTCCGAGAGATAACATTCTCGGGCCGTCTTTTGGTCCCCATTAAGGGAACCGACTGTTCCATCATCCTTCTCATACTTGAATAGCATGAGAGCAGGGATGATGACGGCCTTACACTCGTTAAGAGTGGGACGGCCAAAGATGAGGTTGTAAGCCGTGAGCTCTTCAACCACTAGGAAACGGATGGTCATGTGCCGACCATCTCCCCTGCTTCCCAGGCGGACAGGTAGGTCAATTCGTCCGACTGGGTGCACAAGTCCTCCCCCAAACCCAACAAGGGTGTGGGTGACCTCCATCATGTTGTCCTTTTTTTACTTGAGATTGGATAAGCATTTGAGGCTGATGAGGTCAGAGGAGCTTCCTGTGTCAATCAGAATTCGGCCCACCAGCTGGTTGTCGACCTTGCACTCAATGACAACAGGGTCATCATGCGGCCGACGGACTTTGCCTCTGTCCTGCTCGGTGATGACAACTTTAGGGAAGGTGGATGCGCTTGATGCATCCCCCTCCTCAACAGAATTGACCATCTTTCTCAGATGGTCCTTGGTACCCCGAATGGTCGGGCCACCACTGGCAAATCCGCCTGCTATGGTGTACACCGGCTCTTCATCAATTTCGGCACTCACAGCAGGCTGGAAAGTCTTCTTGGACTGCCCCGGATTTGCCTTTGAACTCACTTTGGACTTCACATAGGACTTCAGCTGTCCTTTGTCGGCCAGACGGTCGAGCTCCCGCTTAAGACTAAAGCAGTCGTTCGTGTCATGGCCAACATCCTCATGGAAATGGCAATGCTTGTTCTTGTTCCGATTTTCAACGGAACCTTTCATAGGAGTCGGCTTTTCAAGAGTTAGCCGATCCTTAATTTCCAAGAGGATGGAGCAGCAATCCTTGTGGAATTCGTACCTTGGGACGTACGGTTTCCACTCCTTTTTCTTCTTCTGGGCCGGTTGATCAGAGTTATCAATGGCCCAGACTTGCTTTTTCTTTTTGCTCTCTTCTGGCTTAGGGGCCGGCTGAGCAGGCCGACTCTCTTTCTGTCGGTCGGACTTCTTATGGTCCGACTGCTTATTGGAGGAGCAGAGTTCGGTCGCTTGTATATAGGCTTCCGCCTCTCGCAAGGCTCCTTGCAGAGTAAAGATTTGTTTGCGGACGAGTTCGTACTTAAAAGTAGACCCGTCCTTCAGACCCTTGAAGAATTCTGTGAAGGCGACCTCATCAGACAGCCCATGAATCTGGATTCGGACCAGATTGAACCGCCTGACGTAGGAACGCAAACCTTCTCTATCTCCCTGCTGTACATTGCCCAAGTCAAGACTTGTCTTTTTGGCAGGGATGTTCATAGAGAAGTTTGATGCAAACAAGAACGCAAGCGTCTTGAAGCTATTTATGCAACCAGCCGGCAGATTGCGAAACAACTGCTGCTTGCTGTGCCATGTACTGGGCGGACTGAATCATATGAGGCCCAGACTGAACCCGTTAGCTGCTTGCTGGCGTCTCATGTACCGACTGGGAACACCTCACAGAGGTATTCCGAAAGCTATCATGATAAGTCGACGTTGAAGCCGACTCTGAAGATTAAGTTAGTAAACGTTCGGTAATAAAACGTGCGGAAGTAAAGTTTATCTGCTCGGATTCCGAGCTCCGGTAAAGTGCTGTGTGTTCCTTGAAAACGACAGCTCGATGGTAAGTGACGTGTTGTCTCGTATTGTGTGTATATTCTCTCTCTGTCCCTGTCTCTGTCTCTTCATAAATGACAGAATGTCCCTATTTATAGGGTCTTTTTGAAAAGTGTGCCCTCCTAGGATCTGGTGACCTAGGAATTAGGTCACGCCGTTTTGCGGTGCCTCGGGATTTAGGCCTTAGAAGGCCGCCATCCCAGGGCCAATACCTGAGTGACACGTGTCACTGTGCCCGAAAGGATTCTGAAGCACCTTTTGAGTGACACGTGTCGCCACCTAAATGGTCCCTGCTAGACCTTCAGTCCACGTAGGACGAAGAAGAGTCCAGCCTCCACGTGTCATCATTCCATAGGTCCAATTGGCACCTCTATGGAGGACACGTGGCGCTATCTGATTGGGCCACCTGGCCGGGTATAAAACACCCAAATCACCTGTTACCTTCCAACGAATGATAAATACGGTCTTCATCAATCAAATCGGAAGGAATGTAGAGGCGTACATCGATGACATGATAGTCAAATCCAAACAACAGGCGGATCACCTTGCTGATCTCCGAGAAACATTCGCCACACTCAGGCGGCACAAGGTCATGCTTAACCCAAAAAAGTGTGTCTTTGGTGTTGAGTCTGGGAAGTTTCTCGGATTTTTTATTGACCAAAGGGGAATAGAGGCCAACCCTAAGAAAATACAGGCGGTGATGGACATGCAGTCTCCCCGTACTGTGAAGGAAGCGCAAAAACTAACAGGTTGCCTGGCGGCCTTGGGGAGATTCCTCAGTCGGTCAGGCGACAAGTGCCTCTACTTTTTCCAGGCAATCAAAAAGAAGACAAACTTTGAATGGGGGGATGACGCAGAGGCGGCCTTTCAAAAGTTAAAAACTCATTTGCACTCTTTGCCGAGGCTTGTTAGCCCTCTGCCCAAAGAGACGCTCTTCATGTACTTGGCCGTCTCCGATCATGCCCTCAGCGCTGTTCTCTTAGCTGAAAGAGACGGCACTCAACTCCCGGTCTATTTCATTAGCCATGTTCTCAGGAACGCTGAGCTTCGGTACCCCATGGTTTAAAAATTTGGTCTCGCTCTTTACATGGCCATCAAGAAATTGAAACCCTACTTCTTGGCACATGCGGTAGTGGTCTATACTGACCAGCCGATCAAGCGGCCACTCACAACCTTGGAGTCTTCTGGACGAATGCTCAAATGGGCGATTGAAATGCAAGGATTGGAAATCACTTACAAGCCCAGGAAAGCAATAAAGGGGCAAGCATTCGCCGACTTTATTGTGGAAATGACAAGGCCGGCTGTTCCGGACAATACAGACCAGGTTTGGAAAGTGTATGTGGATGGGAGCTCCACTGTGAACGGCTGTGGTGCAGGGATTATCTGTCAGTCTCCTGAAGGAGATAAGTACGAATATGCACTACGGTTCAAGTTCCAGGTCTCTAACAATGAGGCCGAGTATGAGGCCCTGCTGGCCGGCATTCGATACTGCAAGGCGGCAGGGGGAAAGAAGATAGCCGCCTGCTCTGATTCTCAACTGGTCGTACTCCAGGTTAATGGAACGTACGAGGCCACTCATCCGGCCATGATAAAATATTTGCAGGCGGTCAATAGTGAAGTTGGGTCACTTGAAGAATTTCATCTAACTCAAGTGCCCAGGTCTTCAAACAATCAGGCGGATGCTCTGTCCAAGCTGGCATCATCCGCCTCCTGTGAATCGCCTCGGTCAGTTTTCTGGGAGGTCATGGAAAAAATAAGTATATCTGAGGAAGACCCCATTGGAATTCTTGACCGAAGCTCAACCTAGATGGACAGCATCCGGGCTTATCTTGCAGACGGCACGCTCCCTGACTCACAACAGGAGGCGGCTGTTCTGAAAAAGCGAGCAGCTAACTTCAAGTTGCGACAAGGAGAACTCTTCAGGGCTGGCTTTTTGAAATCCCTGTTGAAGTATGTTACCCCTGAAAAGGGGAAGGAAGTCCTCGAAGAGTTGCATTCGGGATTCTGCGCCTCCCATATAGGCGGCAGAGCCCTCGCGGCCAAGGCCAGGCGGCTTTACTTCTGGCCAACCCTGGAGTCGGATGCCATGGAAATGGTGAAAAAATGTGACAAGTGCCAAAAGTTTGGCAAGCTCATCCATCGTCCAGCCACAGACCTGACGGCCATCCACAGCCCAATACCCTTTGCCAAATGGGGCATGGACATTCTTGGGCCATATATGACTGCACCAGGCGGTAAGCGCTATATATTTGTGGTTGTGGATTACTTTACCAAGTGGGTAGAGGCGGAGGCAGTCAAAAACATCAAGACTAAAGACGTCATTTCCTTCATCTGGAGGAATATAATCACTCGTTTCGGGGTGCCCATGTCTATGGTTTTTTACAATGGTCCTCAATTTGAAACGCCTCAACTCAAGACTTGGCTAGGAGACCAGGGGGCTCAAGTTTCTTTGCATCAGTCGGCCGGCCGCAAGCAAACGGCCAGGTCGAAGCCTTCAACAAGTTAATCTCAGACGGGATTAAAAAGAAAATTGAGCGGGCTGGTGGCCTTTGGGCGCATGAATTACCACACGTCCTCTGGTCCACAAGAACGACTGTTAAAGGGGCAACTGGAGAAACCCCATTCCTTATGGTGTATGGAGCAGAAGCTGTTCTGCCTATTGAGCACTATGAGCCGACTCTTCGAATCATGTTGTATGATGAAAAGGCGAACTGGGAGGCCATGCGCCTAGCATTGGATTCACTACCAGAGCGTAGGGGAAATGCTGCCTTGCGCCATGAGATATACCGTCTGAGAATGACTCGGGCTTACGACAAAAGAGTACACAAACGTCCTCTCAAAGTAGGGGACTTTGTGCTACGAAAAATGGAAGCAGTCGGTAGGGCGAATGAACAGGGAAAGCTAACCCCAAATTAGGAAGGCCCCTACCGAATCTATGAGGAAGTAAGAGACGGCACCTACCGCCTGGAAGACCCAGACGGCAGGCAGCTGCCTAGAACTTGGAATGTAGACAACTTGAAAAAGTATTACTTCTAAGTACGAATGAAAAGACCTCAATTTTGTAATCTCAAGTTTTGTTAATGAGTATGCCTTCATTTCCCAACTTGTCTTTTTATCTAAGTTTCTTAGTGTCGCCTGTATACAAAATAGACGGCCAATATGTTTGGAAAGTGTCCGTCCCAACAGCAGACGCCCCAATCCCTCTGAAGGAGCCGATTGTTTCAGAACAGTCGTTCCTACGAAATTCATCAAGTTTATACCAACACTTGACGAATATTTACTTGATCATTTAAGAGGCCTAAGGCCAGATAAAATCATGATGAGTCAGATAACCGGCGACGTCCATTCGGGCGAATTCGTCGAGGAGAAGCATCTCCCATTTGGGTGGCACATTGCTCTACGAATATATCAAGCGGCCCTACCGAATGCTAAGGCACCATTCACAGTCGTTTGTTTTAATCGAAAGTGAAATCTAAAAGACCCGAATTTTCTGTCTGTTCTAGCGCAGTTCAGAAATGGTCACTGTTTCACAAGTAGAGGCTAAGCGAGGCATGAAGCCGGATGCGCCTGTTATTGCTCAGGGGCAAAACAGGCGGAATATTTGATTAATATACGAGTTAAGTTAACTACTTAGCACTTATTGAGGCTATTGGCCGGATGACGCCTGACCCTTGCCTATGGGGCAAGACAGGCGGACAATTATTTTTAAAGAAAATTGGTTAAGTTACAAACTTAGCATTTAATCTCAAAGAGGCCTATGGCCGAAGGCGCCTGTTTTTGCTTATGGGGCAAAACAGGCGGAGATTTCCCCTTAGCAAATTAGCTAAGTTGGAAATTTGAGTTTAGTTCGAGCCAATGGCCGAATGAACACTTATGTTTGCCAATTCTGGATGGACGTCTGCCGCGTGGTTTGGGGCAATCACCATAGTGATAAATTGACTTAGAAACCATAAATACTCTTTTAAGTATCAACAATTTCTAAGTCAATCAATCCAATAAACCTAAACCACTCGACATCCGTCCAGGGGCAAGAACATTCGCATGCTATACAGGTTATAATACTTAGCCAAAAACATGTAATGAAAAATTCAAAGGACACAATATGGATAACTTCAGCCAAATGGTCGAATGATTCAAATTAAAAAAGACCAATCATCACCAGACGATTGGTTAATATTGTTATCTGGCAAAGCCAGAAAGATTGTCAAATTAACCGACCCCTCGGTCGGTAAAGATACAAATACTCGGCACGCAGGCCGGAAAAACAAAGTACTTGGTCATTTGGCCGCAGAAACAGAAAAAATAAAAAGCTTAAGTGATCAGGGGAGAGCCTCTTCATTGGCAGCCGGCCTGTTGTCCTTCGGCTGCTCTTCATCATTTTTCTCTTGCTCCTCCGCCTGATCTTCCTCCTCACCACCAGAGGACGACTCCCCAGAAGAGTCGGACCCAGAGCTTTCCTCGGTCGCAGAATTCTCAGCCTCTTCAATAAGACGAGCGTCGAATGCTTTGTTGGCTTCATCAAACTTGGATTTCCAAGTCTGATAATCTGAGTCTGGCTGCACAGCCGACCAAGTGTCCCGCATGATGGCATCATAATCGCTCACCATTTGCTTAACAAGAGCCTCTCTCTCTTGCTCAGCCACGGACACAAACTTGGACTTCAGCTGGTGCTCCTGGTTGCTGAGGCGCTGCTCTAGGCGGCCCACCTTCTGCTTGGCTCTCTCGGCCTCTTCTTTGGCATCTTGAAGAGGCTCGAGCTTCTCCTTAAGATTTGTAATTTCTTTCTTAAGGGAAGTGATGCGCAGGCGGGCCGA
Organism: Chenopodium album; assembly: GCF_948465745.1. Classification (NCBI taxonomy): domain Eukaryota; kingdom Viridiplantae; phylum Streptophyta; class Magnoliopsida; order Caryophyllales; family Amaranthaceae; genus Chenopodium; species Chenopodium album. Next base: position 47,952,340 of record NC_137834.1, on the reverse strand, counting down.
GTCCAGGTCCTTCTTCACCTGCATGTTGGCTTCCGCCTGCGAATACATCATATCAAGCGTCAGATACTCATTCTGAGCAATATCAAATTGAGCTCGAACCCAGGCGGACTCGGCCCGAGCTTTAGCGACTGTTACCTCTTTGGATTTCTCCTTAAGGGGTTTCCTGAGCCCTTGGACGCGCAGCATGGCCTGCAAAAATAGACGAATGGTTAAAACCAGGCGGATAAATACTTGAGCAAAAAAAAAAAAAAAAAAAAAAAAGAGAATTGCTTAAGTTAAGACTCATACCTCGTAGAGGTTCCCCAGGATGCCATCCAAGTCCAGCCTGCCGACTCCTCTGACAGACGCCTTGTTGTCAGGATCAACCGCCCTCAGCATGGACTTGGCCATCTGGATTACAGTCGGCCTCTGCACAGGAACTGAGAAGGAAAGAAAGTTAGAAATATAACACAAGTATATTTGGAAGAACAATAAAGACGAATGGTTTTTACCGTCGTCCTTCGGTTCCTCCTCTCTCCCCAGACTCCTCCTTTCTCCTGCTGAGCCGACAGCAGCGGTGGGTTGCTTGAAGCCACCCTTCGATGCCCTCTGGGCATCCGGTTTGCTGATCTCCTTTTCAGCTTCGAGAGAAGAGGCGTCTGGGCCCTTCTTGGGCTTATGAGCAATGTGCTTCCGGCCGCCCTTGCCGGATGCGCTCACATCACCCGCCCTTGTCTTTTGGACCTTAGGGTCGGATGGTTTTGAAGGAGATTTGGAAGGCGTACCCTACATTAACGCAAGATAAACGCAAGTTAGAAATCATTCGGGCAAATTTAATATTGGTCAGAAATGAAAGTATAACAATGTCCTACCTTGGAGGTGCCGCCAGTTTTCTGCTCGTCCACTTTGGTGTGAGTGGTTGCTTCTGCCCCGTTTAGGACATTCGACCTGTATCGAGCAGCAGATACAGCCGGCTTCCTTGTGGCAAAGAGCTTCTCCATTGCTTTATCTGCAAAAATGAACAAGTATTAGCATCATTAAACAAGTACTGAAAAGCAAAAGTAAATTGCATATAAAACAGACGACCGACTACCTCTCGGCATTTCGGAACTTAGCCCACAGGCGGCTAAGAATGTTCCTTCTTCAAACCACTTGTACAAAGGGAGATATCATTGAGGGGTGACCTCCTTGTCCCCCTCATCATTCGTCCACACGGACACGGTAAATAACCCCGCGTCCATGATCTCCTCCTTTGCCCGCCTGGGAATAGGCGGCAATGCGCTCCTGCCTGCTAGGAGAGGTGGATCCTTATTCCACCTGTTATACTTTTGGTTCAGGCGGCTGTCGGCAGACTTGACTATATAAAACTAAGTCCTCCAGTCTTTCCACGTGTTCTCTTTGCCAACAGCCATCATGTACCCCTTGCAAGTGGGCAAGGTGTACCAGCCCTCACCGCCCCTAGCAGGCGCCCTGCTCAGATAGTGCATGTGGGCAAACGCTTCAAAGCTCGTCTCCACCTGCAGCATCTCACAGGCGGCAACGTACCCCAGAATATTGATCCAGGAGTTGGGTACAAGTTGCCAGATACCCAGTTGGTATCCGTCCAAGATCCTCTCCACGGCCGGATGGAGAGGGAAGCGGAGGCCAGCCTGGAAGGCCGCTTCATAGCAGCCGAATGCTTTGTCCTGATAGCTGGCCAGACTCGGCCAGGTTATGGTGTCGCCCTCGTTAGGGACCGACAAAGTGTAGCCATAGCCTAGGACGACCTTGCGCCTAAAATTGGCAAGGCCGGATGCCATGGCGCTCCGCCTGCCTGGCGGAACATGCTGATAGTAGGGGGCTCTCTCCAAGCGCCTGGAAGCGCTCGGCTCGGCCCAGCTTTCCCCCCTATCCATTGTCAGGGACTCTCTGGCAGAATCTATATTTGATCTAGCCTCCTCTGAAGTTACGGAGGCATTCTCTGAAGAAGATGACTAGGCCGACTCGTCACCAGAGCTCTCATCAGAGCTAGGGGACCGCTGACTGGTGCCAGCGGGGTCCTCCCCTAGACTCTCTTTCGGCGCCTGTCCAGAAGGCCCGGGTTGATATTCTTCATCCGCCTCCCCCAGGATTCCATCACTAGGAGTTCCACTAGATCTGGGCGAATGGTAATAGCGGGGGGGGGGGGGGGGTAGGAGGAAGATAAGGAGGGCTGTCAGGATTTTCCGAAAGCTCACTTCGAGGCACTCTTATTTAGCCGTCTGAATAAACAGTCGACCCATCCGAATGGTAGAAAACTCCATCGGAGCTACACTGCCTTGCTGTTCTTTTGGTTCTGGCCAGAGTGTCCTGCACAGACACGGAAACGGTCGGATTCGGAGAAGTTCGCAAAGCGGGGTCGTTGGCCAAGCATTCGGCACTGCTAGTTCTAGATTCAGCCGTCCCCGGTGACCGGCTGATCACTATCCTACGCCGTGCCGCATGCAATTGGGGAGCCATTTTTCAAAAACCAAGAAAAAATGAAAAGTAAATGAAAAAAACAGGTGTTACCTTTAGAAGAAGGGTGAAAGACGCTTGGTTGAATGAAGAACGGTCGGACAGTTGGCCGAGTGTCGGATGCTTGAAAAGTGAAAACACTTTGGGAATTTTGAGATTCTCTAAGTTAAAAAGTCCAAGATTCTCCAGAGATTCGCAAAGGTGTGAATCTAAGGGGGGGGTCAAACCTCACTATTTATAGGGAGGTAAAACCCTAATTTTTCCCCCCAGTAATTTTTGAATCTGAACACTCAGATACCGACACCTGTCACAGGAATCACGTGCAATGCACGTGACCCTTGTGAGGGGCAAATGATTTGGGTATTTTATACCCGGCCAGGTGGCCCAATCAGAAAGCACCACGTGTCCTCCATATAGGTGCCATTTGGACCTATGGAATGATGACACGTAGAGGGTGGACTCTTCTCCGTCCTACGTGGACTGAAGTTCCAGCAGGGACCATTCAGGTTGCGACACGTGTCGCCCAAAAGGTGCTTCAGAATCCTTTTGGGCACAGTGACACGTGTCACTCAGGCAATTGGCCCGGGGATGGCAGCCTTCTAAAGGCCCAAATCCCGAGGCGCCGCAAAACGGCGTGACCTAATTCCTAGGTCACCAAGATCCTAGGAGGGGCACACTTTTGAAAAGGACCCTATAAATAGGGATATTCTGGCATTTATGACAGACACAACAACACAACAGAAAAAAGGAGTGAGAATATTCACACAATACGAGACAACACGTCAGTTACCACAGAGTTGTCGTTTTCAAGGAACACACAGCACTTTACCTGAGCTTGGAATCCAAGCAGATAAACTTTACTTCCGCACGTTTTATTTCCGAAGGTTTACTAACTTAATCTTCGGAGGCGGACCCCTGACCATCCGGCGGTCCATTTGCTTTGCAGGTACAGGCATCCTCAGTCGAATCCAGTTTCAGTGTTGTAACTCTCCTAAGGGACAAAAACCCCCGAAACAGCTGCTGTTTACGGCTGTGTACTTGGTTTGGGGCAATCACTACTGTGATTGATTGACTCAAGAACATTCCATACTCTTTAAAGTATCAAACATTCCAAAGTCAATCAATCCTATAAGTTCTGAAACCGATCACACAGCTGCCAGGGGCAAAAATAGCCGGTATACTGTCTGCCGCATGTTGTAAAAAGATAAGCAAAAATAGGCAAAAATTTTCAAACAAAAAGTGCTAAACTGAAAGGCGAAAATTAAAGTAATTAAGCACATTCATTAAACCGACCCAGTCGGCGTACTTCATTCAAACCGGTAAAAATCGGATAATAATGTTAGCCAGATCATCGTCCAGAACAAAGAAAGGAAAGAGAAATTGTCACCCGACTCCTTAGTCGGTAAAAACATTCTGTAAGAAGGGTGATCCCATCGTAGGGGGTCCTTCCTTAGACACCCATGGCCATTTAAAAGCCTAGGACTTTACACTTGTTAGGGTGTATTAGGATTTGAATTCCTAACTGTTTGGGAGACCTTGAATTAGAAATGATACTCTCATCACGCTTTTTTGTAAGAAACAAGTAGGAGTCGCCAATGAGTTTTAGGAAAACTCATAAACCTCCTTCATGCCTTTCTTCCATGTGGAGTTCATGGAATAATTAGCCAAAATCGTAAGTTTACCCATGCCCAAATTGGTCTATATAAACCAAAAATGAGTTCGGGAGCGAGGGTACTAAAATAACGTTCCTTTTAGGGAGGAATCTCTATTCTAGCCCTAGTACAACCTCTTCTAGCTCTTCCTTTTTTTGCAATTTCATTACCAAACAATATATGCAACGCAATACCTAAAACTAAGTTAGTTGATTTTATTTACACACGTTAATTCACATAGGAATTACATTGCAACGTCGTTATTCTTTATTTAATCAAATTCCTGAAAAGAACAAGAAAATAAACAATATTAGCCTTGGCTTAAATGATCAACCAACAATTAATTATCCAATTCTAATCTTTATTTAACGCAACATACTATGTGAAAATAATTAATTAGTCCTTTAAAGATGATCAAACACACTAATTAATTAATTAAGGTTCCTTTAAATAAGAAAATAAATGTGATTTATCTAAGTGCTCGAGAATTTACCACTTCTCTTTGCTAGATCTCCGTTTAGAACACTTATGGACACCTTCTTGTTAGGGAACCTCCACCGTAGTAACAAAAGATCAAGGGGTGAGTGTTTAGGATAAGAGGGTTTAGGTAGCACAAATTCTCAAGTATTTCGACAGAGTTTTAGGTTATTTTCTGTGTGTTTAAGTCTCGGATTAAGCCTCTATTTATAGGGAATGAGTAGGTTTAGGGTTTTGAACATTCTGCCGCAGCAGGTGTCGCGCGCAACTAATCCTGTTGCGCGCGGCATCCCAGCGCAAGTGATTTAGTTGCGCTCTGATTTTCTTACGCGCGGCATTATGGTAAGATTCGATTTTATATTTTTATAAAATTCAGAATCTTCCGCGAGCGCATCTCTGGAGGTTGCGCTGAGTGTCGTGCGCAACTGAATTAGTTGCGCGCGCCTGCCTTGCGCGACTAATTGAGATGCGCGCGGATTTTCCTGCGGTAGCATTAAAATTTAACCTAGGCGCTCCTAAATCCGTCATTCTTGGGTTTTAAGCACGCGCTTAAGCCTAATATTGATCAGACTTAGTTAATTGGACCTCGTTTTAACTTTGTTTATTTAGTTTGGGCTAGTTTTTGTGTTTTGTGGCTTAACCAGTTATCCATAAGCATTCACCACTTCAATCTAACATGAAGATGGTTTTATTTATCGTCATTGCACTTCCTGTCGGGACGGGAGGCCAAAAGTAGATGTCTACAGTTAGCCCCCACTTTGATCGAGTCTAGAATAGACGATGATCAAAGTAGTCAAGGAAATAAATCTGAGACTCATTCTGCGAAGTTCTCAAAGAATAGAGAATCTTTTAGAAATGTTTAAGGATGCGAAAACGATCCTTGGTTCGCTAAATGTTTGAAACAATTAGCTATTAAGGCTAGAAAAAGTTTTTCCCTATTCTTAGCGCGCTAAAGAATCTAGATTTACCCTTTGCAATTGTAGAACGCTTTTACAAGTAAAGGTGTTCCGAGTGATGTCAAGTCATGAGAAGAGATTGGTTTTAAAAGAATAAAAGGGGATGATTTCCTCTCAATCATGTCATCGTTGGTCTAAAGCCCCTCTATATGTCATTGAAACTTTAGCCTGACTTTAACAAAGTAAAAAAGATAAAAAAGGGGTTTTCGGTATTCGAGTCGGATGTCCACAAGATAGAAATACATGTCTCAGGAGTGGAGGCATATATCCAAATCTAGTGAGAGGGAAGAAAGTCAGCAACTCTCTCAGCAGTTTTGTCCACAAGAAGAGTACACGTGTCTCAAGACTAGGGGCACGTGACTACATAGGCGCAACATTGTCTTTTTGCTTCTTTATACATGGGGTGGACGGACACCCTAACTGTCAGGTAAGCTAGTAAGCTCACTAACTACCGTATTTGCTTCCAATCAAGAAGTGTATGTTCCTGATGGTTCGGTGCACCTGTCGACTCGTGAGCTAACGCCTAAAGTAATCCTCCACCTTTTAGTTCCGAGAGGTCGATCTCGCAAAGCTTGAGCTGAAGTGAAATTTTACGCAACACCTACGCCGTACAATTTTGCGCCGTACGATACGCCTTTTGCATTTTTACGCTGCATGACAACGCCTTCATTTTTGCTTCAGACTTGAAAAAGAAGAAAAGTCGGACATTTGTAACGTCAGTACAGTAAAATGACAAACATGTCTATGGGTGCTTTTATGTAAAGCACCACCACGGAACGTCTTAAGACACTCTTACGAAAAACGTTCAAAATGTATGCTTAGGGAAGGCACAAAGCACGGTGTGCATGCAAGAATGATGCAAAAAACTAACAAAGAAGAAAACTAACTACAATATGCAAAGCAATTTAAAATATTTTGATAATTTGCGCGCCAATACGTCTAATAACGAGCAAAAACCGTTGAAAAAAATGATCGAACGGATCAAAATCAAGATTCCGGTCATTTTAGTGACCAGTATCCGCGCGCAACTCAATGGGTCGCGCTGGCCAGGTGCTCATCGTTCTTAGTTACGCTAGTATGTTACGCACAACAGATTCAGTTGCGCGCGACATTTATGTCAACAAAATGAAATCGCTGAGCGCGATTTTCATTTCGCACTCTCTTTCTCCTTCCTTCGCCATTTTCGCCCCTTTCTCTCTCTAAGAAGCTCGAATTTTCTTGTTTTTTGAAGCTAAAGGAAGTAGATCTCTTCCCTTCTTCATATTTGCCATAATCCAATGTAAGTTTTTTGTTATATTTCGTTTGATTTAGGCTTAATTGGGACGATTTTCGAACCGTTAAACCCTAAATTTCGAATTTGGGGGTTTTTTATTCAGTCCATTATTCTTGAAATTGTTTGTTCCATGTTGTTATACTATGTTTAAGGAGTGTTTTGCAACAAATTTCATGAAAAATGGTTATGTATTGAACCTTATATGAGCATTTCTTTGTCCAAGTTCGTTCTTGCACTTTTTCTTCGAATTTTACTTGATTTTATTGTTGTTTCTTGCTCATTTTGGTTACACTTGCTGATTATGGAGTAGATTATAATGATGGAACCCATATTACTTTCATAATTCATTTTTGTGAATTTTGAATTGTTAAAAAATGGCGCGAAACATAATCTTAGCTTATTTTAGCCGTGTTTAAACCTCAAAATTATTTGGTAGACGATAATCATGTTTATATTAATGTTATTTGTCTAAGAGTAGTTGATTCTTTGAGATTTTGAAATACAATCCCTTGAATTTTTAGTTGAAACTAGTATAGGATGGCTTTTATGGGTGTTAGAAGCCCCCATTTACTGAATTTAACTACAGGTATCGTAGCCCCCAAGTATGGGTGGCATTCGATTTTTTTTGTTTTGCCCTATCGGCAGCCGTTATGCTGCCGAAATGGGTTTAGAATACGTATATTAGTTTAGTTTAGGAAGTAAAGTAAACTAATAAAGAAACTTTATCCATCATAGCATGGAATCGCCTCCATTCGTCGATGCTGAGGAGATTCTAGAGGGTCCTGACGAGGCGGCCCGCCTCGAAAGAGGGTGACCCATCCTCGAGAGGAGGTTTGAGAGCAACGCGTCGCAGCCGATCGACGTCGCCAAGAGGATGTGGTTTGGGAGGCTCCTCCCAACTGGGACCCTAGGGTGCTTAAGTGGGACCCAGACCATCATGTCTCGATCAGAGGGTGGCGCGGCATCCTGAGTTCTTTGCGCCTTCATTTCTTTCTCTTTTCCTTTGTTTCTTCTGCTTTTTAAACCATAACCGTTTTTTTTTATTATTTTTTTTATTTTCCTTAGAGTGATCCTAGCATGCGTTTATACGGCTCTAGTGATCTGCGAGCCCGTTTTGAGAGTTTACCCGAGGTGGCAAAGGAGATTGTGAAGCTTTAGGGGATTGACTCCCAGCTGGCGGCTCTTTGGGATTTATCGAGTCAGCCTGCGTTGTCATCTTTCCTCCGTGGATTGCTGGAGTTTTGGTGGGATTCCACCAACACTTTCCACTTTCCATGGGGAGAGATGACAGTTACCCCTTTTGATTTCTCTATGATTATGGGTTTTCCTTTTGGAGGCGAGCCTGTAGCCATAGAGTTCGTTAAGGGGTAAGACGAGAGACTATGCGACCTTGTGGGGGGCCGTCTTGCGTTGGCCCTTCACATGTACGCGCAGTCTTGTACGTACTCGGTTCTTGCCGACGAGTTGTCTGCTGACGAGCTTGATCGGCAGTGTACACCTGAGCAGCTGGCTTGGATATACATTGCTCACATTCTTTCCGTCGCTATCTTGAGTGATCGAGGAGAACGTTTCGCTATTGGGTTACTTATTTGCCTCAGTGATTTGAGGCAAGTAGGTAACCTAAGTTGGGAGGAGGTGTCGTATGCCCGTATGCTTACAGCTATGGGCAGGGCGACCCGGGTGATGGATTTCGCAGCAGCTACTGAGGTGCCTCGGATCTCCCTTACGTGGCACGGTCGTATCATTGAGGTACGTACTTTAAGCTTCTTTCGATTATTATTTTTGCTTTTCTCCTTTAGGCTTATCCTTTTTCGGTTTCAGGCTTGGGGATACTCGTACTTGCCTTTCTTAGCCCCTAGGATGCTTGGGGCTACTTGTTTTCCTATCGGCCATCGATTGGTTACGATTAAGAAGAGACGAGCCACTTCTGTAGGCGACTTTCGCTAGAGGATCCTTTCGACGACTCGTGCGTCGGTGAGTATTCCAACTACATGTGCATCTTTTGATTTTATTTATTTTCTGACGATTTTTCATGTGGTTGTGTTTGTAGATCGATCTCCGTCCTTGGAGTTTGATCGTCGGAGTCCCTGAGGCTGTCCGGTCCGGTATGATTCGTTGCCGTTTCTGGGCTCTTTATTAGGGACTTCCAGTCCTTCAGAGGACAGACGCTTGGTTTTTAGGCGAGCGTGTTCTCTGGCAGTCTGCATTCGAGGAGCCCGTGGTTCCCGTGGATCCTCAGATCCGAATGTTACATCCGGACTTGGTGTCTAACGAGGATCGAGCTCAGGCGATCCTTGGTTATCCAACGGAGCAGTTGGTGCTGCCGGATGCATCGTCACCGACTTTCATTGCATCCAGGCTGACTCCTTTCCCAGCTTTTGTTTCGGTTTGTACTTTAACTCTCTTTTGTTATTTATATTTATTTTTTTCAGAACTTTGACCCTTCAATTTATTTTCCAGCGGGTTGAGCTAGGTGGTTGGGCGCCTCCTACAACAGAGATCACGTATACCGATGCCGTAGGGTCGGTAATTCGTGAGATCCTTTCAGTAGCAGAGGATGAGGAGGGGATACCATTTGTTCCTGAGACGGTTAAGTCGGTATGTTCCTTATGCATATGTATTTATATATATTTTTTCACATACATTTTTGCTAACTGTCCTTGTCTTTTGGAACAGGTTCCACAAGAGACCGTGAACGACATGGTGAGGACTTTGCGCGCTTTCCGAGCTGCTTATCGGAGAGTTCTTCTCACTTTGTCATGCGGGTTGAGTTTATAATTTATTTTTTCTTTTAAAGAAGTTATCACATATTTTATGTATTAATCTTCGTTCGGATTTTGCAGGATGTGCAGCAGCCGTCTGGGAGTCGCCAACCATCCTGACTTCCTTTGTACACTCATTTTTTTTATATTAGGAAACAAATGTATATATTTTGTTGTACATATGACACGTTTTTTGTATATATGTCATTTTCTTTTGTTTCCATGAGTATATTTTTTATTTTATTTTATTATTATTTTTTTATTTTCTATCTTTTTCTCTTTTTTTTTATAAAAAAAATTGCAAAAATTTTCCGAGGGAGGGAAAGGTTCCTGACTTACCCCCCTCGAAAAAATAACAAAAAGGAAACAAGGGAATAGAAAAAAGGAAAGGAAAAAAGAAAAAGAAAGTAAACGAAAATAAAAAAGAGAATATGAAAAATAAGAAAATATTAAGGAAAAGGACACAAAGGTTAGTAAAAGGTAAGCGTATGATTTGTCTTAAGATCTCGTGGGATTCCGTCATTATGTAGTCCAAAATACGGAAATAATCCTAACTCACATGTCGCGACAGAGCAGACGCGCGTAACTGTAGGAGTTGTACGCGGCTGTCGCGCGCATGTGAATTGGTTGCGCGCGTACGTCGCACGCAACTCATGAGTTGCGCGCGACACCTGCTGGTAAACTTTCCTTCGAGCGAAAATTGCCAAAATTTTGCCCCTTTTGGGTCTATCACCTGCTAGTGAACCTTTGAGCGAAAATTGCCAAACTTTTGCCCCTTTTGGGTCTATTTAAACGCGATTTCGTGTAGGCTTTTAAGTATCTCGCATTCATTCGCTTAGTAATAAGAATCTAAAAAGAATTAATCTCTTTAAATTCTCTCTCTCTTTTTTTTTATTTGAACAATGGTGAAAACCTTTGAACAATGCTTGAAGCAATGGGTCACCTCCCTCTCAACCGAGTATAAACTAGCTTTCAAAATTTACCACCTAGACCTTTTATTGAACTATATGCAACTAGTGATCAATTTTGATTTTTTCATGCCGCCATCAACCATTGGGACTCTAACCATCATCTTTTCTTGTTTAAAGGGGACGAGATTGTCCCACTTCTGGCGAGTTTGAGGCCTTACTAGGTTTCCCTACAAACACTCTCCCTGTGGCCTATGCGCCTACCTTGTCGGATTCCAAACCTGTATTCCAAAGATTTTTTTGGTTTGTCTGACAATGATATGACTAACATTGGAAGTGAAGAAGGCGTGAATTTGATCCAATTTCTTGAACACTTCGTCGCCCCTCGTGACAACATGACTAAACAACGCTTTAAAATTCGTGCTTTATGTTATTGTCTTGTTGTTAATTGTTTACTTAGGACATGCAAAGAGTATGGATATTATTCCATGGTGTCCATAGTAGAGCAAATAATGGGATGTCATTCACCCGCTTCTTTGGCTTTAGCGGAAACCGTTCTATGCTTGAATCGCCTTAGAGGAGACCCTAACGAAAACGGTTTCACGGGAAGTCCACTCCTATTACACGTACGTTTTTTTTTACATCGTATTCCAGCGCAAGTCATGAAGTTGCGCTGGAACAACCAGCGCAATCTTCGGCGATGCGCGCGGTTGGCGCGCGCAACTGGTTTTGATGCGCGCACCACCTACTTGTCTAAATCGCAAACTAATTTTTTTTTCTTTTTTTTTTTTAAGATTTGGATCATGGAGCGTCAGCGAATTGTTGATCAGCCACAAAATCTTGAAGCTAACGGAATAAGGACATTCCCTAGACGTCGAATTATTTACAAGCATAAGAATGAAGAAGAATGGACATCGTTTTTCTGTCACGGGGTTCCCAACATACGCTTTGTGATTCCTTGGTGGAACATAAGTAGTATGGTGGGAAATAGTTTTAATTGCCCTTATATTAGGCTTCTAGGCCTATCTAGTTCCACTTATATTTTTCCTTGTAGGGTAATGAGACAATACGGGATGAAATAAATCATTCCCCCACAAGATTGTGATGGCCCTAAAGATGTGATCTTTAAACCCTAAAGAATTCCTCGTTGGATGGAATATTGGTCAAGTCTTCCTAGGTGGGTAGTACAAAATCCTACAACGAGTATTGTATTAACGTCCTTTTACAAAGCTTGGATGAATGTGGCGGATAAGGGCGAATTAAACAAGGCTCGATCTCAACTTCAAGCCGTCACCGCTCGTAATCCACCTAAGCCTTTGATGCATTCAACCACTACTACTCCTCCTAGTGGCCAAAACAAAGGAGTGAGAAGAAAATTATACTTCTCATCCCCTAAGGCTCGTTCAAAGGAAACAAAAAGGAAAGCTCACTCCAAACCCGCGCAACAAGGTGTGAAAATCAAAGAACCTTCACCAAATACTCGCAAGAAAGCTCCAATCGTTAAAGGGAAAGGAAAACAGGTTGCAAAGGCCCCAATCCCTAAATTAAAAAACAATGTTTGGGTGAAAAAGAAGAGTGTAGGGGAGAGCTCCAAGGCTTCTGAAAATACTGCGATGGAAACTACTCCTGCATCATCTGTGACAATCGAGGATATAATAAAACCTTAGAGTGTTACACAATTCTATTAGTTTAATTCGAATAAAGTGTAACCACTACTGTGTTTTTTTTTTTTTACTATCTAATTCAATAGTGTCTCTCTCTCTTTTGGATTTTGAAAAAAATAAAAATGGGCTTTATTATATAATTTTTTTAATTTTGATATGACCGAACCATAGAGATTGCCTACGTATTCGTAATACGAAATCAGGTCTTTGCGTAGTTTTTTTTTATTTATTTTTCTTTAATCTCTTGAATAGAAATTAAATGAAAAAACTAATCAAACTTTGTTTAAAAAGAAGACATTCAAATCAAAGTTTAAATTTTTTTTTTCGAGTATATGTTAATTTTAAGAAACGCCCTCCTTTTGTCGCAAGTAAAAGTCGGAACTTTTTTCAAGCATAAAAATTCGGGTTCGTAGTTCATCGTCAGGTGTCGTGCGCAACATCTGAGGTTGCGCGAGCCTGTCGCGCGCAACGAAATTTGTTGCGCATGACATCCGCGCGCGACACCTGTGCTACGAGCGTTAAAAAAATTTATTTTTGCATTATTACCCCCCAAGTGTGAAGAGTTTTTCGTGATGTTCGAAAAAAATCTGAACACTTAGAATGATCTTTTTAATTTACATTACCCCCCCCCCAAGTGTTATGTGCTTTCCCGTGTTATTCGGTAAAGTGCATAACACTTAGAATCTTTCGATTGAAAGCTAAAAATGATTTATTTAATGAATGAACGAGTTTATCCAAGTTTCATATGTAATATTTTTTAAGTCGATCAATGTTTATTAATTGGCGAATTTCATCTTCTCCAATATCCATTAATCTGACGGCTCCTCCTGATAATATTTCAATTACGCGGTAGGGACCTATCCAATTAGGCTTGAATTTCCCTCTTGGATCGGTTGGTAGACCCCTAACCTCCTTTAGTACAAAGTCACCTTCTTTGCTATTTCTGGGTTATACCCTTTTATTAAAATGACGCGCAATGCGCCGTTGGTAGACTTGTACATGAAGCAAAGCTCTTAACCGTCGTTCATCGAGGAATAAAAGCTCTTCATACCTTGCTCTTACCCATTCAGCTTCCGGTAGCTTACTTTCGAATATGATGCGTACGGATGGCATTTCCAGTTTGATTGGTTGAACTATGTCTATTCCAAAAACTAAAGAGTATGGAGTTACCCCTATTGATGTTCATATGGACGTTCTATAACCCCATAATGCGAAGTGTAGTTTATTCAGCCAGTCTTTATAATTTTCTGCCATTTTCTTAATGATGACTATTATGTTTTTGTTTGCCAATTCTACAGCTCCATTCATTTGAGGTCTGTATGGAGATGAGTGATGATCTTTAACTTTATAACGAGTTAAGAGGGTCTCGACTTCAGCTTTGAATTGATATCCCTGATCATTAATTAGTTCATGTGAACCCCATATCTACAAAATATGTTTCGTTCAAGAAACTTTGCGACATGTTTAGAAGTGATATTCACGTAAGAAGCGGCCTCAATCCACTTGGTAAAGTAATCGATGGCTACTAATACGTACTCGTGCCCTCCTAATCCTATTGGAGAAACTTTACCAATTATGTCAATTCCCCAAGTTGAAAAAGGCCAAGGGGAAATGAGGTAGTATAGTTCGGATGGTGGAAGGTGTTGTAAATTAGCAAACATTTGGCACTCTGGACATTTTTTGACATATTGTATGCAATCATGTTCCATAGTGGACCAATAGTACCCTTGTCGTGAAATTATCTTTGCAAGCATTTTACCATTCATGTGAGGTCCACAAACACCTTTGTGAGTATCTTCCATAAGGCGTGTGGATTCGGGTTGGTCTATACATAATAAGATTTGACCATTAGGTCCTTTTTTGCATAGTTGACTGTTTACTAGACCATATTGTGCCGCAAGTGTTCTTAAGGCTCTTTGGTCTTTCAATGAAGTATTTTCAGGGTATGTTCCATGGGTAATATATTGGAGGATATGATCATACCAAGAATTATCTCCTTCAATGTCATTTATTTCCTCTATTGCGTTGCAAAACGATGGTTCTTCTCTTCTATCAACGCATAATGGCATCATATTTAAGTGATCTAGAATGTGGATCATTGAGGCTAATTTTTCTAGCGCATCGGGAAATTGATTATCATCCCTTGAGAGATATTTAAAATCAATATGTTCAAAATTCTCGATGAGTTGCTCTAAGTGTGCTTGGTATAATATCATTGTGGAGTTCTTTATTTTCCATTTTTTCATTATATATTTTATAATCAAACTAGAATCTCTATATACTTCTAATTTTTGCACACCTATGCTAGCGGCTGCTTCTAATCCAATAATGCACGCTTCACATTCCGCGACATTATTAGTAACCTCAAAGTCTAATTTGACAGATATTGGAGTATGTGCTCCCTCTGAACTTATGAGTAACACCCCTACGCCACATCCTTTTTGATTGGACGCACCGTCGAAGTACATTACCCATTTGTCATCTTACGTCATGAGAATCTCTTCATCCGAAAGATGAGTAGTTTTTACATGACTTGTTTGAATCGGATGTTGGGCTAGAAAATCGGAAATCACTTTTCCTTTTATTTACTTTTCAGGAATATATTTTAGCTCGAATTCTGCCAACATCACCAACCATTTGAATATCCTTCCTTGTATAGGTGGTTGTTCAAACAAATACTTTATCGAATTTTGTTGAGAAATTACATGAGTGTTGTGTGGTAGCATATAATGTCGTAATTTTTTAGTCGCCCACACTAATGCTAGACTCGTTTTTTCCAAGGTGCTATATTTTGTTTCATATTGAATGAACTTTTTACTTATGTAATATATTACACGCTCAACTTTTTCTACCTCTTGTGCTAACATGGCGCCTGTGGCCGTGTCTATTACTGTGATGTATAGCCTAAGAGGTAGTTTGGGTACTGGTGGTGCTAAAATTGGTGGACTTTTGAGATAATCTTTGATTTTCTCAAAGGCCTTTTGGCATTGATCGTCCCATTCATGTTTTTCCTCTTTTTTTAGTTTTTTAAATATTAGGTCGCAGGTCATATTCAATTTGTCGATGAATCGACTAATGTATTACAATTTGCCAAGGAACCCCCTAATTTCTTTTTCTGTTTGATGGGAGGCATGTCAACGATTGCCTTTATTTTAGAGGGATCAATCTCAATATCGCGTGTGCTTACTACATATCCGAGTAACTTGCTGGAAGTTACTCCGAAGGCGCATTTTTGTGGATTCAATCGCATTTTGTATTCTTTTATGCGAGTGAAAAATTTGCGTAAAGCTTTTAGATGTCCCATTCTATCTTTGGACTTTACTATCATATCATCCGCATACACTTCTATCTCTTTATTCATCATATCGTGCAAGAGAGTCGTAGTCGTTCTTTGGTACGTAGCTCCTGCATTTTTTAAACCAAATGGCATGACTGTGTAGCAATATGTACCCCAACGGTTAATAAAGCATGTCTTTTCTTCGTCTTCTTTTGCCATTAAAATTTGGTTGTAACCTGCATATCCATCCATAAAGGATAACATCGCATGTTCAGTCGTGTTATCTACCAATATGTCAATATGTAGTAGAGGAAAATCGTCTTTAGGGATATCCTTATTAAGGTCCCTAAAATCGACACACATGCAAACTCGTCCATCCTTTTTGGGGACTGGGACGATGTTCGCCACCCATTATGGGTAATTACATACGCGAATGAAACCAGCGTCCAATTGTTTCTGTACTTCTTCATTTATTTTTAATGCAACAACAGGTTTCATTCGTCGAAGTTTTTGTTTTACTGGTTTTGAGGTAGGGTTCAAGAGAATGGTATGTTCCGCGATTTCCCTATCTATTCCAGACATCACCTGTATGACCAAGCGAACACGTCTTCGAATTCTTTGAGCGTCGATATGAGGGTCGATCGCTCTTTCGGATTTAGAGTTAAGCCAATTTTGACTTCCCTTTTGTTTTCATTGGTTCCTATATTGACTATTTCAGTTTCTTCAATGATAGAGTTCTTTTGTTCCCGTTCATTCACTAGTTCAACCAATTTATTAATGTCATCATCTTTATTAGATTGATTGTTATAGGATTCGAAAGATTCAAGAGAAGGCATATACTCGAAAATAGAGCTCATATTATTAAATTCAAAAGAGAGTACATCAGAGAAATATCCTTTTTGGGATCCTTATCCTTAGAACTAGAAAATAAAGATTCAGTAATGGCCACAAGGCCTAAATTTTCTGCTTCCCTAGAGTCTATGCTAGATTCATCGTCTGATTCTTCTAACATCTTCCCTTCGCCTATGATGATCTCCAATTTATCGCCTTTGTGATTGGTCCATTTGAAGGACTTCCTCCATCCATACTCAAAGGTTTCATTAGAAGGGGTAATAAACAAGGTTGGGTCAAAAGCTTCATCTTGAATGGCATTTTGATTGGTCAATGTAGTGACATGATTTTGCTCTAGTCCAAATAGCAAGTTAAATGCTTGCCCATCATAGCACCCTGGAATCGGGTGTTTTGATTCAATGATTTTAAGATCATCATTCAAGAAGTAGCAATCGTGGAATATTTCGAATCTAGGCTTCTTGATTCCTTCCAGAACTAATTGTTTTGTAAAGTCGTAGCTTGGGTAATCTTCTCCCACCCTAATGAATTGTCCATTAAGGGTTCGTTGGTAGGATGGGAGTAAAGTGACTATCCCTTTCTTGTTGTTGTCTCTACGTGTTTTATTTTATCCATCGTGAGACTCTAGTTCTTCTTTGGTTGTTTTATATCCCTGTAGGGAATATTTCAAGCATTATCACAAACTTGAACCCCACTGTGATCATACACTTAAGCATGGTGGCATCCAAAGGAAAGGAAGATAGAGCAAAAGAGTCGCCAACAAGTTTTAGGAACTTGTAAACCGTTCACGGGGTGAAGGTTACACCCCTTAACGATCCAGGAGATCGTCAACTCCAATAGGTCTGGAACCATAACTGAAGTTCGGAGATGAAGGTACAAATGCAACCTAAAAGAGATTCAACCTGCCCTAATAATAGGCCTCTACTTTATTCTGATCGTATTCATGTGCGCTTTCTGACTAACATGCAATCAATAGGTTTACCCTAAACTTGTTTAATCTATGTTGGTTGAATGTTAATGCACAAACAAAACTACTATTGGCGATCACTTGAATTATAATCAAATTAACCCTAACAAGATTATTAATTATCTTATTAAGCGTGATTACAAGTACTAATTCCCTTTAAACATGCATAAAAGGCGTGATCAAGCAATAACAATAAATATCAAGCAACATAATCATCATTAAAAAATAATCATAATAATAATCATAAAAATAATCATAAAAATCATAATTAAATTAATCATGTTAAAGCATAATAATAGCAAGATCCTAGGCATGATACTAACATGATTAATAACAAACCCTAGCATGTCACTAAACAATAAAAATCAAAGCTTTAGCCCTAACATGATACTAACATGAATATTAGAAAGAAAATAGGAAGCATCGCAGGAATCACAATTGTCATATTTGATATTAGAAATTATAGTTGTTACCCTAAACATGATACTAGGAAGCAATAAAATATCCTAACATGACACTAGGAATCATAATAACAATCCAGACATGATTTCTAAATCATAATATCAATAAAGCAATTAAAGCACTTACTTGGATGCCTCGCACCTCTTTCTAATAATAAAACACACACGTTAGTAACTTCAAGGAAAATAATAAAACAATCAAATTAAATAATTGAAATAGATATTTGGGACCAAACCCTCAGAAATTAAACCTTTCACGTCTAGGGCGAAGGCAACTTCGAACTTGGCTAGGTGTTTCTAGATCTTGTGAATGCGGAATTTTGTATGCAAAAGGCTAGTTTAGAAAAGAGAGAGAGAATAAGATTTAGCTTAGAGAGAGAAGAGAATTGGAGAGTTGTTGATGGAAATTGATGATGAAAATTGATTGAAAACGGAGGTTTTAAGAGGCTATTTATACAGAAAATCAGTCGGATATGATAAAAAAACGAATCAGAGTTTCGAAAAGAATAAAACACAACGTTGTCACCAACAACGCGCCTGTCGCCAGACACTGGAGCTGTCGCCAAATGCCAGGTCTGTCGCCAAACGCTGGGCCTAGCGCCTGGCGCTAGGCCTGTCGTCCGGCGCTGCAAGACAGTTTTTTACGGATTTTGTTTTTATCATATCTTTTGATCCAGAAGTCAAAACAAGTCATATAATATGTCGTTAGAAAGATCTTGAAGTCTACTTTCAAACCCAATTAAAATCAGATTAAAATATTTTGTAGGAAAAAAGATATGGACGAAACAGTGGAAGAGTATCAGTTTTGGATAGAATTTCATATCTCATTCATATCTTTTTCGTTATAGATCGGAATTAATATTATAATATATCATTGGAAATATAATTTCAAGATCTATCCAACCATATAATATTTGGATAAATATGATGAGGCACGAAAATAAAATATGAATATATTCCACTTCGTACAAAACAAGGATTCTCAAAAGGAGTAGTTTTATTCAATTTCAAACTCTTTGAAACATAATTATCAATCCTAACTCCATTAGGATTTAAAAGAACCTTCTAGAGTATTCTAGAAGACTATAATCAATCCTAATAGCTTTAGGAATGATAATTAATAATAGGCCCTCATCTGGATCATTGGGCCGCATATAAAAACCAAACCGGGCCCAGTTTAGTATTTTGGCCATAACTTCCTCATTATTCATCGGAATTGGGCTTATAATATATCGTTGGTCTTTTCAAGCCCCATCCAACTACACTATTATTGGACCCTTGTCATGGACCAAACAAAACTGGAATGCACGTTTTTCATAAATAGGGTAAAAAAAGAAATATTTCAAAAACAGAAAGAAGAGATATTTTAATAAAAACATCCTCATCACTAGACTTTTCACTCTTTTGCTTTATTCGATAATCAAATTATGTGAAAGGTATTCATCACCGGGTTTGGTTTTGGGGAGACACATTTGGGTGTCTACAATCCCAATCTAAAGGAGAAGCTTTTCTTTGGGATAGGAAGTAAGAGGGATTTCTTCATTCCCATTCCCAAAGGCATCCCAGGAAAGTAACTACTCTTGAATAAGATGTTGTTTACTATCTTGGTAGAATATGGATCAAGCTTGAATGATTCTTCAAGGCTTTCTTCCATTTCGATTGTGTAGATTGGCTCTGCGGCAAATCCCCACATGTCTTCTTCATCTTTATCATGGTCTATTTCCAAAAGTAATTGGTCATTTATGGCTATTTTGAGTGGAGAAGCATGTATAGTCATAGGATGCCCTTGATAGTGCAACCTAATCATTTGATGAAGTGAGGATGGTATTGCACCAAGCTCATGTATCCAAGGACGTCCAAGTAGAAGGTTGAATGTAGGTTTAATATCCATAACATGGAATTCAACCATCTTTTGAATTGGGCCTGTGGTAATTGGTAGCTTAACAGTTCCACACACCGATCTTCTCGAGTTGTCGTAGGCCCTAATACTTTGTGTTGTTGATTGAAAGTCTTTTTCTGGATTAAGGCCTAAATATTTCGCAGTTCGCAATGGGCATACGTTTACAGCTGACCTATTATCTACCAAAGTAAGAGGGATGTTGTATCCCTTGCACCCCACAGTTAAGTATAATGCATTATTGTGGGTAGTGTCTTTTGAAGGCAAATCATCATTAGTGAAAATGATTGATTTGTCGGATTTTTCGCTAGTAAGAAAGCTAATGAGATCCTGAGGGGTCGTGTCTGTGCTTACAGACAAGGCCTTTAGAGCATTCATAAGATAATTCTTATGTTCTTTAGAAGTACTTAAGAGTTCCCAAATGCTAACATTCGCCTTGGATTGGCGAAGTTGTTTAACCAATGGAACTTCTACCTCAAGTGGAGGTGGTATTGTGTTTTGCATTTGACCTTGAGTTTGATTTTGTGTGGTCGAAGATTATTTGGTGGTGGTGGTGCTTGATAAACTTGCCCAGAACGAGTTAGATTATCTACCTCATTTGGATTAGTCGTAGGACTCACAAACCAACTTTCTTATAGAGGCTTTGAATGTGCCTCCATTTCAAGATGTTCCATGAGTTGTGCTTGATGCCATTGTTCATCCAAGGAGAGATTTAATAGGTCTTGTGACTTCCCCAAGAAATGATCCTAATCAAGCGCTCCATTTGTCTCATTTTGTAAACAAGATGGAGGTGGGACGGCGGCATACTTAGAGACATATAAGTCTTGAAATTCGTTGCCCCATAATCCACATACTTCGTGAGTTACCCCTATGAGTATTGTGGCTAGAGGTTTTTCTATAGGTGTGATATAGTCCAAAGGATTGAACATACCACTTCCCATATAATCCTCATCAATATGAAACACCCTAATGGGGATGCATTATTATTAGTTTTAGGTGTGGGAATTCTCCCATCTTCTACTAAATCTTGTATTTTGTGCTTTAAGACGTAGCAACGTTCAGTATCGTGCCCAACGCCCCTATGATAAGCACAATAAGCATTACCATCCCATTGAGGAAACCTTCTTTCTGGTGGAGTGGGTGGTGTTGGTCCTGTTGGCGCAAGTAAGCCTTTTTCACTTAATTTTTCTAATAACTCTTTATAGCTTACAGGAAATGGTGAAAAATTTATTTCTTTTGTCCACCTCCTTCTAGGATCATTATTATTTTATTGATTTGTATTATTAGTACATGGTGGTCGCAAATACATCAATAGAGGATGATGTATTATCATTCCCCTTTTTATAGTTATTCTTAGGTTGATGATGATAATGGGGTTTATTTGCTTTTTCTTTAGCAAGATCATCTTCAATCCTAGTAGCCATAAAATAGACCTTTTGAAAAGTGTCTAGACCAAGGTAGCGTAGATGCTTGTTGTACTTTTCATGACAGTTGTCGATGAATTTTTGTACCAACTCGAGTTCAGGTGGCCTTTGGGCAAGGTGGGCCGCCTTTTATCGCCATCTACCATAGAAAGCAAGGAAACCTTCATCATCGCCTTGCTTAAGCATTTCAAGCTCACGTAGAGTCGTTTTGAACTCTACGTTACTCCCATATTGGGTAATGAAAGCCGAAACTACATCTTCCCATGTTGTTTTAAATTTTGGATCCAACCCATAGTTCCATTCTCTCACGGTTAGTTCTAAAGATAAAGGGAAAGTCAAAGCATAAAGTTTAGGATCAACTCCCTTTAATGCCATGGTGCCAGTAAAACACATTAAGTGGTTTTGTGGATTATTGGTCACCTTATATATTGGCAAGTCCGTAGCTACGAACTTTTCTGACAAAGCAAGTCTTGAGGGAAGAGCAAACTTTTCTGCGTCGAAGTACTTGTTCCCCATGGTGGAACGAAGAACAAGCTTCTCTAACGACTTTTCTTTGACGGATAATTGTTCCATCTTTTGTTGCAAGGCTAGAGCCTCGGAATTTTTATTTTCGACTTTTTCAAGTTTCTTAATTCTTCTTTCCTCGGCCTCTTGAGCCTTTTCTTCTCTTAATCGAGCAATCTCATCTTGGAGTTGTTCGATGGTCGACATTATCGTTGGACTAGGACTAGTTGTCGAGGGGGGGTGGTTTGAAAGAGGTGGGTTACTTGATGATAAACGTAGAATACAAGCGCCCGGGAGCCTTCGTTCCCAAGCTTGAGAACCGGCCCTAAAGGAAGTACGAGAGGACAAGTAAACCGATACGCTTGTTTAAAGGAGAAAAAATGACGCAAAAAATATTCGCACGAGTAACATCACCCTTAAACAATTTTCCGATAAAGGTATTGTTCGAACGAGTCAACTTATTTTTTGAGAAATCAAATTGACTCGTAACAGTGGGCGCGCGCAAGAGATTGAGTCGTCAGCTCGTAATAAATGATTGAATGTGTCCCCTTCATCAGACCCTAAGTCTGAGACATTATCCTCGTCGTCTACCCATCGAATATGTTATCGCTGGGGGTTGAAGTGGTGCCACCCGGAGAAGAGGTCGCCTGCTCTTCCTCCCCTCCCTGCTCTTGCTCTTCCTCGGAGTCCTCATATTCCTCATCAAGAATAACTTCATCAGCGGGCACCCTTCTAGCGCGCCACTTGCTCGGCTTAATAGCCGTTTGTTTTACTCTGGCCATGGTGTCCTACATAGACACATAGACGGAGGTGTTCGAGGCTGAGCAAATTAGGTTCGAATTTCCAAAAATGGCACCCCCGGTTGTAGATTCAGTCGTACTAGGAGATCGGCTGAATGACCTAGGCGGTGTCGTGTGGGTCGATGGAGAGTCCATTTTATTTAAAAGCCTAACTACTCAAGCGGAAAATTATAAAAAGCTTGAAAGGAGTGTAGGCGGTTACCTTTAACTTGTCTCTGAAGCTTTGGAAAATGCTACACGCGGTGACCGGGTATGTTCCTTGATGAGCAGCCGGAAAACGCAATATCACAAGCAGACGGATGCAGACTTTCTCTCTCTAGATGCTCTCCTTTTCTCTCTCTAAAAAGTCAAATTTTGAGTGTGAAATGGGGGGAGAGGGGGGTGAAACCTTCTATTTATAGAAGGGTAAAAGCAGGGGTATCCCTGTAAACCCCTAGAAGGTGAACAATTTTACTATTCACCGCTTACTAGCTTCCGCATGTCACAGGCGCCACGTGGCCAGCCACGTGTCACCAATGAGGGGAAAATGTTTTGGGTAAAATTACCCTGTCCACGTGGACCAATCAGAGAGGGTCACGTGTCAAGCCCAGGCTGGTCCAATTAGACCAATTGCCAGCTGGCACGTGTCAACCTCAAATACTTCCTGAATTGCGGCCTTCAAGGGCCCAATTCCCAAGAACACTGAAAAACGGCGCACCCCACCAAATCTAGGTCAAATAACCTAGAAAGGGGCACATCCTCCAATAACCCTATAAATAGGGAGATATTCCCCAAAATTGGGGACACATTCAATCATTTATTACACCTACCTACATTCTCTCACATCAAGAAACACCTGATCTCGGAATCCGAGAAGATCTCATTTTCTTTTCCGCACTTTCTCCTACTCATATTCAAGTACTAACTTGACCGTCGGAGGCTGAGCTCCAAGCACTCGAGCTGTAACTCTCCCGAGGGACAAAAACACCCAAAACACTTTTAGTGAAAAGTGATTCGTGCGATCTCAAAGGCATGCAAACAATGATTTAATTTGCTCCAAACTATTATTAAGCTAAATTGGTTGAATATTAATGCAACATATAATTCTAAAATATCGTGATCACTTCGATAAATAACAAGATTAAAAAGGATCCTAAACCGGTTGTCCAAATTATCTTATTAGGTGTAGACAACCGTTTGTGTCTCCCCAAAACCAAACCCAGTGATGAGTACCTTTCACGTCGAATCGTAAACGAATGAAGTGAAAGTGTGGAAAGTTTAGTGTTGCGGATAGTTTTAATTTCTTTTCTCTTCTCTCTGTTTTTGAAAACCTATTTTAAGAAAACAGACAATCCAGTTTGGTTGGTCCATGATATGGGTCCAATAATAGTGTAGTTGGATAGGTCTTGAAAAGATCTTTCCAACGATATATTATAAGCCCAATTCCGATGAATATTGAGGAAGTTATGGCCAAATTACTGAACGGGGCCCGGTTTGAGCCTCATTTGCGGCCCAATGATCTAGAGGAGGGCCTAATATAGATTTATCATTCCTAATGCAATTATGAATGGTTTTGTTCTTCTAGATTCTTCTAGAAGGTTCTTTTCATTCCTAATCCAATTAGCATTGATAAATTGGCTTTTGTTGACTTTTTAGAGTTTTAATCAGAATAAAAGAATGGTTTCGAGGAAAATACGATTTTATCCTCCTGTACGGCAATTTCTATCTAATTTTAGAAAACGCGTCAGTAATTAAGTTAGCGCCAAACGCCATCATTAGCGCCTGACGCTAAGCTTGGCGCCTGGCGCTAGCGTTAGCGCCTGACGCTAATGTCAGCATCTGGTGCTAACCTCGTTTTACGCGTCAGAACTCTGTTTTGTTTTTTTATCTTTTCGGCTGATTTTCTCTATAAACAGCCTTCTAAAAACTCCGTTTTCATGGACTAATTCTTTTCATTCACCAACTCTCATCAAGATTTTCTTGATTACTCTCTCTCTCTCTTTTCTAAACTAGCTTTTCTCAAATATAAAATTTTCGCATTCATTAGATTTAGAAACACCAAGCCATATTCGAAGTTGCCTTCGCCCTAGACGTGAAAGGTTTTAATTTCTGAGGGTTTGGTCTCAAATCTCTCTTTCCATTATTTAATTTAATTGTTTATTTATTATTTTCCTTGAAGTTACTAACGTGTGTATTTTGTTATTAGAAAGAGGTACATACGAGGCATCCAAGTAAGTACTTTAATGATTTTTATTGATGTTATTATGTAGAAATCATGCTTAGATTGTTATTTTAATTCCCAGTATCATGTCTAGGGTAACTTTAATATCAAGTATGATTAAAAGTACGATGCTTCCTATGTTCTTCCTAATATTTAAGATTGTTAGTATCATGTTAGGGTTAAAGATTTGATCTTTATTGCTTAGTGACATGCTAGGGTTTGTTATTAATCTTGTTAGTATCATGCCTAGGATCTTGCTATTATTATGCTTTAACATTATTATGATTATTTTTATGATTTATGATTATAATTGTTATTATTATGATTATTATTTATTATAATGATTGACACATTATATATTTATTGTTATTGCTTGATCACACCTTTTATGCATGTTTAAAGGGAAATGTACTTGTAATCACGCTTAATAAGATAATTAATAATCTTGTTTAGGGTTAATTTGATTATAATTCAAGTGATCGCCAATAATAGATTTGTTTGTGCATTAATATTCAACCAACATAGATAAACAGGTTTAGGTTATCCTATTGATTTTATGTTAGTCAGAAAGCGCACATGAATACGATCAGAATAAAGTAGAGGCCTATTATTAGGGCAGGTTCAATCTCTTTTAGGTTGGATTTGTACCTTCATCCCCGAACTACCAGTCATGGTTTCAGACCTATTGGAGTTAACGATCTCTTGGATCGTTAAGGGGTGTAACCTTCACCTCGTGAACGGTTTATAAGCTCCTAAAAAACTTGTTGGCGACTCTTTTGCTCTATCTTCTTTCCCTTTGGACGCCACCGTACTTTAGTGTATGATCACAGTGGGGTTCAAGTTAGGGGTAATGCTTGAAATATTCCCTACAGTTTTTTGGCGACTCTACTGGGGACGATTTCTATTTTAATTCCTGAAATTTATTTCGGCAATGATTTAGAATGAGTGGATGAGTCTCGAAAAGTTCTAAGTATTTCATGTGCGTAATTTTGATTAACATTATTGTCATATGCATAAAAAAGATCTCATTGAGACCATCCGTAATGAGTTAAAACATAGGATTTTTACACGTAGGAAATTTGAGGAATATCTTTCACAACTAGGACCGAAATAACACTGCGCGAAACAGGAAAATTTTATCGAGCACAGAAAGCTGCTGAGGCATGTAGGAATTAGCGTCAGCGAACAGAAGTTAGCACCAATATTTTGGCTTTAACGCTAGACGACAGCTCTGTCGCCAGGCGCTAAAGCCAAAAGCTGATGCCAACCTTTGTTTGCTGGCGCCAAATTCTTCCAAAACCGAGCCAAAAATATGCGTTCTAATTTCGACCAGTTTTAAGCATTGTTTGCTCGATCCTACTTCCTGATTGAGTTTTTCTCACTTTTCTGAAACCCATAAGTGTTCTACATATGGACATAACCCTATGGGAATTCATGCTCCATCTACGTGATTGAACGCTCTGAGCAACAAAGGGTACATCCGAGAATGTTGAATTCACCAAACCATGGAAGCGAGTTTTTCTAAATTCGCGGTGTCCCATCCACTCACGCCAACCCTTCACGATTAGGCTTCCGCGCGGTGCATCCGGACAATTAACCATGGACCCTCTTTGACTAACCCATATCCCGAACTTTAGAGAACTAGAGTCATGGTTAGGTTGTAAACTCATTGCATCATATCGTGCCTACTTGACTAATTGTGCATTATTTGTTGTGCATATGGTATATGTTTTCTTAACCGTTTGTTTGACTTGTGCTAAGATTAAATAAATTAATGACTAAAAGAACTTTGCCTAATTAATTAATTAATTAATTTGAGTAAATAAAGTCTAATATTTTAACTAGAATTGACCTAGTACGACTTTAGGCATACCCCTGTTGATTAATAATACCGAAAACAATTTAAGATTGAAGCTCCAGCAATGGCGCCAAAGTTTGAACTGTAGCGCCACTCTATGGAGTGTGGCGCCTAGCGACAGTTATGTCGTCTGGCGCTACACTGCAAAGAGAGGCGCCAGTCCTGTCGTTTTGACGACAGTTCGGATTATTGATCGAGTCATCACTTTGTGTCTAATTAACCAGTTTGCTAATTAATTCGGTTAAATTTTACTGTTAATAATACTTTGTTAAGTCATTAATTGAGTCTATGCACCAAGTCCCATGGTCTTACACAAAAGTCTAAGCATGTCACTTACACTCAACGCACACACCAATACACATACTTTGACCATGTCTAAGAAAGTCTCGTATGCGCGTTTTTTCCATCATTTTTTTTGGGGGGTAAGTCAGATATTAATCCTCCAATTTAAATACCATACTTGGTTCCTAAAAAATATATACCTTATTTTTGCCAAAAAAATATGTACCTATTTTTTATTTTTCCTCTTTAAAACCGTAAAGTCAAGGTCGATTTGAGTCAAGTAATTAAAAAAAATGGTTTAAATTACAACGCGTGGTCAAGAAAGAAAGGGTGGTTAATCAAAGACAATCTTTTCGTACAAGTCCAACTTTTCGACAAACCCATTGCTCGTAAGAGGAAAGTTAGGACAGTATTGGCAACGCAAGACGAAGTCAATGAGCTCAGGAACCAACTAGTTACCGTGACTGAGGCACTAAAGATCCTAACCCTTAAAATCGATGATCCCGTGAAACAACAACAGATGGACCTCATGCAAGAGAGTCTAAGCAAGCTATCTAGCGACTACAAGTTTCAAGGGATTAGTTCACAAGGGGTCTCGGTGGACAAAGATCTTCTTCCGCAAAAGTTCAATGCCAATGACATCCCGAAATTCAAAGCAACTGATAACCCTTATTTTCATTTAAGAGCCTTCAAAACAATAATGAGTATTAAGGGTATCAACAAGAAGGTTTTCCCCTCTCTGTTTTTCACTATCTCTCGAAACCGTTTGCCAACAATGGTTCTTTTCTCTCGAGAAAGAAAAAACCTCCACCTGGGAGTCCATAGCAAACGCTTTCGTTGATAGATACAAATGCAACATTCAAGTTGAGACTGACCATAGGGAACTTGAAATCCTTAAGCAAAAGGAGAATGAAGGCTTCACCTCCTTCTTTAACAAATGGAGAGAAACCTCAGCTAAGATGATTGAGGTGCCCAGTGAGAAAGAGTCCGTAAGGTTATTCATCAAAAACCTTCAAGAAAAATACTCCAAGCATCTCAAGTATCAGAATAATCTCCATACCTTCAAGGCCGTCTACGACATTGGAATTAATATTGAAGACGACCTGGCTAAGTTGAAAGCTGCCAACAATAACTCCAACAGTGGCTGGAAAGGAAAGAAGAACGACAATCCTTCTTCTTCCAAAACCACCCACTAAAACAATGTTAGCACTTTTAATCTAGGTGAAGTCCTTTCTATGAATAATCAAGGACAAAAG
This sequence comes from Chenopodium album, assembly GCF_948465745.1. Lineage (NCBI taxonomy): Eukaryota > Viridiplantae > Streptophyta > Magnoliopsida > Caryophyllales > Amaranthaceae > Chenopodium > Chenopodium album. The sequence goes on along the minus strand of NC_137834.1, from coordinate 47,924,419 downwards.
AAGCCATTTAGGAGGAACTTTACTCCTATTGGCATGATTTATGACACCGCATTTGACCGATTAAATGCAAAAGGTCTTATAACTCCTATTGGACCATTTGGGGACCCACCAATCGATAAGAGGTCGGCTAACTGGAACCCCAATGCACATTGCAAGTATCACCAAGGTAGAAGTCATCTCACCGAGAACTGTTGGAAGCTTAAAGAAGTTATCCAAGACTTAATCGACAACAACAAGCTGCCATTGCCCCCTGCCAGTAAGAAGCCAAGTATCGATAATGCGCCTCTCGCTCATTCCTTGGCTATCTCTGATGAGGAAAACGAGGTTGACCCCTCGTCTCTCATCAAACTTGTTAAAGAAATTCATGCCATCGAAGAAGAGGAGGAGATCTTTTTCGATGCCATGGATAATATTCCGGAATTAGCAAGTAAAGAGGACATACAATCGCTTACACTGTCTATGATTGAAGGATCGCACTTGCTACGTGAAACTCTCAAGGCTATAAAAGTACTTCAGGAGAAATATGACGAGGTTCCACTCCCAAAAAGTAAACCCAAGGAAGAGTTCACTCCTATGGGAATGACTTATGAGGCGAAACGTTTTCCTTTACAAGTCACCGAAAAACCCAAGAAGAGTAATAGACTCTACACTCTAATTGGGATCATGTAGACACCAAAAAATGTCTCCCCAAAACCAAACTCGATGATGAACAACCTTTCACCGCCATTATTGGTCGGGTTTAGTATTTAATCTTTGGAGTGCTTAAATCCATATTCAAATCCATATTTTCATTTCATAAACCAACCCAATTCCTAGCCCATTTCCCCAAAATATAACTTATTTTCCTCTTTTCGTGCCTTTAAACCCAAAATAATTCATTTCGTGTCCTTTAAAATCATTCATTTCGTGTCCTTTTTATAAAAACGTTTAATCCAGTTTATTTTGGTCCATAATCTGGGTCCAATGATTAAATATTTGGATGGGGCTTTAAAAGAGCTTTCCAACGATATATTATAAGCCCAAATCCGAGTTATAACGAATAAGTTATGGCCAAAATATTAAACCGAGCCCAAACCGAACCTAAGCCCACCTTACCTACGACCATTTCAATGATCATGTGGAGGGTAAATTATTTAATCCAATTCCTAAACCAATTAGGATTAATTGGAAGCTTCTATAAGTTTCTAAAAGATCTTTATTATCCTTTTTGAAAAGATAAGATTAAATAGTTTGAAATTGAATAAAACTTTTCTTTTTGAAAATCCTAATTTTATTCGAATTGAAAGACGTTCAAAGATAGACAGATATTATTTTCGTGCATCATAGTTTTTATCCAAATTTTATATGGTTGGATAGCCTTTCCAATTATATATTATAATATCAATTCCGAGCAATAACGGAAAAGATATGAATAAAATGTCAAACTCTATCCAAAACTGACACCGTCTCACTATTTCGGCCATATATTTTATTTTATAAAATATTTTAATCTGATTCCAATTGGGTTAGAAAGTAGACTTCAAGAGCTTTCCAACGATATCTTATTCATCTTATTCCGATTTTTGGATCAAAAGATATGATAAAAACAAAAACCGCAAAAACTGCTGTCTATCGAGTTTTATTCCGATTTAATTCGGATCTTATCTTTATTCTTCGACCCTTTTTTTTTCTCTATAAATAGAGGTCATATCACCCCTTTTCCAATGATCAACAATCTTGATCATCAAATCATTCTCTCTTCCTCTCTTTTACACCAAAAATTATTCTATTCTCTCTCCCATATTCTAAGCCTTAAACCTATATTCCTAATTACACCATTCTTCCCTTAAGCACTCCAAGGATTCTATACTAAACCCGAGGTTCCGTCCTTAAACCAAGGCGTGAAAGGTATAAATAACGGAGGGTTTGGACCAAATCAAATATATATTTATTTAATTTAATTTTCATTTGCTTTATATTTTTATTGAAGTTACTAACAATTTATTCATGATGTAGCAATTTAAAGGAACGCGCGGAATGTGAGTAATTAATTAATTTAATTACTCTTATTTTATTTTATATTGCTAGTATCATGATTAGGTTATTTTATATTTGATTTGACTAACTTTATTATGGTTAGATTGCTTCCAATATTAATGTTTATTCTTTTATATTTATTGATCACCATATTGCATGTTTAAAGGGAATATGTAATTGAAAATCACGACTAATAAGATAATTTGGACAACCGGTTTATGTTCCTTTTTAATCTTGTTATTAATCAAGTGATCACTAATATTTTAGAATTATGTGCTGCATTAATATTTAACCAATTTAGCTTAATAATAGTTTGGAGCAAATTGAATATTTTGTTTGTATGCCTTTGAGATCGCAGGAATCACTTTTCACTATAAGAATCGAGTAGAGGCCAATACGGGCGAATGTGACTCCATGACTCACTTCGTACCATCATCCCCGATCCTCCTTTCGTGGTTCCGAACCACATGGAGTTAGTAATCTCATGGATTATGAATGGGGTGTAACCTTCACGGGTCAATCGTTGTTGCCTTCGTTGTCCCTTATTCGTGGTTGCCTTTTATGATCCGTGAACGGTTTACAAGTTCCTTAAAAACTTGTTGGCGGCTCCCTACTTTATTTGTCCCTAATCGTTGTTCCTAATCGTAATGTCAATTCCCACTTCCTATGAGTGCCAATCATATTCACAACATGCTTTAACGTAGGCGCACTTCGAGCGACGCCTACAGATCACGTACGTAAAAATGTTCAAAATGCTCTCCGGGAGTGGCGAGATCAAACCTCTCGAACCGAGACCATTTGAATCATTGAAAAGGACAGATAGATATTACTGTCAATATCATCAATCAGGGGGTCACACTATCAAAAATTGTCTTAAGTTCAAGGATTTAATTCAGAAAATGATTGATGAAAAGAAGCTTGTCCAAGTTCCACAAGAAGAGGATGTAAACATTAATGGAGTTTGGGACAGTGATGAAGAGGACGTCTACTTAAAAGATATGGTAGGACCTCCACCTTCGGTATCATATGCCATGGATGACTTTCGGGTCGAAGAAGATTCATCAATAGACGTCCTCACAAGATCCGGGAGAATGCAACCTCCTGTTTCAACACAACCCATGCCAACCACCCAGCAAGTTCCCATGTCTATCATTGAAGATAATGATATCGTCAAACAGTTCAAGAAGACAAAAGTTGAAATGAACGTATGGAAACTTCTGGCCACATCTCGAGAACATAGGTTTGCAGTAATGAATGCCTTGGACAAAATAGGGATAGATTCTGACACCACTCCTGAGGGGTTGGCTAACTTCCTCACAAGTGATCTACCTAGTCCCATCAATTTGATCACCTTTTCTGACAAAGATTTACCCCCAGAAGGTGACAAACACTATAAGGCATTAAACCTCACAGTAGTGGGCAAGAGAATGAGCGTCCATATGACTCTTGTAGACAATGGATCAGCCATTAATGTCTGTCCACTTAGAACTGCGAGGATGCTAGGCATAAGGGATGAAGACTTAACCCCGTCAACGCAAGGAATAAGAGCCTACGACAACACTCGTCGTCAAGCTCTTGGTAAAATTACCATGAATGTAACGGCGGGAGCAATAGAACATGCTACTACTTTCCAAGTAGTAGATATTAAAGCTTCATTCAATTTACTGTTGGGACGCCCTTGGCTTCATGACCTAAAGGTCGTCCCCTCATCCCTCCACCAACAAGTGAAAGCTATAGTTGGAGGAATTCCTATTACCATCGATGCTTCACCTATGAGAATCAAGTCTATAGAAAATCCAATAATTGACGCAGAGCACGATGAGGATGATGAAGATTTATGGGGCTTTAATGAAGAGGTCTCCTTAATCCAGGAGGATGAAAGGACCCCTCTTTGCCACGACCCCCATTCTAACATGATCGTGAATGCTATTTTGAAGAAACAAGGACATTTTCCTGGGATGACCTTAGGAAAGAAAAAGGGAATAGCAAAACCGCTGGAGTCACCTAGCCTCCCTAAATTAGATACTTTCGGACTTGGTTTCGAACCGACTCGGAAAGATCTTAAGTGATCCCAGGAAAAGTCGAAGGCACGTAGGGACGCTCGCATTCAAAAGAAAGTAATCCCAATGGATCAGTACCCTCTTACACTTAATGGTCAATTCATAAAAGAAGGAGAGGACTATCCATGCTACGAATTTCCAGAACCATTTGTCGTAAACGGCATAAGGCAACCGGGATTTGAAATTTTCTTAGATTGCTATTTCACAGATGAAATCCCAACTTCTATCCATAAGGAGAAAGCACCCCCATGCTTTGACTTTAACGTCATGGGATTATTATTTGGGCAAGAAAAGGATGAGCCGACATACAAAGAGGATAAATCCTCACTCATTCAAACAGTCCTACAAAGCGAAAACATCGATCCCTCAAAACTAATCACTCCAGCGGAAGGATCACTACAAGGGTGGCGTAAGACCGTCAAGGTGACTACTCCAAGCGGAAGAAAGATCTCCATCACGACAGGGCAAGGACCGATGTTCAAAGAGTCGTCAGAGTCATAGTCTCTCCCTATAGATTCATCTAGGTCTTTAGTTGTAGTACCTTCCCCTTCTATCTCTTCTCCTAGAATAGTTAGTGATCAAGTCCCTGAGGACGTATCACTATTTGATGTAATGATATCAGAGTATAATAATATAATTTCTTCTCCTTACTCCTTGTGTTCCTCTTTAACCCAAGATGACGAGCATTGCTTAACTAACAATGGAAAAGACAAAGAACTTATTAAAGCAATGGAAACACTTGAAAAGAAAACACCGATAATCGAAGAAACTGAGACGGTTGATATCTCAAATGATTCAACCAATAAAAGAGAAGTTCAAATCGGACTAACACTTAATGAACAAGAAAGAACCGATTTAATTAATTTGCTTAAAGAATTCATCGATGTATTTTCTTGGTCATACGAAGAAATGCCAGGCATTAATAGAGAAATAGCTCAACACGCTATACCACTTATTCCGGCAATGAAACCTGTAAAACAAAAGTTACGTCGAATAAAACCCGACGTAGCTCTTAAAATAAAAGAAGAAGTTGAAAAACAAATAACTGCAGGCTTCATCAAGGTATCCAAATACCCTGAATGGGTCGCCAACGTCGTCCTAGTTTCGAAAAAAGACGGAAGGGTAAGAATGTGTATCGACTATTGAGATCTAAATAAGGCAAGTCCAAAGGACGACTTCCCTTTACCACACATCGATATTCTGGTAGATAACACAACAAATCACGCACTTCTCTCGTTCATGGATGGATACGCAGGCTATAATCAGATTCTCATGGCAGAAGAAGACATGGAGAAAACAACCTTCATAACACCATGGGGCACTTACTACTACACGTTAATGCCATTCGGGTTGAAAAACGCGGGTGCCACTTACCAACGTGCAGCGACTGCCTTACTCCATGACATGATGCATAAAGAAGTTGAAGTGTATGTGGACGACATGATTGTAAAATCAAAAGATCGCCTGGGCCATCAAGTAGCCTTAAGAAAATTTTTCGAAAGGCTAAGAAAATACTATATGAGGTTGAACCCATCTAAGTGTGCTTTTTGAGTCACCTCAGGCAAGCTTTTGGGTTATGTCATAAGCTCTAGAGGAATAGAGATAGACCCAACCAAGATCAAAGCAATCATGTCAATGCCACCGCCCAAAACCGAGAAGCAAATTCGAGTATTTATTGGCCGGTTGCAATACATAAGTAGGTTCATATCAAAATTGACGACGATATGTGAACCAATCTTTAAAAAGCTTAAGAAGAATATACCAGTAATATGGGATGAAAAGTGTCAAAAAGCCTTTGAAAAGATCAAAGCCTATCTCGCAAATCCTCCCGTATTAGCACCAGCACTTCCCGGGATACCTCTTAGGTTGTACTTAACAGTTACCAAAGAGACAATGGGAGCTATGCTAGCACAAGAAGTAGAAGGCAAAGAAAACGCAATCTTCTATCTAAGAAATAAAATGCTCGAATATGAAGCACGTTATACACCACTTGAGAAATTGTGCCTCTCCTTGGTGTGGGCCACAACCAAGTTAAGACATTACATGCTAGTGCATACAGTCTTTGTAGTCTCCTGATTAGATCCACTCAAGTATCTATTCGAGAAATCTACACTCAATGGACGCATATCGAGATGGATAGTCAATTTAGCCCAGTTTGATGTAAGGTTTATGCCGCAAAAAGCTATCAAAGGATCTGTGGTGTCAGACTTTCTAACGGACTTTCCAATAGAAGACTCGACGCCAATACACGACAATGAGTTTCCAGATGAAGACTTAATGGTCACTGAAGATGATACTTGGACATTATACTTCGACGGAGCCTCTGATAAGTGATATTTATGTCACTCGTAGGGGTAGTATTTAGGTTATTTTCGTGTTTATTTTTCCCTTATTTTCCTTTTATTCTCTTGTTTTCTCTTTAATAAAGTCTCTAGTTTATTTTGGTAATTTTGGCGTGTTTTAGTTTATTTTCTTATTTTATTAGTTTTAGTCTATTTTCCTATTTTATTTTATTTCTATTTTATTTATTTTATTTTATTTGTCTTGGTTTTATTTTATTTCGTCCTTCATTTATTTTCATTTTATTTATTTCCATTTTATTTTATTTTATTCCTTGTCCCGATTATCCCTTATGTTTATTTGGTTGTGTAGGATCGTGCTCAAGGTCCGAGTTCAAGGTCCGAGTTCAAGGTCCGAGTCCAAGGTTCGAGACCCGAGTCAATCAAGTCAAGCTGCTGCCCATAAACCTTCACCACACCATCACCTTATCCTACACCACACACACACACAACCCCAACTTACCTCCCCTGCTCCCTCTTTCCCCTGCTGCCAGCCACGCAATTCTCACTCCCCTGCTCCACCCCGCAACCATCAACAACACCAACAACAGCAAGCACAACACCACTCACCTGCTGCCACCCTCACAGCACCTCCAACCTCCAACTGCCGAAACCACCAGCCATCAACAACAACCACCACTCACTCCCTCAGCCACCATAAAGCCCCAGCAGCGTCGGCATCAACAACACCAAAACCGCACCACCTCTGCTTCCATTCGACCACCAGCAACCAGCAGTCACCACCGCAACTCACCGCAGCAAACCCATCTCAACCACATCCACCTAATTACAACAACAGGAACGCAAACAACATTACCCACCAATCAGAGAAGCCGCTTCAATCGAACCTCCGAATTTGCCCAAATCAGCAATTGCAGCTACCCAAGCCTCCGCGGGCGCGCAACCCTGTCAGAAGGCGCACACAATTGGGCTCCAAAGAACAGAATGATACAGTAGCATTTGCGCGACCTCTGTGCGATGTCTTCGCGGGCGCGCAAATGTGGGTTAATCACGAGCTTCTCACGCGAGTTTTAATGAAAATTTAACGGCCTTGATTGATTGAAGCTGATCGACGGTGATGATTGATGATGATGAATGGCGGTTGAATGGTGGTGATGGTGATGAATGGAAATCAGGGAGCCACGAAGAGAAGGAAGGAGGGTCTGATGATGGTTCGTGGTTTTTGGGGGATTTGTGGGTTGATTTTTTTTCTTTTTCTTTTATTTTTATTTTCTTTTCCTTTTCCTTTTCCTTTTCTTTATTTTCTTTTCTCTTTATTTCTTTTCCTTTTTATTTCTTTTTATTTTCCTTTTCTTTCTTTATTTATTTTTCTTCTTTTATTTTCTATTTTTCCTAGCTTTAGGAAGTTAGTATAAATACCCATTTTTGGGGTAATTAGAACAACAATTTTTATCCATTATTCTACTCTATAATTAGTTTTAGGAGAGCTTCTCTCTCTAGGTTTAGATTAGATTAGGGTAGTTTAGAGAGAGAAAGTGAGGGTTTCACCATTGTTGAGCTTGGATTTTGAAGAAGAAGATTGATCATCTTGTTTGTAGACTTTCATCTTCAATCAATGAGAATCTCTAACTCTCTCTCCTCTATTTTTATTGTTTTATTTTTATTATTGTTTTTGTTGTTGGTATTGCTTGTTAATCATGTTGATTCTCGATTATTTGTTGATTAATCTTGTTGTTATCATGATTAGTGAGTAATTTCCCCATTAAGGGGATGGTTGTGGTGTAGTTGGATCTTGAGAATGTTCAAAGGTTTGGAATTGATTTATTGTGATTAAAGTCTTTATATGCTTGATGTTCTTCAATCTACTTGCAAAATGCATGTTGTTAGTTGATTGGGAGTGAATCTTTGCTAACATGAAACGGAAGTTGACTTAGCTAAGTTCATTTATATCGATTTTTATTTGATAGTACCTCCTAGTATATGGTTCTAATGTGGAAACATAGAGGCTATGTTAGGAGAAGCCGATTAGCCCCGGAAGGCGGTTAGATTGGACCTTACTTCGATATTCGAGCATGTTTAGTTCATAATTAATTCAACTTCTATGCCTTTGTTTATGTTCAAGTGAATGCTATACCTAAACCATTTCCCTTAATGTTTTATTTCTTGTTTTAGCATTTTTAGACTTTAGTTTATTTATCTCCTATTCCGGACTAGCTTAATTGTCGATAACATTTGGTGGTGTTTAACCGTTCTCTGTGGTTCGACCCCTATGCTTGCCTTATACTCGTATTAGGTTTGTTTAGGTTGTATAAATTGTATTTGATCTAGGTGTAGTCGTTTGACGACGCGATTATTACCCTGTCAAATTGGCGCCGTTGCCGGGGAGCGGCTTCCATTACCGTTGTGTTATCTTATTGAGACTAGTCCATTGTGTATTTTTATCTATCTTTTTTGTTGGTTTTTATTTGTGTTGCTTTATTTGAAAAAATGGCTTGTATTTCTATTCCTCAATTTGATAATGAACCGTTTTGGGTGTATTTTAATAGACTTGAGGATTTCTTGGATGGTGTTAAGGGTTTTACCAAGGGTGATTATTGTGAAATCATTAATTTGGGATTAAATGAGCATTTTAGAGGAGTGGTTGATAATATGCTAAATGGTGATCTTGAAACTATGTCTTCGGATGAAGCTTGGGATTTCTATTCATGGTTAGCTAGGGATAATTATGATTGGGAGAGGGCCAATCATGAGACTTATGTTCGGGATTCTCATGCTTTTAATGTTGATGCTAATTGTCATGATTTGTCTAATATGAATTCCCATGATGTGCTTGATGCTCCCCATAGTGACCATGTAATGCATGATTTTAACTCCCCTCCCTCTATAGCTCAATGTAATGAGGTACATTCTAATGATGATGAAGTGCATGTTCTTTCTCATATTGCATCAAATTTTTGCATGAATTCTAAAGGTGTGCCCCATAGTTCCCTAGATGATTCCAATGAGCAAGCTTTTGATTCGTCTATCCACGATGATTTGGACTCATTTGAGATTATGGCCCAAATATTTCTTGCATTTCAAACGAAAGCCCATAACCTTTTGAGTGAGTTCATTGATAATGCTTCATTAGAAAGAGATGAGTTTGAGAGGAATTTGCCCCCGTTCACTCTTGGATTTGAGATGGTAGGACTTGAGAAATGTATGGGAGATGTTGTTCAAGATGATGAAGAGGAGGTTGAGGTTGAATCATTTGGAGTTTTTGAGCTTGAGGGAGATGTAGATCGTGAGGGTTCTTCATTTGAGGATTCCATGATTGATTTCCATGCCCTCATTAGTGATGTGAGACCTTGTGGTGAGGGAGTAGCTACCCCTTTTCCCCTCTCTCATACACCTTTCTCTCAAAGGTTTAACCATATCCCCTACTATCCTATGTTCCTCCCTTCTTTTCTCAAAGAACCGCTTAGGAATCCTCCTCCTATCCATGCTTCCGAAGCCCCCAACTCTTTTATTGTTGATGAGGAAAAGAGTTATAATGCCAATCAAAAAGATTTTTATGAGGATAGTTTGCCTCCCTATCTTTCTTTTTCTTCTTATTTTGTTGATTTTTCTTTTGATTCTTTTACTTTTTCTTTTCCCCCTTCTCTCAAACATAAAGTCTCCTTGTACTTTATGTTTGCTTGTCATATGAGCATCGCGTATGCTCTATTTCTTGATATGTTTGCCGGTGCATATGACAAGCTTTTGCGTTCTTTGTCGGGATATTTACTAGATTGGTCTCGCTTGGACGTTAAACAAGCCTTTGCGGGAAGTAACCCGTGTTTTATTGCTTTCATTTTCTTTTGTTTTTAGATTAGATTTTCTCTCATGGACGTGTTTGTGTTCCTTGCTAGGTACACAACTTGATATACTCTTGCGCATTGGTGATGATCAAGAATCAAGGAAATGTGCCTCAACTTACCTATCATGTGGAATTCAAGCCTTATTTGTAGAGATTGTGGCTCATATGAGGTTATTTCGGGTTTTTTGTGTGATTTTGCATTTATCCCATATCCGGTAATATCCTTCTTTTCCCTCTCTCTCTTACTTATTGTGACTTGAAGATCATGTGTTGGTAATGTTGGATTAATTTGTCCTTGTTTTCCCCTCCTTGGTTTCATTGTTTATGATTTGAGAGCTTGGTTTCATTCAAGCTTGGGGGAGGGTATTCTATCATGTTTGGCGGGATGTTGATTCATGTATGCCATTCACGTGAGTATATGCATTTCCATGTTTTTCATGCTTTTGGAAAATCCAAAAATATTTTTGTTTACTTCAAGGCAAGTTTAGCAAAATTGTGTTTTGTTTGTTCTTAATTGGACATTATATCTTTTGGATTTGTTTACTCTTGAATGCCTTTCTTCCTAAGTGGTTAATGTGTGCACGGTTTGAGAGTGTCATTGGTTGACTCTAGGATATTACATGCTAAGGTAGCCGGGTTAAGAACTTTTAGGGCGCCATGAAGCCTTAGTTCACGGGTATGTGGTAAGATGGTGTTGCTCTCTATAGTGGATTTGGCACCCTTGGTTGGTATTTGCTTAGTTATAATCCCGTGTGAGGTAACATTGTTCTAGCCTTCATCACTTTGTTGTGTGGCACATTTGGATCCTTAGCTATGCATGTCTTGATCCTTGTTTTGACTTATAGCTCCCAAGATCGTGACCGAAGCACTCTAGGGGAGGAAAAGGGCACTTCTTTCTCATTTTTCTTTATCTTCTTTTTATTTTGTTACAAATTTGATTTTCTATTTTGCATAAACCTACTTGCTAACCAATTTGAGCCTTATGTTTCCCGCTCTTGTTTAAACCACATTACAAACCTAATGGCCTATGTTTACCAACCTTTTAGTTAGTGAAGCATTGGCATGTGAGGTTTGAGTTTTGAGTTGTTGATCATAGACAGGATGCATTTTGAGATTTGGTTAGAGTTGAGCTTGTAAAGTAATATGCAAATTTATGGAAATCAAATGAAGTTTCAGGAAAAAGCCGTCCAAAGTTAAAAAGGCAAGGACATTGAATAAATTTAAAAAAAAAGAAAAAAAAATTGAAAAAAAAAAAAAAAAAAAAAAAAGAAAAAATATTTTAGTTGGTTTCATTTTCTTCCTTAGTTTAAGCATTGAGGACAATGCTTTGTTCAAGCTTGGGGGGAATATTGTGTTTGTGTTGAGTAAGCTTTGGGGAATGGCATTATTGGTATTTTTGTTTGATATTTAGTGAATTCTTGAGTGTTTTTGAGTGTCGGCCGCACTTTTTGCTTCACTTAGGAAATTTCACCAAATTTTAAATTTTTACCTCGCCTTAACCCTTAGCCTTACGTTACAACCAATAAAAAGACCCTTAGACTCTAGTGGGTTAGGTCAAAAGAACGGTGGAGGGAGATAGACTTCAAACCTATGGAAAGAGTATGCATAGTTGAGACGTCGGGATTACCTTCTCAAAGTTTTTCATTTCTTTATCTTTTTCCGGTTCCTTCGTGGAATCTTGAGAAGCTAGCTTAAGGGTTGATTTGAAGCTAGTGGAGAGAACGTGGCCCGATTGGTTCGGGCTAGGGTGGATTGAGTCCTAAGTAGTTCTCTATGCTTAGCATGTGTTATGTTTCAATCAACCATTGACATCTTGGAACGTGCATACATTTGTCCATTTAGAAAGGTTTGCATTCATTAGTACTTGTCCTTATCTCTTGTCCATATATGAGCTTGTGTTTTGCTTTTTCTTTTCGTGTTTCTTTTTCTTTACCTTTGGTTTTTGTTGCCTTGCCTTGGTTTTTGTCAAGAGTTGTGGGTTAAGCTCTTGGGAAACCCTCACGAGACCTCACTCGTCCTCATAGGCGACTTTGGGGTTTTAAGGGCTTGTTGTAGCTAAAAACAACCGTGATTCCTACGACAGTGAGTTAGTGTACATTCTTTTTCCTTGTTTCTATTTTGTTCTTTTGGTTTCAATAATTCCTTCTTGTTCTCTTTTGCCTTAGCTTTGCTCGAGGACGAGCAAAGGTTTAGCTTGGGGGAATTTGATAAGTGATATTTATGTCACTCGTAGGGGTAGTATTTAGGTTATTTTCGTGTTTATTTTTCCCTTATTTTCCTTTTATTCTCTTGTTTTCTCTTTAATAAAGTCTCTAGTTTATTTTGGTAATTTTGGCGTGTTTTAGTTTATTTTCTTATTTTATTAGTTTTAGTCTATTTTCCTATTTTATTTTATTTCTATTTTATTTATTTTATTTTATTTGTCTTGGTTTTATTTTATTTCGTCCTTCATTTATTTTCATTTTATTTATTTCCATTTTATTTTATTTTATTCCTTGTCCCGATTATCCCTTATGTTTATTTGGTTGTGTAGGATCGTGCTCAAGGTCCGAGTTCAAGGTCCGAGTTCAAGGTCCGAGTCCAAGGTTCGAGACCCGAGTCAATCAAGTCAAGCTGCTGCCCATAAACCTTCACCACACCATCACCTTATCCTACACCACACACACACACAACCCCAACTTACCTCCCCTGCTCCCTCTTTCCCCTGCTGCCAGCCACGCAATTCTCACTCCCCTGCTCCACCCCGCAACCATCAACAACACCAACAACAGCAAGCACAACACCACTCACCTGCTGCCACCCTCACAGCACCTCCAACCTCCAACTGCCGAAACCACCAGCCATCAACAAAAACCACCACTCACTCCCTCAGCCACCATAAAGCCCCAGCAGCGTCGGCATCAACAACACCAAAACCGCACCACCTCTGCTTCCATTCGACCACCAGCAACCAGCAGTCACCACCGCAACTCACCGCAGCAAACCCATCTCAACCACATCCACCTAATTACAACAACAGGAACGCAAACAACATTACCCACCAATCAGAGAAGCCGCTTCAATCGAACCTCCGAATTTGCCCAAATCAGCAATTGCAGCTACCCAGGCCTCCGCGGGCGCGCAACCCTGTCAGAAGGCGCACACAATTGGGCTCCAAAGAACAGAATGATACAGTAGCATTTGCGCGACCTCTGTGCGATGTCTTCGCGGGCGCGCAAATGTGGGTTAATCACGAGCTTCTCACGCGAGTTTTAATGAAAATTTAACGGCCTTGATTGATTGAAGCTGATCGACGGTGATGATTGATGATGATGAATGGCGGTTGAATGGTGGTGATGGTGATGAATGGAAATCAGGGAGCCACGAAGAGAAGGAAGGAGGGTCTGATGATGGTTCGTGGTTTTTGGGGGATTTGTGGGTTGATTTTTTTTCTTTTTCTTTTATTTTTATTTTCTTTTCCTTTTCCTTTTCCTTTTCTTTATTTTCTTTTCTCTTTATTTCTTTTCCTTTTTATTTCTTTTTATTTTCCTTTTCTTTCTTTATTTATTTTTCTTCTTTTATTTTCTATTTTTCCTAGCTTTAGGAAGTTAGTATAAATACCCATTTTTGGGGTAATTAGAACAACAATTTTTATCCATTATTCTACTCTATAATTAGTTTTAGGAGAGCTTCTCTCTCTAGGTTTAGATTAGATTAGGGTAGTTTAGAGAGAGAAAGTGAGGGTTTCACCATTGTTGAGCTTGGATTTTGAAGAAGAAGATTGATCATCTTGTTTGTAGACTTTCATCTTCAATCAATGAGAATCTCTAACTCTCTCTCCTCTATTTTTATTGTTTTATTTTTATTATTGTTTTTGTTGTTGGTATTGCTTGTTAATCATGTTGATTCTTGATTATTTGTTGATTAATCTTGTTGTTATCATGATTAGTGAGTAATTTCCCCATTAAGGGGATGGTTGTGGTGTAGTTGGATCTTGAGAATGTTCAAAGGTTTGGAATTGATTTATTGTGATTAAAGTCTTTATATGCTTGATGTTCTTCAATCTACTTGCAAAATGCATGTTGTTAGTTGATTGGGAGTGAATCTTTGCTAACATGAAACGGAAGTTGACTTAGCTAAGTTCATTTATATCGATTTTTATTTGATAGTACCTCCTAGTATATGGTTCTAATGTGGAAACATAGAGGCTATGTTAGGAGAAGCCGATTAGCCCCGGAAGGCGGTTAGATTGGACCTTACTTCGATATTCGAGCATGTTTAGTTCATAATTAATTCAACTTCTATGCCTTTGTTTATGTTCAAGTGAATGCTATACCTAAACCATTTCCCTTAATGTTTTATTTCTTGTTTTAGCATTTTTAGACTTTAGTTTATTTATCTCCTATTCCGGACTAGCTTAATTGTCGATAACATTTGGTGGTGTTTAACCGTTCTCTGTGGTTCGACCCCTATGCTTGCCTTATACTCGTATTAGGTTTGTTTAGGTTGTATAAATTGTATTTGATCTAGGTGTAGTCGTTTGACGACGCGATTATTACCCTGTCAGCCTCAAACTAAAAGTGATGTGGCGTTGGAGTATTGCTAGTATCACCTAAAGAAGAGCTTGTTCCAATCTCCATAAAGCTTGATTTCGACGTTACCAACAACGCTGCTGAATACGAAGCATGCGTAGTAGGCCTTGAAACAGCTTTGGCATTGGGAGTAAAAAAGTTACGGATATTCGGGGACTCTTCATTGATCATCAACCAAATCTCCAAAAGATGGAAAGTAAGGAGCGAAAGTTTAGCTCCTTACCAAACCTATCTAGAAACTCTTACTAATCAGTTAGAGAAGGTAGAATACACATATCTACCTAGAGAAGAAAATAAATTTGCTGATGCCTTGGCAAGACTAGCCTCAATGGTTAGGATTCCTACGGAAATCGAGCAAATGCCTCTAACTATAGAAAAAAGGCACAAACCAGCATATATTTAAGCTATAGAAGATGATGAAATAATCCAAGACGAAGAAGAAGAAAAAGAAGAAGAAGAAGAAGAAGAACCGTGGTATACGGATATACTCAATTATGTCACCAAAGGAGAATACCCTCCCCATGCTGACAAAAGAGCAAAACGAGCATTAAGACTCTTGGCTTCCCAATACATACTCATAGACAACGAGCTACATAAAAGGGTACCTAAGGGTCGAGCTCTCTTATGTGTAGGAAAAAAGGAAGACCGGAGAGCAATGAGGATAGTCCACGAAGGAAATTATGGAACTCACATAAATGGCAAAATGTTTGTCCAAAAGATAATGCGAGAAGGATACTATTGGACTACAATGGATAGGGATTGCCATCAATACGTAAAAAGATGCCCCAAGTGCCAAATTTATTCCAATTTACAACACATTCCTCCATCCTTGCTCTATACCTACACGTCGCCATGGCCATTCTCTACATGGGGAATTGATATCATCAGCAAAATCACTCCCCCAGGAACAAGAGGCCACGAATATATCCTAGTGGCAATTGACTACTTCACAAAGTGGGTTGAAGCACAATCATACTCTTAACTCACTGCAAACACATGTAGCACTCTTTATCGAGAGAAATATTATTTGCCGATACGGAGTCCCGCATGAAATGATAAGTGACAATGGAACTCACTTTCAAGCCGAATGTGAAGAATTGCTACAAAAATATAGCATTCAACATCATCATTCTTCCCCTTATAGGCCTCAAGCAAATGGAGCAGTCGAGGCAGCTAATAAAAATCTAAAAACTATCATCGAGAAAATGACGGAAAATTATAAGGATTAGCCTGACAAACTTCACTTTGCATTGTGGGGTTACGGCACATCAATTCGCACGTCAACAGGAAATACGCCATTTTCCTTGGTTTATGGAATGGATGTCGTACAACCTGTCGAACTACAGATTCCATCTCTACGCATCGCATTAGAGAGGAAACTCGATGAAGTTGAATGGACTAGGGCAAGATACGAAGAGCTAATTCTACTCGATGAAAAACGACTAGAAGCTCTACATCACACTCAATGTTACCAAACTCGTATGGCTAGGCATTTTAATAAGAAGGTCAAGACAAGAAACATCAAAGTAGGAGACTTGGTGTTAAAAGAATTAAGGAAAAATGTTTTAGATCTAAGGGGAAAATTCAGACCTAATTGGTCCGGACCCTACATTGTCAAAACAATCCTGTCAGGAGGTGCAACAAAATTAACTGACATGGATGGCAATGAATTCTCGAACATGACAAATCTTGACCAACTTAAGAAATACTACCCATAATTACTTGAGTAGGATACTCAAGAGAGCTACGTTTGGCCTGAATCCTTAAGAGAGGATACGTAGGCAACCCTTTACGGGTGCGGCCACTTTATTTTTTTAAAATCTCGCATCCCAGACTTAATAAAAAAAATTCAACAGAAGATCGACGAACATCGGCGTCACAGAAAAGATTCTGGCGCCAGTCGATGAACATCAGCGCCAGACGACAGCATCCATCGCCTGACGCCAGACTGCCGCAGCCGGCGCCAGTCGCAAAATCGTGGCACCAATTTACAGTTAAATGTCTGGGAATATTTCGGTGTTTTCGGAAAATTTTCGACTTCCGTACTCGAAAAAATTTCTAAAAAATTAATTCTTCGGTTTTCATTGCTTTAATAAAATAAATTTAAAGTGAATAATTTAATTAAAAAGCTGGAATTTCATTAATAAAATAAATTACATTATTGATGGAATTTAAATAAAGCTTAAATAAATTAACTTTAAATTTAAAAACTAAGTCTGATAATTGGAAATTAAGCAATGCTCTTAATCTTCTTTTTCTTTCTTAGCCCTTTTCCAATTCTTGTCTGCTTCTTCTTCCTCATCCATAACTTTAGCTAGTAGGCATCCTTTAGAGGACCTACATTCAATCTTGGAGTAGATAGTTTCCCCCTCAACTAGGACCCCATGCTTCTTTTCTACCCAAGCTTTCTTTTCTGTGGTGTCAGCTTTCCTTTTTCCTTTATCTTTTGTATTACTTTTCTTCTTAGGCATTATAGGTGTTTTGAACTCAATTCTTTCACCTAAGCGTTCCTTAACATGAATCACCTTGTCACCTAGACGACTCTTCACATCAGTTTTACTCTGATTTTTCTTCACGTCCTTTGAGGGCTTCTTCAGAAGCCACTTTTTCACATCATTGGGCAAGGAAGAAGGAACCTTTTGGGTAATTACTTCCCATAAAGGTCTAGCGCTCCAATAAACATCAAATTTATCTACTTCCTGGGAGACAAGGAACTCGTAGAGACGACGAAGATCATCGGAAGGAATAGTCTGAAGTAGGCCGTATTATCTTTTTACCCTGCAGGGATAATAAAAAGTCATACGGGACAAGCTTGGAAGACGGCAGAAAGATTGCTTGTTGACACCAATCATCTTTTCTACTTTCCACCAAGGGATGACCCACTTGATGGTAAAATTACAAGACTCGAAGACCTTCTTCCATTCTTGGCGCCCCATCTTGGAGAAGCGTTTCTTTCTTCTCACGTAACAATTTGGGGTATACTTCTCAATGTTGTCCGGAGGGCTAATTAATTCCAGTCTTTCCATTAGCCACATCTGTAAAAATTGCAATGCAAATAAATTATTATTACTATACAAAAATATATTTTTTATTTCTGTAATTAAAATATTATTTTTCTACCTGTAATAAAATTGGAGAGCCCCGAAAAGGTGCTTTTGGATTTTTCTTTAATTCATCAAGGCTAAGCATAGTCTCTCCAACTATTAAAGGCATTGGATTTCTCCCAGATTCAATTTGTTCTAAAACAGTGGATATAATTGACTGACCCTCATTATTTTTACCACTAGTAAGAAAAAATTGATTAAGCATGCAAAACAGGAAAACCCTTCTTCTATACACATGGAAAGATTCAGACTAAGGTCTATCAAAATAATGGCGAGCAAATTCTTTCAAATTAACTATGCTACCATCTACTATTTTTGATAGATCTCTGTCTTTTAAATTGAAGACGCGTTCAAATTCCTTAAAATAATATTCATTTATTCTAGGGATTACTACAAGATCTAGTGCAAGGAAACCTAAAATAACACCAAATTCTTCCGGCAAAGGGCTAATTTCATCATACCCTATTCTAAAGCAATGAGTATCTACATCCCAATATTCTAGAGCGGTATGAATAAAATCTGAATCAAGATCTACCCCTTTGACACCATAAATACCCCCCAAGTGAAACACATCTAACTCTTTTCTCTCCTTGGCATTAAGAGACCGACACCATTCATGAGTATAGTTCGTAAAATTTTTGGAGACTAGAGACATGATGTTATTTTTCTAAAGCTAAGAAATATTTTATCTGCTGAAATTATGAAGAAAATCGGCTGGGCAGGGGGCTATTTATGCACAAAATCGGAGCAGTTTTAATCCAGGAAGGATTCGGGGTCAGCGCTCATTAACGCCAGACGCCAACTATTGGCGCCTGGCGCCAAACGCTAAGTGTAGCGCCTGGCGCTACACCAAAACGCGTGGCGCCAGCTGGTGCTAATACATCTCATCGTACGCGCTTTCTAAAAAAACCGCGTTTTTGACTTGATTCAAGTCTGCTAATGATTTTACGGTTTCCTTATCCTTTTTCTAAAAAATCATCTATTCCTCCCTCTTAATTAATATAGCTATTATATTAATTATATTATTTTTCGGATTTTATTTAGACTAACTTCCAAGTCTTTTTAAATCCAATATTTTATTTTACTTTTATTTTTTCATTTTTTCTTTTTTGGGGGAGAAAGTCGGATACCCTCCATCACTAACAAAAATGACGGAATTTTTGCGCATAACAATAATAAAAAATGAAAAAACATGATAAATAAAGAATAAACTCATAATAGTATGTATATACAAAACATGTATAAATAATGAGTCTAACTAAAAGGCAAAGTTCTATACAAAGTCAAAATAAATAATAAAAAGCACAGGAATAAGCTACGGCGCCGAGGGACGTACACCCATCATCTCATAAAACTGCGCCGTACGAGGAGTAACCTCTCCACCAGCTCCAGCTCTGGCTCCAGCTCCAGTTTCCTCGGGAGGAGGAAAACTCAGTACAGGACTTGTCCACCCAAGATCAACCTGAGGCTGAGGCTGCGGAGGCTGCTACGATGACGAGCCGACCTCGTACATCCCACCACCTCTAAGAGCCGAGGTAGCCTCTCCTTGGCCTACCGGCGCAGCATGTGCACCCTTAGATGAAGAGCCTGAGCCCTCTACCGCCTCGGTATGAGCAGCCTCAAAACGACCGCCCCGACCTCCCGAACCAGTGCGGCGACGTCTCGAGCTAGACCTCGCCGGATCCCTCCGCACCTCAGGTCTCGTGCGGGTACGAGAAGGAATGGGCTGACCCTGTAAAAGAAACTAAGATAAGAAACATGCAAAATAGAAGCGGTAATACAAAAACATAAGAAGGGAAGCTACCTCCAGAACGGCGTTGTCTCGACGACATGTAGCCACATTCCTCATCCGGATGAGCTGGCTACGGAAGGCATCTATGCATCGTGCCATCGTCGAAACCACCTCACGTGAGAATTGTCAAAGAAATAAGTCAGTAAACATGCATAACATATATGGACAAAAGTTGCAAATAAACAAGCTTACCCGAGTCTGGTGACGAGGAATCGACCGCTCCACAAAGCGCTCGCCCTTAGGAGCCGGAGGTATCATCTCCTCAATCGGCCCATATGTACCCTGATAGTGGATAGACATACGGGGTGGCACGAACTCAGCAGGATCATCCTGACAAAGCAAAACAAAATCGGTGAAGCCTCACTTGGGGACTACTTAACGAAAGGTAAAAGCTGAAAATCGTACCGCCACATCCTCAGCAGGTACGGGAACTGGAGCTAACAACGGCAGTAGCTCCTCCCCATAGCATCGCCTAGGGATCGTGTAAGATCGCCAAGGGGTATCGGCTCCCTCTGACATGCTCACCAACCTCGCGACATTAAACATGTGACGTGGTGGAGGAGTAGGAATGACAAAGGTATCTGAGGAATGCTTAATAGCAACCCTCTCTCCGAGGTACGCGGCTGCTCCATAAGTCCCTAAGAAATAGCAACGCTCAGCCGAATACTGCGCGGCTAACCCAAGGACTGCCAAGTCAACCCACAGTCGGTACAACACCTCAGGCTCCTACAAAGAGCGTTTATCAGACAAGAATCTAGCTAAGGCATCACAAGATGTCAAATAAGAAAAGAATCATACCGAGATGATCCAGTCTCGGACATAGGCAGTGGACATCCCCACACGGTGGCTGCCCCAGGAAGCACTAACTGGAAGCCTGCGCAGTGACGGTCTTGCCGGCGCAGCTGAGGGGAAGTACTCGTAGAACCAGATCTACAAAAAAGGCAAGTTATCAGCAAGTGCTAACTAAAATGTAGAGCTAAACTGTAAAGGGAATAAAGTATACCTCTACGACCCTCCAAAAGCCGGATAGAGCAACATTTGCCCCGAAGGACCGATGTCGACACGAGTCCCGCGACGCTCAGATGAAATCAGCATAGGCCAAGCTGGCCCAGTCATAAGTCCCGATCCGGTGTAGATCACGGACGGCATGAAGGTAGTAAAGTAGCGCCCTACTACCCTTGTCAGGGGAGAACGTCCCTGACAGCAAGATAAGTGCAAAGATGTGCACTCGCTGCTCTCAGGTAGTCGCACCATCATCGAAAGCCGCTGCTAGAGTCGAGCGGCGAATCCCCCTAGCACTGAACTGAGTCGACTCTACCTCAGCTCGAGCCCGAATAGCAATCGCACCCAACAGCTCCTCGACCTCAGGAGAAAAGACGTCGATCCCGCTGTCGAACGGCAGCAAAACAGAGCTAAATTCCAGCCCCGTAATGAGACTGAAGTCAGTAGGAGTGACCATCATCTCACCCCAGGGGAAGTGGAAAGTGTTGGTGGTGTCCCAAAAGAACTCCACTAGAGCACGGACTACATGATGACCCCCGCTAGAGGCAATTATGGCCTCGGAGATCTTGAACAGTGCAGTAAGCCCGCAAGACTCCCATAGAAGTCTCGTCTGATCATCTCTGGCGATGTACATCTTGTACAGATCGCCCAAGCCGTCACAACCAGAACCATGACAGCGTGTCCTCCCAACTGTGATGCCCCGTCTCACCCTCTCAGAGATATGGTGGATGGGAGAAAAGTACAAGGTCCGCTCATCCCACTCAGGGAATCGGCCAAGCCAAGTGGACGGTTCAGCATCGTCCTCTACAGGCTCGTGCTCCCGTCGAACGTCTCGGGACCGTGAACCAGAGCCTCGCTGTATAGCCATGCTACATTGTGCAGAATTATCATAAATTAAGGTTCTATAGTATCTAAGGTTCGCCTAGCCGCATGATACTATGTTCGCAAAAAAACAGAGTATGTAGTACTAAAACAGAGCACAAATTCAAATTGAGCATATGCGGCATTTTTCAAGCAATCAAACAATTTCTTGCAATACTATAGTAATTATTGTGACAAATTGGACAAGAATTGCTAGCAAAAACATTAAGAACGAGCCACATTGTTTTCTCGACCTTAAGAGGTTCAACAATGGTGATTTGTTCATTTCTTCACCAAATTGAGTTAAACTAGTCTCAAATTACTCCTAAGGCAATATATAAACATAATCAAGCAATTTCATGGCATAAAATTTGATAAACAAAGAGAATTAAGCAATTCTAATTTCGAATTTTCAAGAAATTCGTGAACAAATGCATGCCAAATTCATTAAAACCGGCTCGAGTTTGAAAGAAACTTACATAGATCGGGAAAATGGATGGAATAAGCTTTGATTTGCAACAAATTTGAGCGAATTTGGCTGAGAAACGAGCAAGAACGAGTGAGTTGAAGTTCTGAGAATTCTCGAGCAAGAAACACGAGCAACAGCAACGGAAATGAAGAAGAGAAGGGTATTTAAGGAAAACCCGACTCTAGCGCCAAGCGTCATACCTTGGCGTCAGTCGATAAGCTTAGCGCTAGCTCCAACGTCTAGCGCTACAGCCAGATAAGTGGCGCTGACGTTATTTCAGCTGCGCCAGAATGTTCAGCCACTCAGTACGGTTGTTCCAACTTTTTGCAATATGTTTCGGGTTCCTTGGTACGCCAGTTAGCCCCTCTAAGCAATTTGACACGATTTTTAGTAACCGGCTTGATTACACAAAGTGATCGACCTGATGAAAGATCGTCTCACTTAGCTTAAAGTGCCTAAGCATTGGCTCATTGCAAAAGGCACTGACATACTGGTTCATAATTCAGCAAAAGGCACCGACATACTGGTTCACAAGCAGCAAAGCGCCGACGTACAGGCATAGCAAAGTTCAAGCGAGCTTTTAAAAGATCGACAAGCGGAGGTCTTCGATAATTTTCTTTGGAATATTATCACAACAAATGAGGATAGCTTCAAGCGAGGATATCTTCGGCAGCATTCCCCAGCTTGTGGAGAGTTGTCACAAACAACTGAAGGTGATTTCAAGCGAAGTTGTCTTCGATCGTGTTCCCTAAGATGTGGAAGATGGTCACGAAACGGAAGAGGATCGTTTCAAGCGAAGCAATCTTCGATAGTGTTCCCTGGCTTGTAAAAGATTATCAAGGCGGAAATTGGAGGCAGTTACAAGTGTAGCAGTCTTCAAGCAGGATGGCATTCTCTAGCTTGCAGGAGGTCATCAAAACAATAATACAGCAGCAAATCGGATACTTTAGAGACGTGTGCTCGACGGTGCAAGATACGCGTTTCCTAACTCTCTTATCTGTTTTAACTAACGCTAGTTTGCAGGTATTGGCGTTGCAAGAATGATTTAGGATCGCAGAACGTTCTGAATCATTCTCCGTCCCTATCGATACTTTGACTTTTGTTTTCGAAACGTGCGTTTCTCCAAACTCAGTCAAATTGGGGGCTTCTGTAGACACCCGTTTGTGTCTCCCCAAAACCAAACCCGGTGATGAGTACCTTTCACGTTGAATCGTAATCGAATGAAGTGAAAGTGTGGAAAGTTTAGTGTTGCGGATAGTTTTAATTTCTTTTCTCTTCTCTCTGTTTTTGAAAACCTATTTTAAGAAAACAGACAATCCAGTTTGGTTAGTCCATGATATGGGTCCAATAATAGTGTACTTGGATAGGTCTTGAAAAGAGTTTTCCAACGATATATTATAAGCCCAATTCCGATGAATATTGAGGAAGTTATGGCCAAATTACTGAACTGGGCTCGGTTTGAGCCTCATATGCGGCCCAATGATCTAGAGGAGGGCCTAATATAGATTTATCATTCCTAATGCAATTAGGAATGGTTTTATTCTTCTAGATTCTTCTAGAAAGTTCTTTTCATTCCTAATCCAATTAGCATTGATAAATTGACTTTTGTTGACTTTTTAGAGTTTTAATCAGAATAAAAGAATGTTTTTGAGGAAAATACGATTTTATCCTCCTGTACGGCAATTTCTATCCGATTTTAGAAAACGCGTCAGTAATTAAGTTAGCGCCAAACGCCAGCATTAGCGCCAGCATACGCTAACCTCGTTTTACGCGACAGAACTCTGTTTTGATTTTTTATCTTTTTGGCTGATTTTCTCTATAAATAGCCTTCTAAAAACTCCGTTTTCATGGACCAATTCTTTTCATTCACCAACTCTCATCAAGATTTTCTTGATTACTCTCTCTCTCTCTCTCTCTTTTCTAAACTAGCTTTTCTCAAGTACAAAAATTCCGCATTCATTAGATTTAGAAACACCTAGCCATATTCGAAGTTGCCTTCGCCCTAGACGTGAAAGGTTTTAATTTCTGAGGGTTTGGTCTCAAATCTCTCTTTCAATTATTTAATTTAATTGTTTATTTATTATTTTCCTTGAAGTTACTAACGTGTGTATTTTGTTATTAGAAAGAGGTACATACGAGGCATCCAAGTAAGTACTTTAATGATTTTTATTGATGTTATTATGTAGAAATCATGCTTAGATTGTTATTTTAATTCCCAGTATCATGTCTAGGGTAACTTTAATATCAAGTATGATTAAAAGTATGATGCTTCCTATGTTCTTCCTAATATTTATGATTGTTAGTATCATGTTAGGGTTAAAGATTTGATCTTTATTGCTTAGTAACATGCTAGGGTTTGTTATTAATCTTGTTAGTATCATGCCTAGGATCTTGCTATTATTATGCTTTAACATTATTATGATTATTTTTATGATTTATGATTATAATTGTTATTATTATGATTATTATTATGATTATTATTTATTATGTTGCTTGACACATTATATATTTATTGTTATTGCTTGATCACACCTTCTATGCATGTTTAAAGGGAATTTGTACTTGTAATCACGCTTAATAAAATAATTAATAATCTTGTTTAGGGTTAATTTGATTATAATTCAAGTGATCGCCAATAATAGATTTGTTTGTGCATTAATATTCAACCAACATAGATAAACAAGTTTAGGTTATCCTATTGATTGTATGTTAGTCAGAAAGCGCACATGAATACGATCAGAATAAAGTAGAGGCCTATTATTAGGGCAGGTTCAATCTCTTTTAGGTTGGATTTGTACCTTCATCCCCGAACTACCAGTCATGGTTCCAGACCTATTGGAGTTAACGATCTCTTGGATCGTTAAGGGGTGTAACCTTCACCTCGTGAACGGTTTACAAGCTCCTAAAAAACTTGTTGGCGACTCTTTTGCTCTATCCACTACAAGAAAATAACTTTTTCGTAGCGATTATTTTAACCTTTAGTATCGATTGTAATTGCAACAAAAAGCTTTCCCAACGAATGGTCATTCGATACAATATCCCCCGTTGCCTTAGCCTTTAGTAGTGGTTTTCAATATCGCTGGGGTCGGCGTCAATAATCGATATGAAAAACTACATCCAATCGTGGTGATTATTGTAGCGATTACAATCGCTATAAATGTTTAACTCATTT
The DNA here is from genome assembly GCF_948465745.1 of Chenopodium album. NCBI lineage: Eukaryota > Viridiplantae > Streptophyta > Magnoliopsida > Caryophyllales > Amaranthaceae > Chenopodium > Chenopodium album. Next base: position 47,899,234 of record NC_137834.1, on the reverse strand, counting down.
TCTTAAAAAATAAATAAATAAATAAATAAAATAAAATTAAAAAAAAAACATACGTATGATCTTTACAAGATTCGAACATGCATTCTCAAACTCTTATATTAAATGTTTCACCAATAAGATATGACATATTTTATGTATTCTTTGTCAAACAATATTTATATATCTAGTTTTGAAAAGGCTTTTCGTATCGATTTTTAGGATTTAGTGGCGATTGTAAATGATACGATTTCTCAAAATTACATAAATGTATAAAAATAGAGTGGATATGTAATATTATGTTTTCCGTATCGATTTTTTATGGGAAAACCATGGCGATTGTAAAGTGATATGACTTCCTTAATTATTTCACAAACATACTTGCATATTGTAGCGAATGTACAATTGCTACGAAATAATCGCCTACGAAAAGACATATTTCTTGTAGTGATCTTCTTTCCCTTTGGACGTCACCGTACTTTAGTGTATGATCACAGAGGGGGTTCAAGTTAGGGGTATTTCTTGAAATATTCCCTACATTAGGCGTGATTTTCAATTACATATTCTCTTTAAACATGCAATATGGTGATCAATAAATATAATAGAATAAACATTAATATAGAAAGCAATTTAACAATAATAACGTTAGTCAAATCAAATATAAATTAACCTAATCATGATACTAGAAAAATAAAATAAGTAATTAAATTAATTAATTACTCACATTCCGCGCGTTCCCTTAAATTGCTACATCATGAATAAATTGTTAGTAAATTCAATAAAAAAAATATATAAATCAAATGGAAATTAAATTAAATAAATGTAGTAGAGTTGATTTGGTCCAAACCCTCAGTTATTTGTACCTTTCACGCCTTGATTTAAGGACGGAACCTCGGATCAAGTATGGACTCCTTGGAGTGCTTAAGGGAAGAATGGTGTAATTAGAAATATAGGTTTAAGGCTTAGAATATAACAGAGAGAGAGAAGAGAATGATTTATGGTGTAAAAAAGAGGAAGAGAAAATGATTTGATGCCCCGAACTATACAAAGGAGGGGGGTTTTAAAGGGAAAATGAGCAGGGGGAACACACGGAATCCTAAAAAGATTAAAACCCAAAAAATCAATGCCGCGACATGGCAAACTATACCGCGACACGGCAAACTATGCTATGACACGGGGAAAAATAGTGTGACGCGGGGAATTAGCAGCCCTAAAATGATAAAACGCGTTTTAGGTTTTACGCGGAGAAAACACGAGAAAATTTTGTGACACGGCACACATCCCGTGACATGGCAGTGTCCACCGTGGCATGGTACAATACACCGTGTCACGGTAAAAAAAGTGCATGAGAAAACGCGGAAAATACACAGAAAAGCACCATGACACGGCACACGTCCCATGACATGGCAGTGTCCACCGTGGCATGGTACAGTACACTGTGTCACGGTAAAAAAGTGCATGAGAAAACGCAGAAAATACACAGAAAAGCACCATGACACGGTGAGAAATACCGTGTCACGGCAACAGGTATCGTGTCACAGCAATAAGTACCGTGCCACGGTGGATTTTCACGCAGAAAAAATATGAAAAAAGCATCGTGAAACGTTGTAAATTACCATTTCACGGCACTAGGCACCGTGTCACGGTGCTTTTACACTGTGCGCGATAATTCTAGTTTTTTATACGTTTTTAAAATTATCATAACTTTTGATCCGTAACTCGGAATAAGGCATATAATATATCATTGGAAATGTTATCAAGTCCAATTTCCAAACCAATCAGGTCAAAATCATTTGTAGATTTTAAGATATGGCCGTTTTATTAAAAGAATTCCTCTTCTTTGGTTTTATTAGAGAATGTCGGTTTTTGGCCGAGTTTAGTATTTTACTCATATCTTTTTCATTTTAAATCGGAATTAGGCTTATGATATATGGTTAGAAAGCTTATTTCAAGGTCTATCCAAAAAAATAATAATTGTATCAAAATTATTAGGCCACAAAATCATTTTCTCTCAGTTTTGAAAAGAGGAAAACAAGTTATGGTTTAGGGAAATGAATTAGGAAATGGATTGGTTTATGAAATGTATTGAATGGAAACATGGATTTAAGCACTCCAAAGATTAAATACTCAACCTTTCCAATAATGTCGGTGAAAGTTTTTTCATTATCGGGTTTGGTTTTGGGGAGAATTTTTAGGTGTCTACATATTGTATTTACCTTTAGAAGCTTGTGAGACTGCACCACCCACAAGCGCAGAGAGGCCGGATGGGATCATTTCAAAGCCCTCTCTAAAGCCTCCAATGGTAACATTCTTCCCCCCGATGCGGAGGCGGTTCCTCCCAGAAGACCCTTCGCAGACTTTGCAAGCTTGATTGGAGTAGAGGCGGTCTCATCCCGTCCCCGTTTAAATAGGTTCTTCGTAAAGGACCTAGGAGCTTCTCCACCCTGCAATTTAAGAAGTAATTAATAAGCAACCGACAATGCTTGTTGGAAAATTAGATCAAGGAGCTAGACAGTTACTCACCTCAGCCTTTAGTTTGGCGGCTCTAACCTCCGCTAGGTCTCTCCGGATTTGTGCAGAGGACCGCTTGGGAGTCTTCTCTTCAGCTACCATGTTCAAAGCTTCTTCTGCAAAAAAAAATGAACAGATGGTTACTACAAAATCATAATAGGCTAACAATAGTACAAGCGGCATTTAACCGGATGTATATCAGACGTACGCTTTGGAAACATTGTGCTAAGCCCACAGGCGGATAAGAACGCCTCATCTCTAAACAATGCGCACATGGGAATCCAATTATTAGGGACCTTTGTTACATCTCCGGTTGAGAGAGTCTCCGGATGGAGCTAAAAAAACTTGGTTTCCATGATAACGTCATAGTCATCCCCCGGTATCCAGGGAAGGGCACATTTGCGACCTAGTAGGTCGGGCTTTTTATTATACCGGTGCAGCTCCCGGTTCTCTCGATGGGTTGGGGCAAACAGCAGGTAGAAACGAGTCTTCCAACCATCATATTTGGACACCTTGTCTAATGTAATTTGATACTGAGGGAGGGTGGTCAAGGTGTACCTCACCCTCCAGCCGCCTGGGTTGCGGCTAAGATAGTGCATGTGTGCAAAAGCCTCCCAACTGGGGTTCAAGTTTTGCATCTCACAGGCGGCAACATATCCTAGAATGTTAGCCCATGAATTCGGGGTGAGCTGTTAGACGCCCAGGCCATAACCCCTGAGTATGGCCCTCACAGCATGGTGAAGCAGGAACCGGAGGCTTGCCAGGAATGTCGCCTCGTAACGTCCAAAGTAGGCATTTACATTCTCTTGGTCATCCTTCCAAGAGATGGTGCCTAGCTCAAGCGACACCCGAATAGTATATCCATTTCCCAGAGGCCGCTTCTTTACAAAGATTTCAATGCCCCTTAGCATTACCCGCCTATCTTTAGCTGAGATGTGGATATTAAAGGGATCATCCTTCGCTTTCCATTTTTTCCTCTCTTCTTCTTCACTATCCTCAAGCGGGGAAAGAGGGGCATCACTATTATCCTAAGAGCTAGACCCTGAGGCAAAGCTTTCACTGTCTCCCTTGTCTCGATGCAGACTCTTCCCCATCTCTGTCTACGGGGCCAACTTCATCAAGGTTCATCTAGGAGACGGCTCCCTTACCGTCTCTACCCTCATCGTATAAGATTGTGTCACTTGGGGTTCTAGGAATCTCAGACGGGGAATATTTTTCTGAGCCTTCATTGCTCTTTGACCTCTCAACCGGGGTTACCTCATTGGACGGCACTTCCAAAGTACCATCTCTTCGATGCCGTTTGGTGGCTGTCTATTTAGTTCTAGCCATCATATCCTGCACAGACACATAGATTGTCAGTTGAGGAGTACAAAATTGCTCCATGCACCTAGAACCGGCACTCCCAATCTTGGAATCAGTCGTCCCAGCTGACCGACTGACTACTGAACTAGGTCGTGCCGCGTGTGTTGGTGATGAGTCCATTTATTGAATGAATTGAAACAAATGCAAATGAGTTGAAGGGGGTAGAGGCGGTACCTTACGTTTGTCTCTAAAAGGGGGGCAAACGGTGATGACCAACTGAGATTGCTGCTAAAATTGACCTTGCTTGCTTGGGGTACAATCGGTTGAGAACTGGCTGAGGCAAGCGGAAAATTAGCAAAGTTTATGTTCACACACAGACAGAAGGCAGACTCTCTCTCTCTAAAACTTTGTAATTTTCTCTCTCTAGAATATTTTGGAAACGCCCAAAATAAGAGGGTAATATGCGTATTTATAGATGGCATAAACAAGGGAAATTTTGTAATTTTCCCCGAAATATGAAAAGTTAAATTTTCACAGTAAAAAAAACCCCTTTATTACTATTTCCAATGGCAGAGTGACATGTGTCATAGATGACACGTGGCGCGCCACGTCACATTTATGAGGGGCAAATGTTTTGGGTAATTTTACCCATGCCACGTGGCCAATCATGTCCTAACACGTGACATATTCTGGTTGATCTAAATTGGACCAACCTCCATTTGACACGTGTCCTTCCTAGAACTTGGGAGAAAAAGGCGGCCCTCGAGGGCCCAAATCTCGAGAAAGCCGTAATTTGGCGCAGCCCAGTAGAATTGCCTAGTAGAATTAGTTCAGAGTGACCTAATCAGGGGCACGTTTTCCAATGACCCTATAAATAGGGAGATTTCCCCCATTTTTGGGACATCTACAATATATAACAGCACACCCTACATTATCTTACAACAGAGAAGCACCTGATCTCGGAATCCGAGAAGATCTCAATTCCATTTCCACATTTTCTCCCATTCATACTCAAGTACTAACTTGATCGTCGAAGGTGGAGCTCCAGCAACCGGAGTCTCCGTTGTTTTGCAGGTACAGATAAAGTGAACAAATAAAATAAGAGCATGATACTATTAGAATTTGAAAATAGTTTCTGAAAATGAACAAATAAAATAAGAGCATGATACTATTAGAATTTGAACATATAATTTTTGAAAATAAACATTGAAATTTTTAATGATAATCAATGCACTATTTTATAATGAGCATCAATAAATATGAACCTGTCCAGTTTGAACATTTATTATTTGAAAATGAACATAACACTATTTTATAATGAACATAATTTTTTTTGAAAAAGTTTGATTGACTCGGGATAATTCAATTGTTTTGTAATAAAACTGAACATTTAGTGCATATAAAATGAACATTACTTTATAAAATATGAATGTGATTTGGGTATTTTATACCCGGCCAGGTGGCCCAATCAGAAAGCGTCACGTGTCCTCCATATAGGTGCCATTTGGACCTTTGGAATGATGACACGTGGAGGGTGGACTCTTCTCCGTCCTACGTGGACTGAAGGTCCAGCAGGGACCATTCAGGTGGCGACACGTGTCACTCAACAGGCGCTTCAGAATCCTTCTGAGCACAGTGACACGTGTCACTCAGGCAATAGGCCCTGGGATGGAAGCCTTCTAAAGGCCCAAATCCCGAGGCGCCGCAAAACGGCGTGACCTAATTCCTAGGTCACCAAGATCCTAGGAGGGGCACACTTTGGAAAAGGACCCTATAAATAGGGATATTCTGGCATTTATGGCAGACAAGTGGAAATACACCGAAAAAAGGAGAGAGAATATAAACGCAATACGAGACAACACGTCACTTCCCACAGAGCTGTCGTTTTCAAGGAACACACAGCACTTTACCTGAGCTTGGAATCCAAGCAGATAAACTTTACTTCCGCACGTTTTATTTCCGAACGTTTACTAACTTAATCTTCGGAGGCGGACCACCGACCATCCGGCGGTCCGTTTGCTTTGCAGGTACAGGCATCCTTAGTCGAATCCAGTTTCAGTGTTGTAACTCTCCCAAGGGACAAAAACCCCCGAAACATTTGGCGCCGTCTGTGGGGAGAGTACCTCTGAAATGGTTTCACAAGAACCTGTACCAAATCCAGAGGCCATTCGGCCTCCAGATGATATACTGGTCCAAACGGACCATGACTCAGGGGACGACGCTGACGTCGAAACCTATGTGGATCTAAATGGATCCCTCATCTCTAAGCGCATCCGCAGTAAGGAGAGGCGGGAGCGCCACCATGACGTGGCAGGGCCAAGAAAAACTGCTGGTCAGCCAAAGAAGCCCTCGGGGCGGCCGGTTGATCCTTCCCAAGCGGCAGGATCAACTCCCGTCACTCGGGATGAGCTAATGTCACTCCTGAGCAGCCTCAGGGGTGAAATCAAGCAGCTCGCCTCGAAGAAGTCGCCTGCTCCTAGAAAGGAGCAGTCGGCCAAGAAGCCAGCCCAAGCTGGAAAACAGAAGTCGGTCAGGGACCGTCAGCCGACTCCTCATCCTGCTCCTAAGGAGAAGGCCAGGTCCCAATTTGACCTTAATCGGCTCCGTTTCCCAGAAACGGGCGCAAGAAAACCCATCCGTCATATACAGCCGGATGGCAGCAAGCAGATGTTCTCTGATGCTCGGCAATACATCGAGGAGAAGAGAACTCACCTATCAGAGTCGGCTTCAACATCGACTTATCATGATAGCTTTCGGAATACCTTTGTGAGGTGTTCCCAGTCGGTACATGAGACCCCAGCAAGCAGCCAAAGGGTTCAGTCTGGGCCGCATGTGATTCAGTCCGCCCAGTACATGGCACAGCCATTGTACCAGGCGCCAGTTGTACCTTACATACAGCCTACCCTCTATGGAGGACAGGCGGCATACGGCTATCAGCCGATGGACTGGCAGCTTAGGCTGCAACGCCTTGGAGATCAACCCTCTGCTTTCTCCAGGGAAATAACTGAAGCTGTACAACCGGCTAAAGTTAAAAACGTTCTGGTTGGAACCTATGACGAGACCTCCAACCCAGAAGACCACCCGCTAGCATACACCCACCTCATGTATTTACAGGGGTTGGATGATGCCGCATGGTGTCGTTGCTTTCCAGCCACCCTGAAGGGCATAGCCCAGCAGTGGTTTGGCAACCTGCCGGCTGGATGCATAAATAACTTCAAGACGCTTGCGTTCTTGTTTGCATCAAACTTCTCTATGAACATCCCTGCCAAAAAGACAAGTCTTGACTTGGGCAATGTACAGCAGGGAGATAGAGAAGGTTTGCGTTCCTACGTCAGGCGGTTCAATCTGGTCCGAATCCAGATTCATGGGCTGTCTGATGAGGTCGCCTTCACAGACTTCTTCAAGGGTCTGAAGGACGGGTCTACTTTTAAGTACGAACTCGTCCGCAAACAAATCTTTACTCTGCAAGGAGCCTTGCGAGAGGCGGAAGCCTATATACACGCGACCGAACTCTGATCCTCCAATAAGTAGTCGGACCATAAGAAGTCCGACCGGCAGAAAGAGAGTCGGCCTGCTCAGCCGGCCCCTAAGCCAGAAGAGAGCAAAAAGAAAAAGCAAGTCTGGGCCATTGATAACTCTGATCAACCGGCCCAGAAGAAGAAAAAGGAGTGGAAACCGTACGTCCCAAGGTACGAATTCCACAAGGATTGCTGCTCCATCCTCTTGGAAATTAAGGATCGGCTAACTCTTGAAAAGCCGACTCCTATGAAAGGTTCCGCCGAAAATCGGAAAAAAAACAAGCATTGCCATTTCCATGAGGATGTTGGCCATGACACGAACGACTGCTTTAGTCTCAAGCGGGAGCTCGACCGTCTGGCCGACAAAGGACAGCTGAAGTCCTATGTGAAGTCCAAAGTGACTTCAAAAGCAAATCCGGGGCAGTCCAAGAAGAAGACTCCCCAGCCTGCTGTGAGTGCCGAAACTGATGAAGAGCCGGTGTACACCATAGCAGGCGGATTTGCCGGTGGTGGCCCGATCATTCGGGGTACCAAGGACCATCTGAGAAAGATGGTCAATTCTGTTGAGGAGGGGGATGCATCAAGCGCATCCACCTTCCCTAAAGTTGTCATCACCGAGCAAGACAGAGGGAAAGTCCGTCGGCCGCATGATGACCCTGTTGTCATTGAGTGCAAGGTCGCCAACCAGCTGGTGGGTCGAATTCTGATTGACACAGGAAGCTCCTCTGACCTCATCAGCCTCAAATGCTAATCCAATCTCAAGTACAAACCGGATAGCATGATGGAGGTCACCCACACCCTAGTTGGGTTTGGGGGAGGACTTGTGCACCCAGTCGGACGAATCGACCTACCTGTCCGCCTGGGAAGCAGGGGAGACGGTCGGCACATGACTATCCGTTTCCTAGTAGTTGAGGAGCTCACGGCTTACAACCTCATCTTTGGCCGTCCCACTCTTAATGAGTGTAAGGTCGTCATCATCCCTGCTCTCATGCTACTCAAGTATGAGAAGGATGATGGAACAGTTGGCTCCCTAAATGGGGACCAAAAGAAGGCCCGAGAGTGTTACCTCTCGGACGTCAAGCCTGCGGCCGCAGCATCCGGCCGGGGCAAGGAAACAATCAACCTCGACGATGTCGAGGAAGAACAGTCGGCCCCACCAGCCGGAAAGAAAAGAAAGACTGATCAGCTGGTGGTGGTCAAAAAAGAAAAGCAATAGCAATCACTGACTGGGGAACGGTCGGATGATCTTCGTCTCCAGCCTGCTGGTGAACACATTGATATCCCTCTAGATGACAGTCGTCCAGAGCGGACTGTTAAGGTGGGGACGATTGCTTTTGCAAAGCTAGGTGAAAGCCTTCACCAGCTGTTGAGGGAATTCAAAGACATCTTTACCTTTGAAGTGGAAGAGATGCCAGGCATCAGCCCGGATCTCGCTGTCCACAAACTCGCCGTGGATCCTAAAAAGAAGCCCATCCGGCAAAAGAAAAGAAACCACAGCGAAGAAAGAAGTCAGGCGGCAGCTGCCGAAGTAAAAAAGTTGTTAGATGCCAAGTTCATTCGGCCGTGCAATTTCCCTGAGTGGGTAGCTAACGTTGTGTTAGTAAAAAAGCCGAATGGAACTTGGCGGATGTGTGTTGACTACACAGACCTCAACAAGGCATGTCCAAAGGATAGCTATCCATTGCCTAAGATCGACAGTCTGGTCGACTCAACAGCCGGACATGCCCTGATGAGTTTCATGGACGCCTATTCAGGTTTCCATCAGATCCCCCTGTGGAAAAAAGATCAAGAAAAGACGGCATTCGTCACTGATCAGGGGTTGTTCTGTTATACGGTGATGCTGTTTGGTTTGAAGAATGCGCCTGCTACCTTCCAACGAATGATAAATACAGTCTTCATTAATCAAATCGGAAGGAATGTAGAAGCGTACATCGATGACATGATAGTCAAATCCAAACAACAGGCAGATCACCTTGCTGATCTCCGATAAACATTCGCCACACTCAGGCGGCACAAGGTCATGCTTAACCCAAAAAAGTGTGTCTTTGGTGTTGAGTCTGGGAAGTTTCTCGGATTTTTAATTGACCAAAGGGGAATAGAGGCCAACCCTGAGAAAATACAGGCGGTAATCGACATGCAGTCGCCCCGTACTGTGAAGGAAGCGCAAAAACTAACAGGTTGCCTGGCGGCCTTGGGGAGATTCCTCAGTCGGTCAGGCGACAAGTGCCTCTACTTCTTCCAGGAAATAAAAAAGAAGACAAACTTTGAATGGGGGGATGACGCAGAGGCGGCCTTTCAAAAGTTAAAGACTCATTTGCACTCTTTGCCGAGGCTTGTTAGCCCTCTGCCCAAAGAGACGCTCTTCATGTACTTGGCCGTCTCCGATCATACCCTCAGCGCTGTTCTCCTAGCTGAAAGAGACGGCACTCAGCTCCCGGTCTATTTCATCAGCCATGTTCTCAGCAACGCTGAGCTTCGGTACCCCATGGTTGAAAAATTTGGTCTCTCCCTTTACATGGCCATCAAGAAATTGAAACCCTACTTCTTGGCACATGCGATAGTGGTCTATACTGACCAGCCGATCAAGCGGCCACTCACAACCTTGGAGTCTTCTGGACGAATGCTCAAATGGGCGATTGAAATGCAAGGACTAGAAATCACTTACGAACCAAGGAAGGCAATAAAGGGACAAGCTTTCGCTAACTTTATTTTCGAAACGACAAGGCCGGTTGTTCCGGATAATACAGACCAGGTTTGGAAAGTGTATGTGGATGGGAGCTCCACTATGAACGGCTGTGGTGCAGGGATTATCTGTCAGTCTCCTGAAGGAGACAAGTACAAATACGCACTACGGTTCAAGTTCCAGGTCTCTAACAATGAGGCCGAGTATGAGGCCCTGCTGGCAGGCATCCGGTACTGCAAGGCGGCAGGGGCAAAGAAGATATCCGCCTGCTCTGATTCTCAACTGGTCGTACTCCAGCTTAATGGAACATACGAGGCCACTCATCCGGCCATGATAAAATATTTGCAGGCGGTCAAGAATGAAGTTGGGTCACTTGAAGAATTTCATCTAACTCAAGTGCCCAGGTCTTCAAACAATCAGGCGGATGCTCTGTCCAAACTGGCATCATCCGCCTCCTGTGGAACGCCTCGGTCCGTTTTCTGGGAGGTCATGGAAAAAAGGAGTATATCTGAGCAAGACCCCATTGGAATTCTTGACCGAAGCTCAACCTGGATGGACAGCATCCGGGCCTATCTTGCAGACGGCACGTTCCCTGACTCACCACAGGAGGCGGCTGTTCTGAAAAAACGAGCAGCTAACTTCGAGTTGCGACAAGGAGAACTCTTCAGGGCTGGCTTTTTGAAACCCCTGTTGAAGTGTGTTACCCCTGAAAAGGGGAAGGAAGTCCTCGAAGAGTTGCATTCGGGACTCTGCGCCTCCCATATAGGCGGCAGATCCCTCGCGGCCAAGGCCAGGCGGCTTTACTTCTGGCCAACCCTGGAGTCGGATGCCATGGAAATGGTGAAAAAATGTGACAAGTGCCAAAAGTTTGGCAAGCTTATCCATCGTCCGGCTACAGACCTGACGGCCATCCACAGCCCAATACCCTTTGCCAAATGGGGCATGGACATTCTTGGGCCATATACGACTGCACCAGGCGGCAAGCGCTATATATTGGTGGCTGTGGATTACTTTACCAAGTGGGTAGAGGCGGAGGCAGTAAAAAACATCAAGACTAAAGACGTCATTTCCTTCATCTGGAGGAATATAATCACTCGTTTCGGGGTGCCCATGTCTATGGTTTTTGACAATGGTCCTCAATTTGAAACGCCTCAACTCAAGACTTGGCTAGGAGACCAGGGGGTCTCAAGTTTCTTTGCATCAGTCGGCCGGCCGCAAGCAAACGGTCAGGTCGAAGCCTTCAACAAGTTAATCTCAGACGGGATTAAAAAGAAAATTGAGCGGGCTGGTGGCCTTTGGGCGGATGAATTACCACACGTCCTCTGGTCCATCAGAACGATTGATAAAGGGGCAACTGGAGAAACCCCATTCCTTATGGTGTATGGAGCAAAAGTTGTTCTGCCCATTGAGCACTACGAGCCGACTCTTCGAATCATGTTGTATGATGAAGAGGCGAACTGGGAGGCCATGCGCCTAGCATTGGACTCGCTACCAGAGCGCAGGGGCAATGCTGCCTTGCGCCATGAGATATACCGTCTGAGAATGACTCGGGCTTATAACAAAAGAGTACACAAACGTCCTCTCAAAGTGGGGGACTTTGTGCTACGGAAAATGGAAGCAGTCGGTAGGGCGAATGAACAGGGAAAGCTAACCCCAAATTGTGAAGGCCCCTACCGAATCTATGAGGAAGTAAGAGACGGCACCTACCGCCTGGAAGACCCAGACGGCAGGCAGCTTCCTAGAACTTGGAATGTAGACAACTTGAAAAAGTACTACTTCTAAGTACGAATGAAAAGACCTCAATTTTGTAATCTCAAGTTTTGTTAATGAGTATGCCTTCATTTCCCAACTTGTCTTTTTATCTAAGTTTCTTAGTGTCGCCTGTATACAAAACAGACGGCCAATATGTTTGGAAAGCGTCCGTCCCAACAGCAGACGCCCCAATCCCTCTGAAGGAGCCGATTGTTTCAGAACAGTCGTTCCTACGAAATTCATCAAGTTTATACCAACACTTGACGAATATTTACTTGATCATTTAAGAGGCCTAAGGCCAGATAAAATCATGATGAGGCCCATGGCCGGATGTTAATAAACAAAAAGAGACCGAATGGTCACAGTCTGCTCCAACATGAGTATGACCGTCTGCTCTAACATGAGTCAGATAACCGGCGACGTCCATTCGGGCGAATTCGTCGAGGAGAAGCATCTCCCATTTGGGTGGCACATTGCTCTACGAATATATCAAGCGGCCCTACCGAATGCTAAGGCAGCATTCGCAGTCGTTTGTTTTAATCGAAAGTGAAATCTAAAAGACTTGAATTTTCTATCTGTTCTAGCGCAGTTCAGAAATGGTCACTGTTTCATAAGTAGAGGCTAAGCGAGGCATGAAGTCGGATGCGCCTGTTATTGCTCAGGGGCAAAACAGGCGGAATATTTGATTAATATACGAGTTAAGTTAACTACTTAGCACTTATTGAGGCTATTGGCCGGATGACGCCTGATCCTTGCCTATGGGGCAAGACAGGCGGACAATTATTTTTAAAGAAAATTGGTTAAGTTACAAACTTAGCATTTAATCTCAAAGAGGCCTATGGCCGAAGGCGCATGTTTTTGCTTATGGGGCAGAACAGGCGGAGATTTCCCCTTAGCAAATTAGCTAAGTTGGAAATTTGAGTTTAGTTCGAGCCAATGGCCGAATGAACACTTATGTTTGCCAATTCTTGATGGACGTCTGCCGCGTGGTTTGGGGCAATCACTATAGTGATTGATTGACTTAGAAACCATAAATACTCTTCTAAGTATCAACAATTTCTAAGTCAATCAATCCAATAAACCGAAACCACTCGACATCCGTCCAAGGGCAAGAACATTCGCATGGTATACAGGTTATAATACTTAGCCAAAAACATGCAATGAAAAATTCAAAAAAAATTCAAAGGACAGAATATGGATAACTTCAGCCAAATGGCCGAATGATTCAAATTTAAAAAAAAGACCAATCGTCACCAGACGATTGGTTAAGATTGTTATCTGGCAAAGCCAGAAAGATTGTCAAATTACCCGACCCCTCGGTCGGTAAAGATACAAATACTCGGCACGCAGGCCGGAAAAAAAAAGTACTTGGCCATTCGGCCGTAGAAACAGAAAAAATAAAAAGCTTAAGTGATCATGGGAGAGCCTCTTCATTGGCAGTCGGCCTGTTGTCCATCGGCTGCTCTTCATCATTTTTCTCTTGATCCTCCGCCTGATCCTCCTCCTCACCACCAGAGGACGACTCCCCAGAAGATTCGGACCCAGAGCTTTCCTCGGCCGCAGCGTTCTCAGCCTCTTCAATAAGACGAGCGTCGAATGCTTTGCTGGCTTCATCAAACTTGGATTTCCAAATCTGATAGTCTGAGTCCGGCTGCACAGCCGCCCAAGTGTCCCGCATGATGGCATCATAATCGCTCATCATTTGCTTAACAAGAGCCTCTCTCTCTTGCTCAGCCACGGACTCGAACTTGGACTTCAGCTGGTGCTCCTGGTTGATGAGGCGCTGCTCCAGGCGGCCCACCTTCTGCTTGGCTCTCTCGGCCTCTTCTTTGGCATCTTGAAGAGGCTCGAGCTTCTCCTTAAGATTTGTAATTTCTTTCTTAAGGGAAGTGATGCGCAGCGGGCCGAGTCCAGGTCCTTCACCTGCATGTTGGCTTCCGCCTGCGAATACATCATATCAAGCGTTAGATACTCATTTTGAGCAATATCAAATTGAGCTCGATCCAAGGCGGACTCGGCCCGAGCTTTAGCGACTGTTACCTCTTTGGATTTCTCCTTGAGGGGTTGCCTGAGCCCTTGGACGCGCAGCATGGCCTGCAAAAATTGCCGAATGGTTAAAACCAGGCGGATAAAGACTTGAGCAAAAAAAATTTGCTTAAGTTAAGACTCGTACCTCGCAGAGGTTCCCCAAGATGTCATCCAAGTCCAGGGTGCCGACTCCTCTGACAGACGCCTTGTCGTCAAGATCAACCGCCCTCAGCATGGACTTGGCCATCTGTATTACAGTCGGCCTCTACACAGGAACTGAGAAGGAAAGAAAGTTAGAAAAATAACACAAGTATATTTAAATGGAAGAACAATAAAGACGAATGGTTTTTACCGTCGTCCTTTGGTTCCTCCTCTCTCCCCAGACTCCTCCTCTCTCCTGTTGAGCCGACAGAAGCGGTGGGTTGCTTGAAGCCACCCTTCGATGCCCTCTGGGCATCCGGTTTGCTGATCTCCTTTTCAGCTTCGAGAGAAGAGGCATCTGGGCCCTTCTTGGGCTTATGAGCAATGTGCTTCCGGCCGCCCTTGCCGGATGTGCTCACATCACCCGCCCTTGTCTTTTGGACATTAGGGTCGGATGGTTTTGAAGGAGATTTGGAAGTCGTACCCTACATCAACGCAAGATAAACGCCAGTTAGAAATCATTCGGGCAAATTTAATATTGGTCAGAGATGAAAGTATAACAATCTCCTACTTTGGAGGCGCCGCCAGTTTTCTGCTCATCCACTTTGGTGTGAGTGGTTGCTTCTGCCCTGTTTAGGACATTCGACCTGTATCGAGCAGCAGATACAGCCGGCTTCCTTGTGGCCGAGAGCTTCTCCATTGCTTTGTCTGCACAAAGGAACAAGTGTTAGCACCATTAAACGGGTACTGAAAAGCAAAAGTAAATTGCATATAAAACAGACGGCCGACTACCTCTCGGCATTTCAGAACTTAGCCCACAAGCGGCTAAGAATGTTCCTTCTTCAAACCACTTGTACAAAGGGAGATAGCATTGAGGGGTGACCTCCTTGTCCCCCTCATCATTCGTCTACACGGACACGGTAAACAACCCCGCGTCCACGATCTCCTCCTTTTCCCGCCTGGGAATAGGCGGCAATGCGCTCCTGCCTGCTAGGAGAGGTGGATCCTTATTCCACCTGTTATACTTTTGGTTCAGGCGGCTGTCGGCAGACTTGACTATATAAAATTTAGTCCTCCAGTCTTTCCACTTGTTCTCTTTGCCAACAGCCATCATGTACCCCTTGCAAGTGGTCAAGGTGTACCGGCCCTCACCGCCCCTAGCAGGCGCCTTTCTCAGATAGTGCATGTGGGCGAACGCTTCAAAGCTCGCCTCCACCTGCAGCATCTCACAGGCGGCAACGTACCCCAGAATATTGATCTAGGAGTTGGGTACAAGTTGCCAGATACCCAGTTGGTATCCGTCCAAGATCCTCTCCACGGCCGGATGGAGAGGGAAGCGGAGGCCAGCCTGGAAGGCCGCTTCATAGCAGCCGAATGCTTTGTCCTGATAGCTGGCCAGACTCGGCCAGGTTATGGTGTCGCCCTCGTTAGGGACCGACAAAGTGTAGCCATAGCCTAGGACGACCTTGCGCCTAAAATTGGCAAGGCCGAATGCCATGGCGCTCCGCCTGCCTGGCGGAACATGCTGATAGTAGGGGGCTCTCTCCAAGCGCCTGGAAGCGCTCGGCTCGGCCCAGCTTTCCCCCCTATCCACTGCCAGAGACTCTCTGGCAGAATCTATATTTGATCTAGCCTCCTCTGAAGTTACGGAGGCATTCTCTGAAGAAGATGACGAGGCCGACTCGTCATCAGAGCTCTCATCAGAGCTAGGGGACCGCCGACTGGTGCCAGCGGGGTCCTCCCCTAGACTCTCTTCCGGCGCCTGTCCAGAAGGCCCGGGTTGATATTCTTCATCCGCCTCCCCTAGGATTCCATCACTGGGAGTTCCACTAGATGTGGGCGAATGGTAATAGGGGGGGTAGGAGGAAGATAAGGAGGGTTGTCAAGATGTTCCGACAGCTCACTTTGAGGCACTCTTATTGAGCCGTCTGAATAAACAGTCGACCCATCCGAATGGTAGAAAACTCCATCGGAGCTACACTGCCTTGCCGTTCTTTTGGTTCTGGCCATAGTGTCCTGCACAAACACGGAAACGGTCGGATTCGGAGAAGTTCGCAAAGCAGGGTCGTTGGCCAAGCATTCGGCACTGCTAGTTCTAGATTCAGCCGTCCCCGGTGACCGGCTGATCACTATCCTACGCAGTGCCGCATGCAATTGGGGAGCCATTTTTCGAAAAACAAGAAAAAATGAAGAGTAAATGAAAAAACAGGCGTTACCTTTAGAAGAAGGGTGAAAGACGCTTGGTGTGCTGAAGAACAGTCGGACAACTGGCCGAGTGTCGAATGCTTGAAAAGTTAAAACACTTTGGGAATTTTGAGATTCTCTAAGTTAAAAAGTCCAAGATTCTCCAGAGATTCGCAAAGGTGTGAATCTAAGGGGGGGTCAAACCTCACTATTTATAGGGGGGTAAAACCCTAATTTTTCCCCCCAGTAATTTTTGAATCTGACCACTCAGATACCGACACCTGTCACAGTAGTCACATGCAATGCACGTGACCTAGTGAGGGGCAAATGATTTGGGTATTTTATACCCGGCCAGGTGGCCCAATCAGAAAGCGCCACGTGTCCTCCATATAGGTGCCATTTGGACCTTTGGAATGATGACACGTGGAGGGTGGACTCTTCTCCGTCCTACGTGGACTGAAGGTCCAGCAGGGACCATTCAGGTGGCGACACGTGTCACTCAACAGGCGCTTCAGAATCCTTCTGAGCACAGTGACACGTGTCACTCAGGCAATAGGCCCTGGGATGGCAGCCTTCTAAAGGCCCAAATCCCGAGGCACCGCAAAACGGCGTGACCTAATTCCTAGGTCACCAAGATCCTAGGAGGGGCACACTTTGGAAAAGGACCCTATAAATAGGGATATTCTGGCATTTATGGCAGACAAGTGGAAATACACCGAAAAAAGGAGAGAGAATATACACGCAATACGAGACAACACGTCACTTCCCACAAAGCTGTCGTTTTCAAGGAACACACAACACTTTACCTGAGCTTGGAATCCAAGCAGATAAACTTTACTTCCGCACGTTTTATTTCCGAACGTTTACTAACTTAATCTTCGGAGGCGGACCACCGACCATCCGGCGGTCCGTTTGCTTTGCAGGTACAGCCATCCTCAGTCGAATCCAGTTTTAGTGTTGTAACTCTCCCAAGGGACAAAAAACCCCCGAAACAGAATGTATAAAGTTGGATGTTCATGTTCATTTTTTGTGACGTGTTTACATTTTTATACTAAATGTTCAGTTTTTATAAAGTGTTCATATTCTTTTACTAAATGTTCATATTATAGTTGTAGTGCACTAGACCTGGCAATCTTGACTCAGACCCGATGACCCGACCCGAATGACCCGACCCATGACCCAAAATCAGTGACCCGAAATTGACCCAAAACCCGAATCAACCCGACCCGACCCGAAGTGGAACTGACCCGACCTTGACCCAAAACCCGAAATGACCAAACCCGAAACGACCCGACCCGAAGTTGACCCGAGACCCGAAACGACCCGACCCGAAGCTGACCCGAGACCCGAAGTTGACCCGACCTGAAAATGACCCGACCTTTAACTTCTTTTAGTAAATAATTGTATAAGTTATAAAAAGTTTATATTAGGAAATTATACATTAAAATTGACCCAGCAACATCTTACATGACTACATTGACTTTCATATAATAGCTAAAAAGACGGTCAAAGTGAGATGTGTAAATAGTGCAAAATGTCAAATCGTTAAGAGTAATTTGGGACGGAGAGAGTATAAGAATAATTCAAAGAAATTATTACAACAATGACAATGATAATAAGAGTACGTATTAAAACTAAGATCAATAAGAGAGTGAGGTATAACTCAATTAGTTAGAGCATCCCTCTTAGTTTCAGGAGATCCTAAAAGTGATTCTCAATCTAAACACACAAAAAAAAGGTAAATTAATATGTCCAATTTATATAGTGTTTTACCCCCGTCCCATGGTCATAATTAGTAGTGTTTTTGGCTCTTTAGGGCAACTTTTATTACTAATTTGTGTTTTCTAGTGTTTTTGTAGTTTTTCTTAAGTTTTGTAGGAAATTGCACACTTTGAGCGTTTTCCAGGTTTTTCACGAAGCAACTACGAGCGTTAGGAGGACACGACCATCCTTAAAGCCCAGGACCGGTGAGAGCCGGTGATTAAGGGCTCGGTATGTGATACCGGGGCAATAGGATCAAGTAATCAAGAGCCGATGAGGAAATCCGGATTGGGCTGAGGAATCGAGCCCAATCGAAATCCAAGCCTTGAAGAAGAAGCCGGGCCCGATCGGGCGGGCGCGCGCAAAGCAGCATCAAGGAAGAAGCTGCGCCCGATCGGGTGAGCATAGGCTCGATCGGGCGCAACACACCAGCAAGGGCGTAGTAAAAAAGGCGG
The DNA here is from genome assembly GCF_948465745.1 of Chenopodium album. NCBI lineage: Eukaryota > Viridiplantae > Streptophyta > Magnoliopsida > Caryophyllales > Amaranthaceae > Chenopodium > Chenopodium album. The sequence goes on along the minus strand of NC_137834.1, from coordinate 47,880,923 downwards.
GCCTTCGCCCGATCGGGCGCGTGTTTTTCTTAGGACCTGATTAGTTTTGTTTAAGGATTTGTTTTAGGGATGTTTAAGTACGAATTTTGTACGTAATTTTTTATTACCTTCTCTTTTAGATTTTCTCTCTCTACTTAGGATATTTTCTCTCTCTTAAACTCTCTCTCAACATTGTTCTTAATTACATTCGTTAATCCAGATTTCTTTTGGTAACAATTTCTCCTCTTTTAATTCCAATTATTTTATTTAATTCTTTCATTATGTCTTGATTTATTTATTTGATTAGTTTAGATTTAATTATGCTTGAGTAGTTTTATTTCTAGGGTTTATGGGGATCTAATAAATAATAGAAGGGATAAATTTGTGATTGTTGATTATCAATGCTTGGTTAATTTCCTATTGATTGATTTAATGCTATGCAATTAGGTTTGGCCAAATTTAATTGTATGAGTTTAGCAATATTAATTCGAGATTCGACAGATGAGAATTGATTTTTAGGCTTAGTTTCAATAGGCGAACTAATTTATAAATGGTTAAGTCGAGATTCGACAGATGAGATTTAATACCGGTAAATTAACTCTGTGATTATAATACGTAGCGAAAGCCCTTTATAATCTGATTAATCAATGCTTGATGATTGTTTACTATGATTTGCCCTGGAATATTGTTTATTAGTGAACCTATGCCCTAGGCCTTTTAATATTTAATTTCTCCCTACTTTATTTTCTCTGATCATATTTTTCGTAGTATAGTCTTTAATTACAACAACATTGGTTACCTTGATAATTTAGATTATAATAATTAATTAGGAGTAGAAAGACTTGTTTCCCTGTGGATTCGACCCTACTTCCCTATCTGCATTAGTTAGAGGATTTAGGTAATACTTTTGATTAGGGGATACTTCTGACCCTTAGGTGCGTGCCTATTTTCCGGAGGATTATATCCTCCTTCTCCCCCTTTCTTTTCTTTTTCTTTCTTACTTCTTCTTCTCTATTCACACTTTCTCTCTCTAAAACCTCCATTTTCAAACCTTCAACCTCATTTTCTTTCCAAGATCTTCTCAAATTCATCCATCAAAACCTTAAAATTTTTACATATTCTTAATCCTTACACCTTCCTCTACATTTTCCACCCACTTTCTCCCACTTTCTCTCATAATTTCTTAAAATCCTTAGAGAGAGAAAGCTTTAATACCCAAATTTCTATCTACAAATGGATTCAAAACGTTCTAGACAACAAAAGGGGCGAAAGTTCGAGGCAACAACAACCAATGGTCGACCCGGAGCTTCAAATACCGGGATGGGAGGAGGTTGTTATCACCTCGACGGAACAACGGGCAAGGATGCTCAATCTCATCGAGAGGCAAGTAATCTTTACCCGTTTTGTTCATCATCATACATTATCTAGATTAGGTCTTGATAAATATGTACAGAAATTATTTAAGGGTATAGGCATGAGTGGTTTCTTCCAAATGCATCATGATACTTATGATTACTTGACATTAGAATTTATTTCTAGTTTTAATGTTATTAAAATGAATGCTTTGATCACTCATGTACAATTCCGATTACTAAACAACGATGTGCGATTAACTCTAAAAGAATTTGGGAGGTTGTTTGAGCTAAAATCGAACAAACCTATCGTACCCTCTCAAGACCAAATTGTCGTGGTCTACAAGAAACTCACCGGGGAGAGTTTGGTTAACCTCCAACACGCCAAAGGGACGTGGATTCAACATCCCGTCCTAAAGTTTTGGCAAAGGTTTGCCGGCCTCACAATTTTCGGGAGGCATGAACCGGCAAACGTGAGGAGGGATGAACTAGAATTATTGGCATCCTACATGATCCCTAATGATGAGAAACATACCCCATAGGATTGCCAACCACTTTCAAAGGGCGGCCAATGCGGCCGAAACGGGTAGGTCTAGGGTGCCTATCTATTTTGGGGGGTTGGTGACCCATATCGCTATTAAACACCTAGGATGGAACCCAAATGGGCATAGGAAAGTAGTGGGCTCAACCCTCATGGACCTAGCTTACTTAGGGAGCCTAAATTGGGTGCAAACCATGGGCGGTGAGACTTGGTGGATAGTCCACCGGGAATCAGGTAGGAGAGACCAAGCTTTTACCCTACCCAACCCCGCCTTGACCAAATTTGAGAAGGGGAAGCCTTATTACACTTCGAGATAAACGGTCAAGGCGAGGTTCTTCACCTTTCACCACAACCCCACCAATCACCCCAAGACCATTCACCACACTAACCCCAACCACCACCTCAACCCTTTACTTATAGCATGCCCACCTCCTCCGTCGATTATAACATCGACCCCAATGCCCCTTATGACTTTTCGGCTTTTCAGAGCCAACTAGACCGTATAGAGATAGGGCAAGGGAGAGTAGAGGGCATGGTGAAAAACCTAGATTCTAGGTTAGGCACTTTGGATAGTCGGGTGGGTCATATAGAGAGGAACCTCAGGAGGGGTTTATACCCGATGTACGGTGACTATGCACGCCGAGGGGCTATTCCCCCCGAGGCCTTAGTTCCCAATTGGTTCCAATACCCCCAAGGTGGGTATTCCACCCCGGAGCTTTTGGTACTTATGTGGACTACTCTTCAGTCCATGGATATGGGGGTGATGCTCCTTTTGGGGGTATGGGGGGAAATGTGAACCCTAACTACTTTGCAGGTGGTTCGGGTTTTGGTGGTGCTGGAATGAGCCAGGGTGGTGCCGGCTTGAGCTACGGAGGAGGGTACGAGAGGATGGATGATGATGAGGAGTAGCTTCTCCTAGCTACCTTCCCAAGTCAATGAGGGCATTGCTTAATTTGGCTTGGGGGGAGATTTCTTGTATATATGGTAACTCTCTTTCTCTTTTCTCTATTTATTGCTTTCCTAGTGTAGTTTTTATTGCTTTCCTTTATGAAAAAAATACAAAAAAATTTGAAAAAACAAAAAAAAAATCAAAAATACGTTCCAATGAATTGTAAATCATGCTTCCCTGTGTCCCATACTTAGAAAATATTGTTTTGATTCTTGGTATATGATAATGAGCTTTGTGAATTTGTTGATCATGATTTGAAGTTTAATTGTTTGGATTCCTAAACATGCGTCATGTTTAGGGTAAAAATACCCTAGACACGTGGACCAATGAGAGGAGGCCACGTGTCGAGTTCAGGATGGCCCACGTGGCTTAATATCCTCTTGACACATGGCCCCCTTAGATACATCCCTGAAATGGCGGCCTTCAAGGACCCAAATCCCAGGAAGCGCCGTAAAACGGCGCAGCCCACTGAAATCTAGGTCAAGTGACCTAGATAGGGACACGTCCTCCAATGACCCTATAAATAGGGAGATATTTCCCCATTTTGGGGACACATTCAATCATTTATTACACCTACATTCTCTCTCATTAGAAAAACACCTGAGCTTGGAATCCAAGCAGATCCCCACCTAAATTTCCGTACTCTTTATTCCCTTTCAAGTTACTAACTTGATCTTCGGAGGCGGAGCTCCAACCACCCGGAGTCTCCGTTGTTTTGCAGGTACTACTCAGCCGGACCAGACTTCGTGACGTAACTCTCCCGAGGGACAAAAACACCCAAAACATTTGGCGCCGTCTGTGGGGAGACACATCTGTAATGGCACAACGGTAGTGGATCACCGACTCAAGAGGGGAGTCTCCTTTGGGAGGCAGCAGGCGTCATGAGGCCTGATGTCTAGAACATCAGTCGTCGTGAGGTTGAATGTCAAGAGTCAGGCGGCCAAAAAGGCCGATCAAACTAAGTCATGCATTTTTGAAGGTTAAAGGGCAATGCCGTTTAATCTAAATTTTATTAGGGGTGAGACAGCTAAATTGGCCAAATCCCCTATTTAAATCCAACTCATATAATGAGTCGGCGGCATGCTACACAGCCGGATGCATACAGCCGGCATTCTACTCTATCTATAGATTCCACTAGTTTTGACAACTAGTGGAACAAGCTTATTTATCTATTGTAAAAAGGAGAAATAAAAGAGTACAGGTTTTTAATTAAACCAATAAAGTGTTGTTAAGCATTATCCTATGCATGCGGCAAAACCTGAACAATCCTCCTTCATTATCCATGAATGATGGGGAAGCTGCAACTTGTATAAATACAAGTGGCAATCTTTTTACACTCAAGTAGCTGCCAAACGGCATTCTCATGTGCCGCATGAGTACAAGCCCACCAAAGCACAATTTTAAATTCATATTACTTATATTATAATCATAAAAGTCTTACTTTTATAATTATAAAGGTAAGAACAAGTTTAAACTCCACTCAAGCGGCATTTTATCATAATAATTTGCATGAGAGCTTGGTGGAAAAAGTTGCCAGGCGGCAACAAACTATCAAATGGGGATTAGCTACGTACTCCACTTGTTTTAATAAGGGTAGCCGGCACTATAAGCTACTCCACCATTTATGTAGTAAGCTTCTCTCTATGAACGCAAGCGGCCAATATTTTTTCTTGTGTTAGCATACACAAGCGACCAAGCTTTCTTTCTTGTGTTAGCATACACAAGCGGCACCATTGAGCTGCTCCGCCATTATTATACAAGCGGCTTGGAAAATGTTTTGACAAACAAGTCAGCCGGTCACCATCATCAATGATGTCAGCCGGCAACGGTGCCCGGATGACCATGTCTTTAGCAAGCTAGCTCACCTTAGGAGAGCAGCCTCACTTACCAGCCGTAGGGGCTGCTTGATTCATCTTCAAAGGGGTTGCAAACGCTACCATCATCATGTACTTGAGTGCATACAACCATAATCAGCCCAACATTGTTGTAATGGAGGCGGCATGGGGCAGCATTGCTCGTCAATTTAGCCGGCTGAAGGGGCTTCTTTGTTCTTCAATAAAGTCCGGCTGCAGGACTACTTTTCTCCCAAGATAAGGCTAGTCGCAGGGCTGTTTTGTTTATCAATCAAGCCGGCTGTGATGGCTGCTCTATTCTTTAATCAAAAGTCGGTTGCCGTAGTTGCTTTGTTCAACCTTAAAGTCGGCTGCTGCTATATTATTCATCGTTATTATGATATAGCTGCTCCATTTCTTCTTCTTGCCTTAACATGTCAGACTCGGCAATTATAGCTAACCAGCAGAGGTGGTTAGCAAAGATGGATCTGGTCAGCATCATTAAACATAGTCGGTCAGCGTTATTAAAAATGTCAGCCCGCCTGTGTTCGATTTAAATCTTGTACAAGCGGCAAGAAGCGTTTGGTGTGTGCTTGGCCTCAAACTCCTGTGAGTATCAATAGGGTCAGCCGGTTACAATCATCAAGTTATTAACCCGGCTGCAGCATTGGCTCATTGAGCTCGAACTTACTCCAAGCCGTTGGGGTCGTAATCAATCAATTTGTAATTTTTGCACTCCATACCGCCTGGGTTGTAGACAACTAAATCCGACTGTAGGAGTTGCTTTATTCATCTTCAAAAAGGGTTGTGAAGTGAGCTAGCAAGAGCTCGATTGTAAGCTTGTTCAAGCGGCAGCCAACCTAAGCAAGGGTCAGGCGGCATAGTAAGCCGCATGTGTAATCAGAGCAAACCCACATCTCGAGCTCTAAATTTTTTACATCTCATGCCCGCTTATCACAACTTGAAGAGCTCATTCTCATAAATCAAGCAAGGGGCAGCTTCCCTCGCCACTTTACCCCGGCTGTAGTGGCAGCTTTGCTCGTCACATAAGCCGGCTGTGTGGGCATCCATGCTTATCAAATTATCCCGGTTGTATGGGCACCCAGGCTCATCAACTAATTCCGACTGTAGGGGTTGTTTCTTGCCTCAACAAAGCTGGCTATGTGGCTTCTTTATGCCTCAACCAAGCCCGGCTACGGGGCTGCTTTGTTTATCCTCAAAAGCCGACTGAAAGGGCTGTCTATGGTCATATTTTTACCCAAAAATTTAAGGGTGAGCAAGGTAGTGAGTCGTGCCTCAATACCGGTTGTATTATCATTGAAGAACTTCAATAATGTTAGCTGCCTTAGGCGGTATCCAATACCGTATCAGCCTTGAGCCTCACTACCTTGCAAAAATTGGAAATCATTATTATGATTTTATAATAAAAATTTTAAAAAAAAAAGTGATTTACCCGTCTAACTGCTCTTTCATTTGTATGTACATACATATTTTGGTGGAAAAATCATGCAGCATTTAGTATATAATATACATAAGTAGCATACTAAAAGATTATTAGCCACATTCGACACTTTGACAGCAAGACAAAGCTCCTTTTGATAGCATTAGGTGGCAATCCAATATTAAACCTCTCATTAATTATTCTCAGGTACGAGAATAATATACAATTCACTCAAAAAGCATTCTTAGCTAGAAGTTCTCTTGAGACGGGCAGCTGCTTCAAGGGGATTATTTTGAGGTTGTTCATCAAAGCTATTTCCCTGTATAAATTGTCGCATGTATAACTAGCTTGAAGGAGAACATGGAAAACAAAAATGTCGGGTCCTTTCCTAACCGACTAGCATACGGCAAAGCTTCATTTGAGGGCATGCAAACGACTATCAAGCCGGTTGTAGGGGCTGCTTTGTTCAAGCGGCTGACATTGCAAATTACTCGATGTATGCGGCTGTGGCTATATGTATGTCGTCTAAGTAGTGAGCAAGCAATCTCTAATTATTTACTTGAGTTCGAGAGCTTGGTTTTCAAGATTGTTCTAGCAGCAAACTTCAATTCCATATCTCATTAGTTGAGCTCACTCATTCGGTAATCATGGAGCCGCTCGACCTCAAATATAGCAAGAAGCTCACCTTGAGAGAGCAGCCACACCTACCGACTGTAGGGGCTGCTTTGCTCATATATCCATCCCGGCTGTAGTGGCTTCTTTGTGCATCCTCAAAACCGGTTGTAGTGGTTTTATTGTTCACCAATTAAAGCCGGCTGCAGGGACAGCTTTGTTCCTCGATCGAGCCCGACTGCCCTCAAACGGCTCTAAAGCCAAATTGAATGTGTTCGCCTGTGTTCGCAGGGGCTTCTTTGTTCATCACTGTTAAGCAAAATAACCGACTGTGTAATCAGTGATCAAAGTCATTCTTCAAGCTCAGTTGCTTGACATCCCAAAGCCGGCCAACCTTCAAGAACTTGTGTTCAAGAGTGTATAAGCTAGCACAGGTGGCAAGCTAAGTTCAAGGCAAGCGACATGAAATGACAAATGCTGCCTGGCACTACAATAAGGAGCTTGCAATATCTCAAGTTCCAATTCTTAAGCTTTCAAAGCAATTCAAAGTTGTATCAAGCATTTGAATATTGGAGGTAACCATATAATATGATTTTATTCCCTCCAGTAATATTAATGCATTAAGATAGTAATGATAGTCTTCATTATTATTATTATTATTGTTATTATTGATTCATTGATTGAATTTCAATATAATCTGACGGACCGTCCAAACTCCAATATTAAACTAAGTTTGAAACTTAGTAGCTAAACTAACGTCCAAGTGACGTGAGGCCAATGGTCAGATAATAAACTAAGTTTGAAACTTAGTAGCTAAACTAACATCCAAGTGACGTGAGGCCAATGGCCGAATAATGAACTAAGTTTGAAACTTAGTAGCAAATTCAACGTCCAAGTGACATGCGACCAATGGCCAGATAACTAAACTAGGCACAAAACCGCTTATTGGCTATACATCCGGTCTCAACCTAGACCATAGGTCAATGGCCGGACGGTTGTTTTTTCATAAAATCGCCTGTCCCAACATGGACAATGGCGTCCGGCGACACCCCTCCAGGTGCAGTCGTCGCAGAGAGCAGCCTACCTGTTTGCTCAACGGACCTATGTAGACGGCAAAAAGTTGAATGACCAAATTGGTCAACTCATAGTCGTTTGACCAGAACAGTCTAAAGACCGACTAAGTTTTCGGAACACCGGATGTCCTAAGACATCAGTCGGTGACCGACCGAAGTTCTTACTTAGGCTTTTCATTCCAAAATTGCACAGACTCTCCCATTGGGGGAAAAAGAGTTGTGCAATGGCTATACAACCATCTTGAAAAAGACATGAGGCCAATGGCCGGATGGTTATACATTTTTGTAAATTCGCCTGCTCCAATGTGAAATATGGCGTCCGTCGATACCCCTTCAGGTGCAATCGTCGTAGAAAGCACTCTATCATTTGCTTTACGTACGCATGCAGGCGGCAAAAATCGAACGACCTCATTGGTTAACTCATAGTTGTCTGACCTGGGTAATCTAAAGAGCGGCCAAGTCTTCGGGAACCGGATGTCAAAAAGACATCAGCCGGTGACCGACCGAAGTTCTAACCTAGATTACCTTCCGAAATTATACAAGTCCTCCCAATGGGGTAAAAGGACATTGAAAGTATAATTGGATTACAAACACCCCAGGCGGCCATTTGCCTCCTGCCCTATGAAGAGTCAGGCGGTTTGCCTCCTGCCCCCAGGTGGCCATTTGCCTCCTGCCTAATCAGGCGACCGTTTTCCTCCTGCCTTATGGGATGTCAAACGTCTCAAAAATATTCTAAGTCACCCCAAGGTCATATGACCACCATAGTGGGGCTAAAAGAAATAAAAGTCGTCATCTGTCTAGTTCAGGTGGCAATCATTATTATGATTGATTAACTTAGAAAATATCATACCCTTTAAGGTATCAAATTTTCCAAGTTAATCTAATCTCTCTCTTTTATTGAACTAGACATATGCCGCCCATAGAGCTTTCAAACAAGCGGAAAAGAAAGCCTTGATTTCAAAAGGAGTAATTCCTCTTAAAAGAGAAATTACCCCTTCCGAGGGGCTAATGTTTGGGGTAAAAAATACCCCCTATATATGGACCAATGCCACCGCGACACGTGTCCGCAAGCTCAGCGCTCAATGAGCCAATTAGAGCATGACACGTGTCACTCAATGATAGAAGGGTGAAAATGGGCTCTAAGCCCACAACCCTAAAGACCGTAAAACGGTGGGAAGCCAATCTACTTAGGTTAAATAACCTAAGAGGCACATATCCCAATGCTCTATAAATACTGATCATTACATCAGTTTCAAGGGATCGAATTCTCTCTAAAGGGCAATGCCCCCCACATTTACTCTCTCTTCTCTCTACTTTCTCTCTCTAAAATACATTATTCCGGTCACTGACTTGATCGTCGGAGGCGGACCTCCGGCCCCCCAGGGTCCGTTGTTTTGCAGGTGATCGGGCCATTGGAGTGTTGCATTGCAGATCTGTCTCCCGAGGGACGTACACACCCTCCATTCCGGGGGACCTGCTGAGTGACCCTTCGCCGGCCTCAGCATCGCCGGCTTCATTAGAGGAGGCGGCTCCCTCGTCGTCTACCTCTCATACCCTCGAGCTCCCGGAAGTAGAGGGAGCCTCTTCATCAGAACCACTCTTCTCCAAATCCCTCTGTTCCCCGTTGGGAACAACCTCATCGGCTGGCACTTCTATAGTGCGCCGGCTCCTAGACCTTCTGGTCGTCTGTTTCGTTCTGGCCATTGTGTCCTGCACAGAAACAAAGAGGGAGGAATTCGGAGATGAGCATATCGGTTCCGACAATCCAGAAAAGGCACCCCCTGTTCTAGACTCAACCGTTCCGGGGGACCGGCTGAGTGTCCTAGGCAGTGCCAAGTGAGTGGATTGAGAACTCATCTATATTTTTCTAAAAAACTATGTATACAAGTTGAAAAAGAGGAAAGCTAAAATGGTACAGGCGGTTACCTTACTTTTACTCTGAAAAATCTGAAAACCGCTACAACCGGTAAACCGGGTGTTGAACTTCTAGCACACGAAAACTTGAAACTGCTTTGATGTAGATGGAGGCAAAGAATCTCTCTCTAGAATATCTCTTTTTCTCTCTCTAAAAAGTCAAATGTGAATAAGGTGAAGAAAAAGGGGGAGGTAAACTTCTATTTATAGAAGGTGAAAACGGGGGAAATCCTTGTTTGAAATTCAAATTTTACTACCCGTTACCGTTCACCTTTGATAGGTGGACACGTGTCACATGCCTCACGTGAGCCCTGTGAAGGGCAAATGTTTAGGGTAAAAATACCCTAGACACGTGGACCAATGAGAGGAGGCCACGTGTCGAGTTCAGGATGGCCCATGTGGCTTAATATCCTCTTGATACATGGCCCCCTTGGATACATCCCTGAAATGGCGGCCTTCAGGCAGCGCCGTAAAACGGCGCAGCCCACTGAAATCTAGGTCAAGTGACCTAGATAGGGGCACGTCCTCTAATGACCTTATAAATAGGGAGATATTTCCCCATTTTGGGGACACATTCAATTATTTATTACACCTACGTTCTCTCTCATCAGAAAAACACCTGAGCTTGGAATCCAAGCAGGTCCCCACCTAAATTTCCGTACTCTTTATTCCCTTTCAGTTACTAACTTGATCTTCGGAGGCGGAGCTCCAACCACCCGGAGTCTCCGTTGTTTTGCAGGTACTACTCAGTCGGACCAGACTTCATGACGTAACTCTCCCGAGGGACAAAAACACCCAAAACACGTCAATTTTGCCAACTATTTGTGAATATAGTGCTTGACTAGTTGATTTGGTTAGGAATGTGTGATAGTTCCTGGTATGTCAATGAATTTGAGTATTGGTTTGCAACTATTAGTAATGTTTATATAGCTCAATATTATGCACATTGAGGAGGACGAAGGCATTTGTTCTCTTAGGAAGCCTTCAGACGATATTAGATACATTTGTTCCCTTCTTGTTACCCATGTTGTTGCTTGTGCCCTTTTATTGTTTATTTAGCCACATTACAAGCCTATATGAGCCCCATTGGTTACTAATCCCAAGCTTGGCTTGGGGGAGCTATTAGTTAGTGAGGTGAGGGAGTTGTGGTGTGCATATCATTTGCACAATGTGGGAATAAAAGAAGAGTGATTGTTCTTTGATATTATGATTGGAAAATATTGATGTTTTGTGTTACAAAGTTGAAAATTTCCAATATGAGGTAAAAAAGAAAAAAAAAAAGCATAGAAAAAAAGTTGTTTCATATGTTCAAATGTTCTATTTGAAGGTTGCTCAAGAAAAAAAAAAAGAAAAAAAATTCAAAAGAAAAAAAAAGTTCAAGATTGAAAAAAAAAAAGAAAGAAAAAGAATAAGTAGTTCAAAGTTTGTTTTAATTCGCTCTATTTCATATTATCATATTTTGTGAGTGAATATGTAAATGTTGGGATTGTGTTGTGTATATGATTGTTTGGTGAACTTTTGTGGAGTTGAGTTGTGATTGGAGATGTTTTGGTCATCACTTGTTGTGACCTTGGGTTTTATTAGGATATGGCTCCCTTAAGCATGGCTCTACTCTCACATTTTCCTAAATTTATCCTACCCTTTACCCTAGCCTTACATTACAAGCTTTAAAGACCTTCCGACCTTTGTGCATAAGAGTTGTATGAATGTGAAAGTGTTGTTTATCAATGCAAGTTATGATTTGACATATTTCGAGTCGACTAGTAGGTTGAGCGTTCATTGTTTTAAACACACGAGAGTGTGAGTTGGGAGGGTATTGTTCACAAATAAAGGGGTTGGTTGGAGAGCGATCGAGAACATCTTTTACTCGCCACATAAATGAGAGTTGAGTGTGTGAGCTCTAGTCTTGAATTCTATATGCTCATGTGGTTTGCTCTACTTGACAATTGTTGGGGATGAAGGATGATTAGATGAATGAGATTGATTGACATTGAAGCATATCATTAGATTTATCTTGAATCGTTTGTGCTTGATTTTGTTTATTGGGATGAGGCATGTTTTATATGTTCATTGATGAGCTCTTTGCTTAGGGACAAGCAAAGGTTTGGCTTGGGGGAGTTTGATATGTCCAATTTATATAGTGTTTTACCCCCGTCCCATGGTCATAATTAGTAGTTTTTTTTGGCTCTTTAGGGCCACTTTTATTACTAATTTGTGTTTTCTAGTGTTTTTGTAGTTTTGCTTGAGTTTTGTAGGAAATTGCACACTTGGAGCGTTTTCCGGGTTTTTCACGAAGCAACTACGAGCGTTAGGAGGAAACGACCATTCTTGAAGCCCAGGACCGGTGATTAAGGGCTCGGTATGTGATACCGGGACAATTGGATCAAGTAATCAAGACCCGATGAGGAAATTCGGATTGGGCCGAGGAATCGAGCCCAACCGAAATCTAAGCCTTGAAGAAGAAGCCGGGCCCGATCGGGCAAGCATACGCCCAATCGGGCGGGCGTGTGCAAAGCAGCATCAAGGAAGAAGCCGCGCCCGATCGGGTGAGCATAGGCTCGATCGGGCGCAGCACACCAGCAAGGGCGTAGTTAAAAAAGGCGGGCCCGATCGGGCCGCCCTTCGCCCAATCGGGCGCGTGTTTTTCTAAGGAACTGATTAGTTTTGTTTAAGGATTTGTTTTAGGGATGTTTAAGTACGAATTTTGTACGTAATTTTTGATTACCTTCTTTTTAGATTTTCTCTCTCTACTTAGGATATTTTCTCTCTCTTAAACTCTCTCTCAACATTGTTCTTAATTACATTCGTTAATCCAGATTTCTTTTGGTAACAATTTCTCCTCTTTTAATTCCAGTTATTTTATTTAATTCTTTCATTATGTCTTACTTTATTTATTTGATTAGTTTAGATTTAATTATGCTTGAGTAGTTTTATTTCTAGGGTTTATGGGGATCTAATAAATAATATGAAGGGGTAAATTTGTGATTGTTGATTATCAATGCTTGGTTAATTTCCTATTGATTGATTTAATGCTATGCATTAGGTTTGGCCAGATTTAATTATATGAGGTTAGCAATATTAATTCGAGATTCGACAGATGAGAATTGATGTTTAGGCTTAGTTTCAATAGGCAGACTAATTTATAAATGGTTAAGTCGAGATTCGATAGATGAGATTTAATACCGGTAAATTAACTTTGTGATTATAATACGTAGCGAAAGCCCTTTATAATCAGATTAATCAATGCTTGATGATTGTTTACTATGATTTGCCCTAGAATATTGTTTATTAGTGAACCTATGCCCTAGGCCTTTTAATATTTAATTTCTCCCTACTTTATTTTCTCTGATCATATTCTTCGTAGTATAGTCTTTAATTACAACAACATTGGTTACCTTGATAATTTAGATTATAATAATTAATTAGGAGTAGAAAGACTTGTTTCCCTGTGGATTCGACCCTACTTCCCTATCTGCATTAGTTAGAGGACTTAGGTAATACTTTTGATTAAGGGATACGACTTTATCCTATCATTAATATAAGTCAAACAATTACTATATTCCATGAAAAAATAGCCTTAATAAATATAATGAGTTTTGCGTCAATAAATAAATAAATAAATATATATATACGGAGTTGAATTTAACCCAATGAATCACCCGAATATGACTCTACTCGAAGTTGACCCGATCCGAAGTTAACCCGAAAATTGACCCGACCCAAACTGACCCGACCCGAAAATTGACCCGACCCGAAATCGACCCGAAGTGTTGACCCGATACCCGACCCGACCCGATTATCAGCCGACTCGAAATCAACCCGAAATGACCCGACCCATACCCGACCTGAATGACCCATTTGCCAGGTCTAAAGTGCACCTTATGGTGCATACAATAACTATTTAGTACTAGGTCTGGCAAAAGCTGACTCGACCCGACAACCCGACCCGAACCCAACCCAAAATAAATGGGTTTTGAGAAGGATTTTCAACCCGTTTATGTAATTAGGTCAACCCGAACCTGACCTGAAGTTAAACGGGTCGGGTTCAGGTTGAAAATCCCAACCTGAAACCAACCCGCTTAAACCCGTTTAAGTAATTGGGTCAGTTTCTGTAACACCCCAATAATTCTCCCTTTTCCAAACCAATTACTTTAAATAAAAATAGAGGAGAACCATTGGCATGTTACCGCCACGTGTTAAAACGTTAAGGCTTTATCAAAGTATTGTAGCGGAAATCCAACTTACATCTTAAAATAATATAATTTAGAAACCCAATAAGTCAAAGCTTACAAATTGGAACCATAAAGGCCCTTATTAAAACCAAACCAATAATCAAAGTCCCAAAACATAATTAAAGTAGTAAAACATAAATAAGTTCAACACAAAGAACGAATACTCTCAATCACACCACTCCCTTGACAATGCATATGTCAAATCCCCGAACTTCACATCATCAAGCTAACCTGTGCAATACTGCTCCCCAATAATACAAGTGTAATAATTGGATCATCACAGGGTCATTGAAAGGCGAAGGTCATGACCAAAAGAAAACACACAAAAGCACGCAATCAACAAAGCTGAGTACAAACAAGCTACAACGTACCAAACATAGCATGCTCAACTAATTAAAGTAAATAAACATACAACACGAATTCATTAATCAAGACTCCACACTTAAACAATTCAATCGACTCAACATACTTGCTAATCAATTCCAAACATTTGACTCTTTATATTTAATTTAATTAATTTAATTTGGAGTAAGCAATAGACGAGGTTGTCCAATCCACCAAATCATTTTGGTCCCAAATGACCATTTGAAATAAAAGTTTAGCGCGATGCAAGAATGGGCGCGACTCCATTCTTACAAAGTTAGTCTAGGATCCCATCTAACTTTCATTATAAAATAAAAATGTAAATACCAAAAGAAAAGAGGACATGTTGATCACACAAGCCTCGGAAAGCCACGGGCTACCACCGTGTACCCCAACTCATAATTGTCAATACTCTAGAAGTGCACGCTTTCTAGAGTTTTATTGCTCATCCATGTTTCACTTTACGTGATTACAATTTTAATTAATAGCCGACTCAATCCAATAGACCATACATAAAAATCATACATCAATTTACTTTTAATCTTATTTAGGACAATGGTGATCACATCACAAATTGACCTTTAATTTCATTAAACCTCCAAATTATCCAAATTGTTGAACATAGTCAACTCACCTAGCCATTCGGCTTAATCCACCTTTACTCAACATACTAACGAGTCGTGATTGAGTAATAAATAAAATAAATAACAACCTTGTGGAATAATTAATAAATTCATTCCACTTAAACCATTCAATTCCAATCCTTTAATAAGCCAAATGTGGTTAACAAACCAATCCAATAAAATTATGCTTGTATCAACATTCCATAAAAACAATCAATTAATCAAATATAATTCAACATGTTTGCATCCATAATTCCATACAAACATAATCAATTCACCAAAACATGTCTCATAAACATAAGCACATGAATTAATTACATGTATAACCAAACAATTTTCATCCAAGTGTTCTCTAATCATGAAACTAAGTTCTTTTCTTTGGTACCTAAACATGATACTACTTACAACGAAGTAGACATGTACGTACCTCGTATAAACAATCCCTTGTGCCACTTTTAATCACTTAAAAGTCTCCTAAGAAATAATCACTTCCTAGAAAACAAGCAACAACAATAAATTAATACTTAACCAAATTTCCAGCAATATAATTTAGATTAAAACTCCTTAAAACTTCATTAAAAACATGTTTTTATGCTTAATTAATCAATAGAAATCCAATAGGAACAAAAGCCCCAATTTAATCAGTCATAAGAACCCTAAAATCCCAATTTAAATAAATTGAAACCCTAGGTTTTAAAATTATAAAATCTGAAAATTTATAACACAATTATAATCTGAAATTATTAGTTTAAAACATCAAAGACATGATTTTGATACTAAAAATATAATCTTTATACTACAAAAATCAAAACCCAAAACTAATACATTTATAATTAAACAAGTAGTAAAAGCAAAGGAGGAATAAGGGGAAGGAAGGCCACGGCTGGGCCGCTGGTGGGCCGGCAGGGTCGCCGGCGGCGGCGGCGGCAGAGGGGGTGCGCCGGAGGTGGCTGGGCGGCAGGTGGTGTGAGTGAGGGTTTCCTCACGTGAAGGAGGAGGAAAGGGAAAGAAGAAAAAAAAGAAAAGAAAAGAAAAAGGAAAAAGAAAAGAAAAAGAATAAAAGAACAGAAAAATAAAGGGAAAATAAGATAAATAAAATAAAGAGAAGAGAGTTTACTAACCTTTTTGTGTGGGGAAAAAATTTGGGGATGTATGGGGTATTTATAGGAGAGAGAGTGGTGTAGGGTAAGTAGTAAAATTGGGCCTCAAAAATTAATGGGCCAATCAAGTATGTAAAGTGAGATTGGCTTTGATTGTTTGGATATAAATATAGAATGAAGGTATGTATAAAAATTTGTACCAAAATAATTTTCGACCCAAAATTAAAAATTGAAACTTTTGAAATTAAATTCCGAAAAAATACAAATAAATATTATAAATAAAATATAATTTCATTTATAATATATTTAAAAATACGGGGGATTACAATATACCCCTCTTAAAAGAAGTTTCGTCCCGAAACTTAGCACAAAATCCGTTAAATTGCAAAACATTTGCATAAAATCCTTTCAAAATTTTCAAAATTATGTTGCTGGAATTCCAATTGTGTCATAATATTGACACTAATATCTTATCACCATCCCAATTTACGCACTTCACTAGATACGTAGATAATAAAATAGCTATGAAAAGCATGAAAACACCATAAAATAACATAAAATAGGGCAAAAAGCGCGAAATGATACGCGTTTCAGGTCGGGTCAACCCGAACCCAACCCGCCTAACCCTGTTATCAACCAATAAGTTTACATAACCTAATTTTTAAATATGGGCCAAGCCCAATTCATCAAATGACAAAAAGTAAAAAACCCTAGCTAATTTTACACCCTCATTCACGCCGCTTCAATGCTTCACCTCATTCTCTTTCTCTCTCCTCTCTTTTTCCAGTTCCAGCCTTTCCTCTCTCTTCTCCTCTTGTTTTTCATTTTTTTCATAAAAAATCCCTAATTTTACACCCTAATCTGCTAGTGAATCTTTATCTCCACATTATCTAAGGTAATTTACTTGCTAATCTATTCACTTTACCTAACTTTGCTTTGTATTTAGGCGTTTAAATTCTTTGATGTCATCTTAACTTGTTTGCGATTTGAGTTCTTGAATTTCATCTGATTTAATCTCGTGTTTTTGTTTGAAAAGATCTTATTTAAGTTCATTTGTTATTATATGTTTTGTGTATGCAATTATAATCTGAATTTTTCAATTTACTTCTTTTAATCCGAATTAATTATGCGTGAGATGTTTGCTTATGAGTTCATGAGTGCTTATGTGACCAAATGTGCACCAAATTTGCGTTTTGTTCTAATAAATCTGATTTTATGAGTGAGGTTATGCTAATTTATTTGATTTCTTCATCAATTACAACTTTCTAAGTCGCATAAACAACCCGAAAGTCTAATATATGGGTTTTATATATAATAAGTCTGATCTAATAAGTCGCATGTTAATTTTGTATATAATGTTTTGGTTGTAGCTAATTTATTTGATTTCTTCATCAATTACAACTTTCTAATATTTCTTCTATCATTACATACGTTTTATTTCTGCTTGTTTATGAGTTTATTTCATTATCTAATCTTTACTTAGTTTTGTTGTGTTTATGCGTTTTGTTTAGTTTCTGCAATTAGAAGATCTATGTGGAAAAATTATGGGGATGAAGATGAATAATGAAGCCACCGATACACCGGAGAGTGTACCTTAAGTCTAGCAGCATTGCAGCAGCCAAACCTGTTCTTTTAGTTTATATTTTTAAAATTAGTTGATGTTGGAACTTTTAGGAAGTATTCTAGACATTATTTTGAGTTTATCCTAGCTTAATTATTTATTTGACACCTAATTAGGACTATTGGAAGTATTTTGGACATGTTTCCTACTTTTTATTGTTGTATGAACTATGCAGTAGCATTCTACTTTGACTATGCTTTGATTTTGAAGTGGAAATATGTTTGCTAATGTTGATTATGCTTAAATATTCACAAGATTTAATGTTTGCAGAATTTAACAAATTACAAGTTTATTAATAAAAAAAAAAAAAAAAACCAGGTCAAATCAGGTCGGGTTCAGGTCAACCCGTTTAAAACCAGGTCGGTTTCAGGTTGAATTTTTTGACCTGTTTAAGTAAACAAGTCGGGTTCAGGTCAGGAGGGGGTCCTGACTTGTTTAAGTAAACAGGTCGACCTGAACCCGACCCGACCTGTTTGCCCTGATTTGGAAACCCATATAGGAAACGGTTGTTCAAAGACCCACCCTTTTATTTCTGACACGGATGTAACCCATATTATAACTTGGCGGGTCATGGCTTTAAAGGCCTCCATTCCTATTTTCTACCTCTCTGAGTTATTTCATTGAAGCGCACTCAACGTTCTCTATATTGAAGCATTCGCCGTTGAATCTAATTCTTGTATCCCCCATTGAATCAGCTTCTAAGGTAAGTTGTTTGTTGTTGTTATCATCACATTTGTGCTTTAAGTTTAGGGTTTGTAAATTCTTAGATTATGAAAAATCATATCCAAAAGAAAAGAAAATTATGAGCGTAATTTGATTATTGAATCAATTATCCCTAGAATAATGTATTTTTCGAGATAATTCAACATGAAATTAAATCTCCTCGTTTTTAAGATTGATATATAATTGAGATAATTCAACATGAAATTAAACCTCCTCGTTTTTAATTGATGATTGATATATAATTGATACATTTCAATTTATTTGTGTATATTGAAATTTTTTTGGAGTAAATTAAAATGTTAGATTATTTAGATAATTCATTAGTCGATGTCTTGATTGATTTTATGCAAGGTTTTCTGGTGTGGGAATTGCGATCAAAGAAAACGTAATGGCGACAGAGGGAGATACAAGAAAACGTAAAAGAAGAGGTGGAAAGGGTAGAGCCCGCAACAAATCTCACAAAAATAACACAGTTTCCTCTTCTTCTACAACCACTACCACTTCTCATTCTAAACAAATAATCCCAAACAAAACCTCTAATTCGTCTTGCTCTATTCCTATTAAATCATCTAATTTTCTTGACAAGGTATTATTTTCTTTTTTGCTTTCATCCCTTTTCATTCTAGTTTTAATTTTTAGAATTTTCAATTAATAATTTTTGTTTTTTGTTTTTGGGATTGTATAGATGAAGGCAAGGCTATCAGGTGGACATTTCAGGATGCTCAACGAAAAGCTCTACACTTGCACGTAAAATCTTAATTGCTTTCTATTTTATTTTTTTTTTTAATTTTTATGCATGATAATTTCTGAAATTTGATGTAGTTTGGCGTAATTTTTTTGTTTTGTGTTGTTGTTAAACTGACTGCTACTTGAATTGATTTACTTACTCCCTCCGTTTCCAATAAAAGTCTTGCACTAACTTTTAGGAAGGTGAATAAATAGGATTCGTGAGTCGGGTTGATTAAAGGCAACTACAATAGACAAGGTACTACTAATAGAGCTTGGTTGTTTAAAAATGAAAAACAAAAGAAAGTAATGGAGTTTGGTTGAATAAAAGTGGATAAATTACTTGTAATATATGAAGGTAGTAGTAAGGGAAGTTTAGGGGGTATTTTGTTAGCACTTGGATGAGAGAAGCCGAGTTCAGGGAAGTACTTACTGAATTTATTGGTTTTAATTCATCTTGTTGGGTTATAATGGTATTGGGACAAGGTTTTTGGTGATCACTTGGTTCGTAACATATGATCAAGTCCTTTGCTTTGTATTGTAAACTGAGTTTTGTGAAGGAACATGGAGATGTTGAAACAAGGTTCTTCCACTTGTTTGAGATTTTTATACAAATGTATATCTTTATTTTATGGTGATGAGGAATTAGTTATGGAATTTTTGAGAGCTAATACCTCATGAGCACGCCCAAGTTGATCTCGCGTAAACCTTTGACATTTATCAAGGGTCAATTTCGTCAAATTGGCTAGCGAAACTAGGGTAAATCTGTAATTTAATACAGACCAAGAATCTTTCCTTTTAACTTCCTACAAACGACGTTACCCAAAAGTTAGTTAACCATGGTTAACGGGAGTTACCTCCCATGGCCACAACAACAACCTTCTTCGCGACCTTCGCCGCTTCGCGACTATACCGGCCGGCCGACCTAACAATAAGACACCCTAGTAACAAAATATGTAAAGTGGGGCCATATTAACCCTATAGGGGAGCGTATGACAAAGAGGGTGGTGGTTAATCGCCATTATCGTGGTTGTGACTTGTGAGGTGGGTTGAATATGGTAGGAACAGTGGGTAGATCTGGTAGCAGCGGCGGGGTCGATCTAAAGGAAGAAGAAGACTAGGTTTGTAGAGGAGAAAGAAGGAAGTGTAGTACTGTTTTTGGGGTTGATTATGGCTTATGGTGAAGATTAGAGCCAAAGTTAGCCAAAGTTCAAGATTCATAGCAACCAAAAATTTAAAAAGTCAAGCATCGAAAAAAAGACAAAAGTACCTTAACTCTAGTTGAGCAAGTTGAGTTAACTCCTAACAGACCTCGCAAAATCGTTTGCTGCTCCGTTTGTTTACTTTTCACGTGGGTTTTCAGAAAAAGTTCCACAACTTAGTTGCTCTCAATTTTTTATTGTTTGTTTTCGCTTCCCAAATCCCAATGGCATTTTATTACAAGAATGTTTATCAAAAAATGTTTATCAAGCGGATCAACTTGTATTTCCTCATACCTCATGAACTCACTTATGGTGATTAAATATCTCAAGAAGTTATTCAAGCTATTGTGTTTAACTATGTATGGTTGCTTACAATTTTCTTGCATATTTGCATAATCATTGTACATAAAGCTTTGGTGATTTCCTGATGTAGTTAACTAAGCCATAAAGTATAGTATCAATTTTGATTGTTGAAGGGTTTGAGCCTTTAAGCTGGTCCAATATCATGTAATTCTAACCCATATTAATAAAGATGGGTAAAGTGGCAGATTTAATCAGTGAGTGTTTGTAAAATTAAATGTTTATGGATAAGATTAGTCACTATATTATTCTGTCATGGCAAATTTTCCCCATACTAATACAAACTGGTACTGGTGCGGAATAGAGGCGGAATAGAGGCTGGGTACGAAAGATTTTGCTCAATTATGACTCTCCATACAAACCTAAATTAGAGTAAGGAAGGGAGATCTTGCACGAATCAGTCTTTAAGGATTATAAAAATGGTCTAATAGTTTTCTTCAATGCATGTGTTTGTGCATCTTTCTCCTGTCTTTGTGCAGCTGGTGGAGTATATTTTCTACTCTCACCTTCAAATTATCGACACGAAAGATCTGGCCTATATCTGAGCTAGTTCCGGGTATTTGTATCCATAGCTCATCCTTGATTTATCTTTTCGACACAGAACATTAAAAGAAAGAGTGATGCAAGGAGGGGAGAACAATTAAAGAATATTTTTGATCTTATGATTGGGGGAGGGGGGGGGGGGAGGTGTAATTTACCTTTTTTTGCTTAGTAGAATGGGGCGTTTGCTAAGAGTATAAATCTCATCACCTTGAAGAGATTTTTACCCCAATAACGAGTGCTCCGCTATGGCGGGAGGTGGGTACTAAGCTTTTCAATTGCGTACAACTTATTTACTTTTGTTTTTTCATCTTGGTGTTGGTAGGAGAAGGGGTACAACATAATATGAACTCTGTGAAAGAAATTAAAAATCATGTGATACTTTGACATTTGACTTTGGCAGTACTTCCCATTTTCCAATTCTCATTGTCATATTTATTTATATTCTCTCTTTGTTTCAAATTTTTATTTTATTTTATTTTATTTCTAAAATTTCAAATATTTTGATAATTTGAGTAAGATTGAAGATATGTTTACTTTAAGTTATCTCCGTTTTTTCTTCATGTCCTTATGCATGCTTTCAATTAGGACAAAGCTCTTGTATTCTTGAAATTTGAACTCTGTATCCATACTTTTATCCGACACTTGTACTCAAGTCCGAGTAAGATAGGGTATAGCTAATAGAAGTGGTCTTTGTTTGGGCCTTATGATAGGCCATAATAATAATCTCTCTTATTTGTGGGTTGGTAACTTGAGGCTGCAATCTGCCTACAACTTTGGAGCCCAAATATAGTACAATTATGTAAAGAACACTATATTTTATTTTGGAATTTTTTTTTCTGTTTTTTATAAATGTGATTTAACATTCAGTATAAATACTTTTAAGTTTTAAATATAGAATATTTTATTGATGTTGTTTCATTGTATAGGACAATGTCCCCATCCATAATGTTTAGAAATGCCTAATGGGGATCTACACTTATATTCGATTCTCATGCCCATGTCCATGTAACATGGAGGAATTATAATACATTGTTATGCATTAGGCATAGGGAAGAAGTAATATTGGAAGTGCAACATAATTAGTTTAGCTTGGCAGAAAGCAAGGGAGTTGGCTCTTAAACTAAAAGAGTTCAGTTAGAGGGTAAGCATGAAAAAAAACATGTAAGAGTTCAATTACTTTTAAAATAAATGTTCCGTTGCCAACGTAGAAATTTGACCAATAATATCAAACAAGTACCCATGTGACTATGTTTAATCTTATGTAAATTGCACAAACATGGGTCAAAGTTGTGTAGCAGATTATTGCAAAAGTCAACTAGGGCTTATATTTTGAAATAGAGGTGTGGTTTGGGAGAGAACAAGCCCTCTTGAAAGCTTGCACTATTACTCTGTTTTTTATAATTCTCATTTCATAACCCAAACTGCAACATCCAACCAAACACCTATCCCAACTACCCACCTTTTGATACTCATCTAGATCAGATTCATTTTTTTTCTAAATGTGGTATCCACTTCGCAACATCACAATAAGATATATAATGTGGAGCTGCTACTCAATCTTGGGAGAAAGCAAGCCTCTTGAAAGCTTGCACTTTCGTTTTATTTCCAGTAAATATTCTCATTTTGTAAATCAAATTCATCTTCTTCCTTTAGTTTTTTTTGTCCATAATCCAACTCATTATATAAACAAGCTTTGGTTATCTTGTGGGTATACTTCTATTCTTTTCTTTTCTTTCTTCTTTAGGTACTAGAAGCCATCTCATTCATAGCTTTTTTGGTAGAGCACTTGCCTATATTTCTCCTAAAACCTCCCACGTGGTCATAGTTATTAGTTATAGTTGACAAAGTTGCTTTCTTGGTGGGTCCTTTGAATTTGTTTAAATTATTAATTGGATTTTCCATAAAATGGATCATCTCCTTTCATAGTTGAAATAAGGCATTTTTATTGATTGTGGTAAAAAAAAAAAAAAATCATAATTTCAGAAATTATTTAAAGCTCTATTCAATATGAGGTTAAAATCATTAATTTTGTGTTTTTATTTACAAAGGGTTTTAAACAACGTTACAAGGAACGCGGTACGGTGCCACTAATCGCAAACTGATTCGTGCGAACCGGAACGCGGAACAAACGCGTCCTGTGGTCGCGAACCAGAACGCTGAAGGTGGCGACTCCTAGTTGTGGCTGATCAAAGACGGTTTTTCGTCCTCAGCAACTTTTAATGGGTTGTTTAATTGGTGAATGGGTTGTTCGTCCTCTGCAACTTCTTTCACGTGCATTTGCTTATTTAATATCTGAAATTTTCTTACTTTTTTCTCTCTCCTCATGTTTTACATAGCAGTAACATTATACTAGGGTGGCGGCTAGGGTTTTGTTTCAACTGGTGAATGGGCTTAAACCTCTACAGGGCCTTTTTTTTTTAATGAGCAACTTGGCTTTTTATTTTATATAATCTATTTTTACTCACCTAAATACATATTTTATGGAAGAGATATTATATACTTGTATTTATTTTAATTTCTAATATAAAATCTATTAATAAAAATCACCTACATATTTTTTTTAATAATTTACTATTTCGTACCCAATCGTACCGGATTCACCACGTGTAGCGTTCCGCGTATTCGTTTCTGTACCACGTTTTGAATCGAATCTCGTCCCTTGTAACATTGGTTTTAAATTTGTCGCTTGTGAGGAATACTGGGCCTAAGGGAGTCCAATGGAGAGGGAGAAAGTGAGCTCAAAGCACGGCTTGTGTTTGTGGGTTATGGAGGTAAATTCACGAATTTAAAGAGGTAGGGTGATTAGGGTAAAGGTGATTTGAATATTATTTTCGTAGGTGCAATTGGGGTAGTGTTTAGTAAGATATTTAAGAACTGTCATTGATTTTGATTGAGAATGTCAACTTTTTTCCCCATTTTTCGGGGGGGGGGGGGGGGGTTGATGGTGATGATGTGTGATATGACTGTATGAGATCTTTAATATTTTTTTAAATATTTCTTTCATTTATATTTAGGAAAATTTGATTCTAATAATCCAACCTTTCGCCGGTCTTAGTTTATTAATCCCACCTTTCGATTATAGCTGATTAATCCCATCTTTACACCCCATTCTATTTTATCAGGCCCCAACAGGTCATCCACCTTCTATAATATGTTGCCAGTTCACGTGTCGTGCTATGATTGGTCTAAAAATAATTTTAATTTTTTTTTATCACTTTCATTTCCTTTTTCCTTTCCCCTACCCTTACCCTTTTTCCTTTCCCCTACCCTTACCCTCTTTCCTTTCCCCTACCCTTACCCTCTTTCCTGCCCCTTACCTCCATGAAATCCGGCTAAGCTGCCAAACTACCATTCACCTCTACCGCCTGTCCCAAACGACCGTAGCCACCACCACTTCACTTTCCTACAGTCACTCCACTCCATCGCAAAAACCTCCCTTGAAATCGGGCACCACCCACCCCAAAACCCACCACTTACCTCAAAATAAACCACGAAAAATCCTCTTTTACCACCCACAAAACCCCCCAATCTACGACAACCAATAGTTCACCACCAACCAAAACCCACCCACGAAATTGGCAGCCCATGAAAAACCAACCAATCGAAGATATATAGGTCTTTTAAGGCAGATTTGTGGTGTGTTTTTGTGGAATTTCAGAATTTGATGATGGGTTTTGGAGCTTGAATTCCATAGGAATGGAGGTTGAGAGGAATTGGGGAAGAGAGACATTGTTATTAATGGCAAATTTTCGATTTTTAATTTAGGGAAATGAGGACAACATTTAGGAGAGAGCAAGAGGTGTTGAAATTAAAATCAGAGGTTGAATTGAGGGGTAATGGTGGTAATGGGGGGAATGAAAATAAAGATGATGATGATAAGGTTAATCGAGCTTTCATGGTGGTTGTTAGGATTGATTTTAACGGCGAAAGGAGGTGGATTTGGAGAGACTAGAGTAAGAGTGAGAAAGAGTGAGGCAAATTTGTGGGAGTTAGGGAAGTGGCTAAGGGGGTGGTCGGAATCGGAAAACGGATGGGAAGGGCGGCAGGGAGGTGGTGGTCGGGGAAGAGGGGAAAGTGGGTGGCTGTTCCTTATTTAAAAAATAGAAAATGAAAAAAAAATTAAAAAATAAAAGTTACCTGAACAATAGGTAGCAAGTCAACTTAGCCTAATAAAATAGAATGAGGTGTAAAGGTGGGATTAATCAGCTATAATCGAAAGGTGGGATTAATAAATTAAGACCGGTGAAAGGTTGGATTATTAAAATCAAATTTTCCTTATATTTATTTTATTCTTTAAAATTCTTATATTTTGATTTGAGGGTGAATTGAAGAGAGGTTGAGAGGAAAGGAAAGTTAGGTTGGAACTTTAAATTGTAAATTGTAAATTGTAAGCTAGTTATATTTTCTGTTTCTATCTTCGTAAATTTTTAAGGCTTCATCATCATTCATAAACCTTGGTTGCAATGCTAGTTTAATGTGTATGGGACCTTGGGGGAGGATTTCTTGACCTTTTAAGTTAAAATCACCGATATCAAGATTAGATTAAGGATATTTTGGACAACCAAAAGAGGAACGATATATGGACAATACTGGATTAGCGAAGTAATGAAGCTATATTGCATTTTCGGTTCCGGTACTTTAAACTTAAGAGCATTGGTGCCTTTGTGCATCAATGTTTCTGGTGATGTATGTTATCATAGTTTTCCATTAATAGCTCTAATTTGTTGCTTGGCTGTTCTTAGTATTATTTCCTTCAGCATGGGTGTTCACTAGTGCATCCAGCATCACCATTCTTGTGTTGGGTAAAAATACCCTATTCATGTGGACCGGTGCATCCAGCATCACCATTCTTGTGTTGGGTAAAAATACCCTATTCATGTGGACCAATCAGAGAGGGCCACGTGTCAAGCATAGATAGGTCCATTTAGGCCATGTCATGATGCTTACTAGAATTGCGGCCTTTAAGACCCAATTCCCAAAAATGCCGTAAAACAGTGCAACCCACCAAATCTAGGTCAAGTGACCTAAGAGAGGGCACATTCTCCAATGATTCTATAAATAGGGAGATATCCCCTAATTTTGGGAAACATTCAATCATTTATTACACCTACCCTACATTCGGTTACATCAGAGAACACCTGATCTCGGAATTCGAGAAGATCTCATCTCTTTTTCCGTACTTTCTCCTACTCATACTCAAGTACTAACTTGATCGTCAGAGGCGGAGCTCCAAACACCCGGAGTCTCCGTTGTTGTGTAGCTACAAGCCGCGTGCAACCAGTCTTCGAGCTGTAACTCTCCCGAGGGACAAAAATACCCAAAACATTTGGCGCCGTCTGTGGGGAGAGTACCTTAAGGATGGTTCAAGTCTGTGCCGCCTCCTAACCCTAAGGCTGGTCTTTACAGACCACGAGGAGGATGATCCCTAGGTCGAAACATACATGGCTAGAGACGAGCTCATGAAATATAAAAAACTGAATAATAATGCAAGCTTTCAAGAGGCCTTTTCTCTCCCAAACCATACCTCTGTTTTGCCAATCAGGTAAGATCGAATGGGGACGGTAAATTGCAAACTTTGTCTAGCGCCCTCAATTCAAGCCTTGTTCTTCCTCCGGGCTCGAGATTCTAAAGGAAAGGAGTTTTCGGTACCAGCAAGAAAACGACTTTAGTGACTAACTAAAACGGTTTTCGCGTCACCCGTGCTTGTTCAAGGCTGTGGTTGTGGTGAGGTTGACAACTTAAGCTTCCTGTTTGCCTCTAACTTCTCAATGAACATCCTTGCCAAGAATATAAGTCTTGACTTGAGCACCATTCGGTAGGGAGAGAGAGGACTCCGCTCCTATGTTAAGCGGTTCAACACGGTGAGTATCCAAATCCAGGGGCTATCTTACGAGGTAGCATATACAGACTTCTTCAGGACGGGTCGACCTTTAAGTTCGACCTTGTCCGAAAGAGGGTATTCACCCTTACAGAGGCGTTAATAGATGCGAAGAGCTTTATTCAGGCTATCAACCTCTGCTCGTCCAGCCATACTCTAAGAAGTCCAACAAGCAAAAGGAGAGTCGGTCTACTCAGCCGGCTCAAAAATCTGAAGACAGCAAAAAGAAAAAAGAAGTTTGGGCGGTTAAGGAACCTAATTAGCCGTCCAAAAAGAAAAAGAAAGAGTTCAAACCGTATGTCTCACGGTATGAATTCAATAGACTGTTACACCATCTTTACAGAGGTGAAGGATCGGCTAACTAATGAGAAGCCGAATCCTATGAAGAGTTCCATTCAGTCGCGGAACAAGAGTAAATTTTGTCACTTCCATGATGAAGTGGGCCACGACACCAACGAGTGCTATAGCCTCAAGCGCACGTTGGGCTTGCTGAAGTCCTATGTCTTAGAAGTCCAAAGCGACTTCTAAGACGAATCCGAGACAGTCGTCAAAAACTGTCCAGCCTACTAGTAGCTCAGATATCGATAAGGATCCGGTCTACACTATAGTAGGCGGATTCGCAAGCAGTGGCCTGACCATTCGGGGCATAAGGATCATCTAAAGAAGATGATCCATTTAATTGATTATGGACAGGCGTTTTCCAACAGGACATTCCCAAGACGTCCCCATCATTGAGAAGGATCGAGGCAAAGTACGCCGACCGCATGACGACCCTGTCGTCATTGAATGCAAGGTCGCCAACCAACTGGTTGGCCGGATCCTGATAGACACGGGTAGCTCATCTGATCTCATAAGCTACAAGTGTCTGTCTAAGCTTAATTACAAGTTGGACAATCTTCCCGACGTCTCCCATCCATTAGTTGGCTTTGGTGGAGGGGTCGTACACCCAGTCGGACAAATTGACCTACCCATTCGGCTCGGGCGAAGGAAAAGGGTGGCACATGGTCGTTTGAAGAGCTGACCGCCTACAACATTATTCTAGGCCGACCCACTTTGAACGAGTGCAAGGCCGTCGTCATCCCAGCTCTCATGCTTGTTAAGTATAAGAAGGATGATGGCTTTGTTGGCTCCCTCAATGGGGACCAAAAGACGGCAAGGTAGTGTTATTTCTCAAACGTCAAGCCGACTGCTGCTGCAGCCGGTCAGCTAAAGAAGCCAATAGATTTTGACGAAGTCAAGGGGTGAAGAAGGAGAAGAAATGGCAATCACCGAGGTCAGATAATCTTCGTCCCCAGCCGCCTAGTGAGCACATTGATATTCCTCTATATGACAGCTGTCCGGAGCAAACTGTTAAGGTGGGGACGGCTGCCTTCGAAAGGTTGGGTGCAGACTTGCACCTCGTGTAGAAAGAATTCAAAGATATCTTTGCCTTTGAAGTGGAAGAGATGCCAGGAATCAGCCCGGATCTTGCTGTCAAACTCGCCGTGGATCCTGAAAAGAAGCCCATCCGGCAAAAGAAAAGAAACCACGGCAAGGAAAGAAGTCAGGCGGCAGCTGCTAAGGTAAAAAAACTGTTAGACGTCAGGTTCATTTGGCCATGTAACTTCCCTGATTAGTTGAGAATGTGGTGCTTGTAAAGAAGCCTAATGGTACTGGGTGCATGTGTGTTGACTATACTAACTTAAACAAGGCATGTCCAAAGGACAATTACCCGCTTTCAAAGATCGACAGCTGGTCGACTCTCCAGCCGGGCATGCCTTGATGAGCTTTATGGATGCCTACTCCGGCTTCCACCAGACACCCTTTGTGGAAAAAAGATAAGAGAAGATGGCCTTCGTCATTGATCAGGGGTTATTCTGTTATATGGTGATGCCGTTTGGCTTGAAGAATGTGCCGGCTACTTTCCAACGGATGATTAATACAGTCTTTATTAATTAGATTGGGAGGAATGTAGAGGCGTATATTGATGACATGATAGTTAAATCAAAGCTACAAACGGATCACCTTGTCGATACCCCATGGTTGAAAATTTTGGCCTTGAACTTTACATGGCTGTTAAGAAGTTGAAACCATACTTCTTTGCACAACCCCTCAAACAGCCAAACCCCGGAGTCATCCGGTAGAATGCTCAAATGGGCTATTGAAATGCAAAGTCTTGAAATCACTTACGAACCAAGAAAGGTAGTGAAGAGTTAGGCGTTTGCCGATTTCATTGTCGAGATGACAAGGCCGATTGCTGTGGACAACCTTCATCAGGAAGGTGCATGTAGACGGGAGCTCTACTATGAATGGTTGTGGTGCAGGCATAATCTCCGGAAGGAGATAATTATGAATATGCACTACGGTTCAAGTTCTAAGCCTCAAATAATGAGGCTGAATATGAAGCCTTGCTAGCCAGCATCCGCATGTGCAAGGCGACAAGGGCAACAAAAATTGACGCCTGCTGTGATTCTCAGTTGGTCGTTAGCAAATGCTATGGTGAGTATGAAGCCACCCATCCGGCAATGATTAAATATTTGCAGGCCGTTAAAGTTGAAGCCGGGACACTTGAACAATTTCATCTAAGTCAAGTGCCCAGGTCTGAAAACAATCAGGTGGATACTCTGTCAAAATTAGCATCCTCCGCCCCATGTGATACGCCTCGGTCACTCTGGCAAGTGATTGAAAAACGAAGTATATTTGATGACGAGCCCATTGGAGTACTGGTCCGAAGTTCTGCTTGGATGGATGGCATCCGGGCGTATCCGACACACGGCACGCTCCCTGATTTAGGAGGCGGCCGTACTGAAGAAGCGTGCTGTAAATTTCAAGATAAGGGAAGGAGAATTCTTCAAAGCGGGGTTTTTGAAGCCTCTATTGAAGTGAGTTACCCCAGAAAGGGGAGAGAAGTTTTCGAAGAGTTGCATGCGGGATACTGGGACTTTCATGCAGGCGGCAGGTCTTTAGCCGTCAGAGAGCGCAGGTGGCATTATTTTTGGCCCACTCTTGAGTCAGATGCCATAGAGTTTGTCAGAAAAATGTGATAAGTGTCAAAGATTTGGCAAGCTAATCCATCGCCGGCTCTAACCTAATACACCTGCACCTAATGAAAAGCGCTATATTTTGGTGGTTGTGAATTATTTAACCAAGTGGGTTGAAGCCGAGGCGGTCAAGGTGACAAGTTTATGGTGTTTGACAATGGACCTCAATTTGAGACGTCTCAAAAAACTTGGTTGGGAGATCAAGGGATCTCACATTGCTTTGCATCAGTCGGCAGACCCCAAGCTAACGGCCAAGTTAAAGCCTTCAATAAACTCATCTGAGACGGTATCAAAAAGAAAATCGAAAGAGCGGTTATGGGCTGAAGAGTTAATTCATGTCCTATGGGCCATCCGAACAATTTAAAAAGGGGTAACTGGTGAAACCCCATTTCTCATGGTTTACGGTGTTGAAGCCGTCTTGCCCTTCGAGCATTATGAGCCGACTCTACGAGTCATGTTATACGATGAAGAGGTAAATTGGGAGGCCATGCGGCGAGCATTGGACTCAATCCCATAGCGCAGGGGCAATGCTGCCTTGAGTCATGAGATTTACCGTTTGAGAATAACTTGTGCCTATAACAAGAGAGTGCACAAACTGCCCTTAAAAGTTGGGGACTTTGTGTTACGTTTGATGGAGGCAACCGGTAGGGCCAATAAGCAAGGAAAGCTAACTCCTAATTGGGAAGGCCCCTACCGGATCTATGAAGAAGTGAGAAACGACACTGACCGGAAACCTAGACGGTAGGCGGCTGCCTAAGACTTGGAATGTTGACAACTTGAAAAAGTACTAATTCTAAGATTTGTAAATTTTTGTAAATAAAAAGCCTATCAATGAAAAATTGCTTTTTGTTTTCAAATCGCTTTGATTGCTTACTTTGTATA
Source organism: Chenopodium album (assembly GCF_948465745.1). NCBI lineage: Eukaryota > Viridiplantae > Streptophyta > Magnoliopsida > Caryophyllales > Amaranthaceae > Chenopodium > Chenopodium album. The sequence goes on along the minus strand of NC_137834.1, from coordinate 47,849,957 downwards.
TATATACATGCGTAATGGTAGACCATCATCTGTGCAATATACAAACGGTCCATAGAATGAATTAAATTAAGTTAAAAACTTAGTGGCTAAAATGATATTTAATTTAGAGGCCAAAGGCCGGATGCAAATTTATAAATTCGTCTACTCCCATATGAGTATGGCGTCCAGCGACGCCCCTCTGGGTGTTATGGGTGTTATCGTCGCAGAGGGCATTTTATCGTTTGCTCTACCAGCATATGCAGACAGTAAAGATTGAACGACCTATTTGGTTAAATGATAGTTGTCTGACTAAAATAGTCTAATAGAAGGATTAAGTGTAAAAATCGGATGTCAAAAGACATCAGCCGGTGGATAACTAAAAGTTCTCTGTTACACTATTCGACGAAATTATACTAGTCACCTCAATGGGGCAGACGAACCAGGTGCAATGGATTGCAGGCACCCCAGATGGCCTTTAAGTTTACTGGCGGCAAGTTCTCGCCTGGTTCATTAAAAGACAGTTTATACTAGATTATGAATACCCCACGGTTGGGTAAAATGGCTACTTACTGGTTATGTGGACGACTGTGTACTTGGTTTGGGGCAATCACTACTGTGATTAATTGACTTAGGAACATCCCATACTCTTGAAAGTATCAAACATTCCCAAGTCAATCAATTAAAGAAGTACTGAAACCAACCACACAGTCGCCGGGGCCAAGAGTAGTCGGTATACTATTTGCCGCATGCTGAAAAAAGTTGGGAAAAATTGCAGAATTTAAGTGCAAAAATTTAAACAAAATTAACAAATTCATCACGCCGATCCAGGCGGCAAATTTCATTCAAAGCCGGTCAAAACCTGATAATAATGTTAACCGGATAATATTCGGGACAAAAGAAAATAAAATTGTCACCTGACTTCTTAGTCGGTAAAAAACACAGAAATACTCAGCTCACAGGCCGGAAAGATTGCATTGGCATACTGCCGCAGAAGAAGGGAGGCTGAATTAAGGCTGCCAGCCTGCTCCAACTCATCTTGGCTTGCTGGGAGGCTTGCTTCATATTGCGTATCCAGGACCTAACCATCCTGGACTTGATAAGTTTGAGCTTCATTAGCCTAGACCTGATTATCGACTCTTCCTCATCATCGGAGACCTCAAAGCCTTGTTCAAGGGTCCATGCCTTAAAGGGAGATGGAGCCTGCTCATCGAGCGCCTGAGCGTCGTGGCGTAATCATACCTCATTTTGAGTACATCAAACTCAATTTTAGGGTGGAGTAGACCCCATGCAATATGCAGCCGGGCTTCAGTGTCCCGCTCATTTTTAGCCACCGGCCGCTTTTGCTCTTTGGCAATCTCGTCTTTGTGTTGGTTTCTTTGCTGGACGAGCTCGACACCCATGGCAGTTGGGAATTCTCCTTGTCAGCTCCCTCCAAGGCCTTGAGATCTGATTGGGCAATCTTCAGATGGCCCTAGATCCGGTCAAAATCCACCACGTGCCAGGCATAGAGTGTTTTGGTCCGCACCATCCTCTTGGCAAACACCTGCATGTCAGAGGAGGGGGGGGGGAGATCTTCACAAAAAAAAAAGTACTTGGTGAGAAAGCAACATATGCAGCACCCGAACTCATGCCGACTGCTCATCGAACCTTCAAACGGGTTGACTAGAGTCTTGACTTGCAGATAGTTAACCAATGTGTGAGGAGGGTCCTTCCTTGCCGTTTTAGAAGAGGTCTTGGCCATCTCATCCCCCGGCCATTTGAATAACTTTGTAATTGAGCGGGGAATTGATTTGCTTCCATTCTGCAAATGGAAAATGAGTTACAAACGGAAAATTTGTATATCGAAGGAAAGGGGTACAACCGGTAAATAACTAAGTTGGTATAAAAGCTAGAAAGTCTAGTAGGTGGGCTTACCCTTCCTTTCTTGGCCTCTTTGGCTTTTTAAGGTAGCTCAAGCTGCTCTTTAGAGGAACCATGTTCTTTGCTTTTTTAGCAAAAAGAAAGGAAACAGTCGGTTAAAAAGATCAACAAAGGCAATTAAGGCATCAATACAACATGGTGCTTAGCCCACGGGCAGTTTTGGATGGGGTATCCTACAAGGGTTCTTCCAAAATCTTGATTGTACCGGCGTAGAAACCGATTGTGTCCCAGGGAGAGAAGATCAAGTTAAACCTCTCCCTCCAGCCCCACCACTTGGACGGCTTGTCCAACATCAGGTATTGTGGGTGTGTGGTTAGAGTGTACCACGCCACGTACCCGCTTGGGGCCCGACTCATATAATGCATGTGAGCAAACGCCGCAAAACTAGGTTCTATGTCTTGAAACTCGCAGGCGGCGATATAGCTCAGAATGTTTATCCACGAGTTGGGGGCCCTTTAAAATTTTCTTAATCCCTTTGTGAAGGGGAAAGCAGAGGCCGACTTTGATCACGGCTTCGTAGTAGCCGAAACAGTTGTCGGCGTTTTCAATGTCATCCTCTGAGGCAATCAGGCGGCTTAACCTCTATCCTCCAGGATGAGCCTCCGCAAAGGCTCGAAAGCTACCCTTAATAACCGCCAAGTCCCTAGGAAGTATCTTAGCTACCCTTAATAAGCCGCCATATTCTCTTGGCAGAGCCCGATGCCTCTAACCCAGATCTTTCGACGGCTTCCTCATCGCCTGACCCATCTTCATCAGACCTTCGGGAAGAGGCATCATCCTCGCCGTCTGCCTCTTCCAAGATTGTGTCACTGGGGTCATAGAATAAAATCTCGGCCGTGTCGTCGCGTTTCGCCCGAGATGTAACGGAATTTGAAGTTGCTGAATTGCGATTTAGCGTTTTGTAATGGGGTTTTCAAAACCACCGCATTTTTGACCGATACGGCCGATACACCGCCGGACTCCATTGTTAGCCTGTGAAATTCCACATAACAGAAAGAGAAATAGGAAGTAAAAGAAAGGCTAAAATAGTGGGGTAGGTAAAGGAAGTGTTGGTGGGACAGCTGTCCACCTTTTGCGGTTCATTTATTTACACCTTTTATTTATTTTTGGATTTTTAACTCCCCCTTTACGTTATTGATAGACTTAGGAGTTAGGAGACTTCAAATTTTATTTTTTACTTTTTAAATTCCACTACATCACTCTTTTTATCGGTTACTTTTACTGTTTTACCATTTTATTTTTAGTTTAATATTTTTTATCATTACTTTATTACTAGTATATAAGTGCATAAAATAATTCTATAGATCAGTTTAGAATTTAAATAATTTTTTAAAAATTAAAAATTCTACCGCGATAACCGATACTCGGTCCGTGATCACGGCACCATCTCTGTTACTGAACACCGTGACCGTTCCCGCGATCGCGACCGAATCCGCATTTGGGGTTGATGGGGTGCCATCCGGGGGAGAACCCGCCTCCTCCTCCTCCTCCGAACCCTCATATTCCTTATTAGGAATAACTTCATCAGGGGGCACTCTCCTAGCGCGCCGCTTCCTAGGCTTGACTGCCGTTTGTTTAACTTTGGCCATTGTGTCGTGCATAGACACGGAGGAGTTCAGGGATGAGCAAAGCAGGTCCAAATGTCCAGAAAAGGCACCCCCGGTTCTAGATTCACCCGTACCAGGATCGGCTGAATGACATAGGCGGTGCCGTGTGGGTCGATGGAGAGTCCATTTTAATTTTGAAGCTTAACTACACAAGTGAAAGAGTATATAAAGCTTAAAATCTTGGAGGGAGTAGAGGCGGTTAGCTTTACACTTAGCTCTGAAAATCTGAAAATTGCTACACGCGGTGACCGGATGTACTCCTCGAAACGTAGGCGGAAATCTCAAATTCGCGGATGCAGAGCCTCTTTCTTTAGAAATTCTCTCTTTCTCTCTCTAAAAAGTTAAATGCTTTGTTGGAAATGAGAGGGTAGAAACTGCTATTTATAGAGGGGTAAAATGAGGGCATCCCCGTCGTACCCTAGAAGGTGAACAGTAAATACTGTTCACCGAGGCACCACGTGGCCCCACGTGGCCCGCCGCGTGCTACCTGTGAGGGGCAAATGTTTGGGTAAAAATGCCCTATCCATGTGCACCAATTAGAGAGGGCCACGTGTCAAGCATAGGCAGGTCCATTTGGTAGCCTCATATGCTTTCTAGAATTGCGGTCTTTAAGGCCCAATTCCCCAAAACGCCGTAAAATGGCGCAGCCCACCAAATCTAGGTCAAGTGACCTAAGAGAGGGCACATTCTCCAATGATCCTATAAATAGGGAGATATCCCCTAATCTTGGGACACATTCAATCATTTATTACACATACCCTACATTCTCTTACATCAGGTGATCTCGGAATTCGAGAAGATTTTATCTCTTTTTTCGCACTTTTTCCTACTTATACTCAAGTACTAACTTGATCGTCGGAGGCGGAACTCCAAACACCCGGGTTCTCCGTTGTTTTGCAGGTATAGGCCGCGTGCAACCAGTCTTCGAGTTGTAACTCTCCCGAGGGACAAAAACACCCAAAACAATTCTAGCAAAAGACTAATTTTTCTTCGGTCTCCTTTTGGCTTCAAAGAGTCTGAACGTATACCATTGCCCGAAAACACTACTACTTTTGAGAACCAATCCAAATCATGCAAGGAATGCCATAAGAGAGAAATTAATCTAAAACCAAGCTCAAGGAATGCCATAAGAGAGAAATTAATCTAAAATCAAGCTATTAATACCTTGAATGCCGCTGCGAGAGTATCAAGGGAATTAACATCATTGTGAAATTGGAGGGATCTAGCTTCTGCATTAATAAAGCTATTAAGTCATAAACTCATAATAGGACTTATATGTTATAACCATAAAATAGTAAGGGATTTAATCCCATGTCAATGACCACTGACTAGTCCTTTATGTAACGTTAGTCAAGAGGATGCAAATCACAGCCTAGATGATTGTAAATCGCAATTATGGGTTATGTCAATGACTAGTCATATATGTATGCCGATGATTGTAAATCACAATTATGGGTTATGTCAATGACTAGTAATATATGTGTGCTATTAATCAAGAGGATGCAGCTTAGTGTTTGCTAATAAGGTTGTAAAATGGATGACATAATTTTTGATAGCATATGTATGGATGTTGATGTTTTAATTTCTTATCATTTTTAAAGATGGTTTCAATTGATAGGCACATTTATAGTTGTACTCTTTCTTCCTTTTTCATTTTCCGTTCTATATATTTCCTTTTTTCACTGTGATTGAGTGGGGCATCATATACCTGAGATTTGAATGGCCCTTGGCTAAAAATTATTTGTTGTTCACATAGCAACATAGTGAATATATTTATTTTGTGAATGTAGCAATCTCTATTTGTGTCATGGTACTCAATTAGAGCATCTGTGGCCCGGAAAAAAAAAAAAGCTAAAACTAGAAGGTGGCATTGTGTAATGTTATTTGTTGTGATAGAACAAGTGCAATGAGGCTTGAGAGGCACATTTTTTTCAGACTCCTGCGGTTGATCAGTGTGTACTTTAGGGGCTTCATATTATATGACTTATTTAGTTTTATAGACATTATGGTACCCTACTTCTCTTTTTGGGAATCTTTCATATTTTGGTACTTGTGATCTTAAGGCTATTGGATCTGTTGTAGTCCCAGAAAATAAGGTACCTGTAATATATATATATTTAAAAAAAAAAAAAAAAAAAGATCTTGGGACTCATTGTAGAGTATCACTAATTTGTTTTAATATAAAGGTAAAAAAAAAAAAGAAAAACAATAGGAAACCCTTCTCACGAGGGGAGTTCCTAATGTATCTGAAGAAGGTATAGGAATTAACCTAGATACAAGGAATAATATCCATATTATCACTAACTAAATGACCATCAATTAATTAGTGTATTGTCCAATACCAATGTATGAGAATTGTTGATACTTGTATAGTTTCCTTTCTCTTCACTTAATGTTTCCCTTTTCTGCGTCTCTTCTATTAGGATTGTGGATGACAGATATCAGCCACTTCATTGTTTGTTGGATGTTTTAAATGTTCATCTTTAAGAATCTTTGGAATTCATGAATTACTGGACCCACCCCTAGAATAGAGTGAAAGTATGAGTATTGAGTTTAGAATTGTTTGACAGTTGAATTTTGTTTTGTTATAATCTTTTACTTGCGGGCTTGTGGGGGCATGATTGGGTATAGCATGTTATAAACTTTTTATTGATGTATTGTTAGCCATTTTATTTTGCTAAATTGAATACACATATATCCTTCTTTTGTTTTGCAGTGGAAATGAAGCTCTAAAGTTTTTCAAGGAGGACCCTTCGTTGTTCAGTATGGTGAGTTTCTACTTTTATGGTTACTATATCCAAGTTGTATGACTTATCCTAGATATATTATTGACAAAATGGGTAAAGTTAGGGGAATGTTCTGCGTTAAACAGTACATATGTATAAATTACCGCCTATGATGTAATGGATATTAAGTCATCTAGTACTTGGAAGTTTTGGATGACTTTTAATTACTAACCGGTGTGTGGCCCAGGATGCTCTGGTGTGTGTTTTTTTTTTTTTTTTTTTTTTTTTTTTTTTTTTTTTTTTTTAACACTTGTAATTGAATAGATAGGTTCATTCTTTATTATTTATTTATTCATATTGTTTATAATTTATAATAATTTTTCATTAAACCTTTGAATAAATTATTTATGGAACAACTATTGATTAAATATATAAATGTGTTCTTGTAAAAAAAAATTATATAAACATGTCCTTTGTTTATAAGTTATAACATAATGAAAATAAAGACATAATTATTATCAAAATAAGTAAATTTAGATCAATAGTTAATTTTTCTTGTTTGTATGTATTACCGCGATTAGCATAACTAGCAAATAATAGGATCGATTTTTTTTTTTTTTAATAAAGAATTACAGCTATTAAATGTTCAGATTTTCATCCAATCTATATAGTTATATATTTATGAGTTGAGTATAAAAGCATGATTAATATATGGATGAGATGGTAAGACACCTAATGCATATTTTTGTGGTTATGAGTTCGAATCTTATGATAGACATTTTTATTAGAATATGCTCATAGTTGAAAAATGACATAGCGAGGGTGCCACATGACACATAAATGTTTTTAGGAACGCTTTTTAATATATAGTATAGAAGTATAGATAGATTTGTAAGTGCACTCTAGAATCTAGTGTTCTTGGTGGCTGTGGCAGCCACCTATTGGAGTAGCTAAACTATTATATGCATATCTAAATCCTAGATTCCTTATTACATATATGTTAACTTGCCATTCTCGCGAGCCCTACCATCTAGTAATTTTTTGAAAATTATATTCCCTTTAATAAATGTGTCCAGTGGTTAAAAGTTCTTTCATACAATGTTTGTGCTGGATTTTGTACTTGTAATTCTGTTTTGAAATAATATAATGTCTCATGCTGGAGATTTTTTGTAAACAATGGCGGATACAGGGGTGCATATCCTCATTCCAGAAAACAAAATATTGATCAAAGAGACTGATTATTATATAAAACTGATCTCTTAGGTTTTGTCATAGAGTCAGCATTAATAGTCTTTGCCGCACTCTTCTACAAAGGAAATGAAAAGAGTGGCAATGTCTAGAACTGTTTTCTTTAGTTATATAAGTACGCTTCTGCCAGAATGAGTTTTTTACTTTAATATATGTTTTAAAGTTTTTTTCTTTTATATTTTTTATCGAAAACACTTGTGGAGTATATTAATTCTCTTAAAAATGGGTCCTTATTTTTACTTTTCAAGTATGAGAGAGAAAGTTGTTTAAAAACAAAAGTATTACTTCCTCCGTTTTCTTTTAGATGCAACACACCCTTTAGCGCGGTAATTAAGAAAGGTGGGGTTTACATGATATAATAAACTTTAAAGTAGGATGAGTGGTTCTTAGGAGTGTAATTTAGTGGGCCATGTGCTTTAAATAAGAAAAATAGTATAGTATTTCCCTAAAGTAACTTTCCTTTTATAGTGTGTTGCAAGTATTGTGACATTTCCTTTTTAGGAAAGTGTTGAAACTTAGTTTTAAAAAGCGCGAGGCGCACGCCTCTTGGATATGAGGCGCAAATTTGTTTTTATTTAAATTTATTTTTATTTTACTTCTTTTTTGGTTTAAAAAACAAAAAAAGGGTGGTCACGTCGCGTGACTGAAGGAGAAGGCTTTTGTATATTAAAAAAAAAAGTATATAACTGAAAAAGTAATAGAGTTAAAAAAAATTTACGTTATTTTAGTTGGGTAGAGGAGAGAGAAAAAATAAGCAGAAAAAGAAAAGCGTGGAGAAGAGCAGAGATCAAAGAGAGAGAATAAAGGGAAAAAAGAAGCCTACCTGGTTTGCTTCAGCGGTGCCGGCCGCCGGTATATTTGCTCCCGGGGATAGATCCTCGGCCATGTCTGCCGTAGCATACCTCACCAATTTTTCAATTGCAAAGCAACCCGTAAATTAGGGTTTTAAAATTAGGGGTCAAATTGCAGTGATATTGTTCAATTAACAAGGGGCTTTTGCTCGAATTATCACTCTAAATACTGGGTAAGTTTGGAAAAAAAATGTGTTTTTTTTTTACAAAAACTAATCCAAAGCCCCTTTTCTCACGCTTTAAAACCTAAGGCGGCTCAGGCAATGCGCCTTACGCGTTGGTTGAGGTGGTTTGTGGCGCTCGCCTTCTGAAATGTGCGACGCCTAGTCGCCTTACGCCTCAACAGCGCCTAGGCGTGCTTTTTAAAACTAAGTGTTACAAGTAAAAGAAAACGAAGGAAGTATTATATATTCTTATGTGGACCATGTGGTGGGGTAAGTAGTGATAAAAGTGGATAATTTCTTTACCATAAAAGGAATAAGTTAAAGTGGGAAGATACAACAGAAACATTTCAAAACGGAAAGTAGGAAGATAAAAACTGAACGGAGGGAGTAAATTTTTTCTTGTCCTCTTCACGTTTATATTACGATGAAGTACGAAGTATCATTTATATACTTAAACATATAACACTAATATCAAATATCAGTCATTTTAATATTATTCTTACATTAATATATTTGTTAATATTTAATGGATGTCTAATGATTTCTTATATATATAAATAAAAGAGTTTTCGAACCGTTTGGTTCTAAACTTAGGGCTTGTTTGGTTGGGGGTACTCATCAAAGGGAATTTGTTGTTGTTTTTTTAAGCCTTTTTTCCCATTCCTTTTACCCTCTCCATTCCCCCAAATCCTTCCAACTTCATCCCCACCCCCTAGGTATTTCCATTCCCATTCCCTAGCCACCCCAACAACACCATACCACCATCCTACTTCCTACCGAAACCACCGGAAAACTAGCGCCCTCACCATCGGTCATCCCCCCGCCCTTCGCCGCACCTCCCTTGCTCCTCGGTGCCGCTCACCGCGATCTCACAGCTCTCCTCTCCCCCGAAAAAACCTCCCCCAGCCCCGCAAAAACCTAGAAACAACTTCTATCTCCCCATAAAACCATCAGTCGTCGTTCCCACCATCCTCGAAACCTTAGACGCTAGGGTTTTGATGGTGGTGGGGGAGCCGCCAACGATTTTACGGGGAGAGAAAATAAATCTAGGGTTTTGCAGGCTGGGGGAGGTTTTTTCGGGGGAGAAGATAGTTGTGCGGTCGCGGAGAACGGCGGCGAGGGGAGGGGCGGGGGAGATGCGGAGAAGGGCGGCGAGTGGTGGAGGAGGTGCGGCGAGTGGTGGAGTGGCTAGGTGGTGGCTGGAAATGGTGGGAAGTTAAGCAATGTGGTGGTGGTGTGGTGGTTGGATCGGTGGAAGTGTTTCCTTTGTTATTCAAAACAAACAACACAACAAAATTGGGGATTTTCATTCCATTCCAATTCATTCCATTCCAATTACCCCGTTCCAACCAAACGACCCATTAGTATGTTCATCGATATAGTTAACTTTTTTTTTTTCCCTCTGATTTCATATATAAGTGTGCCTCAATTTGTACCACTGTATATTAGATTATGGCAATTTATAAAACTAAGTGTGATTAGTTATACTAGATTAAATTATTACAAGTACTCTATTTCTTTCCTAAAAAAAAAAAGTACTCTATTTCTAGTGTATATATATGGTCTTTAGATTAAGCTAAAGTTCTATAAAACCTTTAATAAAATTATTGGTTTCATATATTTGGTTATTTAATTATGAATGACTAATAAGATAGTGGAAACAATAAATATTTTAGTTTGTCAAGTTTGTAGTTTATTAGTTTTATTTTAACAAGCCGAATTTGTACCCCCATCTCTAAATTCCTAGATTCGCCACTATCTGTGATGAAATATTGATGTTCCAGATGTAAATCATTGGAATCTATTAGTTGATTTCTACTCGTTTAATTACAAGATAGGTATGGGAGTGGCTTCTTTGGTTCATTATCAAGGGTGTATATTCCAAAAATACTTTTTGTTTGCTTGAGAAATTTCTTGAGTACCAATACTAATGCTATGAAGTACTTATTACCGGCCCTTCAAGTTTGCTTTAAGAGATGTTTGTAGCACACCTCTTTCATATTACAACTATGCAAGACTTGGATTTGAAATATTTGTGAAGTATAGGGATAGCAATCCAATCCGGATCCAACCCTATTCCGTCCTGATCCGAGGTAAAAAAATCCACTTCGAATCCGAGAAAAAAGTAATCCGAGTTCGACTCCGTTAAAATAATCCGACTCCGAGTCGAATGAGGGTCGGAGTCGGATCCCACAAAAAAAACCGAGAAAAAAAATCCGACTCCGACAAATGTTCGACTCTGACGGGTTATTCGACTCCGACTCCAATAGATAGTGGATTTTTGTGTAGGTCATGGTGGCAATGGGTGTGGATTGTAAAGACCCAAATAGCCTAATTTCTCAAAGTATATTGAATAACGAAAAAAAACTAGGATTGGGGTTGGATCGGAGTCGGAGGTCGGATAATGAAGTCGGAGTCTCGGAGTCGGATGTCGGAGTCGGATTTAGCCTCCGCTTCCAGCTGGGTCGGAGTCTGATTTAACATAATCCGCTCTTAGTCCGACTTGTTGCCATCCCTAGTGAAGTAGTGTTAGTTGTAACTATAGGGATTTTGTCTTAAGTCCAAGTATTTAGTGGTTGTTTGATTCACACAGGAAGTATAAATTCCCATGAAGGTCGATTTTTATGGGAATTAAATTTCATAATCCAAATTTATTGGAATTTCCTAAAGTTGTTTGGTTATCAATAGGGGAAGTAACTTTCTATAAGAATTTCTACTTACCTTGGGAAATTACATAGGGAAACTCCTACATATTGTGGGAAGTGGAAATTCCTAATAAGTACTACTAACCTCATTTCACCAATTTTTTGTCAACTAAAAAACTTACCTACCTTGCATTTACTAGGAAGTCCCACTATATTTTGCGGAAACTGTACTCTTACATTGTAAACTTTTGCTTCAGCATCTGAATTATGTTCTTTTGTTTACATAATTTTGTATGTACGTGGCATGTGCCACAATTTTTTTTATTCTAATTTTTTGTTTTTTTCGTGTTTGTTTGGTTATTTTATTTTATTTTAAATTTTTTATTTATATTGTGTGTGTGTGTGTGTGTGTGTGTGTGTGTGTGTGTGTGTGTGTGTGGTTATATCCACTTCTATCATATATTCATAGGAATATGCTGCCAGGAAGTTGTTTGTGTCTGATATACTCATTGCCTGATACCTTGCTTGTTTTGAAATTTTCTTAACTTATATGCCAGTATCATGTAGGATATCAAGAACAAATGTCACATTGGCCTGAGCTGCCAGTTAACGTGATCATCAAATGGCTGAAGGATCATGATCCATCTTTTATTGTGGCTGATTTTGGTTGTGGTGAGGTCTTCTGCACCCTATTCAAACTAATGCCTATTTTGAAATGATGTCTGGTGTAACTGGAAGTCTCACTTATCACTTCTCATTATCACTTTTACTCTAATTGTGCCTGTTTTTGTCAAATGCAGGGGATGCACGGTTATCAAAGAATGTAAAAAACAAAGTATATTCTATTGATCTTCTTTCCAGTGATCCTTCTGTTATTTCTTGTGACATGTCCAAGGTATGCACCTTTGCAATCTATTATTTCATCCCATTTCATTGACCCAAGTGGATGCGGATGTTTCTTGTTTACTTTGTAGTCATTAGATCCATGATTTAGTGGGATGGTTGTTTGTATATATTTCGTTCAGTAAAACATATATACTGCTGGAAGCTTGGGTTTGATCCTTAATGATGTCTAAAGTTGCCACCTATGTCACCTGGGCCCTCCATTTACCGTAACTCCGTAAGTATTCAAGTCAGATTCTCAACACTCTAACACAAGTGTTAAAAGTAGTCACTTGTTTGTAAAATAGATTAGTTTTGAGTCTTAATACTTGGACCTATATTCGTGTTTGACACTGAGTAAAATAGTGCTTTGGTTGACAATTGACAAAAAAAAAACATGGGAAGTAATTTTGTAGGAAATAGATGTATGTGCTCACTTGGTTAGCATTAACATGGGAAGTGAGACTTCATAGGAAATTCTGCTTTCCACTAAATGGAGGAATTCACTTGCCTAGCCCCTAGTGGAAATTCCTTTGGGGATTTGGGTAATAGAAATTTCTACCATCCAGCCAAAATAATTTTTGGAAATAAAATTTCATGGACATTGAAAGTTCATAGAAGTTAATACTTTATCTAACCAAAGAAGCACTTATTTTGGGTAACATAATATATGAAATTGATGAGCTAGCACAAGGGTATCTCTTTTGGATTGGAATGTTTGATTAGAGTAAGCTCATACAATTTTCACCAAACATTTGGGGGATTGATCTAAAGTTGTGATCGTCGAAAGACTCTCTCAAGGTTTGTCTTCTTTCCATAGTTGACCCACATTCAATTTTATCAAGTTCCTTGTATTTGCTGTCTGTTACATTTTATTTTATTTATTTATTTATTTACTTAAAGGGAATGTGCTCGGTCATCAGGATTTATGTTTTTAAATCTCTTACATAAGAGCATTAGAATTTTATGAACAATATTTTGAAACTTGTAGTAATAAGACATTACTCTTAGGGGCCGTTTGGTTCGCAGAGGGGAATTGGAATGGAATGAAGAAAGGGAATGAAGGAGAAAGGAATGAATTCCCCTGATTTTTCCTAGTTGTTTGGTTGTGTCTAGGAAACGGAATGAGCTGCTCATTGATTCCCTTTGTGACTGTTTGGTTTAAGCCAGGGAATCAAATTTTGAGTTTTTAAATTCTTTAAATTTTTGCTCAAAAATAAAACATGTTTCTTCATGAAACTTGAACCTGTTTTTTTTTTTTTTTTTTTTTTTTTTTTTTTTTTTTATTATTATTATTTTTTTTTTTTTTATTTTTTAAATTTAAAAAAAAATAAATTTACCATCAACCTGTATCATCGTTTTTTCCTGTAATATGTTAAAAAAAAAATAAACTCCAAATAACATCTTTCTAGTTCCATAAATTACAAATCCAAATAATCACCTCTTGATGAAAATAATACCAATGCAAAGTACTTGTTCCTAGATAAAAGTTCATACCAAAAGTGTTCTAATAGGATTAACATTCAACCCAAGTCTTTGCTAATAGTCCTATCTAAATAAAGTTCATGCCAAAAGTAGTAGCTTGTGAATAACACCTAATTCAAAACCATACATGAAAAGCACCACACTAGATTTAAGCATTAAAATTTCCACTTCCTCCTAGAAGATTCTTAACATAAGCACTTTTCAAAGCGTCGGGACACTTTGAAAATACCATGAGCTTGATTGGTTGTGCAGTTAGAATGTTAGCCACTTCAAACCTTGGGCTTCTGTGACACCTTCTAAATTGAATAAGAGTAGTTCCTCTAGCACTTGCTCATTCTTTTCAACTAATTTTTGCTCTCTTTCATCCGCACGCTATTCACGATCATCCGTGCGTGCCATCACATTTGCCATAGTGGAAAGATGAACATTCATGTCTTTCATGAATGCTTGTAAGCTAGCCAACTCATTACTTCCAGCACCACCTTTTCCTTATTTCTTTTGGAACTTTTTTCAGTCTTCATCTTTTTTGAAGGAGGAAAAGTAACGGTCTGAGTGCCATTACCACTAGCAGCAACTCTCTCATCATCACTAGAATCGAGTGTAACCTGTGGGGGGGGGGGGGGGGCAACAGTTTGCAAATTGTTGATTGCTTCAACAAAATCTTCAAAGATTTTCCGGTTGCATAATCCTTGCCATAAACATTCATGAGTTCATGGAAGTGGGGAAATGAAACTCCATACAAGTTTTTGCAGCTCGGATGTTTCTGAAAAACACAAAAATTCCCAAAATGCTCAATATACAAACTGATGCAATCTGATTTTTACTAGATGCAAAATTTCCCAAAATGCTCAAATATTGGTTTCAGTTGTTTCTTGTTATACGTATTCATCGTTGTATGTTCTGCCTCTCTGATTTTGTTTGTGTTCATATACACTAAAAAGAACAAAATCTGAACTTATTTAGTTGTATATTCACTAAAAAAATAGTAAAGGCAGCATCATCTCTTGTATGGCAGAATCTAATTTTTACTTAATAACTGTTACAATATGATTTTTACTTATAAACTGATGCAATCTGATTTTTACTTAAAAACACATGAAATCTGATTTTTTTACTTAAAACCTGATGCACTCTAAGTCACACAATTGCTTAAAATCTTAAAAACTAATGCACTCCAAGACACACAGTCCTTTAATTCTTTATCAATAAATAGCAAAAATGCTAAATATCCACAACCATAGGAATATATATAAAAATAGCAAGTATTCAAAATAGCAAATGACCTTAAAAAAGTTATCATACCTTGCAAAACTCATCATAAACAGCCCTAAATTTGTATTTAACATAGTAGAAATAGCCCTAAACTTTGCTCCAAGTGTCTTCAGTCGAGAATCGATGTGTGGCATAGCCTTCAACCCACAACCAGGAAGAGCCTTACCTATGATCTCCTCTAAGCGAACCATGTAGCCGCTTCTAAACCCATTTTCACACTTCCAATGAGGATCAATAGCTAGCTCTGACAATGCTTCTAAAAGAACTTTATCTTCTTGAGCGGTCCAAAATCGTTTGTTTTTTTCCCTTCCACCTCTACTTGCACTACTTTCATCCATCCTACTAAAACATTTGAACCATATTAACATGTCAAAATAACATTGCATATATATAAAAATGAAATTAACAAACAAAATATTCAATTGAAATACATAAAGGAAATTATTATAAGTCCAACACAACATCCATGACTTAATACAACAATTAAAAAAAAAAAAAAAAAAAGAACACAAAATTGAAATAAAGATACAAGTCTCAAGTTCAAATAACAAATACAATGTTGTTTAATAAACAAGAATAATATCACAAATTAAGTCTGCGGTGTCTAGCCCTCCAATCATTGAACATATTTAGGGCCATTGTATTTCGAAAATTAGTCCATGGATCGGTTAAAGCAATGGAGGTTATGTACTCCACATCATCTTCATCACTAGCATCACCACCATCATCATCACTATCACTTTCATCAAACAAGTCATCATCATCAAATTCGTCAAGCAAGTATCTTTTTACCAAGTTATGTAATAAGGCACAAGCAAGCACAATTCGACCATGTGTTTGTAAACTAAACCAAGAAGGACTTCTAAGAATTCCCCATCTTCCCTTGATTAACCCAAAGCATCTCTCAATCACATTTCTAGCTTTTGCATGCCTTAAGTTGAAATATTCTTCGGCGGTTTGAGGTTGACAGGGGCCATTATTCCATTCTCTAAGATGATAAAGATGCCCCCTATATGGTGCAAGGAATTTTTCTCCATTAGTATATCCTCCGTTACATAGATAATATGACAAATTTTTTTTAAAAAATAAAAATTACTCTCTTACTAAGTCAATTTCAAATAAAGTATACTATGTCAATCAAATTACCTTTTGGAACTTTCAACCCATTAGGCCTAGAAATAGCATCTCGAAGAATCCGACCATTATGTGCCGATCCCTCCCAGGTAAGACATATATAAATTCCATTTCGGGTGAGCATACTCCTAGTACATTCATAGCAAGGGTACCTTTTCTAGTGCAATCTTTGGATTGATCTTCACAAGGAACGTTAACTAGAATCATTGTACCATCAAGGGCACCTAATGAGTTCTACAAAACAAACAATATCACTTTAAATTATGTAATTGTCTCTGTATTTTATCTCAAATTGAAGTGTTGGTTTTTTAATTTACCTTGAAATATTTCCACCTTTCATCGTCGCAATCCTCTTGTATTGGAGTTGGTTTCTTAAGAAGAATACCATGTAACTTTAAGATTGCTAACAAACAAGCATGAAATTGTCTACTAATAGTTTTACCACTTCTATAAAAACGTGCACCAATCATTCTATTTTTCTTATGGTGAGCTAATGTGTATAAGAAGCCCGCAACCATCTCTTCCAAATATGTGTTTCTTGTTTCATTTAATCCACCAATATCTCTAACCATCTCTAAAAGTACACCAAATGTGTATCGGTTTATACGAAGATAGTTCCTACACAAAGTGTCACTTTCTCTAATCATTCTATTCAAGTTGTGCAATCTCATTTTTCTTCTAGTTTTTTTTTATCTAGCTTAAGATAATGAGAATTATGTATAGTTTTTCTTATTGAATAACGCATCAAATGTAGCAACACAACACAATTAATCATAGTAATTATGAACCGAATAAAGTCCCAATTTCTCTTCCTTTTCAAAGAACTACCAATTCGAGCCATTTTCAGTTGAAAAGAACATCAACAACACCATATCATTGACCAGTTTACATATTATTTACACTCAAGGTATATAAAAATCTCAAGCAAAACAAATATATAAACATCAAATTAGCATAAAAATCTCAAGCTAAACAAACAAATATATACATATATATGAACATTAGATATATAAACATCAAATTAGCATTCATTCAAGAAAAAGAAAAAAAAAACAACCATCATCATCTACTGTCGTCATTCACAACCAGAAAAAAATAAAAAAAATAAAAAAAAAGAAGCATTCATGAAACCTTATTTAACGAAACGGTGAACAAACACATGAACAACAATTACTAGGGTCGCCGGTGGTCGACAACGTGAAAAATTCCTCAAAATTTAGGAATAAAGAATAAATTCCACAACAATTTATGAATAAAAAAAAAAAAGACATGATTAAGGTAGATAACGTGAAAAAAGAACAAGGACATGATAATTAGGGTCGACGGTGGTCGTACCTTGTCGCAACAGCTTGGATGTCGTCGCCGGTGTACAAACTCGGGTGGTTGCCGTGGTCGCTGGAGCTTCAATGAGGGGTGACGGGTAATGGAGATTTTAGGGTTTGAGAGGAGAGAGAAAGTGATGGGTAATGAAGGAGGGAATGGGAATGGAAAAGTCTTTGGGGGGGGGGGGTGGGTGGGTGGGGAATGAGTCTGAAGATATTTGGGTAAACACAAAAATAAAAAAGGGTAAAGGGAATGATAGATGATGACAAACAAACAACAACAAAGGGAATGGGGCCTGTACATTCCCTTTCCCTATGATGATACCCCCCAACCAAACGGCCCCTTATTGTAATTAGTGGTAAAAGCTATTGTCTTATAAAGTATAGGTCATATAGACTGTTTTTTATTTGTACGAGTCCTCCTTTGTTTTAGGCTGGATTACCTTGGCTTTCAAAAAGAAAAAGAAAAGGGCTGGATTACCTTGTGAATTACTATAACACATGGCCTTTTACATTCACCTCCTCTGTTACAAATAACTTAGAAAAATGTAAGATTCTATTAAGAGGCATCAGCTAAAGTAATTTTGTAGTGTAGAGACTGAGTTGGACTACATTTTTAAGCATGAGCAATTTTTGGAAGTCGGCTCTTGCAGATCTGTTCTAGTTAAAAATATTTGTGAGATATGTTAAGGAGTCCGCTGTGATTTCAACTTTCCATGTATTTTAGACTTTATTTCATGCTACACGCTCAAACTTTTTGCTGAGATCAGGTGCAGTATGCTCTTGTAATTAAACATCATTGATCAAGTGTATTGATATCTCAATGCTGTTTAAATCATAAAGTTTTGTTCTTGCAGACACCCCTTGAATCATCATCCGTAGATGTGTCTGTATTCTGCCTTTCGCTGATGGGAACTGATTTCCCTAGTTATCTTCAGGAAGCATACCGAGTTCTTAAGCCAAGGCAATATTTTTTTTTATTATTATTTTTTTTATTTTTTTTTTTAAGGCAGCCAAGGCAATATTTTTAGTTTGGTGGTTTACAAGTTATTGATATAAGTGGAATAATTTTTTATTATTATTTTTTAATTCTATTATTATTGTTATTGATATAAGTGGAATGTTTCTGATGATATTCTGATGATTTTAGGGGGTGGCTCTTGATAGCTGAAGTAAAGAGTAGGTTTGATCCAAACACTGGAGGAGCAGATCCCAATAAATTTTCCAAAGCCATATGTGAACTAGGATTTATTACTGTAAAAAAGGTATATGTGCTTTTTATTTCCCCAAAAATGGACAACCACATTGTGTTTCTTTCTTTTGTTTATTCTAGTTATTATTTGTTCTAATATTATAAATAATGTCTCTTCTGGACTCTTGCTTGCTTTACTGTAAAACTGTCTATTTATGAGTTCTTGTTTACAGGATTCCTCAAATAAAATGTTCATCCTGTTTTTCTTCAGGAAAAAGGTGTGAATTGCTTTCCTTTCAATTTTCCATTTTAGGGTATTAAGATTAAAGGCCCTCGTCATCTTTGTGTTTTTGCACATATGTGGGCCAATCAACCGTTCCTTGTCTATTTGTTTCTTATTTTGAATATGCATCACTTTAATTTGTGGTCAGGATGAGCAACTGAGAGATGTGAATGATATTGAATGGCCTGAGCTGAAGCCTTGTCTCTACAAGCGTCGATGAGCATTTGGGAAACTAGCATCTTCTTTAATTTAAGAGAATCATGCATCAAACATCTTCATAACCCAAGGAGTACTTAGATCAGAGAACACAATTGCATTGGTAAATGGTGATTATGGTGGGATTGCTGATGAAATTCGGAAAACAAGTTTTTTTTTTGGAGTTTCAGATAGAGAATGAAAGTATGGAACTCATTCATTTAGACCTGCTGTCAACTAGAAGTGGTGGCTGTAATTTGCTGCTAGCCTGAAAGTCCTAATTATCACGAGCAGTCCTTCAAATATGCCATAGTTATACAGTTCATTGTGCAATTGTTCTTGCCTTCTAACATTATGGGTCGAGAACTGTTGGTTGTACACCAGATCATTGAACAAGACCATCAATGTATATTCAAATGTTATTTTCTGTATTTTTGGTTGATTACCACTGGCACATATTTTTGGAAAAATATTTTTGCTGACTTTGGCTGTGATCGATCAACTAGTTTAATTAGGGAATTAAGTTCAGTTGAGCTTTGTTGTTCTATTGGTGTGACTTTGAGGATCGTGATTGTGTTTAATTAATTTGTCACTTTCTATGATTACCAATTTAATTACACATGACAAATGGTTTTAAAAAAATAATAATAATAATAATAAACCATTATAAATATGGGAGTTAAATTAATGGAACAATCAAGCAAATAGAGACAAAGGAAAGGAAAGGAAATGGAGGGATTGAATTTCTCTCATTTGGATAACAAATGAGGAAGATAATTGGAGGGCAGAAAAATGGAGTGGTTAAACTCTAAAAAATTGTTCTCTTCAACAATGAAAAATTTGGAATGAAAATTTAACCTCTCCGGTCTTAAATACATTTCTCATTCTTATTTTTTCTTAATTCCTTTTTTATCAGTTAATGTTTTTTTTGGAAATTACTCATTTACTTTAATCTTTCACAAAAGTTTAAAGAAAACGGGTTTACAATAATTTATTGAATGGCGGTAAGCCGGTAATTGAGACCCAGCTTACACCTGCGAAAGTTTTAAGTTTCTATTTTTCTCTCTCATCATGGGTTTTTTTTCTTCTCTACTTCTCTCTCCTCCGCTCTTCCCTCTCTTCTCTCTCCTCTGCTCTTCTTTATCTATCTTTCTCTCTCCTTTGTTCTTCAATTTCGCTCTTTTATTCAATTTAATCTTGAATTTTAACATAATTTTCTTGTTTTGATTAATAATTCATCTTCTACAACCAATTTTGAGGTATGTATGTTCATCAAAATTTGTATTTTTGGTTATTTTAAGGCATGTTCATCTAATTTCTATTTAAATTTTAGTTTTCGATTAAAAATTTATAATGGCAAATGTTAAGCTTCAAAAAAAGGAGACAATTGCTCCTCCTACTAGTTCAATCATAAAATTGAAGGTATATTTTCTTAATTTTGTGACCTAATATTTTTTTTTTAATTTTTCAAATTTGTTGTCCGTTTTTGTTGTTTTTCTATGTTTTTATGTGTTAATGTATTGTAATAAGCGATTTAATGAGTTGTTGATGTTTTTATGAGTTATTGGTGATTTTATATTTGTTATTTAATTGATTAGGCGTTTATGATATTTTTCGTTATTATAATCGATTTAAGAGGTATTGATAATTTTTTTTTCTATTTTTAATTATGTGTTAAGTTTTAAATTTCTTGTTCCTGATCTACTTTGTTTTTGTTTTGATGAATTGTTGTAAGAATTGTATGGCTTTATTAGTATACTTCGTATGTTTTTGTGGCGTTATAATAAGTCTTATGGTGATGGTTTAGCTTGGACCTTGAGCATGTTACGGGTTAGGGTTGGGATTGTGTGTGATTTTGTTTTTCATGTTCTTTCAATTACTTCAATTATCAATCTCTTCAGGAAACAATTGGTAGATATGTCAGGCACCCAGGACATTGCAGGAACTGGAGGTTAAATATATCTGTGAAAAGAAAAAAGTGTGTTGTGCAAAAGAAACCTCTTATATAGATTCTATAAAATTCTACGGCAATGCCACTTATGTAATGTATGCAAGTATATGTTTCTTATTCATTATTTGCCTTTAGCCATCCTTTTCATGATAATTAAATCAAACTACTCCGTATTGTTTAGCCGTGATGATCTGGGTTGGGACATTAAATAAACTCCCTGATCAGTGACTAGTTTTCTAACTAAGGGGATGGTGATAGTTTAGCTTGGACCTTGAGCATGTTAGGGGTTAGCTTGCTTCTTTTCACACTTTAATTATTTGTGATAGGATTACATTACTAGCTCAGATCCTAAAATACCTACCTTGGTCTTCCTATAGGCTTGCTCATAAATCTAGTAATGTATGATCGTGTAGCTTTTGTCTGTAAACTCTTGTTCCTCTTTTAGCTTTGTGGAATTTCTCTTAACATTATTGAGTTTCCTTGACCATGTGAATATGTGATTGTCTTGCCAAGGTTATGATAGAATGACAAAGTGTCCAATTTCAAGGCTATTAGCTCAAATGGTAGAGCGATGTACAATAGTGTGCATGGTGTGGGTTCAAGCCCCACATAGCCCATATAACATAAGTGTATTGGTATATTCCTATTGTTGGTGTAGTTATGGTCATTGTTATAGCTTATTTTGAGCATAGTTAGAGTCACTTAACTACTTTTGGTTAGGTTTGTTTTTGCCTTGGTTAGAGCCACTTTTGTATTTGGTTAGGGTCACTTTTTTCTTGAGTAAGGTCACTTTTATTGTTGGTTAGGGTAACTTTTTACCTTGAGTAAGGTCACTTTTGTTGTTAGTTTGGGTAACTTTTTTTCCTGAAAAGAGTCACTTTTTCCTTCGAGTAAGCTCACTTTTATTCTTGTTAGGGTAACTTTTGTCTATGGTTAGGGTCACTTTCGCATTAACTATGATCACTTTCACCCTTAAAAAAGGTCACTTTTTGTTCTTGTTAGGGTCACTTTTGTCTTTGGTTAGGTCACTTTCTCCTTGAGTAAGGTCTCTTTTGTGCTTGATTTTGGTAATTTTTACCCTTAAACAAGGTTACTTTTGCTATTGGTTATTAGGGTCATTTTTGACTCAGGGTAACTTTTACCCTTAAGAAATGTCACTTTTGCTATTAATTAGGGTGACTTTTGCTATTGGTTAGGGTCACTTTTTTCTTAATTAGGGTCACTTTTTTCTTAATTAGGGTCACTTAACCAAGGTTACTTTTACTATTGGTTAGGGTCACTTTTACTTTTAAATAAGGTCAATTGTGTCTTTGGTTACCGTAATTTTAACCATTGTTTATTACATTTTTTTTCTTTTCTCGTTAGGGTCACCTTAACTATATTTGCACTTTTTCTAATTAATAGGATGATGTTTTTCCTTAAGATAGTGTCACATTTAGGATTAGTTGATTAAAATATACATCAAAGACATTTATTTGGTATTGATTGGAAGCTGGTATTTGAAGTTAAATTGTTAAGTGTCAATTGTTATATAAAATACAATAGCCTATGTAGGATTCAAACTAACAGGCTTATATAGACACCACAATATAAAATAACTTTACGTCAAATATATACCTCCTATACAAGAAAGAAAACCCAGATTCAAATTCAAGTAGAAGATCATCCGTAAATCTACATATAAATCGACAATTGATGAGTGTTTACTAGTGTGCACAAATACAAGTATCAACTTTGGCAGGGACTTGTTTGTATGTTGTAGTGACATATTAGACGCTTAGAGCTCATTAGTAAATCATCATCATCATTGAGCAAATCTATAGCTTAATCGATGGAATTAGACATCTCTAGTTCTTGTTCCACAATTTGCAGCAATTTTCATTGTCTCTAGTCATTTGTCAAAAAGCAAGATACCCTTGTCAGTCATTCCCTATTTCCCTCCTATTATAGGGGCTTATTAACCTATTGTGAAAGGGTAACTTAGAGATATAAAACAGTAACTTTAGTGGGAAAAAAGGGTAACGTTTGCAAAAGAGGACATGAATACAATGAATTCATATCAGCATAACTCAGTGACGGAGTCAGAATTTTCTAACCGGGGGACAAATGGACATTTCTTAATTTGACAAAAACATTGAAGCAAAAATATATATATATACTTTAATAGTTAAATTTTACAACTTTAAAATATGAAATACGGAGTACTAAGGCAAAAAACAGGTCATATACCAAGTTTTCCTCCATAAATGTAGATTAATATTAATATTTAAATGTAGTACTTGTCATAATCATCTATTACAATTGTAATTTGGGGTAATTTTTTTTAAGGGTAAGAAAAAAAGAAAACATTAGGAACCCCTCCTCACGAGGGGAATCCTAATGCACAATCGTAATTGAATTAATATTCATGCAAAACTACAATTTCAACAATTCAAATATGTATATAGAATAATTGTCGAGAAATAAATTGAAATAATGCTATACTCTTTGATTCTATTGAAGTGCTTATATATGTATTCACAAGGGCGGATCCACAATTTATTTATAGACCGGGCTGAAGTTATAAAAAATTTTCAATTAATAAAGCTATAAGGAAACATGAGTATAAGAAAGTCACACGGAAAAAAAAAAGTGCAAACAAGGGGATTTGAACCCTTGACCTTCCCACATCTATACATCAAGTAACTAACCAACTACAAAACTTATATATTTTACACAAGATTTTTTTATTTATATGTATCAAAATCTGGACATAAGGGGGGGCCAAGGCCCGAGTAGGCCACCCCCTAGATCCGCTTATGTGTATTCAGAATACACCCAAGCAGTATCATACTACATTCGTTATAGAGAAATATATATGTTTCAAGATAAATTAGGATGGGCTACCTAAGAGTTACTTAGACGTAATTAAAAAAAAATGTGACTAAATAAGGGGGATGATGATGAAATTTCATAAGAAAATGTAGATTTCAAACTTGAGAAATATAGTATTCAGGTTAAGAAATATGTGGTTTGTAGTTCAACAATTATTCAAAGATATATCTCGTTGTTATTATTGTGATTAATAAAAAAAAAAAAAACTTGATGTAATAATAAACGTATAATCATTGTAATAATTAAGAAGAATCAATTCATCTGGTCTAAAGGCCAAAAAAGAATGTAAAATGTCCTGTTAAAAAAAATGTAAAATGCATGCTAGAAGATTCGAACTCTAGTCCATAAAAATTAGAGCTCTTAAGCTCATGCATCTTACCGCTGCACCAACTCCTTTGGTCCATTATATTTAGCACAAAATACTGTATTTAAACTTTTTTTTTTCGGGAAGTGGAGGGACAGCTGTCCCCCCTTGTCCCACGCTGGCTCCGCCAGTGGCATAACTTGTAATAATCATTTCAATCCAAAAAGATTGTAGATTAGCTTATTTTATTCATACATGTACAATTCATAAACCATATCACAATAATTCCCAACCAACATCATACACGCACGGACGCACCAACAATTTATAGTGAACTATCAATAAATTCATAAACTACGAAGTACCATGATAATTGTAATATAATACACTATAATAGAAGTTTGCTTAAAAAGGAAAAAAAAAATCCCTGATTCACCAGAACCATCATCATAAATGTTTGTGGGAAACACCACAGTGAAAACCAGCACCGTAGCGAAAAGAAACGAAGATTAATTTGCCATACCAAGTAGCCATTTTTGTGATGCTTTGGTAATGTTTTGAGATGAAGCCAATCATCTAATTTTTGTATCTGGAGGATCATAAATGTTGATAGAAACAATCGATTGAATTTCAATTATATAAATCAAAAACCCAATTTAAACAAAATTTTGAGAAAAAATCGCCATTTGAGAAATTGGTTTTAGGGTTCGAAATTTTTTGATCAACAAAAGATCAATTGTAGGTTGAAAAATTCAGAATAGAGGAAGTGATTTATTAGGAAAGATCGTGAAAATAATTTTTCATAGATCTAAAGTTCAATTTATAGGCTTTATTTCCTGGTTTGACTGAAAAGAGAGAGGTGAGAGAATGATTTTTTTTTTCTTTTTTTTTTGGAAATAGCATGTTTCAGCGTTGCTGCGTGGCACGTGTAGGAATCTGATGCACAGTAATAATTGGGGCATGTAAATATTTTTGTTAATTTTTTACTTATTGAAAAAGTAAATTACATTTCTCTCTCTTCGTTTTTGCAAATGATCATCAACTGGTTTCTCAATGTACTTTTAGTATTTCCTCCTATCATTTCATAATCCTGTGTTATTTTTCAAATGAGAACTATATTTTGAGACAGAGAAAGTATTATTTTTTTCTCCCCTCCCTTTCCAAATGAGAACTATATTTTGGGACAGAGAGAGTATTATTTTTTCTTTCTCTCCCTCATCTTCTTTTCCTTCCTTTTCTTTATCCAAACAAACTAGTGTTTGTTCCAAAGATGAATCTCAATTTTATGGCCTTGTCTTTTACTTTGAATTTGGTATATGTTTTATTGTATTTATGGAAGGAACCCTTTATCCAATCTAATAACATGATTCGAACCTGCTAAATTTATTGGGACAAATCTGAATCTATCTTGGTCCAAACATGAAAAATTAAATTTAACATAAACAATCAGATTGTTGTTGTGTCTTTCTCTTTGGTGCTGCTCGTGGGGTTCATACTTTCAGAACCATGTTGATAATATGAAAGAAAGAAAGAATCCATGTCTTAGATATATTTTTACAATTTAAGTGGTGGATGGAAGTGATCGACGGCGGGTTTAGTGTAGGGTTTGTGGAAAAATACCAGTAAATACTCCGTAAGAAGAGAATTAAATGAATACAGGTGATAGAGCGTCAGTGTCTCACTCATGAATAAAGGTGGCAGACCCATTAAATTAGACAACGGGTCTCCTGTCTCTCTCAATATATTTCTCCTATTAAAGTTGGGGGCCCAATACAATTAAGAGAACAATCATTTTTAATATTGGATCTCTTGCATCAAATAGACCCGTTATTTAAATAACGGGTCTATACATAATTGGTGGTTAGTTTTTCAAGTTTTGTAGTAGTGTAGTTTAAAATTGATAACCGACCTCACTAACCTAACACAACAAATAAGTAAAGAAGTTATCCTCGAAGAAGTTATAGGAAAGTTGAATCACCAAAGAAAGGAATAGATAATCATTTACAAAAGATGCATATGCTTTTCATTAATTAAAAGATAATGTCAATGCTATAATGTACTAGAAGAAGGAAGAATTACCTCCATTTTCATATACAATTGGAATAAACGGACGATATGAAATACATATTAAGTAAACTAAATTATTGTTTGGCTACTAATTCAAGGGAAAACTAAGAAAGCTAAAGAATTCATTTAAGAAAATGGAATGCTTTTGTTTGATGTCTTTCTTCTGAAATTACTCCTCTATTTATAGGCATTGAAAATTCCCCATGATCTCCTTATAGCTGTTAGTCGATTGATTCTTCTTGGCACCAACCACACACTTACTTTTGAATTTACTTCTAACTACATAAATGCCTCTTCTTCTTGACTTTGAATTGAGTTCGCTAAATTGGGCCTGGTATTATGGCAACATTTGTTTGGGACAATGATCCTTTTACCACTGGATAACCCTTTGGTACAATGTTTAAAGTCAGACATCTTAAATCTGGTTAACCCTTTGGCAAACTCTCCTAAACATGTTAAGGTCAACAAGGGTAATGAAATTTTTATTTTGGGTGGAACAAACGCCCCCCCTTAATTTGTATGGTTGATGGCATTTTGAAACCGTAAAAATTAACAACTTTAAGCAACCCTAAGAAGCATTGAGTCAATTATATGCGATAAAAAAGAAGGCATTCAAGTTACTTCATTAAAAATATACACACTTAAAAGAAAGGAACACTTCAAGAACATATATGCTAACCATATTAGATTAAAAATTTGTTATTTTCTCCACAATTATGATTACATCTATTTTTTTTTATCTTGATTAGAAAAAGTCTAATATATGCTTTTGAATTTTACTCTAATAATAAGATTAGATTAAACATAAGAAATAAAATTATATGGAAAAAAGATTTTATTAATACATAGTAAATTTGTAATTTTTATACATATAACACACATTAATTTGTAGTTTGTGTTTTGGGTAAAATTACCCATGCCACATGGCCCTATCAGGAGGTGACAAGTGTCACCATAGGAAAGGTTCCAAGTGGACCAACCCACCTTTGACACGAAAAGACGGTCTTGTTGGGTTTCGGAAAGTCTGACTATCCGCGAAAACAAAACTCGACCCCATGACCCGCTCACAATTAATATAACTAATAAGCATGATTAACAATATAAGGAGAAAGACAATATTACCCTTGATGCGCGCTTCGCTCGCTTTACGAGCTCTTACTTCGAAGGCTACGAGTCCCGCAAGCGCGTAGACCTCCAATGAAAATCCACCCGCAACACGACCCGTCCGATCCTTACTCGGAGTTTAGTCGAGTTAGACCAAAAATAAACTTACTCGAGTTTTATAAACTTAAAGGTTTTCTCTCTTTTGGAGATGCCTTATAGAGCTAACTCAAGTGAATAATCCCAACTCCTAAGGTTGGTATTTATAGGCAAAGGATCCCAAAAATTTCAATCATCTTTCCATGTGAGAGAAATGATATGGTGAGAAAAATAAGCTATTAATTTAATTCCAAATTAAATTAATTAGTTATGCAATAATCAAATGACAAGTGTCAACATGTGGGAGGTAGAAGGTAAGGATCACAAACCCATCCTTGGAGGGCAAGCATAAACCCACCAACCCCATGTGCATGGCACACTTGGTCATACAAGGGATGACAAACCACATGTGCATGGCACACCCTAAGCCTTGGGCCTTAAGGTATTCCATGTTGCATCCTTGGCCCATCGGCTAGGCTTGCAGCATGCCGCAAGCCCACGCGAGCTAGTGGGCTGCTGCTAGGCTCGCTTGTATGCTTGCGGGCTAGTGCTAGCACTTCTAGTATCGGCCTGCTTGCATGCTTGCGGGCTAACGCTAGCGTTGCTAGCTTAACTAGCAAGCTAAGCTTGCACAGCCTCGCTGCTAGATAGCTAGTGCGGCCTAGTCCTCGATTGGCTCTGTCAATCCGAGGCTAGGTCTAATGACTTGTCATTTGACTTATTTTCTCGTCTTCTCGATTCATAAAATCGACTCGACTTGCGATGCTCGATTTCGACACTCTAAATTCGGAATCTGACGTATTTGTTCATAATTGTAGGCGTCGTTTGAATCACACCTACGTTAGCATGTGTGAATATGCTTGGAACTCATAGGAAGTGAGAATTGACATATATGATTAGGGACAAGGAAAGTAGGGAGCTGCCAACAAGTTTGTAAGGAACTTGTAAACCTTTCACGGATCATAAAAGACAACCACGATTAAGGGACAACAAAAGGCATTAACGATTGCCTCGTGAAGGTTACACCCCATTCCTAATCCATGAAATTACTAATTCCATGTGGTTCAGAACCACTAAAGAAGGATCGGGGATGATGGTACGAAGTGAGTCATTGAGTCACATTCGCCCACATTGGCCTCTACTTGATCCTTATAGTAAAAAGTATTTACTGCGATTTTAAAGGCATACAAACAAAATATTCAATTCGCTCCAAACTATTATTATGCTAAATAAGTTGAATATTAATGCTACATATAATTCTAAAATATTGTGATCACTTCGATTAAATAAAAAGATTAAAAAGGAACCTAAACCAGTTGTCCAAATTATCATATTAGTCATGATTTTCAATTACATATTCTCATTAACATGCAATATGGTGATAATAAAAACAATAAAATTAACATTAACATTGGAAGCAATTTAGCCATAATATCGTTAGTTAAATCAAACAATGATAATCCTAATCATGATACTAGCAGTATTAAAATAAAATAAGTAATTAAATTATTTAATTACTCACATTTCAAACCCTCCTTTAAATTTCTATATCATGAATAAATTGTTAGTAACTTTAATCAAAATATAAATCAAATTGAAGTTAAATTAAATTAAAAGTAGAGTTGATTTGGTACAAACCCTCAGTTAAGTATACCTTTAACGCCTTGGTTTAAGGACGGAACCTCGGGTCAAGTATAGACTCCTTGTAGTGCTTAAGGGATGTATGGTGAAAGAATAGGGAAGGCTAGAAGTTAGGTATAAGCAAGGGAGAGAGAAGAGAGTAGGTTTTGATGTATAAGAGAGGAAGATAGAATGATTTTGTGTATAAGAGAGGAAGAGAGAATGATTTTTAATTTGGTGATCAAGCTTGTTAAAGATTGAAAAAGGGATGATATGACTTCTATTTATAAAGAAAAAAAGAAGGGTTGAAGAATCAAGAAAAGATCCGAATTCGAATCAGAATAAAACTCTTGCGATAGGCATCAATTTTTACGATTTTTTGTTTTTATCATATATTTTGATACTAAATTCAAATAAGATAAATAATATTTCGTTGGAAAGCTCTTGAATTCTACTTTATAATTCAATTAAAATCAAATTAAAATCGTTTGTAGAATAAAAGATATGGCCGAAATAGTGGGACAGTGTCAGTTTTGGATATTGTTTCGTATTTCTTTTATATCTTTTTTTCTTTATAGCTCGACATTTATATAATTGTAGGTGGAATCATTAAGAAAGACTACACCCGCAAACAAGAGCCGGCATGAGTGACCTTATACCATTTCTTGAGGGGCTAGTTGTATAGAATAGCTCTTGCTGAGTTATCACCCGACTCCCAGACTGGCCCATGGGGTGCGTACTTACCGCTGGAAGAATAATCGAAAGGGCTCACCTGCGCGACGGAGTTAGCCCGCAGGCTGACCAAGTAAGACTCTCTACAAAGGAGATCATACACCTATAAATAAGGGATAAAGTACAACGAAAAAGAGGTTAGACACATAAGTTATTACACTCTCTACATCTCTCTAAGTACGCTTTCTCTCTCTAAACACATTATAACTTAAGCATCGGTGGGGGGTTCCTCGAGCCACCCCTGAGGGCAGTTCACGTGTGTTGCCTTGCGCAGGTCAACGGAACTCAGCTCGTACTAATAGAACCCTTAGATCCACACTTGGAACAATTGGCGCTAGAAGGAGGGGTAGGAACATCTAACCTGAGGTTCACCAGCTAAGCAAGGGACCAGTTGACAGACCAACATGGCCGTAGAACAAACTATACAAACACCAATCTCTAAGGCTATCGAAACCAACCAAACACCACAAAAAACAACGTCAGTAACTCTGGATCCGAAAGGATCAACCGAAAAACCCAAATCCAATATCTCTCAAAAGTCTAAGCCAACTGATTGACGTCTGCTACAACCAAAGCGACAACAAAGTAAGTAGATTTGTTAGGTTCTAGTTCTCCTTTTAAGTTCGAATGCTATTGACAGGCGTGAACAATGAACCCATCATTTCAACACCCATAACCCAGAAACTGCAGCCCGTCAATATGCCAGCCTACAAAACCTCTCTAAGTGTTATAAAGAGCAGTTGGCAGCCATGACATCAGTCTTTTTCGGTAAACGAACAGGCTCCTCACCAGTAGTTACAGCTATTGAGCCAGCCATAAAGAAGGCGATGCCTATAACTCTCACCCTAGAGTAAAAAGAGCTGGTCTAGCTGAGGAAAAAGATGCTGGAACTAGAAGCTTGAAACCTGAATCAAGAGTGGAGTGTAGAAGAGGCAACCCAAGATAAGGGCAGCCCGGAGACTCGAGTCGCTCGCAGTAGGTCACCAACCTCTAAGCGGGGACTGAGCTTGGACCGGGAAAAACGAGAACGAATCCAGGTGATCTCAGATGATTCCCCATTTTACAGGGAGATTTTGGAAAAACTGATGGAGAAAGTAAAGATGCCCAACTGCAAGTATAATGGAACCTTCACAAAACCTAAGAACCATGTTTCAGTGCTTGAGAACCACATGGTGCTTTACACTATGATAGACTCAGTCTGGTGTAAGGCATTTCCACCAACCTTAGAACGGTTGGCAGCTGAGTGGGTACGGAGCCATCCAAAAAGGATCCGTTTATTCCTACAATTAGTTGAAGGGAATGTTCATGGAGCACTTTGTCACCTTGGTAGATCGTACAAAAATGACCATTGAGTTAATGTCATTGGTTCAAGGAAAAGATGAGCCCCTAAAAGAGTTCATCACCAGATTCAACAAAGAAGAGACAAATGTCCCAAATATGAGCCAGGAGGTAGCACTGCTGGCAATGTAGACAGGCTTGTTACCGGGCTCACCATTCAGAGCGTAAAAGGGGCAAAAAAGCCTCAGAACGTTAGCCAAAGCGCTGGGCAAAGCACATGAGTTCATAAAAGCAGATGAGACTGACAAGGCAATGATGAACAGAAAAGAACCAAGTGACCCAAGTTAGCGGGCTGAAGCCGCCTGAGCAGAAAATACAACCTGGGTGGACCAGCTTAGCAAGGCTGAGCAAGGTCACAGGGATGCAGACAGGGCGGTAGGAGTAAGAAGATTAGAACAGAATTGGGGAGGCAGACCTGGAAGGTTTGATCAGTACACTCCGCTTAATCATTCTAGGTCCCATATCTTCAGTGTGAACCAAGCTGATGATAAATGGCAGAGACCACCCAGGATGGTGAAGAGAAACTGTGATCCTAGCAAGTGGTATGACTTCCATAAGGACCATGGATATACCACCGACGAATGCACACACTTGAAGGACAACATAGAGGACTTAGTCAGGAGAAGGGAAAAGGATAAGACTGGCCATGACCGTAGAGGAGGTCATAGAGGCCTAGCTGAGGGTAGAGACCGAGACAACAAGCTAGAAGGCAGGGTATATGTAATCAATGGTGGACCAATACATTGTGGAACTGTGGATAGAGCAAGGGCTGACTTGCGAGCAATGATCCAACATATAAATTACAATGAAAAACGCAGATGGCAGCCACTTCCTCACCACGAGCTACATTTGACGAGTATGACCAAAAAGGCATAATCTATACTCATGATGACCCTCTGGTAGTCACAATGAGAATTACAAACCGGGAGGTGGATAGAGTACTAATCAATGGTGGAAGCTCAACCAACATTATATATATATCAGCCCGTTCAAAGAGCTAAAGAAAAGACCTAAAAAGGGTGAGCTATGAATTCACCAGGTTAAATGGGTCCGAATTGAATCCTGAGGGTATAATCAAGCTTTCAATCTGAGTCGGAGAGAGGTCAAGGCGACAAGATGTTCAAGTTGAATTCTTAGTGATAGAGTCTCCATCACCCTACAACGTAATCATGGGAAGACTGCTAATTCACAAAATAGGCGGGGTGGTCTCTACTTATCACCTTGCCATGGCATGCACAACCAATGATGGGTAATCTGTAAAGCTCAAGGGAAGTCAAAAGATAGCCCAACAATGCTATATCACCGCCCTGAAGCAGCCATCTAGGACCAGGAAATAACTAGGCTCAAAGCTAAGGTCCGATGAGCATGCTAAAAGGAAATAAAGAAAAAGGAAGCGAAAAGAGTACCATAAGGGAAAAGATAAGCAAAAGTTAGTAATGGAAAACTTAGAGCCTGTGAAGAAAGAGGTAGCCAGACCGCTACTCAGCGGGGAGCATATAACCGTCGAGCTCAGAGAGGAAAGAAGGGGAACGTCGGGGAGAGAGAATGGAGTGAAAAGGGGGGGGGTGATTAAGGGTGAAAAGGGGCACGAAATCAGCCCCTTGTTGCTACGGCTGGTGCGTGCGCGCAGTTGAGGGGTGCGTGTGCACCACCTGCAGCAGGGGAGATTGTTTTGGATTGCAACGCACCAAAAACACCCTAAATCCCTAACCCCTGCAGTGCGCGCGCGCAGGTAGGGGGTGCGTGCGCACCAGGGGGGTGATTGGGTGGGTTCAAAATTTATCAAAAGTTCAATAAAAAGGGCCAAAATCTCTGACCCCCGTGGTGCGCGCGAGCAGATAGGGCGTACGTGCACATCGTAGGGTGCTTGAGAAATTCAAAATCCGCCAAAATTTCAACAAAAAGAGGGAAAAATCTCTGACCCCCGTGGTGCGTGCGCACAACCCACTGTCCCCGGCAACGACACCATTTTGACAAGAGGAAAATGTAGGTCATTATCTACCCTTTCCTAAAGCCAAACTAAATTTGTAAACATTCAACCAACCTAATACGAATATATGTTAAGTCAAGGGTGGAACCCAAAGGAATGAGTAGGTGCAAGCTATAGCCTATGTCAAGCTAGTTCGAAGAATGTAGATGGTTATGGGTGGTTCAAGAAACTAGACAAATCGAGAAATTCAATATGCTAAACACTAGGGATATAGGTTCCACATGCAAGCTCAATGATTATACTAATTGATATATCACTCAATCGATTCAAACATCACAAAGGACAAACAATAGTTGCAATCAAAGGAATCCAAAAGCTATCTCGTATAAGCCAAGCTAGGGTTCACTATGAATGGCTAACAAGGAAAAATCACAATCAAATTCAATCAATTAAAGCAATTCTCAAATCAAGGGTTCATGTCATCATAATTTGCAATGCAATCTAGATTAATCTTATAGGCTGATCACTCCTAATCTAATTAATCACATGCACAACTATGTCAACCAATTTAATTGCAACACTTCAATCAATTTAGGATCATCAACTAGCAACGCATGCTTCCCCTTCTCCCTAGAAACTAATCTACTCACTAATCATGGTGAAATTGAGAAGCAAAGCAAATTCTATCACAATCAACAAATTCTAGAGAAAAGAATGTAATCCAAATCAAAATTCAAGAAACTAGAAGAAATTGCAATAAAAGTAAATCAAAGTAAAAATTTCTCACAAATTTTCATTGAATTGAAGAAGGAATTCCAAGATCCAATTGAAATCTAAGACCAAATTCAAGTACAAATCAAGTAAATCTTAAGATTCTCTCTCCACTTTCTCTCTCTACTATTTCTAGAAAAATAATTCTCAAGTACAAAAAATTAAGTCGTCCCAAAAAAAGAATGTCAAAAGCTATAAATAAAAAAAAACAAGCGAAGGTGGCTAGACAGGGCTGTGTGTGCGCACCACCCAAGCCGCGTGCGCACATTTGGGTCTGCGCGCACACACCCTATGCCGCGCGCGCACCCCTGCTTGG
Source organism: Chenopodium album (assembly GCF_948465745.1). Classification (NCBI taxonomy): domain Eukaryota; kingdom Viridiplantae; phylum Streptophyta; class Magnoliopsida; order Caryophyllales; family Amaranthaceae; genus Chenopodium; species Chenopodium album. Next base: position 47,815,949 of record NC_137834.1, on the reverse strand, counting down.
TGCACGTGGCCTTAGCTCCTTTGCTTGCTTGACCAAACTCCGCGCTCCCGAGCATCCCTATCATTGGTGCACTCGAGGTGATGCTCGTGAGAAGGGTAGCTCCTTTATCTTCCAAGCATTTGAACATTCCAAGCTAAAGCGTTGCTTCCAAGGTCCTTGTGCTTGCAGAGCTAGCTTTAATTGCATGTTTGGATTCCCAAACTTAGCTCCATTAATCTCCTTGAAGGCACTAGAGCTTCATCCTTGATAATTAAATCCCGGGAAACTCGACACACCTACAAAACAAGTCAAGGAAGCAAAGAAGCGAGAGAAATAGTCGAGAAATGAACAAAATGACAAGAAAACCAATAAAAGCAGACATTACTCTAGACTAACACATAAACACGTAATTTAAGCATTGTTCCCTAAAAACAAGACATAAAAGACTAAAAATGAGAATAAAACTATAGAGAAAACCTAGCCTAAGAGTGTCATAAATGACACTCATCAAAGTGAGCCTAGCATGCGTCTATACGGCTCTGGTGACTTGCGAGGTCGTTTTGAGAGATCACCCGTCGTAGTGAGGGGTATAGTGGAGCTTTCAGAGATCGGCTCTTTGGGATCTATCGAGTTAGCCTTAGTCGTCAGCTTTCCTCCGTGAGTTGTTGGAGTTTTGGTGGGATTCCTCCAACACTTTCCACTTCCCATAGGGAGAGATGACGGTTACCCCTTACGGTTTCTCTATGATTACGGGCTCTCCTTTTGGAGGTGAGCCCGTAGCTATGGTGATTATAAAGGGGTCAAACAAAAGACTGTGTGACCTCGTGTGGGACCGTCTTGCGGAGACCCTTCAGATGTATGCGCAATCTTGTCCGTTCTTAGTTCTTGCTGATGAGTTATCGGCCAACGAGGTTGATCGACATTGTACACTTCAGTAGCTGGCTCGGATATACATTGCTCACGTTCTTTTGGTCACTATCTTGAGTGATCGGGGAGAGCGTTTGATGACTGTCATTTATGACACTCATTTGGTTCTTTTTAGGGTGAATTTCATGTTATTCTATAGCTCTTTTACTCAACTTTCCCTTATTTTTACTCTTTATTTCTTTTAGTTTGCATTTTCTTAGTTGAATTTCTTTCTTTATGCATTTCTTGGTTTATTTTCTCTTTTATTTGCTTGTTTTCCTTTATTTTTCAGGTTAAGGTTGTTATCCAAGTTTCTCGAGGCCTCTTCCCAAGTTTGGGATTGATTAGGATGTCTAATGTTCTCCATTTGAAGCTCAAGCATGGAGAAGTGCAAGTTCCTAAAGTCCTTGAGCTGTGCATTCAAGTCGTGGGGGCATGATTTCAAGTGTTGAACCCACAAACATGGAGTTTAGAAACTGCAAGGTCGCGTGTTTATCAAGAGCATTAAGTGGAACGCACGAGGAGCATCGGCATGATAGGGAAGAAGGATGCCCTGTTCTCAGGCGCGGGCGTGCACGGCTATGGCACGGCCGCGCCTCTCTCGGGCTCGGGCGCGCCTGTCTGGGTCTCTGTTTCGTACCTTGATTTGCGCGGCTGCGCTCTCCCTTACAGTTGGCCGCGCCTGTTTGGGTTTATTTGGGGACGATCTAACTAACGTCTTTTAGTTAGTTTTACTATATATAGATTTTCTTTCTATTTTAAGAAAAAAAAATAATTCTGAAATTAGAATAGAATTAGAATCAGTATTTTAGAGAGAGAAACTCTAGATTGTAGAGAGAGAAGTTCTTGATTGATGATTGAAGATTGGTAATTCTAGCATTTTCTACATTGAATTGAAGCAAGTTTGTAAGGATTTCTTTTACTTTAATGCAATCTTTAGCTTATTATTTCAATTGCTTTGTTGATTGCTCAAGTTTGAATTGAATTTGTGATTGAATTAGTTCTATTGATATGATGATGATGAAATTGTTGATTAGCTTAGTTTTTATTTTGACTTCAATGGATTGTGAGTAGTTCTCTTGCTAGGGGAATGGTGAAGCATGTATGAGTAATGGATTGATGTTAATTGGGGAAATTGATGGAGTTGATGTTGTGATTAAATTGGTTGATTGATTAAGTGCATGTGTGTGATTAATTGAAGAGTAGCTAACTTTGATTGTTACACTAGAATGCATTGTAAGCTTGCATTGATACGGAAAATTGATTTGTGGCTTGCTTTTGTCGATTGAGTAGGTTTGCAAGGTTCCTAGTTAGAGTCTCTCGTACTTGGCGCTAGCTTGACCTCTAGGAGATTAGGCTACCTTACTCTTTTGATTGCTTAATTTATTTTCCCTCGCAATACTCGACTTAATCTTCTCCAATCCCAATTAGCTATATCCATTCCGAGTATATGCGGATCCTAACCCTAGTGCTTGATAAATTTGATTTCATTTTGATTGTTTTGAATATACACACCTCATTTCATCGCTTCGAAATAGCTTAGCTTTGACATTAGCATTCAACTCCCATTCCTAGTGGTTCGACCCTCGACTTACTTTATGCTTTGTATAGGGGTGTGTTGAGAGATTACAAATTTTGTTTTTACCAAGGGTAGATTAGTTTTCAACGACCTAGTCTCGCCCTAGATCAAAAAATGGCGTCGTTGCTGGGGAATGGCGTAGATAATTGCTTTTGTTGTTAAGTCTATTTCACTTAATCTCAAAATAAAAAAAAAAAAGATTTTTCTCTTTAGGCTACCTTTGTAGCTGTGCTATTGATATTTGCTTTGAGTTTTTGTATGCGTAGGATAAGAGGAAGGACTTTAGTTCCATTTGATCCGGAAATCAAGAGAACAATAACAAGGATAAGGGTTGCTAATCGTTCTTTAAGTCAAAGCTCTCCAAGAGAAGAAATTCACCAAGAAAGAGAAGAGGAGGATCAAGTAAGCATGGGAGATAATCCAAGAGTTGCTTTGAAGGAGTTAGGAACTCCCGGTGCTTATAGGTTTGAATGTGGGATTTCATTGCCAACAACACCGACAAATGAATTTGAAATAAGATCGGCCATGATCACTTTGATCGAAAGGAGACAATTTAGTTGGGCTAAGATTGAGAGTCCGCTAAACCATCTCAAAGAGTTCGAGAAGTATTGTAACACTATTAAAGTGAATGGTGTTTCTCAAGAGTTTATCCGGCTCAAGTTGTTCCCCTTCTCTCTCATAGGTAGAGACTTGGAATGGTTAGACAAGGAGGTCAAGCCAAATTCTCTTAGAACATGGGATGAAGTTACCAAGGAATTCTTGTCTAGGTTATACCCCCAAAAGAAAATGGCGGAGGCAAGGACTTTGATCCAAAGTTTCAAGCAAAAACCTAGTGAGAGCTTGTATGAATCTTAGGAAAGGTATAAGGAGTATCAAAGAGAATGCCCCCATCATGGCATCCCAACCTATCAAATCATTCAAATTTTCTATGGAGGGTTGAGTCCTCAAGGCAAATCGTGTCTTGATGCGGGAGCCGGAGGCCCAATCATGAACAAAACCGAAGAAGAGGTTGTGGACATCATAGAATATGTGGTGCGCCATTATATGGATTGGCAAGAAGGAGAAAGAGAGTCTTCGAGCAAGAATAGATCAACGGTTTATTCGGTTGATCACCTTAATGCCATCAATAATCTATCCTCTCAAATTACAAGTTTAGGAAAGGAGATGACAACAATCAAGGCCAAGCTTGAGAGTGCAACTTCCAATGCACAAGTTCATCCCTCCCACATTAAAGGGAGAGGTACATCTTCTAACCCTACTCCTCCTTCTACCTCTAACAATATGCCCAATGGATGATTATTTTGTGATGTTTGTGGGTCTTATGACCATGATGCTTCTACTTGTTCAAATGGGTTTGAAAATCTTGATGATGGTGAGAGTAGTGAATGTGAACATGTGAATTTTGTCTCAAATAATAACAATGGTCAAAGGTTTGATGGACCAAGAAACTTTGGAAATAGAAATTCTCACCAATAAGGTGGATTTGATAACTATAACAATGGTACTTATAGGAACCAAGGAAACCAAGGTTTCCGAGGCAACTATAAAAACCAAGGTTATAGTAGTCAAAACCAAGGCCAAGGTTATGGAAATCAAAGCCAATCTCAAGGCTTTGGTGGCCAAAACCAAAATTTTGGCAACAATCAAAATCGAGGCCATTGGAACAATCAAAATAGGGGGAATTTTCAAAACAACCAAAGGGGACCCCCACCCGGATTCGGTCCAAAATCTCAAGGTGGTGGTGAAAATTCCTATTCTCAATCGTCCAAGTCCAATTTGGAGGAGATAATTGAAAATCAAACAAAAATCTTGAATACCTATATGGCGGTTAGCAATAAGAAATTTAATGAGATCATGACACATTACAAAATGCTTGAGACATAAATCACACAACTAGCAGCAAACACTTTGAAAGATTGTGCTAGTCCTTCTTCATTGCCTTCTCAAGGAGTTGATCCTAAGAAACCCGTTTATTCCATCACCACAAGGAGTAAAAGAGTTCTTGAAGAAAGAGTTTCTAGGGATTGTGAGGAGGATAAGAAGAAGAGTGTTTCAAGTGAGCAAAAATAGGAACATGTGTCAAAATATTTGAGCAAAGAAGAGATCCATGAGAAAAAGAGGAGTGTTGAGAAAAAGCAAGAGGAAGTGAGAAAACCCGACCTTCCATATCCCCAAAAGTTTATAAGGAACAAATTAGATGAACAATTTGGGAGATTTCTTGAAATATTGAAGGAGGTCCATCTTTCTATCCCTCTTACCGAAGCCATGACCCAAATGCCTAGATATTCCAAATTCCTAAAGGATATCTTGAGTGGCAAGAGAGATTGTAATGAGATAGATTCGGTAGAGCTTGGTGAGTGTTGTAGTGCTTTGATTCACTATGACCTCCCTAAGAAGATGAAAGATCCAGGTAATTTCTCCATTCCTTGCAAAATCAAGAGTAAGTTGTTTGAGAATGCTTTGTGTGATTTGGGTGTTAGTGTGAGCATAATGCCCTTCTCGGTCTTCAAGAAGCTAAAGCTAGGAGAACTTCTTCCTACCAACATGACTTTGCAATTGGCCGATAGGTTCATCAAGTTTCCAAAGGGAAGAGTTGAGGATGTTCCCCTTAAGATAGGTGGTTTTACAATTCCCGTTGATTTCATTGTGCTTGAAATAGAAGAGGATGACCACATTCCTATTATCTTAGGGAGACCTTTCTTAGCTACTTCAGGAGCTTTGATTGATGTTAAGGGAGGCCATATTACTTTGAGAGTTGGTAACAAGAAAGAGAGATTTGAGCTAAAACCAATGCATGAGTCCTTATCCCTTGTGAAAGGAATCAAGAGGAATGATTGCCTTCGTTCATTTGATAATGTGTATGTGATTGATTCTTCATCTAACAATGTTCATGATATTTTTTATGATTTTCTTGTGAGTTTTGATTGCATGAAAGTTAGTGAATATAAGAAGGAGCTTTCAAAGGCTATGAACGAAGAGGAGATTGACATTCCTCATTGGTTTGAGCTCTACCCTCAAGAGGAGGATGAGGATTCCATGGATGTAGATGGTGTGAAACCGTCAACAAAAAGAAACAAAGTCAAAAAGAAAGCAAGAGCTTCGAGGAAGAAGAGAATGAGATTGAAGTTGAGAAATGAAAAGATTGTTTTTGAAGTGCAAGCAAGTGAAGTCTTGTCAAACAAAAATGAGAGGTTGCTTAAAAATGAAGGAGAAGTTGTTCTATCCACTACCTTGGTGGTGTTCTCTGACCCTCCATGATTTGGAGGAAGGGTCGAGCTTAGGACCTTAAGCAAGCACTTCCCGGGAGGCAACCCGGAGATTTCTAACCTTTTCTTTTGATTTCTATTTTTCTTAATTTACTTTCTTTTAGTTTCTTTTCTTTTCTTTCACTTGTTTTTATTTTGGATTTATAGGATGAATTCTTGGAGTTGGATTACATCAAGTGAGAACGAGCAATGGAATGGTGTTTCGCGGTTTTTGATGTGTTTATATTAAATTTTATCGAAATTTTGAGGTAAAAAGGGTAAGAATTGTTAGCAAGGTAAGATAGGAAATTTGTGTTTAAGTTTGAAGAAAATTTGAACTTGGTGAGTTCATCGTGGTGCTACCATTATTTTAGGGGTATTGAACCCACATTATTCATATTTAGAAACTGATTGTTATGATGGGGTCAAAAATCCCGGAATGATAGTTATCGAAGCACCCACGCATGAATGCAAAAAATTCATACTACCTTTCATCCATAACAACCACCATTCTCTCTCCTCCATTGTTGAAGCTGATTTGGGAATTTTCTTGTCGGTGGAAATTGGTGGCTAAAGCTTGCTCTAACTTGCTTCTTTTATGGTATAATCATCTTCTCTTAGTCTTAATTGCTTTATGATACCATATAATTGCATGTTTTAGGTAGTTCATGGGTATGAATAGTAGTAGTATGTATTTTAGTGGTTTTGATGTTTGAAATTGGATTTTGGTTGGTTATTTGTGATGTATGATGATTGATTATTGCTTACATTGTGTTGTTGGTTGTTTGTGTAGCTAGATTGATCGTAATTGTTGAGAATTGTTGAGGTCGGATTTTTGGTAGTGCTACTTTGATAATGTTGAGCTTTGGTTCTTGGTTCCTTTATGCTTGGTGTATGGTCTGAATGCATTTGTTGGCTTGAATTGGTGGTAATTGTGTACATTTGGGATTGCTCGACTTTGGTAGTGAGTTGTTGCTTATCGGTATTGGTAAAGGAGTTTGGTTGAGGCACTCTAGATTGTTGGTTGGAGTTTCTTGTGGTGATTGTGGTGTATTGAGTTACTATGTTTGAGAATTCATCATGTCTAAACACATCAAAAACCTCTCTAGAAACGAAAAACCAATGTCACTATTGAAGAACCCGCTCCTTCTCCCTCTACCTCACAACCTCATTAACCTACCCCTATCCCCAAACTTTGAATTACCGACCCTATTCAAAAATCTAGATACACCAAACTCAAAGCAAACCGTTCCCTCAAACCTTCCCGACACAACTTTCAAGCGGACATGATTAAGTTGGGAATTGATGAAGATTTAAGGGAATTGCTTAGCAACCTTCGCATGGGATCTTTTGTGAGCCGGAGTTTCGTACTTATGTTCAACCGACTTTGGAGTTCTTGGCCACGGTTGATCTTATGGTTGCCAAGGGTGGTTTCTATCGTGTCCGATTTCAGCTCTTCAACATTCAATTTGATCAATCCCTAGAAGAGTTCAATGCGGCTCTAGACTTCGATCCAAATTCAGATATTTTGGATCCCGAGCTCTTCTTCAATGATGAATATGATCAGCATTCATGGTGGGACAATATTTCTGGATGTGGTGACTTTTTGACCCGGTATGCCAAGATTAGTAAGGTATACCAGCCATGTCTCCGGGTTCTCCATAGGCTTTTGGGGTATTCGGTGTTTCCGAAGCAGGAATTGGGAAAGATGAGCCAGTTGGAGCTTCGGATTCTATGGGTGGCTACTCGTGTGGAGTACCGGGGTCTCCTATATTTAGGGTACACTTTTTCCAGCTATTGCTAAGGATTGCAAGATAGGGATTCCGGCGAGATCCCTTGTGGGAGCATGGTCACAAGGCTAGTGACCAACCTTGAGCTCGAGCACTATTTGCCATCTTGCACTCCGGTGGGGGATGTTGATTCTCTCTATCTCGACGTCCGGCAATTGAAGCAAATCCAATTCTTAGCAAAGAATGATGACGACGAGGTGTTTGATTGGCTAAGGGATAATGAACATTGGTGCTAGCTCCCTAACCCCTCCTTGACTTCTCTCCTCCGCGAGAATGTGGCAAACATTTGGCATGTCTCCAAGAGTCACCGCCCTCCCTACTATGATGATGATGAGGAGATTGGTGAAGAAGAGGAAGAAGAGCCGTAACAACAACAACAACAACAACAACATCAACAACAACAACATCAAGAACAACATCACCAATATGCTAACTCCGACTTGGATGCCCTTAGTGCTCAAATGAAGGGAATGCAAATCCGGTTAGAGGGCATGTATGATCAAGATTTTGAGGCCCTCTATTCTCATATGAGAGGAATTTTAGAGATACAACAAGGTATGTTTCTCCAACAACAACATTTGTATGATGCGGGTGTTAACCGGGGATACATCACTCCCCCGATTAACTACCCTCACTTTCTACCCCAATATGGTCCTATACCATCTTTTGGGGTCCAACACTGAGACTCGCTCATTCCCCGATGAGCACGGTAACTATGATTACCGTGTTCCCGGTGGGAGTGACTATAGGGGTGATCCTAACTACCCCTATGTACACCCCGATCACCCACTACCGCTCGCCTTGCCCGAGCAATTCACTCCCCTTGCCTCTTGGAAGAAAGATAACTTTAGGGGTCATTATGGTTGGCCACCCGATTACACTGGGGGATGGGATCCTTATGGTCCCCCATCCGGGTTTTCCTATGATGGGGATAACAATGATGGCTCCGGGCCGAGTGGTAGTGGTAGCTAGTTCCCTTATTTTTGTGCCATGTGCCTCCATCCCTTGACTTATGTGTGCTTGCTTTGTATTGTTGGGATGTTTGGGGGAACTTTTCCTTTTCTTAGGGGTTTGTCTCGGTGACCAATTTGTTGTTGAAACTCTCCTTGTTTCTTTTGCCTCTTTGTATGATGATCTCTTTCTTGATTCCTCTTTGATGATGTTTGCTCATTCTTGATCTTCTTGTTGTTGTGATGATGATGTGTGATTTGCTCCCTAGAATCCAAACCCCCAATATCCAAATCCCATGAATCCAAACCCTTGAATCCAAATTTTGTAGTTTAGTACTTTGTTGATTAGTTAGATGTTTAGTTGGTTCTTTAGTTATTATTTTCTTATTTTTTCTTTCTTGATAGTTTAGTGTAGGCATCTAAAAATGTCTCCCCAAAACCAAACCCGATGATGAACAACCTTTCACCGCCATTATTGGTCGGGTTGAGTGCTTAAATACATATTTACATTTCATAAACCAATCCAATTCCTAGCCCATTTCCCTAAACCATAACTTATTTTCCTCTTTTCGTGTCTTTAAACCCAAAATAATTCATTTCGTGTCTTTTAAAATCATTCATTTCGTGTCCTTTTTATAAAAACGTTTAATACATTTCATTTTTGTCCATTATCTGGGTTCAATGATTGAATAGTTGGATGGGGCTTTAAAAGAGCTTTCCAACTATATATTATAAGCCCAAATCTGAATTATAACGAATAAGTGATGGCCAAAATATTAAACTGAGCCCAAACCAAACCTAAGCCCACCCTACCTACGACCCAATGATCATGTGGAGGGTCCAAATTATTTAATCCCATTCCTAAACCAATTAGGATTAATTGGAAGCTTCTATAAGTTTCTGAAAGATCCTAATTATCCTTTTTGAAAAGATAAGATTAAAGAGTTTGAAATTGAATAAAACTCCTTTTTTTTTTTTTTTAAAAAAGTCCTAATTTTATTCGAATTGAAAGACATTCAAAGATAGACAGATAATATTTTCGTGCCTCAGAGTTTTTATCCAAATTTTATATGGTTGGATATCCCTTGAAATTATCTTTTTCCAATGATATATTATAATATCAATTTCGAGTTATAACGGAAAAGATATGAATAAAATGTCAAACTCTGACACCGTCTCACTATTTCGGCTATATCTTTTGTTATACAAAATATTTTAATCTGATACCCTTTGGTTAGAAAGTAGACTTCAAGAGCTTTCCAACGATATCTTATTCATCTTATTCCGATTTCTGGATCAAAAGATACGATAAAAACAAAAACCCCGAAAACTGCAGTCTATCGAGTTTTATTCTGATTTAATTCGGATCTTATCTTGTTTTCTTCGACCCTTCTTTTTTCTCTTTAAATAGAGGTCATATCTCCTCTTTTCAATGATCAACAAGCTTTATCATCAAATAATTCTTTTCTCCCTCTTTAGCCTAAACACTAGCCACCCTATTCTCTCAAAATACTTCCCCTAAGCACTCCAACCAAGGCGTGAAAGGTATAATTAACTGAGGGTTTGGACCAAATCAAATCTACTTTTATTTAAATTAATTTTCAATTTGATTATATTTTTTTATTGAAGTTACTAACAGTTTATTCATGATGTAGCAATTTCAAGGAAACGCGGAAAGTGAGTAACTAATCACTTAATTACTCTTATTTTTATTCTTGTTGCTAGCATCATGATTAGGTTATTTTATATTTGATTTGACTAACACTATTATTGTTGAATTGCTTCCAATATTAATTTTAATTCTATTATTAATTATTGATCACCATATTGCATGTTTAAAGGGAATATGTAATTGAAAATCTCGCCTAATAAGATAATTTGGACAACCGGTTTAGGTTCCTTTTTAATCTTGTTATTAAACCAAGTGATCACAAATATTTTAGAATTATGTGTTGCATTAATATTCAACCAATTTAGCATAATAATAGTTTAGAGCAAATTGAATATTTTGTTTGTGTGCCTTTGAGATTGCAGGGATCACTTTTCACTATAAGAATCGAGTAGAGGCCAATACGGGCAAATGTGACTCCATGACTCACTTCGTACCATCATCCCCGAACCTACTTTCGTGGTTCCGAACCATATGGAGTTAGTAATCTCATGGATTATGAATGGGGTGTATTCTTCACGGGTCAATCGTTGTTGCCTTCGTTGTCCCTTATTCGTGGTTGCCTTAAATGATCCGTGAACGGTTTACAAGTTCCTTAAAAACTTGTTGGCGGCTCCCTACTTTTCTTGTCCCTAATCGTATATGTCAATTCCCACTTCCTATGAGTGCCAAGCATATTCACACATGCTTTAACGTTGGCGCACTTCGAACGACGCCTACAATTTGGCGCCTCCACTAGGGAGGATTCTTGGTTATTTATCGATTTGAGTGATCGGTATTCAATTAAGATGAGTGGATAAGACTTGAAAGATTCTTAAATTGTATTCCTGCGATTTAATTGGCATTGTCCCATATGCATATGCTTTTTAGGTTACCTATTTTGCCACAATAGTACGTGTTCTACGTATGTGGCTAGCCCGGGGGATTTAAGCTCTATCAACCCGAAAACGCTCATGGCAATAAGGGTTCATCCGAGTTTTTAAATCCACCCAAACCATGGAGTCGATTTCGATTTCATCACGAACTCACGGAGCCGCCCGTTAGCATACACTCTTAAGGGAGGCTGCCTTGCTAACGCGTCCAAACACTTAACCATGGTACCCTATTGACACCAAATAAACCTGACCATAGTCGAACATAGAACTTGACCTTAGGTTGCGAATTTCATTGCATCATTCGTGACAATGTGCTTATATGTGCAATTTTTGACTTTTTATTTATTTATTTATTCTTTTTTTCTCTTATCAAACTTTTTTTTTTATTATTAGAGTCGAGCTATAGAATTTTTTTTTTTTAAAATTTTTTAGTCACCCGGATTTTTATTCCCGTATACTGCACAAGAGTCAACTTGTTTTGGTCATATCTGGTGTTCTAGAAAGAGTTACGTGTCGTACATCCTATGGATCTGTAACCCCGAGTTTTATCTTTCATTTGGAATTAGTGTCGTCCCAATTAAAGTCACAGATCAAAAGTTATAACCGATATACTACAGCCTGTCCAGTTTAGGTGTCGTTTTAGCGTCAACTTTCTTTCTTTTTTTTATTTTTTATTTTTTTTATATCTTTTCGTGTCTAGCTAGTCTTAGCCAAGTCTTTTAATCCGTGCCAGATCGTGTAATGTAGGATTATAGTTTTTTTTTTTAATTTTGTTTTATACCCATGAGTCTTAACTCTTCTAGAATGCTAGTCCTCTTCCTAGTTTCTTGTAATCGGATTTTGTGCTAACCTTAACACGTGTTCTTTGTCTTTGATTGTGGTTGATCTTATTTATGACTAACGATTGCCAATGGCCGTTTTCACCTAGTAAATAGCATAAAAATTAAAATTGGACAAAATTAATCAAGTTAGTTTGTCTTTTAGTCTTCCACGCTATTTGGTCATAAGGTCTTTTGTTTTTCACAACGTCCTCATGTCTAGCCATGCGATCATACCACGAGTCCTAATAAACTCACCTAATCACACATGTTGAGTCTTTGCACACACTTTGTCTTCGAGTAATGCACTATATTGTTTATGATCGTATACTAGGACCATGCATGCATTGTTTTCCGTCGTAATAGGATTGAGTGGAGTATTTCCTTTCTGTTTTCAAAATCGTTTCATACACTCTTCCTTTTCAATTCGAGTATTAAGTGAATGCATTAAGTGAGTTCTTCCTCACACAGTACTTGAGTCTAAAATCACTAGGCAATAGTTGGAAGAATAAGGGGAACGTCATTCCTTCCTTCTTTCCTTCCAATCAAAGCATCAACAACAAGAAATTTTTTTCTCACCAGGCGGCAAGAAGTTACTCATAAACAGCCATGAAGACAAAGCACGATGCAAGCTTCTCACCAAGATTTCATGTTTTCTTCTTCTTTTGTTTCAAACCCTTCCCCCTAAAAAGTCTAGCATAGGTTCTCCTTATCCATGTGTCTACATGTCACATTTCTTACCTTCTTCATAAATGAGCATCTCTTTCTTACATTCGAGCACGTGATAAGCAAAAAAAAAAAAAAAAAAAAAAAAAGAAAGAAAAGAAAAAAGAATCATCAATTGCCGAAATAAACACAAGGTATACCAATGATTTGAGGTACCTTTGCAACCCATTCATTTCCCATTGACCATTCAATCACATTCCATTTCTTCATCAACCATTTTGAGCCTCGTCTAACATTTGGCCTTCATTTCTTCAACCCACATTTACTTAACCCTGGGATTGGAAGATGTGTAATTGTATAACATTCAAAAAAAAAAAAAAAAAAAGCAAAGCAACAATAAAACAATGTCTAAAGGCAAGTGTTCCAATGTCTCTGATATGAACACGTCTCAAATTGCGTCTCTCATCGAGTGCTCGGTACCGTGCCTGAGAAACATGAATGCTAAGTGAGTGATGGACCGCATGATGTGAGATTGCCTACATTGATTCAAAAGAATAAAAAAAAAAAGAAATTCAAAACAAAAAAATAAATAAAAAATATACTTGCAAAGTCCAATACATAATTGCATATCTTGGGGGCTTCTCTCGGGTCTTGAGCCTTTTACCCCTTTCTTCCTTAAACCTTCATCTTAACCACATTACAACCCTTGAAAGACCTCTTTGAGGTGTACACACACTTGTGCAAAGTTCGGTTAGAGCTACGTTCGACCTGATTCCTAACGGATACGTAGGCAACCTCACATTGAGGTGCGACCACATTCATATGCATGATCGAGTCGAAGAATATCCAATGCTTAATCCTATGACCCTATCCATCTAGAGCTAGACTTAGGGGCTTGAACCTACATCATTTAGCCTACCTATCCTGAAGAGTCACCATCTTGACTCTTCTCACATCTATTTCCCTCACCATAGCCATTGCAGCCTCACCTAGTATCACTTTCACACACTTCACTCACACATCCATATCCATATCAATCATCCTTCCCTTTAAGAGCCCTTATCATGAAATCTTGTTTCAACACTATGCATGTTTCATCATATTTAAAGACAACATTCATTAGAAGAAACCTTGTATACTTGCTTAGCTTCCTGACCTGAGCAATATTCATTGTTTCATGCATCGCATAATGTGCTGAGAAACATTTATATATCAATGATTTTTAATCATACAAAGCATATTGTGCTTTGCTCCTTGACCTAAGCAACGTTAATTATGCAATAATCACTTCATCTGTATACGTGCTTAGCTTTCAGACCTAAGTGGCGTTCAAGATTGTTTCTTTACACCATATATGATGCTTAGCTATATGACCTAAGTTAATTCATCATGTCACTTGATGTAATTGTCCTTAGCCTCCTGGCCTAAGGACATGCATCATGCATACATTTCTTTAAAGAAAAGCAATTTAATCTATGTGATTCATTTTGTCTTGCTCAACAAGGAAGTTCAAAACTTCTTTCCTTTTTTTCGAGTCTTTTCTTTTGGGGAAGTTTTAAAAAAACGTTTTCAAAATTTTCTCATCGAGGGAAGTTCGAAAATAAAAGTTCAGTTTTCACATCTTTCTTTTTCGGGAGAAAGTCGGTACCCTCCACTCATGACAAAAATTGACAGAAATTTTTTGATTTTGCATCTTCGTTTGCTTGTGTTTGCACACACACATATACACACACACACTGACAACTCATACACATGTCATGTCACATCAAGTCAAACTTAGTCAAGTCAATGGTCAAGTCAATCACAATATATACGAGTCCATTGGCAAATTTATTTTTGCTGGTCTCATCAACAGCCCACGTTCGGGGACAAGCGGACCAACTACAGCCCACGTCCGGGGACAAGCGGACCATCTACAGCCTACGTCCGGGGACAAGTGGACCATCTACAGCCTACGTCCGGGGACAAGCAGGCCATCTACAGCCCACGTCCGGGGACAAGCGGACCATTGACAGCCAATGTTTTGGGACAAGCGAACCATTTACAGCCCACGTTCGGGGACAAGCGAACCAACTATAGCCCACATTCGGGGACAAGAGGATCATCTATAGCCCACGTTCGGGGACAATCGAACCACCATCATTTCATGACGCAAGGTTCTCGATACTCAGAGACTTGCAATATCATCATCTGTCGACTTTCCTCAAGCATGGAAAGTATTATCCAGTGGATTTCTTCAAGCATAGAAAACCGCCAAATTCCTTTGTTGGCTTTCCTCAAGCATGGAAAGCATTATTGGTGGATTTCTTCAAGCATAGAAAAACACCAAAATCATATGTCGACTTTCCTCAAGCATGGAAAGTGTCATCCGATAGGTTTCTTCAGGCTTAGAAAGCTACCAAACTCATTTGTCGGCTTTCCTCAAGCATGGAAAGCATTTCAACAAACGTCATCCGGTGGATTCCTTCAAGCATAGGAAAATACCAGACTCATTTGTCACCAATACACTGGTGTCAGATAAGCGTTCTATCCCTTTACTCTTTTATCTGTGGAATTAACATTTTTTGCAGGTATCGGCGTATACAGAGTGATTTAGGATCGCAGAACGTCTTAAATCATTCTCCGTCCCTATCGACTACTTTGACTATCGTTTTCAAAACTGACGTTTCTACAAACTCAGTCAAAGTGGGGGCTTCTGTAGACATCTAAAAATGTCTCCCCAAAACCAAACCCGATGATGAACAACCTTTCACCGCCATTATTGGTCGGGTTGAGTATTTAATCTTGGAGTGGTTAAATCCATATTTACATTTCATAAACTAACCCAATTCCTAGCCCATTTCCCCAAACCATAACTTATTTTCCTCTTTTTGTGTCTTTAAACCCAAAATAATTCATTTCGTGTCTTTTAAAATCATTCATTTCGTGTCCTTTTTATAAAAACGTTTAATACATTATATTTTGGTCCATTATCTGGGTTCAATGATTGAATATTTGGATGGGGCTTTAAAAGAGCTTTCCAACTATATATTATAAGCCCAAATCCGAGTTATAACGAATAAGTTATGGCCAGAATATTAAACTGAGCCCAAACCGAACCTAAGCCCACCCTACCTACGACCCAATGATCATGTGGAGGGTCCAAATTATTTAATCCCATTCCTAAATCAATTAGGATTAATTGGAAGCTTTTATAAGTTTCGGAAAGATCCTAATTATCCTTTTTGAAAAGATAAGATTAAAGAGTTTGAAATTGAATAAAACTCCTTTTTTTTTTTTTTTTTTTTTTTAAAGTCCTAATTTTATTCGAATTGAAAGACATTCAAAGATAGACAGATAATATTTTTGTGCCTCAGAGTTTTTATCCAAATTTTATATGGTTGGATAGCCCTTGAAATTATCTTTCCAATGATATATTATAATATCAATTCCGAGTTATAATAGAAAAGATATGAATAAAATGTCAAACTCTGACACCGTCTCACTATTTCAGCTATATCTTTTGTTATACAAAATATTTTAATCTGATTCTAATTGGTTTAGAAAGTAGATTTCAAGATATTTCCAACAATATCTTATTCATCTTATTCCGATTTCTGGATAAAAAGATATGATAAAAACAAAAACCGCAAAAAATGCATTTTATCTAGTTTTATTAACTGAGGGTTTGGACCAAATCAAATCTACTTTTATTTAATTTAATTTTCAATTTGATTATATTTTTTATTGAAGTTACTAACATTTTATTCATGATATAGCAATTTCAAGGAAGCGCGGAAAGTGAGTAAATAATCACTTAATTACTCTTAGATTTATTCTTGTTGCTAGCATCATGATTAGGTTATTTTATATTTGATTTGACTAACACTATTATTGTTGAATTGCTTCCAATATTAATGTTAATTCTATTATTATTTATTGATCACCATATTGCATGTTTAAAGGGAATATGTAATTGAAAATCACGCCTAATAAGATAATTTGGACAACCGGTTTAGGTTCCTTTTTAATCTTGTTATTAAATCAAGTGATCACAAATATTTTAGAATTATGTGTTGCATTAATATTCAACCAATTTAGTATAATAATAGTTTGGAGCAAATAAAATATTTTTTTTGTATGCCTTTGAGATCGCAGGAATCACTTTTCACTATAAGAATCGAGTAGAGGCCAATACGGGCGAATGTCAATCCATGACTCACATCGTACCATCATCCCCGATCCTCCTTTCGTGGTTCCGAACCATATGGAGTTAGTAATCTCATGGATTATGAATGGGGTGTAACCTTCACGGGTCAATCGTTGTTGCCTTCGTTGTCCCTTATTCGTGGTTGCCTTAAATGATCCGTGAACGTTTTACAAGTTCCTTAAAAACTTGTTGGCGGCTCCCTACTTTCCTTGTCACTAATCATATATATCAATTACCACTTCCTATGAGTGCCAAGCATATTCACACATACTTTAACGTAGGCGCACTTCGAATGACGCCTATATTTAGTTTCTCTTATTTTTGAATTTTATTTTCTTTCCTTTTTGTTTTCTTTTCTTTTGTTTTATTTTGAAGTTACCAACCGTTTTCTTTGTCCATAGTTCTCTTTTCCATTCTTGTTCTCTTTTGGCTTTGATGATGATACTTTGTTTCTTGGAGCTTCATGAGGTGGTTGATTATTCACCTTACTATTTTAGCATTGCTCGGAAGCCGGTGAGATCTTTCTTATTTTTCTTTATTCTCTTTTATTTTCTTGGATGCATAGTTTAGGATTAGTTTTAGGAAAATTTGAATGGTTCGAGGATGGATGCTTTTAACACCTAGAGTGTTTGGGATCATTGGCGATGTTGTCATTTGATCACTTTTGTCGATTGGGAATTACATGTTTTACTTGCATATTCGTTCCATTCTTTATTTTCCTTCTTTTCCTTTATCTATGTTTTCTTTTCTCTTTTCTTATCTTTTATTTTTCTTTCTTTTTGTTTTTTGATTTTGGTATGTTTTGAGGCTTTATTTTTCACTTTTTGTTTTTCTTTTGAATTGGACTATATACAGCGATTTTTACTTTTGAATGAATATATTCCTAAATGGTATGGGTATGAACGGTTTGAGAATATGCTTGGTTGACTCTAGGATAGGTGTATGCTAAGGTAGCATGTTCTAGAACTAGGAGGATCATGAAACCGGATTCTACTTGTTTGTGGCATGTTGGTAGTTGCTTCCTATGGTCGATTTGACACCTATAGTGAGTTCTTGCTACATCCATGTGAGGTTCATCATTTTTCAAGCCTTCTACATATCTTGCATGAGTGACATGGATCCTTGACTAATGCGAACCTAATCTTGAATCTTGACTCATAATTCTCAAACACGAGATCGAACCATCTAGTGAGGACAAAGGCATCTTTTTGGGGTGGTAATTTTTCTTTTTATAAGTATGTGGTTTATAAGTATGGATATTAGTTCCTTTTGTAAGCAAGCTTTTGTTTTGTGAATATTTCGTGAATAATGGCAAATGATTGATAGAAAAAGCCGTCCTAAGTGTAAAAAAGGCAAGGACTTAATAAATGCAAAATTGTAAAAGCCGTCCTAGGTTAAAGAGGCATGGACATTTGCTTTGAAATATTTGAAAATAAACAATGAAAAAAATTGAAAATTCATAAAAAAAATAAAATAAAATTGATGTGATTCTTTTCCCTTTTGCAAGCATTTAGGACAATGCTTCCTTTAAGCTTGGGGGAGAAGCGTTTACGCTTTTTGTAAATATGATTGTGGTTATGGCTTTGAATAAGCTTGAGGGATTTAGTTTGTTTTTTTTTGGCGATTGCTTGGTTATGAGGAGAAGGTTTGATCACCCTTTTCTTCACTAATTAGGAATACCGCCAAATTTTAAAATTTTAGCCTACCTCTAACCCTCTTTACCCTTACGTTAAAACCATTGGGAAAGACCTTTCGACCAAGAGGTTGAGTCAAATTTAGAGGGAGGGCATTATGAGTTAAATCCTAAAGAGAGGGGATTCATAGTCAAGACGTCGTGTAGCCCAAAAGTGTTTCTTTTCCGGCTCCTTTGAGGAGTTATTGAGATGCTCATTAGAGGGAGATTTGAGATTATAGGAAGAACGCGGTAAGATCGAACGGGATGAAGGTGAATTGTGATAACTAGTTCTCTATGCTTAGCATACTCTATGTTTCAATCAACCTCGGATATCTTAAAACGTGCATACCCCTATTGCTTAAGAAAGATGTTTATTCATTTGAAATGTGGTCATTTTGTAAAGTCCAATTCGTAAAGGTTTCAATCTTGTTTTTCTTTCTTTTACTTTCCTTTTTGTGGTTTGCTTCATGTGTGTTGGTGGATAGTTATAGGTTAAGCTCTTAGGAAACCTTTACGAGACCTCACTCGTCCTCATAGGCGACTTTGGGGTTTAAAGGGCTTGTTGTAGCTAAAAACAACCGTGATTCCTACGTTAGTGAGAATTAGTGTATATTTTTTTTTTTGATAAATATAGAATTTTATTACCAAAATAGAGAAAGTTACAAACTTACAAAAAGCTAAGCTGTAAGATCACCATACACCACAGACCAAAACAGGCCAAACCAACATCAACAGTCCAAGAATCTACCCAAACCACCTTCTAGGAAGGGTGCTTGAGAGATCCAAGGACACCTACTGGACTCAGACTCATAGCCACCTTCTAGGAAGGGTTATAAGCGCCAGGACCAGACAAGAACACCTAAGACAACAAGCAGCACAGTAAAAAAACCAGAACAACAGCTGTAAACTGCAAAACAACCTAGAACAACAACTAAATAAAGCTAGAACAACTACAAGAGAAAAGAAAAACAAAAAAACACAAGCTGCTAATCAAAACAGCAAACACAACACCCAAGCTACTGCAGACTTCAGACTAGAACAGAGCCAGAAACTCAGGAGAGCAGCAACAGCTTCCTGTCAGATTTGCTGCACCTAACAGCAACATGAAAAACCACAGTTCCTGCAGGTTTACAGCCACCTGTAAACATAAAGCTATTCCTGTCAGAACCAGAAACTCAAGAGAGCAGCAGCAGCTTCCTATCAGATTTGCTGCACCTAATAGCAACATGAAAAACAATCTCATTAAACACAATTCCTACAGGTTTACAGTCACCTGTAAACATCAAGCTATTCCTTTGCAGCCATATACTGTAAATAGCCTCAGCAAAACACATAGAGTATACTCTTCCCTTGCTACTAGACTTCCTACAATTCTTAATTATCCATTGTTGTTCACTATGAAAAGGCTGAACTGATTTTTTAAGATCAAGAAGCTTCAAAACCTGTTCCCAGATAGTCTTAGAGTAATGACAACAGAAAAACAAGTGAGAAACAGTTTCCCAAGAGTTTTGGCAGAAAAAGCAAATGGGATCACAACTTGCATTCCACTTAATAATTCTGTCCTTTGTAGCAAGTTTATCAAGCAAGGCTAACCAAGTAATGAAAATACTCTTAGAAGCAGCTTGGTTATTGCAAACAATTCTTTTTCACCCTACTTTAGCAGCCTGAGGTCGAATCCGAGCATAAAGTTTAGCAATACTCATCTTCCCATTTTTCAGAATAGATGACCAACCACCAATATCATCAATAATATCTCTGCAGCGCAAAATTTTCTTCAACACCCAAGAGCATTTCTTGGGAATAGTAGCAGTCCAAATATTTCTATTGCTGAAATAATAGGTATGCACCCATTTCACCCACATATTGTCAGCTTTATGAGCAAGATCCCAAAGAATCTTACAAATAGCAGCTTTATTCCAATCACCAAGAGAGGTAATATTCCAGCCACCACACACCTTAGGAAGAGTCATATGATGCCAGGACACAGGAGCCTTTTTTGCATAAGTGTTCTTCCCAGTCCAAAGAAAAATTCTGAACTTAGATTCAATTTCCCTAAGAATCTTCTTAGGTAAGATGAAAATCTGAGCCCAATAAGCTTGAATACCAAATAGAACACTTTTGATAAGCTGCAACCTACCAGCATAAGACAAGTTTCTAGAAGTCCAGCATCCAATCCTAGCAGTAACCCTTTCAACCAAAGGTCTACACTGAGCACAGTTAGCTTTTTAGAAGATAAAATGTATCCCAAGATATCTAAAAGGCAAGCTACCTCTACTCATGCCAAGCACACTTTGAAGCTGATCTTTATCCAAATCAGAAATGCCTCCAAAATAAACCTCACTCTTACTTAAATTAGCCATCAGACCAGAAGCACAAGAGAATTTCTGGAAAGCCTACAAGAGAAGCTTAATAGAGGTGGAATCAGCCCTAGAGAAGAGGAGAAGATCATCTGCAAACATCATGTGGGTAATGCCTAATTTCTCACATCTAGGGTGAAAATTGAAATTAGGATTCCCAGTCATTTCCTTAAGGCACCTAGAGAGGTACTCCAGACAAAGAGCAAAGAGAAAAGGAGACATAGGATCTCCCTGTCTAAGACCCTTTTTGGCAGGAAAAGGCTTAGCAGGAAAACCATTAACCATCATAGAGTAAGAAACAGAACAGACACAAGTCATAATCCACTTCACAACTGTATGAGGAAAACCAAGCTCCTCTAAGACAGTCTACAAAAAGGGCCATTCAACTAAGTCATAGGCCTTTCTCAAGTCAATCTTGATCATGCACCTAGGAGAAACAAACTTATGAGAGTAGCCTTTGATCAATTCAGTAGCCAAAAGAATATTGTCACCAATGTGCTTACCCTAGGAAACATAGGATCTCACTCAGACATTGTTTCTGGAATGGCGGCCTTCAAGGGCCCAAACCTTGAGGCGCCGTTTTACGGCGTGACCTAATCCCTAGGTAACCAGATCCTAGGGATGGCACACTTATCAAAAAGACCCTATAAATAGGGACAATTCCTTCATTTATGACGGACATAAGAATACACTGAATACGAGACAACACGTCACTTTCACATTTACTACAGAGCTGTCGTTTTCAAGAAACAGACAACACCTTACCTGAGCTTGGAATCCGAGCAGATAACTTTATTTCCGTACGTTTTACTCCGAATACTTACTAACTTAATCTTCGGAGGCGGACCACCGACCATCCGGCGGTCCGTTTGCTTTGCAGGTACAGACGCCCTTTGCTGAATCCAGTCTTAGTATTGTAACTCTCCCAAAAGACAAAAACCCCCGAAACATTTGGCGCCGTCTGTGGGGAGAGTACCTTTGAGATGGCTTCACAAGTCCCTGTACCGAATCCTGAGACTAATCGTCCTCCAGAAGACATAGTGGTCCAGACGGACCATGACTCAGGGGACGACGCTGACGTCGAAACCTATGTGGATCCTAACGGGTCCCTCATCTCAAGACGCATCCGTAGTAGGGAAAAGCGGGAGCGTCACACTGATCAGGCGGGGCCAAGCAAAACTGCTGGTCAGCCAAAACAGACCTCGGTGCGGACGGCTGATCCTTTCCAGGCGGCAGGATCAACTCCCGTCACTCGAGATAAACTCATGAAACTCCTGAGTAGCCTCAGGGGTGAAATCAAACAACTCGCCTGCAAGAAGTCGCCTACTCCTAGAAAGGAGCACTCGTCCAAGAAGCCAGCCCAGACTGGCAAAAAAAAGTCGGTCAGGGACCGCCAACCGACTCCTCATCCTGCCCCTACGGAGAAGGCCTGACCCTAATTCGACTTCACCAGGCTCCGTTTCCCAGAATCGGGCACAAGAACAGCCATCCGGCACATACAGCCAGATGGTAGCAAGAAAACATTCTCTAATGCTCGACATTACAATTAGCAGAAGAAAACCCAGCTATCAAAGTCGGCTTCAACGTCGACCTACCATGATAGCTTTCGGAATACCTCTGTGAGGTATTCCCAGTCTGTACATGAGACTCCAGCAAGCAGCCCACGGGTTCAGTCTGGCCCTCATGTGATCCAGTCGGCCTAGTACATGGCTCCGCCATTGTACCAGTCGCCGGCTTTACCTTACATGCAGCCTGCCCTCTTTGGAGGACAGGCGGCATACGGCTATCAGCCGATGGACTGGCAGCTTAAGCTGCAACACCTTGGAGATCAACCCTCTGCCTTCTCCAGGGAAATAACCGAAGCCGAACAGCCGGCCAAGGTTAAAAATGTTCTGGTTGGAACCTATGACGGGACCTCCAACCCAGAAGACCACCTGCTAGCATACACCCAGCTCATGTATTTACAGGGGTTGGATGATGCCGCATGGTGTCTGTTTAGGGTTATTTTACCCCGCCACGTGGTCCAATCAGGGGATGACACGTGTCAGCCTCAGGATGGCCCAAAGTGGACTAATCCCTGCCCGACACGTGTCACTCCAGAGATTAGGGGGAAAATGGCGGCCTTCAGGCCCAAATCCCGAGAAAGCCGCAAAGCGGCGCAACCCACCAATGATTAGGGTTCAGTGACCTAATCAGAGGCACAAATCCCAAGGACCCTATAAATAGGGAGATGTCCCTCTTTTTAAGGGCACGTTTTACCATTTATTACATACAGTCCCTGTGATAGAGACATTTGAGCTTGGAATCCGAGCAGATACCCACCTAAATTTCCGCACCTTTTTCTCTCCCTTCAAGTTACTAACTTGTTCGTCGGAGGCGGAGCACCAACCAACCGGTGTCTCCGTTTGTCTTGCAGGTACAGCTCCCGCCGGATCAGTCTTCGTGTTGTAACTCTCCCGAGAGACAAAAACACCCAAAACATTTGGCGCCGTGTGTGGGGAGAGTACCTCGAAGATGGTTCAAGAGTCTGTACCACCCCCTAACCGTCCGGGCGATGACCCAGAAGTCTTTACAGACCATGAGGATGAAGATCCTCAAGTTAAAACCTTTACAGCCGATGACGGTTCTCTCAGAACCAAGCGCATCCGGCCCAAAGACACTCTAGAGCGGGGTGCCTCCCAGGCGGGTACAAGCCGACCCCTTGGGCAGCCGGAAGGGGAAACCCAAACGGCCGCTGGATCAGCCCCTGTCTTCCAAGACGAACTCATGAGATTCATGACAAGTTTCAAGGGTGAAATTAAAGAGTTGATCACCCAAAGCCGGACTGGCCCAAGTAAAGGTCAGTCGGCCAGGAAGACTCCTCTAGAGAAGGGGAAGTCAGTCAGAGAACGGCAACCCACTCCTCATCCAAAGGAGTAGGCAGCCGAGACCATTAATTGGTCAAAAATTCTTCTCCCTAAGAGGAACAACAACACCCGCCGGACTCAGCAGCCGGTGGGAAGTAAGAAATCAACTCTTGATGCCCGGGAATTTATCAACCGAAAGAGAAACCAACAGCTGTCTGAGTCGGCTTCAACGTCGAACTTTCCAGACAGCTTCAACAACACTTCTACAGGGAATGCACTCTCCCTGCATGAGAGCCAAACAGGCGGTAATACCGTCCATTCTGGCCCTCAGATGATTGAGGCTGTACCGTATGTACCTACTCAGGTTTACGGTCAATATCCCCCTCACTTCATGCAGCCGACTCTCTTCGAAGGTCAGGCGGCATATCAAAATGTCCAGCCACTAGACTGGCAGCTCCGTCTGCTACGTCTGGGTGAACAACCTTCTGCGTTCACCCGGGAGATAACCGAGGCGGCACAGCCGGCCAAGGTTAAGAATGTGTTGGTGGGTACCTATGATGGTAGTACCAACCCGGAAGATCACCTTATTGCATACACCAACCTCATGTATTTACAGGGGTTGGATGATGCCACTTTGTGTCGATGCTTCCTGGCTACATTGAAGGGCATTGCCCAACAATGGTTTGGCAACTTGCCAGCCGGGTCCATTGACAATTTTAGGAAGCTCGCCTTCCTATTTGCTTCCAACTTCTCAATGAACATCCCTGCTAAGAAAACAAGACTTGACTTGAGCACTTTTAAGCAGGGAGAGAGAGAAGGGCTGCGCTCATATGTCAGGCGGTTCAATCTGATCAGAATTCAGATTCAAGGACTGTCTGATGAAGTAGCTTTTACAGACTTTTTCAAGGGTCTGAGAGACGGGTCGACCTTTAAGTTCGACCTAGTCAGAAAAGGGGCTTTCACCCTACAGGCGGCCCTGAGGGAGGCGGAAAGCTACATTCAAGCTACCGACCTCTGCTCGCCTGGTAGCCAGTCAGACTCTAAGAAGTCCGACAAACAGAAAGACAGCCGGCCTGCTCAGCCGACCAAAAATAAAGAAGAGAGCAAGAAAAGAAAAGAAATCTGGGCGGTTAATGATTTTGACCAGCCGTCCTAGAAGAAAAAGAAAGAGTTTAAACCGTACGTCCCCAAGTACGAGTTTAATAAAGACTACAACTCCATCCTCATAGAGGTAAAGGACCGGCTGTCCATTGAAAAGCCGAATCCAATGAAGAGTTTTGTTCAGTCACGGAACAAAAATAAATTCTATCAATTCCATGAGGAGGTCGGTCATGATACCAACGACTGCTTCAGTCTTCAGCGGGAGTTGGACCGTCTGGCTGACAAAGGGCTGTTGAAGTCCTACATTTCTAAGTCCCCAGCCGGGGCAAAAAAGAAAAATAAGGGTCAGTCCTCTAAGACTACCCCCAGCCTTCTAGTAGCTCGGATACTGACAAGGAGCCGGTCTACACAATAGCAGGCGGGTTCTCATGTGGTGGTCCTACCATCCGGGGCACCAAGAGCCATCTTCGAAAGATGGACAAAGATGATGATGAGCAGGCGTCTGCAAGCTCCTCCTTCCCAGACGTCTTGATCACTGAGAAGGACAGGGGCAGCGTCCGCCGTCCTCATGATGACCCGGTTGTCATTGAGTGTAAGGTGGCTAATCAGCTGGTTGGACGGATCCTTATTGACACCGGCAGCTCCTCATACATCATCAGCCTCCGGTGCCTGCAAAAGCTGAAATACAACGTCAGTAGCATGCCTCCGGTCACCCACCCCTTGGTTGGTTTTGGGGGTGGGATGGTCTACCCAGCAGGAAGAATTGACTTACCCATCCGGCTGGGAGAGAAAGGTCAAGGACGACATATTTTCGTCAGATTCTTGGTTGTTGAGGAGTTGACCGCCTACAACATTATCCTTGGCCGGCCAACCCTCAACGTAGCCAAGGCAGTAATCATCCCGTCTCTCATGCTCATCAAGTATGATAGGGATGACGGAACTGTTTGTTCCCTTAATGGGGATCAGAAGACGGCCCGAGAGTGCTATCTCTCAGCCGTAAGAGACACTGTGGCCCCAGGCGGCCAGGAACCAATAGACCTTTACAATGTCAAGGATGCCGACCCAGCACCTATCCCACCAGCAGCCGGGAAGAAAAAGAAAGGCACCTCTACTTGTGGAGGTAAAGAAAGAGAAAAAATAGCAATCACTGACCGGTTAACGGTCAGATGAGCTCCGTCCCCAACCGGCTGGTGAAAACATTGATCTCGTTCTGGATGACAGCCGTCCAGAACGTAATGTAAAGGTTGGGACGGTTGCTCACGCTACCTTGGGTGCAAGCTTGCACCTCTTGCTTAAGGAATTCAAAGACATCTTTGCCTTCGAAGTGGAAGAGATGCCAGGCGTCAGCCCGAATCTCGCTGTCCACAAACTCGTCGTGGACCCCAAAAAGAAGCCCATCCGGCAAAAGAAAAGAGACCACGGCGAGGAAAGAAGTCAGGTGGCAGCTGCCGAAGTCAAAAAGCTGCTAGACGCCAGGTTCATTCGGCCTTGTAATTTTCCCGACTGGGTGTC
Source organism: Chenopodium album (assembly GCF_948465745.1). Taxonomy (NCBI): domain Eukaryota; kingdom Viridiplantae; phylum Streptophyta; class Magnoliopsida; order Caryophyllales; family Amaranthaceae; genus Chenopodium; species Chenopodium album. Next base: position 47,789,792 of record NC_137834.1, on the reverse strand, counting down.
TAATGTGGTCCTTGTTAAGAAGCCGAATGGGACCTGGCGCATGTGTGTTGATTACACAGACCTCAACAAGGCGTGTCCAAAGGACAGTTACCCGCTCCCAAAGATCGACAGTCGGGTCCACTCTACAGCCGGCCACGCCTTGATGAGCTTTATGAATGCCTACTCCGGCTTCCATCAGATACCCCTGTGGAAAAAGGATCAAGAGAAGACGACCTTCGTCACTGATCAGGGGTTGTTCTGTTATACTGTGATGCCATTTGGCTTAAAAACGCGCCTGCCACTTTCCAACGAATGATTAATACATTGATGATATGATAGTCAAATCCAAGCTACAGACGGATCACCTTGCTGATCTCCGAGAAACATTCACCACCCTCAGGCGGCATAAGGTCATGTTGAATCCAAAGAAATGCGTCTTTGGTGTTGAGTCTGGGAAGTTTCTTGGATTCCTGATTCATCAAAGAGGGATAGAGGCTAACCCCGAAAAGATACAGGCGGTGATTGACATGAAGTCACCCCGTTCTGTTAAGGAAGTTCAGAGACTCACCGGTTGCCTGGCCGCCTTGGGGAGGTTCCTCAGCCGGTCAGGCGACAAATGCCTTTATTTCTTCCAAGCAATCAGGAAGAAGACCAAGTTTGAATGGGGGGATGATGCTGAGGCGGCATTCCAGAAGTTGAAAGAACATTTGCATTCTCTACCTAGGTTGGTCAGTCCTTTTCTTAGGGAGACGTTGTACATGTATTTAGCCGTCTCAGATCATGCTCTCAGTGTCGTTCTCCTTGCTGAGCAAGACGACGTGCAGCTCCCAGTTTACTTCATTAGTCATGTTCTCAAAAATGCTGAACTCCGGTACCCCATGGTTGAAAAATTTGGCCTTGCTTTGTATATGGAATTCAAAAAAATGAGGCCTTACTTTTTGGCACATCCGGTGGTGATTTACACCGACCAGCCACTCAAGCGGCCAATGTCTACCTTGGAGTCATCCGGGAGAATGTTGAAATGGGCTATTGAAATGCAAAGCCTTGAAATCACTTACGAACCAAGAAAGGCAGTGAAAGGTCAGGCGTTTGCCAACTTCATTGTTGAAATGACCCGTTTGGTGGCTCCGGATAATCTTGATCAGGTTTGGAAAGTTTATGTAGACGGGAGCTCTACAAAGAACGGCTGTGGTGCAGGCGTAATCTACGAGTCTTCTGAAGGGGACATATTTGAATATGCACTACGCTTCAAGTTTCAAGCCTATAATAATGAGGCGGAATTTGAAGCCCTGTTAGCTGGCATCCGTATGTGTAAGGCGGCATGGGCCATGAAAATTGACGCCTACTCTGATTCCCAATTGGCCGTTAGCCAGTATGAGGGAAGCTATGAGGCAACTCATCCGGCTATGATCAAATATCTTAAGGCAGTCAAAGAAGAGGCTGGGGCACTTGAGGAATTCCATCTGAATCAAGTGCCTAGGTCGGAAAACAACCAGGCGGATGCATTGTCAAAACTGGCATCTTCCGCTTACCATGATACGCCTCGGTCAGTCTTTTGGGAAGTTCTGGAAAAAAGAAGTATCTATGAAGATCCCATTGGAATTCTGGACCGAAGCTCTACCTAGATGGATGCCATCCGGGCCTATCTTTCAGACGGTACACTTCCTGATTCGCCACAGGAGGCAGCCGTCCTGAAGAAGCCAGCTGTAAGCTTTGAGTTGAGAAACGGAGAACTCTTCAAAGCGGGGTTTCTTAAGCCCCTGTTGAAGTGTGTCACCCCAGAAAAGGGGAAGGAAGTTCTCGAAGATTTGCACTCGGGATTCTGCGCCTCCCACATAGGCGGCAGGTCCCTAGCCGTTAGAGCCAGACGACATTATTTTTGGCCCACTCTTGAGGCAGACGCCAAGGAGTTGGTAAATAAATGTGACAAGTGCCAAAAATATGGCAACCTTATTCACCGTCCGGCTACTGATTTGACGGCCATCCACAGCCCAATCCCGTTTGCAAAATAGGGCATGGACATCCTAGGTCCTTACACGCCTGCTCCAGGCGGAAAGCGCTACATCTTGGTGGCTGTGGATAATTTCACCAAGTGGGTGGAGGCTGAGGCGGTTAAGAACATTAAGACCTCAGACGTAATTTCCTTCATCTGGAAAAACATTATCACCCGGTATGGGGTACCTATGTCTATGGTATTTGATAATGGTCCTCAGTTTGAGACGCCTCAGCTAAAAACCTGGTTGGGAGATCAGGGGATCTCAAGATGTTTTGCATCCGTCGGCCAGCCCAAGCAAACGGCCAAGTTGAAGCCTTCAACAAACTCATCTCAGACGACATTAAGAAGAAAATAGAAAGAGCCGGTGGCTTGTGGGCAGAGGATTTAATCCATGTCCTATGGGCCATCCGGACAACAACAAAGGGGGCAACCGGTGAAACCCCATTTCTCATGGTTTACGGTGCTGAAGCCGTCTTGCCCATCGAACATTACGAGCCGACTCTTAGACACATGCTATATGATGAAGAGGCAAACTGGGAAGCAATGCGCCTGGCATTGGATTCACTCCCAGAACGCAGGGGCAATGCCGCCTTGCGTCATGAAATTTACCGTCTGAGAATGACCAGAGCCTACAACAAGAAAGTACACAAGCGTCCCTTGAAAGTTGACGACTTAGTGTTACGAAAAATGGAGGCAACCGGTAGGGCCAATGAGCTGGGGAAAGCTAACTCCAAATTGGGAAGGCCCCTACCAGATCTATGAAAAAGTAAGGAACGACACCTACCGCCTGGAAACTCCAGACGGCAGGCGCCTGCCTAGAACTTGGAATGTAGACAATTTGAAAAAGTACTACTTCTGAGAATGTAAATTTTTTGTAAACAATGAGTCAATTAATGAGAATTCGGACTTTGTTTTGCAAACTGGTTTTGTTTTTCCTCCTGGGTAATTCTTTATTTAACTAACTAAGTTTGACACTTAGTAAAGATTACAGCTGCTTAACCGCTTGGGTAGTACTCAGATGGATTCTTTATTTATTTTACTAAGTTTGACTTAATAATTGTCTGTTTGCCTGGGTAATGACCCAGACGGATTTTCTGTTTAACTAACTAAGTTCGACACTTAGTGTAATTCAATAACGTTCTGCCAATGCTCCGATTAAAAATTAAGCACAAAAACGATTAGTGGCTATACAACCGGTCTCAAACAAGACCAAAGGCTAAAATGGCCGGATGGTTGCTCATTTTATAAAATCTCCTGTCCCAACATGTACAAAGGCGTCCGGCGACACCCCTCCAGTTGCAATCGTCGCAGAGAACAGACTATCTGTCGGTTCTACGTATCTATGCAGACGACAAATATTGCATGACCAAATTGGTCTCACAGCCGTCTGACCAGAATGATCTGTGAAGAACGATCAAGTTACCGAATACCGGATGCCCTGGGGCATCAGTCGGTCACCGGCTGAAGTTCTCACTTAGGTTATTTATTCCAAAGTTGCACTTGCTATCCCAATTAGGCAAAAGAATTGTGCAATGGCTATGCAATCTCCACCAAGACGGACAAACTCCGTCTGGTTAGTGACTAGAACGCCTGTTGGTGTACGGCTGTGCACTTGGTTTGGGGCAATCATTATTGTGATTGATTGACTTACGAACGTATCATGCTCTTTGCAGCATCAGACGTTCCTAAGTCAATCAACTAACTCCATTTGAAACCAACCACACAGCCGTCCAGGGGCAAGGACAGCTGGCTTTTGATAAGTTTGGCAAAGAATCGCCGCACGCTTTTGATAAGTTAGGCAAAAAATGCAAAAATTGAAATTCGCAAAAATTGAAATTCAAACGGAAACGCAAAATGATCAAAATCGACTCAGTCGGTAAATTCCATAAAAGTCCACCCACCAAACGGTTGTAGTGGATCAAATGTTAACCGGACCCCGTCCGGGAGAAAAGAGAAATTGTTAATTAACCCGGTTCCATAGCCGGTAAATACAAAGATACTCGGCACGCAGGCCGGAAAAGTAAGTTTTGGCATAGTGCCGCAGAAAAGAGAAAATAAAAACAGAGATTGACATACTGCCGCTTAAAGATCACTTCTGGCCTGCAGGCGGTGCCCCCTGGTCCTCTTCCTCATCATCTAAGGGAATATTTTGTGGTGCATCTAGACTAGGTAGCTCAGGCGCGAGGGGCTCATTGTTGGAGTTGACCTAGGCATCAAAGGACTCAGGCTCTTGCTCAACTCTATCTCTCAAGTACACCACGTACTCGGCATAACTGTGAGCCAGTGCCTAGATGTTGTAATCTGTGTCTGGGTACAAGGCAGCCTAGGCGATCTTCATGCGGGCGTCATTGTCCGCATCACTCTCAGCAACCAGGCGGTTTTGCTCCGCCTCCAAGGTTGCTGCAAAGTTTATCTGAGCCTGAGCAGCCTCCTTCTCCAGCCTCTCAACCTTGGTCTTCAGGTTGGTGTTCTCTTCAGAAACACCTTGAAGTGTGCCAAGGTCCGTCTAGGCCTTCTTGAGCGCCTCGTCAGCCTTCTTGGCGCTCTCATCCGCCTTTTTCCTGGCCTCCTCTGCCTTCTTCTGGGCTGTCTTAGCGTCGTTCACACGCTGGTTGGCCGTCTTCAGATCCGCCTCAAGCTGCTGGATTTTTGACGCTTGTGTCATTATGATTGCTTTAGTTTCAAGTTCATTTATGATAGTTGAGTATAAAGAAACATTATCAGCGTCTGTGGCGGACTTCTTGGCCCTTTTTACCTCTTCCTGTTTGCGGGATAAGGACGCTTGAGCCCGTCTACCCGCAGCATAGCCTGCAAAAAAGCAAGCGGTATTAGTATGGCAGGCGGGGTAAAGCACTTGGAAAAAATAACATTGTCAAGTCTCTTACCTCAGCCAGAAGGGATAGAATGCGTTCAAGATTGAATGTCTCTATCCCCGGGATGTTGTATTTATCCCTCTTGCGGACGGCGTCAAGCATGGCCTTGGCATGCTTCTGGATGTCTGGCCAGCGGGGAGATTGATCTGCACCATAATTAATACGGGATGAGTGCAAAACTAAGGCAGCACCTATCTGTTGCCGACTGTCTGAGGATGACGTCTGTTGGGAGTGGGATTTCACCCGCAAAGGCCACCCCAGCTCAAGCGGGGACTCAAAAGGGTTCTTACCTTCAGAGCCGGCCAAGCGGGAACCGCTTGCAGGCGTGGTGAACCCCCCGGTTGCTGATACGGGGTTGACGAGGTCGAGGCCCAGGCTGCCGCCTACTGTAGGGAATAATTTCAAGCTTTAATCCCCTAGCTTGAACCCCACTGTGATCATACACTAAAGTACGGTGGCGTCCAAAAGGGAAGAAAATAGAGCAAAAGAGTCGCCAACAAGTTTTTTAGGAACTTGTAAACCGTTCACGAGGTGAAGGTTACACCCCTTAACGATCCAAGAGATCGTCAACTCCATAAGGTCTAGAACCAAATAAGGGTTCGGGGATGAAGGTACAAATCCAACCTAAAAGAGATTGAACCTGCCCTAATAATAGGCCTCTACTTTATTCTGATCATATTCATGTGCGCTTTTTAATTAACATGCAATCATTAGGTTTAAACCAAAACCTGTTTAATCTATGTTGGTTGAATATTAATGCACAAATAAACTATTATTGGCGATCACTTGAAATTATAATCACATTAACCCTAAACAAGATTATTAAATATCTTATTAAGCGTGATTACAAGTACAAATTCCCTTTAAACATGCAATAAAAGGTTTGATCAAGCAATAACAATAAATATCAAGCAACATAACAAATTAATTATAAATAATAATTATAATAATAATAAATACCGTGATAATAAAATTATAATCATAATCAAAAAAATAATAATCATAAATAAAATAATCATTATCAAAATAATAATAATAATAATAATATTATTCATAATCATCATAAATTATAACAATTATAATCATAATCATAATCATGTTAATATTAAAGCATAATAATAATAGCAAGATCCTAGGCATGATACTAACAAGATTAATAACAAACACTAGCATGTCACTAAGCAATCAAGATCAAATCTTTAACCCTAACATGATACTAACATGAATAAATATTAGGAAGAACATATGAAGCATCATAACAATCATATTTAATATATTAAAGTTACCCTAGACATGATACTAGGAATATCATAATAACAATATAAACATGATGTCTACATCATGACATCAATTAAAACAATTAAAGTACTTACTTTGATGCCTCGTTCCTCTTTCTAATAACAAAATACACGCGTTAGTAACTTTAAGGAAAATAATAATCAACAAAACAATTAAATAATTGAAATAGAGATTTGGGAACAAACCCTCAGAAATTAAAACCTTTCACGTCTAGGGCGAAGACAACTTCGAATATGGCTAGGTGTTTCTAGATATTGTGAATGCGGAATTTCGTATGTAAAAAGCAAAGTAAGAAGAAAGAATTAATTGATTAAGAGAATGCTAATTAAAACTGATTGTAGGTGAATGATGGATGTAGATGATGAATTGGTGAATGATTAGTGAGAATAGGTGAATCAAAATGGATTTTTTAATACGATATTTATAGAGAAAATCAGCCAAAAAGATAAATTAAACAAAATAGAGTCCGACGCACAAAAAACAGAGTTGGCGCCAACCCTGGCTAACAGGCGCTAGGCACAAATACTAGCGCCAGGCGCCAAGGCCTGGGGTTAGGCGCCAAGCCTGATTTTAACGCATTTTCGAAAATCAGATAAATATACCGTACTGGAGGATAAAATCATATAATTTCCTCGAAAATGCTATTTGATTTTAATTAAAACTCTTAAAAGTCAAAAGTCAATTTATCAATGCTAATTGAATTAGGAATGAAAAGAACCTTCTAGAATATTCTAGAAGACTAAAACCATTCCTAATTGCATTAGGAATGATAAATCATATTAGGCCCTCCCTTAGATCATTGGGCCGTATATAAAGCTCAAACCGGGCCCAATTTAGTAAATTGGCCATAACTTCCTCAATATTCATCGGAATTGGGCTTATAATATATCGTTGGAAAGGTCTTTTCAAACCCCATCCAACTACACTACTATTGGACCCATATCATGGACCAACCAAACTGGATTGGCTGTTTTCTTAAAAATAAGTTTTCAAAAACAGAGAGAAGAGAAAAGAAATAAAACTTTCCGCAACACTAGACTTTCCATAATTTCACTTCATTCGATTATGATTTAACGTGAAAGGTACTCATCACTGGGTTTGGTTTTGGGGAGACACAAATGGGTGTCTACAGAAGCCCCCACTTTGACTGAGTTTGGAGAAACGCGAGTTTCGAAAACAAAAGTCAAAGTATCGATAGGGACCGAGAATGATTCAGAACGTTCTACGATCCTAAATCAATCTAGCAACGCCGATACCTGCAAACTAGCGTGAGTTAAACAGATAAAAGAGTTAAGAAACGCATATCTTGCACGGTCGAGCACACATCTCTGAAAGTAACCAAATTGTTTTGATGACCTCCTGCAAGCTAGAGAATGTTATCCCGCTTGAAAACCGCTACGCCCGTAACTGCTTCCAATATAGAAGATTGCTTTGCTTGAAACGATCCTCCCCCGCAATGATAATATTCCACGTCCAAGGGAATACTATCGAAGATTATTTCTCCTGAAACAATCCTCATCCGCATTGACAATATTCCACATCCTAGGGAACACCATCGAAGATTATTTCTCTTGAAATAATCCTCATCTGCATTATGACCATCTTCCATGCCTGAGGGAATATGATCGAAGACAACTTCGCCCGAAATTACCTCCAGTTGTTTGTGACAACTCTCCGCAAGCTAGGGAACGCTGTCAAAGATATCTTCTCTTAAAGTCATCCTCATTTGATGCGATAATTTTCCAAAGGAAATTACCGAAGATCCACGCCTGTCGATCTTAAAAGTTCGCTGAACTTTGCTCCCGCTATGTCTGTACGTCGGCGCTTCCATCGCTTTTAACCTGTATGTCGGTGCTCTTTTGCTTTTGAACCTATATGTCGGTGCTTTTTGCTAATGAGCCAATGCTTAGGCGCTTTAAGCTAAGTGAGACGATCTTTTATCAGGTCGATCACTTCATGTAATCAAGCCGATTACTAAATCGTGTCAGATTGCTTAGAGGGGCTAACTAGTGTACCAAGGAACCCAAAAATATGTTGCAGAAGGCTAACTCAACCTCATCAGGTGGCTGGGTGCTTTGGCGCCACTAAAAAACCATCAGCGCCACCTTATTAGCATTAGCGCCAGGCGCTGATATTGGCGCCAAGCTCCAAGCCAAATTTGTGACGCCAATGCATAGGGCTTGGCGCCAACACGGGGATTTCCTTAAATACCCCTTTCCTCTTCATTTTGCTGCTACTCGTCGCGATTTTGCTCGAAAGAAAGTTCGAAAACTTCAATTGCTCGGTGCTTGCTCGTTTTTCAACCGAATTTGCTCAAATTTGTTGCAAATCAAAGCTCTTTTCATCTATTTTCCCGATCTATGTAAGTTTTCTTCAAACTCACATCGGTTTTCATGAATTTTTAGCATGTTTATTCACGAATTTCATGAAAATTCGAAACTTATAATGCTCAATTTGCTTTGTTTGTCAAGTTTTATGCCATGAAATTGCTTGATTATGTTTGTATATTGCCTTGGGAGTAATTTGAGACTTGTTTGACTCAATTTGGTGAAGAAATGAGCAATTTGCCATTGTTGGACCTCTTAAGGTCATGAAGAACAATGTGGCTCGTTCTTGATATTTTTGCTAGCAATTCTTGTTCAATTTGTCACAATAATCACTATAGTGTTGCAAGAAATTGTTTGATTGCTTGAAAAAATGTTGTTATGCTCAATTTGAATTTGTGCTCTGTTTTAGTACTACGTACTCTATTTTTGCGAACATAGTATCATGCATCTAGGCAAACCTTAGATACTATAGAACCTTAATTTATGATGATTCTGCACAATATAGCATGGCTAGACAGCGAGGCTCGGGTTCACGGTTCCGAAACACCATACGAGAGCATGAGCCTGTGGAGGATGACATCACGCCTTCCACTTCGCTTGGTCGACTTCCGGAGTGGGATGAGCGGACCCTGTTCTTCGCCCCTGTCCACCACATTTCTGAGAGGGTGAGACAGGGCATCGCGCCCGGGAGGACACGGCATCACGGCTCTGGCTGTGATGGTTTGGGCGATTTGTACAGGATGTACATCGCCAGGGATCTTGAGACGAGACTCCTATGGGAGTCTTGCGGGCTAGCTACTTTGTTCGAGACCTCTGAGGCTATGGTCGCCTTTCCAGCGGGGGTCATCATGTAGTGCGCGCTTTGGTGGAGTTCTTATGGGACACTACCAACACCTTCCATTTCCCCTGGGGCGAGATGATGGTCACCCCTAAGGACTTCAGTCTTATCACAGGACTGGAGTTCACCTATGTGCCACTGTCGTTTGACAACGGAATTGACGTCTTTTCTTCCGAGGTCGAGGAGCTGTTGGGGCCAATCGCTATTCGGGCCGGAGCTGAGGTCAAGACGACTCAGTTTAGTGCTAGAGGAATTCGCCGCTCGACACTGGTAGCGGCTCTTGATGACGACGCGACCACCCGAGAACAGCGGGTGTGCATCTTTGTGCTGATGTTGTTGTCAGGGATATTCTCCCCTGACAAGGGTAGTAGGGCATTGCTTTACTACCTCCTTGTTGTCCGTGATCTCCATCGGATCGGGACTTATGACTGGGCCAGCTTGGCCTATGTTGACTTTGTTCGTGCGTTGACGGACTCGTGTCGACACCGGTCCTTTGGGACGAACGTTGCTTTGTCTGCTTTTTGGAAGGTCGTAGAGGTAAACATTTACTCCCTATAAAGTTTAGCTCTACATATTAGTTTAGCATTTACTCACACTTTTAGCTCTTTGTAGATCTGGTTCTACGACTACATTCCTTCTGTTGCGTCGGCGAGACCATCGCCGCGGGGATTTCTAGTGAGCGCCTCTTGGGGTGGTCACCATGTGGACATGTCCACTACACATGTCCGGAACCGGATCATCGCGGTACGACTTTTATTATTTATTTTACATTTTTTCGCGATGCTTTAGATATATTCTTGCCTAATTGATGCTCTTTATAGGGACCTGAGGTGGTATACTGGCCGTGGGGTAGTTGGACAGTCCCTGGGTTAGCCGCACAGTATTCTGCTGAGCGTCGCTATTTCTTTGGGACTTATGGAGCGGTCGCGTACTTAGGAGAGAGGGTCGCTAGACAGCATTCTTTTGATGTCTTCGTCGTTCCCGCTGCGCCACCACGTCATATGTTCGACGAGGCGCGGTTGTCGAGCATGTCTGAGGGAGCTGGTACCCCTTGGCGGTCCCATGTGATCCTCGGGCGGTGTTATGCTGAGGAGCTACTACCTTTGTTAGCTCCAGCCCCCGTACCGGCTGAGGATGTGAGGGTAAGTTTTCAGTTCTTTACTTTCCACTAAGTAGCCCCCAAGTAATGTTTTACTGACCTTTTTGTCTTATCAGGACGGTGCTGCTGAGTTCGTGCCACCCCGTATGTCCATCCACTACCAGGGGATGTACGGGCCGATCGAGGAGATGATTTCTCCGGCTCCCGAGGGCGAGCGCTTCGTAGAGCGGTCGATTCCTCGCCACCGGACTCGAGTAAGCCTAGTTTTTTCAGAATTTTTGTGTCATATATCATGCATTTTTACTGACTTATTTTTCTGACAGTTTTCACGCGAGGTGGTTTCGGCGATGGCACGATGCATAAATGCCTTCCGGAGCCAGCTCGTCCGGATGTGGAACGCGGCCACTTGCCGTCGAGATGACGTCACCCGAGAGGTAGTCTTTCTTTATGCATTTCCTTGCATTACTGTTTTTCAATTTTGCCCTATTTCTGATTTAATTCTTTTTGCAGGGCCAGCCTATCGCTTCTCACACCCGCGCGAGACCTGAGGGGCGGAGGGATCCGGCGAGGTCCAGCTCGAGACGTCGTCGTACTTTGTCAGGGGGTAGAGGTGGTCGCTCCGAGGTTGTCCGTGCTGACGTTGCTGAGGGCTCGGGATTTTCTTTTGAGGGTGCTCATGCTGCACCGGTAGGAGAGGCTACCTCGGCTTTCAGAGGTGGTGGGATGTACGAGATAGGCTCGTCATCAAAGCAGCCTCCGCGGCCTCAGCCTCAGGTTGATCCTGGCTGGAGTGGTCCTATATTGAGTCTTCCTTCTCCTACGGAGACTGGAGCTGGAGCTGGTGGAGAGGTGACTCCTCGTACGGCGCATTTTTATGATATGATGGGCCTACGTCCTCCGGTGCCGTAATTTGTTCCTGTGTATATTTTATTTTGACTTTTCCTAGAACTTTGCCTTAAACTCATTATACATCTAGTATATTTATGTTATTATGAATTTATTTGATTGTTATTATTATGTGTATGTTAGTGTGTGCAAGAAAAGTGTGACAAACAATTTTGCACAAAAATTCCGTCATTTTTATTATTGATGGAGGGTATCCGGCTCTCTCCCCAAAAAAGAAAAAATAAAAAAGGAAAAAAGCGAATAAAATGTCGGGTGTTTGGAATTTAAAATAAAGTATAAAAAAAGGATAAAAAAAAGGATGTTTAGGAAAATTTAAACGGAGCCATAAAGTCATTAACCGACTCGAGTTTAATATTAAAAACGCAAGTTGAGCACGCGCGGCTGGTCTGGCAACTTGGCTCCAGCTGGCGCCACACTATGGCGCGTGGCGCCAGGCGCTACACTTAGCGTGTGGCGCCAAGCGCTGGCGGTTGGCGCCAATCACGTGATTGTAACGCCAATTGACGCTGATACCGTATTTCATTCTGATTAAAATTCCTCGCAATTTCTGTATAAATATCCCCCTGCCCAGCCGATTCTTCTCATAATTCCAGCGAATAAATAATTCTCTTCTTTAGAAAAAATAATAATCATGTCTTTAGTCCCCAAAACCTTCACCCAATACACTCAAGAATGGTGTCGATCTCTTAATGCGAGGGAGAGAAAAGAATTAGATTTATTTCACCTGGGGGGAATATATGGCATCAAAGGGGTAGATCTTGACCTAGACTTCATACATACCGCTTTAAAATTTTGGAATGTTGATACTCATTGTTTCAGAATAGGGTATGATGAGATTAGCCCTTTGCCGGAGGAATTTGGTGCTATTTTAGGCTTCCCTGCAATAGACCTTATAGCAATCTCTAGAGTAGATGCATATTATTATAAGGATTTTGAGCGCTTCTTTAATTTGAAAGAAAAGGATTTATCAAAAATAGTAGATGGCAACATAGTTAATTTGAAAGAATTTGCACGCCATTATTTTGATAAACCTCTTTCTGAATCTTTTCATATATATAGAAGAAGGGCGTTCCTGTTTTGCATGCTTAATCAATTTTTCCTTAGTAGTGGTAAAAATAATGAGGGCCAATCAATTATAACCACTGTTTTAGAACAAATTGAATCAGGGAGAAATCTAATGCCATTGATAGTTGGAGAGACTATGATTAGTCTGGATGAATTGAAAAGGGACCCAAAAGCGCCTTTTCTCGGCTCTCTAATTTTATTACAGGTAGAAAAATAATATTTTTAATTACAGAAATCAAAAAATATATTTTTGTATTGTAATAATAATTTATTTGCATTGCAATTTTTTCACAGATGTGGCTAATGGAGAGGCTAGGATTAATTAGCCCTCCGGACGATATTGAAAAGTATACTCCCAATTGCTTCGTGAGAAGGAAGAAGCGCATTCCTAAAATTGGGCGCCATGGGTGGAGAAAAGTCTTCGAATCATGTGATTTTGCTATCAAGTGGGTCGTCCCATGGTGGAAAATAGAAAGGATGGTTGGTGTTAACAAGCAACCTTTCTGCCGTCTTCCAAGCTTATCTGGCGTAACTTATTATTACCCCTGCAGGGTAAAAAGACAATACGGCTTGCTTCAGAATATTCCTTCCGGGGATCTTCGTCCTCCCTATGAGTACCCTGTATCTCAAGAAGTAGATAGATTCGATGCTTACTGGAGCGCTAGACCTTTATGGGAAGTGATTACCCAAAAGGTTCCTCTTTCTTTGCCCAATGATGTAAAGAAGTGGTTGCAAAAAAAATCTTCGATTGATCAGGGTAGAACCGATGTGAAGAATCGTCTAGGTGACAAGGTGATTCCTGCTAAGGAACGCCTAGGTGCAAGAATTCAATTTAAAACACCTACAATGCCTAGGAAGAAAAATACTACCAAAGATAAAGGGAAAAGGAAAGCTAACACCACAGATAAAAACGCTTGGGTGGAATAGAAGCATGGAGTGTTAGCTGAAGGGGAGACTATCTACTCCAAAATTGAATGTAGGTCCTCTAAAGGATGCCTACTAGCTAAAGTTATGGATGAAGAGGAGGAAGAAGACAAAAATTGGAAAAGAGCTAGAAAGGAAAAGAAAGATTAAGAGCATTGCTTAGCTTTAAATTTATTAGACTTAAATTGTTATTTTTATTTAAAGTTAATTTATTTCAGCTTTATTTAAATACCATCAATAATGTAATTTTATTTTTTTAATGAAATTTCATCTTTCAATTAAATTATTTACTTTAAATTTATTTTATTAAAGCAATGAAAATTGAAAAATTAATTTTCCAGAAATTCTTCGAGTACGGAAGTTGAAAATTTTCCGAAAAACACCGAAATTCGCCCAGAGTTTATTTCCGAATTAGCGCCAGTTATTGGTATTTGGCGCCTGCCATTGTAGTTTGGCGCCAGGCGCCAATTTCATCGGCTGGCGCTGATGACTTCTGGCTGGCGCCAGGTTCTTTTCTGCGCCGCCAATAATTCGCCGATTTTCTGTTGAATTTTTAATTAATCCAAGAACGCGGAGATGTCGAAAAATAAAGTGGCCGCACCCGTAAAGGGTTTCCTACGTATTCTTTCTTAAGGAATCAGGCTGAACGTAGCTCTCTTGAGTATCCTACTCAAGTAATTATGGGTAGTATTTCTTAAGTTGGTCAAGATTTGTCATGTTTTAGAATTCATTACCATCCATATCATTTAGTTTCGCTGCACCTCCTGACAGGATTGTTTTGACAATATAGGGTCCAGACCAATTAGGTCTAAATTTACCCCTTGGATCTAAAACATTTTTCCTTACCGCTTTTAATACCAAGTCTCATATTTTGATATTTATTGTCTTGACCTTCTTATTAAAATGCCTAGCCATACGAGTTTGGTAACACTGAGTGTGATGTAGTGCTTCTAGTCGTTTCTAATCGAGTAGAATCAATTCTTCGTATCTTGCCCTAGTCCATTCAACTTCATCGAGTTTACTCTCTAGCGCAATGCGTAGGGATGGTATTTCTAGTTCGACAGGTTGTATGGCATCCATTCCATATACCAAGGAAAATGGTGTATTTCCTATTTATGTACGGATTGACGTGCGATAACCCCACAATGCGAAGTGAAGCTTGTCAGGCCAATCCTTATAATTTTCTGTCATTTTCTCGATGATCGTCTTTAAATTTTTATTAGCTGCCTCAACTACTCCGTTTGGTTGAGGTCTATAAGGGGAAGAATGATGATGTTGAATGCCATATTTTTGTAGCAATTCTTCACATTCAGCTTGAAAGTGTGTTCCATTGTCACTCATCATTTCATGTGGGACTCCGTATCGACAGATAATATTTCTTTCGATAAAGAGTGCTACATGTTTTGCAGTAAGTTTAGCGTACGATTGCGCTTCGACCCACTTTATAAAGTAATCGATTGCTACTAGGATGAATTCGTGGCCTCCTGTTCCTGGGGGAGTGATTTTGCCAATGATGTCAATTCCCCATGTAGAGAATGGCCATGGCGATGTGTAGGTGTAGAGCAAAGATGGAGGGACATGTTGCAAATTGGCATAAATTTGGCACTTAGAGCATCTTTTTAAGTATTGATGGCGATCCCTATTCATTGTAGTCCAATAATGTCCGTCTCGCATTATTTTCTGGACTAACATTTTGCCATTTATATGTGTCCCACAGATTCCTTCGTGGATTATTCGCATTGCTCTTGTGCATCCTTCTTTCCTACGCATAGGAGAGCTCGACCTTTAGGTACCCTTTTATGTAGCTCGTTGTCTAAGAGTACATATTGAGAAGCCAAAAGTCTTAATGCTCGCTTTGCTCTTTTGTCAGCATGAGGAGGGTATTCTCCATTGGTGACATAATTGAGTATGTCCGTGTACCATTGTTCTTCTTTTTCTTCTTCTTCTTCGCCTTGGACTACTTCGTCGTCTTCTATGGCCTAGATGTATGCTGGTTTGTGCCTTTTTTCTATAGTTAGAGGCATTTGCTCGATTTCCGTGGGAATCCTAACCATTGAGGCTAATCTTGCCAAGGCATCGGCAAATTGGTTTTCCTCTCTAGGTAGATATGTATATTCTACCTTCTCTAACTGATCGGTAAGAGTTTTCAGATAGGTTTGATAAGGGGCTAGACTTTCGCTCCTTACTTTCCACCTTTTAGATATCTGATTGATGATCAAAGAAGAGTCTCCGAATATCCTTAACTTCTTTACTCCCAATGCCAAAGCTGTTTCAAGGCCTACCACGCATGCTTCATATTCAGCAGCATTGTTGGTAACGTCGAAATCAAGCTTTATTGAGATTGGAACATGCTCTTCTTTAGGTGATACTAGTAGTACTCCGACGCCACACCCATTTTGGTTTGAGGCTTCGTCGAAATACAAGGTCCAAGTATCATCTTCGGTAACCATTAGGTCTTCATCTGGAAATTCATTGTCTTGTATTGGCCTCGAGTCTTCTATTGGAAATTTTGCTAGAAAGTCTGACACCACGGATCCTTTGATAGCTTTTTGTGGCATAAACCTTACATCAAACTGGGTTAGATTGACTATCCATCTTGAAATGCGTCCATTGAGTGTAGATTTCTCGAACAGATACTTGAGTGGATCTAATCGGGAGACTATGAAAACGGTATGCACCAACATGTAATGTCTTAACTTAGTTGTGGCCCACACCAAGGCGAGGCACAATTTCTAGAGCGGTGTATAGCGTGTTTCGTATTCGAGCATCTTTTTACTTAGGTAATAGATTGCGTTCTCTTTGCCTTCTACCTCTTGTGCTAGCATGGCTCCCATTGTCTCTTTGGTAACGGTCAAATATAACCTAAGTGGTATTCCGGGAAGTGCTGGTGCTAATACGGGAGATTTGCGAGATAAGCTTTGATTTTATCAAAGGCTTTTTGACACTCGTCATCCCGTATTACTGGTACATTCTTCTTGAGCTTCTTGAAAATTGGTTCACATATCGTCGTCAGTTTTGATATGAACCTACTTATGTATTGCAACCGGCCAATAAATCCTCGAATCTGTTTCTCAGTCTTGGGCGTTGGCATTGACATGATTGCTTAAATCTTGGTTGGATCTACCTCTATTTCTCTATAGCTTATGACGTATCCCAAGAGCTTTCCTGAGGTGACTCCAAAAGCACATTTTGATGGATTCAACCTCATGTTATATTTTCTTAGCCTTTCAAAAAATTTCTTTAAGGCTACTTGATGGCCTGGACGGTCTTTTGATTTTACAATCATGTCGTCGACATATACCTCGACTTCTTTGTGCATCATGTTATGGAGTAAGGCAGTTGCTGCACGTTGGTAAGTAGCACCCGCGTTTTTCAACCCGAATGGCATTATCGTGTAGCATTAAGTGCCCCATGGTGTTATAAAGGTTATTTTCTCCATGTCTCCTTCTGCCATGAGAATCTGGTTGTAACCTGCGTACCCATCCATGAACGAGAGAAGTGCGTGATTTGCCGTGTTATCTACCAGAATATCGATGTGTGGCAAAGGGAAGTCGTCCTTTGGACTTGCCTTATTTAGATCTCGATAGTCGACACACATTCTTACCCTTCCGTCTTTCTTCGGAACTGGGACGACGTTGGCGACCCATTCGGGGTATTTGGATACCTTGATGAAACCTGCAGTTATTTGTTTTTGAACTTATTCTTTTATTTTAAGTGCTACGTCGGGTTTCATTCGACGTAACTTTTGTTTTACAGCTTTCATTCTTGGAATTAGTGGTATAGTGTGTTGAGCTATTTCTCTATTAATGCTTGGCATATCTTCATATGACCAAGCAAATACATCGATAAATTCTTTAAGTAAGTTAATTAAATCGGTTCTTTCTTGTTTATTCAATGTTAATCCAATTTTAACTTCTCTTTTATGAGTTGAATCATTCGAGATATCAACTGTTTCAATTTCTTCAATTACTGGTGTTTTCTTTTTGAGTGTTTCTATTGCTTTAATAATTTCTTTGTCTTTTTCATCGTTAGCTAAGCAATGCTCGTCATCTTGGGTTAGGGAGGAACACAAGAAGTAAGGAGAATGAGAAATATTATTATACTCTGAGATCATTACATCAAAGAGTGATATGTCCTCAGGGACGGGATCACTAACTATCCTAGGAGAAGAAATAAGAGGGGGAGGTGTTACTACTAAATACTTAGAAGACTCTAAAGGGAAAGACTCTGACTCTGACTCGGACTCTGACTCAGACGACTCTTCAAACATCGGTCCTTACCCTGTCGTGACTGATATCTTCCTTCCGCTTGGAGTAGTCACTTTGATAGTCTAGCGCCACCCTTGTAGTGATCCTTCAGCTGGAGTAATTAGCTTTGAGGGGTCGAAGCTTTCACTTTGTAGGACTGTTTGAATGAGCGAGGAGTTATCTTCTTCATAAGTTGGCTCATTCTTTTCTCGCCCAAACAGTAATCCCATGACGTTAAAGTCAAAGTATGGGGGTGCTTTCTCCTTATGAACAGGAGTTGGGATTTCATCAGTGAAGTAGCAATCCAAGAAAATCTCGAATCCCGGTTGTCTTATGCCGTTTACAACGAATGGCTCGGGAAATTCATGACATGGATAGTCCTCTCCCTCTTTTATGAACTGACCATTAAGCGTAAGGGGGTACTGATCCATTGGAATTGCTTTCTTTTGAATGCGAGCGTCCCTACGTGCTTTCAACTTTCCCTGGGCTCGCTTGAGATCCTTCCGAGTCGGTTCGAAACCAAGTCCAAAAGTGTCTAACTTAGGGAGGCCAGGTAACTCCAGCGGTTTTTCCATTCCTTTCTTCTTCCCTAGGGTTATCCCAGGAAAGTGTCCTTTTTTCTTCAGCATGGTGTTGACAATCATGTTGGAATGGGGGTCATGGCAAAGAGGGGTCCCTTCATCCTCCTGGATTAAGGAGACTTCTTCGTTAAAGCCCCATAGGTCTTCATCATCCTCGACGTGTTCCACATTAATAATTGGATTTTCTATAGATTTGATTCTCATTGGCGAAGCATCGATGGTGATTGGAATTCCCCCAACTATAGCTTTTACTTGTTGGTGGAGGGATGAAGGGACGACCTTTAGATCATGAAGCCAAGGGCGTCCCAACAATAAGTTGAATGAAGCTTTGATGTCTACTACTTGGAAAGTAGTAGCATGTTCTATTGCTCCTACCATTACATTTAGGGTAATCTTGCCAAGAGCTTGACGACGAGTGTTATCGTAGGCCCTTATTCCTTGTGTGGACGGAGTTAAGTCTTCATCCCTTATTCCAAGCATCCTCGCAGTTCTAAGTGGACAAACGTTGATGGCTGATCCATTGTCTACAAGAGTCATGGGAACATTCATCCTTTTGCAAACTACCGTGAGGTTTAATGCCTTGTAATGTTTGTCACCTTCTCGAGGTAAATCTTTGTCACAAGAGGTGATCAAATTAATCGGACTAGGAAGGTCACTTGTGAGGAAGTTGGCTAGTCCCTCAGAAGTAGTGTCAGAATCTATCCCGATTTTATCCAAGGCATTCATTATAGCCAACCTATGCTCTCGAGATGTTGCCAGAAGTTTCCGTACATTCATCTCAACTTTTGTCTTCTTAAACTGTTTAACAATGTCATTGTCTTCGATGATAGGTATGGGAACTTGGTGTATGGTTGGCATAGGTTGTGTTGAAACGGGAGGTTGCACTCTCCCAGATCTTGTGAGGACATCTATCAATGAATCTTCTTCAACCCAAATATCATCTGTGGTGTATGACACAGAAGGTGAAGGTCCTACTATGTCCTTTAGATAAACATCTTCTTCATCACTGTCCCAGACTCCATTAATGGTTGTATCCTCTTCTTGTTGAACTTGGACCAGTTTCTTTTCATTAATCATTTTCTATATCAAATCCTTGAATTTGAAACAGTTTTCTATAGTGTGACCCCCTGATTGATGATACTGACAGTAATATCTATCAGTCCTTTTCAATGACTCGAATGGTCTCGGTTCGAGAGGTTTGACCTCGCCACTCTCGGAGAGCATTTCAAACATTTGCGCATATGGGATCCCAATCGGAGTGTAGATTCTATTGCTCTTCTTGGGTTTTTCAGTGACTTGTAAGGGAAAGTGCTTTGCCTCATAAGTCGTTCTCACTGGTGTGAATTCTTTTTTAGATTCTTCTTTCGGAAGTGGAAGCTCATCATATTTCTTATGGAGTTCGTTCATAACTTTGAGAGCTTCACGTAGTAATTGCGATACCTCCTTCATAGACAGTGTGAGCAATTGTATATCATCTTTATTCGCCGGTTCTGGAAGGCTATCCTTGACATCGAAAAAAATTTCCTCTTCCTTTTCTTTGACACAGATTTCTTTGACAGGTTTAATGAGAGATGAGGGGTCAACCTCGTTTTCCTCATCGAAGATAGCCAGGGTATGAGCTAGAGGTGCATTGTCGATGCTTGGCTTCTTACTGGCAGGGGGCAACGACAGTTTGTTGTTGTCGATCAGGTCTTGGATAGCTTCCTTAAGCTTCCAACAGCTTTCAGTGAGATGGCCCCTACCTTGGTGATACTTGCAGTGTGCATTGGGGTTCCAGTTAACCAACCTCTTCTCAACTAGTGGATCCCCAAATGGTCTAATAGGAGTTATAAGACCTTTTGCATTTAATCGATCAAATGCGGTGTCATAACTCATGCCAATAGGAGTGAAGTTCCTCCTAGATGGTTTCTTCTGTCCTTGGTTGTTCATGGCAAGGACTTCTCCTAAACTAAAGGTGCTAACATTGTTTGAGTGGGCGGTTTTGGAAGATGAAGGATTGTCGTTCTTCTTTCCTTTCCAGCCACTGTTGGAGTTATTGTTGGCAGCTTTTGATTTAGCCAAGTCATCTTCAATGTTGATCCCAATGTCATAAACGGCCTTGAAAGTATGGAGATTATTTTGATACTTGAGATGCTTGGAATATTTTTCTTGGAGATTTTTTATAAACAGTCTCATAGACTCTTTTTCACTTGGCACCTCAATCATCTTTGCTGAGGTTTCTCTCCACTTGTTAAAGAAAGAGGTAAAGCCTTCATTCTCTTTTTGTTTGAGGATTTCAAGTTCTCTATGGTCAGTCTTGACTTGAATGTTGCACTTGTACCTATCAACGAAAGCGTTTGCTATTGACTCCCATGTAGAGGTCTTTTCTTTCTCGAGAGAAAAGAACCATTGTTGGCAAACGGTCTCGAGAGATAGTGAGAATATAGAAGGGAAGACCTTCTTATCGACACCCTTAATACTCATTATGGTTTCGAATGCTCTTAAATGAAAGTATGGGTTGTCAATTGCTCTGAATATTGGGATGTCGTTGGCGTTGAACTTCTGCAGAAGAAGCTCTTTGTCCATCGAGACCCCTTGTGATGTAAGCTCTTGAAACTTGTAGTCGCTAGAAAACTTGCTTAAACTCTCTTGCATGAGGTCCATTTGTTGTTGCTTCACGGGATCATCGATCCTAAGTGCGAGAAGCTTTAGTGTCTCAGTCACGGTAGCCAGTTGGTTCTTGAGATCATTGACTTCTTCTTGAGTTTCCATTATAGTCTTAGCTTTTCTCTTGCGAACTATGGGTTTGTCAAAAAGTTGGACTTGTACGAAGAGGTTATCTTTGATTAACTGTCCTTCCTTTCTTGACCACTCGCTGTAAATTAAACCATTTTGCGTTTTAATTACTTGACTCGAATCAACTTGACTTTATGGTTTATTTTAAGGGAAAAAGAAAAGCAAAAATAATGTACATATTTTTAGGGAACTAAGTATTATTATTTTTGTTGGAGGATTAATATCCGACTTACCCCCCTAAAAAAATGATGGAAAAACGCGCACACAAGACTCTCTTAATCATGGTAAAAGTATGTGTATTGGTGTGTGTGTTGAGTGTAAGTGACATGCTTGGACTCTTGTGTAAGACCATGGGACTTAGTGCCTAAACTTGATCATTGATTCAATTAAATATTATTGACAGCAAAATTAACCGAATTAAACAGAAGACTGATTAATTAGACCCTAGGTCATGACTCGACCAATAATCCAGTCGTACTAGGTCAATTCCGATTAAAATATTAGACTTTATTGACTCAAATTAATTAATTAATTAATTAATTAGGCAAAGTTCTTTAAGTCATTAATTTATTTAGTCTCAACACAAGTCAACAAACGGTTAAGAGAAATATAGAATATATATGCACAACAAATAATGCACAATTAGTCAAGTAGGCACAATATTATGCAATGCGTTCGCAACCTAACCATGGCTCTAGTTCTCTAAAGTTCGGGATATGGTTTAGTCAAGGAGGGTCCATGGTTAATTGTCCGGATGCACCGCGTGGAAGCCTAACCGTGAAGGGTTGGCGCGAGTGGATGGGACACCGCGAGTTTTAGAAAAAAAAACTCGCTTCCATGGTTTGGTGAATTCAACATCTCGGATGTACCCTGTTTTGCACGGAGCGTTCAATCGGGTAGATGGAGCATGAATTCCCAGAGGGTTATGTCCATATGTAGAACACATATGGGTTTCAGAAAAGTGAGAAAAAATTCAATAAGGAAGTAGGATCGAGCAAACAATACGAAAAACTGGTCGAAATTAGAATGCATATTTCTGGATCGATATTGGGGGAGGTTGGCGCCAGCAAACAGAGACTGGCGCCAGCTTTTAACTGTAGCGCCTGGCGCCAATGCTGGCGTCTGGCGCTACGGTTAAAATACAGGCGCCAATGCTCTGGCCCCTGACGCTACTTCCCACATGCCTCAGCAGCTTTCTGTGCTCGATAAAATTTTCCAGTTTCGCGCGGTGTTATTTCAGTCCTAGTTGTGAAAGATATTCCTCAAATTTCCTACGTGTAAAATCCTATGTTTTTAACTCATTACGGATGGTCTTTCCAATGAGATCTTTTTTATGCATATGACAATAATGTTAATCAAAATTACGCACATGAAATACTTAGAACTTTTCGAGTCTCATCCACTCATTTTAAATCATTGCCGAAACAAATTCAAGAATTAAAATAGAAATCTCCCAATGGAGTCGCCAAAAACTGTAGGGAATAATTTCAAGCTTTAATCCCCTAGCTTGAACCCCACTGTGATCATACACTAAAGTACGGTGGCGTCCAAAAGGGAAGAAAATAGAGCAAAAGAGTCGCCAACAAGTTTTTTAGGAACTTGTAAACCGTTCACGAGGTGAAGGTTACACCCCTTAACGATCCAAGAGATCGTCAACTCCATAAGGTCTAGAACCAAATAAGGGTTCGGGGATGAAGGTACAAATCCAACCTAAAAGAGATTGAACCTTCCCTAATAATAGGACTCTACTTTATTCTAATCATATTCATGTGCGCTTTTTAATTAACATGCAATCATTAGGTTTAACCCTAAACCTGTTTAATCTATGTTGGATGAATATTAATGCACAAATAAACTATTATTGGCGATCACTTGAAATTATAATCACATTAACCCTAAACAAGATTATTAAATATCTTATTAAGCGTGATTACAAGTACAAATTCCCTTTAAACATTGATGAGTGACATTTATGTCACTCCTAGGATAGTGTTTATGCCTTGTTTTAGCTTGTCTTAGGGTGTTTTGTAGTTGTTTTGTTCAAATAATGCGTGCATACATGTCTCGATGTGATTTTAATGAAATCGCGTATATTGTTGTATGCTTGCCTTCATTGTGTGTTTGCACCGTTCCCTATACCTTATTGCTTCCCTTGGTGTTTGTGCTTAGGTATTTGAAGTCTTGGATTGCAAAGAAGAAGCCAAGGAAGCATGAGAGAAGAATCGAAGAAAGCAAGGTGCAAGGGCGCAAATAATGTGCGGGCGCGCAGCCCTGTGAGAACCCGCGCAAAATTGGCGAAATTGCAGAATCGAGGCAGAAAGTTTTGCGCGGCCTGTGCGCGACATGTGCGCGGGCGCACACCCACACCGTGCGGGCGCGCACACCTAAGCACTAGCCGCGCAACCCACAAATGCGCGGGCGCGCAGCTACTTTACGCGGGCGCGCAGGCTGCTGCGAGGGAGCACAGATCCTTGCGCGGGCGCACAGCGGGTCCTGTTCAGCGTTTTTGCGCGATTCTTTATATATTGCGGGGCTTGTTTTGTAAAAGGAAAACTTCATTCTTTTAGATCTTTTTCCCTAGTTTTAGGAGAGGTTCTCTCTCTAGGTTTAGCTTAGGATTAGAGTAGTTTAGAGAGAGAAAGTGAGGGTTTCACCATTGTTGAGCTTGGATTTTGAAGAAGAAGATTGATCATCTTGTTTGTAGACTTTCATCTTCAATCAATGAGAATCTCTAACTCTCTCTCCTCTATTTTTATTGTTTTATTTTGATTATTGTTTTTGTTGTTGGTATTGCTTGTTAATCATGTTGATTCTTGATTATTTGTTGATTAATCTTGTTGTTATCATGATTAGTGAGTAATTTCCCCATTAAGGGGATGGTTGTGGTGTAGTTGGATCTTGAGAATGTTCAAGGGTTTGGAATTGATTTATTGTGATTAAAGTCTTTATATGCTTGATGTTCTTCAATCTACTTGCAAAATGCATGTTGTTAGTTGATTGGGAGTGAATCTTTGCTAACATGAAACGGAAGTTGACTTAGCTAAGTTCATTTATATCGATTGTTATTTGATAGTACCTCCTAGTATATGGTTCTAATGTGGAAACATAGAGGCTATGTTAGGAGAAGCTGATTAGCCCCGGAAGGCGGTTAGATTGGACCTTACTTCGATATTCGAGCATGTTTAGTTCATAATTAATTCAACTCCTATGCCTTTGTTTATGTTCAAGTGAATGCTACTCCTAGACCATTTCCCTTAATGTTTTATTTCTTGTTTTAGCACATTTAGACTTTAGTTATTTTTCTCCTATTCCGGACTAGCTTAATTGTCGATAACATTTGGTGGTGTTTATCCGTTCTCTGTGGTTCGACCCCTATGCTTGCCTTATACTCGTATTAGGTTTGTTTAGGTTGTATAAATTGTATTTGATCTAGGTGTAGTCGTTTGACGACGCGATTATTCCCTTGTCAAACATGCAATAAAAGGTGTGATCAAGCAATAACAATAAATATCAAGCAACATAACAAATTAATTATAAATAATATTTATAATAATAATAAATACCATGACAATAAAATTATAATCATAAATAAAATAATCATTATCAAAATAATAATAATAATAATAATAATAATAATAATAATAATAATAATAATAATATTATTCATAATCATCATAAATTATAACAATTATAATCATAATCATAATCATGTTAATATTAAAGCATAATAATAATAGCAAGATCCTAGGCATGATACTAACAAGATTAATAACAAACCCTAGCATGTCACTAAGAAATC
Source organism: Chenopodium album (assembly GCF_948465745.1). NCBI lineage: Eukaryota > Viridiplantae > Streptophyta > Magnoliopsida > Caryophyllales > Amaranthaceae > Chenopodium > Chenopodium album. Next base: position 47,765,084 of record NC_137834.1, on the reverse strand, counting down.
AAGATCAAATCTTTAACCCTAACATGATACTAACATGAATAAATATTATGAAGAACATAGGAAGCATCAAAACAATCATATTTAATATATTAAAGTTACCCTAGACATGATACTAGGAATATCATAATAACAATATAAACATGATGTCTACATCATGACATCAATTAAAACAATTAAAGTACTTACTTTGATGCCTCGTACCTCTTTCTAATAACAAAATACATGCGTTAGTAACTTCAAGGAAAATAATAATCAACAAAACAATTAAATAATTGAAATAGAGATTTGGGACCAAACCCTCAGAAATTAAAACCTTTCACGTCTAGGGCGAAGGCAACTTCGAATATGGCTAGGTGTTTCTAGATCTTGTGAATGCGTAATTTTGTATGTAAAAAGCAAAGTAAGAAGAAAGAATTGAATGATTAAGAGAATGCTAATTAAAACTGATTGTAGGTGAATGATGGATGTAGATGATGAATTGGTGAATGATTAGTGAGAATAGGTGAATCAAAACGGAGTTTTTAATATGATATTTATAGAGAAAATCAGCCAAAAAGATAAATTAAACAAAATAGAGTCTGACGCACAAAAAAAGAGCTGGCGCCAGGCACCAACACTAACGCCTGGCGCTAATGGCTAGCGCCAGGCGCCAGGCCTGGTTCCAGGCACCAAGGCCTGGGGTTAGGCGCCAAGCCTGATTTTAATGCGTTTTCGAAAATTAGATAAATAGACCGTACTGGAGGATAAAATCATATAATTTCCTCGAAAATTCTATTTGATTTTAATTAAAACTCTAAAAAGTCAAAAGTTAATTTATCAATGCTAATTGAATTAGGAATGAAAAGAACCTTCTAGAAGATTCTAGAAAACTAAAACCATTCCTAATTGCATTAGGAATGATAAATCATATTAGGCCCTCCCCTAGATCATTGGGCCGTATATAAAGCTCAAACCGGGCCCAGTTTAGTAAATTGGCCGTAACTTCCTCAATATTCATCGGAATTGGGCTTATAATATATCGTTGGAAAGGTCTTTGCAAGCCCCATCCAACTACACTACTATTGGACCCATATCATGGACCAACCAAACTGGATTGGCCGTTTTCTTAAGAATAAGTTTTCAAAAATAGAGGGAAGAGAAAAGAAATAAAACTTTCCGCAACACTAGACTTTCCACACTTTCACTTCATTCGATTATGATTTGACGTAAAAGGTACTCATCACTGGGTTTGGTTTTGGGGAGACACAAATGGGTGTCTATACCTACCCTCTCGTTTTGCACCGCTATCCGCATCTGTTGATTCCCGGCTGAGGCGCCAAGGGTTGAAGAGGAGGTGGATTTTTTGGTTTTGTTGAGAACGGAGGGGGTTTCCTCCCTAGCCCGTTTGAGATTCATCTCAAACGTCTTTCCAACTTCTCCCCCCTGCGAAAATAACCAAGTTAAGGTTAGCATCCGGAGAAAATAATCTTTAAGGACAATCTAAGAGAGGGTCAAGCGTTTTTTACCTTGGCCTTGAGTGCGGCCGCAGCTTTTTCCGCAAGCTCCTTGCGGATGACTGCAGAGGACCGCTTGGGAGTCTTCTCCGTCTGCAGCATGTCTAAAGCTTCTTCTGAAAAAAGAAAGAGATTGATTAATATCATAAATCAATTCTGATACAAAAACACCCAAAACAGTGTCGTTGTTTTCTAGCCACCCTGAAGGGCATAGCCCAACAGTGGTTCGACAATCTGCCAGCTGGTTGTATTAATAGCTTCAAGACGCTTGCGTTCTTGTTCGCTTCAAACTTCTCTATGAACATCCCTGCCAAAAAGACAAGCCTTGATTTGGGCAATGTACAGCAGAGAGATAGAGAAGGCCTGCATTCCTATGTCAGGCGGTTCAATCTGGTACGAATCCAGATTCATGGGATGTCTGATGAGGTCGCCTTAACAGACTTCTTTAAGGGTCTGAAGGACGGGTCTACTTTTAAGTATGAACTCGTCCGCAAACAAATTATCACTCTGCTAGGAGCCGTACGAGAGGCGGAATCCTATATACAGGCGACCGAACTCTGCTCCTCCAATAAGCAGTCGGACCCTAAGAAGTCCGACCGACAGAAGGAGAAGTCGGCCTGCTCAGCCGGCTCCTAAGCCAGAAGAGAGCAAAAAGAAAAAACAAATCTGGGCCATTGATAACTCTGATCAACCGGCCTAGAAGAAGAACAAAGAGTGGAAACCGTACGTCCCAAGGTAAGAGTTCCACAAGGACTGCTGCTCCATCCTCTTGGAAATTAAGGATCGGCTGACTCTTGAGAAGCCGACCCCTATGAAGGGTTTCGCTAAAAATCGGAAAAAAAAACAAGCATTGCCATTTCCATGAGGATGTCGGCCATGACACGAACAACTGCTCCAGTCTCAAGCGGGAGCTCGACAATCTGGCCGACAAAGGACAGCTGAAATCCTATGTGAAGTCCAAAGCGACTTCAAAGGCAAATCCTAGGCAGTCCAAGAAAAAGACTCCCCAGCCTGCTGTGAGTGCCGAAACTGATGAAGATCCGGTATACACAATAGCAGGCGGATTTGCCGGGGGTGGCCCGACCATTAGGGGCACCAAGGACCATCTGAGAAAGATGGTAAATTCTGTTGAAGAAGGAGAGGCGGCTGGTACATCTGCCTTCCCTAAAGTTGTCATCACCGAGCAAGACAGAGGCAAAGTCTGTCGGCCGCATGATGACCCTGTGGTCATTGAATGTAAGGTGGCCAACCAGCTGGTTGGTCGAATTTTGATGGAGGTCATCAGCCTCAAATGCTTATCCAATCTCAAGTACAAACTGGATAGCATGATGGAGGTCTCCCACACCCTAGTTGGGTTTGGGGGAGGACTTGTGCACCCAGTCGAACGAATTGACTTACTTGTCCGCCTCGGGAATAGGGGAGACGGTCGGCACATGACTATCCGTTTCCAAGTGGTTGAAGAGCTCACAGCTTACAACTTCATCTTTGGCCGACCCACCTTAAATGAGTGTAAGGCCGTCATCATCCCTGCTCTCATGCTGCTCATGTATGAGAAGGATGATGGAACATTCGGTTCCCTCAATGGGGACCAGAAGACGGCTCGAGAGAGTTATCTCTCGGACGTCAAGACCGCGGCCGCAGCATCCGGCCGGGGCAAGCAAATGATCGACCTTGACGATGTCGAGGAAGAACAGTCGGCCCCACCAGCCGGAAAGAAAAGAAAGACTAATCAGCTGGTGGTGGTCAAAAAAGAAAAACAATAGCAATCACTGACCGGGGAACGGTCGGATGATCTCCGTCCCCAGCCTGCTGGCGAACACATCGATATCCCTCTGGACGACAGTCGCCCAGAGCGGACGGTTGCATTTGCTAAGCTGGGTGAGAGCCTGCACCAGCTGTTGAGAGAATTTAAAGACATCTTTGCCTTTGAAGTGGAAGAGATGCCAGGCATCAGCCCGGATCTCGTTGTCCACAAACTCGCCGTGGATCCTAAAAAGAAGCCCATCCGGCAAAAGAAAAGAAACTATGGCGAAGAAAGAAGTCAGGCGGCAGCCGCCGAAGTTAAAAAGCCGCTGGACGCCAAGTTTATTCGGCCGTTCAATTTCCCTGAGTGGGTAGCTAACGTTGTGTTAGTAAAAAAGCCAAATGGAACTTGGCGCATGTGTGTTGATTACACAGACCTCAACAAGGCATGTCCAAAAGATAGCTATCCACTACCTAAGATCGACAGTCTGGTCGATTCAACAGCCGGACATGCCCTGATGAGTTTTATGGACGCCTATTCAGGTTTACATCAGATCCCCCTGTGGAAAAAAGATCAAGAAAAGACGACATTCGTCTTTGATCAGGCGTTGTTCTATTATACAATGATGTTGTTTGGTTTGAAGAATGCGCCTGCTACTTTCCAACGAATGATTAATACGACCTTCATTAATCAAATCGGAAGGAATGTAGAGGCGTACATTGATGACATGATAGTCAAATCCAAACAACAGGCGGATCATCTTGCTGATCTCCGAGAAACATTCGCCACACTCAGGCGGCACAAGGTCATGCTAAACCCAAAAAAGTGTGTCTTTGGTGTTGATTCTGGGAAGTTTCTCGGATTTTTGATTGACCAAAGGGCAATAGGCCAACCCTGAGAAAATACAGGCGATAATCAACATGCAGTCGCCCCGTACTGTGAAGGAAGTTCAAAAGTTAACAGGTTTCCTGGCGGCCTTGGGGAGATTCCTCAGTCGGTCAGGCGACAAGTGTCTCTACTTCTTCCAGGCAATAAAAAAGAAGACCAACTTTGAATGGGGGGACGATGCAGAGGCGGCCTTTCAAAAGCTGAAAACTCATCTGCACTCTTTGCCGAGGCTTGTTAGCCCTTTTCCCAAAGTGAAGCTCTTCATGTATTTAGCCGTCTCTGATCATGCCCTCAGTGCCGTTCTCTTAGCTGAAAGAGACGGCCTCCAGCTCCCGATGTATTTCATTAGCCATGTTCTCAGGAACACAGAGCTTCGGTACCCCATGGTTGAAAATTTTGGCCTTGCCCTTTACATGGCTGTCAAGAAGCTAAAACCCTACTTCTTGGCGCATGTGGTAGAGGTCTATACTGACCAACCGATCAAGCGGCCACTCACAACCTTGGAGTCTTCTGGACGAATGCTCAAATGGGGGATTGAAATTCAAGGATTAGAAATCACTTACAAACCAAGGAAGGCAATAAAAGGGCAAGCATTCGCCGACTTTATTGTTGAAATGACAAGGCCGGTTGCACCGGATAATACTGACCAGGTTTGGAAAGTGTATGTTGACGGGAGCTCCACTACGAACGGCTGCGGTGCAGAGATTATCTGTCAATCTCCTGAAGGAGATAAGTATGAATATGCATTGCGGTTCAAGTTCCAGGTCTCTAACAATGAGGCCGATTATGAGGCCCTGCTAGCCGGCATTCGGTATTGCAAGGCGGCAGGGGCAAAGAAAATTGACGCCTGCTCCGATTCTCAACTGGTCGTACTCCAGGTCAATGGAACGTACGAGGCCACTCATCCGGCCATGATAAAATATTTGCAGGCGGTCAAAAATTTAGTCGGGACACTTGAGGAGTTTCATCTAACTCAAGTGCCCAGATCTTCAAACAATCAGGCGGATGCTCTGTCAAAGCTGGCATCATCCGCTTCCTGTGAAACGCCTCGGTTAGTTTTTTGGGAAGTCATGGAAAACAGAAGTATATCTAATGAAGACCCCATTGGAATTCTTGACCGAAGCTCAACCTGGATGGACAACATCCGGGCCTATCTAGTAGACGGCACGCTCCCTGATTCACCCCAGGAGGCGGCTGTTCTGAAGAAGAAAGCGGCAAACTTCGAGCTGAGACAAGGAGAACTCTTCAAGACTGGTTTCTTGAAACCCATGTTGAAGTGTGTTACCCAAAGTAGGGTAAAGAGGTCCTCGAAGATTTTCATGCAGGTTTCTGCGCCTCCCATATAGGCGGCAGGTCCCTAGCTTCCAAGGCCATGCGGCTCTATTTCATTAGCTCCAGATGGCCGTCTGTCACGTGGTTTGGGGCAATCACCATAGTGATTGATTGACTTAGAAACCATGCATACTCTTCTAAGTATCAATAATTTCTAAGTCAATCAATACAATCAACCGAAACCACTCGACATCCGTCCAAGGGCAAGAACATTCGCATGGTATACAGGTTATAATACTTAGCAAAAAAAACATGCAATGAAAAAATTTAAAGGACAACAATATGAATAACTTCAGCCAAACGGCCGAATGTTTTTGAATTAAAAAGCCCAATCGCCACCAGACGAATGGGTAAGATTCTTTGCTGGCAAAGCCAGAGAAATTGTTAATTTACCTGACCCCTCGGTCGGTAAAGATACACAAATACACGACGCACAGGCCAGAAAGATAAACATATGGCCATTCGGCCGCAGAAAGACAGGTAAAGCTTAAAGATCAGGGGAGCTTCTCAGCATCGGCATCCGTGTTTTTCTCCGGCGCATGCTCTCTATTTTCCTCACCCTCCTCCTGATCATCCTCCTCCTCGTCCCCAGACGAGACGCCAGACGAGCTAGACTCCCCCGAGGCACTCTTGGCAGCCGCATCCTTCTCGGCCGCCTCTTGAGCCTCTCTGAGGAGACGGGCATTAAACTCGTCATAAGCCTTATCAAACTACACCTTCCAGGTTTGATAATCGGCAGACGGCTGAGCAGCCGCCCAGGCTGCACGCATGATGACTTCGTTGTCGTCCATCATTTGTTTGACCAGGGCTTGTTTCTCCTCCTCCATCAAGGACCTATACTTGGTCTGGAGTTGGTTCTCCTGGTTGCTCAGCCGACCTCTGAGTCTCTTGACTGTCGCCTCCAGGCTAGCCGCTTTTGACTCTTCCTCCTTGAGGTTATCCAGCTGCTCGTTGAGGTCCTTGACCTGGTCCTGGAGCTCCCTCACCCGCTGCTTGGCCGCGTCCAAGTGCTGCTGAACTTGCAGGTTGGCAGACGCTTGGAATACAATATATCAAGTGTCAGAATCTCATTTTGAGCAATCTCAAACTGAGCTTTGTCCAAAGTAGAGGCGGCCCGAGCATTTGCTGCCTTTACCTCCCTGGTCTTCTCGTTGAGGGGCCCTTTGAGACCACTAATGTGCAGCATAGCCTGCAAGCGCCCAGATCAAAGAAACTTGTTAGTAACCATTCGACAAAAATATATACATAAACTAAGATTCTAAGGAATTGTACTTCGCAAAGAAGCGCCAGAATGCCGTCCAGGTCCAGGGTGCCGACTCCTCTGACGGCCGCTTTGTCCTTAGGTTCGAGCGTCCTAAGTATCCATCTGGCCATCTGGAGGATAGTTAGCCTCGCTGGGGCACCTATCAAACAAATACAGCTAAGTCAAAAACTGAATATTGTGCCCTTTATGAAGTGCATGTTCGAATGGTCGGATGGCTTACCTCCATCTCCCCCGGCAGCTTCGCTGCCGCCTGTTGTGCCGCCAGCAGTGGTGAGTGGCGTTTTTCCACTCTTCGGCGCTCGTTGAAGAGCGTCCGGCTTTGATGGTATTTTGGTGGGGGAAGAGGCGCCTTTCCCCTTCTTGGCGGGCTTGCTGGCGACGTGTTTCCTCCGGCTCTGGGAAACATCACCAGCCGTCTGCTTTCGCAGCTTGGGGTCCGGCTGAGAAGAAGGGAGGGCTTTGATGAAGCACTCTGAAAAGAAGTCCAAGCATGAGTTTCAAAAACAGAGTATGAGAACACAATTCACTAAGAGAAACCTTTGCAGACTCATTACCTTAAAAGTGCCGCCTGACGGCTGCTCATCCGCCTTTTTTATGTTTGAACAGTAGAAGGCGGCGGAGAGGGCTGGTTTCTTGTGGGCCGGAAGCTTTGCTTTTGCTTTATCTGCAACAAGAAACAAAGTTTTAGCAAAAAATTCAAATAATCACAAGTAAGGAAAGGTAATAAAATCATGCGGCCAGCTACCTCTCGGCATCTTAGTACTTAGCCCACAGGCGGCCAAGTACGTCCCATCCGAGAGCCACTTGAATCGGGGAATATAGCTCTAGGGGGTGACCTTCTTAACCCCCGTCTCTTTGTTCGTCCGGACGGCCACAGAGAAGAGGCCCCGGTCAAAGATCTCTTCTTGGGCCCGCCTGGGAACAGGCGGAAGAGCCTTTTTCCCAGCTAAGAGGAGAGGATATTGAGTCTAGCGGTTGTACCGCCTGTTCTTTTGGGCGTCTGGGGAAGAGACTATATAAAACTTTGTTAATTCGGATGATATACTACAAGAGGGGGGGTGAATTGTAGTATGTTCCTAGTGCCTACTTTTCGCGGAATATAAAACCGATTGCTGTTAGGAACTTAGACAATGCAAAGCGGATTTTACGAGGAAACCATCCAGGGCCCAACTAGAAGTAAAACCTCGACCCTACCTTAGGGATTTCAAGCCAAACCAATTCACTATAATAGGGCAAACACCAAGTTACAAACCTATTAAGTGACAGACCTTTACTCACAAGTTCCTGACTAAACTTGCTACACGATAAGACCCTATCTTACCTAATCTAAGTACCACACTTAGATTCACTCGTACCACCAAAGTACTACCCACTCGCCCTCACACTAGAAGCTCAATTGGCCTCACCTAGAAGCTCACACATTGCACTCTTACAATATAATTATAATGAGAATCCTCACGAACTCTCACACCCCAATACATAAAACACTCAAAACCCTTTTTCCCAATTACAAGCTCTCAAAGAATAACTCTAAATACATATCAATGAATAAAGAGATAAAACTAATATGCTGGACACTTCAAGATCTGTCTGGAACTTACTAGACGAACTGTAACTGGAACCTGACTGGAACTTCGACCTGGAGGTTTGACTTAGCTTCGTGGTGAAGGATGAAACCATTAAGCACGACCACTAAGCTTCATCAGCCTCAACTTTGAATGAATACATATGAGCATATTTATAGTACACCCAAATTATTCTTTTCGTAAAAGATAAAGTTTATTAAAAGATAGAAATAAAAGATATTTTCCAAAAATAAGTTTTCCAAAAATATATCTTTTTTTAAGAACATATTCTATCAATAATAATAAGATATATTTACCATAAAATCAGATTTTATCTAAATCTTATATTTTCAAAATATACTAATATATCTTTTAACAAAAGATATACTTACCATATCTTTTTACAAAAGATATACTTGCCATATCTTTTTATAAAACATATACTTACCATATCTTTTTACAAAAGATATATTTACCATATATTTCAACAAAAGATGTACTTGCCATAAAATTAGATTTTATTTAAAACTTATTTTACTGAAAATATTTTCCAAAAATAACTTATCTTTTTCCAAAAGGGATTTATTAGAAAATAAATATTTTTATTCTGTAAAACCAAATCCCTAAAAGATATGCACGTATTAGGTAAATATTTATATCATTAAATTCGACCTGCGACCTTTAACGACGTGCAGACCTAAGTTCCGATTAGGTTCTGGAACTCTGACAGTCTCTGAGTTCCTGACAAGTCAGTAACTCTAATTTCATTGACTATCATGAGTTTACCTTGGTTCTTTAGACTTGTTCCAGACTGACTTTTATGTCCAACATACTTACATGAATCCTAGAGCGACATACTTCGATTTCTCCGTCTTCATGTTGTTTCTTTGAAACACTTGTTCTGGAATCTTGTAGTATTGATGTATTCTATATCTCGGGGCAAGTTCCTGTTAGGGAACTTAGATAGTTCTTGTTAGAGAACTAAGTTCCTGTTAGGGAACTCTTCATGTACCTGTTAGGGAACATGCTCCGGCTTTCGTGGGAAAGCCTGCCGAAAGTTCCTTCTGGATCTTGTTAGAGAATACCTTCAGGTTCCTTCGTGGTTTGGCTCTCATGGGAGAACCTGCTTTAGGTTCATTCATTCGCTCTTGTTCCTCTTGAAGTCTTCTATGTTCCAACCCATTGACTTCACCTAAGTCAGTTCCTGTCTTCACATAAACACTTAAGAGAAACATTAGATTGAAGTTTGTTTGTCATAAACAAACTTCAAGTGAGAGAACTAATTAAACTTAAAGCTTATGTAAATACTCCTACACATATACAACTCATGTATGCATAGTGTACTTACCTTATTAAGATAACATATGCAAACACCTATTTACATAGTTACCTTCATGGTTCTTTAGCCATCATCATGTTTATCAACCATAACACTCATCATTGTTCTTGTTTCTCTATTGCTTATCATATATTGCTCAGGTTCCTTATATATATATATATATGTGACTGCTCAGGTTCCTTGTATCCTGTTCCAAGTATAACTTGTTCTTTCTATGCACAACTTAACAAACACATTAGATATATAATCATCATTAGTTTACAATCATCAAAACCTAATTACTCAACAATTTCCCCCTTTTTGATGATGACAAACTAATGATGCTTATCACACATTAAAGGATAAATCATTGTACATTTATTCCCCCTTAGTTCTTCAAGGAAATAACATTTAAAACAAGTTAGGAACATACACAGGAACTTCACATAGTTAGAAACTTAGCAATACACATCTTTATCAATATATATATACTTTCAAAGATCATGTTGTAAGAACTTTAGACTTAACTACTACATACCATAAGCATCATACATATTCTTCCCCCTTTTGTCTTTATCAAAAAGGGTATTGTTCCACAAGTTTGTTTTCCGTAAATTACACACACATAAAGTCATATGTCACACCTACCACCATATAATAAGTAAATATATAATGGTTAAACACTTGTTGTTCCTAAAAGCCTCAAGGTACTCACTTTTCAAACTGGATACTATTTCCACACTAATTTCCAACTCACAATCCAAAGGCCCAACTTCAAAACCCTTAATTGAACTTGACAAATAAGAAGTTAAAAATCAAGTAAAGATCAAAGCTAAAAAGTTAGAAATGGATTGTATGAATAGGCAAATGAAAGCGCAAGTTCAAAGGATATATAAAGAAGCATATGGAACAAAATAAGTAGAGGGAACATGAAGTGGAATTTGTGCTCTTCGTTTAGACCCTTTGAGATGATAAGGTTCACCACATTTGTTCTTCATTTCATACTCTTGAACCTCCTACTAAACACAACACATATTCATCTTGCTAATTGATAACCAAGTTCCCTTACTTCAACTACCAACTTCTTTGAGAAACATTCTGCTTACTGGAACTTAAACATATTTCAGCTTCATAGTCAAGTTCCTTCAACGTTTAATGTTGCTCCTTCACTAGCTAGCTTACCAAGTATACGAGTACACGACATCAACATAGTCAATATTCTTCATATTTAGATATCTAGGAAATTAAATATTGGATCACCCTTATTCTTCTTCTTCTTCTTCTTCTTTTTTTTTTTTTTTTTTTTTTTTATAACATAGGGTGTCATTACACAGATTTTGCATGCTTTCCTAGAATAACACATTTTAAATTAATGAAGATAATACTTACTCATACACTTGAGTTCCACAACCAGCTTTGAACCATTTTGATTTCTTGGTTCCTACCTTATTCCCCCTGAGTTCCTTATCATTCTTCTTCCTTTTCAAGTGCTTACTTCTTTTCTTTTTCTTCAACTTCCCCCTCAACATGTAATCACCATTCTTCACGTTTCATTGATCCATAAAAAGATTATGAACAAACTTAGAGCACATGGGATTTAAGAATAAGAAGTATGGCTATATGAAAAGATAAGGAAATAGGGTCGATAGAATCTTCGAATATATGAAAATATGAAATAAGTATAGCGCAACACGGACACTCAACTAAAAGTTGTAGAATAATGTTGAATTCAAAGAAATATGGTGTGGATACTTAAAAGTTGGCTAAAATATAGGTTAGTTCCCTCTGAAATTTAAACAAGTGAGGTACAAACGGTCTAGGAACTTACCTGTCTTGTTCCATCAAAGTTTCTTCCATTTTTCCTTTGGCAACTTAGGAACTTCGTGTTTGACAGCACCCATAGTTCTATTATGAGACCTCTAATACTCTTAGGCAAGTGAGTATGTCTTTTACAACATAAGAATTAAGTGTGACACATAAACAATAAGCGTACATTCTTTACTTTAAGTTTAACATGCATAGGAACCCAATCTTGACATAACTTAAGGGAAAAATACTTTATACTCATGTTATGTTTCATCAAGTCTTGTTCCACTAAGCAATAAGCAAGAATATGACAAGTTAAGACAAAACCATAAGTTAATCAATCCATAAATTCACATATTGCATTCATACCAAAAATATATCAATTCAATTCATCTAATGCCGTCATGTGAACAGGAACTTATATCTTATGTAGTCTTAAACCAGTAAAAATATAACTTTTAAAACTTTTGGTTGATATGATGGCTTACCTTGGAGTTCTTGAAGTGGTTGTTTTGTTCCTTGATGATCTCAAATCTAATATGAACTTCCACTTCTAACTTAAGTTCCATTGTCAATGGTTAATGCTTACAAATATATTTTCTCATCATAGAATCATCAAAAACCAATGCACAATGGCTCGTTAGTTGTACCAAAAATATAATCAATGTAAATAAGTACAACTAATACCTTAGTCCATCTTGAAAACAAAAATTGACAATTTTAAAGCTCAATTTTCAAGAAGGAACTTGGATAACAATCTATCCTAGAGTATGTTCCACATAGACATCTATAACAGAAAGTTATACAAAAGACATCCATGTGGTACAACTCTAATCCCATATAAACAGCAAGATAAAATAATATTCAATTACCTTCAAGTCTAGCTATACGAGCAACAAGTTCCTGAAAAACAATACATACCTTTGTATTGGTTGTTTCCTATAAAAACCAACATGGCCTTTTTCCAATCACGTGCCTTACTCAACAAGCTTTTTCCAGAACACCCTTTTTAATCTCCGACCCTTTTTAGGTGTTCTAGAATAGGTTCAGGATGTAACAAACACCTTCTTCCTTTTAAGCTCATTGAGTTCTTGTTACACATCTAACCTTCAAGCTCCATCCTCAAATGCTTCAATATCTTGAGGCTCGGTCTTAGTTACATATGCATATAAGACACTGTAGCTCCATAGTTTGTTGAGATTTTGCTGGTCGGAACAAATATTATCTCAGTTCTGGAACTTCGTCGGAACTTGCTTTCTTGTATTGAGTTCATTGAACTTTGTTGCATGAGTTGGAACTTAACATCTAAAAGTTCCTCAACATGTGTAGCTAGACCTTGCTGTTATCCTTAGTGACATATTTCTTTATTGGGAACTCAGTTAGTTCTACAAGAATTTGTGAGTTCAACTTTTATAACCTACTTGATGAGAACAAACCTGTTAGTCTCAAAATATGTTCACTTTTTGCACATCAAACATGATAGTGTAAACTCTTTTTGTTTTACTGATCTAGGCGTTTATGGGTAATCGCCTTGGCACTTCTATCATCAAACATCCCTAAGTGGAACATAGGGTGTCTTGTTAATCAAAGATCTATTGCTTCAGTGTTGATGATGTAGTAAGAGACATTGAAAACTATTCCAAAGAACCTGCAAAGACCATTAGCATATAACTTTGTTCTCTTCATGTCTTTCATGATTCAAAGTTGGAAACTTGTTGTCAATCTTGTGTTCCTACTACAAACATCAAACATGACTGGAACTAGGTTCCATTGTTAGATCCATAACTTCATAAATAATGAACATTTAGCAACAAACCCTGTGATAGAAAAGACTTTCAACAAACAGTTCATCATCTCTTCTATTAAGAAAAGTAACCAAGTGTCCATTTGCGTTCATTACTTATAAACAAGACATATCTTTCAATTAGTCTCTAAATATCACATGATAAACAAATCCATATCACTAAGATCTAATGGATTAGTGTTGCTTACCATCTACCTGATGTTGAAAGAGAATATAACATGTTTTAATCCTCATGCTTCTCAGTTTTTACCTGTTTGGAACTTACGTATACATATACCTATTATCAAGTTCCTACTAGGTTTATCAAGCATAAAAAGATTAACATGTTTACGGTTTGAAGCATAGAATTATTTCGTAAAACATCTAGAGTTCCAAGCATTTAAAACACCAAAATGTGCATCAAAAACTCGACAAGAAAAATGTTCACAATGGTATAGGAAATTGACTTACTAACCACCTGTTATGTAACAATTTTACCTTATGTGTTAGTCTCATAAGTCAAAGCTCTTCCATTGTAGATTTATAGCAGGAAATATCTTGATTTGACAATCATCATCCCTTTGGAACCTCGCTGTCGAGATACTACGAGTTCCTTCCTACTATGTACCTTCAACTGTTCATGTTCCTATTGATCGATATTAGGTTGGAACATGCCCTTCTGGTCATATTGACCATTGTATCTTGGGTAGAGGAACGTGTTGGTTTAATCTCAAGTTCTTCAACACCTTGTCAAAGTTCCTCAAACATTCATTCTGAAGATATAACCTGAAAAATCAAAACCCAAGAGAATTCTTTTGTGCTTTCAAAAGGTTAGTAGGTTAGTCAAGAGAGATAGATAAAAGCTAAAGCATAAAAGTATTAAAACATAAAGTTCCGGTAAAAATGCTCCCTTTTGGATGTTGTTCCATAAACAAAATTATGGATCTCCAACACGTAGACAAAGATAATCATCTTAACTCATCATCCTTCATAAGAGTCTGTTACAGGAATTTATGCTTGGTTCCAAAGAACTTTGAACAATAGGAACTTGACTGGAACTTGCATAAGAAGCTGAACAGGAACTTGTACACTAACTCCTATAGCACCTTGATATAGAAGCTTTGTTATTCCTATATCCTAAATCTATTTTATCAATTCAAGTTCATCAAGTTCCAACTAGTTAAGCACCAAGTTCCTAACGGAACAAACTTTTATGCACCGATTTATCTCAATGGACAAACCTACAAAACAATCATTAACAACCAGCACCAAACTAGAAGAGAAGTTAGTTTGTCGTGATATATGTTATAAACTTCAAAACAACTTCTCTTTTACATCCATTCACTAATAACCTTCATAGAAATGGGGAATTGAATTTTAATAGGAATTTGTGAAGAATCAATATATACCAAAAGCACATGACCAATATTTATAGAGAAACGTATAGGTGACTTACACACTTTTCCATATTGTCGCTTCACCTACTACAAACCTCTTATAAAGGCTCTCTAGTGAGAGGAACTTGCACACAATTCCTTATATACAAACAACCAAAGTATCACCATTATTAATAGGTTGTCTCCACTCACATAGCCTGCAAAAGCATTCACCTTTTGGCTTTGGTTACCCAATATATATTGGGTACCTTCTTGTTAGTAATAGTCGTCAATAATCCATAATTAAAACAACTACGATTAAGTCAATTATCTTTACTAACAATAAACGTCATGTGTCTACATAATAAATATTCAGAATAATAAAAACACATGATAAGGTCATTCTTAGGCAAATATTCAAAATATTCGTTTATTACCTTGCCTAAAGAATTAAGTTTCCATTCAAGGGTAGTCCAAGTTCCAAAAGACCAAATATGCATAATTCTAAACAATAAGTTCCTTAAACTATTTCCAGTAAACAGATTCTTTATTAATAAATCAATTTATAAATCTGAAAAAATGATTTTTAAATACACTCAAATCAGATTTGAGGTTACACAAAATTGATTTAAAAACATTAATAATAAAATCAACAATTTAACTAAAAATACCGCAAGGAACTCGCACACATAATAACATGCATATAACAAAGAATTCAAAGACGAAACACTTACCTCAAATATGTTGATCTTTGAATTACTTCTGCTTGACAAGAAGATTTTGGTCTTAATGTGGAGTTGGGAACATTCTCGGCTGAGTTCCAATTGCTGCATTTCTCGTAGATTTACATCCTAGCCTGGAACTTGCTCCTCGGGGTTACCCGGTTTTATCTAGAGCATTGGCTCTGATACCAATTGTTGATTCAAATGATATACTACAAGAGGGGGGGTGAATTGTAGTATGTTCCTAGTGCCTACTTTTCGCGGAATATAAAACTGATTGCTGTTAGGAACTTAGACAATGCAAAGCGGATTTTACGAGGAAACCATCCAGGGCCCAACTAGAAGTAAAACCTCGACCCTACCTTAGGGATTTCAAGCCAAACCAATTCACTATAATAGGGCAAACACCAAGTTACAAACCTATTAAGTGACAAACCTTTACTCACAAGTTCCTGACTAAACTTGCTACACGATAAGACCCTATCTTACCCAATCTAAGTACCACACTTAGATTCACTCGTACCACCAAAGTACTACCCACTCGGCCTCACACTAGAAGCTCAATTGGCCTCACCTAGAAGCTCACACATTGCACTCTTACAATATAATTATAACGAGAATCCTCACGAACTCTCACACCCCAATACATAAAACACTCAAAACCCTTTTTCCCAATTACAAGCTCTCAAAGAATAACTCTAAATACATATCAATGAATAAAGAGATAAAACTAATATGCTAGACACTTCAAGATCTGTCTGGAACTTACTGGACGAACTGTAACTGGAACCTGACTGGAACTTTGACCTGGAGATTTGACTTAGCTTCGTGGTGAAGGATGAAACCATTAAGCACGACCACTAAGCTTCATCAGCCTCAACTTTGAATGAATACATATGAGCATATTTATAGTACACCCAAATTATTCTTTTCGTAAAAGATAAGTTTTATTAAAAGATAGAAATAAAAGATATTTTCCAAAAATAAGTTTTCCAAAAATATATCTTTTGTTAAGAATATATTCTATCAATAATAATAAGATATATTTACCATAAAATCAGATTTTATCTAAATCTTATATTTTCCAAATATACTAATATATCTTTTAATAAAAGATATACTTACCATATCTTTTTACAAAATATATACTTGCCATATCTTTTTATAAAACATATACTTACCATATCTTTTTACAAAAGATATATTTACCAAATCTTTCAACAAAAGATGTACTTGCCATAAAATTAGATTTTATTTAAAACTTATTTTACTGAAAATATTTTTCAAAAATAACTTATCTTTTTCCAAAAGGGATTTATTAGAAAATAAATATTTTTATTCTATAAACCAAATCCCTAAAAGATATGCACGTATTAGGTAAATATTTATATCATTAAATTCGACCTGCGACCTTTAACGACGTGCAGACCTAAGTTCCGATTAGGTTCTGGAACTCTGACAGTCTCTGAGTTCCTGACAAGTCAGTAACTCTAATTTCATTGACTATCATGAGTTTACCTTGGTTCTTTAGACTTGTTCCAACATACTTACATGAATCCTAGAGCGACATACTTTGATTTCTCCGTCTTCATATTGTTTCTTTGAAACACTTGTTCTGGAATCTTGTAGTATTGCTGTATTCTATATCTCGGGGCAAGTTCCTGTTAGGGAACTTAGATAGTTCTTGTTAGAGAACTAAGTTCCTGTTAGGGAACTCTTCATGTACCTGTTAGGGAACATGCTCTGGCTTTCGTGGGAAAGCCTGCCGAAAGTTCCTTCTGGATCTTGTTAGAGAATACCTTCAGGTTCTTTCGTGGTTTGGCTCTCATGGGAGAACCTGCTTTAGGTTCATTCATTCTCTCTTGTTCCTCTTGAAGTCTTCTATGTTCCAACCCATTGACTTCACCTAAGTCAGTTCCTGTCTTCACATAAACACTTAAGAGAAACATTAGATTGAAGTTTGTTTGTCATAAACAAACTTCAAGTGAGAGAACTAATTAAACTTAAAGCTTATGTAAATACTCCTACACATATACAACTCATGTATGCATAGTGTACTTACCTTATGAAGCTAACATATGCAAACACCTATTTACATAGTTACCTTCATGGTTCTTTAGCCATCATCATGTTTATCAACCATAACACTCATCATTGTTCTTGTTTCTCTATTGTTTATCATATATTGCTCAGGTTCCTTATATATATATATATGTGACTACTCAGGTTCCTTGTATCCTGTTCCAAGTATAACTTGTTCTTTCTATGCACAACTTAACAAACACATTAGATAGATAATCATCATTAGTTTACAATCATCAAAACCTAATTACTCAACAAACTTGGTCCTCCAGTCCTTCCATTTGTTCTCCTTCCCCAACGTCATCATGTACTTGGTATGGCTGGTCAGCGTAAACCAGCCGATACCACTCGGATTGGGTGTTCTGCTCAGATAGTGCATATGAGCAAACGCCTCAAAGCTGGGATCCACCTCCAGCATCTCGTAGGCGGCAACGTAGCCCAAGATATTTACCCAAGAGTTGGGGGCTAGTTGCCAGATACCCAGCTGGGATCCGTCCAGGATCCTCTCCACGGCCGGATAGAGAGGAAAGCGAAGTCCTGCCTGGATGGCCGCCTCATAGAACCCGAAACACTGGTCACCATAAACATCCATCTCAGGCCAGGTGACCGTGTCTTCACCATCCGGCACACACAGAAGAAACCTATGTCCCATGAAATGAGTAGAAAGAAATTTTGGGAAGATCATCCGCCATGATCTTCCGCCAGCCTTCCGGAACGTGCAGATAGTAAGGCGCACGTTCATGCCGCCTAGAAGCAGACGACTCTGCCCAACCCTATCCCTTCTCAACGGAGAGGGACTCTCTGGCAGCCTTTAAGTTGGACTGCGCCTCCACTGAGTCAAGGGGGACGCAATTGGAAGACGATGACGCCGAGTCATCAGAACTCTCATCGAAGCTGGGGGACTGCCGGCTGTTGCTAGCAGTGTCCTCCCCCAACTCATCATCCGGCACCGATCCACTCGGCTCGGGGTTCTCAATTTCCTCATCGCACTCCTCCAAAAACGAGTCATTCGGAGTGCTGATGGTGCTAGGCGGGTCTCTGCTAACCTCAGAGACATGCACCCTAATGGAGCCATCAGAATTGACAGTCTCACTGTCCAAATGGTAAAAGGAACCATCCGCTCTATATCTCGTTGTCGTTTGCTTTGTTCTGGTCATCGTGTCCTGTAGAGGCACATACACTGTCGGATTTGGAGAGGTACTTAAAGGAAAGTTCTCGAACGAGCATTCGGCACTCCTAGTTCTAGATTCAGCCGTCCCCGGTGACCGGCTGATCGCTAACCTAGGTCGTGCCGTGTGCGTTTGGGAAACCATTTCGATAAAAGAAAAATGCAAAGAATAAGTGAAAAAGGGATCAGGCGGTTACCTTAGAAGAAGGTAACGAGAGACGTCGGTCTTGGGCGCTTGATGAGGCAGGCGAACTAAGGGGGCCGGCTGTCGGATGCTCTGGAAAGTCAAAGTCCTTGAAAGTAAGAAGATTAAAGATTCCTTGAAGATTCACGCAAATGTGAATCCAAAAGGAAGTCAAACCTTTCTATTTATAGAAAGGGTAAATCCTAATTTTTTCCCTCCAAAAGATGATTTGAAAATCCGGTCAGTCGGATGTTGACACCAGTCATAGGTGTCATGTGCAATACACGTGATCCCTGTGAGGGGCAAATGATTTGGGTATTTTTATACTCGACCAAGTGGCCCAATCAGAAGCCGCCACGTGTCATAGGTAGAGGTGCCACCTGGACCTTTAAGATGGTGACACGTGGTAGGCAGCCATCCCTCCGTTCTGGGATGATAAATAATCCAGCATGGATCATTAAGAGGGCGACACGTGTCACCCTAAGAGATGCCCAATAGCCTTCTGGGCTCAGTGAAACGTGTCATTCAGTCATTGTTTCTGGAATGGCGGTCTTCAAGGGCCTAAACCTTGAGGCGCCGTTTTACAGCGTGACCTAATCCCTAGGGCACCAGATCCTAGGGAGGGCACACTTATGAAAAAGACCCTATAAATAGGGACAGTTCCTTCATTTATGACGGACACAAGAATACACTGAATACGAGACAACACGTCACTTTCACATTTACTACAGAGCTGTCGTTTTCAAGAAACAGACAACACCTTACCTGAGCTTGGAATCCGAGTATATAACTTTATTTCTGCACGTTTTACTCCGAATACTTACTAACTTAATCTTCGGAGGCGGACCACCGACCATCCGGCGGTCCGTTTGCTTTCAAGGTACAGGCGCCCGTTGCTGAATCCAGTCTTAGTGTTGTAACTCTCCCAAGGGACAAAAACCCCCGAAACACTCACCACTTTTGAAATCCTGTTTGTGAGAACTTTAGAGATCAACTTGTACAACATGGTACAACAAGCAATAGGCCTAAACTCTTTAACATAAGAAGGATGTTGGACCTTAGGCACTAAGGTGATTGTTGTACAATTCCACTGTTTAGCAATGACACCAGTCTCAAAGAAAGAGAAGATAGCAGCATAAATATAAGTTTTGATCATAGGCCAGGCCTTTTTAAAGAAAACAGCATTGAAATCATCTATACAAGGAGCCTTATCATCTCTAATCTGAGCTAGAGCATTATCAATCTCAGAAGTAGTAACAACAGCAGTCAAAATGTCAATGGAGCCAGGACTGAGTTGATTACCTTTCCTAATAGTGGCCAAATCAACAGCAGGGAGAGAACTAGCACTAGAACCAAGGAGCCCTTTGTAAAACTCCACAATCTCATTTTCAATAAGCATAGGGTCTTTCAAAAGGATATCATCCTCAGTGAAGATAGAATCAATTCTATTTCTACCTTGCCTGTGCTTCATAACAGAAAAGAAATAGTGAGAATTGGAGTCCCCCAGTTTTATCCAATCAACCTTAGATTTTTGCTTATAAATGGACTCTTGGATATTCATCCAATGCTTCACCATATTTACAGCTTTAGCCTCTTTATTATGGAGGTCAGAATTAGAATAGTCCACAACAAGCTGGTCTTGAATAACTTTCAAAGAAGCAAGAGCCATATCAACTTTCTCATCAACATTAGCAAAATACTTAGTGTTCAGATTTTTCAGATTATTTTTAACAGTTCTCAAATTCTGCCAAATAGTAACCATAGCAGATGAATCTGTAACACTATGCCAGCTATTCTTCACAATAGAACAAAAATTAACATGATCTGCTATGCAATTAAGAAACCTAAAAGGTCTACCCTTAGCAGGAACAAATCTACACACTTCAACCAGGAGAGGATTATGATCAGAAAGAAGAGGAGGTAGATAGATGGATTCAACATGAGCATACTTGTTCATCCAAGCCTGATTCATAAGCCCCCTGTCAATCCTTGTAGCAATTCTAGTAGCACCATGACCCTTATTAGACCAAGAGTAGGAAGAACCTTTGCTCTTGATTTCATAAAGATCAAGATTATCAACAAAACTTCTGAAATGATTAACCTCATACTCAGTGTCAGCATTACCTTTAATTCTGTCATGAGAATTGAGAACAAAATTAAAGTCACCAATAATAAGCCAAGACCCAGAAACAACTCCAAGACTAGAAATACCATCCCAAAGAGGTAACCTGTCATGAATAGAATGCAGGCCATACACAAAGGTACAGAAAATATGATGCTGAAGATCTTTAGAGCTAATTTGGACATGAATGAACTGCTCATGAGAGGAGAGGACAGAGAGGTTAACCTTGTCATGCAACCAGCCAAACCAGAGTCTACCCCTATGAGAAGAGGAGTAGTTACAAAACCAAGACCAAGTAGCCCCAAATTTCTTCTGAAGTTTAACACTCTAAGCACATTTAACCTTAGTTTCCATGATACCAATAACATCCACAAACTGTTCAGCTAGCAATTTCTTAACAGAAACTACTTTGCAGGGATCATTTAGACCCCTGATATTCCAAGATAGGATAATCATGACCCCGGAGGGGGATTACCATCACCCCCGATAGGAACAAGATCTCCAGCACCATCACCATCCTTAATCAAAGCAGCATAGGTATTAGAATTAGGAACATTAGTAAAGACAGGAGGATTACTATGACTTCTATGTTTCCTCCCCACCACTCTCCAATCATTATCAGAATTAGCTTGCAAAGTAGTTGGGGCAGGAGTGAAAACACCAGCATTATGAACAATACCATTACCCCCAGATTCAGGCACACTAGGTTCAGGTGCAGGAACAGTGGCAGGTTGGGGCTTAGCAACCCAAACCTTTGCTTGCTGCTTAGGCTGCTCCTTAGAAGCCACCTGCTTCTTTTGAAGCTGAGTCTTCCTAGGAATATTACAATCATGGCCCACTTTGTTGTATTTGCTGCAAAGAGGGGGTGTCCATTCAAAAACAACTATTTGTTCAATTTAAACACCATCTGGACTCTCAAACCAGATAGTCTTGGGCAAAGGCTTGGTTACATCAACTTCAATGAGCAACCTAGCAAAAGAAACCCTCAACTGTTTTGAAGTACATTCATCAGCACATATAGGGACTCCTAAGACACTTCCTAGATTGCTAAAAGTGTCCACACCCAAGCAATTCAGGGGTAAGTTAGGTAACTTAACCCATATAGGAATGGTTCTCAAAACCTCGGCATGAAAATCAAATTTCTCAGACCAAGGCTTCACAATAGCTGCCTTACCAAAGAACATATGTGGACTAGCACTAAGAATAACATTCATATCATCATAGTTTTGCATTTTAATCAGAAAATAGCCATCATCATGCCAAAACACATCAGGTTTAGCTACAACACTCCAATTCTCAGCAATATATCTATGAACAGCAGTAATAGTAGGATAATAGCCTATGACATAGAAAACTACAGAGTTCTTCCACTTGAGATTACCTGCATTAATTTCAGCCTGCTGTAATTGAGCAACAGATTTGCCATCTTTTAGCACAGGAGCCACAAAAGAGAGAGCAGAGCCCTTAGCCGTAAGCTTAGTAGACCCTGGCATAGCAGCAAGGATAGTATCAGGCTGTTGAGGCACCACATCAACATTTTCTAAAGTAATCGGGTCAGCAACTGGAGTAGAATCGAGCTCAGAAACCAATGGAACAGTACTTTGAGAAACCCTAGGTACTGCTGGATTTGGGATTCGAGGGAGTGATCCAAAATTGAGGACAGGATTACCTTCAGGCAACTTAGAATCACCCTTTGAAGCACTACCTGCATTAAAATTGGAAGGGGTAGCTCTAACATCCAATGGAACAGTAGATTGAGGTACTGTTTTATTAGCTTTGATCAATCGGGCATGAAAATCCTCAAGAGCTTTCACCTCAGCTCTAGTAATCTTCTCAGTCGAGAATCGACTCAAATGAGAAGGTGGAGTGACAAGTTCATCAGGGTCCTCATCAACTTCTGGAATCGAAGTAGAGCTAGAAAACCTAGAAACATTCAATCGATTAACATCATCATTCAACAAAGATAAAGAAGAGTTGGAAGGGTGATTCAATTTATTTGAAGGTTTAGGAGTAGATTTCTTCTTCTTCTTCGCCATTGAAACTCAACTAAGCTGAAGGAAAACCAGCAAACTCAAATCGCCATGGGAGGAAAGAGAAGAGAGAAAAGTCAACGCAAAGTCAAACCTTCTGAATAATTAATGTATATTCCTGTCTTATATCTTTCTTTTTCTTTTTGAATAAGTCTTTCATCCTTATTCTTTCTTGCTTTGTTTTGCTCGAGGACGAACAAAAGGTTAGCTTGGGGGAATTTGATGAGTGTCATTTATGGCACTCATTTGGTTCTTTTTAGGATGAATTTCATGTTATTCTTTAGCTCTTTTACTTAGCTTTCCCTTATTTTTACTCTTTATTTCTTTTAGTTTGCATTTTCTTAGTTGGATTTCTTTCTTTATGCATTTCTTGGTTTATTATGTTGTTTTCTCTTTTATTTGCTTGTTTTCCTTTATTTTTCAGGTTAAGGTCGTTATCCAAGTTTCCCGAGGCCTCTTCCCAAGTTTGGCATTGATTAGGATGTCTAATGTTCTCCATTTGAAGCTCAAGCATGGAGAAGTGCAAGTTCATGATTTCTAGTGTTGAACCCGTAAACTCGGAGTTTAGAAACTACAAGGTCGCGTGTTTATCAAGACCATTAAGTGGAACGCACGAGGAGCATCGGCATGATAGGGAAGAGGGCTGCCCTGTTCTCAGGCGCGGGCGCGCCTCTTCGGGTGCGGGTGCGGGCGCACCTGTCTGGGTCTCTATTCCGTACCTAGATTTGCGCGGCCGCGCTCTCCCTTATAGTTGGCCGCACCTGTATGGGTTTATTTGGGGACGATCTAACTAACTTCTCGTAGTTAGTTTTACTATATATAGATTTTCTTTCTATTTTTAGAAAAAAATTTAATTTAGAAATTAGAATATAATTAGAATTTGAATTTTAGGGAGAGAAACTCTAGATTGTAGAGAGAGAAGTTCCTGATTGATGATTGAAAATTGGTAATTCTAGCATTTTCTCCATTGAATTGAAATAAGTTTGTAAGGATTTCTTTTATTTTAATGCAATCTTTAGCTTATCATTTCAATTGCTTTGTTGATTGTTCAAGTTTGAATTGAATTTGTGAATGAATTATTTCTATTGATATGATGATGATGAAATTGTTGATTAGCTTAGTTTTGATTTTGACTTCAATGGATTGTGAGTTGTTCTCTTGCTAGGGGAATGATGAAGCATGTATGAGTAATGGATTGATGCTACTTGGGGGAAATTGATGGAGTTGATGTTGTGATTAAATTGGTTGACTGATTAAGTGCATGTGTGTGATTAATTGAAGAGTAGCTAACTTTGATTGTTACACTAGAATGCATTGTAAGCTTGCATTGATACAGAAAATTAATTTGTGGCTTGCTTTTGTCGATTGAGTAGGTTTGCAAGGTTCATAGTTAGAGTCTCTCGTAGTTGGCACTAGCTTGACCTCTAAGAGATTAGCCTACCTTACTCTCTTGATTGCTTAATTGAATTTCCCTCGCAACACTCGACTTAATCCTCTCTAATCCCAATTAGCTATATCCATTCCGAGTATATGTAGATCCTAACCCTAATGCTTGATAAATTTGATTTCATTTTAATTGTTTGATTGTTTTGAATGTACACACCTCATTTCATCGCTTCGAAATAGCTCAGCTTTGACATTAGCATTCAACTCCCTTTCCTAGTGGTTCGACCCTCGACTTACTCTATGCTTTGTATAGGGGTGTTTTGAGAGATTACAAATTTTGTTTTTACCAAGGGTAGATTAGTTTTCAACGACCTAGTCTCGCCCTACATCAGCGTTTTGCTATCGGGTTATGATCCATGCCATTTATGGCACCTTTAGGCTATGTTTACTTTATATTTTTATGCTTGTTTTTAGTCTTTTATGTCGTGTTTTTAGGGAATACTGCTCGATTTGCGTGTTTGTGCGTTAGTTTAGAGAAATGTGTGCTTTTAATGGTTTTCTTATTATTTTATTCATTTCTTGGCTATTTGTCTCGCTTCTCCGTTTCTTTGTCCTGTTTTGTAGGTACGTTGAGTTCCTGCGGATTTAATAATCAAGGAGGGGAGCTCAAGTGCATTCAAGGAATTTAACGGAGCCGAGTTAGGGAAGCCAAGCACGCAAGTCAAGCCAAGTCGAGCAAACTCCACAAGCACTAAGTCGCGCATCGCAGCAGCCCGAGCATTCTTGCGCGCAGCGAGCTGCCACGCACCTAGCCGCGAGTTGGTCGCGGGCGCGGGCCCTGATGTCGCGGGCGCGGGGTTTGGCGCCACGGGCGCGGGTTGATGCAGCCCAAATCTGCCCATTTTCAACCACGAACTTCCCGAGGGTAGGCTGCGGGCACCCCGAGGGCGCGGGTTTGGGGGTCTTCTCCTCCGCGGGCGCGGCCAATTTCTCCGCGGGCGCGGGTTTCTGGGTTTTACTTGCGATTTCATTTATTTCCTCCTTTTGCATATATATATTGTACGCACCTTCTTTATTCTTCATACATGAAATACTTTAGAATTAGGTTAGATTAGGAGGTTCTCTCTCTAGCTTAGGTGTAGATTTTAGAGAGAGAAAGTGAAGGATTTCAATGGTGATTGAGAGATTGAAGATACAATGGTGACAATTGTGTTGAAGATCATCTCTATTATCAATGAGCATTCTTAACTCTATCTCACCTTATTGCTTTGTTTAATTTCATGTTTGTTTGGTTTAATTTTGATGTTTGATGCTTGATTAGTGTAAATTTTCTTGATATATTATTAATTCTTGATTCATTTAGTTGATTGTTGATTAGATGATGATGTTAGAGTAGTTGTTGGCTAGGAATTGGGTGAAACTTGTATGATTGATTAATTGTGATTAATTTGGGAATTGTGTGGATTGATTGTTGAGATTAAAGTGATTAATGAAGGTTTGCATGTGTGTAATTCGATTAGGCCTTGAGAATTAGGCTAGATTGCATTGTAATTGCAAATGACACGAACAATTGATTTAGGAATTGCAATTATCGATTGGTTTTGATTGAGATTCTCTTAGTTTGTTATTCATAGTGAAACCTAGCTTAAAAATTAGGAGATAGCTCTTTGATTCCAATTGATTGCTCTTATCATTAGTCTTCACAACCTTTGTTTGGCATGATCTTCCCAAGTTATTGCAATTGACATGATTACTTGTTGATCCCCATTCCTTGTGTTTTATTTCCTTGGTTACTTGTTTTGTTAGTTGTTAGTATCCTCTCTTTACCTTCGACTTTGACCTAGCTTAGGCGCATAATTGAAAGTGCTTGAGCATTACCGTTCCTTTGAGTTCGACCCTTGACTTGCCTCTATACTCGTATTTAGGTTTGTTAAGTGTTTATAAATTTAGTTTGACCGAGGGAAGATTAGATAACGACCTAGTTTTCCACTCGTCAAGTTACTTATTTTCCTCATTGATTTGGGGCAGGTAGGTAACCTGAGTTGGGCGGAGGTGTCGTATGCCCGTATGCTTACAGCTATGGGCTAGGCGACCCGGGTGATGGATTTCGCGGCAGCTACTGAGGTGCCTCAGATCTCCCTTACATGGCATGGTCGTATCCTTGAGGTACGTACTTTATTCTTTAAATTTTCCTTTAATCCCCATTTTTATTTTTGTCCTTTGCACTTGTTATTTTTCCGTTTCTTATAGGCTTGGGGATACTCTTACCTGCCTTTCTCAGCCCCTAGGAAGTTCGGGGCTGCTCGCTTCCTATCAGCCATCGAATGGTCATGATTAAGAAGAAGCGAGCCACTTCAGCCGGCGATTTTCGCCAGAGGATCCTTTCGGCGACTCGTGCGTCGGTGAGTACTTTAACAACATATGTACATCTTTTTTTCGATTTTTATTTTTTTTTGTTGAGTTTCATGTGGTTGTATTTTGTAGATCGATATTTGTCTTTGGGGTCTGATCGTCGGAGTCCCTGAGGCTGTCCGATCTGGCATAATTCGTTGCCGTTTCCGGGCCCTTTATCAAGGACTTCCAGTGCTCCAGAGGATAGACGCTTGGTTTTTAGGCGAGCGTGTTCTCTATAAGTCTTCATCCGAGGAGCCTTTGGGACCTACGGATCCTTCGATCCGGATGTTGCGTCCGGACCTGTTGTCTACCGAGGATCGAGCTTAGGCGATCCTCGGTTATCCTAGCGAAGAAGCTGGTGCTGCTGGATGTATCCTACCTGACTTTCATCGCATATAGGCTGACTCCTTTCCTAGCTTTTGTTTCTGTTAGTATTTTTAATATATTTTTTATTTTTCATTTATTTTTGGAACCTTGACTATTTTATTGCGTTTTTAGCGATTCGAGCTAGGTGGTTGGGTGCCTCTTACGCTGTAGATCACATATAACGATGCTTTTGGATCGGTAATTCGTGAGATTCTCCCAGCAACGAAGGATGAGGACATATTGTTTGTTCCTGAGACGATTGAGTCGGTATGTTTATTTTGTATATGTATTTATTATTTTTTCTTTCATATACATTTGTTTGGTAATTGTCCTTGTATTTTGGAACAGGTACCACGAGAGACTGTGAACGGCATGGTGAGGACTATACGTGCTTTCCAAGCTACTTATCAGAGAGCCCTCGTGGCTTTATCATGCAGTGATCATCGTATAGTCGCAGTAAGTTATTATCATCGTATAGTCGCAGTAAGCTACATATATTTTTATTATCATTTTTTGTTGTACATATATACACACATATTTTGTATATATGTCTTTTATTATTATTATTTTTTTTGTTCCCATGAGTATGTCTTTTTTTTGAAAAAAAAAAGCAAAAAAATTTCGAGGGAGGGAAATGGTTCCCGACTTACCCCCCTCGAAAAAATAACAAAAAAGAAACAAAGAAAGGAAAACAGGAAAAGGAAAGGGAAAAGGAAGGAGAAAGGAAAGAAAAAAGAAGAAATAAAGAGAAAAGGAAAATAAGAAAGAAAGTTAGGAAAGAGAAAATAAAAAAAAATCATAAAAAAGACACAAGAGTTAACAAGGTCAAGCATATGATTAGTCAAAAGATTTCGTCAATATTCCATTATTATGTAGGTCAAAATACGGAAATTGATCTAACCAACATGTCGCGACAGACAAGACGTGCGCAACTAAATGTGTTGCGCGCGGCTGTCGCGTGCATGTAAATTGGTTGCGCATGGCAGGCGCGCGCAACTTGTGAGTTGCGCGCGCCACCTGCGGGTTGAACTTTCCTTTGAGCGAAAATTGCCGAAATTTTGCCCATTTGGGGTCTATTTAAACGTGTTTTGTGTAGGATTTTGATCATCTCGAATTCATTCGTTAGTAGTACTATAAAAAATTAAAAAGAATTAAACTCTCTAAATTCTCTCTCCCTCCTTTTTTTGCATTGAATAATGGTAAAAAACTTTGAACAACGTTTGAAGCAATGGGTCACTTCCCTTTCGCCTGAGGATAAACTAGCCTTCAAAATATACCACCTTGACTCTCTATTGAGTTATATACAACTAGTTATAAACTTTGATTTTCTCCATGCCGTTGTTAATCATTGGGACTCAAACCACCACCATCTTTTTCTTTTCAAAGGGGACGAAATTGTCCCATTACCTGGCGAGTTTGAGGCTCTAGTAGCTTCCCTGCAAATACTCTCCCCGTGACATATGCCCCTAACTTGGCAGATCCCAAACCCGTATTTCAGAAAATTTTTGGTTTGAATGACAATGATATGGCAAACATTGGAACAGAAGAAGGCGTCAATTTAATTCAATTAGTTGAACATTTCGTCGCCCCTCGTGACAACTTGACTAAACAACGCTTTAAGATTCGTGCTTTATGTTATTGTCTTGTTGTCAATTGTTTACTTAGGACAGGTAAAGAGTACAGAGATTATTTCATTGTGTCCATAGTAGAGCAAATAGAGGGGTGTCA
Source organism: Chenopodium album (assembly GCF_948465745.1). NCBI lineage: Eukaryota > Viridiplantae > Streptophyta > Magnoliopsida > Caryophyllales > Amaranthaceae > Chenopodium > Chenopodium album. Next base: position 47,736,333 of record NC_137834.1, on the reverse strand, counting down.
TTCACCCGCTCTCTTAGCTTTGGCGGAAACCGTTCTATGCTTGAATCGCCTTAGAGAAGACCCTAACGAGAATGGTTTCCCCGGAAGTCCACTCCTATTACACGTACATTTTTTTTCGTCGTATTTCAGGGCAAGTTAGGAAGTTGCGCTGGCTTGAACAACGCAATTTTCTGCGATGCACACGGATGGCGCGCGCAACTGATTTTGATACGCGCGCCACCTGCTTGTGTAATGTCGCAAATTTTTTTTTCTTTTTTTTTCAGATTTGTCTCATGGAGCGTTTGCGAATTGTTGATCATCCGCAAAATCTTGAGGCTAACGAAGTGAGGACATTCCCTGGACGTCGAATTCTCTACAAACACAAGAATGAAGAAGAATGGACGTCATTTTTTAGTTATCGGGTTCCTAACATACGCTTTGTGATTCCTTGGTGGAACATCAGTTGTATGGTTGGGAATAATTTTAACTGTCCCTATATTAGGCTTTTAGGCCTATCTAGTACCACTTTCATCTTTCCTTGCAGGGTGATGAGACAATATGGGATGAAACAAATTATTCCCCCTCGAGTTTGTGATGCCCCTAAAGATGTGATCTTTAAACCCGAACGAATTCCTCGTTGGATGGAATATTGGTCAAGTCTCCCTAAGTGGGTAGTGCAAAATCCTACCGCGAGTATTGTGTTATCCTCCTTCTACAAGGCATGGATGAATGCGGCAGATAAGGGTGAACTAAATAAGGCTCGACCACAACATCAAGCCGCCTCGGCTCGCAATCCACCCAAAACCTTTGATGCATTTGGCCACCACTACTCCTCCTAGTGGCCAAGACAAAGGAGTGAGAAAAAAATTAGACTTCTCATCACCTAAGGCTCGTTCAAGGGAACCAAAGAGAAAGGCTCCTCCTAAACCCGCGCAACAAGGTGTGATGATTACAGAACCCTCATCAAATACTCGCAAGAAGAATCCAACAAATGCTAAACGAAAAGGAAAAAGAGTTGAAAAGACCCCAATTCCTAAACAAAAAAACAACGTTTGGGTTAAGAAGAAGGGCGAAGGGGAAAGCTCTAAGGTCGCTGAAATTACTGCAATGGAAACTACTCCTCCGTCAACTGTGATAATCGAGGATATAGTAAAACCTTAGTGTGTTACACAGTTATTAATAGTTTAATTCGAATAAAGTTTAATCACTACTATTTTTTTTTTGTTTTATTATCTAGTTTAATAATACCTGTTGTTTTGGAATTTTGAATGGAATAAAAAAGAGCTTTATTTATATGACAGAATCATAAAGATTGCTACGTATTCGTATTACGAAATCAGGTTTTTGCGTGGTTCTTTGAAATGTTTATTTATTTTTTTTATTTTACTTCAATCTCTCATGTAGAAATTAAATGAAAAATTAATGAAACTTTATTTAACAACTTAAATCAAAGTTTAATTTTTATTTTCCGAGTATATGTTATTTTCGAGAAACTCCCTGTTTTTTATAGCAAGTAAAAATCGCAATTTTATTCAAGCGTAAAAATTCTCGGTTTGTAGTTTGTCAACAGGTGGCGCGCGCAATGTCTAAGGTTGCGCGTGACAGACGCGCGCAACTGTTTTAGTTGCGCACGACACCTATGCTACAAGTGTTTAAATATTTTTTTTTCGCATTAATACCCACCCAAGTGTGAATAATTTTTCGTGATATTCGAAAAAATTTGAATACTTTGAATGGTATATGTTTTATTTTTAAATTATCCCCCAAGTGTTATGAACTTTACCGTGTTATTTGGTAAAGTGGATAACACTTAGAATCTTAATTGAATGCTAAAAAAATGATTTGTTTCAGGAATGATAGAGTTTATCTAGATTTCATATGTAATATTTTTTAAGTCGATCAATGTTTATTAATTGGCGAATTTCATCACCTCCAATATCCATTAATCTGACAGCTCCTCCTAATAGAATTTTAATTACACGGTAGGGTCCTATCCAATTAGGTTTGAATTTCCCTCTTAGATCGGTTGGTGGACCCATAACTTCTTTTAGTACAAAGTCACCTTCTTTAATATTTCGAGGTCGTACCCTTTTGTTAAAATGTCGCGCAATGCGTCGTTGGTAGAATTGTACATGATGTTAAGCTCTTAATCGCCGTTCATTGAGCAATAAAAGCTCTTCGTACCTCGCTCTTACCCATTCAGCTTCCGGTAGCTTACTTTCAAGTACAATGTGTAGGGATGGTATTTCCACTTCAACTGGTTAAACTGCGTCCATTCCAAACACTAAGGGGTATGGAGTTACTCCTATTGATGTTCGTATGGACGTTCTATAACCCCATAAAGTGAAGTGTAGTTTATTCGACTAGTCTTTATAATTTTCAGCCATTTTCATAATGATGACTGTTATGTTTTTATTTGCCGAATCTACAACTCTATTCATTAGAGGTGTATATGGAGATGAGTGATGATGTTTTACTTTATAACGAGTTAAGAGGGTCTCGACTTCAGCTTTGAATTGAGATCCCTGATCACTAATTAGTTTGTATGGAACTCCATATCTATAAAATATGTTTTGTTCGAGAAACTTTACGACATTTTTAGAAGAGATATTCACGTAAGAAGCAACCTCAATCAATTTGGTAAAGTAATCGATGGCCACTAATACGTACTCGTGCCCTCCTGCTCCTGTTGGAGAAATTTTACTAATTATATCAATTCCCCAAATTGAAAAAGGCCCAGGGGCATGGAGATTGTATAGTTCGGATAGTGGAAGATGTTGTAAATTAGTGAACATTTAGCACTCTGGACACTTCTTAACGTATTGTATGCAATCATGTTCCATAGTTGACCAATAGTACTCTTGTCGTGAAATTATTTTAGCAAGCATTTTTCCATTCATGTGAGGTCCATAAACACCTTTGTAAGTGTTCTCTATAAGGCGTATGGATTCGGGTTGGTCTATACACAATAAGCTTTGACCAGTAGGTCCCTTTTTGCATAATTGACCATTTAATAGACCATCTTGGGCCGCGAGTGTCCTCAAGGCTCGTTGGTCTTTTGATGAAGTATTTTCAGGATATGTGCCATGGGTAATAAATTGGAGGATATGATCATACCAAGGATTGTGTCCTTTTATGTCATTTATTTCCTCTATTGCGTTGCAATATGTTGGTTCTTCTCTTCTATCAACACATAATGGCATTATATTTAAGTGATCTGGAATGTTGATCATTGAGGCTAATTTTGCTAGCGCATCGGCAAATTGATTATCATCCCTTGGGAGATATTTAAAATCAATATGTTCAAAATTCTTGATGAGTTGCTCTACGTGTGCTTGGTATAATATCATCGTGGAGTTCTTTATTTTCCATTTTATAAGCAAATGATTTATAATCAAACTAGAATCTCCATATACCTCTAATTTTTTCACACCTATGTTAGTTGCTGCTTCTAGTCCAATAATGCACGCTTCGCATTCCATGGCATTATTAGTAACCTCTAAGTCTAGTTTGACACATAGATTGGAGTATGTGCTCCCTCTAAACTTATGAGTAACACTCCTACGCCACATCCTTTTTTATTGGATGCACCGTCGAAGTACATTACCATTTGTCATCTTGCGTCATGAGAATCTCTTCATCCGGAAGATGAGTAGTTTCTACATGACTTGTTTGAATAGGATGTTGGGCCAGAAATCGGAAATTACTTTCCCTTTTGTTGATTTTTCAGGAATATGTTTTACTCCAAATTCGGCCCACATTACCAACCACTTGGATATTCTTCCTTGTGTTGCTCAAAAAAATACTTTATCGGATTTTGTTGAGCAATCACATGAGTAGTGTGTGTAATGTCGTAGTTTTTTAGTTGGCCACATTAATGATAAACTTGTTTTTACCAAGGTGCTATATTTTGTTTCATATTGAATGAAATTTTTTTACTTATGTAGTATATTGAACGCTCGACGTTTTCTACCTCTTGTGCTACCATGGCCCCTGTTGCCGTGTTTGTAACCGTGATGTATAGCTTAAGCGGTAGTTTGGGTACTAGTGGTGCTAAAACTGGTGGACTTTTGAGATAATCTTTGATTTTCTCAAAGGCCCTTTGGCATTGATCGTCCCATTCATGTTTTTCTTCTTTTTTCAATTTTTTAAATATTGGCTCACAAGTCTTAGTCAATTTGTTGATTAACCGACTAATGTATTGTAGTTTGCCAAGGAACCCCCTGATTTCTTTTTCTGTTTGAGGGGGAGGCATATCAACGATTGCCTTTATTTTAGAGGGATCGATCTCAATACCACATGCGCTTACTACGTATCCTAGTAACTTGCCAGAAGTTACTCTGAAGGCGCATTTTTGTGGATTCAATCGCATTTAATATTCTTTTATGCGAGTGAAAAATTCGCATAAAGCTTTTATGTGTCCCATTCTATCTTTGGACTTTACAATCATATCATCCACATACACTTCTATTTCTTTATGCATCATATCATGAAAAAGAGTCGTAGCCGTTCTTTGGTACGTAGCTCCTGCATTTTTTAGACCAAATGGCATGACTGTGTAGCAATACGTTCCCCAAGGGGTGATAAAGCATGTCTTTTCTTTGTCTTCTTTCGCCATTAGAATTTGGTTGTAACCTGCGTATCCATCCATAAAGGATAACATCGCATTTTCAGCCATGTTGTCTACTATATATCAATATGAGGTAGAGGAAAATCGTCTTTAGGTCTAGCCTTGTTGAGGACCATAAAGTCGACACACATGCAAACTCGTCCATCTTTTTTAGGGACTGGGACGATGTTCGCTACCCATTTTTGGTAATTACATACGTGAATGAAACCTGCGTCTAATTTCTTTTGTACTTCTTCTTTTATTTTCAAAGCGACATCAGGTTTCATTCGTCGAAGTTTTTGTTTTACTTGTTTAGAAGTAGGGTTCAAGGGAATGGCATGTTCAGCAATTTCCCTATCTATTTCAGGCATGTCCTTGTATGAACAAGCGAAGACGTCTTCGAATTCTTTAAGCGTCGATACGAGGATCGATCGCTCTTCTGTATTTAAAGTTAAGCCAATTTTGACTTCCCTTTTGTTTTCATTAGTTCCTATATTTATTGTTTTGGTTTCTTCAATTATAGGGTTCTTTTGTTCTCGTTCATTCGTTAATTCAACCAATTTATTAATATTATCACCTTCATTAGATTGATTATTATAGCATTCAAAAGATTCAAGAGAAGGCATATTCTCGGTAATAGAGCTCATATTATTAAATTCAAAAGAAAGTACATCAAGAGAAGAATCCTTTTTGGGATCTTCGTCCTTAGAACTAGAAAATAAAGATGCGGTAATGGCCATAGGGCTCAAACTTTCAAGTTCCTTAAAATCTAAATTAAACTCATCGTCCGATTTTTCAAACATCTTCCCTTTGCCTGTGATGATTTCAAGTTTATCACCTTAATGATTGGTCCATTTAAAAGATTTCCTCCATCCATGCTCAAAGGTTACATTAGAAGGGGTGATCAACGAGGTTGGGTCAAAAGCTTCATCTTGATGGTGTTCTAATTAGCCATTGTAGCAACATGGTTTTAAGTCCGAATAGCAAGTTGAATACTTGCCTATCATAACACCCTGGTGTTGGGTTTTTTTATTCGACAGTTTCAAAATCGTCATTCAAGAAGTAACAATCGTGAAATATTTTGAATCCAGGCTTCTTGATACCTTCTAAAGCTAATGGTTCTTGAATATCATAACATGTGTAATCTTCGCCCTCCCTAATGAATTGTCCATTAAGGGTTTGTTTGTAAGATGGGAGCAAAGTGATTATCCCTTTCTCATTGTTGTCTCTACGTGCTTTGATTTTAGCATTGTGAGACTCTAGTTCTTCTTTGGTTGGTTTGTATCCCAATCCAAAAGAGAAACTTTTCTTTGGGATAGGAAGTAAAAGAGATTTATGTATTCCTATTCCCAAAGGCATCCCAGGAAAGTAACTACTCTTAAATAAGATGTTGTTATTATCTGGGTGTAATATGGACCAAGCTTGAATGGTTCTTCAAGGCTTTCCTCCATTTCGATTGTGCAGATTGGCTCCGCGGCAAATCCCCTCATGTCCTCTTCATCATTATCATGGTTTATTTCTAGAAGTGTTTGATCATTTATAGCTATTTTGAGAGGAGAAACATGTATATTCATAAGAAGGCCTTGATAGTTTAACCTAATTATTTGATGAAGTGAGGATGGTATTGCACCAAGCTCATGTATCCAAGGATGTCCAAGTAGAAGGTTTAGTGTAGGTTTAATGTCCATTACATGGAATTCAACCATTTTTTGAATTGGGCATGTGGTAATTGGTAGCTTAACAGTTCCACACACCGATTTCCTTGAGTTGTCATAGGCCCTAATGCTTTGTGTTGTTGATTGGAAATCTTTTTCTAGATTAAGCCCTATGTATTTTACAATTTGCAATGGGCATACATTTACAGCTTAGCCATTGTCTATAGCCATTGTTTACCAAAGTAAGAGGGATGTTGTATCACTTGCACCCCACAGTGAAGTATAATGCGTTGTTGTGGGTAGTTTCTTTTGAAGGCAAATTATCACTGGTAAAAATGATTGACTTGTCGGATTTATCGCTAGTAAGAAAGCTAATGAGATCCTGGGGGAGTTGTGTCCGTACTTATAGACAAAGTCGTTAGAGCCTTCATAAGAGAATTCCTATGTTCTTTTGAAGTACTTTGGAGTTCCCAAATTCTAACATTCGCCTTGGATTGGCGAAGTTGTTTGACCAATGGATCTTCCACCTCAAGTGGAAGTGGTATTGAATTTTGCACTTGACCTTGAGTTTGATTTTGTGTGGTCAAAGACCATTTAGTGGTGCTTGGTGTAAGGAGGGTGTTCCCATCATAAGGGGTCCTCTCCTTAAATGCCCATGGCCCTTTAAAAGCTTAGGACTTTACACTTTTTTGGGTGTATTAGGATTTGAATTCCTGACTATTTGGGAGACCTTGAATTAGAAATGATACTCTCATCACGCTTTTTTGTAAGAAACAAGTAGGAGTCGCCAATGAGTTTTAGGAAAACTCATAAACCGCGTTCATGCCTTTCTCCCAAGTAGAGTTCAAGGGATAATTAGCACGAACCATAAGTTTACCCATGCCCGAATCGGTCTACATAAACCAAAAATGAGTTCGGGAGCGAGGGTACTAAGATAACGTTCCCTTTAGAGGGGAATCGCTATCTTAGCCCTAGTACGACCTCTACTAGCTCTTCCTTTTTCACAATTTCATTACCAAACAATATATGCAACGTGATACCTAAAGACTAAGTTAATTGATTTTATTTACTAGCATTAATCACGTAGAAATTACATTGCAAAAGTCGTTATTCTTTGTTTAATCAATATTCGTTAAAGGAACAAAATAAACAATATTCGCCTTGTCTTAAGTGATAAAACAACAATTAATTATCAAATTCTATTCTTGGTTAACCAAAGAATACTATGTGAGTCAATTAAAAGTTTGTTTAAAGTGATCAAACAACACTATTTATTCAATTAAAGTTGTTTAAAGTGATTTATCTAAGTGCTAAGGAAACTAACCGTTCTTCTTTAATGTTAAATATCCGTTTAATGTGCTTATGGTCTTTATTTCTTCTTTATACCTCCAAGGAATTCAATGGATTCAATTAGGGTTTGAAAGTATTTGGGAAGAGAGAATAAAAAGTAGTATGATAGTAAGAGAATTTTAGAGATTAGGGTTGTGAGAATACTAGGGTTTTAATTCTGAATTTTCAGTCCCTGTAATGCTGAACGAAGACCCCTATTTATAGTTGTAGGGATCTAGGTTTAGGGTTATAGAGCCGCGCCGTCAGGTGGTGCGTGCAACTCTCTGAGTCGCACTGTGTGCCGCGCGCAACAGATTGAGTTGCGGTGGTTTGCGGTTTGCCTTGTACGAAAATGCATTTTTAAAACTTCCATAACTTTTGATTGCGGAGTAGGATTAAGGCGTGTGAGATATCATTGGAAAGCTCTGAATGTCTACTTTCTAATGACGTTGGAATTAGGTTAAAATATGTTATGGATCAAAAGTTATAGCTCAAAAGTTATAGCCGTTGGAGTGCAAGGGTGTCGGTTTTGGGCCCGGTTTAGTGTTTTGATCATAACTTCTTCGTTTTGGCTCGGAATTGGGCTTATAATATACCGTTAGAAAGCTCTTTGAAAGGGATATACATCTTTATAGGCCTTGCATGGGAATTTGATGGTTGGTTTATCTGTTTGGCTCGGTTTTCAACAATGTAGGTTCCATTGGATCCAATCATTGCATTTGATGCATTGGGTCCGTTATTAATCAAGTTTAAACATGTATGAACACGTTTTAGGCCTAATTAGTAATCAAAAAAGTCTTTAGCATGAAGAATGGATTTTTCTATGAACATGTATGCATTTGGGTCTGTTATTAATCAAGTTTAAACATGTATGAACATGTATGCATTTGGGTCCGTTATTAATCAAGTTTAATTATGGGTTTTAACTTACTTCATAATGCTTTTCATAGTCCATAAACACTTTAACTTTGATCTAGCATGAAGAATGGATTTTTGTAACATCATCGCACTTCCTTTCGCAAAAGTAGGTGTCTACAGTTAGCCTCCACTTTGATCGAATTTAGAATAGACGATGATCAAAGTAGTCAAGGAAATAAATCCGAGAATCATTATGTGAAGTTCTCAAAGAATAGAGAATCTTTCAGAAATGTTTAAGGATGTCGAAAAAATCCTTGGTTCGCTAAGTGTTTGAAACAAGTAGCTATTAAGGATAGAAAAAGTTTTTCCTAGTCTTAACGCGTTAAAGAATCTAGATTGATCCTTTGCAATTGTAGAACGCTTTTACAAGTAAAGGTATTCTGGGTAATGTCAAGTCATGAGAAGAGATCGGTTTTAAAAGGATAAAAGGCGATGATTTCCTCTCAATCGGGTCATCGTTGGTCTAAATTCCCTCGATATGTCATTGAAACTTTAACCTGACTTTAACAAAGTAAAAAGATGAATAAGGGGTTTTCGGTATTCGAGCCGAAATGGTCCGGTAATCGAGTCGGGTCCGGTATTCGAGCCGGATGTCCACAAGATAGAAATATATGTCTCAGGACTGGAGGCATATATCCAAATCCATTGAGAGGGAAGAAAGTCAGCACTCTCTCAGCAGTTTTGTCCACAAGATGAGTACACGTGTCTCAGGACTAGGGGCACGTGACTACATAGGCGCGACATTGTCTCGTCGCTTCTTTATACAGGGGGTGATTTCGACACCCTAACTGTCCGATAAATTATTAAGCTCACTAACTATTGTATTTGCTTCCATTTAAGAAGTGCCTGTTCCAGATTGTAGGGAATATTTCAAGAATTACCCCAAACTTGAACCCCACTGTGATCATACACTAAAGTACGGTGGTGTCCAAAGGGAAGGAATCTAGAGCAAAAGAGTCGCCAACAAGTTTTAGGAACTTGTAAACCGTTCACGAGGTGAAGGTTACACCCCTTAACGATCCAGGAGATCGTTAACTCCAATAAAACAGGAACCATGACTGGTAGTTCGGGGATGAAGGTACAAATTCAATCTAAAAGAGATTGAACCTGCCCTAATAATAGGCCTCTACTTTATTCTGATTGTACTCATGTGCGCTTTCTGACTAACATACAATCAATAGGGTTACCCTAACCTGTTTATCTATGCTGGTTGAATATTAATGCAAAAATAAACTATTATTGGCGATCACGTGAATTATAATCATATTAACCCTCAACAAGATTATTAATTATCTTATATAAGCGTGGTTACAAGTACTAATTCCCTTTAAACATGCAAAAAGGTGTGATCAAGCAATAAAAATAAATATAATCAAGCAACATAATAATCATAATAAATTAATAATCATAACAATAAAATTAATCATAATTAACATAATCATATTAACGCTAAAGCATAATAATAGGAAGATCCTAGGCATGATACTAAAAAGATTAATAACAAACCCTAGCATGTCACTAAACATCAAAGATCAAATATATAGCCCTAACATGATACTAACATGATATTAGGAACATCCTAAGCAAATACTAGGAACATACTAAATAAAGCATCCTAACATGATACTAGGAACATCCTAAACATGATACTAGGAACATCCTTAACATGATACTAGGAATCAAAATAACAATCTAAGAATGATTTCTATATCATAAAATCAATAAATCAATTAAAGCACTTACTGGGATGCCTCGTATCTCTTTCTAATAACAAAATAAACACGTTGGTAACTTCAGGGAAAATAATAAAATAAAATAATTGAATTAAATAATTGAAAGAGAGATTTGGGACCAAACCTTCAGAAATATCAAACCTTTCACGCCTAGGGCGAAGGCAACTTCGAATTATGCTAGGTGTTTTTAGGTCTTGTGAATGCGGAATTTTGTGTAAAGGGTGGTTTAGAAAAGAAAGAGAAAGAAAGCTTTAGCTTCGAGAGAGAAGAGAATAGGGATGATTAGAGGTTGTTGATTGTAAATTAGAGATGGGAATTGATGATTGAAAACGGAGATTTTAGGAGGCTATTTATAGAGAAAATCAGCCAAAAAGATAGAAAATCGAACCAAAGTTCTGACGTGAAAAAACGAAGTTAGCGCCAGATGCTGACATTAGCGCCAGACGCTAACGCTAGCACCCGGCGCTAAGCTTGGCGCCTGGCGCTAATGGTGGCGTTAGGCGCTAATCAGTTTTTTGACGCGTTTTCTAAAATCAAATAAAATTTAACCGTACAGGAGGATAAAATAGTATTTTCCTCAAAAACACTCTTTATTCTAATTAAAATTCCAAAAAGTCAACAAAAGTTAATTTATCAATGTTAATTAAATTAGGAATGAAAAGAACCAAATAGAAGAATCTAGAAGACTAAAACCATTTATTAGGCCCTCCTCTAGATCATTGGGCCGAATATAAGGCTTAAACCAGGCCCAGTTTAGTAATTTGGCCATAATTTCCTCAATATTCATCGGAATTGGGCTTATAATATATCGTTGGAAAGCTCTTTTCAAACCCCATCCAACTAAACTATTAATGGACCCATATAATTGGAACAACCAAACTGGATTGGCTGTTTTCTTAAAATAGGTTTTCAAAAACAGATAGAAGAGAAAAGAAATTAAAACTATCCGCAACACTAGACTTTCCACACTTTCACTTCATTCGATTATGATTCGATGTGAAAGGTACTCATCACCGGGTTTGGTTTTGAGGAGACACAAATGGGTGTCTACAGAAGCCCCCACTTTGACTGAGTTTGGAGAAACGCAAGTTTCGAAAACAAAAGTCAAAGTATCGATAGGGACGGAGAATGATTCAGAACGTTCTGCGATCCAAAATCATTCTTACAACTCCGATACGTGCAAACTAGCGTTAGTTAAACAGATAAGAGAGTTAAGAAACCCGTATCTTGCACCGTCGAGCACACATCTCTGAAGGAGTAATCGATTTGTTGCTGTGACGATCTTCCACAAGCTAGAGAATTCCTCCTAAAGACTGCTATGCTTGTAAATGCCTCCAATTTCCGCTGTGATAGTCTTCAAAAAGATCACTACTTTGTTGATCCATAATGCTTCTATGCCAGTACGTCGGCGGTTTGCTGCTTGTGAACCAGTATGTTGGTGCTTTTGCTGTGATGACAATCCTCTTTTCTTTGGGAATAGTTGCCAACATTACTCTTGTATGATGTATGACAATCCGATTTAGGGAAAGTTGTCAATGCTTCGTAACAATCCATCCTTGGAAATGTTGCCACGATGAAGCGTCAATCCGTATCTCGGAAAATTTGCCAAAATCCATTTTTTGGGAAAAGTTGTCAATGCTTCGTAACAATCTGTCATAAGAATTTTGCTAAGATCGACAATCAACATCTTGGAATATAACTCTTGAAAGCGATCCACCTTGGAAATTTGCCATCGCTATGCGACAATCCTTTTAGGAAAATATTGCCACAATTGACAATCCGCGTCTTGGAACATTTGCAAAAAAGAGTCGCCGACAATCCAATTCGGGAAAATTTGCCACTTACTGAAATGAATGACAATCCACGTTGAGGAACCTTTGCCAAAATTTATGATGAATAGAGACCTACAACAATCCTTTGGGAAATTTTTCCATAGGGACCTGGGTGTATGACAATCCAATCTCGGAAAACTTGACAGCGATGACAATCCGAACTTGGAAAATATTGCCAAACAGAGAAGGAGCACGACAATCCACGCTTGGAAAATTTGCCAGAGATGACAATCCAATCTTGGAAAAATTGTCGTTGAAGAAGATGCGCGACAACCCATTTTTGGAAATATTGTCAGTTGGGGATGACAATCTAATTTGTTGAAAAATTGTCGTTTAAGAAGAATGTGCGACAATCCATATTTGGAAATATTATCGTTTAAGAAGAATGCGCGACAATCCGTATTTGGAAATATTGTCGTTTAAGTGCTTGCTTTTAAACCGATACGTTGGTGCTTCTAATGAGCCAGTGTTTTAGGCGCTTAGGCTAAGTGAGACGATTTTTTGTCAGGTCAATCACTTACTATGATTGTAATCGAGCCGACTACTAATCATGTCAAATTGTTTATAGGGGCAAACTGGCGTACCAAGGAACCCGAAATTGCTGTATGAGGTCGAAATAACCATTTTGAGAGGTTTCGAACTTTGTCGCTGCTGAAATATTGCTGGCGCCAAGAATTGGCTCTGTCGCCAAACGCTGGGATCTAGCGCCAGGCGCTGAACTTTGTCGCCAGGCGACATCCTTGTCGTCTGGCGCTGGAGTCGGGTCTTCCCTATTCTGCTCTTGCTGCCGCTGTTGCTTGGTTTTGCTCCGTACTTTGAGCTTGGTCGTTTCCTTTCAACCAAATCCGCTCAAGTATTTTGTAAATTAAAACTCTTCATCTCTAATTTACCGACCAATGTAACTCCTCTTATCTTGGAGGAATCTCCTGTGTCATATTCACGGTTTTTTTCGAAAAAAATCCGGGAATGTCCTCGCTTGCTGGGATGCACCTGCATTTATATCTTTGACTACAGGACTTTGCCTATCTTTATTTAGGGTTGACCTAAGGTTTAGTGTTGCTTGACTCATTGACTTGACATGGAAAGGATTAATCCATCCTAGGCTATGTCAATGGTTGACTCAATGATGAAAGTATTTGGGTAACTTAGGCACATAGGCTAAGCACTTCATACTTTGTGATGCAATGACAATTATGATTAATGAGTGATGTTGATATGACAAGGCATGCTTCAGCGTTATGCTAAGATTTCATGATAAAGGGTTCCTAAGGGAAAGACTATTTGGTCATGTATCTGTGCGGTGTGTGATAGTGATACTAAAGTTAAACCGCAAAGGCTAAGTGTGTGGAAAAATATATATTGAAAAGAGTCAAATAGTGGTGACTCTTAGGCTAGGTGAGCTAATGATGTAGGGATCAAGCCCCCAAGTCTAGCTCTAAGTGAATAGGGATGAGCATTGGAGATCCCTTGATATGACCATGATGTGTTAATGTGAATGTGAATATGAATATGAATGCATGTTTATTATAGCCGCACCTCGATGTGAGGTTGCCTACGTATCCGTTAGGAATCAGGCCGCACGTAGCTCTAGCCGAACCTCGCACAAGTGTGTGTACATCTCAAAAAGGTCTTTTTAAGGGTTGTAACGTGGTTAGGCTAAAGGTTGAAGAAGAAGGGGATAAAAGGCTCAAGACCCTAGATAAGCCCCCAAGGTGTGCAACTTTGCTTTTGGAATATTTGTATTTTCATGCTTGAGGGTTTTAACTTTTTTTTATCTCTCTTTTCTTTTTTTGCTTTTGCATTTATCTTTTTTTTTTAAGTGTGGGAAATCTTAATCATGCGGTCTATCACTCACTTGACATTCATGTTTCTCAGGCACGGTACCGAGCACTCGATAAGAGACGCAATCTGAGACGTGTTCATATCAAAGACATTGGAACACTTGCCCTTTTGTACACTTTTATTTATTATTATTTTTTATTGCTTATTTATTTATTTTGATCATTTTAAATCACTAAAGGTTTTTTTAAAAAAAAATTGCATAAGTTGCACACTGCCCCATCCCAACGTTAGGTAGATATGGGTTGAAAAATAAAAGGTCTATCGTTAGACGAGGCTCAAAGTGGTTTATGATGAAAGGATTGTAAATTATAAGGGTGAAAGGCAATATGATGTGGCTACAAGGGGTGCCTCAAATAACTGGTATACCTTGTGCTTAATTCGACAATGTTTTTTTTTTAATGCAATGCAACGCAATGATCATATGCAAAGAAATAAATGCTCATTTTATTAAAAGGGAAAAGGAAAGAATCTACAAAATTAAATTAAAGGGAAAAGAAAGGTGCATATGCTAGACTTATTGGGGGAGGGAAAAAAAAAAGAAAAAGAAAAGGAAAAAGAGGTCATGAAATCTTGTCGTTGAAGCTCGCCTCTTGTCTTGTGTTGTTTGCTTCATCATCACCCTGTCTTCTCGCTAGCTAGAGGCAACGGGATCTTGTTTGCTACTATGAGATCTTGAATGAGATTTTGAAACTTGTAGCATTCATCAGTGGTATGACCGTTTCCTCCATGGTACTTGCAATAGGAGTTGGGATTCCATCTCGAAGATCAATTTTGTTGCGTTGGATCCTCGGTAGGGCCAATAGGTTTGATTAATCCTCGATCGTAGAGACGGTCGAAAGCAGCATCGTAGGTCATTCCAATGGGTGTGAGTTCTCTCCTAGGTTTCTTTTTATAGCCTTGATTTTCCACGGCTAAGACACCGTTATGGTCAAAGGTACTAATATTATTACTAGAGTGGGCGTTTTCAGAAGAAGAAGGATTGTCATTCTTCTTTCCTTTCCAGCCACCGCGGTTACTATTGTTAGTAGCTTTTTGCTTTGCGAGGTCATCTTTGATTTCAATTCCGATGTCATAAACGGCTTTGAAAGTATTCAAATTATGTTGATATTTTAAATCCTTCAAATACTTCTCTTGGAGATTCTTGATAAACATCCTCACATATTCTTTTTCGGAGGGCACCTCAATCATCTTAGCGGAAGTTTCCCTCCACTTATTAAAGAAAGAAGTAAAGCCTTCATTCTCTTTTTGTCTTAGCATCTCAAGTTGTCTATAATCGGTTTCAACTTGAATATTGTACTTGTACCTATCAATGAAAGAGTTCACTATTGACTCCCAAGTAAAGGTTCTCTCTTTGTCAAGGGAGAAGAACCATTGTTGGCAAACGGTTTCAAGAGATAGAGAAAATATAGAGGGAAACACTATCTTATCAATACCCTTAATACTCATTATTGTTTCTAAAGCTCTTAGATGAAAATAAGGGTTGTCAGTTGCCTTGAATTTCAGGATGTCGTTGACATTGAACTTCTGCGGAAGAAGCTCCTTGTCCACCGAGACCCCTTGTGAACTAATGCCTTGAAATTTGTAGTCACTAGATAGCTTGATCAAGCTCTCTTGCATGAGGTCCATCTGTTGTTGTTTCACAGGGTCATTGATTTTGAGGGTTAAAGCCTTCAATGCCTCAGTCACATCAGTCAATTGGTTCCTGAGTTAGTTGACTTCTTCTTGAGTTGCCATTATCTTCTTAGCTTTCCTCTTTTGACGAATCGGTTTATCAAAAAGTAAGACTTGAACAAAGGTGTTGTCCTTGATTAATCACCCTTCTCTCCTTGACCAAGTACTGTGGAAAGGGAAATTAGAGATACCGACTGTTAATTATTTGACTTAACTCTATTCAACATGCATAGATGGAAGAAGGTAGGAAGAATGAATATTGTGATATGGGGAAAGCATGTAGAGAATGAAAACATGAAGTAAATGGAGAGAAATGGAAAAAATTAGGAATAGAATGTACCCCCAACTCAAGTGACGGAAAGAACGACTCATGCATGAACCTAAGACACGGTCATGGTGACATATACAAAGTGTGTGCTAAACTAATAAGTGTAGGTGAAATTTTAAGACTCGTGTCATGACCATGTGGCTAGACTATATGACTAGACTCAAACAAAGACTAAGTTAAGACGTCGCGTATATGCATTACACCGGACAGGTTGTGGTATTTTAGTCATAAATTTTTATATGTGACTCTGATTGGGATTAAACCAACGCCAAATCAAAGATAAAACTCGGGGCTTGAGATCCATAGGTTGTAAAACTCGTAGTTCTTCCTAGAACTCCGGCTATGACCAAAACAAGTTGACGCTTGTGCAGTATACAGGAATAAAAATCCGGGTTGACTTAAAGGAACTATGACTCGATTTTAGGTATATTTTTAGCTCAAATTAATTAAATAATTAATTAAACAAGGTCCTTTAGTCATTAATTAGTTTATTTAGGCTTAATCACAAGTCAAACAAACGGTTAGGAAAAACACAGAGTATGCACAAGCAAAGAATGCACAAGTAGTCAAGTAGTCACAATATGATGCAATGAGTTTGCAACCTAACCATGGCTCTAATTCTCTAAAGTTCGGGATATGGGTTAGTCAAAGAGGGTCCATGGTTAATTGTCCGGATACACCACGCGGAAGCCTAACCATGAAGGGTTGGCGCGAGTGGATGGGACACCGCGAGTTTAGAAAAACTTGCTTCCATGGTTTGGTGAATTCAACATTCTCGGATGTACCCTTTGTTGCACAGAGCGTTCAATCAGGTAGATGGAGCATGATTCCCAGGGGGTTATGTCCATATGTAGAACACATATGGGTTTCAGAAAAATGAGAAAAACTTAATCAGGAAGTAGGATCGAGCAAACAGTGCTAAAAACTAGTCAAAATTAGAACGCATATTTCTGGCTCGGTATTGGAATAACTTGGCGCCAACAAATAGTGGCTGGCGCCGCGATTTGGCTTTGGCGCCTGGCGACAGAAGTTGTCGCCTGGCGCCAGAGTCAAATCAGTGGCGCTAGACTCTGTTTTCTGACGCTAGTTCCTACATGCCTCAGTAGCTTTCTGTGCTCGATAAAATTTTCCAGTTTCGCACAGCATTATTTCGATCCTAGTTGTGAAAGATATTCCTCAAATTTCCTACGTGTAAAAATCCTATGTTTTTAAATCATTACGGATGGTCTTTCCAATGAGATATTTTTTATGCATATGAAAATAATGTTAATCTTAATTACGCACATGAAATACTTAGAACTTTTTTAGTCTCATTCACACATTCTAAATCATTGCCAAAATAAATTTCAGGAATTAAAATAGAAATCCTCCCCAGTGGAGTCGCCAAATAACTGTAGGGAATATTTCAAGCATTACCCCAAACTTGAACCCCACTATGATCATACACTAAAGTACGGTGGTGTCCAAAGGGAAGGAAGCTAGAGCAAAAGAGTCGCCAACAAGTTTTAGGAACTTGTAAACCGTTCACGAGGTGAAGGTTACACCCCTTAACGATCCAGGAGATCGTTAACTCCGATGGGTCTGGAACCATGACTGGTAGTTCGGGGATGAAGGTATAAATTCAATCTAAAAGAGATTGAACCTTCCCTAATAATAGGCCTCTACTTTATTCTGATCGTATTCATGTGCGCTTTCTGACTAACATGCAATCATAGGGTTACCCTAAAACCTGTTTATCAATGTTGGTTTAATATTTATGCACAAATAAACTATTATTGGCGATCACTTGAATTATAATCATATTAACCCTAAACAAGATTATTAATTATCTTATATAAGTGTGGTTACAAGTACTAATTCCCTTTAAACATGCATAAAAGGTGAGATCAAGCAATAAAAATAAATATAATCAAGCAACATAATAATCATAATAAATTAATAATCATAACAATAAAATTAATCATAATAAACATAATCATATTAACGCTAAAGCATAATAATAGCAAGATCCTAGGCATGATACTAACAAGATTAATAACAAACCCTAGCATGTCACTAAACATCAAAGATCAAATATATAGCCCTAACATGATACTAACATGATATTAGGAAAAAAAAATAGGAAGCATCGCAGGAATCATGATTGATATAAGCAAATCACCCTAAATATCATACTAAAGAAAGCATCCTAACATGATACTAGGAACATCCTAAACATGATACTAGGAACATCCTAAACATGATACTAGGAATCAAAATAACAATCTAAGCATGATTTCTATATCATAAAATTAATAAATCAATTAAAGCACTTACTTGGATGCCTCGTATCTCTTTCTAATAACAAAATACACACGTTAGTAACTTCAAGGAAAATAATAAAAATTAAATAATTATATTAAATAATTGAAAGAGATATTTGGGACCAAACCCTCAGAAGTATCAAACCTTTCACGCCTAGGGCGAAGGCAACTTCGAATTATGCTAGGTGTTTCTAGGTCTTGTGAATGCGGAATTTTGTGTAAAGGGTGGTTTAGAAAAGAGAGAGAAAGAAAGCTTTAGCTTCGAGAGACAAGAGAATAGGGATGATTAGAGGTTGTTGATTGCAGATTAGAGATGGGAATTGATGATTGAAAACGGAGTTTTTAGGAGGCTATTTATAGAGAAAATCAGCCGAAAAGATAGAAAATCGAACCAGAGTTCTGACGTGAAAAACTAAAGTTAGCGCTAGACACTAACGCTAGCGCCAGGCGTTAATGCTGGCGTTAGGCACTAATTAGTTTTTTGACGCGTTTTCTAATTAAAATTTTCCTAAAAAACACTCTTTTATTCTAATCAAAATTCCAAAAAGTCAACAAAAGTCAATTTATCAATGCTAATTAAATTAGGAATGAAAAGAACTTTATAGAAGAATCTAGAAGACTAAAACTATTCCTAATTGCATTAGGAATGATAAATCCATATTAGGCCCTCCTCTATATCATTGGGCCGAATATAAGGCTCAAACCAGGCCTAGTTTAGTAATTTGGCCATAATTTCCTCAATATTCATCGGAATTGGGCTTATAATATATCGTTGTAAAGCTCTTTTCAAACTCCATCCAACTACACTATTAATGGACCCATATCATGGACCAACCTAATTGGATTGACTGTTTACTTAAAATAGGTTTTCAAAAACAGAGAGAAGAGAAAAGAAACTAAAACTATCTGCAACACTAGAATTTCCACTTTTTCACTTCATTCGATTATGATTCGACGTGAAAGGTACTCATCACCGGGTTTGGTTTTGGGGAGACACAAATGGGTGTCTACACTGATGGTTCGGCGCACCTGTCGACTCATGAGCAAACGCATACAGTAATTTCTACCTTTTAGTTCCGAGAGGTAGATCTCGCAAAGCTTGGGCTGAAGTGAAATTTTACGCAACACCTACTATTTCGGGGGTTTTTGTCCCTTGGGAGAGTTACAACACTGAGACTGGATTCAGCAAAGAACGCCTGTACCTGCAAAGCAAATGGGCCGCCGGATGGTCGGTGGTCCGCCTCTCACTACTTCTTTTCTGTTATGAAGCACAGGCAAGGTAGAAATAGAATTGATTCTATCTTTACTGAAGGTGATGTCCTTTTGAAAGATCCTGAGCTTATTGAAAATGAGATTGTGGGGTTCTATAAAGGGCTCCTTGGTTCTAGTGCTAGCTCTCTCCCTGCTGTTGATTTAGCCACTATTAGGAGAGGTTCTCAACTCAGCTCTAGTTCTATTGATATTTTGACTTCTGTGGTTACTACTTCTGAGATTGATAGTGCTCTAGCTCAGATTGGTGATGATAATATGTAACACCCCCGATTTGCTAATTAATAATAAACAATAAATAAAAGAAAAATAAACAACCTTTAAATAAAATTGCGGAAGCATACACTTAAATCGGAGGTATTACCGCCACACTCAACAACCTGTCGAGTGTAAGGCTTACAAAATTTATAAAATATTTAGGTATTACAATCTACCCTCCTTAAAACAAGTTTCGTCCTCGAAACTGAAAATAGAAAATTTTAAGGTATTACAATCTACCCTCCTTAAAACAAGTTTCGTCCCGAAACTCAAAGTGGAAGAAATAACTTGTAAATTTGAAAGAGAGTACGTAAAACTAAACAAAACTTTTCTTTGTAAAATATATAGATAGAGTACTAAAATATTAAGGGTGTTACATACTCTCCCCCTTAAAAAGGAGTTCGTCCCTGAACTCAAAGTTAGTCACATAAAAAAAATAAAAATAAAAAGCATAACAAACACAACCACATAGAGAATCACTCTTGAAACGAACGGCTTAACCTATGTTAATTTTAATCCTACTCTTAATTAACAGGTTCATTCCTAAACAAAAATACGCTAGGATATGAAGATCCCTGCGTAAATCCCATGAGCGGTTGGGCTCTGAATACCATTTTGTAACACCCCCGATTTGCTAACTAATAATAAACAATAAATAAAAGAAAAATAAACAACCTTTAAATAAAATTGCGGAAGCATACACTTAAATTGGAGGTATTACCGCCACACTCAACAACCTGTCGAGTGTAAGGCTTACGAAATCCCAATAATTACAACCCAATAAACTAGGTGAGCTATTTATACAACTTTATAAACTCATGACATCACACTAATCGAAACACTTGAGCTCCTTTAGCTACGACCACTTGATCAACCTGCTTAGAAAATCTTGACTGCTCACCATTAAGGACAAATTCCAAAATAGATCGTCGCAGGGCCACCATAAGAAAAAGACATGGCCGCAAACACAAGTAGCACAACAAAATCACACACACGTCAGCAAAAAGCTGAGTAATCACCACATATCGGAATACAAAGAATAATATAACAATTAATATAATTAACTCACTTAAACAATGTAGTTCGAAACTACATTACACATTGTACTATGGAAAATAACCTTTATCAACTCAACTTCGAATAATAATACGAAATTTTACTCAATTAACTCATATAACCCATAAGTGTGCCATGCTCTTTGTTTTATACCTAGCCTTGGACATGTGTAATTTGAATAAAACCAACAAGTATAAAAACTTGAATACTCCCAATAAACAGAAAACATCTTGAACCAGACCACATACGGGCCAATTCCCACAGTAGGGGACCATAGAAAAATAGATAAAGATTGTACCTCATTCCTAACTCATGATCATTATCTCATTACCAACATACCAAGGACTAGGTCTATAACGCCGAGTCTCAAACCAATAACAAAATAATAATCCTCAACCTTTTGATCTCATACACCGATCAAATAATTATTCATAAACAATAAATAGTATCTCAATAATGGCACATGTTCCCAATTAACATGACAATTCGATTCATAATATCTCAACTCTTAAAACACATACTAATAACCCAAATATAATCATATCTCAACCCAAAAATAATACTCTGCATTAACAACCCTAAAACCTCGATAAAACAATACTCCCTATAACAACAACATTAAAAACCCTAGAAATAACACAATCAATCAATGCGACAATTAAATCATATAATACCACACACTAATCATATACATATAAATCATGATCATATATAATTCACAAATTATAAAATTTACACATAACAATACGGAGTACAATTAATACTAACAATTTATAATCAAACAAATAAAAAAAATTAATTAAGATCATGTGATTACATAAAATAAATAATACAATCGAATTATAAACAAACGATATAAGGGTTGATAGTGTGATTACCGTCACGGACATACAATCTTCGTTTTGCTTGATCTGACGAGGAGAACATCACACTTTCTTTCACATTGTATAATTAAAATCTCATGAATATGAGATGCTTATTCATGTGCACCAACACCCAAGAGTTTACTTTGATTTATCAAATCAATTGATGATAATTTGCATCATCATGTTAAAGGCAAAAGTAGTAAACTCAATTTTCGCAGAGTACAACGTTGGGGTAAACCGAGGCAAACGTAATATAATTAGGGTATAAGAAGTATTTATAGTTTATAAACAAGACTTTTATAAGATATAAAATAAGGTTTCAAACTTTCCAAAAATAAACTACGTAGATAAGGAAGGTTACTTAATAATTAAAATAACTTAATTTATACGTATAAATTTATAAAATATTTAGGTATTACATAAGGCGCCTGGAATTGATGGTTTTAATGTTGTTTTCTTCAAAAAGGCTTGGCCTATGATCAAAACTGATATTTATACTGCTATCTTCTCTTTCTTTGAGACTGGTGTCATTGCTAAGCAGTGGAATTGTACAACAATCACCTTAGTCCTAAGGTTCAGCATCCTTCTTATGTCAGAAGGTTTAGGCCTATTGCTTGTTGTACCATGTTGTACAAGCTGATCTCCAAAGTTCTCACAAACAGAATTTCTAAAGTGGTGGGGACTGTTATTGATGATGCTCAAGCTGGGTTTATCCCCGATAAGCACATTGGTGACAATATTCTCCTGGCTATTGAATTGAATAAAGGCTACTCTCATAAGTTTATTTCTCCCAGATGCATGATCAAGATTGACTTGAGAAAGGCCTATGACTCTGTTGAATGGCCATTTCTGCAGACTGTTCTAGAAGAGCTTGGTTTCCCTCATTCTGTTGTGAAATGGATTATGACTTGTGTCTGCTCTGTCTCTTACTCTGTGATGGTTAATGGCTTTCCTGCTAAACCTTTTTCAGCAAAAAAAGGCCTTAGGAAAGGAGATCCTATGTCTCCTTTTCTTTTTGCTCTTTGTATGGAGTACCTCTCTAGGTGCCTTAAGGAAATGACTGGGAATCCTAATTTCAATTTTCATCCTAGATATGAGAAGTTAGGTATTACCCATATGATGTTTGCTGATGATCTTCTCCTCTTCTCTAGGGCTGATTCCACCTCTATTCAGCTTCTCTTGCAGGCTTTCCAGAAATTCTCTTGTGCTTCTGGTCTGGTGGCTAATTTAAGTAAGAGTGAGGTTTATTTTGGAGGTATCTCTGATTCTTATAAAGATTAGCTGCAAACTGTTCTTGGTATGAGTAGAGGTAGTTTGCCTTTTAGATATCTTGGGGTGCCCTTGTCTTCTAAAAAGCTTACTATTGCTCAATGTAGGCCTTTGGTTGAAAGGGTTACTGCTAGGATTGATTGCTGGACTTCTAGACACTTATCTTATGCTGACAGGTTACAGCTTATCAAAAGTGTTCTCTTTGGTATTCAGGCTTATTGGGCTCAGATTTTCATTCTTCCTAAGAAGATTCTTAGGGAAATTGAAGCCAAGTTAAGGGTTTTCCTTTAGACTGGGAAGAACACTTATGCAAAAAAGGCCCCTGTCTCCTGGCATCATATGACTCTTCCTAAGGTTTGTGGTGGCTGGAATATTACCTCTCTTGGTGATTGGAATAAAGGTGTTATTTGCAAGATTCTGTGGGATCTTGCTCACAAATCTGACAATATGTGGGTGAAATGGGTGCATACCTATTATTTCAACAATAGGAATATCTGGACTGCCACTATTCCCAAGAAATGCTCATGGGTTTTGAAGAAAATCTTGACTTGCAGAGATATTATTGATGATATTGGTGGCTGGTCCTCTATTATGGAAAATGGGAAAATGAGTATTGCTAAAATCTATGCCCGGATTCGACCTCAGGCTCCTAAAGTAGGATGGAAAAGAATTATTTGCAATAACCAAGCCGCTCCTAAGAGTATTTTCATTACTTGGTTAGCTTTGCTTGACAAACTTGCCACTAAGGATAGAATTGTTAAGTGGAATACAAGTTGTGATCCTATTTGCTTTTTCTGCCAAAATACTTGTGAATCTGTCTCTCACTTGTTCTTCTGCTGTCCTTACTCCAAGACTATTTGGGAACAGATTTTGAAGCTTCTTGATGTTAAAAAAGCATTTCAACCTTTTTACATTGAACAACAATGGATAATTAAGAATTGCAGGAAATCTAGCAGCAAGGGTAGAGTATACTCTATGTGTTTTGCTGAGGCTATCTACAGTATATGGCTGCA
This sequence comes from Chenopodium album, assembly GCF_948465745.1. Taxonomy (NCBI): domain Eukaryota; kingdom Viridiplantae; phylum Streptophyta; class Magnoliopsida; order Caryophyllales; family Amaranthaceae; genus Chenopodium; species Chenopodium album. Next base: position 47,712,403 of record NC_137834.1, on the reverse strand, counting down.
GAGGAATAGTTTGATGTTTACGGGTGACTGTAAACCTGCAGATACTGTATTTCATGACATTATCTATCATGTTGCTATTAGGTGTAAAGGAACAGACAGAAAGCTACTTTTAATTCACTGATTTGGTGTTGCAGTTGTCTGGTGTTTTTGTGTGTTCTGGTTGGGTGGCAGCTGGGCAGCAGCCTACAGTTTTGGCTGTTTTTGGGCTACTGTTGCTGCTCTATTGTTTTTTCTGTGTTGCTGTTGTTTCTTGTTGCTGCTGCTGGCTTATTTCAGCTGCGTCTGCATTCTGTGTTGCTGTTTTCTGCTTCTGCGTACTGTGTTGCTGTTTGCTGCTTCAGCAGTCTGTGTTGCTGTTTGCTGCTTCTGCTTCCTGTGTTCTGTCTGCTAGTCTGTTGTTTGCTATTGCTGTCTTGTTGCAGCTCTGGTTCTGTTCTGGTGTTGTTACTGTATTGTTGTTCAGTCTGTGTACTGTTCTGGTTGCTGTTGCAGTTTTCTATTTCTGTATTGAAGCTGCTGTTTTTGTTGCTGTTGCAGTTTGTTGCTGCCTTTGGTCTGGTGTTGTGGTCTGGGTGGTTGCTAGTGGTTTTACTCTGGTGGTCTGCTAGTGCTGCTGTTCTGAGCTTTGGTTGCTGCTGTTTTTGGCAGCTGGTGCAGGGGTTTGGGTCTGCTGCTCTTGTTGCTGACCCTGAATTTTGCTTATAGTTGCCTTGACTCTAATAGAAAACCTTTGTTTAGGCTTTTGTTGTTTTATTGGTACAGTTTGCAGGTCTGTCTGCTTCTGGTTGTTTTTTGTTGGTTTTTGGGTTGGTTGCCTTGTAGTTTGCTGCTTGTGTTGTTGTCTGGTCCAGGTTTCCAGAACCCTTCCTAGAAGGTGGCTGGAAATCTGAGTCCAGTTTGTTCTAGGCCCTTCCTATAACCCTTCCTAGAAGGTGGCTAGGATTGGATCTAGAACTGGTTTTTGGGGGTTGGCCTGTTTTACAGGTCTTGTGGTGTTCTGGTGGTAGTTATAACTTAGCTCTTGTAAGTTGTAACTTTCTCTCTTTGGTAATAAAATCTTATTTACAAAACAAAAAAAAAAAAAAAAAGCAAGGTTGCACACCTTGGGGGCTTATCTAGAGTCTTGAGCCTTTTTATCCCCTTCTTATATAACCTTTAGCCTATGTTACAACCCTTAAAAAGACCTTTTTGAGGTATACACATACTTGTGCGAGTGACAGGGTAAAGTCGTATCCCCTAATAAAAAATAATTCCTAAGTCCTCTAACTAAAGTAGATAGAGAAGTAGGGTCGAACTCCACAGGGAAATAAGTCTTTCTATTCCTAATTAACTAAAATAATCTAGATTATGAAGTAGCCAATATTTATATTTGAATAAGAAACTAAACTACTAAGATTGAGAATAGGGAGAAAACAATATATAAAAGGATCTAGGGCATAGGTTCACCAATAAATAATACTCCAGGGTAAAACATAATAATCAATCATTGACATTGCATAAATAACATGATTAACAGGCTCTCGCAATTTATTAATCAATATAGATCTAACAGGCTCTCGCAATTTACTAGATCTAAGTTCTTATTGAAAATAGCCTTTAATATCAAATTAACATCTGCTCGATTCATCAATTCAATATTGCTATCACTACTACAAAAATGCTCAAAGACACCCGAAATAAGAGACCGATTAATCACATAACGGGTCTCTTTGTTTCAAGAGACCCAACATTACAAACAACCGGTCTCTTTGGTGATATTCTGAAGAAAAAAAATTAAATTATACAAAGACCCTTTATTAGATATAACTGGTCTCTCTTAATTTTTTTGGTTTTTAAAATAAAAAGGAGAGACCCGTATTTTCACATAACCGGTCTCTCTTTTCAATTATAAAATATAAAATAAAATTTTGTTTTGGAGAGATACTTAACCGGTCTCCCTTATTTCCAAAAATAAAATATAACTAAACCCTAAAATCTCTCTTTTCTCCTCTATTACCCTCAAAATCCTTATTCCTTAACCATTTCATTCAATTTTTAATTCTTCCAATTCCCGTCTCAATTCATCTTTTCTTCATACTTTTTACCCAAATTTTCGATGTTCATCATTTTCTTCAACCTTGGTACTATAGAAATTCCTTACATCTTTCAATTCGTCTCCATGGGCAAACCATTAGAGCTTTGGAAGTAGTTTTAATGGCGTTCAAAGCTTCTCTTCTCGATTTTCCGAGTCATCTTAGAGAAAGAATGGACCATCAAGGAAGATGATCTGCCATTTAGCGACTTTACGGACGACTCACTTCCGATTTCGATGATATACCCACTTAAAACAGGTTATTTTTCCATTGTTTTTTCATTTCATTTTATTATTTATTTTAGATGTCACTAAAATTAAGTAAAAATCATTAAGTTATGAATTAAGGGAGGTTTGAAAGGAGAGAAACAAAGAGAAAAGTAATTAGAGAATTGTTTGATTCGAAATTAAAACCTTTCACGTCTAGGACGAAGGCAACTTCGAATTTGGCTAGGTGTTTATAGGCCTTGTGAATGCGGAATTTTGTATGAAAGGTGGTTCAGAAAAGAGAAAGAGAGAGAAAAAGCTTCTAGCTTTAAGAGAGAAAAGAATTAGATAATCGATGATTGTAGATGATCGAAAACGGAGTTTTTAGGAGGCTATTTATAGAGAAAATCAGCCAAAAAGATAGAAAATCAAACCAGAGTTCTGACGCGAAAAAACAGAGTTAGCGCCAGACGCTGACGCTAGCGCCAGGCGCCAAGCTTAGCGCTAGGCGCTAATGCTGGCGATAGGCGTTAATCAGGTTTTTGACGCGTTTTCTAAAATCAGATAGAATTTAACCGTACAGGAGGATAAAATCGTATTTCCCTCAAAAACACTTTTTTATTTTAATTAAAATTCCAAAAAGTCAACAAAAGTAGATTTATCAATGCTAATTGAATTATGAATGAATAGAACCTTCTAGAAGAATCTAGAAGACTAAAACCATTCCTAATTGCGTTAGGAATGATAAATCCATATTAGGCCCTCCCCTAAATCATTGGGCCGCATATAAGGGTCAAATCGGGCCCAGTTTAGTAATTTGGCCATAACTTCCTCAATATTCATCGGAATTGGGCTTATAATATATCGTTGGAAAGCTCTTTTCAACCCCTATCCAACTACACTATTAATAGACCCAATATCATGGACCAACCAAACTGGATTGGCCGTTTTCTTAAAATAGATTTTCAAAAACAGAGAGAGGAGAAAAGAAATTAAAACTATCCGCAACACTAGACTTTCTACACTTTCACTTCATTCGATTATGATTCGACGTGAAAGGTACTCATCACCGGGTTTGGTTTTGGGGAGACACAAATGGGTGTCTACAAGAGTATAATATAATAATTAACATTACTAGATCAATTCAACAATGTAGTTCGAAACTAAATTACACATTGTACTCAGAAAATAACCCTGTAACAACTTAACCTCGAATAATAATACGAACTTTTACTCAATCAACTCATATAACCCATAAGTGTGTCATGCTCGTTGTTCTATACCTAGCCTTGGACATGGGTAATTCGAATAAAACCAACAAATATAAAAACTTGTATAACGCCGATCCTCAAACCAAGAACAAAATAATCATTCTCAACCTTTTGATCTCATACATCGATCAAATAATCTTTAACTTGATAATAAATAGTATCTCAATAATGGCACGAGTTCCCAAATTACATGACAATCCGATTCAATAAATCTCAACTTTTAAAGAAAATAATAATAACCCAAATATAATCAAATCTCAACCCAAAAATAATACTTTGCATCAACAACCCTAAAACCTCGATAAAACAATACTCCCTGTATAAACATTGAAAAACCCTAGAAATAAAACATAATCAATCATAAACCATAAAAGTAAAACGATACTCATATCCAATCAAATCATATAATATCAATATCAATCATATACATATACGAACTTGATCATGAAAGGAATGGTGTCCTTCGAACAAGTGTACTATTCCGTTAGTGGGTTCAGAATTATTAGAAAGCTAATATATTCAGTGAGGTCAAGTGATCGGAATGCCTGGGTGGAGGCCGCTTCCGATCAGTAATATTAATGAATAATTAATATTACAGCTTAATCTTGACTGAACCCTTCGGGTCACAACCAAGCATTCAACAAACCGAACCGACGAATTAATTCAGAAGGAATTAATGAGTCGACCGAGTAATATTTATTTAGACGTCGGAAATTCGAGCTTAGAGCGTCGGAAGTCAAGTCGAAAAATAGTGAAAGACGAGACGAGAAATAGTAATAAATCAACAAAAGACCAAAATACCCCTAGCATCGGAATGCCCAAGCAAACCGAGTGCTAAGGGCGTATGGCCTAGCATGGTGGCTAGCATGCGCACCAAGCCGAGCCTAGGCTGGCTGGTGCGTGCTAGCGCACCCATGCTAGCATCGCAAGGCTAGGCGCTGCCTAGTGCGTGCTAGCATGCTAGGCACAGCCTTGTGCGCGCAATGGCTAGCAAGCCATGCCGCAACAAGTTGCAGCAGCTAGCACGCTAGGCGCGCCAGCTCACCACAGCTAGCAGCAGCATGGCTAGGCCATTGCTTGCTGCCTAGTAGCGCTGGCCAAGGCACAAGGCCAGCAGCAGCCCGCACAAGCATGCTGGGCTTGCTGGCCAGCAGCGCCTGGCAGCCCGCATGCGAGTGTTGGGCCTGCTGGGCTTGCTGGGCGTGGCTGCCACGGACAACAGCACATGGCATCCCACCTTGGCTGCCTTGGTGCCCAAGGGTGGGTGCCATGTGGCTAGTGGTCCTTGAGTGTGTGTGGAGTGAGGTGGCCGGTTATGGGAGAGGGAGTGGGGCATTGGGAATACCCAAGTATATGATGGGAGAGTAAATGATACTCCCATCATTTCCTATAAATACCCAAGTATGGGCATTGGGAATGATGCTTGAGTAAGAGTTGAAAATGGCATCACAATTAGTGAAAACCTTTGAACTCAATATAATTACTCGGGTTTTATTGGTCGGGTCTTGCTAACCCCAAGACATTGGACCTAGTCGGTTTTGTTGGTGCGGGTGGACTTCGTTGGAGGTCTCCGTGTGAGCGGGACTTGAAGCTTTCAAGTAAGAGCTCATTTTGGAGCGAAGCACGCGTCAAAGGTAATTAGCTTATCTTAATCTTGTGATTAATTTAATTATGTTTATGGTTTTATTTATTGCGAGTGCGGTCTTGTTTTTGGGTTTGTTTCCGCGGTGAGTCGGACTCACCAAACCCCAACAGCGGTATCGGAGCCTCGCTCATTTATTTTTAAAATCATAATATTTTCAAGGTGTTTTTATGGCTTAATTTTTCTGGTTTTAAGTTGCTAATTAGATTAGTAACTCGTTTTTCCAATTTTTACCTCGTATTAGAGTTGTCTTCAGCTCCCGAACCCAGATTTCGACCAAAAAATAGTGAAATTTGGGTGGAAAAGGCGTTCTGGAAATGGTTTTACCCTTTCAGGACTCGGTTTTTAGCCAAAAAAAACGACCAAAAATGCATTTTTCGAGGGATTTTTCGTTTTGACGAAAAATTTTAAGTCTTTCTAACCTTGAAAATTGATTGCATATTTATGGTGGTTATGTATTTGGTTCTTTCCTTAATTTATATGCAATTTTAGACCACTTTAAGCATGATTACTTGGTAGTAATTGGTGCTTGAAAGTTTGGTTTTATTTTTTCACATAATTGCAAATTAATTGCATTAAGTGTGAAATTGTTATTCTTTGTTGCTTCCAAGTACTAAAGATTCAATCTTTATTTATGATAAGTGATTGAAACTTTGAGTTACTAAATTCCATGAATTTTGGTTAAACTTTGTTGATTTAATCATTTTTTAGTTGATTGGAATCATAAAGTTTAAAACTTGTGATTGAAATTGGTTTATCTTCATATTGGAAGATATAATTTTTCATGAAGTCACAAGTATTAAAGTTGGAGTCTTTATTGAACTTATGTTCATTTTTTCCAACTCCCTTTTATTTTGTCAAAATCTCAAGATTAATTTAAAGTGATTAAATTAATAGTGAGAATTGCCCTAATTTATTTCATTACACCAAGTTAAACCAGTTTTATTAAAGAATGGTTCTTGGAAATAAATTTGGTTAATTGCTTTTGGATGAATTATTTAAGTTGGACTTGTAATTTTTCATTTTTCCTCAAAATTGATTCTAAAATTAATTTAGAATTGATTTATAATGTCACACACAAAATCGATAATTTTCAAAACATTAGCACGCAACACGAGGCCTAAGAGCCCCGACCTAGCTCTCGGCCAGCTGGGCTGCTCACGCAACCCATATGTGGCTGCCGAGGCTGCTGGGCACTTCGTTCTTAGGTGCTTGGTGTTGTGCGTGTGTGTGTGCGAGGAAGGGCGTGGGCTGCTGCTCGCTGCCAGCAGCATAGCGCGCCAGCCAGCAGCAAGCAGCAGCATGGCGCAGCAGCAGCATAATGTTGTGCGCGCTGTGCGTGCTGCTACGCTTGGCTGGGTTGGGCGTGGCGCATGCGAGCACAAGCATCCCACATGCATGCTTGGTGTTGCGGGGGTGCGCATGGGCGTACTACGTGCTTGTTGTACGGTACGTACAATCCCATAATTGGCACAATAACCCCGGGTTATTAAGGCGATGCTATTTTAAAGTTAATTTTAGCGTTGCTTAATATGTAAGTAAGGGTTTTTTTTTTTTTTGGACTCCAAGTCTTAGTGCTAGGCACTTAGACATTTTGGAATTCGTAATTTTGCTTAAATTGTCGTTTTAATTATTTTGTTTATTTAATTAAAATTTTTGGAGGCTAGGCCTCGGTTTTTGAGCGACATTTGCAAAATTAATTTTGGCAAATATTTGGGTTCACCGACTTAATTAATTGGATTAGTTAAGTTGGATGCGGAATTTAGTGGGAGCGTCTCTAAGTTATTACCATAACCGGTTAAAACAACTTTGACTAGTTTAATTAGGCGTGTTAATTGGATTAACCACCTAGATTAGTTACTAGTTCTCGCGCGTTTTATGCATTGTTACTTGTTTATCGTTATAAAATGCATGGGCCATTCACAAATAGTGAATGGATGAATGGAATGTAAATTCTCTCACAGGTTTTATGAAATGGCAACTAGTGGGGCTCGATTAGGATAGAAAATACGGACTGTGATCCGTGATGTATTTTTGTAAATCTAAATACGGTCTGCAAACCGTTGAGTATTTTTGTACCTTAATATTTAGATCAGTCCTAATCGTAGATACTAGCGATTGTAATATTTTTGTCAAGTCTTGAAGACGGGGTTCTTAGAAGACAAAGCCATAAAGTTGCAAATGAAGACCTTTTGAAGACTTGAAGATCTCAAGGGGTCATGCTAGTTGCCAAATGCATCTCTATTTATGTTTTGGATATATATTTATGTTTATATATATATGAATTATATGTTAGATGCATTTTTAGGATTTCGAATGTTGAGATGATTAATTAAGTTCACTTAAATCAACCAACATAAAAACCCTAGGTCCCTAAAATATTGAGTAAAACTTGTCATTCCAAAACACACTTACCAACCGAACGAGGGTAGTGGTGGGCTACGCCAAAGCGAGGCATCACTACTTCTCCAAGGAACGTAAGGCATACCGGGTATGCAAGGTGGTTTTGGTTATACTCAACGATATGAGTGATGGAGTCCTAACATGTTGTGGCAAAGTGAATAAATTGTTTAGAGATCATTGGATGCGACGATTTATTCAACCAAGAGTGGCTTGGAGCCATTAGCAAAGTGTTGCTTACCTTAGGAGATTGAGTGTTAAGACAAACCAAAGCATTCTTAACCACTCTTTGTTTCTTTGGATCTTGGAATCGACTTATTCTCACCTAAAATGGGGACAATCTTTAATGTGTGAATAAGATGTTTTAAATAAGTTTGATTAAAATGCATGAATTCAATCATATTTAAGTATAATGAATGGTTTTTTATTTCAAATTCTTTCTGTTGACTCGAATGAACAATACAAGAGGGGGGGTGAATTGTATTGTTGAGGAACTAGGATAATTTTTGCGGAATTCTTAAAGAAACTTAAACAAAACTTTAAAGTGCAAGAGAGATTTTACGTGGAAAACTTCTTGGCCCTAATCAAGAAGAAAAACCACGACCACAAGGGATTTTAATCACAACTCTTAATAATAATAGGGCAAACAACCTATTACAAATTAAGACTTCTAAACTCAAGTTCCTCTACGAACTTAAGTTCCCCCTCAACTGATCCCTCAATCAGTTGAGCTCTCGAATCTCTATCTTTCTCCTTGCTTCACTCAAAGCAATTTCACACTCTAGAGTTTACCCAAACTCTACCCCTATACAACTCAAAATAAAACTACTAAGATGCTAAGTACAAAGACACTCAAAGACTTAAGTGAATTTTTTACTCTTTTAGAAAAGCTAAGAATCGTAATGCTCAAGTGTGCTTTTCAAAACAGAAAACTAATCCTATTTATACAGGAGGAAAGCAGTTGAAAACCTTACATTTTCCTTAGCTCCCACTATACCACAACTTCCATGAAATAAGGAAGTGCAGTTCGTGGATGCTTGGGCAGCAAGCTGAAGCACACAGCAAGGAAGTGGTTCCTATATTTTCTCAACCTCCTTTACCAAGTAAAAGCCGTTTAAAAAATAGTTTTACCAAGTCAGATTTTCCAAAATGTTAGGATAAAATCAGAACATAAAATCTTTTAATAAATAAGATATTTTACTTAAAAGATATTTTTCCGAAATAAAATTAAATCTTTGTTAAAGAAAGGAAAAATAAAATCTTTATAAACTGAAATTAAATCCACTTAAATCCTATCAATTAACAATGTACTTAACATATATACAAGAATCCTAAAATAAATAATAAAGATACAATAGACTCCTTGGAACACAGTGAAGCTTCGACTCTAGAGCTTCAGTTCCTCACTAAAGGAACTTGGCTTCTGATTGTCTTCTATGCTCGTCCATAGCTCATCCTTTAGACTTGTTCCATGCTCCATTCTAACTCTAGAACTTCGTTGCATATAAAACCTGTCAATACATCAAAGCTAATAGACAAAAGTTAAAGCCCCTATGGGTTTGCTTAGGTTCCTTGAGTCATCATCAAAACTTAAGATCAACACTTTCAATTGTAGAATCATGTCTTCAACTAATGTCAACGACCTTATGCTCCCGGAATTGCCCGAAAAGTTGCCAATTTCTCTGAACTTGGTAAACTTTAAGGAATGGGAAGAGGAACTCCGAAAGACCCTCCGAAATTGCTACCTAGAGCACATTCTGGACACTCAAATCCCGAGTTTCTACTCAAAGGGGATTATGAGTGATGAGGCACATGAGGTATGGAGTGTGGATTGTAAAATAGTTTCCAGACTCATGGAAAACTCCATCCCGGTACAATGGAAGGGGAAGTTCTCCAACTATTTTCCGGACATGATGCTCAAAGCTCTAGAAGATGTAGTCAATTTGAGAGTCACCAAAAGTACCAGAGGCAACTATGATGGACTTGTGGAATATGTGACTAGGTCACTCTCGAACATGAGGATCAAGCCACCGCAAGATGGGTGTCTCACGAAAGAGAGACAAGAAGTATGGGCTAAGGTCTATAATGTAAGACTTAGACCCGGGATGCCACTTCAAGCTCATGTGCTCAACATGACAAGGCTATTCACCCATCTGGAGCTAATTGGCAAACCAGTGGACGATGAGCAAGCGGCTCTCATGCTACTAAGCTCACTCCATTCGGGGTATGTTGCATTAAAGATGCAACTTACGGCCAAGCGGAACAAACTGTCCTTGATGGAAGTTGTTCAAGAGCTCCAGAAAACCTATTCTTGCAAGAAGGCTAAGGTTGCTCTAAGACCAAAGAAGAAGAAGTTCAAGAACAAAGCTAAGACGCGCTGCTTCTATTGTAGTAGACCCAGACACTACAAAAGAGAATGTAGCATGTATCTAGAAGATGAGGCGAAAAGAAAAGTAACCTCAATCTCAGGTATCATCTTTACACTTGAACATAAGCCATTTATAAGGTATTAGATACCGGAAAATTGGCTCACTATATGCTCCTGTTTCAGGAACAAAGTGAGCGGTGCTTTTCAAGTGGATATGAGTACACAAGTGGAAGAAGAAGATAATCTTTCAAAGAAAGCTTGTAATATCATATTTTGTCTAGATTTAAAACTTGTTTAGTTTATCTACCATATTTTGATCTTGTGGTGTTGGACGTCATTTTGAACATGATCACAAGACATATCATCTTGTTTATATTTATGGAATGACACGTTTGTGTCTTTGGACAAATTGTTTATAATGATACCAAAAGAGCTAAGACCATAGAGTCAAATCAGACTTACTTGTGGCATTGTCGTCTTGGCCACATTAACATCAAACGCATCAAGAAACTTCTACAAGAAGGTGTTCTTGACTCTTTCGATTTAGAATCGTTTGAGAATTGCGAGGGATGTCTATTAGGCAAGATGATTAAACAGCCATTCTCCAAGTTGGGAGAAAGGGCAAGTGACTTATTGGGTCTTATACATACCGATATATGTGGACCAATGAGCTCAACCACAAGAAATGGACATCGATATTCCATCACCTTCACAGACGACTATAGTAGATATGGCTATGTCTACCTCATGTCGCATAAATCTGAATCATTTGAAAAGTTCAAAGAATTTCAGAGTGAAGTTGAAAATCAGCTTGGCAAGAAAATCAAAGCCCTTTGATCGGATCGAGATGGTGAATACTTGAGCCAAGAATTCGATGACCATCTGAAAGAAAAGGGTATACTTTCAGAATTGACACCTCCAGGAACTCCTCAATGGAACGGAATATCCGAAAGGAGAAATCGGACCTTGTTAGACATGGTACGATCAACAATGGGTCTTAGTGATCTTCCTATCTCTTTCTGGGGACACGCACTTCTAACTGCGGCACTAACACTGAACCGTGCTCCATCAAAAGCTGTAGAAAAGACTCCATATGAATTATGGACGAAGAAACCTCCCAGGTTATCTTTTCTAAAGATATGGGGATACGAAGCATATGTCAAGAAATTGATTTCTGACAAACTTCATCCCAAATCTGACAAGGTTTACTTTGTGGGCTACCCAAAAGAAACCAAAGGGTATTACTTATACAACAAATCGGAGAACAAAGTGTTTGTTGCTCGCGATGGTGTCTTTTTGGAGAAGGAGCACCTTTCCAAAATGACAAGTGGGAGGAAAATCAAACTCGACGAAGTTCGTGAGGAAGAGCAACAAAATCATAATGACAGTCAAAGTGCTCAAACAACATCTGTTGACGCAGGTCAAAATGATCAAAATGTGCAAAGTCGAACAGACAATGCAAATGTTCAATCCATTACCCTACGTAGGTCACAGAGGCCGAGAACTCAACCTGATAGATATCTTGGTTTAGTATTAACCGAGAATCAGGACATCCTGATTATGGATGGAGATGAACCGGCAACCTACAAGCAAGCGATGGAAAGCACCGACTCTGCTAAATGGCAAGAGGCCATGAGATCTGAAATGGATTCCATGTTTGAAAATCAAGTCTGGGACTTGGTTGACTTACCCGAAGGTTATACACCTATTGGATGTAAGTGGATTTTCAAGTTGAAAACCGACAAAGATGGAAATGTATTCATTTACAAAGCTAGATTGGTGGCAAAAGGTTACAGACAAGTTCATGGTATTGATTACGATGAAACCTTTTCACCAGTCGCAATGCTTAAATCCGTTTGGATCCTCCTAGCGATTGCTGCATATTACAATTATGAAATATGGCAGATGGACGTCAAAACTGCCTTCCTTAATGGTTATTTGGAAGAAATTGTGTATATGACACAGCCTGAAGGTTTTGTCGACCAAAACAATGCTAGGAAAGTTTGTAAGCTTAAGAAGTCCATTTATGGATTAAAGCAAGCAAGCAGAAGTTGGAATCTGCGATTCGATGAAGCCATCAGTAAGTTTGGTTTTATCAAGAATCCAGATGAATCTTGTGTTTACAAGAAGGTCAGTGGGAGTGACATCGCCTTCCTAGTCTTATATGTCGATGACATATTGCTCATTGGAAACAGCATTCCGTTTTTAGAGTCTGTAAAGGCCTGGCTTGGAAAGTGCTTCTCAATGAAAGACTTGGGAGAGGCTCAGTACATACTAGGCATCAAGATCTATAGGGATAGATAGAAAAGGATGATTGGATTGAGTCAGAGTACTTATATTGATAAGGTACTTGCTCGATTTGGCATGGAGGAGGCCAAGAGAGGTCACCTGCCAATGTCACATGGCATAACCCTAAGCAAGAAGCAGTGTCCACAGACACCTGATGAGCGGGTAAGAATGAATCAGATTCCATATGCTTCGCTTATTGGATCGATCATGTATGCCATGATATGTACTAGACCAGATGTATCGTATGCCTTGAGTGCTATGAGCCGTTACCAATCAGACCCAGGAGAGGCGCATTGGACTGCGACCAAAAATATCCTAAAGTACCTGAAAAGGAACAAGGATAAATTCCTGGTGTATGGTGGTGCAGAGGATTTAGTTGTGGAAGGTTATACCGACACAAGCTTCCAAATAGACAGAGACGATTTCAAATCGCAATCTGGATATGTGTTCTGTCTAAATGGAGGGGCGTTTAGTTGGAAGAGCGCAAAGCAGAGTACAACTGCAGATTCTACAACTGAAGCCGAATACTTAGCACCTGCTGAAGCAGCTAAGGAGGCTGTTTGGATTCGTAAGTTCGTTGGTGAACTTGATGTTGTACCCTCTATAAAGGGTCCAATAGCCCTTTATTGTGACAACAATGGAGCTATTGCTCAGGCCAGAGAGCCTAGGGAACATCAGAAGGTCAAACATGTCAAGCGGCGATTTCACATGATTCGAGAAAGGAAATCAGAGGGTGAAATCAGAATTTGCAAAGTTGGAACGGATGACAATGTAGCCGATCCACTTACTAAACCTTTGCCTCAAGTGAAGCACAACAAGCACGTTGAGGCAATGGGAATCAAGCATGTAGGAGACTGGCTTTGATTTCCTTGTTTAGTGTTTTAGTTAATTTTGAGAAAAATTAATGTAAGACGCTAAGGAAAACCATTCAAGTTTTGGAGTAATATAAAATTTCATGCAATATTTTATTACTCCGTTATGCTATTTAATTGTGGTTTAGGATTAAATAATGAGTCCATTCGATTCAGAGAATATTCAAAATAGGGTATCAAGACCAGTCTTGGTAAGGAAACACCTATTAAGTGAACATTGAATATTATAATCGAAAATTATCCCTAATCAAGGTCATTTAAACGATGGACGATTAATGACCGATTGAGATTAGTGTGTAGTTTGATTTATAGCACCGTTTCATGTGCTACAAGGACATGATTGTCATAAATCATTTGCACAGGTATTGGTTTAGAACCATACTGGATCGACCTATGAGAATACTTTAAGAAATTAAAAAAAAAATTGTCATAAGTATACTTCTCATTATGGCTATCGGAACCTATTTCTTCGACCATGAGTATTGTGAGTTCTCTTGTTTGAGTACTAGTTCGCTTTGATGTTGTCAAACGTCTGCCGTAATAGGGGATTATAACGGCAACACTCGGGCGACTAGGTCCTCTCAGTAAGAGGAGCTACATTACAAGACTGGGAATGTCCCCCTACTAAAATAGGGAAGATGTCTTTGTTGTATACAAGGCCTCTCGTAGAGCGAGACTGTAAAATGCATGGTCGTGCTCTGATGGATTTTAGAAATCATCTGTTTATTGACAGTCGGACTCGGAATCGGGAAACACTTCTGGACGTAATAAGGATGACAAAATAAATCTTACCTTATAGTTCATGAAGAGACATTAAGCGACATAGGAAAAAGGTTGTACACAAAATGCGCACTTGTCCGGAAGGACAAGTGGGAGATTGAAAGGAATGGTGTCCTTCGAACAAGTGTACTATTCCGTTAGTGGGTTCAGAATTATTAGAAAGCTAATATATTCAGTGAGGTCAAGTGATCGGAATGCCTGGGTGGAGGTCGCTTCCGATCAGTAATATTAATGAATAATTAATATTACAGCTTAATCTTGACTGAACCCTACGGGTCACACCCAAGCATTCAACAAACCGAACCGACGAATTAATTCGGAAGGAATTAATGAGTCGACCGAGTAATATTTATTTAGACGTCGGAAATTCGAGCTTAGAGCGTCGAAACCGAGCGTCGGAAGTCGAGTCAAAAAATAGTGAAAGACGAGACGAGAAATAGTAATAAATCAACAAAAGACCAAAATACCCCTAGCATCGGAATTCCCAAGCAAACCGAGTGCTAAGAGCGTATGGCCTAGCATGGTGGCTAGCATGCGCACCAAGCCGAGCCTAGGCTGGCTGGTGTGTGCTAGCGCACCCATGCTAGCATCGCAAGGCTAGGCGCTGCCTAGTGCGTGCTAGCATGCTAGGCACAGCCTTGTGCGCGCAATGGCTAGCAAGCCATGCCGCAACAAGCTGTAGCAGCTAGCACGCTAGGCGCGCCAGCTCGCCACAGCTACCAGCAGCATGGCTAGGCCATTGCTTGCTGCCTAGAAGCGCTGGCCAAGGCACAAGGCCAGCAGCAGCCCGCACAAGCATGCTGGGCTTGCTGGCCAGCAGCGCCTGGCAGCCCGCATGCGAGTGCTGGGCCTGCTGGGCTTGCTGGGCGTGGCTGCCACGGACAACAGCACATGGCAGCCCACCTTTGGTTGCCTTGGTGCCCAAGGGTGGGTGCCATGTGGCTAGTGGTCCTTGAGTGTGTGTGGAGTGAGGTGGCCGGTTATGGGAGAGGGAGTGGGGAGCAAGTTTGGTCCCCCCTTCTCCAAGTGGTCCTCACCTAACCACTCACATGAGCTTGCCACTTGTTGATTTATTACTAGCTTAATTATTAATTTTATTTTAGCTTTAAAATAAAATGGAAAAATCATACTATCCCACATTGATGGGAGAGTAAATGATACTCCCATCATTTCCTATAAATACCCAAGTATGGGTATTGGGAATGATGCTTGAGTTAGAGTTGAAAAAGGCATCACAATTAGTGAAAACCTTTGAACTCAATATAATTACTCGGGTTTTATTGGTCGGGTCTTGCTAACCCCAAGACATTGGACCTAGTCGGTTTTGTTGGTGCGGGTGGACTTCGTTGGAGGTCTCCGTGTGAGCGGGACTTGAAGCTTTCAAGTAAGAGCTCATTTTGGAGCGAAGCACGCGTCAAAGGTAATTAGCTTATCTTAATCTTGTGATTAATTTAATTATGTTTATGGTTTTATTTATTGCGAGTGCGGTCTTGTTTTTGGGTTTGTTTCCCCGGTGAGTCGGACTCACCAAACCCCAACAGATCACACGAATTACAATTATAAAATTTACACATTATAATAATACAAAGTACAATCAATAAACAAATTTTAACCAAACAATTCTAATAATTTAATACAATCACATTATAATCAAGCAACTCCAAAATATCGATAGTGTGATTACCTATTTTTTTGAGCCAAATACTTGTGCGACCAAGCAACTCAGAGTGCTAATTACACCATGTTCACAAAGACCCAAAAAAAACTTACTCGCATGAACGAACTTGATGAAGCTTGGTCAATTGAAAATTTCACATTGGAAAGTGGGAGAATATATAGATTTAAAGGATGAATAAAATAATTATCATAGATTCACAGTCTCATCATCATATTAGTTTGGTTTAGCAATCTCAAGCAAAAGTGAAGGGACGTAATTTAACGCCTTCGTATACAACAACTCTTGACAGGAATCAATCTTTTTGGTTTGGCTAATGAATCCCACGCACAAAGGAATCGACAAACTAAGATTTTTCTTTGATAAAATATGTTTGATGGTTAATAATATTTATAGGGTTTAAAATAGTTTATATACGCTTAAAATTATAGAGTCTTATTTAAACAAAATAGGGTTTTAAAACTTTCAAAACTCTAAATTAAAAATATGAGATAGTAAAGTTATTTAATATATAAAATAAACTATTTTTTATAGAACATATTATATAAACTCATAAAACATTCGGGTATTACATAGCCGGTTTAAGAACTTTTGGGTTCCCTGAAGCCTTAGTCTATTGCTTGTGGTAAGATGGAGTTGCTCTTCATAGTGGATTTGAAGCCCTTGGTTGGTAATTGCTATGTATCCGTTGTGAATTTCATTTATTCTAGCCTTCATAACCTTGTTGAGCGGCATTTTATGATCCTTGGATATGCATGTCTTAATCATTGTTTTGAACTTTAGCTCCCAAGATCGTGACCGAGCCACTTAAGGGGAGGAAAAGGACACCTTTTCTTATTTTTCTTTCTCTTTTTTTTGTTTTGTTACATATTTTGTTTTTATTTTGCATTTGTTGATCTTGCTAACCCTTTGAGCCTATTCCCTTTCTTGATTATGACCCACAATACAAGCCTACTGACCTTTCATTTCCCTAACCATTTAGTTTTGTGAAGCATTTTGGTTTGAGAGTTTGTTTTGTGTTGTGATGGTTTGAATGAAAATGAGAAAGCAATATGCTCTTTTAGACCAAGCAAGAAAGTAATTTGTATATTTTGTGTGTAATAAAGCAAATGCATTCAAGAAAAAGCCGTCACATAGCTAAAAAAGGCAAGGAAACCAAAATAAATAAAAAAATTGATTCAAAAACACAAATATTTTAGTTGGTTTCATTTTTTTCCCTTTTTTAAGCATTGAGAACAATGCTTCGTTCAGGCTTGGGGGGAGCGTTAATTTGTTTTTGTATACATTTTGTGTTGATGTTGAGTAAGCTTGGGGGAGATGGCATTATTGGTATTTTTGTTTGAGGTTTTGTGACTTCTTGAGTTTGTTTTTGAAAGAGGGCCCCTCTTTTGCTTCACTTAGGAAATATCACCAAATTTTTCGAATATTTACCCCAAATTTACCCCTAGCCTTACGTTACAACCAATAAAAGACCCTTATACCCTTGAGGGCTGAGTCAATATCAGTGGAGGGAGATAGTTGTCAAGCCTTTGGAGAGAGTGTGCATGGCTAAGATGCCGGTATTAACTTCTCAATGTTTTTCATTTTCTTTATCTTTTTCCGGTTCATTTGAGGAATCATGAGAAGCTCGCTTAAGGGTTGATTTGAAACTAGTGTCGAGATCGCGAACCGAGTGTTTGGGGCTAGGGTGGATTGAGTCCTTATTAGTTCTCTATGCTTAGCATATGTTATGTTTCAATTAACCATTGACGTCTTGGAACGTGCATACATTTGTCTATTTAGAAAGGTTTGCATTCATTGGCGCTTTCTTCTATTTCTTGTCCAAATATGAACTTGTGTTTTTCTTTTTCTTTTTTATGTCTCTTTTTCTAATCTTGCCTTGCCTCGTTTTTTTTCTAGAGTTGTGGGTTAAACTCTTAGAAAACCCTCACGAGAGCACCCTCGTCACCTAGGGTGACTTAGGGTTTAAAAGGCTTGTCTTTTGTTGCGAAAATTGACCATGATTCCTACAAAAGTGATTTAGTGTATAATATTTCTCTTTTTAGTTTTTCTTGCTTGAATAAATCTTTCTCCTTATCTCGTGTTTTGTCTTAATTTGCTTGAAGACGAGAAAAATATTAGCTTGGGGGAATTTGATAATAAGTGACTTTAATGTCACTTTTAGGGTATTTTTATGCTTATTTTCCAGTTTATTTTACAATAATTTTCCTCTTTTTAAGCATTATTTATATTAACCCTCTTATTTTCGTCTATTGTCTTTTTATTTTAAGTATTTTAGTAGTTTTTAATAATTTTTATTTTCTTTTCGTAATTTGTTTTATAATTCTTACTTATTAATGTTCTTAGTCTAGGTTCTTATTAATATTTTTCTTCTCATTTTCCTCATTTATTCTCTTTTATTTTCATGTTTATTTTGTCTTATTTTGTCTTGTTTTCTCTTAATTAAGTCTCCATTTTTATTTGGTGGTTTTGGTACATTTTAGGTTTAATTGGTTGGTGTTATTAGCTTTAGGTTATTTCCATACGTAAAATTTTATTTTATTGATCATCTTTATTAAATTTTCACTTTTTAGTCTTATTTATTTGTCGTAATTTTATTTTAAATTATTTAGTTTCATTTTATTATTTATTTTCTTTTCTTTGACCCAATCCTTTGCTCGGTTATTTGTGTAGGTGTTCAGGTTTCATGTCAAGTGAGTGCAGCTTCAGGTTTGAGTCAAATGTACACCAAACAAGCTGCTATCCAAGGTTGCCCGAACTAAGCCATTACAACCACCTCGCACAACCATGAAACCACCTCCAATCATCACCAACCCATTTCCACCGTCACCCACCATCTCCTACCTCCCAAACCGAAGATCATCTGCGACCTCCATCTCACCACCATCAATTACAACAGCAACGCAACAAATCACCTCCAATCCGCCGCACCTAAACGTCAGCCGCCAAAACCGTCACCACAGCCCTCGAATTCACCAGCACCGCATCACTGTCAGCTTCCAAAAGCGCAACCATATCAGAGGATCTCCTTGAAACAATTCTAGGTAGGAATTCTACTGCCAAAGAGACTTGGGATCGACTCAAAGACATATTTCAAGATAACAAAAGTACGAGGGTCATTTATCTTGAAACCCAATTGGATGCAGTTCACTTGGATGGTTTCCAAAATGTCACCGCTTTTTGCCAGCACCTCAAGAGCCTTGCTGACCAGCTTGCAAACGTTGACCAGCCAATTTCGGATCAAAAATTGGTCCTCCGTCTTGTGGCCGGACTAAACAAAACGGACTTTGACACCGTAGCTACAATGATTGCACAAACAGATTCGTCGCCTTCCTTCAATACTGCTCGATCGCGGCTCCTTTTGGAAGAATCTCACCGCAACACCAAGAGTAACAGCCCACCTTCCTCCTTTGTCGCACATCAGCAATCAAACCCCGCGTCGACGACCGACCAATTGCAACCTCAGCCTGCGTCTGGTGGTGGTCGGGGCGACGGAACGGGACGCGGCCGGGGAAAGGGTGGCCGAGGAAAGGGCCGTGGGAAGGGACATGGTGGTCCTCCTCAAGGCCGTGGCGGATCTCCTAATCAGCAACAGCAATCCACGCAATGCATCCCACCTCAACAGCAACAAGCTGGCCCTATTGGCCAACATTGGGCCTGGCCTAATCAACAATTCTTTTGGCCTCAACAATGGGTTGTCCCTCCAGCACCTTTTCCCCCTTCAGGCCAGTTTCAACGGGCCAATACTCCAAGTCCCCAACAGTCTTACTACATTAGCTCACCTATGTATGGCTCGACCACGACTCCAACGGAACTTGGTAATGCTTATTCTTCGCCCGGGTTGACAACACCTGATAACGGATGGTATATGGATTCGGGAGCATCATCTCATATGACTCACACTTCCGGTAATCTTCTTCCCTTATTTAATTTAAGCACTAATAATCATATTTTAGTAGGCAATGGTCATCGCATTCCAATAACTGGTTATGGTAATTCTAAAATCCCAAACACCCCCCTTGCACTAAAAGATGTCCTCCTCGCCCCTCAAATCATTAATAACCTAATTTCTGTTCGTAATTTACTTCTGATAATTCGGTTTCAATTGAATTTGACCCTAATGGTTTTTCTGTGAAGGACCTACGAACGGGGAGGGTAGTCACCAGATGCAATAGTTCCGGAGATCTTTATCCCATCACCACCACTACCAATGATCCGACCACATGTCTTGCCACATCTCTTACCACAGTTGCTCCTTCCACTTGGCATGATCGTCTAGGACATCCGGGAGCACCTTCTTTAAGCTTTCTTAGGAGCAATAGTTTCATTAATTACAATAAGGAGAAAACCTCCACTTTTTGCAATTCTTGTCAATTAGGGAAACATGTTAGACTTCCGTTTTATGATTCAAATACTAAAACTTATTGTGTTTTTGATATTGTTCATGCCGATTTGTGGACATCTCTTATTCGTAGTAGTAATGGTCACAAATACTATTTGGTTCTTCTTGATGATTTTACTCATTATGTTTGGGCAATTCCGTTAGCATCAAAATCTCAAGCTTTTCAATCTTTTCTCCATTTTAGACAATATATGCATACTCAATTTGAAAGACCCGTAAAGTTTTTTCAAAGTGATCATGGTCGTGAATTCGATAATGATCCATTCAAACAATTTTGTCTAGATAACGGGACGGTGTTTAGATTCTCTTGTCCTCATACATCTTCTCAAAACGGAAAGGCCAAACGTATGATTCGAACCATTAACAATATCAAGCGCACCTTACTCTTTCATGCCTCTCTTCCCCCGACCTTTTGGGCACATGCTTTAGAGATCGCTACATATCTTCTTAATATATTGCCAACCAATTCCTTACAAAACTTGACTCCGGCACAAGCTCTCTTTCGCAAAAACCCATCATATGATCACCTTAGAGTGATTGGTTGTCTTTGTTTCCCAAATTCGGCCGCTACGGCTCCTCACAAGCTTGCTCCTAAATCCACCCCATGTGTCTTCCTAGGATATCCCTCTAATCACCGTGGCTACAAGTGTCTCGACCTTTCCACCAATAAAATTATCCTTTCAAGACATGTGGTATTTGATGAGTCAACGTTTCCTTACAAAAACTTAGCAAAATTCAAATTGTCGGATTACGATTTCTTAGGCTATGACGATCAATCCCCTTTGCTCACTCACCCTCACCTAAGAATTCACCTCAATGGCCCAACCCCACAAACCGGCATACCCACTGGCCCAGCTCAGCAGGCCCATACGGATGCCACCCAAACTGGATCAGCGCATGCTGACTTTCCAGTGGGTCATCCAGCCTGCACACCCCCCTCACCGCAGCCCAATTGCGGCACTACTAGCCCACCCACAACAGGTCTGCGCTCCCCACTGTTTTCCACGCCCAGCCCCACTGCCATACATCACAGTCCAGCTGCCACACCAAACAGCCCAGCCGTGCCTCTTTATTCACCGCCACCTTTGTGTGGCATCCCCCCTTTGCAGCCCACTCGGCCACCACCCCCTTCTCCCCGGGTCACTCGTAGTCAACGAGGAATTTTCAAGCCTAACCCAAAATATTGTAACATCACCGTTCAAAATTCGAGTCCCCCTCACATCAAATCACCACTTCCAAAATCATATAAACAAGCTTTAAATGACCAAAATTGGAATGCGGCGATGCATGATGAGTACAGTGCTTTAATTAAAACAGGGACATGGGAAATGGTGCCTAGGCCTGCGGGGGTGAATGTTGTTAATTTTATGTGGCTTTTTAAGCATAAATACAAATCTAATGGTGACCTTGAAAGGCACAAAGCTCGTCTTGTATGTGATGGCAGATCTCAAGAAATCGAGGTGGACTGTGATGAGACGTTCAGTCCGGTAGTTAAAACGGCCACCATTCGCACTTTTCTCAGTTTAGCTCTTGCTAAAAAGTGGTCAATACATCAATTGGATGTCAAAAATGCCTTTTTACATGGTGATTTGCAGGAAATTGTTTACATGCATCAACCTCCAGGTTTTGTTGATCGGATGGCTCCCTCTCATATTTGTCGGCTCCACAAGGCTCTCTGTGGATTGAAACAAGCTCCCAGAGCTTGGTACCAACGCTTTGCGAATTTTCTTATTTAATTGGGTTTTGTCAAAACTAAAAGTGACAACTCTCTCTTTACTTTCCGGCAGGGAGATGATACGGCATATTTACTCCTATATGTTGATGATAGTATTTTAGCTACTTCTTCTGACAGGTTGCGCATAGGGATCATTTCTCAGTTGCAAACTGAGTTTTCCATGTCCGACTTGGGGCCTCTCAGTTATTTTTTGGGTATTGCAGTAACCCGAAAACCTTCTTATATGTTACTTTCTCAGGAAAAGTATGCACAGGAGATTTTAGAGCGTGCAGGGATGGCCTCTTGTAAACCTGCCGCTACACCAGTTGACACTAAGTCCAAACTTAGTGCAGATGCAGGGCCACCTTTTCGGGATCCTACTTTGTATCGCAGTTTATCAGGTGCTCTTCAGTACCTCACCTTTACAAGGCCAGATATTTCCTATGCGGTACAACAGGTGTGTCTATTTATGCATGATCCCAGGGAACCTCATTATGAGGCATTGAAACGCATTTTGCGTTATTTTTAGGGTACCATTGATCACGTTCTACATTTATATCCTACTGTTTCACATCGACTGATTACTTACACTGACGCTGACTAGGGGGGTTGTCCCGACACCCGACGTTCCACATCGGGCTACTGTTGTTTCCTCGGGGACAACCTCGTATCTTGGTCATTTAAGCGTCAACATACATTATCTAAGTCGAGTGCAGAAGCAGAATATCGAGGTGTCGCAAATGTTGTCTCTGAGGCGTGTTGGCTCCGTAATCTTCTACTAGAGTTACATTGTCCTCTACAGCAGGCTACTATTGTTTATTGTGATAATGTCAGTGCTATCTACCTTTCTGGCAACCCCGTACAGCACCAACGCACCAAACATGTGGAGATGGATATTCATTTTGTTCGCGAAAAGGTTTCTTTGGGAAAAGTTCGGGTTATACATGTTCCTACTAGATATCAGTTCGCAGACATTTTCACTAAAGGCCTACCGCGAGAACTATTTCTAGAATTTCGATCCAATCTTAGCGTTCGATCTCCTCCCGCTATGACTGCGGGGGTGTGATAGATATTATACCTAGGATAATATTTGTCACAATTTAGGATATATTTAATGTATATTTTGTATGTTTATCGTATCTAGGAATCCTTATCCTAGCGTTGTAAACTCTATATATTTGATCAATGGTACACACTCCAGATTAAGGAGTTTTCCCGAAATCTCACACCCTGTTTCACCCCGCTAGCAGCAACCTGCATAACAAAGCAGTCCCCTATTTCACCCCGCAGCTTCACAGCCACTATTTCGCCACCAATTTGAACTTGCAACCATAGGGCAGCCACACACCAACAACCCCGCAAATTGCAGCTCCAAACCGCAACAAATTTGCAGCAACTCAGGCCACCGTGGGTGCGACACTTATGGACGCGGGCGCGGCTCCAATTTGCATCAACAACGATCAAGAAGCGGGAGATGCCGAGGAGATGTCTGGGAAAAGGCGCGGCTCAGGCCACCGCGAGCTCGGTCTATTTTTCACGGGCACGGTCTTCTGGGTATGTGATTGACGGTAATGATTGATGATGATGGTGGACGTTCGGCTGAGATTGATGCGTTTTAGAGCAGCCAAGTAATTCGAATTAGGGTGGTGTCTAGTATTGCGGAGGAGAACCTAGTTAATATGCCATATTAATAAACTTGTTAATATGGTGGCAATTTTGTATAAATATGAGGAGTGGAATATATTATTTTCTATCATTGATTGAATATGACCAAGTATTGGGAAATTAGGGATAACCTAAATCCAAACATGCAATTAAAGCTATCTCCTCAAGCACAAGGACCTTGGAAACAACGCTTTGGCTTGGAATGTTCAAGTGCTTGGAAGATAAAGGAGTTGCCCTTCTCACGAGCATCGCCTCAAGTGCACCAATGATAGGGATGCTAGGGAGCGCGGAGATCGATCGAGCAGGCAAAGGAAGCAAGGCCCCGAGCACCAAGCAGGGGTGCGCGCGCGGCATAGGTGGTGCGTGCACGCAGACCCAACTGTGCGCGCGCGCAGCCTTGGTGGTGCGTGCGCACAGATCTTCTGTGGCCTGATGTGCGTGCGCACGGTTTGCCCAATTTCTCCTAGCTCGTTTTATTATAAATTAGCCTTGTCATTTCTTATTTTAAGGACGATTTTTAGATTAGTTGGAGGACTTTATCTCTCATATCTTAGGTTAGGTTGAGAGCTTCTCTCTCTAGGTATAGGGATAGTTTAGGAGTATTTTTAGAAAGAGAAAGTGAGGGATTTCAATGGTGGTTTAAGAGATTGAAGATCCAATGGTGACAATTGTATTGAAGATCTTCTTAATCAATCAATGAGCATTTCTCACTCTATCTCATCTTTATTGCTTTGTTCAATTTCATGTTTGTTTGGTTTAATTTCAATTGTTGATTCTTGATAGTGTAATTGTTCTTGATATTTTGTTGATTCTTGGTTTCTTTTTTATGGAGTGGGCGTTTTTTAGGGAGACCGTTAATTAAGTTAGTTATTTTTGTAAAACAAGTAGAGCGTTATTTGGGGGGGGGGGGATCGGAATATACTACTTTATAAAATATGTTCTTATATTTGATTGATGTAATTAATACATATAAAATCAGAAAATAACGGATGAATCTTTTTCATGAAAAAAATATCTTTAAAATGTTATTTTATTTTATTTTTTTATAGAAAAAAGTTAGTACTATCTTGGAAAGAAATATATATTTTAATTATATCTGGATTTGATCCTTTTCTTTAGGGAATAATTAGAGATTTTTATGAAAAAATTAGCAGTAATATATATTTTTTTATTTGAAACCAGAAATTTAGAACTAATTAAATACATACTGAATAATTAATGGCATGGTACAAAAAATACCATAATAAACACAAATATACGTATTATTCAGTTGTCTATTTTTTTTTTAAATAGCATATTAATTAGTTAACTTTTGATCACTAAATCAATTACATTATACTAAAGGCGAAACCAGAGAACACTTGGCAAAATATTATAAAAAGTTTTCCCTCCAAAACCACTTACTAAAAAAAAAAAACTTATTGTAATTAAATTATGACTTTTAGAATGTATAAAATCTAAAATAAATGTCCTTAAATATCAAATTGCCCATTATAACTATTACATGTTTAATTAATTTCTTTCGCAATATTTCATACTTTTTACTACTAAGTCCATTTATGATATTTATATCCATTATTTTTGGTAAAATTTATTTTCATTAGATTATTTAACACCCGTGCATTGCACGGGGTTTAATCTAGTTTTACTAATAATAAAATTAAGTTTCCATAAAAAAAAAAAAAATAAAAAATAAAAAATAAAAAAAAACCAATAAATAAATAAGAAGAAGAAGTTAACGTGAAATTGTGAATGATAACCTTATCTTTTTTTCATTTAGGCAAATTTAACCTTATATTTTCATAAATGATTTGGTTGCAATTTCTTACAAATGGGTGACGAGGGGTGGAACTAGGTCGTTGAAACTAATCCTCTCTCGGTCAAACTAAATTTATAAACACTTAACAAACCTATATAATAGTATAGAGGCAAGTCAAGGGTCGAACCCAAAGGAATAATAATGTTCAAGTGCTCTCAATTATGTGCCTAAGTTAGGTCGAAGACAAAGAAAAAGAGAGAACATTAACAACTAACAAACAAAGAAACCAAACAAATAAAGCACTAGGAACGGGATCAACAAGCAATCATGACAATTGTAGCAACTCGGAAATACATGCAAGTCAAAATTGTGAAGACTAATGGCAAGCTCAATCAAAAGAGTCAACAAGCTATCTCCTAGAGGTCAAACTAGCGTCAACTACAAGAGACTCTAACTAGGAGCATCACTAATCAAGCTCAATCGACAATTGCAATTCCTAAATCAATGGTCCGTATCATTAGAAACTACAATGCAATCTAGCATAATTCTCAAGGCCTAATCGAATTACACACATGCAAACTTCCATTAATCACTTTAATCTCAACAATGAATCAACACAATCCCCAAATTAAGCACAATCAATCAATCAATCATACAAGTTTCACCCTATCCCTAGCCAAACAACTACTCAAACATTATCATCTAGTCACAAAAAACTAAAGAAATCAAGAATCATCAAAATATAGAGAACAATTACACTCATAAATAGTCAAACATCAAAATCAAACTAAACAAATATGAAATCAAACAAAGCAATAAAGAGGAAATAGAGTGAGAAATCCTCATTGATTGATAATGGAGTTCTTCAATACAATTGTCATCTTGAATCTTCAACCTCTCAAATAACCATTGAAATTCCTCACTTTCTCTCTTTAAAATCTACTCCTAAAACTAACCCTAAAACTAGAGAGAGAAGCTCTCAATTAAGCTAAGAAAAATGAATTCTAATTCTGATCTAATTCTCATTCTACTTCTAACCCAAAAATGGGTATTTATAATTACAAAGATAAAAGAAAATAAAAGAGAAAAGAAAACAAAAGAAAAATAAAAGGAAAGAAAATGAAAACAAAATAAATAAGAAAAGAAAAAGAAAGTAAACAGAAAAACTAAAAATAAAAGGGAAATAAAAGAAAGAATCGGTTTTTGCTGCTCTTTGAGTGGGAATTAATCCCCTGCCACGCACTCAAACATTCATCATCAACTTTCGATCTCAAATTCCATCAAGATCAACAGCTCAAGTTCAAACCCATGAAGGCGCGGCCGCGATAGATGATTGCACGCCCGCGTTCGAAATGAGGCAACTCGGTGGCTTTGATTACGGTGGTGGTAGAAGGAAATTAGTTGCGGGATGAGGGAGGCGAAGGTGGCTGATTAGGCGTTAATTGCGGTTGTTGTTGGTGAATTGGGGAAATAAGGGAGTTGCGTGAGTGGTGGAGTGAATTGGTGGCAGGTTTGGTGGTGTGAATTGTTGCGGGACTGGGAAGCTGAACTGGTGGCTGGTGGTTGCGGCAGTTGCAGGTGCGTGAGGTGGTGAAGATTGGAGGTAAGTGATGGTGGTTGACTGGTGGTTGAGGGAGCGCGTAATTGGAGTTGTTGCTGTTGGTGAATTGAATTGGTGGAGGACTTACTTGCGGCTGTTCGGAGCTAAAGGTGGAGCAGGGAAATGAATTTGGGGAACAGGGGAGGTTCTTGTGGTTGAGTAGTCGGTGGGCGAGCATCGTCCTCACAACTTGCTCGTGATGAACACTAAAGTAGTCAGTCCTTAAACACCATGATTGTGGGTTCAACACTGCCCGACTTGAGAGCGCGGCTTTGCAATCGTAAGGAGTTAAACTTTGAATATCCACGTACCAAACACAAATGAAACCAAGGATAAAATGAAGTAAAATAAACTCAAAATTAATAAACAAAACTAAGAGAAATAAAATGAAAATGAAAAGAATAAAATAAAGAAAACATTTTAAAATGAAAAGAAAATAAAGGAAAGAAAATGAAATGAAAACGAAAATAAAATAAAATGAAAACTAAAATAAAATGAAATGAAAACTAAATCTAAAAAAATCTAAAATAAAGGAAAAGCAACTAAAATAACGAAAATAGAACGAATAAAAGAGAAAAGACTAAAAAAACCATCAAAATGCACAAAAGCCATAAAACAATAAAGGAAATGTAAAATAGAGAGAAAAATCATAAAACTAAACATTTATTGAGAAAGAAAACTATGAAAAGAAGGTAAAAACAACTTAAATGCTCATCAAATGGGTGTTATTTATGACACCCATCAAATACCCCCAAGCTTACCTTTTGCTCGTCCTCGAGCAAAACAAAACCAAGGGAGAAATGATGAGCTTATTCAAACAAACAAAAAGAAGAGAAGAGACAAGAATATGCTCACTTTCGTAGGAATCACGGTCAATTTTAGCAAATAAAGACAAGCCATTTAAACCCCTAGATCGCCCTAGAGGACGAGTGATGCTCTCGTAAAGGTTTCCTAAGAGATTAACCTATAACTCTCATAATCATACAAACAAGGCAAAGCATGAAAAAGAAACCAAAATACAAGAAAAGCAAACAAATGTTCATGAAAAGACTTTTCCAAATGAATGCAAATCTTTCTAAACAAGTAAGGGAGTGCACGATTCAAGATACCCGAGGTTGTTGAAACATAAATATGCTAAGCATAGGAACTAGAGAAACGCAATCCACTTTCATCCCAAACGGTCTTACCGCGTTCTCCCTACTAGTCTCATATCTTCCCCTAGTGAGCATCTCAAAATTTCCACGAAGGAACCGGAAAAAGAGATAATTTTGGGCTACTCGACGTCTTGACAATGCATCCCCTTTCCTTTGGCTTTAACTCATAATGCCCTCCCCCGATATATGACTCAACCTCTAGGTCGAAATGTATTTCCCAATGGTTATAACGTAAGGGCAAAAAGGGTGAGGGTAGACTTAAAATTTTAAAATTTGGCGGTATTCCTAATTAGTGAAGCAAAGGGTGATCAAACCTTCTCCTCATAACCAAGCAATCGCCAAACAAAAACAAACTAACTCCCCCAAGCTTATTCAAAGCTATAACCACAATCATATATACAAAAAGCGTAAACGCTTCTCCCCCAAGCTTAAAGGAAGCATTGTCCTCAATGCTTGAAAAGGGGAAAAGGATCACATCAAAATATTTTTGTTTTTTTTTTTTCTTTTTTTCACTTTTTAATTTTGTATTTTCATTTCTTTCAAAGCAATTGTCCATGCCTCTTTAACTAAGGACGACTTTTACAAACTTGCATTTGCATTGTCCTTGCCTTTTGTTTTACTTTGGACGGCTTTTTCTTTATTCACTTGCCATTATTCACACAAATATCACAACATAAACTTGCTTTCAAGAGAACTAAATATCCAAACTCCTCCACCACAAACTCCAACAATAATGATCAATTGCTTCACAAAAAACAAAAATAGAACAAAAGGAAACAAAAGGCTCAAAGTTCTAAAGATGTGGCTTGAAAAGAAGGGAAAAGGCTCAAATGGTTAGCAAGAAGGCAAATGTAAAACCAATCAACTAAAAAGAAAGAAAATTAACCTAGAAAAGAAAAATTACCACCCCGAAAAGATATCTTTGTCCTCCCTAGATGGCTCGGTCTCGAGTTTGAGAATTATGAGTCAAGATTCAAGATTAGGTCCGCAATAGTCAAGGCTCCATGCCGCTCATGCAATTATATGTTAAAGGCTTGAAAAATAATGAAACTCACATGGATGTAGCAAAAACTCACTACTAGTGTCAATTCGACTATAGGAAGCAACTACCAACATGCCACAAACAAGTAGAATCCGGTTTCATGGTCCCACTAGTTCTAACCAACTACCTTAGCATGCTTTATCCTAGAACAACCAAGCGTACTCTCAAACCGTTGTAGACACCCATTTGTGTCTCCCCAAAACCAAACCCAGTGATGATTACCTTTCACGTCGAATCATAATCGAATGAAGCGAAAGTGTGGAAAGTCTAGTGTTGCGGAAAGTTTTAATTTCTTTTCTCTTCTCTCTGTTTTTGAAAACTTATTTTAAGAAAATAGTCAATCCAGTTTGGTTGGTCCATGATAAAGATCCAATAATGGTGTAGTTGGATGGGGTTTGAAAAGACCTTTCCAACAATATATTATAAGCCCAATTCCGATGAATAATGAGGAAGTTATGGCCAAAATACTAAACTGGGCCCGATTTGGTTTTTATATGCGGCACAATGATCTAGAGGAGGGCCTATTATTAATTATCATTCCTAAAACTATTAGGATTGATTATAGTCTTCTAGAATACTCTAGAAGGTTCTTTTAAATCCTAATGGAGTTAGGATTGATAATTATGTTTTAAAGAGTTTGAAATTGAATAAAACTACTCCTTTTAAGAATCCTTGTTTTGTACGAAGTGGAATATATTCAGATTTTATTTTCGTGCCTCATAATATTTATCCAAATTTTATATGGTTGGATAGATCTTGAAATTATCTTTCCAATGACATATTATAATATTAAATCCGAGTTATAACGAAAAAGATATGAATGAGACATGAAACTTTATCCAAAACTGACACCCTTCCACTATTTTGGCCATATCTTTTTATCTACAAAATATTTTAATCTTATTCTAATTGGGTTGAAAAGTAGACTTTAAGAGCTTTCCAACGACATATTATATGCCTTATTTAGACTTTCGGATCAAAAGATATGATAAAAAAAAAACGCATTAAAAACCGGCTTGGCGGCTGACTCCAGGCATTGGCGCCTGGTGCTAGCCATTGGTGCCTGGCGCCAATGGCCAATGCCTGGCGCCAACCTCGTTTTGCGTGCGCCAGACTCTGTTTTGTTAATTTTATCTTTTTGGCTGATTTTCTCTATAAATAACGTATTAAAACTCCGTTTTCGATAACCAGATTTCATCAATTCTTATTTCAATTCACCAACTCTCATCAAGATTTTCTTGATTATTCTCTCTCTCTCTCTCTTTTTCTAAACTAACCTTTTCTCAAATACAAAATTCCGCATTCGCAAGATCAAGAAACACCTAGCCATATTCGAAGTTGCCTTCGCCCTAAACGTGAAAGGTTTAATTTCTGAGGGTTTGGTCCCAAATCTCTCTTTCAATTATTTGATTTAATTGTTTTGATTATTATTTTCCTTGAAGTTACTAACGTGTGTATTTTGTTATTAGAAAGAGGTACGAGGCATCAAAGTAAGTAATTTTATGGTTTTAATTATTATGATGTAGAATTCATGTTTACATTGTTATTATAATATTCCTAGTAACATGTCTAGGGTATTTTTAATGTTAAGTATGATTGTTACGATGCTTCCTATGTTCTTCCTAATATTTATGATTGTTAGTATCATGTTAGGGCTAAGGATTTGATTTTTAATGCTTAGTGACATGCTAGGGTTTGTTATTAATCTTGTTAGTATCATGCCTAGGATCTTGCTATTTTTATTATGCTTTAATATTAACATGAATATGATTATGATTATAATTGTTATAATTTATGATTATTATTATTATTATTATTATTATTATTATTATTATTATTATTATTATTATTATTATTATTATTATTATTATTATTATTATTATTATTATTATTATTATTATTATGATGATTATTTATGATGATATTATTATTATTATTATAATTATTATTCATGATATTTATTATTATTATTGTTGCTTGATATTTATATTTATTGTTTGATCACACCTTTTTATGCATGTTTAAAGGGAATTTGTACTTGTAATCACGCTTAATAATATAATTAATAATCTTGTTTAGAGTTAATGTGATTATAATTCAAGTGATTGCCAATAATAGTTTATTTGTGCATTAATATTCAACCAACATAGATTAAACAGGTTTAGGGTTAAACCTATTGATTGCATGTTGATCAAAAAGCGCACATGAATACGATCAGAATAAAGTAGAGGCCTATTATTAGGGCAGATTCAATCTCTTTTAGGTTGGATTTGTACCTTCATCCCCGAACCCTTATTTGGTTCATGACCTTATGGAGTTGACGATCTCTTGGATCGTTAAGGGGTGTAACCTTCACCTCGTGAACGGTTTACAAGTTCCTTAAAAACTTGTTGGCGACTCTTTTGCTCTATCTTCTTCCCTTTTGGACGCCACCGTACTTTAGTGTATGATCACAGTGGGGTTCAAGCTAGTGGGATTTAAAGGCTTGAAATTATTCCCTAAAACCGTGCACACCGTTACAATTTAAGAAGAAAAGCATTCAATTATACAAGTCCAAAATTATTATGTCCAAAGCAAGAACAAAACAAAGATACGTTGCAAATTTGCCTTGATAGAAACAAAAATCTTTTTGGGATTTTTCAAAATATAAGAACATGGAAAAGCATACACAAAGGTGCATAGAATATGTGAATCAACATCCCATCAAACATGATAGAATACCCTCTCCCAAGCTTGAATGAGACAATACACTCAAACATAAATCATAGAAACCATGGGATGGGAAAACAAGGAGATCAATCCAACAAACCAACATATATCCAAAAAGTCATCATCCACTTGAGAAAGAGCAAGGAAGGATATTACCTGATATTAGGTGGGTGTAAATACCCGCAAATGACCCAATTAAACCTTTCAAAGCTAATTTCCTCAAGAATTTAACCTTGCCTTCCATATGCTAGCAAAAATAGGAGTCAAACTTCCTTGATTCTTGATCCAAATCGAAAGACCAAAGTATATCAAATCATGTACCTAGCAAAAGGCACACAAACATTTCCATGAGAGAAAATCTATTCTAAAAAGAAAATTAAAATATAATCTAAAGCACGGGTTACTTCCCGAGAAAGGCTTGCTTAAGGTCTAAGCTTGACCGCTCTAGTAAAATAATAATTCAGCGCACACAAGATCTTGTCAAATGCACTACTACACATTTCATATGATAAGAGGTAGGCAAATGACGGAATAAGAACGTGGAACAAGATTGTTGCACGCAAGTGAGGAGGGAGGTGCCAAAAGAAAGAAAAAGAGGGATCAAAAGGAAAAACAAGAAAATAAATAGAAGAAGAAGAAGAAGAAGAAGAAGAAGAAGAAGAAGAAGAAGAAGAAGAAGAAGAAGAATAAGAAGAAGGAGGAGGAGGAGGAGGAATAAAAGAATGGAAAGAAAAAGAAAAAGGCAAATCCTCCTCACTAAAATATTTTTGGGTGGCAACATCACCCTTTTCCTCAACAATAGACGAATGAGGGACATTAAGATAATCATAGAGAAGGGGGTCCCCAATAGGCTCATTGAGATAAGAAGGGAGAAAAATAGGGCAATAGGGGATGTGGTCAAACCTTTGAGAAAAAGGGGTATGAGGAATAAGCAAAGGGGTAGCTACTCCCTCAACACAAGGCCTCACATCGCCAATGAGGGCATGAAAATCAATCATAGAGTCTCAAATGAAGATCTCTCGTAATCTACATCTCCCTCAAGCTCAAAAACTCTAAAGGAATCAACCTCATCCTCCTTTGTACAACAATAAACAAACTTTCCTTCAACCAACTCAAAACCGAAGTCCTCAAAACTGTGCATGAGTGGAGGTAAAGTCATCGTAAACTCATCTAAATCCCAATAAGCTTTGTCAATGAACTCATCCAAGAATCTATAAATCTTCATATGACTCTCACAAAACAAATGGGACATTACCTCAAAAGATTCTATGTATTCTATATTGAAGGCTCACAAACATACACTTGAGGCTCATCAAGATGGGAAAGAGGGTTAGGATTTTCACATTCAACTCTCTGTTCATTCTCAACTCCTTCACCATCACTCATATGCTCACCAATGGGATCCTCACACTCTCTTGGTTGCTCAAAATTAACATCATCACCCTCAACACACACATTGGATAGAGATTTTTCACGAACAAGCATTAAGGATGACAATTTGCTTTCTAGCTCTTCTCCTCTTCTCTTTTCGTCCTCAATACGCTCTTCATTCTTTTTCATTATCTCTAATTGACCTCTCATAGAATTAAGAATCATCTCCTTACTAGGCCCAAGCTCATTATCAAGATCATTGCACCTAATTTGAAATTCAAATATATCAACAAGAGATTCAAAAGATGTAAAAGTTTGAGGCTTAACAAGAGAGGAAGAGGTACAACCAAGATTGGAAGAATCAACATTAAGATCATGAGCATATACATCACATTGGGGAGTGGAGGCACAATTAATGACATGAGATTCATCATGAAGGGAATGAAGCACATCACAAGAAGGAATGGTAAATAATGAAGAATATTGAAACACACCATTAGCATCAACTTGAGCATGCACCTCATCATCATGAACAAAAGGGGAAATAGAATCGAAAGCACTTGTTCTAGGTTCACTCATGGGATCAATTGACAATTGATGGGAATTCATGCTAATATAAGAAGAATCAAGACATTGCACATCAATATTAGAATCATGAATACCCCTATTATAAACATCCATAGAAAACCAAACATAAAAATCCCAAGCATCATGAATTGACAATGCTCTAAATCTACCATTATATATGCATGCATTCAACTTTATTCCTAGTTTGTTCATTTAAACAAAGTCTTGAGGGATTTCCAGAATGCACATGTGGGGCTCACAAGCCTCCCAAAGACTACAATGATTATAGTCAAGAAATCCCTTAAGTCTATTGAAATATTCACAAAAAGGCTCATTGTTATATTGAGGAAAAGATAGACATGCCATTTTTATACAAAGCAAACAAAAATCAAATCAAAGAAAAGTATATACAAAGACCTAGACTCAAGCAATCAAAAACACTCAAACATAGACACCGTTCCCCGGCAACGGCGCCATTTTGACGAGGGGTGGAACTAGGTCGTTGAAACTAATCCTTTCTCGGTCAAACTAAATTTATAAACACTTAACAAACCTATATACTAGTATAAAGGCAAGTCAAGGGTCGAACCCAAAGGAACGGTATTGTTCAAGCGCTCTCAATTATGCTCCTAAGCTAGGTCGAAGACAAAGATAAAGAGAGAACACTAACAACTAACAAACAAAGAAACCAAACAAATAAAGCACTAGGAACGGGATCAACAAGCAATCATGACAATTGTAGCAACTCGGAAATACATGCAAGTCAATAATTGTGAAGAATAATGGCAAGCTCAATTAAAAGAGTCAACAAGCTATCTCCTAGAGGTCAAACTAGCGCCAACTACGAGAGACTCTAACTAGGAGCATCACTAATCAAGCTCAATCGACAATTGCAATTCCTAAATCAATGGTCCGTATCATTAGAAACTACAATGCAATCTAGCATTATTCTTAATGCCTAATTGAATTACACACATGCAAACTTCATTAATCACTTTAATCTCAACCATGAATCAACACAATCCCCAAATTAAGCACAATCAATCAATAATACAAGTTTCATCGAATTCCTAGCAAACAACTACTCTAACATCATCATCAAATCAACTAACAACTAAAGAAATCAAGAATCAACAAAATATGGAGAACAATTACACTAATTAACAATCAAACATCAAAATCAAACCAAACAAATATGAAATCAAGCAAATCTATAAAATGAGATAGAGTTTAGAAATGCTCATTGATAATAGAGAAGATCTCCAACAGAATTGTCTCCATTGAATCTTCAATCTCTCAGTCACGATTGAAATTTCTCACTTTCTCTCTCTAAAATCTACTCCTAAACTAACCCTAAAACTAGAGAGAAAAGCTCTCAACTAAGCTAAAAGTATGATTTAAATCTAAAATGAAACTTCCTCTATAACTTTCCCCAAAAATCGGGTTAACAAAGGTATTTATAGAGGCGCGAAAACAAAAACCGAGTAAACAAATACCCAGGAAGGCGCACCCGCGCTGTAGGGGAGGCGTGCCCGTGCTGAAGGGGTGGCGCGCCCGCGCCAGTGCCTTGCGCGCCCTCGCATCTATGGGTTTCTTCGATCTTCTTGCGGCTTCGTGCATTCGCTAAGGTCTTCGAATGAACGCGCAATCATGATGATGATGAACACTAAAAGAGACAGTCCCAAAATCACATGATTGTGGGTTCAACACCCCATATTCATGAGAGCACGACTTAAGAGCGCAAGAGCTAGAACTTGGAGAATCCACTTCCTTGCATCTTGAGCTTTCCAATTGCCATGAGCTTGCTCTAAAAGCTTCCTCCACCTTAGTAAATCACCAATATCAAGACCCGAACCTCGTATAATACCTACAACCACGAAAATAGAGCAAACAAAGGAGAAAAGACTAGAAAAACCATAGAAATGCACAAAAGCTACAAAATAAGAGAGGAAAGGTAAGTCTAAGACCAAAAGCATAAAACTAAGCATTTATTAAGCATGAAAGCCATGAAAAGAGGAAGAAAACAACCTAAATGCTCAGCAGATGGGTGCAATTTATGACACCCATCAGATAGACATTTGCGGCTAATGATGTCTAAGGAGCTCCCTGTGTCAATCAAGATGCGACCAACCAACTAGTTGGCCACTTTACATTCTATGACTACAGGGTAATCATGTGGCCAACGGAATTTGCCTCTGTCTTTTTCAATGATGATGACTTCGGGGAAGGCGGATGTGCTGGCCGCCTGTCCCTCATCAACGTAATGGACCGTCTTTCTCAAATTGTCTTTGTTGCCCCGGATGGTTGGGCCACCTCCGGCGAATCCGCCTGCTATCGTATAGACCGGATCTTCATCTGTTTCGGAGCAGATAGCAGGCTGGGGAATCTTTTTTCTTGACTTCCCCGGATTCAATTTTAAAGTCACTTTGGACTTCACATAGGATTTCAGCGCTCCTTTGTCGGCTAGACGATCAAGCGTCTACTTGAGGCTAAAGTAGTCGTTCGTGTCATGGCTGATATCCTCATGATAATGACAGTGCTTGTTCTTGTTTCGATTTTCAGCGGAACCCTTCATAGGAGTCGGCTTCTCTAGAGTCAGCCGATCCTTTATCTCCAAGAGGATGGAGTAGTTGTTCTTGCAGAACTCGTACCTTGGAACGTACGGCTTCCACTCTTTCTTTTTCTTGTAAGCCGACTAATCAGAGTTATCAACCGCCCAGATCTGTTTTTTCTTTTTGCTCTCTTCTGGTTTTAGAGACAGTTGAGCAGGCCGACTCTCCTTCTATCAGTCAGACTTTTTGGAGTCTGACTACTTATTGGAGGGGCAGAGCTGGTCGTCTGCCTCCATCAGGGTTCCTTGGAGGGTAAAGATTTTCTTGCGGATGAGTTTGAACTTGAAAGTCGACCCATCCTTCAGACCTTTGAAAAAGTCTGTATAAGCCACTTCGTCAGACAGTCCTTGGATCTGGATTCTCACCAGATTGAACTGCCTGACATATGATCGCAGCCCCTCTCTATCTCCCTGCTTCACATGGCCTAGATCAAGGCTCATTTTCTTTGTAGGGATGTTTATAGAGAAGTTAGAAGCAAACAAGAACACAGGCGTACCGTCTTAAAGCTGTTAATACAACCAGCCGGCAAATTGTCGAACCACTGCTGGGCTATGCCCTTTACGGTGGCTGGAAAACATCGACACCAGGCGACATCATCCAACCCTTGTAGGTACATAAGGTGGGTGTATGCCAAGAGGTGGTCTTCTGGGTTGGAGGTACCACCATAGGTACCAACCATTATATTTTTAACCTTGGTCGGCTGTTCGGCCTCGGCTATTTCCCTGGAGAATGCAGAGGGTTGTTCCCCAAGGTTTTTAGCCAAAGCTGCCAGTCCAAAGCCTTGTAGTTGTATGCCGCCTATCCTCCGAAGAAGGCAGGCTGGATGTAGGGCAAAGCAGGCGGTCGGTATAATGGTTGTGTCATATACTGCGCCAAGTTGATTACATGGGCCCAGGTTGTACGAGGGGGCTGCTTGATAGAGTCCCCGGTACTGAAGGAGAATTCCTCAGAGAGGTATTCTGAAAGCTATCATGATAAGTCGACGTTGAAGCCGACTCTGACAGCTGTTGGGTCCTTAGCTGGTCCATGTATTGACAAGCATCAGGAAAGGATTTTTTGCTACCATCCGACTGTACATGCCGGATGGCTTTTTTGTCACCTGTAGACACCCATTTTTGTCTCCCCAAAACCAAACCCGGTGATGAGTACCTTTCACGTCGAATCGTAATCGAATGAAGCGAAAGTGTGGAAAGTCTAGTGTTGCGGATAGTTTTAATTTCTTTTCTCTTCGTTTGTGAAAACCTATTATAAGAAAATAGCCAATCCAGTTTGGTTGGTACATTATATGGGTCCAATAGTAGTGTAGTCGGATATATAGGGCTTGAAAAGAGTTTCCAACCATATATTATAAGCCCAATTCCGATGAATATTGAAGAAGTTATGGCCAAATTACTAAACTAGGCCCGGTTTGAGCCTTATATGCGGCCCAATGATCTAGGGGAGGGCCGAATATGGATTTATCATTCCTAATGCAATTAGGAATGGTTTTAGTCTTCTAGATTCTTCTAGAATATTCTTTTCATTCCTAATTCAATTAGCATTGATAAATTGACTTTTGTTGACTTTTTAGAGTTTTAATCAGAATAAAAGAATGTTTTTGAGGAAAATACGATTTTATCCTCCTGTACGGTTAATTTCTATCTGATTTTAGAAAACGCGTCAGAAATTTAATTAGCGCCAAACGCCAGTCATTAGCGCCTGGTGCTAGCTTTAGCACCTGGCGCTAGCCTTGTTTTTGCGCGTCAGAACTCTGTTTCGATTTTCAATCTTTTTAGCTGATTTTCTCTATAAATAGCCGTCTAAAAACTCCGTTTTCATTCATCAATTTTCATCTACAATCATCGACTTTCTAAGCTAAAGCTTCTCTCTCTCTCTCTTTTCTAAACCTACCCCCTTTCTTACAAAATTCCGCATTCACAAGACCTAGAGACACCTAGCATTATTCGAAGTTGCCTTCGCCCTAGATGTGAAAGGTTTTAATTTCTGAGGGTTTGGTCCCAAATCTCTCTTTTAATTATTTAATTTAATTGTTTGCTTTATTATTTTCCTTGAAGTTACTAACGCGTGTATTTTGTTATTAGAAAGAGATACGAGGCATCCAAGTAAGTGCTTTAATTGATTTATTAATATTATGATATAGAAATCATGTCTAGGTTATTATTAAGATTCCTAGTATCATATTTAGGGTAACAACTATAATTTCTATTATCAAATATGACAATTGTGTTTCCTGCGATGCTTCCTATTGTCTTTCCTAATATTCATGTTAGTATCATGTTAGCGCTAAAGCTTTGATTTTTATTGTTTAGTGACATGCTAGGTTTTGTTATTAATCATGTTAGTATCATGCCTAGGATCTTACTATTATTATGCTTTAACATGATTTATGATTATAATGTTATAATTATTATTATTGTTATGATTGATGATTATATATTATGTTGCTTGATGATATATTTATTGTTATTGCTTGATCACACCTTCTTTGCATGTTTAAAGGGAATTAGTACTTGTAATCACGCTCAATAAGATAATTAATAATCTTGTTTAGGGTTAATATGATTATAATTCAAGTGATCGCCAATAATAGATTTGTTTGTGCATTATTATTATTTAACCAACATAGATAAACATGTTTAGGGTTAAACCTATTGATTTCATGTTAGTCAGAAAAGCGCACATGAATAAGATCAGAATAAAGTTGAGGCCTATTATTAGGGAAGGTTCAATCTCTTTTAGGTTGGATTTGTACCTTCATCCCCAAACTACCAGTCATGGTTCCAGACCTATTGGAGTTGACCATCTCCTGGATCGTTAAGGGGTGTAACCTTCACCTCGTGGACGGTTTACAAGTTCCTAAAACTTGTTGGCGACTCTTTTGCTCTATCTTCTTTCCCTTTGGACGCCACCGTACTTTATTGTATGATCACAGTGGGGTTCAAGCTAGGGGTAATGCTTGAAATATTCCCTACATCACCGTTTCTGGGAAACGAAACCTTGAAAGGTCGAACTGGGGTCGAGCCTTTTCCTTCGGAGCAGGATGTTGAGTCGGCTGTCGGTCCCGGACCGACTTTTACTTTCCAGCTTGAGTTGGCTTGGTGGCCGACTGTTCCTTTCTGGGAGTATCTGACCGCTTGTTGATTAGACCCTTAATTTCACCCTTGAGGCTTCTCATGAACTTCATGAGCTCATCGCGGTTGACTGGGGCTGATCCTGCCGCCTGGGAGGGATTAGCCGGTTGCCTGAGAGCTTACTCGATTGTCCAGGGGGCCTGCTAGGATCCGCCTGGTTAGCGTTGCGCTCCCACCTGTCTTTGGGACGGAGGCGCTTAGAGATGAGTGACCCATCTGGGGCCACAAAGGTTTCGATGTCTCCATCGTCACCTGAGTCATGGTCCGTCTGGACCACTATTTCTTCCAGAGGCCGGTTGGTCTCTGGAGGTGGCATAGGTTGTTCTTGTGAAAGCATCTTAGAGGTACTCTCCCCACATACGGCGCCAAATATTTCGGATTTTTTTGTGTCCCTCGGGAGAGTTACAACTCAAAGATTGAATTCAGCAAGGACGCCTGTACCTGCAAAACAAACGGAGCACCGAATGGTTGGTGGTCCGCTTCCAAAGGTTAAGTTAGTACGGATTCAGAGTAAAACGTGCGAAAAATAAGTTATCTGCTTGGATTCCAAGCTCAGATGTTGTCTGTTTCTTGAGAGTGACAGATTAGTAATGATTAGAACTTACCCAAATAAATGGGGGAATGTCCCTATTTATTGGGACCTTGGGAGGTGTGCCCTCCCTAGGGTTTTATGACCTAGGGATTAGGGCACGCCGTTTTTTAGGGGCCCCTTGAGATTTGGGCCTTGAAGGCCGCCATTTCCAGGGGGCACATCTGAGAGACAAGTGTCACGCATTTGGAGGGTCCATTTGGACGCCTCCCAAAGGAACACATGTCGCTCTCTCATTGGTCCACTTTGGGGTATTAAATAACCCAAATCAGCATTGTTAATTTATTATTGTTGTTTGTAATTTATTTGCATTTTGATTTTACTAAAAGTTGGGGTTGTTTTTTGATTCAATTTGTAAATAATTTGATAAGGAGTTGGCCGTTCTAATTGACTTAAGAGCTTGATTTAATCTGGTTTGATGATAATCTGACATTGATTTTTTTTTAATTATTATTCCTACTGTATTTGCTTGGTCTCAATTAATCTTGTTCACGGTATATTTTACCTTTAAAAAAAAATCTAATTTGCTATTAAAATACTAGCATTAAGCCATTAAAAGTGGTCGGATATTCGATATTCGAATTATTCAATCCGAAAACTTTCGGATATCGAATCTCGGATAACCAAAAAATTTGGATCGAATACGGATATTGAATTTTGGAATTTTTGGATTCGGATATCCGATTCGAAATCCAAGTTCGGATCCGATATCCGTGATCACCCCAGATTGGAGGAAGGATTTTAGGTATTTACAGTGCATGAGATAGATTGTCATCAAGTTTTTTTAAATTCTGTTTTGTGGTGTTGGACTCCGTTATTTGTGCCACACGAAAGTTTCGATTTTAGTCAGCCACACAAGACACACACTATCATATAATCTGTGGGATTTGTAGTTCACTGCACGGTTCACATACTAGTCTAATGCATAGCAATTCCAACTGGAGAAAGAAAGATGCATTTTAACAAGACAAATTTTGATTTTAATAGTCTTTCCAATAAAAGCAAAAGCAGCCACAATAATTTTTTGTAAAAAATGTTGTATTAGTATAAGAAATACGTAGTATACTACGCCTGTTTCACATTTTTTGCAACTTTAAAAGGTGCACGGACTCATAGATAAAATTTGTTTGTGGGTGTAAGCTAAAGGAGAAAAATAAGAATGCAAATAATGTGTAACGTCCATTTTTTTTACAAAAGTTACAAAAAATAAGAAACAGAGGTAGTAAATACTACGTACCAGTGAAGCGTTATACTCCCTATCAATGCACAAGAAAGACTAGAAGAAGCTCTTAATTTATAGTTTAACTAAAAATTTTCAAAATCCCATTAGCTTTGAACTTAAATTGAGCAAGGGCTCCAGTGTACTTGGAGCAAACTTGCGAGCAAAAAGGTAACAGACAGTTGTGCTTTTAGAATTATACAAACATTTTTTCTTATAATTTCTGATATTCCGTATAAAACCTTCTGTAATATTCTCTCTTACAAAGGTTGTGGGATGTGGTCCTCCCAAAGACCAATCTACCCAAGTCAAGGTACGATTAGAGTTAAGCGGAGCATGGAATATGTTGAGGTATGTAGCAACGTAATGTTCATCAGGAAAGCAAGGTGGATGGCAGTATTTCCTAAACAGATCATAGTACTTGTAATCTGATATTATTTCAATACCCAAATCTCGTCTAATCTCGAACCACTGAGCCCCTTTTCTCCATTGTTCAACTGTGATGTTGGGTCTCATATGTCGATCATAGCGGCCCCTACCAAAACGGCTTGTATCATCATATGACTCCACAAAACTGTGTGCAGATTTAGTGAGATATTTGTAAACTGTTTGAAAATCGTAAACTGGGATACAACTTTCAGAGAGGAGCACAAAACGCTCATTTGAGAAGTCTAGGAGAGCATTGGCTAAAAGCCTTTTTTCTGCATCTGCTAGTGATACATCACCCCAGGAAACTTCCTGTATGTAAATTTAAATGAAATAATTTTATCATCTTTTTTTCAGAAACTGCAGTATTAAGACTTGAGAGGAAAAACTACTGAACATCAAAATTAATCAATATCTGTTGCATAGAAAAGAGGACAATTTGAACATAGTAATTTACTACAATGTTTCATTACCATTCTATCTTAGTCACCAATCTGCAATTCTGCAGTGCAAGAAAACACTAACTCCAACAATGGAAGCGTATACTCAGTCCTGAATTAGTTGCTACCATACCATTTGAAAATGTCCAAGAAAAAAAAATGTCATTCTTTTAAAAAACGTTAAGGTTTTATGACCTTAATATCTTAAGATGCCATCAATTGAATCAAACAATGGGATGGAATCAAAACAACACAACCTTAATAAACATTACACAGAAATGTTGAGCTATGCCTTCTAGACCGTTGTAGACTTTTTATACCTCATGTCTCATAGATGAACTATTCAACAACAATAAAAACAAACCCTTACTCCAAGATAGATTATATACAACATATGATAACACTATATGTGTATCCTAGCATGAATAGCATGATTGATGATATACTAAACCAATTGTAAGTCCTGCATAACTGAGCTAAGCTAGATAACATACTTCATTCGTGTCTTTATAGTTGACACATTTATTTAGTCATGTTTGTCAATGCAAGAATTAGAATATAATATCTTCAATTATGATTCAGTAAAAAAATAATAAATAAATAAATAAATAAATTAAAGTCTAATAAGGCTCCATATGAATATTTTTTTAAAAAAGGTATAAATTAAAGCATTAAAGTAAATAGTGCTCAAAGTCAAGATGTGTAGCTAAAAAAAAAAAAAAAAGAAAAGTTAGGAAAAATATAAGCACAACTCTATTAGTTAAGCAAAAATAAGTTAATTCGACAAAAATAAGTTAATCCGACAAAAATAAGTTAAGGAGAATAAACTCGTAGATATTTCAATTCCATAACATTCCACTTGGATACTCGGTTTACTGCACCAAATGAATGATAAATTAGACAAACTCTTCGTTTTTTTTAACCAAGCAACATGATAGGGTCTACCATTTATCTAGATGCACACTTCAAGTAATATAGGACTATAGGAGTACAACCTTGCAATAGCGAGCTAAGATGTGTGAGGAAAACAACTGCTACACTCAGAAAAGATACTGTCCAGGGACATCTCTAATGGAATGGTTGGAGTCAGGATCAGTCAACCAGATCCAGAGACTGAAAATCAAATTAATGAAATCATTATACCCTCAAATGAGCAGGTACAAGTGATCTGCACTTCTGCAGACACACTTATAAGGCCCTAGTTCATCTTCATCCAACAACCATTGAACCAGGAGTATCCTAGTATGTCACCAACAAAAAAATACAATGCGACTTCAGTTGTAGCCTGGTAGGAGACATCCATGACTAAACAAAGTTACCCCAACTTGTTGGTGACCTCTGCTGGTATTATACTTTTTTGTTCTTTACTACTAAAACAAACTATCTTTAGAGGATCTAAAAAAGAAAAAACTCAAAATCCTAGCAATTATATTTCACTAGCCAATATCTCATCAAAACAAATTATAGCTACTCAATCACCCTTAGAGCATGTTTGGTAAAAGTATAATTTTTGGGTTGGAAACAGATTTAATTAAACCAGTGTTTGGTTAAAAGGTTTAGGTAACAATTACCATTACCTAGGGCTAATGGTTTGCAGTTTTCCACCTAATAGTTACATCTCTAAAACTTTAGGTAACAATTACCCTTATCCTCCTCAAACAAAAAGAGAGGAAGTTATATTTAAGTGATTCTTTTCCATGGTTAAACCAAACACATAAAAAAGTCAAGGTTAAATTATTTTTTTTCCATCTCTTACTGTTGGGGAATTTGTGTATGAACAAGGGTGACAAAAATAGCAAACAAATTAGAACGGAAAATCTTCAAGGCGTGAACGGAATCACTTTCCCAAAAGTATAATTCCGACCCTATACTACAACCGGGTTTTCACGGAAATTTACTTAGCAGATACAACGAAGAACAATTGTAATCACAAGTAGGATGATTACAATTCAATGTATAAAAGCTTTTGGATTTATGATGATGATAAATAAAATTGCAAAGGTTTTTAAGAAAATATTCACCAATCATTTTCTTAACTCTCTCTAACATATGTTCATAGAACATATATATATTCAAGCAAACCTCAGCCAAAAGCCACGAAAGTAACTGACAATTTTCCAAAGAAAACTGACAAAACCGTCACTCTTACTCTCCTCTCTGACACGCGCCCGATCGGGCCCGCTGCCGCCCGATCGACGTCAACTCCAGGCGTCTTCTCGCGCCCGATCGGGCGGCTGCCCCAAACTCCAGAAGATCCGTCAGTTTTGTTCCCTTCTCGCACCCGATAGGGCGGCGGCTGCCCGATCGGGCGGCGAAGAATACAATTTCCAGACTACCCTCGCGCCCGATTGGGCGAGCACCACCACGATCGGGCGGCTGACCGAGCGATGTACAGGGGCAGCAAACCAGAGTTTGAGTTCTTCTTTATCAACCTTTAATCAAGATTAATTGCTTTAATATTCTTTATTAATTAAATTACAACACCTTTGCCTAAGTAATATAATTAATGAACATGGACTTGTCTAAATTCTCAAAATCACTCAACACTTACTTGTTTCCTTTCTACTCCGTTTCCAATACTAATACCAAACGCCCCCTTAAAATACAATCCTCAATTGTGATCTCGCTTCAATAGCCCGAGATAGGAT
The DNA here is from genome assembly GCF_948465745.1 of Chenopodium album. NCBI lineage: Eukaryota > Viridiplantae > Streptophyta > Magnoliopsida > Caryophyllales > Amaranthaceae > Chenopodium > Chenopodium album. Next base: position 47,667,780 of record NC_137834.1, on the reverse strand, counting down.
TATTGTCTACCTAATCCTCCGTTACATTATCATTTAAGACAACTCTGTGGCTATCTAGAATTGCCATAATTCCCATAAATAGACACGAGGATTTACCCAATCTTAAAGATAAATTTATCATTGCACATTTCAAGCAACCAAAATTAATTAGTTATCAAACACAAGCTGATTACTTCATTCCTTAGCAAAGAAATTAATTGCAAAGACTAAATTTTTTCTTTTATCATTGAATTTCGATCCCCACAATAGATACTTGATAATTTATACAACCAATTACTTTGATCAAAGACTTTTGAACATCATCTATCTAAGTTATTAAAAATATTGACTAGGTCGGATCAAATCACTTTAAAACGTACCTTACTAGGAACTTGGCGGCCGAAAAAGACTGAACCAGAAGGCACATCAAACACAAATCCAGCTTGAGTGTGCACATAAATAGAAAAAAACCCATCATGTCCTGCAAAATACTTCTCCCACAAAGGCAACAATGGCAAAGGACCCCTTGTCAAGAACATAAAGGCAACTTTAGGTACCCTTTTAAAAGGGTACCCTACAACTTTAGGGACCAATGAAGCTCTCCATACCAACTCCTGATCAGATAGATCATGACTCAATTTCTTCGGATGAACTATTTTATCTAAGCTCAAACAATTAATATTCTCAATAGTTGTATCGCCGCCACGAACGGCGGTGTAGATCTTTGTATAATTCTCAAGGCTAATCGTTGACCGTTGTGAGCTTGAAACTAAACCAGTTGCAACACCAGCAATAAACACCATTAAACATACTACTAATCTTATTAAGTTGGTGGGTGCAAATTTCTTCAAGTACCCATTGTTTTGTTGTGCTGTTAACTTCTCTAATTCTACCTTTTCTGCTTTGTTATTTCTCAACATCTTTTTTCTTTTGTGGGAATTATTGTTCATTCCCAATCATGTTGGAGATAGATGCAGAGGGGACTAGGGGAGTAGAAGAATTTCTTTCTTTTTTTTTTTTTTTTTTTAATAAATATTTTTGGAAATTGGGTGGAATCTAAAGGGTTGAGCTGAAGGCGAGATTTCAGAAACATGTGGAGCGTGGTTTTTAAATTTAAACAAAAATGGCATTAACAGTTAACAATTGTTTAAATGTGGGTCCCCCACACGTGTTAACATTTTCATAGTAGAAGTTTACTAAAGAAAAGTTGGCAATACTTTCATTTTGGTTGGCAATTATTGGTGCCATAGTAGCGTGAAATATTTTAATAGCAATTATTGTCGGCCGTCTAGTATGTTCCGCCCGCCTGGCCGGCTATACACTTTTCAAGTGGAGGTGTTAATTCGGATAACTAGATGAAGTTTGAGTCAGGTCTATTCAAGTCGGATATACTCAATTTAAAATTATTTTTTAAACAAAAAATCCGGTCAAGATATGTCGAGTGTGTTTAGGGTGAAAATACCCTAGACATGTGGACCAATGAGAGGAGGCCACGCATCGAGTTCAGAATGGCCCAATAACCTTTTGACACGTGTCCCCTTCAGATAAGCCTCTGAAATGGCGGTTTTCAAGGGCCCAAATCCCAAGAAGCGCCGTAATTCGGCGCAGCCCACCAAAACCTAGGTCAAATGATCTAGATAGAGGCACTCCTACCAATGACCTTATAAATAGGGAGATATTTCTCCATTTTGGGGACACATTCAATCATTTATTACACCTACTTTCTCTCTCATCAGAGAAACACCTGAGGTTGGAATCCAAGCAGATCCCCACCTAAATTTCTGTACTCTTTATTCTCTTTCAAGTTACTAACTTGATCGTCGGAGGCGGAACTCCACCACCAGAGTCTCCGTTGTTTTTGCAGGTACAACTCAGTCGGACCAATCTTTGTGACGTAACTCTCCCGAGGGATAAAAACACCCTAAACATTTGGCGCCGTCTGTGGGGAGAGTACCTCAAGGATGGTTCAAGAGTCTGTACCGCCCCCTGAGCGTCCGGTAGACGAACTGGAAGTTTTTATTGACCAAGAGGATGATGATCCGCAGGTCGAAACTTATATAGCCAGTGATGGCTCTCTGATAACCAAGCGCGTCCGGCCTAGAGACACTTTGGAGCGGGGTGCCAGCCAGGCGGGTACAAATCGACCCCCTGGGCAGCCGGAATGGGAAACCCATATGGCCAGTGGATCATCTCCCGTCACTCGAGACGAACTCGTGAAATTCATGACAAGTTTCAAGGGTGAAATTAAAGATCTGATCACGAAGAGCCGGGCTGGCCCAAGCAGCAGTCAGTCGGCAAGAAAGACTCCTCTGGAGAAGGGGAAGTCAGTCAGAGATCGGCAACCAACTCCTCATCCAAAGGAGAAGGCAACCGGGACCATTGATTGGTCCAAGATTCTTCTGCCCCAGAGGAATACCAACAATCCCCGCCGGACTCAACAGCCAGTAGGAAATAAAAAATCAACTCTTGACGCCCGGAAGATCATCACCCGCAAGAGGAATCAGCAGGTGTCTGAGTCAACTTCTACATCAAGCTTTCCAAACAGCTTCAATAATACATTTGTAGGGAATGTACCTTCCTTTCATGAGAGCCATACGGCCGGTAATACCGTTCATTTTGGCCCTCAGATGATTGGGAATGCACCGTATATACCACCTCTGGTCTACGGTCCGTATTCTCCCCATTTTATGTAGCCAGCCCTCTTCGGAGGTCAGGCGGCATACAACAATGTCTAGCCACTAGACTGGCAGCTCCGTCTGCTCCGCCTGGGTGAACAACCTTCTACGTTTACTCGGGAGATAACCGAGGCGGCACAGCCGGCCAAGATTAAAAATGTGTTGGTAGGTACCTATGACAGTACCTCCAACCCGGAAGATCACCTCATGGCTTACACCAACCTCATGTATTTACAGGGGTTGGATGATGCCACTTGGTGTCGATGCTTCCCGGCTACATTAAAGGGCACTGCCCAACAATGGTTTGGCAACTTGCCAGTCGGGTCCATCGATAGTTTCAGGAAGCTTGCCTTCCTGTTTGCTTCCAACTTCTCAATGAATATCCCTGCGAAGAAAACAAGTCTTGACTTGAGCACCATTAAGCAGGGAGAAAGAAGGATTACGCTCCTATGTCAGGCGGTTCAATCTGATCAGAATTCAGATTCAAGGACTGTCTGATGAGGTAGCTTTTACAGACTTTTTTAAGGGTCTGAGAGACGGGTCGACCTTTAAGTTCGACCTAGTTAGAAAAGGGGCTTCACTTTATAGGCGGCCCTGAGGGAGGCGGACAGCTATATTCAAGCGACCGGCCTTTGCTCGCCTGGTAACCAGTCGGACTCCAAGAAGTCTGACAGGCAGAAAGACAGCCGACCTGCTCAGCCGGCCAAGAAGAAAGAAGATAGCAAAAAGAGAAAAGACGTTTGGGCTGTTAGTGATTCCGACCAACCATCCCAAAAGAAAAAAAAGAATTTAAACCGTACTTCCTAGGTACGAGTTTAACAAGGACTGCAACTCCATCCGCATGGAGATCAAGGACCGACTGTCTCTAGAGAAGCCGAATCCAATGAGAAGTTCCATTCAATCAAGGAACAAAAATAAATTATGCCAATACCATGAGGAAGTTGGCCATGACACCAACGACTGCTTCAGCCTTTAACGGGCGTTGGACCGGCTGGCTAACAAGGGAATGTTAAAGTCCGACATTTATAAGTCCAAAGGGACTAATAAGAAGAACCCGGGGCAGTCATCTAAGACACCCCAGCCTGCTAGTAGTTCGGACATTGATAAGGAGCCGGTCTACACCATAACAGGCGGGTTTTCATGCGGTGCCTCTACCATCCGGGGCACCAAGAGCCATCTTAGAAAGATGGACAATGATGATGATGATGATCAGGCGGCAGGAATTTCTTCCTTCCCAGACGTTCTGATCACTGAGAAGGATAGGGGCACTGTCCGTCGTCCGCATGACGACCTGGTCGTCATTGAATGTAAGGTCGCCAACCAGCTGGTTGGACGAATCCTTATTGACACCGGCAGCTCGTCGGACATCATCAGTCTCCAGTGTTTGCAAAAGCTGAATTACAACCTCAGCAGCATGCATCCGTTAACCCACCCCTTGGTTGGCTTTGGGGGTGGAATGGTTTACCCAGTCGGTAGGATTGATCTACCAATCCGGCTGGGAGAAAAAGGAAAAGGACGACACATGGTCGTCAAATTCTTGGTCGTTGAGGAGTTGACCGACTATAACATTATCCTAGGCCAGCCCACCCTTAACGAAGCCAAGGCTGTAATCATTCCTACTCTCTCATGCTCATCAAGTATGAGAGGGATGATGGCTCTGTTGGTTCCTTTAACGGGGATCAAAAGACGGCCCGGGAGTGTTACCTCTCAGCCGTCAAGGATACTGTGGCCCTAGACGGCGAAGGCCAGGAACCAATAGACCTTGACAATGTCAGGGATGCCGCCCCAGCCCCACCAGCAGCCGGGAAGAAAAGAAAGGCACCTCTGCTGGTGGAGGTGAAGAAAGAGAAAAAATAGCAATCACTGACCGGGGAACGGTCGGATGAGCTCCGTCCCCAGCCGGCTGGAGACCATATTGATATACCTCTGGATGACACCCGTCCAAAGCGTACTGTTAAGGTTAGGACGATTGCTTATGCTAAGCTGGGTGCAGACCTACACCTATTGCTGAAAGAATTCAAAGACATTTTTGCCTTTGAAGTGGAAGAGATGTCAAGCGTCAGCCCGGATCTTGCTGTCCACAAACTCGCCGTGGATCCAAAAAAGAATCCCATCCGACAAAAGAAAAGAAACCACGACGAGGAAAGAAGTCAAGCGGCAGCTGCCGAAGTAAAAAAGCTGCAGGAAGCCGGGTTCATTCGGCCATGTAATTTCCCCGAATGGGTGGCGAATGTTGTGCTTGTAAAGAAGCCGAATGGTACCTGGCGTATGTGTGTTGATTACACAGATCTCAACAAGGCATGTCCCAAGGATAGTAATCCGCTCCCAAAGATCGACAGTCTGGTCGATTCAACAGTCGAGCATGCCTTGATGAGTTTCATGGATGCCTACTCCGGCTTCCATCAGATACCCATGTGAAAAAAAGATCAAGAGAAGACGGCCTTCGTCACGGATCAGGGGTTATTCTGTTACACGGTGATGTCGTTTGGCTTGAAAAATGCGTCGGCTACATTCCAACGGATGATTAATACGGTCTTCATTAATCAAATTGGGTGGAATGTGGAGGCGTAAATTGATGCTATGATACTCAAATCCAAGCAGCAGGCGGATCACCTTGCTGATCTCCGAGAAACCTTCACCACACTCAGGCGACATAAGGTTATGTTAAATCCTAAGAAATGCGCCTTTGGTGGTTAGTTTGGGATGTTTCTCGGATTCCTGATTGATCAAAGGGGGATAGAGGCTAACCCCGAGAAGATACGTGCGGTAATTGACATGAAGTCACCCCGCAATGTCAAGGAAGCATAGAGACTAACCGGTTGCCTGGCGGCATTGGGGAGGTTCCTCATCCGGTCAGGTGACAAATGCCTTTACTTCTTCCAAGCAATCAGGAAGAAGACCAGATTTGAATGGGGGGACGATGCTGAGGCGACCTTTCAAAAGCTGAAAGAACATTTGCACTCTTTTCCAAGGCTTGTTAGCCCTCTGCTCAAAGAGACGTTATACATGTACCTAGCCGTCTCAAATCATGCTCTTAGTGCTGTTCTCCTTGCTAAGAGAGACGACATCCAGCTCCCGATCTATTTCATTAGCCATGTGTTAAAAAATGCTGAACTCCGCTACCCCATGGTTGAAAAATTTGGCCTTGCTCTATATATGGCCTTCAAGAAATTGAAGTCGTACTTTCTGGCTCATCCGGTGGTAATTTACACCGATCATCCCCTTAAGCGGCCAATGTCTACCTTGAAGTCATCTGGTAGAATGTTGAAATGGGCTATTGAAATGCAAAGTCTTGAAATCACTTTTGAACCCAGAAAGGCAGTGAAAGGTCAGGCGTTTGCCGACTTCATTGTTGAAATGACACGACCGGAATCACCGGATAACATTGATCAGGTTTGGAAAGTGTATGTAGACGGGAGCTCGACGAAGAACGGTTGCGGTGCAGGAATTATATGTAAGTCCCTTGAGGGGGATATATTTGAATATGCACTGCGGTTTAAGTTCCAAGCCTCAAATAACGAGGCTGAGTACGAAGCCCTGCTAGCCGAAATTCGCACGTGTAGGGCAGCAGGGGCAACAAAAATTGATGCCTACTATGATTCATAGTTGGTCGTAAGCTAGTATGAGGGAAAATATGAGGCAATTCACCCGGCTATGATCAAGTATCTTCAGGCAGTCAAAGAAGAGGTCGGGGCACTTGAGGAGTTCCGTCTAAGTCAAGTGCCTAGGTCAGATAACAATAAGGCGGATGCATTGTCCAAATTGGCATCTTCCGCCTGCTGTGATACGCCTCGGTCAGTCTTTTGGGAAGTCCTTGAAAAAATAAGCGTATATGAAGAGCCCATTGGAGTCCTGGACCGAAGCTCTACCTAGATGGATGGCATCCGGGCATATTTAGCAGACGGCACACTTCCTGATTCACCACAGGAGGCGGCCGTCATGAAGAAGCGAGCAGCAAACTTTGAGACGAGAAATGGAGAACTCTTCAATGCGGGTTTTCTTAAACCTCTATTGAAGTGTGTTACCCCAGAAAAGGGGAAAGAAGTTCTTGAAAAATTGCATGCCTAGATACTGCGCCTCTCATATAGGCGGCAGGTCCCTAGCCGTCAGAGCCACGCGACATTACTTTTCGCCCACTCTTGAAACAGACGCTAAAGATTTGGTGAAGAGGTGTGACAAATGCCAGAGGTTTGGCAAGCTTATTCACCGCCCTGCTACTGATTTGACGGCAATCCACAGCCCAGTCCCGTTTTCTAAGTGGGGCATGGATATCTTGGGTCCTTATATGCCTGCTCCAGGCGGAAAGCGTTATATTTTGGTGGCTGTGGATTATTTTACCAAATGGGTAAAGGCTGAGCCAGTCACAAACATCTAGACAAAGGATGTCATCTCTTTCATTTGGAAGAACATTATCACCCGGTTTGGGGTACCTATGTCTATGGTGTTTGATAATGGCCCTCATTTTGAAATGCCTCACCTTAAGACTCGGTTGGGAGATCAGGGTATCTCACATTTTTTTGCATCAGTCGGCCGACCCCAAGCAAACGGCTAAGTTGAAGCCTTCAACAAGCTTATCTCAAATGGCATAAAAAAGAAAATTGAAAGAGCCGGTAGCTTATGGGAAGAAGAGCTTATTCATGTCCTATGGGCCATCCGGACAACTGTCGTCTGGAAAATCCAGAAGGCAAACGCCTACCTCGAATTTGGAATGTAGATAACTTTAAAAAGTACTACTTCTGAGAAATGTAATTTTTTTGTAAATAGCGAGTCTATCAATGGGAAATCAAGCTTTGTTTCCAAAATTGTTTTGTTATCTTTATAATTAGTTATCCGCCTGGGTAATACTCAGACGGAAATTTTTCCTAACTAACTAATTTAAGTTGATACTTAGTGCAATTTAATGTTATAATCCCTGGTCCGCCTAGGTAATACTCAGACGGACTATTTGTTTAACTAACTAAATTTTATAGTGTATTTTAATGTTATAATTGCTTGTCCGCCTAGGTAAAACTCAGACGGATTATTTGCTTAACCAACTAAGTTCGATACTTAGTGTAAAATTCAATATTAAAATAACACGCGGCCAATGGCCAGATAAAAAACTAGGCACAAAAACGCTTAGTAGCTATACAACCGGTCTCAAACAAGACCAAAGGTTAATGGTCGGATGGTTGCTTATTTTACAAAACCGCCTGTCCCGATATGGACAATGGCCTCCGGCGACACCCCTCCGGGTGCAATCGTCGCAGAGAGAAGACTCTTCGTCAGTTCTACGTACTTATGCAGACGACAAAGATTGAACGACCAAATTGGTTAACTCATAGCCGTCTGACCCGAATAATCTACGAGAACGATTAAGTACCCGAATACCGGATGCCCTGAGGCATCAGTCGGTTACCGGCTGAAGTTTTCACTTAGATTATTTATTCCAAAGTTGCACTCTCTCTCCCAATTGGGGAAAAAGAGTTTGTATAATGGCTATGAAATAATCCCAGACAGAATATTACCGCCTAGGTAAGAGGCTAGAAGCACCCGTTCTAATGGCCGGCTGTGCACTTGGTTTGGGGCAATCACCATTGTGATTGATTGGCCAAAAAACACCTCATACACTAGTACAAAACTAGCCTCAAGTAACACCCAAAAAGTGTTACATAAAGTGGTAAAAGTGTTATAATAGACATTAGGTAACAGTTTATTGGGTGATACTTCCTCCCATGTTACCTAAGATCTTATGTAACACTTTGGGTAACGTATGGTAATACTTTCAAAAGTGTTAATATAAATCCTCTTATGTAACACTTTTTATATTATAAGTATCATTTTTAAAGTGTTACTTTTTATTTTTTACGTAACACTTACTTATCTTTAGTAACATTTTTCAATCATATAGTATCATTTTATCCGACATTAAGTATCACACTTTTTCAAACTAATGTAACACTTTGTTGATTATTAGGTAACATTTTTCAATTATCTTTTAACATGTAATAACTCTTTCTTTGACATTATGCATCACTTTTTACAAACTAATGTAACAACTTTTTTTTTTTTTTTTTTTTTTTTTGAGGAAAATGTAACACCTTATTTATTAATAGGTAACATTTAATAATAATAATAAATATTATTATTATTATTATTATTATTATTATTATTATTATTATTATTATTATTATTATTATTATTATTATTATTATTATTATTATTATTATTATTATCTACAACAACTATATGAATGAGAAATTACATATATGATAGACATCAATTTGGATTGAAATAATTTCATAGTTCTTACAAAAAAAAAATCCATACACCTATTTTAATGTTTGGCCCAACAATATAATAATCCAAACAAAAAGAAAATCAACTTCGATCTCTAGCATAGAAAGAGTGAGGAAATAAGAAAACTTCAAATTTTCAAAAATTAGTCGGTGATAGCGGTGAACTGCAGATAGCTAGCAGAACAACAACAATAGTAACATAAGCTACGAGCAGCAGTATATAGCACCAAACAGCAGTAGCAGACACCGGTGGCAGCAACTAGCAGTGGCAACAAACAGCAGTAGCAGACATCGGTGGCAGCAAACAACAGTAGCAGGAGTCAGCAACAGACATCAGTGGCAGTAAACAGCAGCAGCAAAACATCAGTAACAACAACAGTAGCAGCAGCCCGCTCTTATTGTTGTGGTGCATGGGGCAGGAGTGGCCGCTCCTAGGGAGGTTCACAACATCCTCTCCTTTTTATCATCTTCCTTTGCAAGCTTGTCAAATCTTCTTATACCTACAAGCATGAACACAAACACACACAAAAAAAGCAGCAATGCCAAAATACAACTATATACAAGATAGTTAAGAGAGAGGAGAAAAGTAGGAGAAATGATTATAAAAGCGGTTAGGATTACCACAATAAGTGGACAAATAAACCACTTATGAATCATGAACCAGTCATGTTTAGCTTGCTAGTCAAACATTAGAGAGGTACCAATGCACGAGGAATGAACAAGTAAAGAAAGAAAACAGAAGTACCTTTTGTGGCGGTATTTTTAGTTCTTTTTAAATCATCAAAAAAGGGATTCACTGTTCAAACGCATAAACGATCTGCCCTCTTACATAGCATCAAGTAAATTGTAGACATTCTGAGGAAAAAAAAATGCTAAATAGCCAACTTCTAATATATTAGACAAATGAAAAATAGACCTAATTAAAATAAAGCAACCTCGTGATCAAACTTCAGTAACAGCAACTCTTTCAAGAAACTAAGAATTAAATCTATGCACCAATAAAAAAGAAATAGGGAAAGCAAAACCACCAATAATTCTTACAAGTATCTCTACTGAACATTGATCATAACTTCACTATATTACTGGAAGTTAAAAGCAATTACCAAATGATCAACCTTCTATCCCATTAATTTTCACTCATAAGCTTTATTAGTATTGTGAACAAGTCAAAATTAGGCCACATGATTGGGAAAAAAAAAACACATTTTAGATCATTATTTGGATTCATATTGCTATGTAGAGAAGCATTTTGCAGTGGCAAGTTGGTTTTAGTTAGTGAAGATAAAAAACTATGAGGTCAAAGAAGGAAGTTAACTATAATCTCAAGGGTAACAATGGCTCCAAAATTGGCACTCACAAAATAAAAGTTAAATATGTATATATCAATGTTGCATCGTAAAAGTTTAAACTAAAAGATGGTGAAAGAACCCTGAATTATTACAAGCATTTTGTTACCTATTTAATCAACTAACAACTCCTAACCTAACTTCTCATTCTTCGTTTTGCAAAATATAGTTTTAGATACATTTCAAAGACTAAATCTTCCACTTAAAACAATCAACATCTTAAGATTGATTGCAATTTTGATATAAAAATAAGTGTGAGTTTGTTTTACTTATGACATAATACTATTTGTTACTACCTCCGGCCCCAAAAGTTCGACCCTTTTGGCCTAAATTTATTCCCAAAATGATCGACCCATTTGCATTAAAAATACCTACCAATTTGCATCAATATTTGTGCAAAACTAGCTTCTCCATATAAAATTTTGTTTTTCCATATACTTTTATAACTCTCTCTTTATTTTTTTTACAAACCCCATATAAATTTATGTTTCTAATATAGTTTTACTTCTTTTTATTTATGACAGGGTAAAGTCGTATCCCCTAATCAAAAGTAAATACCTAAATCCTCTAACTAAAGTAGATAGGGAAGTAGGGTCGATCTCCACAGGGAAACGAGTCTTTTTACTCCTAATTAATTATTATAATCTAAATTATCTAAGTAACCAATATTTATATTTGAGTATGAAACTAAACTACAAAGAACAAGAATAGGGAGAAAACGATATATAAAAGGATCTAGGGCATAGGTTCACCAATAAATAATACTCCAGGGTAAAACATAGTAATCAATCATTGACATTGCATAAATAAAATGATTAACAGGCTCTCACAATTAATTAATCAACATAGATCTAACAGGCTCTGGCAATTTACTAGATCTAAGTTCTTATTGAAAATAGCCTTTAATATCAAATTAACATCTGCTCGATTCATCAATTCAATATTGCCATACTTTTACAAGCCGCAATTGTAAAACGTTAAAACAATTCAATAAGAAATTATCATGCAATATCAATAATCAATAATAGTCAATCATCAATGCATCAATTAACCAGATCGTAAAGGGCTTTCGCTACGTATTACAATCACAGAATTAATCTACCGGTATTAAATCTCATCTCTCGAATCTCGACTTAACCATTTATAAATTAATCTGCCTATTGAAACTAGAACTAAACATCAATTCTCATGTCTCGAATCTTGAATCAATATTGTCAAACTCATGCATAAAAGATAGGCCTAATCTAGTCACAGAGCATTAAATCAATCATTAGGAAATTAATCTAGCATTGATAATTAACAACAATAAATTACCCCTTCATATTATTTATTAGATCCCCATAAACCCTAGAAATTAAACTACTCACAAATCATCAGGACTAAACTAATCAAATAAATAAATAAAAGCATAATCAAGGAAGCAAATAAAATAACTGAAGTTAAAGGGGAAGAAATTGTTACCAAAAAGTAATCTGGAATTAATGGAAGAATTAAGAACAAAAGTTGAGAGAAAAGATTCTAAGAGAATAATTAAGAGAGTAAAGAAAGAGTAAAAAGGAGAAGAAGAAGAGATCCTAAAATCGTATTACGGAGGATTATTTATACTCCGTACAAAAGTCCTAAACTAAAACAAATTAAAACGACGTTAATCGTCTACTAAGAAATACACGCGCCCGATCGGGCGAGGCACCGCCCGATCGGGCGCGCCTTTTTGATCATAGTACAAATCTCGCGCCCGGCCGGGCGCGTCACCGGGCGCCAGACTAAGCTTCTCCCGCCCGGCCGGGCGCGCCTCCGGGCGCCAACCTTTTTGGCCGGGCGGCTCATTTGGGCCACTATTTGGACTTCGATTGGGCTCCAATTCTTCGGGCCAATCTGGGTTTCCCCTTTGGGTCTTGAATACTCAGTCCAAATGCCCCGGTATCACCTATACCGAGCCCTTAATCACCGGTTCGATGGCTCTAACCGTCCCTGGGCTATAAACTCTGGTCGTGCTTCTCCAATGTTCGTGATTGCTCTAAAATATCTCGGGAAAATACTCCAAAAGCATAAATCCCTGCAAAAGTCAACCAAATCTACGAAAACACTAGAAAACACCAATTAGTAATAAAAGTGGCTCTAAAGAGCCAAAAACACTACTAATTACGACCAAGGGACGGGGATAAAATACTATATAAAATAGACACATCAAACTCCCCCAAGCCAAACCTTTGCTTGTCCCTAAGCAAAGATCTCATCAATGAATCAATAAATATGCTTCACCCCTAAAGTAAAAATCAAGCACAAACGATCCAGAGTAAATCAAATAAACATGCTTCAGAGTCAATTAATCAAATCCATCCAAATACCTTTCTTCCCTAACAATTGTCAAATAGAGCAAACCACAAGAGCATATAGAATTCAAGACTGGTGCTCACACACTCAACTCTCATTTATGTGGCGAGTAAAAGATGTACTCGATCGCTCTCCATCCAACCCCTTTATGTGAACAATTCCCTCCCAACTCACACTCTCGCATGTATAAAACAATGAACGCTCAATCCTACTAGTCGACTCGAGATATGTCAAATCATAACTTGCATTGATAAACAACACTTTCACATTCATACAATTCTATGCACAAAGGTCAGAAGGTCTTTAAAGATTGTAATGTAAGGATAGGGTAAAGGGTAGGATAAATTTGGGAATAAGTGAGAGAAAAGCTATGCTTAAAGGAGCCATATCCTAATAAAACCCATGATCAAAATAACTAATGATCGTACATCTCCTACATAACCAACTCTAACATCAACCAAATATACTCCAAACAATATAAACAATCCCAACACTTACACATCACTCATAAAATATAATAATGAAGAAGCAGAGTGGATAAACAAACTTTATTTTCAAACTTGAATTTTTCATTGAGGTTCAAAATTATTTTCCTTTGATCAACCTCCAACTAGAACATTTGAACATTTTTTTCTTTTTTTTTTTTCTATTGAAGTTCACTTATTTTTTCACATTTTTTTTCTTTGAACTTCTATTTTTTTCATAACATCATGCTTTATTTTTTCAAGAAAATATAACTCTCAAACTCATCAAAAATAAACATGAATAACAACAAAACAACTTCTCAAGTCCCACCCAAATTGTGCTAATAATAAGCACACTACAAACTCCCTCACCTCACTCACTAATAGCTCCCCCAAGCCAAGCTTGGGACTAGTAACCAATAGGGCAAAATAGGCTTGTAATGTGGCTAATAAACAACAAAAAGTCAAGGCAACAACATGGGTAGCAAGAAGGGAACAAATGTATCTACAATATCTGGAGGCTACCTAAAAGAACAAATGCCTTCGTCCTCCTCAATGTGCATAATAATGAATCATATAAACATTACTTATAGTTGCAAACCAATACTCAAATTCATTGACATACCAGGAACTATGGAACTATCACACATTCCTTACCAAATCAACTAGTCAAGCACTATATACACAAGTAGTTAAACAAAATTGACGCAAGTTAAGGTTTCAAGGCAATCAAACATCAAATCATGATCAACTAATCCACAATGCCTATCATCAAATACCAAGAATCAAAACAATTTTCTCAAGTAAGGGGCACAGGGAAGCATAATTTATATTTCATTTATAATTCTTTTTTTTTTTTTTTTTTTTTTTTTTTTGCTCAAGTCTTTATCCGCCTGGTTTTAACCATTCGGCTCTTTTTGCAGGCCATGCTGCGCGTCCAAGGGCTCAGGCAACCCCTCAAGGACAAGTCCAAAGAGGTAACAACTGCTAATGCTCGAGCCGAGTCCGCCTTGGATCGAGCTCAATTTGATATTGCTCAAAATGAGCTTCTGACACTTGATATGATGTATTCGCAGGCGAAAGTCAATCTGCAGCTGAAGAAGGACCTGGACTCGGCCCGCCTGCACATCACTTCCTTTAAGAAAAAAGTCAAAAGTCTTAAGGAGAAGCTCGAGCCTCTTCAGGATGCCAAGGAAGAGGCCGAGAGAGCCAAGCAGAGGGTGGGCCGCTTGGAGCAGCGCCTCACCAACCAGGAGCATCAGCTGAAGACCAAGTTTGAGTCCGTAGCTGAACAAGAGAGAGGAGCTCTTGTTAAGCAAATGATGAGCGACTATGATGCCATCATGCGGGACACTGGAGCGGCTGTGCAGCCGGACTCGAACTATCAGACTTGGAAATCCAAGTTTGATGAAGCCAGCAAAGCATTCGACGCTCGCCTTCTTGACGAGGCTGAGAAGGAAGCTAGGGCTGCTGTTGAGGCCGAGGGAAGCTCTGGGTCCGACTCTTCTGGGGAGTCGTCCTCTGGTGGAGAGGAGGAAGATCAGGTGGAGGAACGAGAGAAAAATGATGAAGAGCAGCCGAAGGGCAACAGGTCGGCTGCCAATGAAGAGACTCTCCCCTGATCACTTAAGCTTTTTATCTTTTCTGCGGCCGAATGGCCATGTACTTGCTTTTCCGGCCTGCGTGCCAAGTATTGATGTTTCTTTACCGACCAAGGGGTCGGGTACTTTAACAATTTCTCTGGCTTTGCCAGAAAACAATCTTAACTAGTCGTCTGATGGCGATTGGTCTTTTTAATTTATATCATTCGGCCATTTGGCTGAGTTTATTCATACTGTTGTCCTTTGCATTTTTGAATTTTTCATTGCATGTTTTTGGCTAAGTATTGTAACCTGTATACCATGCGAATGTTCTTGCCCCTGAACGGATGTCGAGTGGTTTCGGTTTATTTGATTGATTGACTTAGAAATTATTGATACTTAGAAGAGTATTCATGGTTTCTAAGTCAATCAATCACTATGGTGATTGCCCCAAACCACTCGGCAGACGTCCATCCAGAATTGGCAACTTTAAAGTTTTCATTCGGCCATTGGCTCAAACAAAACTCAAATTTCCAACTTAGCAAATTTTGCTAGGGGAAAACTTCCGCCTATTTTGCCCCGTGAGCTAAAAACAGGCGCATCCGGCCATAGGCCTCTTTGAGATAATATAAGTTTATAACTTAGCAAATGGTCTTTAAAAAGGATTGTCCGCCTGTCTTTCCCCAAAAGCAAAGAACAGGCGTCATCTAGTCAAAAGCCTCATTGGGTGCTTAAGTAGTTAGCTTGTATATTAACAAGAATGTTCCGCCTGCTTTGCCCCTGGGCAAAAACAGGCGCATCCGGCTTAATGCCTCTTTAGCCTCTACTTATGAAACAGTGACCATTTTCGAGCTGTGCTAGAACAGTTAGAAAATTCAGGCCTTTTAGATTTCACTTTCGATTAAAACAAATGACTGCGAATGTTGCCTTAGCATTCGGTAGGGCCGCTTGTTTTATTTGTAGAGCAATGTGCCACCCAAATGGGAGATGCTTCTCCTCGACGAATTCGCCCGAATGGACGTCGCCGGTTATCTGACTCATGTTGGAGCAGACGGTCATACTCATGTTGGAGCAGACTGTGACCATTCGGTCTCTTTGGTTTATTAATATCCGGCCATGGGCCTCATCATTATTTTATCTGGCCTTAGGCCTCTTAAATTGAGTAAATATTTGTTAAGTGTCAATATTAACTTAATGAATTTCTTAGGAGCGACTGTTCTAAAGCAATCGGCCCCTTCAGAAGGATTGGGGCGTCTGCTGTTGGGACAGACGCTTTCCAAACGTATTGGCCATCTGTACTTTGTACAGGCGAAACTAAGAAACTTAAATAAAAAGACAAGTTAGGAAATGAAGGCATATTCTCATTAACAAAACTTGAGATAACAAAATTGAGGTCTTTACATTCGTACTTAGAAGTAGTACTTTTTCAAGTTGTCTACATTCCAAGTTCTAGGCAGCTGCCTGCCGTCTGGGTCTTCCAGGCGGTAGGTGCCGTCTCTTACTTCCTCATAGATTTGGTAGGGGCCTTCCCAATTTGGGGTTAGCTTTCCCTGCTCATTCGCCCTACCGACTGCCTCCATTTTCCGTAGCACAAAGTCCCCCACTTTGAGAGGACGCTTGTGTACTCTTTTGTTGTAAGCCCGAGTCATTCTCAGACAGTATATCTCATGACGCAAGGCAGCATTGCCCCTACGCTCTAGAAGTGAGTCCAATGCTAGGCGCATGGCCTCCCAGTTTGCCTCTTCATCATACAACATGATTCGAAGAGTCGGCTCATAGTGCTCAATGGGCAGAACAACTTCTGCTCCATACACCATAAGGAATGGGGTTTCTCCAGTTGCCCCTTTTAGCAGTCGTTCTGATGGACTAGAGGACGTGTGGTATTTCATCCGCCCAAAGGCCACCAGCCCGTTCAATTTTCTTCTTAATCCCGTCTGAGATTAACTTGTTGAAGGCTTCGACCTGACCGTTTGCTTGAGGTCGTCCGACTGATGCAAAGAAGCTTGAGACCCCCCTGGTCTCCCAGCCAAGTCTTGAGTTGAGGCGTCTCAAATTGAGGACCATTGTCAAAAACCATAGACATGGGCACCCCGAAACGAGTTATTATGTTCCTCTAGATGAAGGAAATGACATATTTTGTTTTGATGTTTTTGACTGCCTCCGCCTCTACCCACTTGGTAAAGTAATCCACAACCACCAGTATATAGCGCTTGCCGCCTGGTGCAGCTGTATAAGGCCCCAGAATGTCCATGCCCCATTTGGCAAAAGGTATTGGGCTGTGGATGGCCGTCAGGTCTGTAGCCGGACGATGGATGAGCTTGCCAAATTTTTGGCACTTGTCACATTTTTTTACCATTTCCATTGATCCGACTCCAGAGTTGGCCAGAAGTAAAGCCGCCTGGCCTTGGCAGCGAGGGATCTGCCGCTTATATGGGAGGCGCAGAACCCCGAATGCAACTCTTTGAGGACTTCCTTACCCTTCTCAGGGGTAACACACTTCAACAGGGGTTTGAGAAAACCAGCCCTGAAGAGTTCTCCTTGTCGCAACTCGAAGTTAGCCGCTCGTTTTTTTAGAACAGCCGCCTCCTGTGGTGAGTCAGGGAGCGTGCCGTCTGCAAGATAGGCCCGGATGCTGTCCATTCAGGTTGAGCTTCAGTCAAGAATTCCAATGGGGTCTTCCTCAGATATACTTCTTCTTTCCATGACCTCCCAGAAAACTGACCGAGGCGCTTCACAGGAGGCGGATGATGCTAGCTTGGACAGAGCATCCGCCTGATTGTTTGAAGACCTGGGCACTTGACTTAGATTGAATTCTTCAAGTGTCCAACTTCATCCTTGACCGCCTGCAAGTATTTAATCATGGCCGGATGAGTGGCCTCGTACGTCCCATTGACTTGGAGTACGACCAGTTGTGAATCCGAGCAGGCGTCAATTTTCTTTGCCCCTGCTGCCTTACAGTACCGAATGCCAGCAAGCAGGGCTTCATACTCGGCCTCATTGTTAGAGACCTGGAACTTGAACCGTAGTGCATACTCGTATTTGTCTCCTTCAAGAGACTGACAGATAATTCCTGCACCACAGCCGTTCGCAGTGGAGCTCCCATCCACATACACTTTCCAAACCTGACTAGTATCATCCGGAGCAATCGGCCTTGTCATTTCCACAATAAAGTCGGCGAATGCTTGCCCCTTTATTGCTTTCCTTGGTTCGTAAGTGATTTCCAATCCTTGCATTTCAATCTCCCATTTGAGCATTCGTCCAGAAGACTCCAAGGTTGTGAGTGGCCGTTTGATCGGTTGGTCAGTATAGACTTCTACCGCATGTGCCAAGAAGTAGGGTTTAAGCTTCTTGATGGCCATGTAAAGGGCAAGGCCGAATTTCTCAACCATGGGGTACCGAAGCTCCGCATTTCTCAGAACATGGCTAATGAAATACACCGGGAGCTGGATGCCGTCTCTTTCAGCTAAGAGAATGGCACTGAGGGCATGATCAGAGACGGCTAAGTACATTAAGAGCTTCTCTCTGGGCAAAGGACTGACAAGCCTCGGCAAAGAGTGCAGATGAGTTTTCAGCTTTTGAAAGGCCGCCTCTGCATCATCCCCCATTCAAAGTTTGTCTTCTTTTTAATTGCCTGGAAAAAATAGAGGCACTTGTCGCCTGACCGACTGAGGAATCTCCCCAAGGCCGCCAGACAACCTGTTAGTTTTTGCACTTCCTTTACAGTACGGGGTGACTGCATGTCGATTACCGCCTGTATTTTCTCGGGGTTGGCCTCTATTCCCCTTTGGTCAATCAAAAATCCGAGAAACTTCCCAGACTCAACACCAAAGACACACTTTTTTGGATTTAGCATGACCTTGTGCCGCCTGAGTGTGGCGAATGTTTCTCGGAGATCAGCAAGATGATCCGCCTGTTGTTTGGATTTGACTATCATGTCATCAATGTACGCCTCTACATTCCTTCCGATTTGATTAATGAAGACCGTGTTAATCATTCGTTGGAAAGTAGCAGGCGCATTCTTCAAACCAAACGACATCACCGTATAACAAAACAACCCCTGATCAGTGACGAATGCCGTCTTTTCTTGATCTTTTTTCCACAGGGGGATCTGATGGAAACCTGAATAGGCGTCCATAAAACTCATCAAGGCATGTCCGGCTGTTGAGTCGACAAGACTGTCGATCTTAGGCAATGGATAACTATCTTTTGGACATGCCTTGTTGAGGTCTGTGTAGTCAACACACATCCGCCAAGTTCCATTCGGCTTTTTTACTAACACAACGTTAGCTACCCACTCAGGGAAATTGCACGGCTGAATGAACTTGGCATCTAACAGCTTTTTTACTTCGGCAGCTGCCGCCTGTCTTCTTTCTTCGCCGTGGTTTCTTTTCTTTTGCCGGATGGGCTTCTTTTTAGGATCCACGGCGAGTTTGTGGACAGCGAGATCCGGGCTAATGCCTTGCATCTCCTCCACTTCAAAGGCAAAGATGTCATTGAATTCCCTCAGCAGCTGGTGAAGGCTTTCACCCAGCTTTGCAAATGCAACCGTCCCCACCTTAACAGTCCGCTCTGGACGGCCGTCGTCCAGAGGGATATCAATGTGTTCACCGGTAGGCTGAGGACGGAGATCATCCGACCGTTCCCCGGTCAGTGATTGCTATTGTTTTTCTTCTTTGACCACCACCAGCTGATCAGTCTTTCTTTTCTTTCCGGCTGGTGGGGCCGACTATTCTTCCTTGACATCGTCGAGGTCGATTGTTTTCTTGCCCCGACCGGATGCTACGGCCGCGGGCTTGACGTCCGAGAGGTAACACTCTCGAGCCGTCTTTTGGTCCCCATTAAGGGAGCCGACTGTTCCATCATCCTTCTCATACTTGAGTAGCATGAGAGCAGGGATGATGACGGCCTTACACTCGTTAAGAGTGGGACGGCCAAAGATGAGGTTGTAAGCTGTGAGCTCTTCAACCACTAGGAAACGGATGGTCATCTGCCGACCGTCTCCCCTGCTTCCTAGGCGGACAGGTAGGTCAATTCGTCCGACTGGGTGCACAAGTCCTCCCGTAAACCCAACAAGGGTGTGGGAGACCTCCATCATGCTATCCGGTTTGTACTTGAGATTGGATAAGCATTTGAGGCTGATGAGGTCAGAGGATCTTCCTGTGTCAATCAGAATTCGGCTAACCAACTGGTTGGCGACCTTGCAATCAATGACAACAGGGTCATCATGCGGCCGACGGACTTTGCCTCTATCCTGTTCGGTGATGACAACTTTAGGGAAGGTGGATGTGCCAGCCGCATCCCCTTCCTCAACAGAGTTGACCATCTTTCTCAGATGGTCCTTGGTGCCCCGAATGGTCGGGCCACCACCGGCAAATCCGCCTGCTATGGTGTATACCGGATCTTCATCAGTTTCGGTACTCACAGCAGGCTGGGGAGTCTTTTTCTTGGACTGCCCCGGATTTGCCTTTGAAGTCACTTTGGACTTCACATAGGACTTCAGCTGTCCTTTGTCGGCCAGACGGTCGAGCTCCCGCTTGAGACTAAAGCAGTCGTTCGTGTCATGGCCAACATCCTCATGGAAATGGCAATGCTTGTTTTTGTTCCGATTTTCGGCGGAACCTTTCATAGGAGTCGGCTTTTAAAGAGTCAGCCGATCCTTAATTTCCAAGAGGATGGAGCAGCAGTCCTTGTGGAATTCGTACCTTGGGACGTACGGTTTCCACTCCTTTTTCTTCTTCTGGGCCGGTTGATCAGAGTTATCAATGGCCCAGACTTGCTTTTTCTTTTTGCTCTCTTCTGGCTTAGGAGCCGGCTGAGCAGGCCGGCTCTCTTTCTGCCGGTCGGACTTCTTATGGTCCGACTGCTTATTGGAGGAGTAGAGTTCGGTCGCCTGTATATAGGCTTCCGCCTCTCGCAAGGCTCCTTGCAGAGTAAAGATTTGTTTGCGGACGAGTTCGTACTTAAAAGTAGACCCGTCCTTCAGACCCTTAAAGAAGTCTGTGAAAGCGACCTCATCAGACAGCCCATGAATCTAGATTCGGACCAGATTGAACCGCCTGACGTAGGAACGCAGGCCTTCTCTATTTCCCTGCTGTACATTGCCCAAGTCAAGACTTGTCTTTTTGGCAGGGATGTTCATAGAGAAGTTTGAAGCAAACAAGAACGCAAGCGTCTTGAAGCTATTTATGCAACCAACCGGCAGATTGCCAAACCACTGCTGGGCTATGCCCTTCAGGGTGGCTGGAAAGCAACGACACCATGCGGCATCATCCAACCCCTGTAAATACATGAGGTGGGTGTACGCTAGCAGGTGGTCTTCTGGGTTGGAGGTCCCGTCATAGGCTCCAACCAGAACGTTTTTAACTTTAGCCGGCTGTAAGGCTTCAGTTATTTCCCTGTAGAAAGCAGAGGGTTGATCTCCAAGGTGTTGCAGCCTAAGCTGCCAGTCCATCGGCTGATAGCCGTATGCCGCCTATCCTCCAAAGAGGGCAGGTTGCATGTAAGGTAAAACTGGCGCCTGGTACAATGGTTGTGCCATGTACTGGGCCGACTGAATCATATGAGGACCAGACTGAACCCGTAGGCTGCTTGCTGGAGTCTCATGTACAGACTGGGAACACCTCACAGAGGTATTCCGAAAGCTATCATGATAAGTCGACGTTGAAGCCGACTCTGATAGCTGGGTTCTCTTCTCCTCAATGTATTGCCGAGCGTCAGAGAACGTTTTCTTGCTACCATCCGGCTGTATGTGCCGGATGGGTTTTCTTGCGCCCGTTTCTGGGAAACAAAGCCGAGTAAGGTCAAATTGGGGCCGGGCCTTCTCCTTAGGGGCAGGATGAGGAGTTGGCTGACGGTCCCTGACCGACTTCTGTTTGCCAGCTTGGGCTGGCTTCTTGGCCGACTACTCCTTTCTAGGAGCAGGCGACTTCTTTGAGGCGAGTTGTTTGATTTCACCCCTGAGGCTGCTCAGGAGTGTCATTAGTTCATCTCGAGAGACGGGAGTCGATCCTGCCGCGTGGGAAGGATCAACTGGCCTCCCCGAGGGCTTCTTTGGCTGACCAGCAGTTTTGCTTGGGCCTGCCTGGTCATGGTGGCGCTCCCGCCTCTCCTTACTGCGGATGCGTTTAGAGATGAGGGATCCATTTGGATCCACATAGGTTTCGACATCAGCGTCGTCACCTGAGTCATGATCCGTTTGGACCTCTACTTCTTCTGGAGGCCGATTGGCCTCTGGGTTCGGTACAGGTGCTTGTGAAGCCATTTCAGAGGTACTCTCCCCACAGACGGCGCCAAATGTTTCGAGGGTTTTTGTCCCTTGGGAGAGTTACAACACTGAGACTGGATTCAGCAAAGGACGCTTGTACCTGCAAAGCAAACGAACCGCCGAATGGTCGGTGGTCCGCCTCCGAAGATTAAGTTAGTAAGCGTTCGGTAATAAAACGTGCGGAAGTAAAGGTTATCTGCTCGGATTCCAAGCTCAGGTAAAGTGATGTGTGTTCCTTGAAAACGACAGCTCTGTGATAAGTGACGTGTTGTCTCGTATTGCGTGTATATTCTCTGTCTTGTCATAAATGTAAGAATGTCCCTATTTATAGGGTCCTTTTGGAAAGTGTGCCCCTCCTAGGATCTGGTGACCTAGGAATTAGGTCACGCCGTTTTACGGCGCCTCGGGATTTGGGCCTTTGAAGGCCGCCATCCCAGGGGCAATGCCTGAGTGACACGTGTCACTGAGCCCAAGAGGCCTTTGGGCGTCTTTTGGGTGACACGTGTCGCCATCTGAATACTCTATGCTGGATCATCAGTTTGCGTAGGACAGAAGAGTGTCTGCCTTCCACGTGTCATCATTCCATAGGTCCAAATGGCACCTCTTTGGAGGACACGTGGCGCTTTTTGATTGGGCCACCTGGCCGGGTATAAAATACCCAAATCACTTACAGCTAGGGATCTGCCGCTTGAGTGAGAGGCATAGTATCTTGCCTGCAATTCTTCGAGAACTTCTCTCCCCTTTTCTGGGGTAATACATTTCAATAAGGGCTTCAAAAAACCCGCCTTGAAGAGCTCTCTATCTCTGATCTCAAAGTTCGCTGCACGTTTTTTTAGCACGGCTGCCTCCTGGGGTGAATCAGGGAGTGTGCCTTCTATGAGATACGCCCGGATGCCATCCATCCAAGTTGAATTTCGGTCAAGAATTCCAATGGGTTCATCATCGTATATGCTTCGTTTTTCCATTATTTTCCAAAAGACTTAACGAGGCGCATCACAAGAGGAAGAGGATGCTAGCTTTGATAGAGCATCCGCCTGATTGTTCTTCGACCGGGGCACTTGACTTAGATGAAATTCTTCAAGTGTCCCCGCTTCAGCTTTGACCGCCTGCAGATACTTGATCATAGCCGGATGGGTGGCTTCAAACACACCATGGTATTGGCAAACGACCAACTGAGAATCAGTGCAGGCGTCAATTTTTGTTGCCCCCGCTGCCTTACACATGCAGATACCAGCTAGCAGGGCTTTGTATTCCGCCTCATTTTTTGAGGCCTGGAACTTGAACCATAGTGCATACTCATATTTGTCCCCTTCTGGGGATTCACAGAGTATGCCTGCACCACAGCCGTTCATAGTAGAGCTCCCATCTACATGCATCCTCTAAACCTGATCAAGGTTATCCGGAGCAACCAGCCTTGTCATTTCGACAATGAAGTCGGCAAACGCCTGACCCTTCACTTCCTTTCGCGGTTTGTAGGAGATTTCAAGAGACTGGATTTCAATAGCCCATTTAAGCATTCTTTCGGATGAGTCCTGGGTTGTCATTGGCTGCTTGAGGGGCTGATCAGTATAGATCACCACCGAATTTGCCAAGAAGTATGGTTTTAACTTCTTAACAGCCATGTAAAAGGCAAGGCCAAATTTTTCAATCATGGGGTACCGAAGCTCAGCATTTCTGAGCACATGGCTAATGAAATAGACTGGGAGCTGATTTTTGTCTCTCTCAGCAAGGAGAACAGCACTGAGGGCATGATCTGAGACGGCTAGATACATGAAGAGCGTCTGCTTTGGTAGAGGGCTAACAAGCCTTGGTAAGGGGTGCAAATGTTCTTTTAGTTTCTGAAAGGCCGCCTCAACATCATCCCCCCATTCAAATCTAGTCTTCTTCCTAATTGCCTGGAAGAAATAAAGGCACTTGTCACCTGACCGGCTGAGGAATCTCCCAAGCGCAGCCTGGCAACCGGTAAGCCTATGAGCTTCCTTAACAGTGCGGGGTGACTTCATGTCAATCACCGCCTGCATCTTCTCAAAGTTAGCCTCTATCCCCATTTGGTCAGGAATCCGAGAAACTTTTCAGACTAAACACCAAAAACACACTTTTTGGGATTTAACATGACCTTATGCTGCCTGAGTGTGGTGAAGGTTTCTCGGAGATCAGCAAGGTGATCCGTCTATAGCTTGGATTTGACTGTCATCAATGTACGCCTCTACATACCTTCCAATCTGATTAATAAAGATTGTATTAATCATCCGTTGGAAAGTAGCCGGCGCATTCTTCAAGCCAAACGGCATCATAGTATAACAGAATAACCCTTGATCAGTGACAAAGGTCGTCTTCTCTTGATCTTTTTTCCACAGGGGTATCTGATGGAAACTCGAGTAGGCATCTATAAAACTCATCAAGGCATGGCCGGCTGTAGAATCGACAAGACTGTCAATCTTTAGAAGCGGATAACTGTCCTTCAGGCATGCCTTGTTGAGGTCTGTGTAGTCAACACACATACACAAGATACCATTCGGCTTCTTTACCAGAACAACATTCGCAACCCAATCAGGGAAGTTAAATGGCCGAATGAACCCAGCGTCAAGCAGCTTTTTAACTTCGACACCTGCCGCCTGACTTTCTCTCCTCGCCGTGATTTCTTTTCTTTTTCCGGATAAGCTTCTTTTTAGGATCCACAACGAGTTTGTGGACAGCAAGATTCGGGCTGATGCCTGGCATCTCTTCCACTTCAATGGCAAAGATGTCTTTGAATTCTTTCAGCGGAAGGTGCAGATCTGCACCAAGCATTTTGAAGGCGGTCGTCCCCACCTTAACCGTCCGTTCTGGATGGTTGTCGTCCAGAAGGATATCAATGTGCTCACCAGCCGGCTAGGGACGGAGATCATCTGACCGTTCCCCGGTCAGTGATTGCTATTTCTTCTCTTTCTTCACCTCCACCAGCTTTTCAGTTTTTCTTTTCTTGGCGGCTGCTGGAGGGGGTGAATCAGGATCCTTGATATCGTCAAGGTCTATTGGCTCCTTCAGCCGACCGGCTGCAGAAGCAGTCGGCTTGACGTCTAAGAGATAGCACTCTCTTGCCGTCTTCTTATCCCCGTTGAGGGAGCCAACAGTGCCATCATCCCTTTCATATTTGAGGAGCATGAGAGATGGGATGATGACGGCCTTACACTCGTTCAGAGTGGATCGGCCAAGGATGATATTGTAGGCGGTTAACTCCTTAACCACCAAGAACCGGACGACCATGTGCCACCCTTGTCCCTTCTCCCCCAGCCGGATTGGAATGTCAATCTGTCCGACTGGGTGCACGACTCCTCCCCAAAGCCAACTAATGGGTAGGAGACGTCGCGCAGAACGTCCCGCTTGTAATTTATCCAAGACAAACACTTGTAACTGATGAGATCAGAAAAGCTACCTATGTCTATGAGAATCCGGCCAACCAGCTGGTTGGCGACCTTGCATTCAGTGACGCTTGGGTCGTCATGCGGTCGGCATACCTTGCCTTGATCCTTCTCAGTGATGAGGACGTCTGGGAATGTCCCGCTTGAGGACGATTGTCCATCATCGACTGAATGGATCATCCTTTTTAGATGATCCTTGGTGCCCCGGATGGTCGGGCCACCGCTTGCAAATCCGCCTGCTATGGCATAGACCGGATCCTAATCAGTATCCGAACTACTAGTAGGCTGGACAGTTTTTGATGACTGCCCCTATAGACACCCAAATGTGTCTCCCCAAAACCAAACCCGGTGAAGAGTACCTTTCACGTCGAATCATAATCGAATGAAGTGAAAGTGTGGAAAGTCTAGTGTTGCGGATAGTTTTTAATTCTTTTCTTTCTCTCTGTTTTGGAAAGTCTAGTGTTGCGGAAAGTCAAAGTGGGGGCTTCTGTAGACACCCAAATGTATCTCCCCAAAACCAAACCCGGTGATGAGTACCTTTCACGTCGAATCATAATCGAATGAAGTGAAAGTGTGGGAAGTCTAGGGCCAAAGTCCGGTCAATTATTACACAAATAAAGGATCTTGGAATCACTTAAAATTCAAATGGTATCAATTAATTATTGAATAAAGTGTTTTAAAGTTACCAAATGAATGCGTTTATGGTACTTTAATTTAAAATTAAACATAATTATTAAACTTTGCCTTATTTTGACATAGATGGGTAGCCGTAATCACAATGACAACAACGTTTACAACCTTCGACCATTCCTTGAGATGGATAGGTTGACAAGGGATAACTTTTCCAACTGGGAAAGAATTCTAAGGCTTGTTCTGAAATCTGAAGGTAGAGAGGATGTCATTGACACCCCATTGCCAGGACCTCTGCCAGAAAATCCAACTGCGGTAGAGATCAAGAAGCACAAGGAAGCTCATGTCAGAGCTATACCTATCACTTGCCTAATGATTGCTACCATGGAGCCTAGTCTTCAAAAGCGTTTTGAGGACCAGGATACCTACTCAATCAGGCAAGAACTCAAAGCTTTGTTTAAGAAACAAGCTAGAGTTGAAAGGTATGAGCTCCATCGTGAGATTCTGGATTGTAGGATGGAGAAGGGCACCACAGTTCATGATCATGTTTTCAAAATGATCGGCCTAAATCAAAGTATGGAGAAACTGGGGCACCCATATAGTGATGATTTGGCAACAGACATCATTCTCCATTCACTACCAGAAAGTTTCAACCAGTTTATCATGAATTTTAACATGATTGCCACTACAAAGACTATGAATAAATTGCATGCAATGCTGGTTAGTGCTGAGAAACAAACCCCTAAGGAGCCTAAGAAAGAAGTTCTTATGATTCAAAAGGGAAAGGGGTTCAAGAAGAAGGGGAAAAAGGCTAGTTCCAAGAGCAAGGGCAAGCAAGTTGCCAAGGCTCCTGAAAAGCCTAAGACGACTCCAAAGCCCAAGGCTGCAAGTGAAAGTGAATGCTTTTACTGCAAGAAGAAGGGGCATTGGAAGCGCAATTGCCAGAAATACCTTGACTTCCTCAAGAAGAATGGAGCATCAACCTCAAGTATTATGTTATAAACATTTTAACTTTCACTTAGGTATGAGATACCAAGTTGCAGTGCTTAACATAGTGATGTTGCGCAGGTTCTGCAAACAAGTGTAGCTAGCATGGAAATGGAGCTTGAAGGTGCACTAGAAGTATTTGAGTGGCCAGAGATAGCTTCATAGTTTTAAATTTTGATTAGTTTATCATGATTTTAGAACAATTTCCAGTTTTGATGAGACAATATTTCGGTTTCTTGTTTTGAATGCTGAATTTGGTTTACTTGGCTTGGACAAGTGTTGATCCATGACCAAGGTAATAAATTGCCTTCATTTTTCTAGATATGAGTTAATTTTGTTTTATGGAATTGATATAAGTAAATCACAAAAGTAAAAATTTAGATGATTCAAAATACACTTACTTATAACAAGTAAGGTTAGGTCACATTAACCATTTGTACATCCAAAGATATAGATGGACTCTTATTATTATATGATTATGAATCACTTGAGAATTAGAAGTCATGCTTGATAAAAGTTAAAATGACCAAGTTGCTTTTTAGTAGAAAGGGTAAAAGAAGCTAAAATGACCTTTTGGAACTCATACATATGATGTATGTGAACCAATAAGTTCAAAATTAGCAAAGAGATTTAAATATTTCATTGCTTTTACTAACGATTTAAGTAAATATATCGATAATTACTTAATGAAGTAAAGCTTGGAAACATTAAAATGTTCAAAATAGCAAAATGAAATGTAAAATCAGTTTGAGATGAACAAATTATCACCACAATATGATTGTTGTGATAAATATTCAACTCAAAAGGAATGATCATCTAAAGGGAATTGTTGAATTAATTCACAATTCAGAAACATTACAATTAAAGTGTATGTTTATGAAGAAGGAATCAAACTTTGCTTGCCATTGTTCGATCCAAGATTTAATGATTTATAAATATCGTTTTGAGGATATACATTACAACAACAATTGCGAATATACTAAACAGGAAACTTAACCAAAGCAGAAGAAAAGATGTCAGAAGAGTTATGATTTGGAAATGTTCCAAAAGTTATCTTTTCTAAACAAGATTAAGGGTTATGAAATCAATGTAAAATGTTTACAAAGATGACATAATGCACCCTAAATCAGAAAAATAGTTCTTCATGGATTTTCTCATGGAAACTAAAAGGTATTATTCCTACAATCGCGTAGAAACAAAGTGTTTGTTGCTCGCGATAATGTCTTTATAGAAAGAATGCCTTCCTACAAAGCCAAGTGGGAGTAAAGTTAAATCTCGATGAGATTCGAGACGAGCAACAAATGGATGTGGATAAACACTACATCAGAGACGAATGCGCATGAAATCAGCTAATTTGATAAAACATGTGTCGAAGCAAGCTAATTCCACTAGCGAGGCTTCTATCGTCCCACTAGAATGAAAGGCTTCAAAAAGTTGAAGAGAATAATTCTATTGTCGCTCATACCTATCGTAGGT
This sequence comes from Chenopodium album, assembly GCF_948465745.1. Lineage (NCBI taxonomy): Eukaryota > Viridiplantae > Streptophyta > Magnoliopsida > Caryophyllales > Amaranthaceae > Chenopodium > Chenopodium album. Next base: position 47,639,366 of record NC_137834.1, on the reverse strand, counting down.
TACTTAGGATCAAAACAAACAGTTTGTTGAAATTTTGAGAAAAGGTGGATTTTAAAATTTTCTTATTAGAACGGTTAGAATCCATGGCCTACAAGCAAGCTTTGGATAAGTGTCAACTCAGGAAATGGCTTAAAGCCATGAAATCTGTTTTGGGTGTTTTTGTCCCTCGGGAGAGTTACAACACGAAGACTGATCCGGCGTGAGTTGTACCTACAAAACAAACGGAGACACCGGTTGGTTGGTGCTCCGCCTCCGACGAACAAGTTAGTAACTTGAAGGGAGAAAAAAAGGTGCGGAAGTTTAAGTGGGTATCTGCTCGGATTCCAAGCTCAGATGTCTCTATCACAAGGATAGTGTGTAATAAAAATGGTAAAAACGTCCCCTCCAAAAGAGGGAAATCTCCCTATTTATAGGGTCCTCGGGATTTGCGCCCCTGATTAGGTCATTGATCCCTAATTATTGGTGCGCTGCGTCGCATTGCGGCTTTCTCGGGATTTGGGCCTGAAGACCGCCATTGTTCCCTAATTTTTGGAGTGACACGTGTCAAACAGGGATTGGTCCACTTTGGCCATCCTGAGACTGACACATGTCATCCTCTGATTGGACCACGTGGCAGGGTAAAATTACCCTAAACATTTGCCCCTCACAGATGTGACGTGGCACGACACGTGGCATTTGTGACAGGTGTCACGCTTCGATTGGTGGTAATTTTACCATCAAAGAGTAACCGTTCACCTTCCGAGTAAATTACGGAAATGCCCCCGTATTTACCCTCTATATATAGCCGTTTACCCTCATAATTTTGTACGTTTTACAAAAATTTTCTAGAGAAAAAACTTTGAGAGCAGAAGTCATCCGTTTGAGTCAGGCGCAAGCAAGGAAGCTTGTACTCCATCAACCCAGCCAGACCCGTCTGTCTTCAGATATCAAATCCAAAGGTACCGTCTCTGCCTCTCTCAGCTCTTTTTCTTGTTTCACCGCTTGTACATATTTCTTGCAATATATGGATGCATCACCAACACACACGGCACAGCCTAGGTTAGAGTCCAGCCGATCACCTGGGACGGCTGAGTCTAGGACTGGGAGTGCCGTCTTGGGGTGTTGGGACCACCCTTTGCCTTGGATTTCGACCATTTATGTGTCTGTGCAGGACACAATGACTCGGACTATGCAGACGGCCACCGATCAGAACTATAGAAGCGAAGGCTCAGGCGGCCAAACGCCTGAGGGAGAAACGTCTGGTCAGGGAGACCAGACGGCACTGGAGAGATCCCCTCCGCGGGCCCCTTCAACTCCCGCAGATTCCTTTCTGGAAGAGTGCGACCAAGGCGGCGATGAGGCCGCCTCAGCCCCTTTGACCCAAAATGAGGAGAAGACGGAGAGCGACAGCTCCGCCTCCACCTCTGAGAGCAGCGACGATTTACCCCCGCTTGAGGATAGCGAGGAGGAGGAGAGGAAGAAGTGGAAAGAGAAGGACGATCTTTTCAACATCCACGTCTCCGCCAAGGACCGGATCCAAATGGAGGAGAACTAAAAAAATTTTACGCAAATGCACCCGTTAGGAGACGGGTATGGAATAAGAGTGCCGCCTGAGAACGGCACCATCGCCTGGGAGGATGATCAAGAGAACGCCAACAACTACTTTGGCTGTTATGAGGCGGCGTTCAAGGCTGGTCTTCGCTTTCCCCTTCACCAGGCGGTGAAGGCAATATTGAGAGGCTACGGCCTCAGAGTCAGGCAACTTACCCCCAACTCTTGGACAAACATTTTGGGGTATGTTGCCGCCTGCGAGTTCCAGGGGCTCAACCCCAGCTGGGAGGCTTTTGCTAGTATGCACTATCTTAGCCGAAGCCCAGGCGGTTGGAGGGCGTGGTACACTCTAACCACGCATCCCCAATACATGATGACCTTGGACAAGGTCTCCAAATTCGACGGTTGGAAGCACAGGTTCTACTTGATGTCCGCTCCCAGCAGGCGGGAGAATTATGAATTCCGCCAGTACAATAAGAAGCCCAACCTGATGGGCCGGAAGTGCGCTCTTCCCCGGATCCCAGAGGAGGATATTGACAAGATCATTGAGGCAGACTTTTTCGGCCTCACAGACGCAACCTTGTCAACCGGGGAAACAATAAAAGTCCCCAAGAATTGGATACCCAAGAGCGCCTGGTTCAGGGATGAGTGTTTCCTAGCCGCCTGCAGGCTAGGACACATGTTTACCAAATGTATGCGCCTGAGTTTATATCCGCCTGTAGTGCTTTTGTATCGGAATTGATTTATGATATTAATCAATCTCTTTCTTTTTGCAAAAGAAGCTTTAGACATGTTACAGACGGAGAAGACTCCCAAGCGGTCCTCTGCAATCATCCGCAAGGAGCTTGCGGAAAAAGCTGCGGCCGCAGTCAAGGCCAAGGTAAAAAACGCCTGACCCTCTCTTAGATTGTCCTCAAAGATTATTTTCTCCGGATGCTAACCTTAACTTGGTTATTTTCGCAGAGGGGAGAGGTTGGAAAGACGTTTGAGAAAAATCTCAAACGAGCTAGGGAGGAAACCCCCTCCATTCTCAACAAAACCAAAAAATCCACCTCTGCTTCAACTCTTGGCGCCTCAGCCGGGAATCAACAGATTCGGATAGCGGGGCGAAACGAAGGGTAGGCGGCAGCCTGTGCCTCGATCTCGTCAACCCCTTATCAGCAACCGGGGGGTTCACCACGCCTGCAAGCGGTTCCTGCTTGGCCGGCTCTAAAGGTAAGAACCCTTTTGAATCCCCTCTTGAGCTGGGGTGGCCTTTGCGAGTAAAATCCCACTCCCAACAGACGTCATCCTCAGATGGTCGGCAAAAGATAGGTGCTGCCTTAGTTTCGCACTCATCACGTATTGATTATGGTGCAGATCAATCTCCCCGCTGGCCAGACGTCCAGAAGCATGCCAAGGCCATGCTTGACACCGTTTGAAGAGGGATAAAGAAAACATCCCGGGGATAGAGACATTCAATCTGGAACGCATTCTATCCCTTCTGGCTGAGGTAAGAGACTTGACAATTTTATTTTTTCCAAGTGCTTTACCCCGTCTGCAATACTAATACCGCTTGCTTTTTTGCAGGCTATGCTGCGGGTAGACGGGCTCAAGCGTCCTTATTCCCGCAAACGGGAAGAGGTAAAAAGGGCCAAGAAGTCCGCCACAGACGCTGATAATGTTGCTTTATACTCAACTATCGTAAATGATCTTGAAACTAAAGCAATAATAATGACACAGGCGTCTAAAATCCAGCAGCTGGAGGCGGATCTGAAGACGGCCAACCAGCGGGCGAGTGATGCTGAGACAGCCCAGAAGAAGGCAGAGGAGGCCCAGAAAAAGGCGGATGAGAGCGCCAAGAAAGCTGACGAGGCGCTCAAGAAGGCCCAGACGGACCTTGGCACACTTCAAGGTGTTTCTGAAGAGAACACCAACCTGAAGACCAAGGTTGAGAGGTTGGAGAAGGAGGCTGCTCAGGCTCAGACAAACTTTGCAGCAACCCTGGAGGCGGAGCAAAACCGCCTGGTTGCTGAGAGTGATGCTGACAATGATGCCCGCATGAAGATCGCCTGGGCTGCCCTGTACCTAGACACGGATTACAGCATCTGGGCACTGGCTCACAGTTACGCCGAGTACATGGTGTACTTGAGAGATAGAGGTGAGCCAAAGCCTGAGTCCTTTGATGCCTGGGTCAACTCCAACAATGAGCCCCTCACGCCTGAGCTACCTGGTCCAGATGTAGCACAAGACATTCCCTCAGATGATGAGGAAGAGGACCAGGAGGCACCGCCTGCAGGCCAGAAGTAATCTTTCGGCGGCAGTATGCCAATCTCTGTTTTTATTTTTTCTTTAATCTGCGGTAGTATGCCAATAACTTTGCTTTTCCGGCCTGCGTGCCGAGTATCCTTGTATTTACCGGCTAAGGAGCCGGGTTAATTAACAATTTTTCTTTTTTCCCGGACGGGGTCCGGTTAACATTTGATCCACCACAACCATTTGGTTGGGTGGACTTTTAATGAATGCACCGACTGAGTCGGTTTTGATCATTTTGAGTTTGCGTTTGAATTTCAAATTTTGCGAATTTCAATTTTGCATTTTTGCCTAACTTATCAAAAGCATGCGGCGATTTTTTGCCTAACTTATCAAAAGCCTGGCTGTCCTTACCCCTGGACGGTTGTGTGATTGGTTTCAAGTGGAGTTGGTTGATTGACTTGGAAACGTCTGATACTGCAAAGAGCATGATACGTTTATAAGTCAATCAATCACAGTAGTGATTGCCCCAAACCAAGTGCACAGCCGTACATTAACAGGCGTTCCAGTCACTAACCAGACAAAGTTTGTCCATCTTTGTAGAGATTTCATAGCCATTGCACAATTCTTTTGCCCCAATTGAGATAGAAGGTGCAACTTTGGAATAAATAACCTAAGTGAGAACTTCAGCCGGTGACCGACCGATGCCCCAGGGCATCCGGTATTCGGTAACTTGATCGTTCTTCACAGATCATTCTGGTCAGACGGCTATGAGTTGACCAATTCGGTCATTCAATTTTTGTCGTCTGCATAGGTATGTAGAACCGACAAATAGTCTGTTCTCTGCGATGATTGCACCCAGAGGGGTGTCGCCGGACGCCTTTGTCCATGTTGGGACAGGCAATTTTATAAAATGAGTAACCATCCGGCCGTTTTAGCCTTTGGTCTTGTTTGAGACCGGTTGTATAGCCACTAAGCGTTTTTGTGCTTAGTTTTTAATCGGAGCATTGGCCGAACGTTACTGAATTGCCTTAAGTATCGAACTTAGTTAGTTAAACAGAAAGTCCGTCTGGGTCATTACCCAGACGAACATACAATTATTAAGTCAAACTTAGTAAAATAAATAAAGAATCCATCTGAGTACTACCCAGGCGGTTAAGCAGTTATAACCCTTACTAAGTGTCAAACTTAGTTAGTTAAATGAAGAATCCGTCTAAGTAATACCCAGGCGGAAAAACAAAACAAATTTGCAAACAAAGTCTGAATTCTCATTAATTGACTCACTGTTTACAAAAAACTTACATTCTCAGAAGTAGTACTTTTTCAAATTGTCTACATTCCAAGTTCTAGGCAGGCGCCTACCGTCTGGAGTTTCCAGGCGATAGGTGCCGTCCCTCACTTCTTCATAGATTCGGTAGGGGCCTTCCCAATTTGGAGTTAGCTTTCCCAGCTCATTGGCCCTACCGGTTGCCTCCATTTTTTGTAACACTAAGTCGTCAACTTTCAAGGGACACTTGTGTACTTTCTTGTTGTAGGCTCTAGTCATTCTCAAACGGTAAATCTCATGACGCAAGGCGGCATTGCCCCTGCGTTCTGGGAGTGAATCCAATGCCAGGCGCATTGCTTCCCAGTTTGCCTCTTCATCATATAGCATGACTCTGAGAGTCGGCTCGTAATGTTCGATGGGCAAGACGGCTTCAGCACCGTAAACCATGAGAAATGGGGTTTCACCGGTTGCCCCCTTTGCTGTTGTCCGGATGGCCCATAGGACATGGATTAACTCTTCTGCCCACAAGCCACCGGCTCTTTCTATTTTCTTCTTAATGCCGTCTGAGATGAGTTTGTTGAAGGCTTCAACTTGGCCGTTTGCTTGGGGCCGGCCGACGGATGCAAAACAGCTTGAGATCCCCTAATCTCCCAACCAGGTTTTTAGCAGAGGTGTCTCAAACTGAGGACCATTATCAAACACCATAGACATAGGTACCCCATACCGATTAATAATGTTTTTCCAGATGAAGGAAATTACGTCTTAGGTCTTGATGTTCTTAACCGCCTCAGCCTCCACCCACTTGGTGAAATAATCCACAGCCACCGAGATGTAGCGCTTTCCGCCTGGAGCAGGCGTGTAAGGACCTAGGATGTCCATGCCCCATTTTGCAAACAGGATTGGGCTGTGGATGGCCGTCAGATCAGTAGCCGGACGGTGAATAAGTTTGCCAAATTTTTGGCACTTGTCATATTTCTTCACCAACTCCTTGGCGTCTGCCTCAAGAGTGGGCCAAAAATAATGTCGTCTGGTTCTGACGGCTAGGGACCTGCCGCCTATGTGGGAGGCGCAAAATCCCGAGTGCAAATCTTCGAGAACTTCCTTCCCCTTTTCTGGGGTAACACACTTCAACATGGGCTTAAGAAACCCCGCCTTGAAGAGTTCTCCGTTTCTCAACTCGAAGCTTGCAGCTCGCTTCTTCAGGACGGCTGCCTCCTGTGGCGAATCAGGAAGTGTACCGTCTGAAAGATAGGCCCGGATTCCATCCATCCAGGTAGAGCTTCGGTCCAGAATTCCAATGGGATCTTCATAGATGCTTCTTTTTTCAAGAACTTCCCAAAAGACTGACCGAGGCGTATCATGGCAGGCGGAAGATGCCAGTTTTGACAATGCATCCGCCTGGTTGTTTTCCGACCTAGGCACTTGATTCAGATGGAATTCCTCAAGTGCCCCGGCCTGTTCTTTGACTGCCTGAAGATATTTGATCATAGCCGGATGAGTTGCCTCGTAGCTCCCCTCATACTGGCTAACGACCAATTCAGAATCAGAGAAGGCGTCAATTTTCATGGCCCCTGCCGCCTTACACATACGGATGCCCGCTAAAAGGGCTTCATATTCCGCCTCATTATTAGAGGCCTGAAACTTGAAGCGTAGTGCATATTCAAATCTGTCCCCTTCAGGAGACTCGTAGATTATGCCTGCACCACAGCCGTTCTTTGTAGAGCTCCCGTCTACATACACTTTCCAAACCTGATCAAGATTTTCCGGAGCCACCAAACGGGTCATTTCAACAATGAAGTCGACAAACGCCTGACCTTTCACTGCCTTTCTTGGTTCGTAAGTGATTTCAAGACTTTGCATTTCAATAGCCCATTTCAACATTCTCCCGGATGACTCCAAGGTAGATATTGGCCGCTTGAGTAGCTGGTCGGTGTAAATCACCACCGGATGTGCCAAAAAGTAAGGCTTCAGTTTTTTGAATGCCATATACAAAGCAAGGCCAAATTTTTCAACCATGGGGTACCGGAGTTCAGCATTTTTGAGAACATGGCTAATGAAGTAAACCGGGAGCTGCACGTTGTCTCGCTCAGCAGGGAGAACGGCACTGAGAGCATGATCTGAGACGGCTAAATACATGTACAATGTCTCCCTAGGAAAAGGCCTGACCAACCTAGGTAGAGAATGCAAATGTTCTTTCAACTTCTGGAATGCCGCCTCAGCATCATCCCCCCATTCAAACCTGGTCTTCTTCCTGATTGCTTGGAAGAAATAAAGGCATTTGTCGCCTGACCGGCTGAGGAACCTCCCCAAGGCGACCAGGCAACCGGTGAGTCTCTGAAATTCCTTGACAAAACGGGGTGACTTCTTGTCAACCACCGCCTGTATCTTTTCGGGGTTAGCCTCTATCCCCCTTTGATCAATCAGGAATCCGAGAAACTTCCCAGACTCAACACCAAAGACGCATTTCTTTGGATTCAACATGACCTTATGCCGCTTGAGGGTGGTGAATGTTTCTCGGAGATCAGCAAGGTGATCCGGCTGTAGCTTGGATTTCACTATCATGTCATCAATGTACGCCTCCACATTCCTCCCAATTTGATTAATGAAGACCGTATTAATCATTTGTTGGAAAGTGACAGACGCGTTTTTCAAGCCAAACGGCATCACAATATAACAGAACAACCCCTGATCAGTGACGAAGGCCGTCTTCTCTTGATCCTTTTTCCACAGGAGTATTTGATGGAAGCCGGAGTAGGCATCCATAAAGCTCATCAAGGCGTGGCCGGCTGTAGAGTCGACCAGACTGTTGATCTTTGGGAGCGGGTAACTGTCCTTTGGACACGCCTTGTTGAGGTCTGTGTAATCAACACACATGCGCCAGGTCCCATTCGACTTCTTAACAAGGACCACATTGGCCACCAAGTCGGGAAAATTACAAGGCCGAATGAACCTCGCGTCTAGTAGCTTTTTGACTTCGGCTGCTGCCGCCTGACTTCTTTCCTCGCCGTGGTTTCTTTTCTTTTGCCGGATGGTCTTCTTTTTGGGGTCCACGGCGAGTTTGTGGACAGCGAGATCCGGGCTGACGCCTGACATCTCTTCCACTTCAAAGGCAAAGATGTCTTTGAATTCCTTCAGCAGGAGGTGCAAGCTTGCACCCAAGGTAGCATGAGCAACCGTCCCAACCTTTACAGTACGCTCTGGACGGCTGTCATCCAAAACGAGATCAATGTTTTCACCAGCCGGTTGGGGACGGAGTTCATCTGACCGTTCACCGGTCAGTGATTTCTATTTTTTCTCTTTCTTCACCTCCACCAGTAGAGGTGCCTTTCTTTTCTTCCCGACTGCTGGTGGAACAGGTGCTGGGTCGGCATCCTTGACATTGTCAAGGTCTATTGGTTCCTGGCCGCCTAGGGCCACAATATCTTTGACGGCTGAGAGATAGCACTCTCGGGCCGTCTTCTGATCCCCATTTAAGGAACCAACAGATCCATCATCCCTCTCATACTTGATTAGCATGAGAGACGGGATGATTACCGCCTTGGCTTCGTTGAGAGTTGGCCGACCAAGGATAATGTTGTAGGCGGTCAACTCCTCAACGAACAAGAATCTGACGACAATATGTCGTCCCTGGCCTTTCTCTCCCAACCGGATGGGTAAGTCAATTCTCCCGGCTGGGTAAACTATCCCGCCCCCAAAACCAACCAGGGGGTGGGTGACCGGATGCATGCTGCTGACATTGTATTTCAGCTTTTGCAGGCACCGGAGGCTGATGATGTCTGATGAGCTGCCGGTGTCAATAAGGATTCTTCCAACTAGCTGGTTGGCAACCTTACATTCAATGACGACCGGGTCATCACGCGGACGACGGACGCTGCCCCTGTCCTTATCAGTGATCAAGACGTCTGGGAAGGAGGTGCTTGCAGACGCCTGCTCATCATCATCCTTGTCCATCTTTCGAAGATGGCTCTTGGTGCCCCGGATGGTAGGGCCACCACAGGAGAACCCGCCTGCTATTGTGTAGACCGGCTCCTTGTCAGTATCCGAGCTACTAGCAGGCTGGTGGGTAGTCTTGGATGACTGACCCTTGTTCTTCTTCTTTGCCCCGGCTGGGGACTTAGAAATGTAGGACTTCAACATCCCCTTGTCAGCCAGACGGTCCAACGTCCGTTGTAGGCTGAAGCAGCCGTTGGTGTCATGGCCAACCTCCTCATGGTATTGGCAGAATTTGTTCTTGTTCCTTGATTGAATGGAACTTTTCATTGGAATCGGCTTCTCTAGGGACAGTCGGTCCTTAATTTCCATGAAGATGGAGTTGCAGTCCTTGTTAAACTCGTACTTAGGAACGTACGGTTTAAACTCTTTCTTTTTCTTTTGGGACGGCTGGTCAGAGTCATTAACCGTCCAGATTTCTTTTCTTTTCTTGCTCTCTTATTTATTTTTGGCCGGCTGAGCAGGCCGGCTGTCTTTTTGCTTGTCGGACTTCTTGGAGTCCGACTGGTTACCAGGCGAGCAGAGGTCGGTAGCTTGAATGTAGCTTTCCGCCTCCCTCAGAGCCGCATGTAAGGTGAAAGCCCCTTTTCTGACTAAATCGAACTTAAAGGTCGACCCTTCTCTCAGACCCTTGAAGAAGTCTATAAAAGCTACCTCATCAGACAGTCCTTGAATCTAAATTCTGATCAGATTGAACCGCCTGACATATGAGCGCAGCCCTTCTCTCTCTCCCTGCTTAACAGTGCTCAAGTCAAGGCTTGTTTTCTTAGCAGGGATGTTCATTGAGAAGTTGGAAGCAAACAGGAAGGCAAGCTTCCTGAAATTGTCAATGGACCCGGCTGGCAAGTTGCCAAACCATTTTTGGGCAATGCCCTTCAATGTAGCCGGGAAGCATCGACACCAAGTGGCATCATCCAGCCCCTGTAAGTACATGAGGTTGGTGTATGCCATTAGGTGATCTTCCGGGTTCGTGGTACCATCATAGGTACCCACCAATACACTCTTAACCTTGGCCGGCTGTGCCGCCTCGGTTATCTCCCGGGTGAACGCAGAAGGTTGTTCACCCAGGCGTAGCAGACGGAGCTGCCAGTCCAGTGGCTGGACATTTTGATATGCCGCCTGATCTCCGAAGAGGGTCGGCTGCATGAAGTGAGGGGGATACTGACCGTAAACCTGAGTAGGTACATACGACACAATTCCAATCATCTGAGGGCCAGAATGGACGGTATTACCACCCGTCTGACTCTCATGCGGGGAGAGAGCATTCCCTGTAGAAGTATTGTTGAAGCTGTTAGGAAAGTTCGACGTTGAAGCCGACTCAGACAGCTGTTGATTTTCTCTTCCGGTTGATTATTTCCCGGACATCAAGAGATGACTTTTTACTTCTCACCGGCTGCTGAGTCCGGCGGGTGTTGTTGGTATTCTTCTTTGGGAGAAGAAAAATTCGACCAATCAATGGTCCCAGCTGCCTTCTCCTTTGGATGAGGAGTGGGCTGCCGTTCTCTGACTGACTTCCCCTTTTCCAGAGGAGTCTTCTTGGCCGACTGACCTTTACTTGGGCCAGCCCGGCTCTGGGTGATCAGCTCTTTAATTTCACCCTTGAAACTTGTCATGAACCTCATGAGTTCGTCTTGGGTGATAGGTGCTGATCCAGCGGCCGTATGGGTTTCCCCTTCCGGCTGCCCAGGGGGTCAACTTGTACCCGCCTGGGAGGCACCCCGCTCCAGAATATCTCTGGGCCGGATGCTCTTGATTCTGAGCGAGCCATCATCGACTGTAAAGGTTTCGACCTGAGGATCCTCATCCTCCTGGTCTGTAAAGAATTCTGGGTCATCGCCCAGACGGTTAGGGGGTGGTACAGACTCTTGAACCATCTTCGAGGTACTCTCCCCACAGACGGCGCCAAATGTTTTGGGTGTTTTTGTCCCTCATGAGAGTTACAACACGAAGACTGATCCGGCGTGAGCTGTACCTGCAAAACAAACGGAGACACCGGTTGGTTGGTGCTCTGCCTCCGACGAACAAGTTAGTAACTTGAAGGGAGAGAAAAATGTGCGGAAGTTTAAGTGGGTATCTGCTCGGATTCCAAGCTCAGATGTCTCTATCACAGGGACAGTGTGTAATAAAAATGGTAAAACCGTCCCCTCCAAAAGAGGGAAATCTCCCTATTTATAGGGTCCTCGGGATTTGCGCCCCTGATTAGGTCATTGATCCCTAATCATTGGTGGGCTGCGCCACATTGCGGCTTTCTCGGGATTTGGGCCTGAAGGCCGCCATTGTTCCCTAATTTCTGGAGTGACACGTGTCAAACAGGGATTGGTCCACTTTGGCCATCCTGAGACTGACACGTGTCATCCTCTAATTGGACCACGTGGCGGGGTAAAATTACCCTAAACAAAATCCAGTATGGACTCCATGTTTGTAAAAATGTGTTAGTTCATAATAGTCTTACAAATAGGGTCAAACCTTTTAGTTGGGTAAGCCTATTCGGATTATTCTAGTTATGGATATCAAAATCACCTTTATGAAAAGTTCTTTATGGATGGTATGTATATGATACATCCTAAGAGTTTTGAAATCCAGAAATTCCTAGAAAGTTTTGCATACTTCAGAAATTCACTTATGAATTGAAGTAAGCATCAGGGAGTTGGAACATTCGTTTTGATTAGGCAATCAAACAATTTGATTTCCTTAATAGAACGAAAAAGGACTCTTGTAGAGACAAGAAGTTAAGTGGGAGTAATTGGTCTTCTTAGTCTAGTATGTAGTTGACATAGAGTTCATATGAAATGATATATCAATGCTTGAATAAGTGAAGCAGTTGTTAGAAAGATTGTTTCTATATGATAGACTTAGGAGATGTTGAGTACATATTGGGAATTAATATCCATGAAGTGAATCTTGAAGGATGATTGGAATAAATCGAGAGACTTATGTTGATAAAGATCTTGACGAATTCATGAAGCAAGACTCTAAGAGAGGATGTCTTCCCATGTTTCATGGTATTACACTCAGTAAAACTCAGTGCCTTCAAAATCTAATAGAGTGGAGTTGTATGGATAGTGTACCTTATGCTTTTGCAAAAGGTTCATTATATGTGCCATGAAATGTACAAAGCAAGATGTTTCATATGACTTGTGCATGTGTAGTAGGTTTCAAGCAAATTCTGAATAAGCATACGGAGAATTACCAAGAGCAAATCCTTGAGTACTTGAGAAGGACCAAAGGAATATTTCTAGCTATTGTGTTAAAAGTTAATTTAAGCAAGTTATCAAAAGGTTACACGAATGCAAGTTTTAAAACAGGCAAGATGATTCTAGATGGTGATCTAAATTCGTATTTGTGTCTGGATGGAGAAGGACAGTGAGCATGAAGAGTTAAAAGTAGTGCACTATTGCATACTCAATGTCAGAATATGTGTATTAAACTATAGTAAGATAGACAGAGGAAGTTCGGACTAAAATGTCATGTGACTAACAGGTCACCTTTGCCCAAGAACAAAGGAGCCAGGGTCACATCACAAATCCAAAAACAAAAGGATATGAGATATCACCTCAATTATGAGATCATTGACCAGCGGAAGGTCGTGTTTTGCAAAGTTTTATTATGAGTGAGAAATCACTAAACTCCTTCCATGGACTAAGGCATGAGAGTCATATTAAAGTCTTATGATTGAAGCAAGTTATGTAATTTAAGTTGTATATGTTTTGAGATAACATATTACATGAGAAATGCATCAATTTGCAGAATTATGTTTAAAATAGAAATTATTATTTCTCTTATTTAATTATGGTTTTGGAAATTAAATAAAATGTCCAAAATAATTATGAATTGATGGGCTCATCAGGTTGATGACCTGGTGAATTGAAACCTCACAGGTGAACAAAATTCATATATTATTTGAGTTCCTAGTTCGAGATCATTAAAGTGGACATAAATGATTTCAATAAATGAACTAGCATGTAAGATTGATTGGATAGCGCAGATTCATGGGCTATAGGGGCATAGTGATGCTCTCTCAATCACTTGGATATGCATGAATGATGCATAATCGAACTATTGACCTACTTTGAAGTTCAAGTATAGAGCTTTTGTATATATTAGTGGATTCCTTTGACATGAGTGGAACATTGATTTCATTCAATGGATGTTGTGACTGTGGTACACTTAAACGTCTAGCCGTAACTGGAGATTATAAAGGGTGTTTCCCGGTTATTTCAGAAGTTGAGTGGGAGTCATGTTACCACAAGATTGGATAGAGTCTACTTATTAAATTAGGAAATGTGTCATGGCCGCTTGAAGAGGGAGAATTCAGAAAATTTGTGGCCGCGTTCAAATGCATTACACTGTAATCATTTGGTTTTGTAATTCTAACTCAGATTTCAAGAAACGATTTGTAGATTAATATGATCTCGACATGTGATGCAATCATATTATCAAATCGACACATATATTGACTTAAGGAATTTGAATATTGCACCCTTGTCTTAGACAAGTGGGAGATTGAAGGAGTTATGTCTTCGTCGTGTGCAATTACTAGATATATAAATGGATCAAATTATGGAGATAATTAAGTTCGTACTTTTAGGTCGTCGTTTTGCCATAGCTAGAGGTACTAACGATCTTTGGACTAGTAAAATAGCCCAAAGCCCAATTGGACGGATCCTATAAGGTCACACAAAGGGGCTAGATCGAGCATTAGAGGACGAGGCCCATCATGGGCCTCATCACTCTAGGTGGCCGGCCATGTAGAGGATTAGAAGATGTTTTGGGCTTCGTGCCCTAGTCTAATTATAATGAGATTATAAATAGACTAGGTGCCTAAATTTGCAAGGCAAGTAAGCAATTAACTGATCAGTGTGATCAAACCCTAATTAGCAAACACGAAATCCAACCCCTCTCATAGTCCTCTTTCTCACGGTTCTCTCCTCCTCCTCGGCGCACGGTGGTGTCTCGTAGTGGTGGTGGTTCGTGCGGTGGTCGATTGTCCATAAAGGTGGTGATCGCGATTTTCCTCAATCACTCAACCAATCTAGTATTAATGAATGGCTCGTTCGAATCTCGTGGACTAAGTAGAGGGGCAACGCTTGGGGCTCTATTCTCTCCCTGATTTGCCTGTCGAATAACTTCGTGGAATTCATGCGTCAAAGGTATGATTATGTGTCTTGTGTGTTATGCATGTGATCTTGGGATTGGTACTTGATTGAATATGATTCATGTTTTTCCGCTGCGTAGTACCTATAAGCTCCTACAGCGTGGGCATCCTATTTAAGCTCTTTTATTCAGAGACGCGTGGACATATCATCAAAGCTCTTTTGCTCAGAGACGCGTGGGCATCCTATTCAAAAGCTCTTTGTTCAGAGACGCGTGGACATATCATCAAAGATCTTTTGTTCAGAGACGCGTGGACATATTATCAAAGCTATTTTGTTCAGAGACACGTGGGCATATCATTCAAAGCTCTTTGTTCAGAGACGTGTGGACATATTATCAAAGATCTTTTATCATAAAAAAGCTCTTTTTCTCAGAGACGCGTGGGCACATTATTCAAAAGCTCTTTGTTTAGAGACGCGTGAACATATCCAAAAGAACCTCTTTTGTTCAGAGACGAGTGAACAATCCTAAAAAAGAAGCTCTATTGTTCAGAGACGAGTGAACCTCAAAACAGCAAGATGGCGTTCCCTAGCTTGTGGAAGGTTGTTACAACAACAACAAATATAGCAACAAATCGGTTACTTCAGAGACGTGTGCTCGACGGTGCAAGATACGCGTTTCTAAACTCTTTTATCTGTTTTAACTAACGCTAGTTTGCAGGTATCGGCGTTACAAGAGTGGTTTAGGATCGCAGAACATTCTGAATCATTCTCCATCCCTATCGATACTTTGACTTTTGTTTTTGAAACTTGCATTTCTCCACACTCAGTCAAAGTGGGGGCTTCTGTAGACACCCAAATATGTCTCCCCAAAACCAAACCCGATGATGAGTACCTTTCACGTCGAATCGTAATCGAATGAAGTGAAAGTGTGGAAAGTCTAGTGTTGCGGATAGTTTTTAATTCTTTTCTTTCTCTTTGTTTTTGAAGACCTATTTTAAAAAAACAGCCAATCCATTTTGGTTTGGTCCATAGCAAGGGTCTAATAATAGTGTAGTTGGATGGGGCTTGAAAAGAGCTTTCCAACGATATATTATAAGCCCAATTCCGATTAATAATGAGGAAGTTATGGCCAAATTACTAAACCGGGCCTGGTTTGATATTTATATGCGGCCCAATGATCTAGAGGAGGGCCTAATATTGATGTATCATTCCTAATGCAATTAGAATTGATTTTAGTCTTCTAGATTCTTTTAGAAGGTTCTTTTCATTCCTAATTTAATTAGCATTGATAAGTTGACTTTAGTTGACTTTTTAGAGTTTTAATCAGAATAAAAGAAGTGTTTTTAAGGAAAATACGATTTTGCCCTTCTGTACGGCTTAATTTTATCAAAATTAAGAAAACGCGTGAAGCTGATTTCTAGCGCCTGACGACAGGATTAGCGCCCGGCGCTAATGCTTGGCATCTGGCGCTAGCCTTTGCGCCTGGCGCTAATGTCTGGCGTCTGGCGCTAAGTCGTTTTATTCTCTTCGAAACTTTGATTCGTTTTTCTATCCATCTAGCTGATTTTCTCTATAAATAGCCTCCTAAAACCTCCGTTTTCGATCATCAATTCTTTAATTTTCTCTTTCATCAACTCTCTCTCATCAATTATAATCAATTCTCTCTAATTCTCTCTCTCACCAATTCTCATCAAGAAATTCTTGATACTCTCTCTCTCTCTCTTTTCTAAACTAGCTTTTACATACAAAATTCCGCATTCACAAGATCTAGAAACACCTAGCCAAGTTCGAAGTTGTCTTCGCCCTAGACGTGAAAGGTTTTAATTTCTGAGGGTTTGGTCCCAAATCTCTATTTCAATTATTTGATTTAATTGTTTGATTTTATTATTTTCCTTGAAGTTACTAACGTGTGTATTTTGTTATTAGAAAGAGGTACGAGGCATCCAAGTAAGTGCTTTAATTGTTTACATTGTTATTATGATATAGAAATCATGTCTAGGTTGTTATTATGATTCCTAGTATCATGTTAGGATGCTTGATGTTTTGAATGATAACAATGATTCCTAGTATTATGTTTAGGGAAAAGGTTATAATATCAAATATGTTTATTATGATTCCTGCGATGCTTCCTATTTTCTTTCCTAATATTCATGTTAGTATCATGTTAGGGTTAAAGCTTTGATTTTTATTGCTTAGTGATATGCTAGGGTTTGTTATTAATCTTGTTAGTATCATGCCTAGGATCTTGCTAATATTATTATGATTTAACATGATTATTATTATTATTATGATTATTATTATTATGTTGCTTGATGATTATTGTTATTGCTTGATCACACCTTTTATGCATGTTTAAAGGGAATTTGGTACTTGTAATTACGCTTAATAAGATAATTAATAATCTTGTTTAGGGTTAATTTGATTATAATTCAAGTGATCGCCAATAATAGTTTTATTTGTGCATTAATATTCAACCAACATAGATAAACAGGTTTAGGTTAAACCTAATGATTGCATGTTAGTTAGAAAGCGCACATGAATACAATCAGAATAAAGTAGAGCCTATTATTAGGGCAGGTTCAATCTCTTTTAGGTTGGATTTGTACCTTCATCCCCGAACTACCAATCATGGTTCCAGACCTATTGGAGTTGACAATCTCCTGGATCGTTAAGGGGTGTAACCTTCACCTCGTGAACGGTTTACAAGTTCCTAAAACTTGTTGGCGACTCTTTTGCTCTATCTTCTTTCCCTTTGGATGCCACCGTACTTTAGTGTATGATCACAGTGGGGTTCAAGTTTGGGGTGATGCTTGAAATATTCCCTACAACCCCGAATTCGTCTTAGAAGCCGCTTTGTATTTCAAGACATAGGACTTCAGCAAGCCCTTGTCAGCCAGACGGTCCAACGTCCGCTTAAGACTATAGCAGTCGTTGGTGTCATGGCCCACTTCCTGATGGAAATGGCAGAATTTATTTTTGTTCCGCGACTGAACGGAACTTTTCATAGGATTCGACTTCTCGATACTTAGCCGGTCCCTCACCTCTGTAAAGATGGTGTAATAGTCTTTATTGAATTCATACTGCAAAACATACGGTATGAATTCTTTATTTTTCTTTTTGGACGACTGATCAGGTTCCTCAACTGCCCAAACTTCTTTTCTCTTTTTGCTCTCTTCAACTTTCTGAGCCGGCTGAGAAGACTGACTCTCTTTTTGCTTGTCGGACTTCTTTGAGTCCGACTGATGGCTGGACGAGCAGAGGTCGGTAGCTTGAATAAAGCTTTCCGCCTCTATCAACGCCTCTTGAAGGGTGAAAACTCTCTTACGAACAAGGTCGAACTTAAAGATCGACCCGTCCTTCAGACCCTTGAAGAAGTTTGTATAGGCTACCTCGTCAGACAGCCCCTAGATTTAAATTCTCACCAGGTTGAACCGCTTGACATAGGAGCGGAGCCCTTCTCTATCTCCCTACCGGATGGTGCTCAAGTCAAGACTTGTCTTTTTGGCAGGGATGTTCATCGAGAAGTTGGAGGCAAACAGGAAAGCAAGCTTCTTGAAACTGTCGATGCAACCGGCTGGCAGGTTGCCAAACCATTTGTAACAACCCAATAATTCTCCCTTTTACAAACCACTTACTTTAAGTAAAATAGTGGAGAACCATTGACGTGCTACCGCCACGTGTTAAAACGTTAAGGCTTTATCAAAGTATCGCAGCGGAAAAACAAACTTAATATTAAAATAATATAATTTAGAAAACCAATAAGTCAAAGCTTTTTTTGGTAAATAAAATTTTATTACCAAAGAGAGAAAGTTACAACTTACAGAAGCTAAGTTATAACTACCACCAGAACACCACAAGACCTGTATAACAGGCCAACCCCCCAAAACCAGTTCTAGATCCTACTTAGCCACCTTCTAGGAAGGGTTCTAGGAAGGGCCTAGAACAAACTGGGCTCAAATTTCCAGCCACCTTCTAGGAAGGGTTCTGGAAACTAGGACCAGAACAACACAAGCAACAAACTATAAGGCAAACAACTTAGAAACCACCAACACAACAAAAGCCTAAATACACAAAGGAATTCTATTAAAGACAAGGCATCTAAAAGCAAACTGCAAGCTTGAAACCAGCAGCACCTAGCAAGCACCAGACCAGCTGCCACCAGGAGCAAGCAAACAGCAACAAGAACAGAACCAACAACTGCACCACCTGCAGAAAGCAGCAGCAGCAACTGCACAGAACAGACAGCAACAGCAAGCAGCAGCACAACAGCTGAAGCAGACAACAGCAGCAGCAAACAGCTGCAAAGAACAGAAACAGCAACAGCAAGCAGCAGCAACACACAGAACAGCAACAGATACAACAGCTGAAACAGAACAGCAGCAGCAAGCAAGCACAGCAACACAGACAAACAACAGAGTAGCACCAGCAGTCCAACAAAAGCCAACTGCCAAAAACTCAAAAGTACAGGAATTTCCTGTCAGACTCAGAAAACCTAACAGCAACCCTATATACAATTTCTCTGAAGATGACCTCAGCAGGCTGACAGCTACCAGTGAACATTAAACTATTCCTCTGAAGCCAAATGCTATGAATAGTTTCAGCAAAGAACATCAAATAGAGCCTACCCTTCCTGTTAGCTTTCCTGCAAAACCTTGCAGCCCATTGTTGTTCAAGCTCAAAACATTGCACTGTCTTCTGGATATTCAGCAAATCAAGAATTTTCTGCCAAATTTCTCTAGAATAAGAGCATGTAAAGAATAAATGAGCAACACTTTCATCACAGTTCTGGCAAAAGAAGCACAAAGGATCACAGTTAATATGCCATTGAATAAGCTTATCCTTAGTCACCATTCTATTCTTCAGAGCCATCTAAGTTATAAAAATGCTCTTAGGAGAAGCTTGATTGTTACAAACAAGTCTCTTCCAGCTCACTTTATCAGCTTGAGGTCTTATTTTAGAGTACACTCTAGAGATACTCATTTTTCCATTATGAGTAACTGCAGGCCAACCACCAATGCTATCAATAACTTCCCTGCACCCTAGAATTTTCTTTAAAACCCAAGTGCACTTTTTAGGAATAGCAGCAGACCAAAGATCCTTATTGCTGAAATAGTATATATGGACCCATTTAACCCATAAATTATCATATTTATGAGCTAAATCCCATAGAATCTTGCAAACAACAGCTTTGTTCCAATCACTCAGTAAAGTGATATTCCAACCACCACAAACTTTAGGGAGGGTCATATGATTCCAAGAGACATGAGATTTCTTAGAATAAACATTTTTTCCAGTCCAAAGAAATACCCTAAATCTGGACTCGATTTCCCTAAGAACCTTTTTGGGAAGAATAAAGATCTGAGCCCAATAAGCTTGAATGCCAAAGAGAACACTTTTAATGAGTTGTAACCTTCCTGCATAAGAGAGATGTCTAGCAGACCAGTTATCAATTCTAGCAGTAATTTTCTCAATCAAAGGCCTGCACTGAGAGATGGTCAACTTCTTAGAAGAAAGAGGAACACCAAGATACTTGAAAGGAAGGGTACCCCTACTCATCCCAAGAATAGTCTGTAAGTTATCTTTTTCAGCTTCAAGTAAACCACCAAAATACACCTCACTTTTGTTAAGGTTAGCAGACAAACCAGAGGCACTAGAAAACTTCTGAAAAGAATTCAAAAGAAGTTGAATAGAACCAGCATCAGCTCTAGCAAAGAGCAATAAGTCATCAGCAAACATCATATGAGTAATACCAAGTTTCTCACATCTAGGGTGAAAATTGAAATTAGGATCATAAGTCATCTCTTTCAAACACCTAGACAGATACTCCATACAAAGAGCAAACAGGAAAGGAGACATAGGATCATCTTGTCTCAACCCTTTTTGAGCTGGGAAAGGCTTAGAAGGAAAACCATTCATCATTATAGAATAAGAAACAGAAGAGACACAGGTCATAATCCAATTAACTACCTTTTGAGGAAAGCCAGTCTCCTCAAGTACAGTCTTAAGAAAGCTCCATTCAACAGAATCATAAGGTTTCCTCAAATCAATCTTGAGCATACATCTGGGAGTGATATATTTGTGAGTGTAACCCTTAATGAGCTCGGTAGCTAAAAGAATATTATCCCCAATATGCTTCCCAAGAATAAAACCAGATTGAGGATCACTAACAACAGATCCCACAACCTGAGCAATTCTATGAGTAAGCACTTTAGAGATTAATTTATAGACCATAGTACAACAAGCAATGGGTCTGTATTCTTTAACATAAGAAGGATGAGAGACTTTAGGAACTAAAGTAACTATGGTGCAACTCCATTGCTTAGCAATAATACCAGTTTGAAAGAACTGAGTAACAGCAGTATAGATGTCATGTTTAATAATGTGCCAAGCCTTCTTGAAAAAGACAGCATTAAAGCCATCAATACCAGGAGCCTTGTCATTGCCAACACTAGCCAAAGCAGCATCAATCTCAGAATAAGCAACATCTGCAGATAGGATATCTATAGCAGTTTGGTCTAGCTGTTTACCAGGTCTCATAGTTTGAATATCAACAGCAGGCAAAGAAGAAGCTCTAGTACCCAGAAGAACCTTATAGAAACCCACAATCTCCTGTTCCACTTGAATAGGATCCTTCAGCAACACATCAAGATCAGTAAAAATAGAATCAATTCTATTCCTACTTTGTCTTTGCTTCATAACAGAAAATAAATAGCGAGAATTAGAATCTCCTAATTTGATCCAATCCACTCTAGCTTTCTGTTTGTATATGTGCTCCTGAATACTCAACCAATGCTTAGTTTGCTCAATAGCAGCAGCCTCTTGAAGCTGTAAGTTTACATTGGTAATATCATCAGCAAGCTTTCCTTGGATTTGAATTAAAGCAGCATTTGCTTGATCAACTCTTTCATCAATATTTGCAAAATATTTGGTGTTTAAGCTCTTAAGACCTTATTTAAAAGTTTTCAAATTCTGCCAAACATCAGACATAGCAGTGTTCTTAGACACCTTAATCCAGCCAGCTTCAACAATAGAGCAAAAATCTTTGTGATCATCAAGGCAATTCAAAAATCTGAAAGGCCTTCCCTTTCCAAGATTATGAGAACAAACCTCAACCAAAATAGGACAGTGATCAGAAAGTAAGGGAGGGAGAAAGATAGCTTCAACAAAACTGTAAACAGACATCCAGGCTTGATTAACCAGACCCCTATCAATTCTAGTAGCAATCCTATCATCACCATGCCCTTTATTATTCCAAGAAAAGAAAGAACCCTTACTCTTGATTTCACAAAAGTCCATGGTCTCAATACACTCTTTGAAGTGTTTCACCTCATAATCAGTAATAGGAGCACCACTAAACCTATCACCATCTTGAAGAACAGAATTAAAATCACCAATGAGAAGCCAAGGATCAGAAGACACTGAAATGTTGTTAATACCAGTCCAAAGAGGAACCCTATCATGAATAGAGTGAAGACCATACACAAAAGTAACTAAGAAATGATGCTGTAAGTCTTTAGAACAAATATCAGTATGAACAAACTGCTCATGAGAAGAAAGAACAGTCACATTCACTTTGTCCTGTAACCAACCAACCCAAATTCTTCCTTTATAAGAATGGTCATAATTGCAGAACCAAGACCAAGCTTTGCCAAACTTCTTCTGTAATTTGACACAATTCTTCAGTTTCACCTTGGTTTCCAGGATACCAATTACATCAACAGACTGCTCAGAGAGTAACTTCTTGACAGAAGCTACTTTATTATGGTCAAAGCTTACAAATTGGAACCGTAAAGGCCCTTATTTAAAACCAAACCAATAATCAAAGTCCCAAAACATAATTAAAGTAGTAAAACATAAATAAGTTCAACACAAAGAACGAATACTCTCAATCACACCAATCCCTTGACAATGCGTATGTCAAATCACCGAACTTCACATCATCAAGCTAACCTGTGCAATACTGCTCCCCAATAATACAAGTGTAATAATTGGATCTTCACAGGGTCATTGAAAGGCGAAGGCCATGACCAAAAGAAAACACACAAAAGCACGCAATCAGCAAAGCTGAGTACATACAAGCTACAACGCACAAAACCTAGCATGCTCAATTAATTAAAATAAATAAAAATATACACAAATTAATTAATCAAGACACCACACTTAAACAATTCAGTTGACTCAACATACTTCTGACCATTTCCAAACACTCGACTCTTTATATTTAATTTAATTAATTTAATTTGGAGTAAGCAATAGACGAGGTTGTCCAATCCACCAAATCATTTTGGTCCCAAATGACCATTTAAAATAAAAGTTTAGCGCGATGCAAGAATGGGCGCGACTTCATTCTCACAAAGTTAGTCTAGGATCCCATCTAACTTTCATTATAAAATAAAAATGTAAATACCAAAAGAGAAGAGGACATGTTGATCAAACAAGCCTCGGAAAGCCACGGGCTACCACCGTGTACCCCAACCCATAATTGTCAATACTCTAGAAGTGCACGCTTTCCAGAGTTTTATTGCTCATCCATAATTCACTTTACGTGATTACAATTTTAATTAATAGCCGACTCAATCAAGAAGACCATACATAACAATCATACATCAATTCACTTTTAATCTTATTTAGGACAATGGTGATCACATCACAAGTTGACCTTTAATTCCATTAAACTTTCAAATTATTCAAAATTGTTGAACATAGTCAACCCACCTAGCCTTTTCGGCTTAATCCACCTTTACTCAACATACTAACAAGTCATGATTGATTAATAAATAAATAAATAATAACCTTGTGGAATAATTAATAAATTCATTCCACTTAAACCATGCATTCAATTCCAATCCTTTAATAATCCAAATGTGGTTAACAAACCAATCCAATAAAATATGTTTGTATCAACATTCCATACAAACAATTAATCCAATATAATTCAACATGTTTGCATCCATAATTCCATACAAACATAATCAATTCACCAAAACATATCTCATAACATAAGCACATGAATTAATTAAATATATAACCAAACAATTTCTATCCAAGTGTTCTCTAATCATGAAACTAAGTTCTTTCCTTTGGTACCTAAACATGATACTACTTACAATGAAGTAGACATGTACGTACCTCGTATAAACAATCCTTTGTGCCACTTTTAATCACTTAAAAGTCTCCTAGGGAATAATCACCTCATAGAAAACAACCAATAATCACAAATTAACACTTAAACAAATTTCCAGCAATATAAATTTGATTAAAGGTCCTTAAAACTTCATTAAAAACATGTTTTTATGCTTAATTAATCATTAGATATCCAATAGGAACAAAAGCCCCAATTTAATTAGTCATAAGAGCCCTAAAATCCCAATTTAAATAAATTGAAACCCTAGGTTTTAAAATTATAAAATCTGAAATTTTATAACATAATTAAAATCTGAAATTATAGGTTTAAGCTATCAAAAACATGATTTTGATACTAAAAATATAAACTTTATACTATAAAATCAAAACATAAACCAAAATTAATAATTTAAGCAAAATAAGAAAATCAGAGGGAAGAGAGAAGGGAGCAGCCACGAGGGTCGCGCTGCTGGTGGTGCGCCGGCGGTCAGGGGGGGCGGCGCCGGTGACAGGCGGTGGCAGTCGGTGGGGGCAGCAATGGCGGTGAGTGTGAGTGAAACTCACGTAAGGAAAGGAGAAAGAAGAAAGAAAAGAAAAGAAAAGAAAATAAAAGAAAATAAAAGGAAAAAGAAAAATAAAAGGAAAAAGGAAAATAAGAAAATAAAATAAAGAGGAGAGAAAATAAGACTAACCTTTAGTGTGGGAAAAATTTTGGGGATGTATGGGGTATTTATAGGAGAGAGAATGGTGTAGGGCAATTTGTAAGATTGGGCCTCATAAAATTAATGGGCCAATTAAATATGTAAAGTGAGATTGGCTTTGATTGTTTGGACATGAATTATAGAATGAAGGTATGTATAAAAATTTGTATCAAAATAATTTTCGACCCAAAATTAAAAATTGAAACTTTTGAAATTAAATTCCGGAAAAATACAAATAAATATTATAAATAATATATAATTTCATTTATAATATATTTAAAAATATGGGGGATTACACCATTGTTGGGCGATGCCCTTCAATGTAGCCGGGAAACACCGGCACCAAATAGCGTCCTCCAACCCCTACATATGCATGAGGTTGGAGTAGGCCATGAGGTGGTCCTCTGGGTTGGTGGTACCATCATAAGCACCTACCAACACATTCTTAAACTTTGTCGGCTGTGCGAATTTGGTTATCTCCTTGGTGAACGCAGAAGTTTGTTCACCAAGTTTGAGCAGTCTAAGCTGACAGTCCAAAGGTTGGACATTATATGCCGCCTGACCCCCAAAGAGAGTCGGCTGCATGAAGTGAGGGGAGTACGAACCGTGGACCATAGGAGGTACATACGGTGCATTCCCAAACTGATGTGTTCTTGAAGCTGTCTGGAAAGCTCGATGTAGAAGCCGACTCAGATAGCTACTGACCTCTTCTGCGGGTAATGATTTCCCGAGCGTCAGGAGTTGATTTTTTGTTTCCCTTCGGCTGTACAAACCGGCGGGGGTTTCTTGTGTTCTTCAGGGGCAGAAGAATCTTGGACCAGTCGAGAGTCCTGGCTGCCTTGTCCTTTGGATGCGGAGTCGGTTGGCTGTCCCTGACCGACTTCTTCCTCCCTGGAGGAATCTTCTTTGCCGACTGACCCTTGCTTGGGCCAGCCTTACTCTTGGTAATTAGATCCTTGATTTCACCCTTGAAACTAGTAATGAATTTCATGTGTTCGTCCCGGGTAACAGGGGCGGATCCACCTGCCGTACGGGTTTCCCCTTCCGGCTGACCAGGGGGTCGGCTTGTACCCGCCTGGCTCTCGCCCCGCTCTAGAGTTTCTCTGGGACGGATGCGTTTGGTGATCAGGGAGCCATCTTTGGCAATGTAGGTTTCTACTTGAGGTTCATCATCCTCTTGGTCAGTAAAGACCTCCGGTTGGTCAACCGGACGGTCAGGAGGTGGTACAGACTTTTGAACTATCTTTGAGGTACTCTCCCCACAGACGGCGCCAAATGTTTTGGGTGTTTTTGTCCCTCGGGAGAGTTACAGCTAAGAAACTGGTTGCGCGCGGCCTGTACCTGCAAAACAGCGGAGACTCTAGGTGGTTGGAGCTCCGCCTCCGACGATCAAGTTAGTACTTGAAGAATAACGGGAGAAAGTGCGGAAATAGAGGTGAGATCTTCTCGGATTTCGAGATCAGCTGATTCTCTGATGTAAGAGAATGTAGGGTATGCTGTAATAATTGTAGATGTCCCAAATTTGGGGGAAATCTCCTTATTTATAGGGTCTTTGGTAAATGTGCCCCCGATTAGGTCATTCTGACCTAATTATTATGGGCTGCGCCACATTGCGGCTTTCTCGGGATTTGGGCCGATGATTGCCGCCTTTTCTTCCCAAGTTCAAGGAGAGACACGTGTCAAAAGGAGATTGGCCCAATTTAGACCAACCAAAGTATGACACGTGACAAGACCTGATTGGGCCACGTGGCATGGGTAAAATTTCCCAAAACACAACATGTTTTAAATTTTAATAAACCTTTTAATAGATTTCGTGAAAACACCATATTGACACGAAGATCAAACACGACACGACTGCTTGCGAGCATGTAAAAACCAATTAAAGAAAGCTCTTCCTAGTCCAAAGTCCCAACAAGAGTTTGAAGGACATATTAAAACCCAAAAAAAAATGGGCCTTCAAGTTAAATGGCCGTCAAAATACACCACAGGCTTGAACAGCAACAGGCCATCTCAAGCCATGGTGGTGTTTGTTGCCATTTACCACCAAAAAAAAACAACTCTTTAATTCTTCGAAGAAATCCGAATTCTGCCGAGGAGAGAGAAAAAGCAGTCGTTGATCATTTTCAGCGAAGATGGAGAAGGAAGAAACGGTGAAATTGATCAGCTCTGAGGGCTTCGAATTCGTCATTGATAGGAAAGCTGCTATGGTTTCTCAATTTCTTCGCAATTTGCTTACTTCTCCAGGTTATTATACATTAATCAATCATAATCAAAATTAGGGGTTTATTTTATTTTATTTTATTTTTTTTAATTCTTGTTTTCGATACTGTGAATTTCGTATGATTGTTGCAGATTTGTGTGTTGAATTATAGAGTTATTGAAGATTTTGATTGATTAGTGTTTTCGGAATTTGTAGGGAATTTTGCTGAAACGGAAAATGGTATTGTGAGATTTCCGGACATCAGTACTACTATATTGGAGAAAATTTGTCAGTATTTCTACTGGTCTCGTCAGTATGCTAGGTAATTTCTTAATTTATAAAGTAATTTATTTTAAGTTGTTTTTAATTTGATGTTGCAAATTGTATATGATCTTCAGTGTTGTAGAATGAATTTGATTTTTGAGTTCTTTATATTTGCGGGATTGTTTTTGGATGGGAATTGTGGATGACTATAAGGGATAATCACTTTTGGTTCATGTAGCCGACCCCACCAATGGGATTAAGGATTGATTGTTTTTTGATGGAAATTTCTGATTGAAACAAGCTTAAGTGTTTAGAATGCTCGTTTGGTTTATGTCTGTTTGTGTTAAACAATTTGATATAAGACATTTGATTGGTGATATGTATTCTTTTGGAATCGTCTATATCTCATCGATATTTCATGTTTGGCTGGAGCAATTATTACTTTGGTAGTCTTGCTTACAGCTCATATGATGACAAAAACACAAATTTTGACAGAAAATTATGGATGCAAAGGTTAAATTGTGTTCATTCTTGAGTGAGATAGCTGATTATGGAAAAAGTAGATTAAATTAGAGGAACTTAAAAAATTGTTATACATTTCTCACTGAGGCTAAAGCGAGCTGTATTGTTTTTTCTTTGTGTGCTTTAGTACCACTTTGTAGTTCGTTTATGTAGACTAAACTGACACTCTCCTTCTTTGCCTCTGTCTGTCTTCTACTACTATTTTTATGTACCTTTATAACCAAAAGACCTAGAGATAACAAACACTATTTGTGTTATTTTTACCTTACTATTACATGATCATGATTTATGAATGCTGCTACTATTTCTATCACTCTTGATTGTTAGTTCAGAATACAACAATTTCATTTTGACACTCTGTACTTGTCTGTAGATGGCTGCTGCTCTATCAAATTTATGTAATTTAATCAATAGAAGTTACAAATCTCCCTGTCTTATAATAGTTCATATATTGCAAGTAACCCTACATCTCACATTAGATTCTGTTTGAACAGACCATGGACATCTATTTTCTAGGAGCTTCTGACCTTAAAGTCAAGTACATCAAAATTAAAAAATAGAAGTGCTTACTTATTTTATTAATTTATTTGACCTTTTTCCCCTCACAAGAATGGTTTCATTTTGATCATCAAGAGACTGACTAAGTGACAAAAAAGTCATATCTGTTTGGCTGTTGATGTACAGCTAGTGGCAGCCTTTTACGTTTCCTGCCTTCATCCTTCATCATGTTTCATTAAAAAAAAAAAAGAATCTTTATTTAGAGTTACAAAGCTAAAATACTTCGTGCATTCTGCACAACTGATGTGCAAGAAGCCAAAAACTCCCTATGCAAAGAAAAAACCTGATCTAATTTCTCCTACAATGTAATGCAGTCTTGAAGCCCTTTTTTTGAGGGATTACTATTGGGGTGGTGGGTGTCGTTTTCGTCTTACTCATCTTTATAGTTGTGTTCTTAGATATATGCAGGCAAAAACATTTTCTTTTCATTTGATATTTAAGTCATTGATGTGCATCAGATAGCATGAGTTCTTTGACTTTCTTTCTTTTTCTTTCCTTTTTTCCCCTCTTCCTGCTATTGGTGCTGTATGCAATATCATCTATTGCTTTGTTCCCAAGAGCATATCATTAAGAGGATCTGGCTATCTTCTGATATGTGCCTTAGTCGAAACTTTAAGCAAAGCTTGTCTGACCAGTGAATCATCAATTATTTTTCATGTTTGGTTGCAACAAAATATGTGAACTACAATATGAACTCATCTCTTGCTTGATTTCTCTGAGTGATGGAGGTGTTTTCTGGCTGTTTTCCGTGGTGCGTGAGTAAATGAGTCTCTTGCTTTCAGGATGAGCAAAATTAAACTGGAAAACCTGCAATTATGCTGCGATTCTGTGTTAAATTGATATTTACTTTGCAAATTCTGAAGTATATATTAATAATGTTTAGTTATGAGTGGGCCAGGTTTGCATTGAAACACCAAAACTAGCGATTATAGTTTGGCGGGGGAGAACTTACACCTTCAAATTCTTTTGTTAATTAGTCCCATTTTGCCAGTGTATCTTTCTTTTAGCTTAGAGTCATAGACGCTCCTCATCAGGAAAAGATGCAGAGTTTTTCCTTGTCTTCCAAGTTCGAGATTCATTGAGCTCTCCCTCCACCCCCTCCTTCTCTCTCTCTCTCTCTCTCTCTCTCTCTCTCTCTCTCTCTCTCTCTCTCTCCCTCTCTCTCTCTCTCTCTCTCTCTCTCTCTCTCTCTCTCTCTCTTAAATCCTTCAGGTAAGATTTTGTATGGTCTTTTTTATGTATGTGTAAATGCTTTTTTTTTTTTTTTTTTTTTTTTTTTTTTGTGTGTAGTGGAAAGGAGACCGAATTCCACATTGAACCTGAACTTACTCTGGATCTGATGATGGCTGCTAATTATCTTCATACATGAGAAGAATCTCCTTCTCTTTCTTATCGTGGCATTCTCTAGTTAATGTGGTAATCTTTTGGAGCTTTCCATATACTTCGTATATTGTTGAACACTACTTATAACAAAGCATCAAACAGGGAGTTTCACCCCCATTCAATGGACTTCTACTAATTGATTATGTCCAGCTTGATTAATTTGGATTTTCTTTTCCACTTTTGTTTAGGGGTGCTCAAGGATGCCTCTTAAGAAGTATGAACTTTCAGAAATTTACTGCTTATCTTCGTGTCTTTGCTGTTAACTCTGGTCCCTGGAGCTCTCAGTACAGGGACCTGGTGTAGATTGTGTTGTAGGATTAGGACTGATTGTTAATGACTCACAGAAAGTTCGTATGGGATACTGAAACTGAAGTATATAACATCTTAATTTAGACTAAGAAGAGAACTTGTATGCTTAATAGACCGGAAGTTATCTATTCTTGTCTGATACTGACTAGGAATTGCTGCTGTTTGCTTATACCTTTCTTCATCCATGCATTATGTAGTCGTTAGTCCTTCAGCCCTATGGCAGGACGGATTTTATGGTAATGGATATTTTACAAAAAGTATTGGGGAATGGACAAATGATTCAATTTTATTGTTTTTGTTTCGTATAATTTAGGGATTAACATTCCTGTGTACAGTTGTGGAACCATCATTGGTCGCTATTGAATGGTTTAGCCTCAGGAATGTTAATTCCCTAATTTTCAGGACTGTTAGTGGGAAATTTTGGACTTGCAATCAAAGGTTGCTTGAGGAAGTAGGGAGTTGCTGCTTTGGCTTAATGTTTGGGTAATGGTACTTGGATAAATTTGGAGAGATTAATGTAAAAAAGTACCAATCTTTTCGTGTTATATGGAGTTTTGTTTGGTATCTCTGCTTTAAGATTTCCTACCCATTTGTCCATTACGCCTAGGGTAATCTAAGGTTATGTTTATTATTTCTTACTATTAATATCTTATTTATGATCCTTACAAAGTTTGAATGAATGGTGTTTAAAATTTTCCTTCTATTTTGGATGATGGGGTAGAACCATTGTTCACTATTAAGTTAAGTATAATTAATAGGAAAAAATTGGTTTTAATAATCCTAATTTTGGCCGATTTTATTTAAATAATCTCAAACTTTCGATTATTATGGAATAGTTTCAACGTTGGGGTGCATTTTCTTTAGGAAAAATGAAAATTAAAAATCTAACTGTTGCACTTTCTTCCTTTAAAAATCTAACCTTTTGATTATCCTATTAAAAATCCAACCTTTACCCCCTATTTTCATCAAAAGATCCAATTGATTTATAACCTATTAAACAAGCTAATTTTTTTCTTCTTATAAATCTCTTTCCTCTTGCTGCCCCTTTCCATGGCTACCTACCACCATAGCCCCACCCACTGCCGCCTTTGATGTAACCAGCCCCACCCATTGCCACCAACCCATTTCCACAACAATAACAACAGCGACATCAACAACACCAAAACCACCACGCAACGTAGCGGTAGCCGTAAAACAAAACCACTGGCATCAACCACGCATCCCTTGCTCCACCAATTAACAACCGACCACCACTTGCAAATCCCTCCACAATAAATTGCATCTACTGTTGCACCACAACAGCAACATCGCTCCCTCAAACCCCGTTACCTCCTTATTCGTCACTTATTGTTGCACCTCAGCCGCCACCAAAGCAAGTAGAGCGGTTGCTTCAATCTAGAATTCATCCCCTGTTTCCATTTGCACATTCGAAATCACCAAACACCGCAAATCTCCACCACTAATTAGTCACCATCCACATAGATCAACAAATTATAGCAATTTGTGGCGATTACGATGGTGGTGATGGTGAATTTTGTGGGATTTTGTGGGTTTTAGGTGGTGGGTTTTGTGGGTTGTGGGTTTGTAGGTGGTGGGTTTTGTGGGATTTCGTGGCGAGTACGACGGTGGTGATGGTGGTTTGGGTTGTCGGGGAAAGAGAGGTGGGGATTGGGAAGGAAGGGGTGGGTTGTTGATGGCTACACAGGGGGGTCATTTAGGTCGTAAAAGGGGAGCTAGGGGATTTGAATTTTTTTTCTTTCAATTGTGTTTTTTTTTAATTTTAAAAAAATAATAGACCAATTAGAAGCTGACACATGGCATATAACTTACAAAAATCAGTCACCAACTGGTAATGTATGTTTAGATGATGATATGAGGTAAAGGTTGGGTTTTTATGGAATAACAAAATTGTTGGACTTTTAAGGGAAGAAAGTGCAAAAGTTGGATTTTTAATTTCCATTTTCTTTTTCCTTAAATAGTCCCAAATCGGTCAAAAACTTGTTATCTGACATGTGCCAAGTTGTGATTGGTCTATAAAATAATTACAAACAAAATTAAATTAAAACAATGTTAAAAAAAAACCCCCGTAGACCCTCCCTTCCCTCACTAGACCATCCAAGCCCCACTACCTCCCTTCCCTTTCCCCCGTAAAAAAAAACCTCCCTCCCTTCCCCTTCCCCTTCCCCTAAAACAACCAGCCACCTCTTAGCCCAAAAAACAACCTCCTTTCCTTACTCAAACTTGAAAATCGCCCTCTCCCTTCTCTCACCCTCGAAACTGCCTAGGGGTGTATTTTGGGGTGAAGTGAAGGGATGGGGGAGGTTTGGGGGTAGGGGAAAGGAGGGGTGGGGGTTGTTTAATGGGGTAGGGAAGGGAAAAGGGGGTGGTTTTCGAGGGTGGGGGAAGGTTTTAGGGGTGGCGGTGGTTGTAACACACTAGAAATTCCTTTCTTTTAAAATACTTGTTTTGCCCTGTTTAAAACTTTAAATAGGAATATCTAAGACATTACCGCGCCACCATTAAAACGGTTAAGGCAACTATCAAAGACACACAGCGGAAGACTAATTTCAAAACCATTCAAAACAAGTCAACTTGAAGAGTCAATCAACGAAAGTAAAGTCAAACCAAAGTAAAATAAAATTAACCTACAACTTGGAACCATTGTAGGCCCTTATTAAAACAAAACCGAACTCAAAACCTTTCGTTAGTCACGCATAATAATAAAGCCATAAATAAATAAAGCAATAAACACATCATATATATACTTATAGAAACTAGCATGATTCGCTCTTCACTTATGCCCATTCATGAATATGCTTCATTATTTGAAAAGCTTCTTTCTACTTGTTTCCACTACTCTCCATTAAAAATGGGTCATCATAGGGCCAAGATAAAGACAAGGCCAACAAACACACAAAACACACAATCAACAAAGCTGAGTACATAAGCGTAATTAACACACCTATCAGCACACAACTTACCTCGTTGCACCTGTTTTTCAAGCATACAACAACCAATAAAAGTTCTCACTAGACACTACATAATTTATTTAATGTTGACTACGCATCGAACGGGTTTCCCCACTAACCTCCCCAAATAAATTGAGGTTACTGACATGGGAGCTAACCGTGCTAGCATCAATAACCACTCATAGGTGGCGGAATTCCTGTGCATAATAATAATAAAAGGAATGTACAGCGTCCTGTACTCCATTAGAAGTTATGATCAAATATAAAGTCACATAACTCCCCCCATATATTCATACTCAAGGTATATACGTGATGAGTGTCATTTATGGCACTCATAGGGTAATCTTTTAGGATGATTTCATCTTCCTTTTTATGCTTTCTTATCTTATTTTTGGTCCTTTTTCCTTTAATTCCTTTCTTTCTTTCTTTCTTTCCTTGTGTTTTTCGTGTTTTCTTCGTGTTTTCCTTTTATTTGGTTCTTTTTCCCTTTTATTTCTTTTCGTTGTTTGTTTTTGTAGGTACATAGGATTTGTCTCTGCAAGGGAATCAAGATGGGCTATATTGACTAAGCAAGGAGGAAATAATCGGCTCAGAGAGGGCTCAGAGAGGGCATCAAGCCCTGCCAGTCTACCGCGAGCGCGGTACTGAAGGCCGCGGGCGCGGGCTCTTATGCACCAAATTGACAGATTTCGACCAGGAACTCTCCGCGGTCTGGCCGCGGTCTTGCCGCGGGCGCGGGTAGTTTGGAGAGCCCGCGGCCCTCTGATCACCCTTTGGGAGCAGGGGACTCGCCGCGCTTTTGCCGCGGGCGCGGGTGTTGCCCAGAAAGCCCGCAGAGTTTTTAATGGGTTCCGTTCCCATTTTTCCGCGGACGCGGGGTTTATTGGAGAGGGCGCGGGAATCCCGTTTTTCTTCTTTGCCTATAAATACACTTGTAATTCCTTTTTGAAGATAACTTTTAGATAATTTTCATTAGCTTAATTTTAGAGAGAGAAGTTAGAGAGAAGTTCTTGGTATTGGATTTGTATTTCAACATTGGATCAATTGAGCTTGGATTTCTTCATTTTCAATCATTAATGTTAGTAAGATTTTCTTCTTCTAGTTCATCTCTTACTTGATTGATTTAGTTTCATCTTTGATTGTTTGTATTGCTTGGATTTGAATTGGATATTGTAGTTGATATTGCTTTCTCTTGATTTTGATTTAGAATGATGATCAATGCTAATTCTAGTGATTTGTTCTTGAGTTACACCATGATTAGTGAGTAGATTAGTTGCTAGGGAGAAGGGAAAGCATGCTTGATTGATAATTTGTACTAGTTGATGATCTTTGATTGATTGAATTGTTGCAATTAAATTGGTTGACATAGTTTTGCATGTGATTAATTAGATTAGGAATGATCAACCTATAAGATTAATCTAGATTGCATTGCATTTCTTAATGACATGACCGACCTCTTTGAGAATTGCTTTAATTGATTGAGTTTGATTGTGAATTTCCTTGATTAGCCATTCGTAGTGACCCCTAGTTTGGCCTCTAGGAGATAGCTCTTGAATTCTCTTGATTGCTACTATTGTTTGTCCTTTGCACTACTTGAATCAAACGAAGAAATTGTCGATTAGCACGATTATTGAATTAGCATGTGGAACCAATATCCCTAGCATTTAGCTTATTGAATTACTTGATTAGTCTAATTTTGCTATCATAACACCAACCATTTTCTCACTTCAATCTCCGAAATAGCTTGATTTAGGCTAAAGAGAACACCAACTAACTCCTTTGGGTTCGACCCTATACTTACCTATACTTGTTTTAGGTTGGTTTAGGATTTTATAAATAGTGTTTAATTTTGGGATAAGCAATTAACGACTAGTTTATTCCTCTATCAATACGTTCCAAGAGTTTTGGTATGTAATCTCTTTCACTTTACGTTATTTACATATTATTAAACTTGGTGATGACGCTCAAACCATAATCATTCAATCAACAATAATTATTCAATCAATCAAATATACCAATTTAATTCTTGAATAATTAGTGACCACGTGATATTTAATGTTGAATCCTTTTTAATTCTACCTCGATGCCAATGACACCTTAAACGCATAAAGCGCCACAAATCCTATCTCTCGGTGTTAAAAACACCTTAAGTGCACTAAGGCACCAACATACAATTTATTTATCGTGTACACAGACATTTATATAGCTCTTTCCTCATGGTTATAGCATCAATAAAAATTATATGAACAATAATAAAATTCCTTTTCAATATTCCAAACCAAATTAAACATTTAGTTTAATTAAACATGCTCTCTAACAAACCACAAATAAATATGTGGTTCATAAATAAATATTCCAAATTATTATTTTCCATTCAATAATCCATCATAGATAATTCATGTTTCATAATCCAATCTCCAATAACATCCAATTTCCATTCCAAATCTAGCATGAAACTACTTATAATCAATTAAACACATTTAGCATGCTACTACATCAATATAATTATGCTAAGTACTCGAACGTACTTTGTATACGATCTTAAAATCGCCACGACTAATAGAAATCGCTCACTTCAAAGTTTCCTACAATTTAAAATCATTGAAGAGTATTAAAATCCTCTCTACACAAATTTTCAGCAATATATACTATTATAAAACCCCTCATAATTTAATTAAAATAAGCAGAAGTTATATTTAAAACATCATACTTTAAACCCAATTAATGGGTAATTAAAATTCCTTAAAGAAACTTGATTTTTAATGCTCTATCAAAAATTCCAGCACTATATTTTAATTAAAACTTGCTGTAATTAAGCCTTGAAACACTTTAATCAAAAGTCTAAACCATTATAAATCATAACCCTTCAATAATTTATAAATCAAGAACCTAGAGTTTCAAAAATTGGGGCTTTTTAATCAAAAACATAATCTGAAAATTAATTAGCATAATACTCATAACCAAACATCAAAATCAAATCCTAAAACTCATAATTAACAATTAGATTTATGAATAAATATATACTTATTATTTAAAAACACAAACCACAAATTTTTCATATGACACATGGCATCACAATTCACAAGTCACTCATCACCCCATATGCCATATATCATTTCCCTAAATATTTATGTTTAAGTCTTTATGCATTATACAACTTGCAAATTTAAGTAAGAAAATGAAGTGTTTCATTTCCACCATAATAAAATAATGT
The DNA here is from genome assembly GCF_948465745.1 of Chenopodium album. NCBI lineage: Eukaryota > Viridiplantae > Streptophyta > Magnoliopsida > Caryophyllales > Amaranthaceae > Chenopodium > Chenopodium album. The sequence goes on along the minus strand of NC_137834.1, from coordinate 47,604,008 downwards.
TTTAATTAATACACATTACATAAACATATAAATTATAATAAAAATTGTCTTTTCAACTCCTAGACTTTAAATATAATTTAAAATAATATGTCATTTTATATCCTACAACCTTCATGTGTATATATCTAATAACTAAATTCCTTCATCTTCTTTCACGGTTCTACCCTCTTTTTTTTTTCTTTTAAGTTTTAGAAATGAAACAACCTTCCTACATACGAAAATAATTAACCCAAGAAAAAAACCCGTGCATTGAACGGGCCAAAAAGCTAGTTGGTTTTTTAAAATAAAGATTCAAAATATTTTTTTTTCGCAAGCCATGGCAGCCGACAGCCACCAGGCTGTTGCCGGCGCCGGTGGCTGCCTGCTACCGGCGGCGGTTGGCTCTGTCAGCTGCTGGTGGTCGGCCGGTGGTGGTGAAGGGGAAGCCGAAAGGAAGAAAAAGGGGAAGGGGAAGGGGAAAAAGAGAAAGAAAAGGAAAGAAAAATAAGGAGAAATGAGAGAGAAGTTTACCTTGGGTTTTCTCCACTCTGGGAAAAGTTTGATTTGCCTCATGTGTTGAATATTTATACCCCTTCTTTACTCCTAATAAAACTTTACTTAAATAAAATTTTCCTTATATTAAACCCCAACTTAATTAAATTAATTAATTAAATAAACCTTCCTTTTATAAATATTTCCAAACTTATTTAAAATAAATAATTAAAATACTTTAAATAAAACAATTCAATTTAATTAAATACTTCTCAAAATACTTATTTTAATTAAAATACGTATAAAAATACGAGAGGTCGGTCGATTTCGGGGCTTGTGGTAGCTAGTTGGTAGGGTTAGGGGAGGACGGGCTGGGTATCTTGTTTTATTTTTTTACCAATTAACTTGCGACATGTGTCATTCATAACAAATATTAAAACTTTTTTCAACAACATAAGTGGGATTATTACTAAATACTCAAAAGTTTGGGTTATTTAAAGAAAATCGGTCAAAGTTGGGATTATTAAAACCAATTTTTCCTAATTAATATTCCCTCGGTTTTTTATTAGTTGACCCATTTCATTTAGGCAAATTTTCCAATACATATTTTCAAATGTAAATATCTATAATTGCGTATTAACAAAAATATAAAATTTTGATATTTGGAAACTAGTCGTTGAGACGAAGCTTATAAGACCCCCACGTGATTATGTTTTTATCTAACACTAAATCACAAAACAAAGTTAAAATAAATTATGTGAATAGTGAACAAAGTCAAAACGTGTCAACTAAAAATAAAAAAACGAAGGTAGTACCAAGTAAAGGTGATGAATGCCTTTTCATGTAACAAGACCTAATTTTATGTGGATTGAACTTCCATTTTTCACCTTGATTGTGGTTTGACCTAACTTAAATCAATTCTTTAACTCTATTTTTATCTCAAATTATTGTTCGATCTTGATCTCATATAAGCTCTTAATCATTCTCTCTCCATCTAATACCCTTTAAATAATAGCTTATATACTCAATTTTCATAGGCTATTTACATTATAGAAGAAGAGAAAATGTACATTTTTTGGTGTCCAAACAAATCACTACACATTGATATAATTAGCAGTGTCAAATTTCAAATCAAAATTGTTAAACTACTAAAAACTGAATGACTCAAATGAGAACTGAACCGATTAAAAACCGATTTCTAGAAAACGAAAATCGACCCAAACTTTATTTTAGTAAACCCAAACCGAACCGATCCGAATAATATTAAACCATATAAGAATTAAACCTGTTAATGAACCGAGCTAGTTCTAAACCGAACTGTAATAGAACTGAATTGAAAAGAATTGAATCGTTGTTAACCCAAAACCGTTTAAACTATTTACGAGCCGAGTTAAATTAAAACTCAATAAAAAATAAACTAAAAAAAACTAATCGGATGATACTTTAAACTGATCCAAAATTGACTCGTCGACCAATTAAACCGAAAAATTTTAAACCGAATTGGTTTAAAATCGAATCAAAATTTCAAACCATTTTGACAGTGCTAGATATAGTAAATTTTTTTCTAAAAAAAACTATAGACAAATCAAAGTTGAGTTGATAAATGCCAGCATTATACCAAATACGACAATACTTTACTATATCCTCGTTCACCTCCTTTTTGAATAAATCTTTCTCCTCCCTTTTCTCGTCCCTTACTCTTACCAACCACTGACAGAGAATGGTAGTTAATGAAATATTCCCCCGTTTAAGGCGCTTGATGAAATAAATTTACAATTCCAAATGTTGTACAATTTTTTTTATGAATTAAACATGTGTAGTGTACACTACATGCATGCACCCAATTGTATACATACTAATATAAACTCAAATAGTTAGGAATATTGGGATATCTTTATCATATATTTAGTAGAGTTAGTTTCCTTTCTTGTAAAATATGTTAATATTTAGCATATCTTTTGTTTCTATCTTTTGCACGCTTGAGGAAATTGATGTACTTTATTAATATGATTGAATGAAGTGAACAGGGGAAAGCTTTGAACCCTTTACCTAATTCTACATGGTATTAGCCGCACGGGGAAAAATAAAACCTCAAACACCATAAACATGGCTGGGGATGACATACCACCACCTCCACCACCGCGTATAGACATTACTTCTCCGTACTACCTTGGGCCTCACGACCGACTTGGAGATTTCATTACCCCGACTAGACTTCGAGGAGAACTACGATGAATGGGCCGGAGATATACAAATCGCGTTGGAGGCACGACGGAAATTTGTATTTCTTGACAGAACCATAACATCACCATCCCTTACATATACTTAAACCGATTGGAACACAATCCATTCCATGCTTATCTCTTGGCTTATGAACACAATCGATCCCGAAGTTAAAAGTACCCTGTCCAAATACAAAGATGCTAGACGTTTATGGAAGACTCACAAGATGCGCTTTGCTACGGTGAATGGTCCAAGAATTCAACAATTGAAGTCTGCAATTGCTAAATGTGAGCAATCGAAGGCCATGTCGGTTGCGACATACTTTGGAAAATTGGCAGCCTTATGGGAGAAGTTGAACAATCATGAACCTCTGATTACTTGCTCGTGCTGTGATAAATGTACAGCAGGTTCAGAGCATGAAAAGAGGCATGAGAATATTCGGCTTCACGAGTTCTTAATGGGACTTCACTCTGATTATTTCTCTCAAACTCAAACCAATATTCTATCCTATGATCCATTACCCTATCTTGATCGAGCATATCAATTGGCCTCACAAGATGAACGAGTTCGGCAAGCAAAGCAGAACACCAAAGAGAAGCCACCTGATGCAGTGGGATTTGCACTCCTTACAAACATAGGGAAAGGGAAGCCTCCAATCTCTGATGACAAACCTGATAAGTCAGCTTTGCTTTGTACTTATTGCAATAAAAATGGCCACTTAATTTCTGGTTGCTTTGAATTGAAAGGTTTTTTAGATTGGTGGCCGAATCCCTCCAAAGGGGCAAGCTGTAGGGAATTATAGGTACTACGCAGCGGAAAAACATGAATCATATTCATACAGTACCTAATCCCAAGATCTAATGCATAACATATAAAGAACATATAATCATACCTTTGAAGCGTGATTCCACGTGCGATCGAGCAAGAACAATGGGAGATAAAGAACCCCAAGCGTGATTCCTCTACTTAGTCCACGAGCATGGATTAAACCTCCACTAATACTAGTTAGTTGTGACTGAACACTTCAATCAACCTTCCACGGAGATTTGAGCCACGAACACACCACAACACCACCCACGCGCCACCATACGCGCCACTCGGGGAGGAGGGCCGTACGGACAGGCGGGAGGAGAGAGAGGGCCGAGTAGAGAGAGAGAGAGTTAGGGTTTTTGGGAAACTTGGTTGCTTGTGTGACAATTCACTGTATGTCAATTGTTGTATATCATGCAACCCTAGGCATGGTTTATATTTATAGATCATATCTAGAAATAAAAACATGTCAAGTCCAAAACCCATTAGACTCTTCTAATTATCCAAGCCCAAATATCAATGTGGTATGTCATGAACTCATGAGGCCCAATAATGGGCCTCTAACTTGTTTAACCCAGTACTCTTATGTGTGACCTTGTAGGATCCATTCTATAAGGCTTTTGGGCCATTAAGCTAGCCCAAAGATCAATTGTCATATCTAGCACCAAACATTGACGACCCTATAGAATGAACTTATTATCTCCATAATAGTGATCCTTGATATATCTAGTAATTGCATTTATCGAAGACATAACTCCTTCAATCTCCCACTTGTCTGAAACAAGTGCGCAATATTCAAATTACTTAAGTCAATGTGTGTCGATTTGATAATATGATTGCATCTCATGTCGTGATCATATTAGTCTACAAATCTTTTCTTGAAAACTGAGTGAGAATTACAAAACAAATGGTTACTATGTAATCCATTTGAGCACGGCCATGCATTTTCTGAATTCTCCCTCTTCAAGGGGCCAAGACACATTCCCAATTAAATAGGTAGACTCTATCCAATCTTGTGGCAACCAAAGCTCCCACTCAACTTCTGAAATAACCTGGAAACACCCTTTATAATCTCCAGTTACGGGCAGACGTTTGAGTGTACCACAACCATAACATCCATTGAATGAAATCAATGTTCCACTCATGTCAAAGGAATCCACTAATATATCTAGAAGCTCTATACTTGAACTTCAAAGTAGGTCTATAGTTCGATCATGCATCATTCATGCATATCCATGTGATTGACCGAGCATCATCACTATATATGCTCCTATAGCCCATGAAACTGCACTATCCAATCAATCTTACATGCTAGTCCAATTTATGAAATCATTTATGTCCAATTTAATGATTCCGAACTAGGAACTTAAATAATGTATGAATTTAGTTCACCTGTGGGGTTTCATTCAACAGGTCATCAACCTGATGAGCCCATCAATTCATAATTATTTTGGACATTTTATTTAATCTTGAAACCACGATTAAATAAGATTGAAACTTTGTTTCAATTGATAAACATAATTCTGCAAATGAATGTATTACATATGTAACTTGTTTTTCTCCAAAAACAAATACAACTTCTAATTACATCATTTGCCTCAATCCAATTTCATTAGCATGTTTCTCATGCTTTGGAAATGGAAGGGGTTTAGTAAGTAAAGTTCATGAGACATTCTCATAAACATGAACTTTGCAATTTCCAAATTTTATAATCATATTCATCTCCATACATTAAGAATTTTCCTTCGCCCTTTTGCAAGGAACTCTGGAATTTCTAATTTGTATTCCAACGTTATATTGGATTTCGATTGTAATCTATTATCACTTGTTCTTTAAAACATGTGAATCAAATAGACGAGTATAGTTCATGGCATGCACGATGCATCCTTTGCGAATTGCATAAGGATCATCACTCAAAACCTTAATTTCATCAACCTTTCTTAAAGCATTGAATCATTAAGTAACGTGCCATGTTGCATGGGATTGAAACTCCTTTCAATATAATGTTGAACCATATAAGAATCTTATAAATATAAGTTTCTTAACCAAACTCAAACATTCTTCGAGACATATCTCTATAGATCTTGAATCCCAAATGTACTCATCATCCTCTTCAAGGTTTTTCACACAAAAATGCACTACCCACCACTTGACTCTTCAAGCAATGAATAATTTAATCTTTATATTAGACCAAGAAGACTTCATAGCTCTCACTAAACATCTTGTACACACAAGACCTTTTCTTCATTTTACGAGAACATCAAACGATTTGATTGACTCACAAAATTAAGAACATGAATCAACTCCATATGCATCCCTATGATTATTGGATCTTCAAACTTTTGATTGTATCATATACAAATCTTCTTTCATGAACAACTTCAAGAAAGTGTTTTGAAATCCATCTACCAAATCTTATAAGGTAGTAATCACTAAAATATCTTTAATAGATCTTTGCAACATGACTAATGTAAAGTTTTCATCGTAATCATAGTCATACTATGAATTTGTTGAATCCTTTAGCAAGTCTTTGCTTTAGTTAGAAAACTTTTTTTCTTTCTTGTCTGTTTTGCTTATAATGGGTCTCACCCAATTAGGCAAATTATTCAAGTGTCATACACTTGCTTACAGACTTAGAATCTATTTCAGATTTCTAGGTGTTTTTTTTAAACCACTTGGAGTTATAACTTGTCAAATCATATTTATTACTTTCATAATCATCATGTTCCAAAATGAATATTTTAGAACTCTTAATCAATATGAAATCATATTTCTTTGACTAAGTTTTACATATGCTGGTCATCATTGTGGGTTTTGATGCAACAATTGAAACTTATACAACAACTTTGTTTAGTTTCAATGAGAAACGACAATTGAGGATGTGCACTTGGAATGTACTACCTTCGACACATGGTTATTATTCCCATTACACTTAATGAGACCACGCGTTGTCATTTGTAACATGAGGTGAATCATGCTCATATTGTTGCTTTGATTTAATTACTTCTCACATTTCTTCAAGATTTTCGAATTCATTTTTCTTGAAGTTTTCAAGGCTCTCGAACTTTTCAAGATTCTTATACTCCCACTTGCCTTTTTGAGAAGGCATATTTAGCATAGGGTGAACCAACCATGGTTTGAGCCATGTTTGTTTGTTGCTTTTCTCGAACTCTTTCGAGATTTATACTACTCCCACTTGACCTTTTGGAAAAATTTCCATAAGGGCACCTACTTGAGCAACAAACATTTTGTGCTAAGTATGGTTTGTATAGTAGTACCCTGTGCTCTGTATAGGAATTGATCGCGCATTAAACGATTTAATACAAATTTTATTCCTTGCTTTGTAGAAAGACTTTATAAGAACTCTTCTTATCCATATCACATATGAAACCTTTGCTACATTTTGATTTGACCTATGTTTCTTTGTTTAGTTTTGTAGCTTATCTTAAAAGTATATCCCTTGAACAATGGTTGGAAGATAGGTAATTTTATCCATTATCAAAATATATCTCATATAGATTGATAGCTCCCTTCATAAACACTTCATAAGGTTTTCTTTCGGAGTTTGTCGTAAAACGATTTCACAACTCTTGGATGTTGATTAAGGTCTTGGCTTAAATTTTCATTATTACGATCATATCGCAACATTTTGAATGTGTTGCCAAGTAAATGTCTTGACTCAAATTTTCACAATTACAATCATATTGTAATGCAATTATTATCTTGTCAAGTTGATACTGAACTTCATACTGAACATTTTGAACTTTGCAAAATTTTCACTCTTACTCTTCAACTAAGCACATGTGATCATATCACAAATGAAGTTTCATTGTCCATCTCTAGCCTTTGAACCTTTGGTTTTCTTACATCGATATGTATTCGACCTCGAGTTCACATCATCATTTCTTTAAATGGTGACTTAGTCAAAATTTCAAATTAGAATGATAATTACATATATCAATGGATTCATAATCCAATGATATTGAAAGTCCATCCCTTTGGATCTTCCGCATGCAATGTTCATTTTCATTCGAATTAATTGACATTTTAGAGACAATTTATAAATATAGAAATGGTTTAATTACTTCTATCATATAGAACTTTGAACCTATTTAGCAATTTCAAAACACATTATGACTCAATGAAGCATAGAATAACATTTATTCCACGTTTTTTAATCTTCGATGCTTAGTCATTACTTACATTGAATGGTGTTTTGATAATGGCAAGAATGAATAACATTTATTTAATTCTAGCCGATAACAAGGTAAGGTGAAATATAGGTTCTACTTGTAAAGTTGCAACTTTTGCTTCCAGACTTGTAGATTCTACTTGTGAAGTAGCAACATTTGCTTTTAAACTTGTAGATTTATTTCTCCTTTAGCCATACTTCTTCATTTAGTTCAATTTCATTCTCAATAAGAGAGAACTAAACAAGACATCATATGTTCAAGAAGTAGTAATGTGCTAAATCAATTTGTATAATATACTTCTTAAATTGGAACATTTCCATTCTTTTACCTTCCAACTATATGAGGTAGTTTCTAATCAATTGGAATTGGTCCATTTAATTTGAAACATTTGTTATTCATAACAACTTTTAGCATGTAAGTAGTTCTAGGTTTGAGAAGTAGCAACTTGTTTGCATTTCTTGGCCTATAACTTCTTTAATGCAATCCTCATATATTCCTAAACCTTTCCCATTTGAGCCACTTAGAACACTTCTCTTTGGTTCAAAATGATACTTTGCTTAACTACCTTAAGCACATTTCATGATTTTGCTAAGTATATTCAATCATTATTTATAATAGAATTTAATCAACTATTTAACTCCTATATAAAGTGGATGAAGAATAGCGTCATTTGATCAACTTTTGATCATAGAGATTTCCAATCACTTTCTTATATTCAATCATATTGAAGATAAGAGATTTTATTGGACTTTTATACTTGTCTTTTAGAGGGTTTGTACCTCCCATCTCATTATATCCCTTGAAACACTTTTCAAAATGAAGATGTGTTGGCATTTTACTCAAACATTTTGAATAAAACCAACCCTAGACATGTGACATGGATTTCTAAAACTTGCCTTTTAGAACCATCTTAGTAAAATTGGAATATAGGTTTATGGATTATCTTTTAAACTTTTGAGAACGTTTCTCAACTTTATTTTCAATCGAGGAGATTATATATAATAATAAAATTAGAACGACATGTTACTTGTAAGTAAACGCAAAATTCAATTATGTTTAATAAAAATTTAAAGTACCATAAGCGATTATAAAACTGGTAACTTTAAAACATTCATTCAATTTAATTGATCCCTATTGAATAGAATGATTCCAAGATCCTTTATTCGTGCAATAATTGACCGGACTTTGGCCCTACCATCAACTATTACATTTTCAAGGTGAGTAAACTCTTTACTGATTACAACTCTTTGTAATTCTTGGTTGAATAATTATCCATCACATGTTTAGCTATTAACCTTAGCTTCAAGGTTCTAAACTCTTTAGGTAACCTTGTTGAGTATAACCAATCAAAAGTGTAAAATTTGTTTTACCCCCACTCCCCTAAGATATAATATGACACCCTGCTTTGGCATGACCCATCATAAATATCGAAGGTTTCATTGGGTTTTTGATTGGAAAATCTACCTCAATATTTCTAGGACCTAGATTTATTATGTTGTGATTAAATAGTGAACTCTAGCGCATCATCACAAAACATCAATAAAATCTAACATGCATAATAAACTGAATGCATAAACAAGACATAGCATGGCCCCTAATCCTAAGAAAACTAATAAAGTAAATGCTCCCACTTGAACCTTCATGGATCTCATCCATCTTGCTCCTTTGGGCCTTCACTCCATGAATTTCTTGGATTAACTGCAACCTGTAATTTTACTCTATTCTATCTACTACTTAAATAAAATGAAATAAAATTACAAAAATACTTTATCGGTACGTAGACCGTACTAAGATTACAAAAATACATCACGATGCGCAGATCGTATTTAGCAATCTACTGGGCCATACTAGTCATTATATAGCAGTAAATAATATCATATTATAAAGTGCCACATAATAAATCACTCATCATGCTTTCCTAAACTACAACATCGAATGTTCACAATTAAGGAAACATGGCACCAAAATATCTCATATTTTTTATTAATGCAATTAGATAATATCATATATTATTCATGACCATCAATAAAATATCATATATTCTAAATTAGTCATGAGATAGAATCAAATCTTATTTTAATCTTAAAAGATAAATCATATTTATCCTCAAAGATTATCCTAACAAAGTTAGGAAATTCTATCCTAATTACTAGTCAATCACAAAATTTTAAATAAATTATTATCCAAAAATAATTATGGGATAATCACATTATTTAAATCAATTATTATCCTTTTGGAATATGCTCAGAATATCCTAACAAATCTTATCCAAAATTAACCACTTTAATTATGGATAATTACCAATTTAACAACTTTAAATATGGATAATATCAAATATAACAACTTTTGAATATTTGATTTTATCCTAAAATAAAAGATTTTATCCAAATAAAATTGATTTTATCTTTCAAAATAAAAGATCATATTTTCAAAATATTTTATCTCATCCAAAATAAATCATATTTATCTTGAAATATTTTTAAAATAAAATAATAATAATTTTAATTTTTTTTTTTGAAAATCATGTACCACCACACCGGCCATCGTGGTTGGCCAGCCGAAGCTAGCCACGGTGGCTGGCTGCCAACAGCAGCCACTACCGCAATGACAGCAGCACCGGTAGCCGTGGTAGCAGCCGTGCAACGCTTGCACGCTGCTGCCTACAGCCACCTTGGACCGCCGCCCTCCCCTCCCTCCCTCTTGGACTGCCACCAGGTCGGCAGCCGTCGTGGCTGCGCCACCCAGCCGCGGCTGCCAGCCTTAAAACTATTAATTTTTATTTTTTTTTTCAATTTGATTAAAATAACATTTATTAAAATTGAATCAAATCAGTCCAAAAATTAAAATTAAATCAACATTCAATCTTAAAATTAGGGTTCATCATAAAATTAATCCCAATTTAATTTTAACTTTTAAAATTAAATCGATGATCATACACAAAACGTATTTATGCATAAATCAATCCGATTAAAATTATGAAACATAAAACAAATCGAATTAAATCAAAATCAAGCAATTAAATCAAAATCAAGCACAAAAATCACATTTTAGGCTAGGAATTTTCGAAATAATTCGAAATTAGTTTAGGGTTTTCGAAAATCCGAAACTAGGGTTCTAGGATTCGAAATTTTCGAATGGTCTAGGGCTTAATTCGTTCCTTTTCATGGCTATTTTGAGCATAATTAAATCACATTTAATTAATTCCAAAAGTTGAATCACATTAAATATAACGATTGAACCATAATTAAATTATTCTCCCTCCTAATTGAATTAAAATTGTGGACTATCAAAGAATTATAGTCAATATGCGTAAATGCAATAGGCTAACTGATACCACTGTAGGGAATTATAGGTGCTACGCAGCGGAAAAAAATGAATCATATTCATACAGTACCTAATCCCAAGATTTAATGCATAACACATAAAGAACATATAATCGTACCTTTGAAGCGTGATTCCACGTGCGATCGAGCAAGAACAATGGGAGATAAAGAACAATGGGTGATTCCTCTACTTAGTCCACGAGCATGGATTAAACCTCCACTAATGCTATTTAGTTGTGACTGAACACTTCAATCAACCTTCAACGGAGATTTGAGCCACGAACACACCACAACACCACCCACGCTCCACCACACGCGCCACCCGGGGAGGAGGGCTGTACGGACAGGGAGGAGAGAGAGGGCAGAGTAGAGAGAGAGAGTTAGGGTTTTTGGGAAACTTGGTTGCTTGTGTGACAATTCACTGTATGTCAATTGTTGTATATCATGCAACCCTAGGCATGGTTTATATTTATAGATCATATCTAGAAATAAAACCATGTCAAGTCCAAAACCCATTAGACTCTTCTAATTATCAAAGCCCAAATATCAATGTGGTATGTCATGAACTCATGAGGCCCAATAATGGGCCTCTAACTTGTTTAACCCAGTACTCTTATGTGTGACCTTGTAGGATCCATTCTATAAGGCTTTGGGCCATTAAGCTAGCCCAAAGATCAATTGTCATATCTAGCACCAAACATTGACGACCCTATAGAAAGAACTTATTGTCTCCATAATAGTGATCCTTGATATATCTAGTAATTGCACTTATCGGAGACATAACTCCTTCACAAGCCTCCACAGTCCGGTGCAAAAGGCCATACCCAGCCACGAGCCAATGCTATCACGGCAGCTCCTTCTACTAGTTCCAACGATGCCGAGTCAGCGGGAGGTGTTTCTCAAATGTTCACGGCAGACCAGTGGAAAGCAATCGCAGGCTTCATTGGTAGCATAAAAATTCCCGATGATCGTTTGAATGGTGAGTTCGACAATGAATTGTAGATTGTTGACACGGGTGCTTCAAGGCTTGTGACGAGTAATGACAAATGGCTTTTTGATACTCGACACATCTTACATTGTCTCGTCGGGCTTTCGAATGGCAAACTGTAAACACCACAAAGGAAGGCTCGGTTTGATTGTCATCAAATATTGTTCTTAAACATGTGTTATTTGTTCCTGATTTACGTTGTAATTTAATTTCGGTATCACAATTATTCGATGAAAATAATTACACTCTCCAATTTAACTCTCATATGTGTGCTATACAGGATCAGTCGAGGGAGCTGATTGTAACGAGTGTTAGGCGAGATGGACTGTGTTACTTTGAAGGGCGTGCTACGGTGCAACATGTGACTATTTCTGAGTTTTCGGCAAATTTAGAATTGTGGCACAAGAGAATGGGTCATCCTTCGGAACGAGTTGTGAAGCTTCTCCTTCCAGTTCATAATTGTAAGGGTAGCTTAAATACAACATGTGACATTTGTTTTCGTGCTAAACACCCTAGAGATAGTTTTTCTTTAAGTGAGAATAAATCCTCTAGAATTTTTGAAAAAATACATTGTGATTTATGGGGGTCTTATAGACACACATCATCTTGTGGTGCTCGTTATTTTTTACAATAGTTGATGATTTCTCTCGTGCTGTTTGGATTTATTTGCTAGTTGATAAAACATAAGTTTTTCGTATGTTCATGTCATTTGTAGCAATGGTGGATAGACAATTTTCTCAAACAATTAAAATAGTTTAAAGTGACAATGGCACCGAATTTAATTATTTGCGAGAATATTTTAATGCAACTGGCATATTATTCCAAACTTCTTGTGTTGGTACTCCACAACAAAATGGTAGAGTTGAAAGGAAACACAAACATATTTTAAAGGAAAAATTGAAACGAATAATCCCACATTTTCCACTTCTGCTCAAAACAATCCCACCTTTGCGTATTCTAGAAATAATCCCACTTTTTACCCCCCATCTTCTCAAAACAGTCCTTTGACCGGTTTGTAAAATTGGTAACTAGTTTCAGAAGGTGGCTAGCCACGTGCCACTTTCTAATTAGCTTTTTTTTTTAAAAAAATTTAAAATAAAAGAAAATTAATAATAATAAAAAGCCTCCTTCTTCCCCGATTCCCCGTCCTCCTTCCCGAACGCCCACATGAAACAGCCCCCCACCCCCATGCCTACTCCTTCCCTAACCGGAGCAGCCACTCCGTAACCCCCCATGCCAACTCGCCTCTTCTTCCTCTTACAGTCTTACCACCCTTCTTCCTCAAAATTCTCAAACCTCTAGCAATTCTAACCCCCACGTGAAATTTGTTTTGTCATTTTTAACCCAATTTTCATTTTAGGAACATGGATCAAAGCAAAATCTTAGGAAAATCGTTAAATTAATCAAAATCAACAAAACCAGGAAGATACACGCAAGAGTTTAATTTTGAGGTGATTTTATGGAGTAAAAAACGCAGCACTGTAAAACCCATTTTTATCCAATTTTCCGGTGCCACGAACACCACGAAGGTTGCAGCTGAGTTTAAGGGGGTTTTGGAGTAGCGGTGGTTGGGTTTAGTGGGGTTTGGGTGGTCGGTTTCAAGGCGTTTCGGGGTGGCTGCCTGGCTGGTAGTTTGGGTTTAGGAGGTTTCGTGGGGGTCAGGTACGAAACAATGGTCAGGTGAGAGGGTAGGGTTGGGATTTCGGGTGAGGTCTAGTGGGGGTGGTTATGGAGGTCTGGTAGTGGTGGTTATGGTGGGTCTCCATTGAATGGGTTGGGAGGTAGAAGGTGAGATTTAAGAAATAAAAAAGAAATAAAATAACCTGTTAAGCAGGTTATAAGTAAAAAGGATCATTTTGAGCAAATAAGAGGCAAAGGTGGGATTATTTCTAGATTATTAAAAGGTGGGATTGTTTTGAGTAGATGTGACAAAGTTGGGATTATTAGTTTCAATTTTTCTTATTTTAAATGTGGGGAGGGCGTTGAGATTTCAGGCTAATTTACCAATATATTTCCGGGGTGAGAGTGTTCATGCCGCAGCACATTTAATAAACCGAACCCCCTCTCCTCTCTTGCAAAATAAATCACCCTATGAAATTTTATTTAGCTCACCCCCTCTTATTCCACTTTGCTCACAATAAAAAATCCAAGGGAGATAAATTTGCAAATAGGAGTCGTAAATGTGTTTTTATCGAATATCCTTGATGAGTGACATTTATGTCACTCTTAGGGATTAGTTTTAGAGTCAATTTCGGGCTCGGTTTCTCTTATTTTTCCTTGTTTTCTCGTTAATCAAGTTTCTTTTTATTTTAGAGTGTTTTAGTATAATTTCTTTATTTAATTAGTTTTATTTTATTTTCTTTTGATTTATTATATTTCGTTCTTTATTTTTCCTTGAAAGTATTCTAATTTACTTTTATTTATTTTAATTAGTTTTTAGTCTTTTTCATATTTTATTTGTTTGTGTTTTATTTAATTTTGTTTGTTTTAATTTATTTCTCTCATTTTCTATTTTAGCTTATTTAGTTCAATTATATTATTTATTTTATTTGTCTCGGTTTTACCCTCGGGTTTGTTTGTGTGTAGGTTTGAGTTCAAGGTCCAAGTCGAGCCATCCAATTACAACCGAAAACTGCTAGCAGCCCCTGCTTCACCAATTAACCATTGCTTCCCAGATATCTCCAACCACCACTTCTCAAACAGCAACAGACTAACCTTCTCACCATCGCAATAACAACCAGCAGGGGCGGATCTATTAAGGTGCACAGTGAGTCACGTGACTCACCAGAAAAAAAAAAGAAAAAAAAAACCAACTAAGAGACCCCCTATTATAGATAGGCGGTCTCTTTGTTGCTTCTGTTTGAGATTAGCCCATTGTCAGTTTTTTAAATATCAAAGAGACCGCCTATTAAAATATCAGATAGGTGGTCTCTTTGTTGCTGCTATTGCCACCATGTCATTAGAGACCTGTTGTCTAGATAACAGGTATCTTTTTGTTAGCATTGAATTAGAATAATTTTTTGCGTTGCTTTCATATTTCATTAAAGAGACCTGTTATATTTAATAACTAGTCTCTTAAGTTATCTAACTTTTTTTTTTTTAATAATTCTTGTTTTTAAGTAAAAAAAATCATAAAGTTAGTTTAATGTAATACTTTTATAGTATGTATTTTTATATCCTTTTTTTAGATTGAAATCATTTTGGTGAAATATAATTTTTTTATATAATTTTTGGATTGAAACAAGTGATCAATTATTGATGGTGAGTCATAAGTTCGAAAATCCTAGATCCGCCACTGACTACCAGCCCACATCAATCTCTATTGCAACCCAAACCAGAGGCAGCCACAATCTGCCCTTAATCATCTCTCACATCACCTTACCACCAAAACCACCAGCCGCACCACCATTCTCAATCACCAACAGTCATAACCCCTCCCGCAACTCCACCTTCGTAACTCCAACCGCACCTTGCAACCAACTCCACCTCACAGCCGCATCCTACAAGCAGCCACCTGACCGCAACTACCAATCACAACTCCCGCACTGCAATTCACCACCACGCGCACCACCCTGCTTCCACTGCAACACCGCACTCCTTGAGCCAATTCGCAAGAGCAACAGCCCCAAATCAATGCAAATTCAATTTCAATCGGGTACGGGCAAACCGCATAGAAGTTCGATCGAAATGCCAAAAAGTGTCAAAAAGAGTCAGAATCATTCATAGTTTTCTCATTTAAAGAGGTGTGGTCGAACACACCCATGGTTTAACCGAACCAACCCAAAGTTCGGCCGAACCTACCCTCGGTTCGATCGAATAATTTCACGAGCTTCGCACATGATAATTAATAAGATCGAACGGTTGAGATTGAAGACCGAAGATGATGCTCCATGATAGCCATTAATGATGTGATGTGCGACATTGATGCGTGATGATGAAGAGTAAGAGCAGCTGAAATTCAAAGGAGTTAAGGGTCACGTTTTGGTTTTGGGGGGAATTTGTTTTTTTTATTAATTTTGTTTTCCTTTTCTTTATTTCCTTTTATCTTATTTTTCTCTCTTAGTTTTATTTTCTTTATTTTTATTTTCCTTTTCGTGCTTTCTTTAGTTTTCTATTTTTCCTAAGTTGGTATAAATACCCAATATTGGGGTAATTAGTAAAAAAACCAACTATTATTCTATTTTGCTCTTAATTAGTTTTAGGAGAGCTTCTCTCTCTAGGTTTGGCTTAGGATTAGAGTAGTTTAGAGAGAGAAAGTGAGGGTTTCACCATTGCTGAGCTTGGATTTTGAAGAAGATGATTGATCATCTTGTTTGTAGACTTTCATCTTCAATAAATGAGAAACTCTAACTCTCCCTCCTGTATTTTATTTGCTTTCTTTTGATTATTGTTTTAGTTGTTAGTGTTGCTTGTTAATCATGTTGATTCTTGGTTATTTGTTAATTAATCTTGTTATTATCATGATTAGTGAGTAATTCCCCAATTAAGGGGATGGTTGTGGTGTAGTTAGATCTTGAGCATGTTCTAGGGCTTGGAATTGATTTATTTGTGATTAAAGTCTTTATATGCTTGGTATTCTTCAATCTACTTGCAAAATGCATGTTGTTAGTTGATTGGGAGTGAATTATTGTTAGAAGATGTGATAGGGGACCTAGCAAGATTCATTTGTATCGATCGTTATTTGATAGTACCTCCTAGTATATGGTTCTAATGTGGAAGCATAGAGGATATGTTAGGAGAAGCCAATGAACCCCTCAGGTGGCTAGATTGGACCTTACTTCGATATTCGAGCATGTTTAGTTCATAATTAATTCAACTTTTATGCCTTTGCTATGCTTGAGTGATTTCTATTCCTAAACCATTTCCCTTAGTGTTTTATTTCTTGTCTTAGCGTGTTTAGACTTTAGCTTACTTATCTCTTATTCCGGACTAGATTAATTGTTGATAGCTTTTGGTAATGTTTACTCGTTCCCTGTGGTTCGACCCCTATGCTTGCCTTATACTCGTATTAGGTTTGTTTAGGTTGTATAAATTGTATTTGATCTAGGGATAGACATTTGACGACGCGTTTATTCCCTTTGTCAATCCTTTTAGAAAAAAAGATTGGAATCTCTTTGATCTTGATACGAAAGAATATTTTGTGTCACGGGATGTTAAATTCTTTGAAGATGTTTTCCCATTTCTTGATCCCCTATCCACCAATATTATTCCCGAAAATATTGTACCCATGAATGCCGAAGTGTCTTATGATTTTGATGATGTAAATGTGGGTCAAGATATTAGTAATGGCAAAGGAAATGAAACTCACCAACCTCGGAAGCAACACAACCCGCAGCATCCTGCTCCAGCCACGCAGGGGGTACCTGCGCCCGCTGGCAGCTCGCTGGCTGGCTGACAGGCTAAAGTCGTATCACCCAATCAAAAGTAATTCCTAAATCCTATAACTAATGCAGATAGGGAAGTAGGGTCGAATCCACAGGGAAACTGGTCTTTCTATTCCTAATTAATTAAAGAAATCTAAATTATTAAGTAACAAAATAATATATTGGTGAAAGGAAACTAAACTACGGAGAGTAAAAGTGGAGAAGAATAAGAATAGAGAAAATCAATGAATGAAAGACCTAGGGCATAGGTTCACCAATAAATAACATTCCAGGGTAAAACATAATAATCAAACATCAATGCATCGATCAATCAGATCATAAAGGGCTTTCGCTACGTATTACAATCACGGAATTAATCTACCGGTATTAAATCTCATCTCTTGAATCTCGACTTAACCATTTATAAATTAGTCCGCTTATTGAAACTAGACCTAAACATCAATTCTCATCTCTCGAATCTCGAATCAATATTGTCAAACTCATGCATAAAAGATCAGGCCTAATCTAGTCACAGAGCATTAAATCAATCAATAGGAAATTAATCTAGCATTGATAATCAACAACAATAAATTACCCCTTCATATTATTTATGGATCCTCACAAACCCTAGAAAGAAAACTACTAAGACATAATTAAATATAAACTAAACAAAGCAATTAAAGGAGACATGATGAAAGAAATAAAGTAAATTAACTGAGATTAAAGTAGAAGAAATCGTTACCAAAGTAATCAGAATTAAGGAGTTGAATTAAGAACAAAATATAGAACAAAAGTTGTAGAGAGAGAAACTAATCTAAAGCTAAGTAAAGAGAGAAAGTCTAAGAGAAGAGATACTAATCGAAAGCATTAAAATCATATTTATATCTAAAACAATTACTCCTAATTAAAACTAAAATAAATCGCCGGAATTAACACTCTAAAAATCTCGCGCCCGATCGGGCAAAGGGCCGCCTGATCGGGCCCGCCTTTTCTTCAATAGGAGCTTCTCTTACGCCCGGCCGGGCGCGAACTCGGGCGCAAACTACTCTTCCCCGCCCGGCCGGGCGCGCCTTCGGGCGGTAGCTTTCTTGGCCGGGCCCAGGCACTTGGGCTAGCTTGGACTTATTGATTGGGCTCCGATTCTTCAGCCCAATCCGGATTTCCTCTTCGCGTCTTGAATACTCGGTCCAAATGCCTCTGGATCTCAAATGCTAAGACCTTAATTACCGGTTTGATGACTCTAATAGGCCTTGGGCTATAAAAACTGGTCGTGCTCCTCCAATGCTCGTAGTCACTCCATAATATCTCGGGAAAATGCTCCAAAAGTGAAAATCGCTATAAAAGTCAACCAAATCTACAAAAACACTAGAAAACACCAATTAGTAATAAAAGTGGCTCTAAAGGGTCAAAAACACTATTAATTATGACCAAGGGACGGGGGTAAAATACTATGTAAAATGGACATATCAAACTCCCCCAAGCCAAACCTTTGCTTGTCCCTAAGCAAAGATCTCATCAATGACTAAATAAATACATGCCTCACCCTAAATAATAAAAATCAAGCACAAACAATTCAAGGCAAATCTAATAAACATGTTTCAACATCAACCAATCTCATCCATCCAATCACTTATCCTCCCTGTCAAATAGAGTAAACCACAAGAGCATATAGAATTCAAGACTAGTGCTCACACACTCAACTCTCATTTATGTGGCGAGTAAAAGATGTATTCGATCGCTCTCCTTCCCAACCCCTTTATTGTGAACAATGCCCTCCCAAACTCACAACTCTCGTGTGTTTAAAAAGACAAGCACTCAACCTACTAGTCGACTCCAAATATGTCAAATCATAACTTGCATTGATAAATAACACTTTCACATCCATACAAATCTATGCACAAAGGTCGGAAGGTCTTTAAAGCTTGTAATGTAAGGCTAGGGTAAAGGGTAGAAAATATTTAGGAAAATGTGGGAGAAAAGCCATTCTTAAGGGAGCAAAACCTAATAAAACCAAGGTCAAAAATAAATAATGACCAAAACTTCCAACATACTCAACTCCACCAAAAATTCACCAAATACAACTCCAAACATAAACAACAATCCCAACACTTACAAATTCACTCACAAAAATATGACAATAAAGAATTAGAGTGAAATATAACAAACTTTGAACTCATTTTTTTCTTTCTTTTTTTTTTTTTTCAAACTTGAACCTTTTTTTTTTCATTAGTTTTTTTTCTTGAGCAACCTTCACATAGAACATTTGAACATTGAAACAGTTTTTCTCCTTTTGCTCTTTTTTTCTTTTTATCTCACATTAGAAATTTTTTTCAATCTTTAACAACAAACTATCAACAATTTTTCCAATCACAAAATCAAAAGAACAATCACTCTTATTTAATTCCAACATTGTGCAAATAATATGCACACCACAACTCCCTCACCTCACCAACTAATAGCTCCCCCAAGCCAAGCTTGAGACTAGTAACCAATGGGGCTCATATAGGCTTGTAATGTGACTAAATAATCAATAAAAGGGCACAAGCAACAACATGGGTAGCAAGAAGGGAAGAAATGTATCTAAATCATCTGAAGGCTACCTAAAAGAAAAAATGCCTTCATCCTCCTCAATATGCATAATAGTGAGCCATACAAACATTACTCATAGTTGCAAACCAATACTCAAATTCATTGACATACCAGGAACTATCACACAATTCCTAACCAAATCAACTAGTCAAGCACTATATTCACAAGCAGTTGGGCGAAATTTGATGCATGCTAGGGTATCCAAGAAATCAAACATCAAATCATGATCAACAGATCCACAATACTTATCGTCATATACCAAGAATCAAAACAATATATTTTCAAGTATGGGGCACAGGGAAGCATGATTTACAATCATTGGTACGTATTTTTGGATTTTTTTATTTTTCAATTTTTTTGTATTTTTCATATAAGAAAGCAATAAAACTATACTAGAAAGCAATAAATCTAATCTAAGAAAAAACACTAAAAAATAAAAGAAAAAGGGAAAAAGAAAGATACCAAATCCAAAAATCTCCCCCAAGCCAGAATCAGACAATGTCCTCATTGGCTAGGGAACTAGCCCAGTTGGCTAATCCTCATCATCCTCATCCATGGAGCCGAATCCTCCACTGCTACCACCTGCACCACCCGCACCAGAAGAGCTACCACCAAAATAGTTAGGCTGAAACCCCCCTCCCCAGCCGGTCCCCCAGAAGGTATGTCCTGGCCGTACCCGTGGAAAGATGAATAGTCAGTAAAAATACCATGGGCGGTGGGATCTCTATCGTATCCCTGGGGTTAAGGCTGGCAAAAACTGACCCGACCCGAAAAAGTGGGTTAGAGTTGGTTTTTTTGACTCAAAAACTTAAATGGGTCGACACGAACCCGAACCCGAAATTAAATGAGTTAGGTTAAGATTGAAAATCTCAACCCGAAAATGACCCACTTAACCCGAAATAAATTTCAGGTCAAAATCAGTTCGGGTCAACCCGAACCCGACCTGATAAACCTGAACATTATACAATATAAAAAAATAAAATTAAAAAAAAATGAACAAACCTGATTAAAATTCAGCCGAAGCCCAAATATGTAACTAGTATCTAAAACCCTAAAATCCTAAATGCCTCCTCCTCACACAATCAGCCGTTTAGGCTCTCTCCTCTCTCTCTCTTCAACTCTAAACTCTTCAAACCTCCGATCCAAATCAATTATTCTCTGTTTTTCGGTTTTTCCCATCCTTAGATCTTCCTCTCCTTCATAATTTAAGTTTTTAAAGATTCACCACTTCAACCTTCAAGGTAATTGCTATTTTGAATTTTGCATTTATACGATTTTTTTTTGTTGTTGTTGTTTAAATACGAATCTTGCATGTCTGTTGTTGTTGTTGTTTTTCTTTGCTATTCAAATCCTAATTTTGATGTTGTTTGTTGTTTTAGTTGTAATTCAAAGCATAATTTAATTATATGGTATTGTTTTTTTGTTTTAATTGATGTTTGTGTTTGTTATATTATTGTATTGTCGGGATTGAGTCCTTTATTATTGATTTTGCTTAAATTGTTTTTATCAGATTTGGATCCTCACACGCCACAAACATAGCCTCTGCTTCAACTTGCTTCAAGTCTCTGCTTCAACTTGCTTCAAGTCTCTGCTTCAACTTGCTTCAACATTGTATATTATTTGAGAACTATGTTGTATGAAGTTTGTAAAAACAATTAATAACATTGATTGTTTTGAATTTTGATTTGTAATTTATTTAGTATACTATATTTTTGTATATAATCTTTAATTAGACTTGCCAAATAACATAATTTAAAAATCAGGTTACGTTCGGGTTAACCCGAACCCGGCTACTATCAGGTCATTTTCAAGTCAAAATGACCCGATTTAAACCCAGATAAAAAAATCAGGTCAATTTAAGTTACTTTTGGGTTGACCCGAACTTGAAAATATCAGGTTCAGGTTGGGGTTCTCAACCCGAAAACTTAAATGGATCAGGTTCAGGTTGAGGGGTAGCTGACTCGAAATCAGCTGACCCGAACATGAACCCGACCTGACCTGATCCATTTGCCAACCCTACCTTGGGTGGGGGCTGAAACCAATCAGGGTAAATAGCATCGCTAGGAATATTGCCCCGACGAGCAAAATCATCATACATAGGATACAGGGCTCTACCCTAGTTCCTCTCAAGGTACCCTAATCGCTAGTCAAGGGAGCCTACCATCTTCTTAAGGTCGCTATGTGAGTCCTCTATGCGTCATATGGCCTGACCTATACTTTGAAGATCCCATACTGTCTCAGAGTCGCTATGGGGTGGAGGTGGGGCTGCATGCGACATGCGAGGTGGTGAAAGAACTACCTCGGGCTCAGGATGGGGTGGTGGAACTGGTGGTGCTTGCCCCCTAGCATGGGCAACTAATAGGTCATATGTGTAAGACTCTTGCCCAGGGGGAAAAGCGGTCAACTCGGGATTAGGCAGGGGAAAGATAGGTAATGGTTGCTCCGACCCTGTCCTAATGCACCAATTGGGGGACTCTCTGGCTATCCAAACATACCCAACCCAAGTCCTTTAGGCACCTAGCAGTCATATAAGTGTCTGGTCCACAGTTAGTGAGACCGTGAGGTCCACTCTCAACAAACCCGGCCTTCTTAACTGCTATCCTGGTGATGAGGCCTCCTAGACGAATCGGGGTGCTAACATTGTCACTAGCCGAGGCATGTCTACTAAGGTGAAATATGATGTATCTAGCAATGTTTAGCTTACCATACCCAAACACATAGTGTCTAATTACAGCTAATTCATTGGTTTGGGCATTGTACGGCTCATTCCTACCCAAAAAACAAACACCTGCAAATCTTTGCCAGATTTTAGGTACAGGGTGATGGATGGGTCTGGCACTAGCATGTTGGGCGTTAGGCGCCGGTAAACCTGTCAAAACATGATAAATATCTTCCTTTTTATAATGCTCATGCCATTGGTTAGGTAATTTAGAATTTAAATCAAAAATCTTACAAAAATCAACAAAGGTTAAAACGACATTTCTATTATTTCACCTAAACATTAATTTCGGACCATTTTTGCTATTTACAACAGACAAAGAAGACAGTAATTCACATGTTAATTCACGATAAGTAGGGTAGTGCATATCTAAAAATTTTCTCATCCCTATATCGTTCAAAAAATGTTTCACATAATCATATAAACCATAGGATTCAAGAGTAGGGCGGTGTAACCACCGTGAAGGGATTACCTCATGCTCGTAGAGTTGCTCAAGCCGTTCTCTTTTTTTCGGGGTAGCAATTCTGATGGTCGGCCATTGCGCAAGTTGCAATTCGGGATCGTATTGTTGACTTGAGCTGGAACTCCTCCCTAAAATTGTCCTCGACCTCTTTGATGCCATATTTCAAAAATGGGTAAGAACTTTTTTCTAATTGGAATTTGGGGATTTTGGTATGGGAATGTAGAGGATGAAGAGAAGGTGAAAATATGTAAAAATTATTGAATTTGGATGAGAAATGGAGAAGAGATCTTAGAGAGTGAAGGTTTTAGAGAGAGAAAAAAATGGTGGAAAGAGAAAGAAGTGAGAAAAGAAAGAAGGAAGAAGAAGAAAATACGGGCGGAGGTATCCGCGCCCAGTTGGGCGGGCTGTCGCCCCGTCGGGCGATCTATCTTTCAAAAAATAAACTCATCTCGCGCCCTCAATTTTTCTTCGACTTTCGCGCTCGGTCGGTCGCCCTTCGCCTGATCGGGCGATCAAATGTTCCGTATTTCGTCAATTCTCGCGCCCGGTCGGGCGCCCTTTGCCTGGTCGGGCGAAAATTCTTGAATTTTAACCCTTAGTCTGGCGCTCGATCGGGCGGTGCTTCGCCCGGTCAGGCCCAAGACAACTGTAGTACAGGGAATTCTTTTCTCTTTTCTTCAAATTTTGACCAACTCTTTTCCTTTAAACCTGTGCAAAAACTCAATAAACACATTAAAATCCCTCCTCTCTCCTCTCACAAGAAAAAGAAAGAAAAACTAGTCTAAAAAGCAAGAAAATACGGGTTGCCTCCCGCAAAGCGCTGGTTTATCTAGGTCCCGCACGACCCTCTTACCAAGTATAAAAATTAGGACCCTTGGCCTACCGCTTGGTCGGGTGGTTTCTCACCCGGTCGAGCGGCGTTTAGACCACGACGCGGCTTCCTAATAGACCCCATGAGACGCCAATTCACCTTATCTAGTGGATCCTCCTTGTCTTAAAATGGGGGGTTCTTTCCTACTACACTCTAGAGACCCCTTTTTGACCGATGGTTGCTTCAAATTATCACTAGAAGGAGCAATTGCAACTCAATCTGGCGGAACACTTACTGTAAGCTCAATTTCCACAACTCGCTTGTTTATTTCCACCTTCTCATCTTCAAAGCCAAGAACGACAGTGTAGAGGGCTCTTTCTATTACATCAACTTCCTTTTTCCGTTTGTCTATTTCATTTGTAGAAGATACAACACAAGATACCGCCTCCAAGGGATCTTTTACAAGAGCCTGGGCTTATTAGAACAATTTTGAACCACATTAACACTAAAACACTTCTCCTCTGTCATGGGCTTTTAAGGGTATTATTCAAATTGAAAGTAATTTTAACGTCCCCTACTGATAGTGTCAATTTGCCACATTTCACATCTCTAATTGCTCCTGCAGTGTTAAGGAATGGTCTACCCAAAATAATTGGGGTTTGCAAATCCTCAGTCATATAAAGAACAATAAAATCAACAGGTATATAAAATTTGCCTACTCTAACAGGAACATCCTCTAAAACACCTAAGGGGTATTTAAAAGAAAAGTCGGCCATTTGTAGAGTAATATTCGTAGCTTTTAACTTACCCATATTTAGCTTGGAACACATAGACAATGGCATGACACTAACGCTAGCACCCAAATCACATAATGCATTATCAATCATTAGATTGCCAATATGACAAGGGATAGAAAAACTACCCGGATCTTTCAGTTTAGGTGGAGATTTATTTTGAAGTACGACACTACATTCTGCAGTAAAAGCAACTGTCTCTACCTCACTAATAGACCTCTTTCTAGTCAATATTTCTTTCATGAATTTTGCATATGCAGGAATTTGTGTAATTAATTCAGTGAAGGGAACTGTTACCTGCAAATCTTTAACCATCTCCAGAAACTTACCAAACTTCTTATCCAAATTTGTTTTCAAGTGATGATTGGGGAATGGAAGTTTGATAACTGGCTTTGGAGCATTACTGCTCTTATCTGGAGCTTCTACCTTCCATGGAGTCGTACCCTGCAATGTATTATCAGAAATATTAGTACTACTCTTTAGCCCTGCAAGGCTATTAGCTACATTGTCAGGTTTAATGGAATCAAGATTAGCATTATTCATTAAAACAGGTTCATCATCTCTGGGCATAGGGGGGCCCTTCATAGTGTGAACCACTCGTTAGAGTAATTGCAAAAGCTTGATCCGTAGGCCTGCTTAGCTGTGCTGGCAGGGCTCCCTATTGACGGGCTTGTAGAGTAGAAGAAAACTGCGCAATTTTATTATCTACAATTTTATTATGTGCTATGATCGAATCAATTTGGGCACCTCTACTCTCCATGTGCTTCTGTATACTAGCCAGTATCGCTCTAATTTCTGCCAAAGCAGGGTCAGAAGATGAGGAGGGTTGTTGTGGTTGGTTCTTCTGGCCAGCATTGGGGTGGTAATATTTCTGCTGAGCTTGTTGTGGCGCCTGTGATTGTTGTGGAGGTGGCGGATTTTGAACATTGGTGCTCCGGTAGGAAAGATATGGATGATTTCGGAACCTAGGATTGTAGGTGTTGGAGTATGGGTCATTCTGCCTATAAGCTTGAAAGGCATTGACTTGCTCCACGGAACTCCTGCAATCTTGCTCCCAATGACCTACAATTCCACAATTTTCACAGAAAGCCTCATTAGCATTATTATTATTAATTGTAGAAACATTAGCTTTATTTGCAGTACTAAGATTATCTAATTTTTGGCAAATAGAGGTTAGTTGAGCTTGTAAAAAGGATATAGAGTGGACACTATGTTTCCCTTTGTTAGCAAAGCCTCTGGGATTCCCATATTGGGAATTATGAATTGCCATATCTTCAATAACTCGACCTGCATCATCAACATTAAGGTTCATAAACCTTCCACTAGCTGCAGAATCCAATATTGTTCTAGATGAATTTCCAATCCCATTGTAAAAGACTTGAATTAACTACCATTGTGCCAGATTATGGTGGGGGCATTCTCTCTGTAGATCCTTGAACCTCTCCCAAGCCTCATATAGTGTTTCATCTGGCTCTTGGGCAAAGTTCTGAATGGCACTCCTTAGTATAGATGTTCTCTCTGCAGGGTAATATTTATTATAAAAATTTAAAACAAGAGTCTCCCAGTCAGTTATACCCAGCTAGTGCAGTTTTATTTAATCCATTATACCATAATTTGGCTTTTCCACATAAAGAGAAAGGAAAGAGAATCTCCCTGATTTGGTCCTGTGTGACCCCAGCTTGCCTGATGGTATTACAATACTAACAGTAGTCTGCAATATGAAGATTTGGGTCCTCACCCTTAGCTCCACTGAATTGCTTCCTATCTATCATTGTGATAAATTGGGGTTTAATCTCAAATTGTACCCCATCAAGAGCCGGAGTGAGAGTAAGGTGTGGAAAATCTGTAAGCTTTGGCTACGAATAATCACTGAGCTTCTTGGGTACCGCCATCTCTGATTCTGGATCTGAAGATACCTCTGAATTGCTAGAATCAGTTGGAGGGTCTCGGCGTTTATTGTTATCACCATAACCCGCCAGGATTTGCCTGTGAAGATTCTTTTGTCTATGGAAAGATCGTTCGATCTTAGGATCGAATGGGATATAACCTGATCTGGAACACCTGGGCATAAACAAAGAACTAAAAAGCAAATATGAGACTTGCCTCAAAGAACTAACGTTCTCTAAGACAAGAAGAAATAACCTAGACTATAGAAAACAATCAGAAATAAAAAATAAAAATGTTTCCCCGGCAACGACGCCAAATTTTGACAGGCTAAAGTCGTATCACCCAATCAAAAGTAATTCCTAAATCCTCTAACTAATGCAGATAGGGAAGTAAGGTAGAATCCACAGGGAAACTGGTCTTTCTATTCCTAATTAATTAAAGCAATCTAAATTATTAAGTAACAAAATAATATATTGGTGAAAGGAAACTAAACTACGGAGAGTAAAAGTGGAGAAGAATAAGAATAGATAAAAGGAAAATTGTAAACTAATAATCCCACCTTTAGGTGGTCTTCCATAAACAATCCCACCTTTCTAAAATCCAGAAACAATCCCACCTATTCCCCCTATCTTCCATTAACGATCCTTCACCTGTTGAAACCGGTTAAAAAATTAGATTGCTTAGAACAACCGGTTTCTTCTAATTTAATTTCCAACCGTTAAAAAGCTTATACACCATTAATGCCTTCTCCCCTGTTCTTCTCTGAGAATTTTATAAATTGCCCCCCCCACCCCATCAATTAATTTTTTCATCTTTCTTCATCTTTCTTCATCTCATCTCTTCTCTTGTACTCAAAGCTTTCTTTCTTTTTTTTTTTCCAGTTCGCTATCAATGGCAAGTCATAATTCAATTGGCTCCTCTTCAAGGTCGAGGTCGAAGCAAACCTCGTCTTCTCAGGTGGTTTGCTACCACAATGAAATTGCACCACTGAGGACAGTGCGCTACGATGGTCCAATAAAGGGGAAGCGTTTTTTTGGGTGCTCATACTGGCCTGTAAGTATTTGCGCACCAAATTGTTGTTTTTTTTTAAAATTTGCTTTGTTATTGCTGTAATAGCCTAATTTGGGTGATTTGTAGGAGCAGAGGACTTGTGGCTTTTTCAAGTGGGCTGATGAGGTGGATGATGTTCGTGATCTGCAGCATTTGGTTATGGAGAAGGAGACCAGAATTTGTGAGCTTGAGTATGAAATGGACATGATGAAGGATAAAGTGAAGAGGCTCAAGGCAAAGAAAGAGAAGCTGGTTGAAGAGGTGGAGGAAATGGGCATTGCAACGACTGAAACAATGTTTGAACTCAAGGAAAACAACACTGACAAAAGGCTAATGCTTACTCTGGTCTTCTCTTGGGCATTTTTCACCCTTGTGCTGTTGATGAAATAGGGTGTGTTGATGATGGGGTGAAGGTAGTTTTTTGGGGTTGCTGTGAAGGTGTAGTATAAGTGGGTTGTGGGTTGGTTGGGACATCTGTATTTTGGGTAGTTTTCAGATGTGAAAGTGTTTGGTTTTTTTGCTTAATTTGGCATGCTAGGATGGTATTCAGTAGGCTAGGCTTGACTTAAAGAAGGAAGTAGGGCTTGACTGTAGTGTAGGTGCTGACCTTCACTGACTTTTGTAACCATGGAAATTTCAATGAATATATGACTTATGTTGCTTGGTTAAATTGTTGTTGCTGAAATTCTTGCAATTTAATTGTTGTTGCAGCCACTGTTTCAAACACTTTAATACAGCATATATACTATGAAAAAATTGCACAAACAGAGAGCATATATAGCATAACATGAAATTCTTCAAAATACAAGACAAACTCTGTTCAAATGAAGATACATAAACATAGGTTTGAATTGCATAAACTTAGGAATGTCATTGATCTTAACTAACTAATACATCCTTATTACATGTTGTTCTAATTTGAGGAACCCTGACTGAAGTTGTAGGAGAAAGTAGTGGTGTATGCTGAAACATCTTGAGGTCCTGCACTTCCTGGTGGCTGCATTGAAAAAAAAAAAAAAAAGGAGTTAGTTTTGTTTCCACATAAATAGGCTTTGTAATAAAATAGTCAATAAGTTACTGTCATACATTAGTGAATGTAGAGCCATCTGATGTCAAATAAACACCAAAACCTTGGGGGTCCTAATTTCTTCCTCTGCCTCTTCCACCCCTTGATCCTCTACCACCCCTTGTTCCTCTACCACCTCTGTTACCTCCTGTTGTTGTGGTAACACCTCTTCCCATACTGCCTGAAGCTTCCCCTCCCCTACCAGTTCTCCCACCCTTACTAGTTGGAGCATCCCTTCCCCTAGCTCTGCCAGTTCCCCTTCCAGCTGAGTTGCCTCCCCTGCTGATCACTCTACCTCCCCTTCCTATTCTTGAAGGTTCAGCTGTTGCTGTTAGATGAGTAAAAGAGCATGGGTGCATAGGTTGGGAAGCTGCAGCCTCTTTCCTTGGCCTACCCCTTGCTCTCTTTGTTGGAGGCTCATCTGGGGTTTGTGGGGCTTGTGGCAGAGTAGTTCCTCTGTTGGGGCACCTTCTCTTATTATGGCCCTTTTGTTGACACACAGAGCATGTCATTTCCATGCCATGTTTGGTCAACTTTCCTGGCTTTTTAGGGTCCTCAAATGGATCCTTTCTTCTATTCTTCCTTGGCCTTCCTGGTCCTACTTTGATGGGGGGTGGATCCATACTCAACTCTGATTGAGGCCAATGCCTTTCACCTTCAATTGGAGGGATTGAATTCCCATATGCTTTCAAGTACATCTCCTTCTTATAACACTCATCAACATAATCTTCTGCCTTCTTATGACAGAAAAAAATTGCAGCCACTGCATGGCAACATGGGATCCCACACATGTCCCATTTTCTGCATGTGCAAGTTCTTTTTTCTAGGTCCACAGACATAGTGTCCAAGATATGGCTCACTTGAAACACACTCTGTGAAGAAGGAATGACCTCACAATTAGCAGCTTCCTGTTTCTCTGATTCTAGCTTCTTCTGAATCCTTGGACATAAAACACTCTTCCATTTTTCCATTTCCTGCCTCTTAATCACCAACCTCCTCATTAAAGATGCCCTTATATCCTCCAACATATAAAGCAAATGTTTTGCCCTAGCATTAATGATATACCCATTAAATGTCTCAGCCATGTTAGATGTGATGGCATCTGCCTTCACATCAGTTTTCAAAAATGCCCTGCAGAAGACATTTGGGTTGTAAATTTTGAAGCCTGCAGCAGCTGCAGCATTAGTTGTCTCCAACTTATTAAGTGCATCTCTATAGTCAGCTTCACTATATGACTTTGCACAGCTCCAAAACATCAATTTCATTTCATCACCTCTGAAATTCTTGTGCCAATTTGAAAAAATATGTCTTGCACAATGTCTGTGCTCAGCTTGAGGGAGTGTCACACTAACCCCTCTTAGAATGGCCTAGTAAAGCAATATGTATTAATGAATTCAGTAAAAAAAAAACCAACATAACCAAATATATGTATTAATGAATTCAGGAAAAAAAAAAAAAAAAAAACCAAAAACAGTTGAAGTTTATACCTGATGCTCATCTGACACAATCACAGTTCCAGAACCATCACCAAGCTGAAGGCTTTTGCTGAGGTTATTCAGAAACCACTCCCAGGAAGTATTATTTTCACCCTCCACCACTGCCCAAGCAATTGGGTACATCTGATCATTCCCATCTCTGCCTACAGCAGACATCAACTGTCCCCCTAGGAATGTCTTCAAAAAGCAAGCATCAACACATATAATTTTTCTGCAACCCTCCATCCAACCTTTTTGCAATCCCTCAAAACAGACATACAACCTCTGAAAAATCTGTGGTGGCTTATTCTTGTCCATGTATGTGACTAAGTCCAACTGTGTGTTTGGACTGGACCTTTTCAAGGCTTCAAGATACCTGCCAACCTTCCCATAATGCTCTCTCATGGAGCCATGAAGCTTTTTGTGAGCATGCCACTTTACCTTGTAAGCAAACTCTTTCCTAATGATAACCTTGTAAGCTCTCCTGACTGTTTCAATGATCTCTTTAGCTGGCCAATGAGGCCTAGCCTTAAACACATCAAGTAGTTGTTCTGCCAACCATGACCCTTTCAGCTGCTTGTTTTTCTCCATAGTTCTGATGCAACTATGGTCTGACACTACTGTTTTAACTACAAAGGAACCTCTCCAGGAGTCCCAAGAGGCATACAACCTAAAAGGACACCCTTCACTGCACCTCACACCAATTCTTTGTTGCCTACTTTTATTTGCTGACACAATAGTTAGATTTCTACCTTGAAAAATTGCAAACTTAGCAACAGCTTGCTTGAAGTCCTCCCTAGTTGCAAATCTATGCCCAACTTTCCACTGAAACTGAGTAAAGTCAGTCTCAGGCCCTACAAGCAGACCTCTCCTGCTCTTTCTTTCCCCAATTGTCTCCTCTTCATCACTTCCCCTAGGTGTGTGAATTTCTTCATCAGATTCTTCATATTCAGAGTTGTAACCAGCCTGTTTTCCACCCTCCCCAGCTTGTTTACTACTCTCCCCAACCTGTATACTACTCTCACCCCCTTTGTTCCCCTCCTGTTGTGCAGCTAAATTACCCTTAGCAGCTTGAACTTGTAGTGATTGTGCCAATTCTACTACACTACAATTGAAACCTTTCACTCTTTCCCTTGCCTCCCTTTGCTCATCATCACTACTATCAGCATCAAAATCCTCTAGCTCCTTCAACTCTTCAATGTCACTAACATCATCATCTTCCCCATCTAACTCAAAGTTAGCTTGATAAATATCATAATCACCTAGCTAATCCTCTTCCTCATACTCATTTCTGAGATTAACCTCATCCTCTTTTTTAAACAAATACTCATCTGCATCAGACTCACCCTCCAAATCATCTTCTAACACATAATCTCTATCATCATCATCTTCATCACTTCCTAAACCATACAGTAACTCATCTATGGCAATGGGGCTATTAGGTCTGTCTTCCTCCCAATCATAGTCCCCTGGCACTTCACATCTAATGAATTCAGAATGAGGCTCTAATGTGTTTTCTGTTTGAGTTGGGGTTGCTGTTGTTTGACTAGGGTTTTCTGGTAATGAAATGGAGGTACTAGATCTAGGAAATGGTTGAAGTTGTTTGTTTGTTGTTAGAGTGGGGACCACTTCTACTGCTTTGCCTTTAGACTTTTCCAACACATGCAGCTTCTTTGAAACTGCACTAGATGCCTGACTCAAAATGCCAGCTCTCTTAGGTATCAATTTTTTGGGCCTATTGGGCTCATGTTCTGTGGCAACAATGGCTGAAGTGGGCTGGGTTGTGGTATTGGATCCAGTCTGGGATTGTTTAACAAATTCAGGCTGAACATCATCAACAACTACATACAAGTCTACTGTTTTGTTCTCCACCATTACCCTACCCAATTCTCTGAATTCATCATCAGTAAATGCAGACTTTAACCCACCCCTTAAGTCAAGTGCAGGATTTAAGTAATAAAGTTTGAAATTTCCAGAATAATTACCACATTTAGCAACTAATTCCTTCATATAAAACCAACACAACTCATCAACATCAACATCAAAAGTTCTGAACTTCCCTCCCAAATAAACCTAGTAACCATTACTGTCAAATTTAAACTTCCCACCATGATATATTTTCAAACATGCAAGACCCATTACAATACGCAAACAGTCTCAATAACTACTTAAATTACTCTTCACTATGTTAATCGAAGCTATCTTCGTTTAATTGCTTTAATTCGCAAATTTAAGAAAGCTAGGGTTTGTCGAAAATTTACCTCTAATTACCCCACCTTGAATTGTTGTGCTAAGGACCTTAATTTCCTTCAATCAATGAACAATTGCAGTCCTTTCGATGAAGATAAGTTTCTGAAAGTTATTTTTTTTTTTTTTTAATTGTTACTTTGTTTCATAAAAATGGCGAAACTTATGTTTTTTTGGGGGGAAAACCATTGGAGAAGAAAGACTTTAGGGAGGGAAATAGAATAGGTTCACCGGTTTAAGGGGTAACCTGTAAAAAGGATCGTTAATGGAAGATAGGGGGAATAGGTGGGATTGTTTCTGGATTTTAGAAAGGTGGGATTGTTTGTGGAAGACCACCTAAAGGTGGAATTATTAGTTTACAATTTTCCTAGATAAAATCAATGAATGAAATACCTAGGGCATAGGTTCACCAATAAATAACATTCCAGGGTAAAACATAATAATCAAACATCAATTTATCAATTAATCAGATCATAAAGGGCTTACGCTACATATTACAATCACAGAATTAGTCTACTGGTATTAAATCTCATCTCTCGAATCTCGACTTAACCATTATAAATTAGTCCGCCTATTGAAACTAAACCTAAACATCAATTCTCATCTCTCGAATCTCGAATCAATATTGTCAAACTCATGCATAAAAGATCAGGCCAAATCTAGTCACAGAGCATTAAATCAATCAATAGGAAATTAATCTAGCATTGATAATCAACAACAATAAATTACTCCTTCATATTATTTATGGATCCCCACAAACCCTAGAAAGAAAACTTCTCAGACATAATTAAATATAAATTAAACAAAGCAATTAAAGGAGACATGATGAAAGAAATAAAGTAAATTAACTGAGATTAAATTAGAAGAAATCATTACCAAAGTAATCAGAATTAAGGAGTTGAATTAAGAACAAAATATAGAACAAAAGCTGTAGAGAGAGAAACTAATCTAAAGCTAAGTAGAGAGAGAAAGTCTAAGAGAAGAGATACTAATCGAAAGCATTAAAATCGTATTTAAATCTAAAACAATTACTCCTAATTAAAACTAAAATAAATCGCCGGAATTAATACTAATTGAATTAACACTCCTTTTCTTCAATAGGAGCTTCTCTCGCGCTCGGCCGGGCGCGAACTTGGGCGTGAACTACTCTTCCCCGCCCGGCCGGTCGCGCCTTCGGGCGGTAGCTTTCTTGGCCGAGCCCGGGCACTTGGGCTAGCTTGGACTTAATGATTGGGCTCTCGATTCTTCAGCCCAATCCGGATTTCCTCTTCGGGTCTTGAATATTCGGTCTAAATGCCTCGAAATCTCAAATTCTAAGCCCTTAATCATCGGTTTAATGACTCTAACCGGCCCTGGGCTATAAAAACTGGTTGTGCTCCTCTAATGCTCGTAGTCACTCCATAATATCTCGGGAAAATGCTCCAAAAGTGCAAATCCCTACAAAAGTCAACCAAATCTACGAAAACATTAGAAAACAACAATTAGTAATAAAAGTGGCTCTAAAGAGCCAAAAACACTACTAATTATGACCAAGGGACGGGGGTAAAATACTATATAAAATGGACATATCACTGGCAGCTACAACACCACTGCCTAGCCCGTTGGTAATCCAGCGACTGCTGGCGTGGGCGTGGGCAGTAGCACTGCCAGCAGCGAACCAGAACAGGGGGCAGCCGGAGTCTCCTACTATGGCAGCCTTGCCGATTCAGCCTCAGCATCATATTACTCCCCCTCTTGATCAGCCTTCCATGCAAGGTAACAATGCACAAAATTTAGGAAAAGAGTTGCGTGAAAAATTTCCTAGTGCTCTTTTGCGAGACTACGTGACCCATACCATCATAACAAACAGTCCATCATCTCCATCTCCTAACACATCGTCTCCTCGGCAACCCTCAGGTACTCCTTACCCTATAGCGCATAATACAAATTGTGATAGTTTTACTCCCTATTACCGAAATTTTATTGTAGCTATTACTTCTGGCAAAGAGCCAAAATCCTTTAAGGAGGCCATGAAATATTTAGGTTGGAGACAATCGATGCAAAATGAAATTCAGGCTCTAGAGAAAAATGGGACATGGACAATGGAAGATCTTCCTCCTGGCAAGCGTGCTCTTGGCAGTCAATGGGTGTACAAAATAAAATACAAATCAGATGGGAGCATTGAACGTCTAAAATCCAGATTAGTTGTCTTTGGCAATCATTAAAAGGAGGGTATTGACTACACCACAACATTTGCTCCGGTAGCAAAAATGGTTACAGTTCGAGGCTTTCTTGCCATTGCAACTTCTAAAAATTGAGAATTGCATCAAATGGACGTCCACAATGCCTTCCTACATGGCAATCTTGATGAGGAAGTATACATGAGACTTTTCCCCTGAATTTGAATCATCTCATCCTCATAAGGTATGCCGCCTTCGAAAATCATTGTGTGGTCTAAAACAGGCACCTAGATGTTGATTTGCCAAACTTAAGTCTGCTTTGAAGGCTTATGGCTTCTTGCAATCATACTCCGATTACTCTTTGTACTTTTCACTTACACAAACGGTGCGATACAGATTAATGTGCTTGTGTATGTTGATGATCTCATTATTTCTGGTAATAATTCCGTTGTATTAAGGGCATTCAAAGAATATCTGAGTGATTATTTTCATATGAAAGACCTTGGACCCTTAAAATATTTTTTGGGTATTGAGGTTGCTCGTAGTTCTTCGGGCTTATTTCTTTGTCAAAGGAAATACACTCTTGATATTATCTTCGAAGTAGGTTTGTTGGGCTCTAAGCCAGTTGGCTTTCCTATGGAACAAAATCACAAGCTCGCCCTTGCTACTGGCTCTATTCTATCGAACCCTGAATCGTATCGCAGACTTGTTAGGCGGTTCATATACCTAGCAGTCACTAGGCCAGATTTGGCCTACTCTGTCCATATCCTATCTCAGTTCATGCATGAGCCAAGAACATAACACTGGGAAGCAGCTCTGCGAGTCGTAAGATATTTGAAAGGTACTCCAGGTCAAGGAATTTTATTGCGTTCTGACAGTGACTTAACCTTACAAGGCTGGTGTGATTCAGATTGGGCTGCGTGTCCCCTAACACGAAGATCTCTCACAGGGTGGCTTGTATTTCTTGGTAAGTCATCTATCTCTTGGAAAACCAAAAAGCAGAATACTGTCTCTACAAGTTCTGTAGAGGCAGAA
Source organism: Chenopodium album (assembly GCF_948465745.1). Taxonomy (NCBI): domain Eukaryota; kingdom Viridiplantae; phylum Streptophyta; class Magnoliopsida; order Caryophyllales; family Amaranthaceae; genus Chenopodium; species Chenopodium album. The sequence continues at coordinate 47,568,342 of NC_137834.1, read as the reverse complement.
TACCGGTCCATGGCCACTATTACATATGAGTTGAAGTGGTTAAAGGTTCTTCTTTCGAGTTTGGGCGTGCAACACCCTAAGGATATTAAGCTATTTTGTGATAGTCAATCTGCTCTGCATATATATTGCAAATAATCCGGTTTTCCATGAACGAACGAAGCATATTGAATTTGATTGTCACTTCGTTCGAGATGCTACTTCTAAAGATTTGATTGATCCATCCTATGTTCCTACATATGAGCAATTAGCAGATATCTTTACAAAGGCCCTCGGCAAATCACAATTTGATCTTTTACTTGGCAAGTTGGGCATCTTCAATCCACACGTTCCAACTTGAAGGGGGGGGGGTGTTAGGAATATTGGGATATCTTTATCATATATTTAGTAGAGTTAGTTTCCTTTCTTGTAGGATATGTTAATACTTATCATATCTTTTGTTTCTATCTTTTGCACGCTTGAGGAAACTGATGTACTCTATTAATATGATTGAATGAAGTGAAGAAGGGCAAGCTTTGAACCCTTTACCTAATTCTCCATAAACATTGTTGAAAACTTGCAGAATTTTAGGCATGAGGATAACGTAGAAAACTTAATCCAAAATGCATGAAAAAAAACAAACATGAAAGCAGTTAAGACATGATCTCATCAATTTTTTACCATTTCTGCTCTAACTTAAGGATCCACCAATTGAGTTAATGTCACGTGGTTAATTAATAGTATATATAAAAAAATTCAGTTTAGCTCTATTTTCTCCCCCGCTTATTTTTCTGACTTTTTTTTTTATTTTTTATTGAAATTGAATTATTTTTGTTGAATTTTTTTTATTGATATTAAATTATTTTCATTAATTAGATCTTAATTTTTAGGAAAAATACACTTTAATAATCTCAACTATGGGCAATTTACCTACAATAATCCCAACTAACGTTTATTCTACAATAATCCCAACTATTAGGTCAGTTTCCTCCAGCAGTCCCAAACCGGTCAACAAAAGTCAACAACCTAATACTGTAGGTTGTTTGACACGTGTCAGCGTGTGAGTGGTTCCCAAAAAAATAAAAAAAAAATACAAAAAAAAAAGAAAACCAAAAAAAAAATCTGGCAGCCAACCCTAACCACCACCTCCTGTCGCCCAACCACCACCTCCAGCCCTAACCACGACCAATCGCACCCCCGGAACACCACGACCAGCCACACCCCCGAAACACCAACCAACCGCACCCCCGAAACACCACGACTAGCCGCACCCCCGAAACACCACCTAAATCGCACCAGCAGCACCCACGACCAGCCGCCCTTGCCCGTGAAACCACCAGCAGTCCAGCAGCCCCAAATCGCACCAAATCACCCCAAAACCCTAACCCGTGAACTGATTGGAGCTTGAATCCGCGACGCCTCGCCGGAAACCACTCGAATTTGGGAGTGAAGGGGTGGTTGGTGGGGCGGGTTTGCGATTTTGGGTGACTGGTGGTTTTTGAGGTTGGAGGAGGAAGAAGGAAGGGGAGCGGTATAGGCATGGAGCGGCAGTGTGAGGCTACGATTGGTCAGAAAGGGCAGGCGACGGTGGGCGGCGGCGGAGCTGCGGTGTTGGGAGAAGAATTGGGGTGGAGCTGCCATGTTTCGTGGTGGGTGTAAGGTGGTTGAAGGGAGGAGGGGTGGCTGGGATTATTTTTGCTATTTTTTTCTTTTTTAAAATTTTTTTTTAAATTAAGCCAATCATGTGCTGACATGTGGCATTTAAAAAACCAAAAAAAAAAAAGTTTACCATTTCAGCAGGTAACCGGTTTTTGGGACTGTTGGAGGAAAACTGACCCAATAGTTGGGATTATTGTAGAATAAACGTTAGTTGGGATTATTGTATGTAAATCGTCCATAGTTGGGATTATTAAAGTGTATTTTTCCTAATTTTTACTAATTCTTTTTTTTTTTTTTACTAATTAAAGCTTTTTTTTTAATGGACGTACTAGACTTATTTTTATAAAACTTACATGATTTTCATATTAAATATTATTTAAATAAGACGAGGAGAATTGGACCTTAGAGTAAGGTGCCATAATATTTTATGCACCTTTAATTTTAAATTTTAAATTTTTCATATGTCCAAAATATAGTTTAATCTCCTCAATATTTCTCTAAGTATGCTCCCAACAAATCAAAGATTGAGAATAAATATTTCATACCTTCCTTTAGGTTTATATCCCCCTTCACACATATTTTTCTATAATTATTATAACTACGTAAATACGCCCCCAACCTCCATTATGCTCACTAGTCTATTAAAAATAGCAATAAAGTTCGGTCATAAATTTATTTCTTAAAACTCACTTTGTATACATTGATAAGTGTTCGAATTAATGTGAGACCAAACATTAGGATAATTATAAAAAATATGTTTAATTCACACGATCTGATCTAATATGATTGAATTTTAAATTTAAGCAAACTATGACCTTATTTGTACACTAATTTGTAAGTTAAAAAAAAAAAAAAGAAGAAATAGCTCGGTAGAAGGCCGATCTTCGTTGTCAAATGAGATGTCTTAGAGTCATGTTAATATGTACTTTTCAAATATGAAATTTTCATAAATAATGGCAATTAAATGCAAGTAAAACATTAAGATATGATATAATATGATCAACGTGTTATGTGTGCGGTTGGCCACACCATGTATTCGCTTGTAGAGAATGAAGTAACTCTTATAACACTAACTGAGTTACCTCTCTAATGCAGACCGAGTAACTCCTATAACACTAACGACGTAAATCCTGTAACACTGACCAAGTAACCCCTATATATAACACTAATAAAGGGGTGTAATCGACCACATATAATTTGTGTTAAGGGGTGTAGTCGGCTACATATAAGAATTTGTGTTAATATGATCTGGTCCGATTATTTCTAGAATAAGTTGATATCAACATAGACATAACCTAAGGAGACATAATTTAGGCTCTGTTCTCTTCAACTTAATTTCAGTTTAGTTTAGTTGAGCTCCAATCTATTCAGTTCAGTCAGCTCTAATTAGAGTTGTCAATTCGGGTAAACAGGTCAGGTAAGAGCGGGTCGGGTCAACTCGGGTCAAGTCAATTCGAATTAATGTCGTAACCTATGTGGGTTGGGTTCAGGTTGGGTCATGCTTGAGTTGGTCACATCGGGTCATACCTCTTATCGGGTTTGGGCCGGGTTAATAAAAGGTCGGGTACATTTGGGTCGGGTGAACAATAGGTCAGGTTTAATTCGAGCTTTCACGGGTTAAAACGGGTTACGGAAATTCTCGGGTTTGAGTCGGGTTCGGTTCAAGTCAATAATTTGCGGGTTAGAATCAGGTTGGGTCATTCTCGGGTTTGATTTGAGTTCGGTTTAAGTCAATAATTTGCGGGTTATAATCAGGTCGGGTCATTTTCAAGTCGGGTCATTCTCGGGTTCAAGTCGGCTTCGGTTCAAGTCAATAATTTGCGGGTTATAATCAGGTTTGGTCATTTCCAAGTCGGGTTATGTTCAAGTTAATAATTTGCGGGTTACACTAGTGGAAAAAGAGCTATCCGTAACGGACAAAAATAGCCCATCCGTAACGGGCAGTGGGCGTTACGTATGCTCCCGTTACGGATAGGCTATGTTATTTGTAATGGGCAGTGTCCGTTACAAATAACCAGTTATTCGTAACGGACACTAAGTTGTCCGTTACAAATACATACGTATTCGTAACGGACACTATTTTGCCCGTTACGAATAAATAAGTATTCGTAATGGACACTATTTTGCCCGTTACGAATAAATAAGTATTTGTAACGGACACAATTTTGCCCGTTACGAATATCTTAATTGTAACGGGCAAAGCTTTGCCCGTTACAAATAGCCTGTTACGAATGAGATTTTTTCCACTAGTATTACAATCAGGTCGGGCCATATTCGGGTTCAACTAACTATAAATAGATAATTATCATTATTTATACCAAGCTAATTATTTCCTTTGACTATAATATATATGGCAACATACTAAGGAATTATAGTCTATAATTTAGGAAGATAATTATCTCCTTTGACCATACAACAAATACATACAAGAAAAAGAGCCTCTAATCAGTTCACTTGCTTTTTTTTTTTTTTTTTTTTTATATGATTTAGCTAATGATATTCTTAATGACAATTGAGTTTAGGTGGGATGATTTATTTAAGTTCATTTTTATGTCTAATGATATTGCTAATGATAATTAAAGCCAAATTTTATACTTTTTAGCATATTACAACAACAACGACAATAATAATAATAATAATAATAATAATAATAATAATAATAATAATAATAATAATAATAATAATAATAATAATAATAATAATAATAATAATAATAATAATAATAATAATAATAATAATAATAATAATAATAATAATAATTTTGTCAATAATAATACTAATCCTCCTTTTGTCATCATCTCCTCGACTATCAGCATTGTGGAAATCTCAGCAGGGAGATCACACGTCTGCTTGGCTTCGGGTCATCCCTATTTCGGGTTTGGGTCAGACGATGAACGCAAAGACTTATCGATGTGTGTTGTCCTATCGGTTAGGTTTTCCATTATTCTCTGTCTCGACGTCTGCTCTGCTTGTTCGAGGGTTTTTGCTGGAGATATTTTCGGTGATCACGCGGTGTCGTGTGCTGGTATGGTGGGTAGATTAAACATCGGCATAATGTTGTTCGGGATACCCTTGTTGATGTTTGCTATCGTTTGGGGATTTTAGCGAGAAAAGTGGTTGACATTGGGTTGTCTGGAAGGAATGACGAGGCCCTCAGACTTGCGGATGTGTTAATTTATTCTTGCGATGTATGTGTTGATTTGACAGGTTCTTCTCCTTTGACACAATCAGGGCTATCTGACTTCATTCTTGGGGCGGGTTATGGCTGATGCGGCTCATTGAAAGCGGGATAAGTATGAAGCTCGATGTCAGGCAATTCGATATTGGTTTCATTCCCTTCTCCTTTTCTTCACTTGGGGAATTAGAGAAAGAGGCTGTTGCATTGCTGAAGCGGGTTCAAAAATTCTCGACGACGCAAGACATTGGGGCACGTGCTGCTGCTCATATATTTACTAGGATTGGATTTGCTATAGCTAGAGGAGTGGGGGCCTAAATTGTATCTCGGCTACCCACTAACTTTTATAGGTTGTATGACTTTGTCTGCTTTTGAGATATAATAATAATAATAATAATAATAATAATAATAATAATAATAATAATAATAATAATAATAATAATAATAATAATAATAATAATAATAATAATAATAATAATAATAATAATAATAATAATAATAATAATAATAATAATAATAATAATATTGGCGTTTGCTAAGACTCAGGATATTGGTGCTCGTGCAGCTGCATACATGTTTAGCAGGATCAAGTTCGCTATAGCTAGAGGGATGGGGGCCTATATTGTATCTCGACTCCCCACCAATTTCTTGTAAATTGATTGACTTTATAGGGTTTTTTTTTTTATAATAATACTAATAATAATAATAATAATAATAATAATAATAATAATAATAATAATAATAATAATAATAATAATAATAATAATAATAATAGTAACTTTGTCAATAATAATAATAATAATAATAATAATAATAATAATAATAATAATAATAATAATAATAATAATAATAATAATAATAATAATAATAATAATAATAACAATACTATGTCGGTGGTTGATGATGAGGACCTTGATTTGGAAGAACGTAATATCAAGTAGTGTCGTAGGAAGATTTGTGATGGTCATTACACCGCTGCAGTCCGGGTTCTTTCTTCTTCAGGTGTTGCTCCGTATAATGAGGCCACTCTTGCGGATTTGCTTTCAAAACACCCTTCTTCTTCACCTCCTTCCTTGCCTGCTGATATTCCTGTTGATCAACTTCATCTCGTTGCTTCCTCTGCTGTTATTTTGGATCGGATTAAGAGTTTCCCGCGTAGCACATCGTGTGGTAGGGATGGGTTACGTGCTCAACACCTTATGGATTGCTTGAGTGGTGCTGCTGTGGCTGTCTTAGACGAGTTGGTTGACTCTATTACCGGGGTGGTTAATCTGTTTCTAGCTGGTAAATGTCCTATGGAACTAGGAGAGTATATTGCTAGTGCTCCACTCACACCCCTTGTCAAGCCTGGTGGTGGAATTCGTCCTATAGCTGTGGGTACCGTTTGGCGGCGTCTGGTTTCGAAAGTCGGTGTTGTTATGGTTGGACAGTCTTTGGGAAGCTACTTTGATGGTCTTCAATTTGGCGTTGGGGTTTCTTCAGGCGGTGAGGCCATTCTTCATGCTGTGAATCGATTACTTGAGGTTCGTGGTTTTGATGTTGGTCTTTCAATGTTGTTGGTGGATTTTCGTAATGCCTTCAATCTAGTTGATCGTGCGGTCATGTTACGTGAAGTTCGTCGCCGTTGTCCGGGTATTTCGCGGTGGGTTGAATTCTGCTACTCTAATCCAGCCAGATTGTATTATGGGGACCACACCTTATGGTCGTCTCAGTGGGTGCAGCAGGGTGATCCCCTTGGTCCTCTGCTTTTTGCTTTGGTATTACAACCCTTGGTGTGTAAAATCAGAGATACTTTTGATGTATGTCTTCAGGCTTGGTATTTAGATGACGGCACTATTATTGATGACACATTGGTGGTGGGGAAGATTTTGCAGCTGATTATGGAGGAAGGGCCTCGTTTTGGGTTACATCTTAACGTGGACAAAACTGAAGTTTTCTGGCCTACAGAAGACCCCCGAAGTAGGCTTTTGGGTGTCTTTCCACCTAACATTGCTCGACCTTCGCGTGGTGTTAAGTTGCTTGGTGGTCCTGCTAGTTCTGATTCTGGTTTTAGTAGTGAGCTTGTGATGCATAGGGTGACCAAGACCATTGCGCTTATGGATAAGGTTGCTACGCTGGATGATCCTCGGTGTGAGCTATTGTTACTTAGGGCTTGTACCGGAGTTTCTAAACTCTAATTTGCATTGCGTACATGTCCCCCTAGTACTTTTGAGGCGACTCAGCGCACTTTTGACGGGGCTCTTCGATCTTCTTTGGAGCGTATTGTTACTGCCTCAGGACCTGGGTTTGGCGATTGGCAGTGGCGGCTTGCAACTTTACCATTTGCGTTTGGAGGGCTTGGTGTTTATTCTGCAGGTGATGTTCGACATTATGCTTTTCTTGCTTCTCGGTTATAGTCTACTGGGTTGCAAACAAAGCTTCTACGACATGCTGACATTGTTGGTCATGGTCGAGCTTTTGAAGACGCTTTGGGTCTGTTTAATGGCGTGGTGGAGTCTGATTTTTTAAGTAATCCTAGTGAGGTCGCTGCCCCGAAACTCATGAAGAAATCGGCAGATATATATTTCACGAAGGTTACCGATTCTGCAGAATCCACCTTTTCATTATCCCCTCGTCTATCAGCATTGTGGAAATCTCAGCAAGGAGATCACACGTCTGCTTGGCTTCGGGCTGTTCCTATTTCAGGATTGGGTCAGACTATGAACGCAAAGACTTACCGATGTGTGTTATGCTACCGATTGGGTGTTCCGTTGTTCTCTGCCTCGACACCGTGCTCTGCTTGTTCGAGGGTTTTTCCGGGGGATATTTTTGGCGATCACGCGGTGTCGTGTGCTGGTATCGTGGGTATTAAACATAGACATAATGTTGTTCGGGATACCCTAGTAGATGTTTGCTATCGTTATGGGATTTCAGCAAGGAAAGAGGTTGACATTGGGTTGTCTGGAGGGAACGACGAGGCCCTCAGACCTGCTAATGTGTTACTTTATACTTGTGATCGTGGTCGCGATGTCTGTGTAGATTTGACAGGATCTTCTCCTTTGACACAGTCAGGGCTATCTGACTTTATTCCTGGACGGGTTGTGGCTGATGCAGCTCATCGGAAGCGGGTTAAGTATGAGGCTCGTTGTCAGGCGATTGGATATGGGTTCATTCCCTTCTCCTTTTCTTCGTTTGGTGAATTAGAGAAGGAGGTTGTTGTGTTGCTTAAGCGAATTCAGAGGTTCTCGACGACGCAAGGCATTGGAGCACCTGCTGCAGCTCATATTTTTACTAGGGCAGGCTTTGCTATAGCTAGAGGAGTGGAGGCCCAGATTGTATCTCGTCTTCCCACTATTTATTGTAGGTTGTATGACTTTTTGTTTTTGAGATGATAATAATAATAATAATAATAATAATAATAATAATAATAATAATAATAATAATAATAATAATAATAATAATAATAATAATAATAATACTTCCTCCGTTCTTTTTTTATTGCACCATGAGGGATTTCATGTTTGCCAATGCATTACTTTAGCTATTAATATCTTCAGTTATACTTTTGTAAAATTTATAAAAATTTGATATTTGAAAGAATGATTTTGAGACGAATCTAACTAGATCCCACATGACTATATTTTTCCTAATGGATAAATCACAAATGTTAGTCAAAGACGATTAAGTGAATAGTGTAAAAGTCCTAATGGTGCAATAAAATAAAAACGGAGGAAGTAATAATAATAATAGTAATAATAATAATAATAATAATAATAATAATAATAATGACATTTGTTAAGTCCAGTTCAGCTCAGCCCCAATCAGTTAGTTTAGTTTAGTTTAGTTCAGTTTAGCTCCAATCAATTTAATTAATAAATTCAACTTAGGGCCTGTTCATATTTACTGAATTGAGCCGAGCTGAACTGAACTGAAAGTAAATATGAACAGACCCTTAGTAAATCAAAACAGATCCTTATTCCATTCTTTACTAACCATCGCTATTTTTTACTCTTATTAGGGCCCACCAATAGAGTATTTATAAATTGAAGTTGATCAAACAACAGAAAAACACAAGTCCTAAGTTTTAAACTTTAACTAAAAAAAAAAGGGTCTAATCTCCACATGCAAGTGAAGTTGAACTCAAAGTCGAAATCCCATCATTCACAGCCTCTGATTCCTCAGCGCGGGATTCACAGACATTCACCCATACCTAGAGAGAGAAAACTCCTACAAGAGAGAGAAAATGTTAGAGTGAGAGTCATACTCTTTAACATCAACAAACACAAAAATTAGCGTCACTCAAACCCTAGAATTTCCATTCTTAGGGTTCCTCCTTTTCTTTCAATTCAATTTTGCTTTCTTCCGATCTTTTTATCAAGTTTTTTTCAACTATTTTTTTATTGTTCGATTTCTTCGAATTAGGTCAATTCCTGCGGAATTCACATCTGGGGTTTGATTTGTTGTAAGTTAAGGTGCCTATTTTTGAACTGCTGACCTGCAATTTAGCTCAGAATTTTAAGTTTTTCAGGTAATTTTTGGTTAATTTTGTATAGAATTTTTATTTCTAGCTTCAATTTTACCTGATTTTTTTTCTACTGTAGCGCCTGATTTTTGTATACTTATTTTTTGGGTTTAATTTTCTGGGTGAAGGATGCCTGAAAAAATGTGTAGAATGTCGGATAAAGAAAAGAGTAGAATTGCTGAAAAAAGTAAGTTATATTTCCTCTTGCTGTCATTGTTGTGATTGTTTCATTACTTTGTTATGTCAAATTTATTCCCATATTTTTTTTTTGAAGTTTTTTGTTTGATTTTGTTTCAGTGTCTGAATTCATATTGTTAATGGGGTACAATGCTGATTTTCAAGTTGTTATTGCGAAGGAACTTGGTCGGCATATATGGATGAGTTCAGAAAATCTAGGTAGAAAACAATGTAGAGAGCTTTTGTATCTTTTGTACATGGCTGATAGCGCGACATTGTTATCCTATACGGTTTCCTTGGGGAAGATTATTTGGTGTAATCATTTGAAGGCCAAAAGAAGGGCCCTCAAAAGGAAGCTTTTGGAGAAGATAAAACAGCGGGAACTCGGAAGAGAGAAGAGGAAGATGAAAGGAAGGGTGAGGTTAGTGGTAATGGTGAGCAGGGGAGGGAAGAAATGGAAAGCAGGCCCAGGATTGTGGGCTAGGATAGGATTTCACTTGAGGCCTAAATTTGTGTATAGGAATGCAAGGCGTAGGGTTGTAAAGCGCAATGTAGCGGTTGGTAGTCGGGTATACAGGCTTGCTCTTGCTATGGGTTTTCTGTCATTCCGTAATCTTTGTGTCACATCCGAGTGGGAATTTTGGGCTGTCTGCCTTGTTCAGCAAGTCTTTGGCTTTTGGAGGAGTATTGCAATTGGAGGAGGGTTGAGTAGTTCTTATACAAGTGTTGCTCATGAGTTTGGGTTGGATGTGGTTCCATGTGATGTTTTTGAGCGCCTTCAGAGCTGTTTTCGATGTTCTTCTACTACTCGCTATCCAGGTAATCAACTCTTAACAGATTTTGTAGATATATGTACTGATATTGTCAGATGCATCTATATTACGGTGCTCTTGGACCCTTTTCATTGTTCTGGAATTTGTATGATGGCTTACATATGTTCATTTTGAAGTGGCTGTGTAGTGTTCTAACTCTTCTAAGCTGCATCTGTTATTTACCAAACAATTCATGCATTGACCGTATATCTCAACTGTTAGGAACTGTATTTGAAATTTTGTGTGGTCTGATGCCACCTGCTTTGTTGTTTACTGTCATATGTTCTGTGAATCAAGCGTGCTTGCTTATGGTACTTGTTGGCCTTTTCTGTGTCTACTTTGCGAATGAATGGATATGACTTCAAACTATCCAGTGGAACGTCCTTCAGTCCTTGTTCCAAATCTTTTTTTTTCATGGGAATTAGTATAAATGACTTTGTGTTATCAAATTTGATTTTTATGGTATGAACTTGTAGAATATAATTAATCCCCAGAGTCTTTTGTGTTAAGTTCATGGGGAATTTTTTGGAAATCACTTATGTTTAATTACCACAACACAACAAAAGTTGTGGTAAGTTCTTAGCCTGTTCCTGCTTTAGAGATGGCAGTTGACTCTTTCTTAGCATGTCAATATTAGAACAGCGTTCATAAATCCAGCTTTACTACCTTGGAATTACTTCTTGTTTCATGCTTTTGAAACATACCCAGCCCTTTTCAGATTGTTTGTAGTGAATAATGGAATTGACATTGCTGGCATTCTGAAAGATATTTTGTGGGCGTAGGCATTGTCCAAGTCTTGACTAATCAAATCATATGATAGGTATACATATATTAGATTTTTTATTTTATTTTTTTTGGTATGAAAAAGCATCTTATGCACAACCAACATTTCATCTATTTTTATGGATGATGGTGGATAAATTGAAAATGCTTTAGCCAGGACTAAATTGTGGATAGACTGTTTAATTTTGGGATGAGACCTGTGGTTCATAGGATTTGAATTTTGGCTCATTTGAGAAACCATATCTTAACCATTACTGTTGCTCAGAAATACTAGTTCTTCTGAGAGTTCAACAATCTCCATAATATCTCAAGTTAGTTAAGATAAGGCTTCAAAAAGGGATTTTCAAAAGCTTTTCCTAACTCAGTGCTAAGCAGTAGTTTCCTGTTTCCTTTTACAGTGATTCGTGTATTTTGGATTTTCTACTTCCTAACTCTATCCAAATGAGTATGTAGCATTGGAATTAGTAAATCATTTTCTTAACTTGTTCACTTTAAATCATGAATCAGTTGATAGTTAGTTCTGATAAGTTGATGACATCGCCGATTTGTCGCTGTAGTTCACAAATCTCATGTAGCCTTCAGTTGGTAGTTAGTTTCTCTGTCAGTTGTCAAGATTAGCAGCCCATTGATAATTTGAGTCTTACTGTAGCAGCAAATGAACTCTGGATTTCCGTTTTGTTACTTTGGTTTCAGTGACACATGATAAGGATTGATGTATCCATTAGTTTTTTGAACCACAATTAATAACCACTTTTCTTGAAGACCCCTTTTCCTAAGAGTGACAAAGGGGGTGGGGGGTCATGATCTGTGAACCAATTTTCTTCTAATTGTCAATTCCCAATACTACTTATTGTCTTGCTGCCTTTTTTCTCCAAGATATATTCCAATTGCTAACTGTAATTATGCTGAATGCTGCAAACTTCTAATACTACCTCCGATTTTTTTAGTTGCAACTTTGGGGTAGACCTGACAAATGGGTCACTCAGGTCGGGTCGATTCGGGTCAACTTCGGGTCAGGATTCGGGTCCAATTCGGGTCGGGTATGTTCGGATGGGGTCGATTTCGGGTCAAGTATGTTAGGTCATATTCGGGTCAGGTCAAAATCTGGTCGGGTCATGTTCGGGTTGTTTCATTTGTAAATCAAGCTCAAATCAATAATTTTATGCGCAGTATATATTTTGTTATTTTATAACACTACCAATTCAGTTTATGAGCTTATTTACGATTAAAGATGAACAATTTGGGTTATTTTTGGCAAGACATTTTAAGTTCAATTATAAGGTAATTTTAGTTTAGGACATTTCGGGTATCAGGTTTATTCGGGTCAATTTCGGGTATCGGGTCTGTTCGGATCAAACAATTTGGGTCAATTTCGGGTCGAGTCAACTTCGGGTCGGGTCAACTTCGGGTGTCGGGTTAGGATCGGTTCAACTCCATTTTCGGGTCGGGTATGGGTTGGGTCGGGTTAATTTCGGGTTCTGGGTCATTTCGGGTCAATGTTTTTGGGTCAATTTCGGGTCACGAGTCGGGTCATCGGGTCTGGGTCAGGATTGCCAAGTCTACTTTGGGGTATTATTTGTGAGATAAATCGGAGGTAATATTTTTTTTTGATGTTCAGCATTGTCTTCAAAACTGAATTATAAGTGTCACCTGCAGGTCACTTGTCTTTTCCTGCTCTGTATTCTGAACCTCTGATGTCACCTAGTTCTCTCGCTGATGCTTCTACATTTTATTTAGAGCCAAGCTTGCTTGGTCCTGTTTCATGTCATTTCACTCTATCATTGGCTCATGGCTTTTTATGTAGTTATGATACACAGAGTTGTTTCATGTACTTTGCTTTGGCAGTTTTTCCCTACCCTAACCTATATTCTTTCGTTGCGTTATCAGCTATTTTTTTCGTGGACAAATTTATTGGACTCACTTACAAAGAATATGTAAATCTTACTAGTTCACTTGGACATAAATAGATTAATTAGAATTCCACCGTCTCTCTCTCTCTCTCTCTTAGTGGTTGGTTGTGTGTAATTGCTCAATTGTTGTATTTTTGTACGATTGTGCACTTTTCCATATGGAAGGGTGCATATTCTTTGCTGTGAAAATCTTTTTAATTGTTGTGAATTTTGTTAGCTGGAAATTTTATATTAATACGAAGTGTGATATAATATGACTATTAAACATTGGCCGTGAGCAAATTGTGATTTAGTTATCATGTAGCTCAATCATCTCGAAGGCCTGTCTGCCTTCATTCTATTTTTCTTCCTTTAATGAAGATGATCTTGTTTAAATGCAGGGTATGGAAGAGAATTTCCATAGGGCTGGAGATATGAGCTTGTGAAGGTTTTCACTGACGTGGATGTAAAGGGGCTCCTACTGGGATGCATTAGTCGTGTTTGTGTCTGATCTGACTGGATAACTGAAGAAAGAGTTTCCTGCTTTTCATATTGAGGATGCGGCATTTTAATGGCATAACTAATGTAGGTACTGGAGAACCCTGCGCTTTGTTGGTTAGGATTAACTGATGTAAATATGATACACAAGAATGAAGAACATGAGATTGAGATGGAAGAGCTTAGATGTGAAATTGTAAACATAATCTTACTTTTCAGTCCGAATTGATACATACTGTATGAAATGCAAAGCCTGTATTAAATGTGTTCAGCTGGATGAAGATTTAGTTACTTTGGTAGGTACTGCCTTTCGGTGGGAAAGTGAAATGCTGTCCTGAATCTTATGTAGGTCATTTTTGGTGCCCTTTATTTTTGTGTTGGTGAGAGAGTTCTTCTCAGGTCTTTTCCCAGGTTAGTCACTTGTATGTTTACTGCAAGGGACGGGTCACATATTTTTCCATGTCAAACATGCATTGTCTATATAATATGGTCTAATTGAGATGGAATTTCCTTTCTGAATGTTGAAACTTGTAGATTTTGAGTTGATAGTTTTAGAATAAAAAATACTCCGTAAAGTCGTAGGCATAAATACGCGAAATACTGAGTTTTTCAAGAATTGCATCTATGGAGCATGGAGGGATGAGTCTTGTAATTTTTTTTCTTTTCGTACAGTAGGAGACTCACTTGAGGGGGGAGAAGAAAAATCTCTTGAAGGAGCCGAGTTATGTGATTATTGGGTCAGGCTGTTTTTTCATTATAACTTACGACCGTCTCATTTTCGTAGTTTTTGGTTGGTTTTCCATGTCACTTGAAAATCCAACATGTTAACTTCTCTCATCCATAAACATCAAATCTTTTAGATAAGACGATAAGCCCACGTTGCACAGGAACTCACACACTTATGTCTTTTCCCCATTAATTATCTTCTTTCCTTCTCTTTCTCTCTCTTCTCCTTTCCTCCATACACTAGAGCTAAACCATGGCAGCTTCTACTTTGATCACCCCAACTTCCAAGCTGAAACCCCTTTCCCCAACGCCAATCAAGTCCAAGCTCGTCACTGCCACCATGACCTCGGTTGCCCCATCAACGTCCGCCTCGGCCTCTGCTCCCACTATCCTAACCCGGCGACAACTCACCATTACTGCAGTCACTGCTGCCATTCTCTCTCCTCTAATCTCACCCTCTGCGCAAGCCGCTGAAGACGAGGAATATGTGAAGGAGACCCAAGAGGTGATCAGCAAGGTTCGGACTACGCTGACTAAGGATAAAACTGACCCTGATGTGGCTGATGCTGTAGCAGACCTCAGAGCCACTTCCAACTTCTGGGTGGCTAAGTATAGGAAAGAGAAATCCCTTCTAGGCCGGCCATCATTCCGGGATATGTATTCCGCCCTCAACGCCGTCTCCGGCCATTACATTAGTTTTGGGCCTACTTCTCCAATACCTGCAAAGAGAAGAGCTAGAATCTTGGAGGAGATGGACAGTGCAGAGAAGGCTCTACTAAGAGGAAGATGAGCTTCTTTTTCTTTTTCTTTTATCCACCTCCCTTTTGTCCTTTATTTGTATTCATAATTTTACCATAATCTATGTACCGGAAATCTATATTTGAGGTTAAGGTGAGATGTGAATTGTGACAAGTAATATATGGATTCTTGCAATCGACCATATTCGTGGCACAACATTGTTAATTCTCAGGCCAAGGGTAACCAGCTTCCCATGTGGACTAGTAGTAAGAGAATAAAACCTCTGAAGTCTATGTCTAGGGGTTCAAGCATTGGTACCACCTCTCTTTCTCTCCTCTCTCTAAAAAACCTAGCCAAGGGTAACACATAATTCACTTAATAGTCTATTGGTTATACTTTTTAAACATGATCTATGTCCATAACTCGCTCTATCGCGTACAGACGGACTTTGGAGAGAAATTGTTATGATGCATATTGTCAATGTTTCTGTTCCTCATGCCTTCATTTTCACTTCCACCATGGCTCGAACGTGTATGAATTCGTTTATATCTCACAATTTTCGTAAATATGTTACCTTGTTATGAAATATTTGTGGATATCCATTATCCTCCTTTGTATCATTCCGGAACAATCTAGATCTAGGGTTATCCAATCAAACCCTAATATATTGTATGTATATATACACCTTATCATATGGAATAAGATACACAGATTTATTCTCTCCTCAATTCTTCTCTTATTCCCTTTATTCCACAACACGTTATCAGCACCAAATCTAACCAAATGAGCATAATATCAAGGGAAGTCTTAGATTGTTAATCTCGATATTGGCAATCAAAGTAACCGTAAAATTCAATACGATGGACTCGTTTGATTGATTAACCGCAAATATTAATGCTGCCAAAGGTACGCTTATTTCTGTTTTTGACGACATGCTAAAATCATACTCTAGTAGTTATACACCTTTTGTATGTAAGCCACAATTAGAATTTAGAATTAGATTATTGACGATTAATCGATTGAATGGATTACCTAGAGTATTAGATCTGATAGTCAAAGGTCCACATATGATTTATTATTTCATCAATTAATTTGTTCTGAATAATTTCTTGATTGATAATAATTTCTTGAGTGATAGTATCCTTGAAGATAAAATTTTGGATCAGATTTAATTTGGGCAATATTATATGCTGACAATGGTTTTCATCCATTCAAATTGCATAATTAATAATAATGACCATTACGCCTCCTCATAATCTATGTATGTTTGTTGTTTCGTTTTGCCAGAGTATATTATATAGTTAAGCACAAATTTCATCTACTATATCTAATTGGATCCATGTTTAAGATTAAATAGTTTATATATATATATATATATATATATATATATATATATATATATATATATATATATATATATATATATATATATATTAGTCTGTGTCGCTTGCCTTTAGCCTCATATTAGACAATGTTTATTTACTGTATTTGTTTGGTATCTTTCAAATCATGTCATGATTTTGATGATAGGATTGACATAATCTTAGTGATAATATCTTTTTATTATCCTCCTTAATTATCTCCTATAAACTAGATGTACATATCTACCATTACTCCCTAGATTGACGTTGACTTATATTCTCAAGCTTTATGAAGGAAATCATCAATAAAACATTCTCTACACTTGTATCCTATGTTGCTCGTACTTGATTATTCTTTAATTCACACACATGTATCATGAACTATATCCCAACACTGTTGCAATTATTAATCCTTTATGGATGTCATTATGTGTCAATTTTATTCTATGTCTAATAACTCGTGATGGCTACTTATGGCTACTTAGCATTGCTCTCATGATCTTATGTACCTGATGTGGTTAATTATTCGATTTGTTTATAATTCTACCATGTATGCAGTAGCATTATAATTATAGTACTCTATTAAACCTATTACTTTCATTCATGATTATGTGAGTGGAGAGAGAGAAATGATTGAAAAAAAAAAATTAGATAAATAAAACCGAGCAAGTATATTGTTTGCGGAATAGATGGTTTTATAAGCATGATTAAGTTATTATATGATGTTTCTTATATATGACATCAGATTCTTATACATGATAATTAATTATAATGGTTAATAACCATGACACCGCTATTATATGAGATACTTATGATTTACTTTGAAGTGGATAATAAGACAAGGAGTGTATTACTAGTAATTTTATTTCCTTAAGTATAATATGAAAACATACATAATGTACATGATGACTTACAAATGTCCAACAATAGTTTCTAAGGTATGTTGTTGGCTATATTATCCTCCGTAAGCAAAACCAATGTATGTAAAGTGAAAATAAATACATAAATAAATACTTTGAACAATCGATATATTATTATATGGTCTTTGAGTGGATATCCTTGATTCCAACTTTGGGTTAAAAGTGGAGATCCTTGATCCCAACTAGACTATTAGCTCATTCCCAGAAGTGAATGAGCAATCTCAAGATTGAAACAATAATAATAATATAAGCATGTTTGCATGATGTTATTTTGATATAATTCATTGAAAATTCATGAGAATTACCAAAACGATTACATATATTAGCTATTTGAGCAAGAAATAGTGTTATGAGTTAAGAAATTAATCCACAACATTACTTGTGAGCAACTTATTTAAAAGTATATTTATTATGCCCACACTTATAAGAGCTAAATATGATTAATATAATTGGGCTAGAGAAAAATAATAACTTTGCTTTGTTTGATACATGCATTGCTAAAAGAATTTATGGCTTGAGAAGAAGATGAATTTAAAGATTGTTGGACTAGTTTTATACCCCCATATGCAAGGAGTAGGGGGAGATAGTGTTTATTCCACTGTTTTTATGTAATCCTTGCACATGAATAATTAAATATGTTAATGGTCAGTTTGGTACATACACTAGCCTAAACATCAATAATTTATTTAATAGAGGTGGTCACATGATAATCAAATATTTAGCATGATACCATCCTGAAGATGGATATGAATAAATGTCATTACCTATATAATAGCTATAAATGTACATATTAAGTTGATGTCCTAGGTGGACAAGATCATTTGCTATATATTGAACTAGCACACCTGAAGTGTGGTAATGCAAAAGGTTACAACGATAAGAATCCTTGGAACAGGAAAGAAGCACTAATTGACAATGACAAATTTGAGAAAGCTAAGTGACACATTTTATGTATATCCTGAAGAGATCATTTCTAATACATTAAAATGTGATATGATTATATAAAGTACTCTAGAAGAGTATAAAATGTTTTCCAACAAGGTTAACATGTATCAAGATTACAATCAATGCTCCAGTGGAGTATGAGTATTAGTTAATTGTCTTGCCAATTGTAGAAAGAAACACACTGGTGTACTTATATCACATCATTTTCATGGCCATGCATAAAGTATCTCTAATAAGGTGATCACCAATATTATAAAACTGATCATAATTTAAATACTAACACTAGGTGAAAAAAGTGCTTTGGCAGCGGTTCAAACCCGGTCTAAGGCACCGGTTTGAACCGCTGCCTATGTGGGGGGTGCCAAATACCCCCTTTTTAGCACCGGTTCAAAACCGGTGCCATATATTCAATTAGGCACCGGTTAACCGGTGCCAAAAATGAACCAAAATATTTATTTCATTGGTTTTGGCACCGGTTAACCGGTGCCAAAACTGCCCAAATTTTTTTTTATTTTTTGTTTTGTTTTGTTTTGTTTTTGTTCTTGTTCTTTGTTCACTTGAAAATTGGCAGAAAACTAATACAACACCAATTATAACATTAATTCATAATCAGTAATAACACACCAAATATAATTGAAATTCATAATCACCAAAATGTTACATAATACATTAATACATAATATAATTGAAATTTATAATCAGTAGTTTTACACTTGCCTAAAAAAAAAAAACCAAATGGATTCGACGAACGAGCTCAGTAGCTGAATTGCAGAAGCAAAGTATCGGCCATCAATTTTCGACGAAGATAACTCACGAACTGAAAATTGAAAAAAAAAAACAAAAACGATTATATTAAGATAATTATACCCACAAAACACAAAATTATAAAAAATAAAATTGAAAAAAAAATACAAAATCCCCAAAAAAAAAACAACCCAGAAACTCAAAATAAAAAAAAAAATACACATACATGTAATTAAAAAAAATACCCAAAAAACACATGCATGTAATTAAAATTGATTAATCAACCCAAAATTAAACCTAGAAAAACGAGAACAAATCGAATTAAAATACAAAACCCATTAAATTCGGATAATTATACCCACAAAAATCGAATTAAAATCCAAAAATTGATTAAATAAACCCAGAAAAATCGATTAAAATCCAAAACGATTACTTAAACCCTAAATTCCATCCAATATAATCAATTAAAATCGAATTAAACTTATAAATTAAACCATAACCTTGTATAAATTATACCAAAAAAAAAAAAAACATGCATGTAATTAAAAAAAACCCAAAAAAAAACACATGCATGTAATTAAAATTGATTAATCAACCCAAAATTAAACCCAGAAAAAACGAGAACAAATCGAATTAAAATACAAAACCCATTAAATTCGGATAATTATACCCACAAAAATCGAATTAAAATCCAAAAATCGATTAAATAAACCCAGAAAAATTGATTAAAATCCAAAATTGATTACTTTAAACCCTAAATTAAATCCAACAAAATCGATTAAAATCAAATTAAATCCTAACCTCGTATAAATTATACCCAGAAATTGTCGGTGGGATTTGCGGCGGCCGTCGACCTTTGTGGTGGTGGCGGCGGCTTTGCGGCAGTGGTGATGTTGTGGTGGTGGGCTTTGTGGCGGTGGTCGAATTTGTGGTGGTGTAGATCAAAGAAAGAGAGGAGATCGAAGAAGCTAGGGAGAGGAGATGAAAGAAGATCGGTTTAGAGAGAGGAGCTAGATCGAATATGCATGGGAGATGAAGATCAATAAGGGAGATGAGAGGAGAGAGAAGGGAGAGGAGGAGAAGGGAGAGAGGAGAGAGAAGGAGATCAGAGGGAATGAAATAAAAAGAGGCGGAGTGAGAAATTTTTTTAGGGTTTATTATGTGAATTGAACCTTTTTTTTTAACATCTTATGGAACCGGTTCAAACCGGTGCCATTTGTAATTTTGGCACCGGTTTGATCTGAACCGGTGCCATTTCTCTTTGTCTAAAAACTCGCCCATTTTTAGGCCGATTTTTGGCACCGGTTTGGCCTGAACCGGTGCCATTTGGGGGTTGCCTTTTTGTATTTTTCTACTAGTGTAAAGCAAAAGTGATTGGATGTGATAATTAATAATTAGGCCATCCGGGGTTTAATAAATTCCCGTTATGAAAACCTAAAGTTTCATTTGATATGAAAGAAATAATGTGCTGACGCTCTCTCATGTTAAATATATGAAATAAATTGAATGGCAAGACATAACATTGAGATTGAGCTATATTTAGATTGTGATTTTTAATAGTTTGTGTAAAAAGAAAAGTTCAAGAGATAATATATTGGTCAATCTGAATAATTGGTGACCAGAAGTTCACTAGAATAATTTATATGTTGACAAATATTAGGTAACCAAAAGCTCACCACGTACAAATTACATGTGAAAATTTTAAGTAACTAGTGTTACTATCAACGTTTCTACTGATCCCGAAGATCACCACCTAGTGAAATTACAAAAAAAAAAAAAGTTTATATTTGTATAACAATTCTCTTGATTGGGGCTATTGTATGTCAGCACATAAGAAATAGAAAAGAAGGAAATTCAACTGCACAACATATGTCTCCCCATTGATGTTGAATTATTGATCTCCTGAAGAGAACAAATTGTGAAAGATTTAATAATAAATACATATGTATTATGCAATGTATAGTTAATGAAGAAATAATTTAAAATTGCTCTCTAGAAGAGATAAAAGATTATTTTAATATAATTATTCTGAGAGATAAATTTTGTTGATTATGATCCTCCCATGAAATGAATTTTATTGTAAATTTGTATACTAAGTTGGTGAAGAACTGTGATGCCCCTATATATGAGATATTTTACCAACTTAGGGGGAGAATTGGAGTAAGTTGGCAAAAATTAGTTAAACTGATGATCCCTATATAAATAATGGTAATTTGAAATGTTTTCTAGCCAACTTTCGTCCATATGCTATCAAGATATGTTGCACATTTATGATTTGATTTGTATTCAGTTATGACTCATGTTGCATAGCGTTGAAGATACATTTTGGTCATATTAATTATGTGTATACATTGAGATAAAATCTTGCCAATTGTACTTGAATCACTACACCTGAAGTGTAGGTTGTATATGATCAGTTCCAAAATAAAGATATGTTTAATAGATATGATATTTGGCAAGATAGTGCAGTTAACACTAATAGTCTAATAGTATATAAATACCAAAGTGAATGAAATACCCTAAAAGTGGTATAGATATCTGAATTATTATTATAGATGGCCTATGATGTAAGAAAAATTATGATGGTACCAATGAAAAATGTATTCAGATATCATTGTCAAAATAGCATGAAAATTAAAATTGTACCTTGAGGAATTATATGATGATACCGGTATATGATGGAACCGATAAATAATGCATATGCATGATATAATGGACTAGTGAATAAGGGATCTGGAATATATGTCCATTTTAATGTCGACATGATGATAATAATAAAAGTTTATCATGGACCAGAAGTCCAAAGAAATATGGATTTTTAAAATCCACACTGTACAGTGTCTTGCATTATTTCGAGTCTTATTTATGTTCATATGCATGTGTGAGTCTTAGGTTTTTGGATTATTCATTGCATATGTTTGAAGTTGTAAATGCATTACTCATTGTATAAGTTGTTTATCATATTTTTATATATCATATTGCATGCTTTATTTTCTATATAATAATTGTGGTGTATGTCAATGTTCATTCAAAGTATAGTACGACATATTTACAACTTTGATGGAAAATTAGAAAGAAATACTTATGTTCCTATGGGCTTATACTTGTGATGAAAATATTGAAAACTTTGATTTAATAACATGTTGTGAATCATGTAAGAAGAGTTCTTGAAGAACTTATATACGACGTTTTTAAATAATCAGCCCTACAAATTTTTGAATATTACAATTATCAAACTCTTGAAAATTTTATGTGACTACATCATTGACATCTCAACATGAAGTTTGGGTATATAAGAGTTAGTGAGATTTACTATTTCTATACGTAGAAAAATTATCGTGTAGTTAATTATGAAACTTCTAAAGAAACGGGATACTTATGCGTGAGACTGTTTCTTATGGTCCAGAAGAACCATGATTAATGTATATAATTGCATATGTTATATTATAATTCATATGAGATTGAAGAACGACATTAATAATGTCAAGTTTTGTCTATTAATGAATGTTTGATCAAATAATAATTATAAATTTCTATTATTAACGACTTCTAGAAGAAGTCATAACTGCATAAGTTTAATTTTTAGAGATAAATACAAGTATGGTGAAATGAAGACACTTCACATGTTCACGTGAAGACCTGAAGAATTGAAGATGCAACTTCAACTTAGGAGAGTCGAAGATCAACGGATGATACTTTACTTACTACATATTAGAAGATATCCAAACATATTGGATTCATCGTTGCGGTACTAGAAGATCTCAAGTACAGTTATGTATTCAACAGGGGGAGAAAATACGCGCTACACTCTTTTCCCTTGACCATGGTTTTGTCCCAAATTGGGTTTTCCTGGTAAGGTTTTTAATGAGGTGGCATCTCGAGCGTATTACGAAGAATGATGTACTCTTTTTCCTTCACTATGTTTTTATCCCACAGGGTTTTTCTTAGTAAGGTTTTAATGAGGCACAGTCTTCGATAATGGACATCCAAGGGGGAGTGTTATGAAATATTTGTGGATATCCATTATCCTCCTTTGTATCATTCCGGAACAATCTAGATCTAGGGTTATCCAATCAAATCCTAATATATTGTATGTATATATACACCTTATCATATGGAATAAGATACACAGATTTATTCTCTCCTCAATTCTTCTCTTATTCCCTTTGTTTCACAACATACCCCAATTACTCTTGGTATAATTGAAAATTTGCTACTCTTAAGAGTCATTACTCTATACAATAATAGATGAGATTATATATTGAGTAAACTGATGTTGAAGTATAGTACACAGAGGAAAGGTAGTTGACCATTGCATTCTAGCCCGATCAAGCGCGGGTACAAGTGGTTTTTGATATGTTTGCCCAGTCGGGCACGAGTATAAAGTTGATGCCCGACCTAGTAGATGCTCGCCCAGTCGAGCTCGCATGTAAGTTGAGATTACGTATCACTTTTTTCTAGTCGGAAACCCAATTGGGCGTAGGGGTGAAACTAATTCGGTTTAAAACCAAACCAAACCGAAAACCTTACCAAATTAGAAATATGGTTTGATTTTTTTCCTTAAGTGGTTCGGTGCGGTTTGCAAAACCAAGAATCTAAAATATTATGGTTCGGTTTTGGTTTGAGGAATTGAAAAATCGAAAAATTGAAACCGAACCAAATTTTCGGCCCCAACCCCAAATAACCCTAAGCCCAACTCTAGTTCTAGCCAAAGTATACAAAGCCAAAAAAAAAAAAAAAAAAAATTTTACGATATAACCCGCAACTTTTAGAAATTCTACGCTGTGCCCTTACTTTTTTAAACTTCTATATAGTAACCCGCAAGTTCATTTAGTGACTATATAGTAACCTTGCCGTTATCTCACTGTTAATAAATTCCGTTAGTGGGGCCCACTCTCCAATTTTTAATATTTTTTTATTGATTTTTGCTCATTGTAAAATGTTCCGTTTAAGGTTGTGGGGCTATTTTGGCTCTAAAGGGTCCAAATTGAGCTTAGATTTGGCAAATATGAAACGTAAATACCTTGTTTTGCGTATTAAGAAATGTCTCGACTTGTGTGTTTACATTTTAATATGTAAAACGAGTTATTTACGTTTGTTTTTTTGACAAATCTAAGCTCAATTTGGACCCTTTATAACCAAAATAGCCCCCAAAACCTATAACGGACATTTTACAACGCGTAAAAATCAATAAAAAATATTAAAAATTGGAGAATGGGCCCCACTAACGGAATTTATTAACGGTGAGATAACGACAAGGTTACTATATAGTCACTAAATGAATTTGTGGGTTACGATATAAAAGTTTTAAAAAGTAAGGGCACATCGTAGAATTTCTAAAAGTAGCGGGTTATATTGTAGAATTTCCCAAAAATAAAAAAACTTAATCCATCTTTCTCCTCTCATTCTCTCTGACTCTCAATCTCTCATAGACTCAAACTCCACTCAGTTCCTCACTCCGCCGGCAACCGTCCACTGACCAAACTCCAAAGGTATGCTACTAATAATCTTTATAACTGCGATTCAATTGCAATTTTGCCTATTTGCTAAGCTCAATTGTTCAATTCGCCTATTAATCTATGTATGTTACTGCTTTGTCTGCTTTGCTGAGTTGCTGTATTGATTTATTTATTTATTTTATTTATTTATTTATTTTATTTATTATTATTTTTTTTAATATGTCCTAAACCAATGGCAACCAATGTGGAAGGTAAACCGAACACGAGACTGACCAAGTATCTCAAAATCTGATAAAACAAGAGGGAGCAAAAATTCAATGCGGTTTGGTTTGGTTTGGTTTATTTTTATTTTTTTAAGAAAACTGAAATCTAAAGTGGTTTGATTTTGTTCGGCTTCAAAGCCAAAATGGTGCGGTGTGGTTTACAAAATCCAAAAACTGAAATTTTGTGGTTCGGTTTTGTAGACACCCATTTGTGTCTCCCCAAAACCAAACCCGGTGATGAGTGCCTTTCACGTCAAATCATAAATCGAATGAAACGAAAGTGTGGAAAGGTCTAGTGTTGCGGAAAGTTTTATTTCTTTTCTCTTCTTCCTGTTTTTGAAAACTTTATTTTAAGAAAACAGCCAATCCAGTTTGGTTGGTCCATGATATGGGTCCAATAGTGGTGTAGTTGGATAGGGCTTGCAAAGACCTTTCCAACGATATATTATAAGCCCAATTCCGATGAATATTGAGGAAGTTATGGCCAATTTACTAAACTGGGCCCGGTTTGAGTTTTAAGTACGGCCTAATGATCTAGGGGAGGGCCTAATATAATTTATCATTCCTAATGCAATTAGGAATGGTTCTAGTCTTCTAGAACATTCTAGAA
Organism: Chenopodium album; assembly: GCF_948465745.1. NCBI lineage: Eukaryota > Viridiplantae > Streptophyta > Magnoliopsida > Caryophyllales > Amaranthaceae > Chenopodium > Chenopodium album. The sequence continues at coordinate 47,543,106 of NC_137834.1, read as the reverse complement.
GGTTCTTTTCACTCTTAATTCAATTAGGACTCTTCAGAGTTTTAATTAGATCAAATAGCATTTTTGACTGAAATTATATTATTTTATCTTCCAGTACGGTAAGTTTATCAGATTTTCGAAAACGCGTTGAAAGCCGATTTGGCGTCCAACCCCAGGCCTTGGCGCATGGAACCAGGATTGGCGCCAGACGCCAGCATTGGCGCCTGACGCTAGCCACTGGTCCTGGCGCCAATGAGCCAGGTCTGGCGCCAAAGTGGTTTTGAGGTCTTCAGACTTTGTTTTGATAAATTATCTTTTTTGGATGATTTTCTCTATAAACATCGTATCGAAAACTCCGTTTTCATAGACGGATTATCAATATTCATTCACCAAGAATCTTCAATTCTCTTAAAAAAATCATTCATTCTTTCTTTTCTAAAACTTTGTTTTCTCGAATACAAAATTCCGCATTCGCAAGATCTTGATACGCCTAGCCATATTCGAAGTTGCATTCGCCCTAGACGTGAAAGGTTTTAATTTCTGAGGGTTTGGTCCCAAATCTCTCTTTACATTATTTAATTTAATTGCTTTGATTATTGTTTTCCTTGAAGTTATTAACGCGTGTATTGTGTTATTAGACAGAGATACGAGGCATCCAAGTAAGTGCTTTAATTGATTAATTGATATTATGATGTAGAAATCATGTTTACATTGTTGTTATGATATTCCTAGTATCATGTCTAGGGTAACTTTAATATTAAATATGATTGCTATGATGCCTTTTATTCTCTTCCTAATATTTATGATTGTTAGTATCATGTTAGGACTAAAGCTTTGATTTTTATTGTTTAGTGACATGCTAGGGTTTGTTATTAATCTTGTTAGTATCATGCCTAGGATCTTGCTATGCTTTAACATGATTATAATTATGATTGATATTATTATTATTAATGATGTTGATTATTTATTTATGTTGCTTGACACATATTATTTTACATTGTTATTGCTTGATCACCTTTATTGCATGTTTAAAGGGAATTGGTACTTGCAATCACGCTTAATAAGATAATTAATAATCTTGTTAGGTTAATTGTGATTATAATTCAAGTGATCGCCAATAATAGTTTGTTTGTGCATTAATATTCAACCAACATAGATTAAACAGGTTTAGGGTTAATCCTATTGATTGTATGTTAATCAGAAAGCGCACATGAATACGAGCAAAATAAAGTAGAGGCCTATTATTAGGGCAGGTTCAATCTCTTTTAGGTTGGATTTGTACCATCATCCCCGGACCCTTATTTGGTTCATGACCTTATGGAGTTGACGATCTCTTGGATCGTTAAGGGGTGTAACCTTCACCTCGTGATGGTTTACAAGTTCCTTAAAAACTTGTTGGCGACTCTTTTGCTCTATCTTCTTCCCTTTTGGACGCCACCGTACTTTAGTGTATGATCACAGTGGGGTTCAAGCTAGTGGGATTTTAAAGGCTTGAAATTATTCCCTACAGTTTTTGGCGACTCCGCTGGGGAGGATTTCTATTTTAATTCCTGAATTTGTTTCGGCAATGATTTAGAATGAGTGGATGAGACTCGAAAAGTTCTAAGTATTTCATGTGCGTAATTTTGATTAACATTGTGGCATATGCATAAAAAAGGTTCTCATTGGAAAGACCATCTGTAATGAGTAAAAAACATAAGGATTTTACACGTAGGAAATATGAGAAATGTCTTTCACAACTAGGACTGAAATAACACCGCGCGAAACAGGATGATTTTATTGAGCACAGAAAGCTGCTGAGGCATGTGGGAAGTAGCGTCAGGGGCCAGAGCTTGGCGCCAAACTTTTAGCCGTAGCGCCAGACGCCAGAATTGGCGCCAGGCGCTACAGTTAAAAGTTGGCGCCAGTCTATGTTTGCTGGCGCCAATTTCCCCCAATACCGAGCCAGAAATATGCGTTCTAATTTCGACCGGTTTTTCGTATTGTTTGCTCGATCCTACTTCCTGATTGAATTTTTTCTCATTTTTCTGAAACCCATATGTGTTCTACATATGGACATAACCCTCTGGGAATTCATGCTCTATCTACCTGATTGAACGCTCCTGGCAACAAAGGGTACATCTGAGAGGTTGAATTCACCAAACCATGGAAGTGAGTTTTTTCTAAAAACTCGCGGTGTTCTATCCACACGCGTTAACCCTTCACGGTTAGGCTTCTACGCGGTGCATCTGGACAATTAACCATGGACCCTATTTGACTAAACCATATCCCGAACTTTAGAGAACTAGAGCCATGGTTAGGTTGCGAACTCATTGCATCATATTGTGCCTACTTGACTAATTGTGCATTATTTGTTGTGCATATATATTCTATGTTCCTCTTAACCGTTTGTTGATTTGTGTTGAGACTAAAATTAGTGACTTAAAGAACTTTGCCTATTTAATTAATTAATTAATTAATTTGAGTCAATAAAGTCTATTTTCTTTAATCGGAATTGACCTAGTACGACTTTAGGCATACCCCAGTTGGCTAATAATACCGAAAACAGTCCCGGACCGAAGCTCCAATATTGGTGCCAAAATCCGAGCTGTAGCGCCACTGTATGGTGTGTAGCGCCAGACATTTACTAAAAAGTCTGGCGCCAATCACCATATTGTGACGCCAGTCCTGTCGCTTGGCCGACAGTTCGGATTATTTGTCGAGTCATCGCCTAGGGTCTAATTAACCAGTTTGCTAATTAATTCGGTTAATTTTCGCTGTCAATAACACCTCGTCAAGTCATAAATCGAGTCTGGGTCACATAGTCTAGCCATATGGTCATGACACGAGTCTTAACATGTCACCTACACTCACTAGTCTTAGCACACACTCTGAGTATACATCACCATGGCCATGTCTTAGGTTCATGCATGAGTCAGTCTTTTCCGTCATTTGAGTTAGGGGGTACATTTTATTCCTAGTTCTTCATATCCCTCTAACTCCATCTTTCTTCTTCATATTCTATTCCAATCTTTCTTCACTTCCTCCATCCATTGCATGTTGAATAAAGTTTGAGTCAAATAATTAACAATAAGTATCCCCAAATTCCTTTCCCACAGTACTTGGTCGAGGAGAGAAGGGCGATTAATCAAGGACAACACCTTTGTTCAAGTCTTACTTTTTGATAAACCGATTTGTCAAAAGAGAAAGGCTAAGAAGATAATGGCAACTCAAGAAGAAGTTAATGAGCTTAGGAATCAATTGGTTATCATGACTGAGACACTAAAACTCCTCACACTTAAGGTCGATGATCCCGTGAAGCAACAACGGATGGACCTCATGCAAGAGAGTCTGAGCAAGTTATCTAGTGACTATAAATTTCAGGGCATGAGCTCGCAAGGGGTCTCGCTGGATAAAGAACTTCTTCCGCATAAGTTCAATGCCAACGACATCACAAAATTCAAGGCAACAGATAATCCTTACTTCCATCTAAAAGCTTTCGAAACTATAATGACCATTAAGGGTATCGATAAGAAGGTGTTCCCCTCTCTGTTCCCACTATCTCTTGAAACCGTTTGCCAACAATGGTTCTTCTCCCTTGACAAGGAGAAAACCTCTACCTGGGAATCGATAGTAAACGCTTTCGTTGATAGGTACAAGTGCAATATTCAAGTTGAAACCGATCATAGACAACTTGAGATGCTAAGACAAAATGAGAATGAAGGTTTTACTTCTTTCTTTAATAAATGGAGGGAAACTTCCGCTAAGATGATTGAAGTCCCCACCGAAAAGGAATCTGTGAGGATGTTTATCAAGAATCTCAAAGAAAAGTATTCAAAGCAGCTAAAATATCAACACAATTTGAATACTTTCAAGGCCGTTTATGACATCGGAATTGAAATCGAAGATGACCTCGCAAAGCAAAAAGCTACTAATAATAGCAACCACGGTGGCTGGAAAGGAAAGAAGAACGACAATCCTTCTTCTTCCGAAAACGCCCACTCTAGTAACAATGTTAGTACCTTTGATCTCAGTGAAGTTTTAGCCATAGATAACCAACGATCTAAGAAGCAACTAAGGAAAGACTTCACCCCCATTGGGATGAGCTACGATACTGCCTTCGATCGACTCCATGCCAAAGGACTCATTAATCCCATTGGACCTATTCAAGATCCCGTACCTGAAAAGAGATTGCCTAGTTGGAATCCAGACGAACACTGCAAGTATCATCAAGGTAGGGGTCATACTACTGAGAGCTGTTGGAAGCTAAAGGAGGCTATCCAACATTTGATTGATAATAACAAGCTTCCCATGCCTCCAGTCAACAAGAAGAACGAGTAATGATAATGCAAACACAAGACAAGAGGCGAGCTTCAATGACAAGATTTCATGACCTCTTTTTCTATTTTCATTTTACCCCTTCCCCAATAAGTCTAGCATAGGCACCTTTTATTTTCTTTTAGATTAATTTTGTAGATTTTTCCTTTTTCCCTTTTTAATAAAATGAGCATTTATTTCCTTACATATGATCATTTCATTACATTCCATAAAAAAAAAAAAAAAAAACCATGTCGAATTAAGCACAAGGTATACCAATGATTTGAGGCACCCCTTGTAGCCACATCATATCTCCTTTCGCCTTTCTAATTTACAAATCCTTTCTTCATAAACCACTTTGAGCCTCGTCTAACGATAGACCCTTCTTTTTTCAACCTACATCTGCCTAACCTTGGGATGGGATGGCGTGCAACTTATGCAATTCTAAAGAAAGCTTGAGCAAATTCAAAAGAAAGCAATAGCAAAAATAAGCAAAATCAAAAATAAATAAAAGTGTACAAAAGGGCAAGTGTTCCAATGTCTTTGATATGAAAATATCTTTGATAAGAACACGTCTCAGATTGCGTCTCTTATCGAGTGCTCGGTACCGTGCCTGAGAAACATGAATGCCAAGTGAGTGATAGACCGCATGATCGGGATTGCCCACACTTATAAAAATAAAATAAATGCTAAAGCAAAAGAAAGAGCTAAAAAAAAGAGTAGAAAACCTCAAGCATAAAAATGCAAATATTCAAAAGCAAGGTTGCACACCTTGGGGGCTTATCTAGGGTCTTGAGCCTTTATCCCCTTCTTCTTTAAACCTTTTGCCTAACCACGCTACAATCCTTAAAAAGACCTTTTTGAGGTATACACACTTGTGCGAGGTTTGAGGTTTGGCTAGAGCTACGTTCGGCCTGATTCCTAACGGATACGTAGGCAACCTCACATCGAGGTGCGGCCGTAATAAACATGCATTCATATTCACATTCATACACTTACACCATGATCATATCAAGGGATCTCCAATGCTCATTCCTTTTCATTTAGAGCTAGACTTGGGGGCTTGATCCCTACATCATTAGCTTATCTAGCCTAAGAGTCACCACCATTTGACTCTTTTCAATATATTTTTCCACACACTTAGCTCTTGCGGCCTAACTTTAGTGTCACTATCACACACTGCACATATACATGACCAAATATACTTCCCTTAGGAACCCTTTGTCATGAAATCTTAATACAACGCTGAAGCATGCCTTGTCATATCAAAATTGCTCATCAATCGTAATCATCATTGCATCACGAAGTATGAAGTGCTTAGCCTCCGTGCCTAAGTTAGCCAAATACTTTCATCATGGAGTCAACAGTTGAGATAGCCTAGGATGGATTAATCCTTGCACCTTGAGAGATAGTATCAAACAACATTTGACTAAGCTCATTCAACATGCATCTTCAAACTTTTGATTTTCTTTTTCACGTCTTTCTTTTCCGGGAGAAAGTCGGTACCCTCCAAAATTGACGAAAAATTTTTGCTTTTTTGCATTTTCGAGTCGCACGATCACATTACAATGCACACACGGGTCACGAGTCACATGTGTCATGTTACTTCGAGTCGAGTCAACCTCGAGTCAGTCAAACATATCGAGTCAAGTTTATACCTTGAGTCGTGTCAACTCGACGAGTCAAGCAACATTAAACCTTAGGTCAACCCTAAGATAATATTAAGCCTTAGGTCAACCCTAAGATAATATTAAGCCTTAGGTCAACCCTAAGATGGTTAAATAAATTGGCAAAGTTCTATAGTAAAAAATAAATACAGGTGCAGCAGAAAAGGGAAGACCCTACTCCAGCGCCTGGCGCCAGAGATATCTCAGCAACGACAGAGCTCGAAGCCTCTCAGAAAGGTGATTTCGACTTCATACAGCAATTTCGGGTTCCTTGGTACGCCAGTTAGCCCCTATAAGCAATTTGACATGATTAAGTAGTCAGTTGGATTACAATTGCAATAAGTGATCGACCTGATGAAAGATCGTCTCACTTAGCTTAAAGCGCCTAGGCATTGGCTCAAAAGAAGAAAAGGTACCGACGTATAGGTTCAAAGCAACGAAAGCACCGACGTACAGGCATAGCGGAAGCAAAGTTCGAGCGAGCTTTAAAGATCGACAAGTGTTGGTCTTCGGTAATTTTCTTTGGAATATTATCGCAACAACTGAGGATGACTTCAAGTAAAGTTATTTTCGACAGCGTTCGCTAAGATTGTGGAGGTTGTCACCAAATATTTGAGAAGATAGCACGAGATGGGCGGTCTTCGACGGCATTCGCTAAGATTGTGGAGGTTGTCACCCAAAGATTTGAGAAGATAGCACGAGATGGGCGGTCTTCGACGGCATTCGCTAAGATTGTGGAGGTTGTCACCCAAGATTTGAGAAGATAGCACGAGATGGGCAGTCTTCGACGACTTTTGCTATGATTGGAAAGGTTGTCACTATGATTCAAGAAATGGCTCAAGATGTAGCAACATTGATCGACGACGTTCCCTAAATTGCGGAAGATCGTCAAAACAAACAGCAAGATGGCGTTCCCTAGATTGTGGAGGGTTGTCACAAAAAACTAAGGATTGTTTCAAGGGAAGCAATTTTCGATAGTATTCCCTTGGACGTGGAATATTATCAATGAGGATGAGGATTGTTTCAAGAGAAATAATATTTGATGGTATTCCCTTGGACGTGGAATATTATCAATGCGGATGAGGATTGTTTTAAGAGAAATAATCTTTGATGGTATTCCCTTGGACGTGGAATATTATCACAGCGGAGAAGTTAGTTTCAGGCGAAGCAATCTTCTAATTTGGAAGCAGTTACAAGGCGTAGCAGTTTTCAAGCGGGATGGCATTCTCTAGCTTGCAGGAGGTCGTCAAAACAACAGTACAACAACAATCGGTTACTTTCAGAGACGTGTGCTCGACGGTGCAAGATACGCGTTTCTTAACTCTTTTATCTGTTTAACTAATGCTAGTTTTGCAGGTATCGACGTTATAAGATTGATTTAGGATCGCAGAATGTTCTGAATCATTCTCCGTCCCTATCGATACTTTGACTTTCGTTTTCGAAACTCGCGTTTCTCCAAACTCAGTCAAAGTGGGGGCTTCTGTAGACACCCATTTGTGTCTCCCCAAAACCAAACCCGGTGATGAGTGCCTTTCACGTCGAATCATAAATCGAATGAAACGAAAGTGTGGAAAGGTCTAGTGTTGCGGAAAGTTTTATTTCTTTTCTCTTCTTCCTGTTTTTGAAAACTTTATTTTAAGAAAACAGCCAATCCAGTTTGGTTGGTCCATGATATGGGTCCAATAGTGGTGTAGTTGGATGGGGATTGCAAAGACCTTTCCAACGATATATTCTAAGCCCAATTCCGATGAATATTGAGGAAGTTATGGCCAATTTACTAAACTGGGCCCGGTTTGAGTTTTAAGTACGGCCTAATGATCTAGGGGAAGGCCTAATATAATTTATCATTCCTAATGCAATTAGGAATGGTTTTAGTCTTCTAGAACATTCTAGAAGGTTCTTTTCACTCTTAATTCAATTAGGACTCTTCAGAGTTTTAATTAGATTAAATAGCATTTTCGACTGAAATTATATTATTTTATCTTCCAGTACGGTAAGTTTATCAGATTTCCGAAAACGCGTTGAAAGCCGATTTGGCGTCCAACCCCAGGCCTTGGCGCCTGGCGCTAGCCACTGGACCTGGCGCCAATGAGCCAGGTCTGGCGCCAAAGTGGTTTTGTGGTCTTCAGACTCTGTTTTGATAAATTATCTTTTTTGGATGATTTTCTCTATAAATATCGTATCGAAAACTCCGTTTTCATAGACGGATTATCAATATTCATTCACCAAGAATCTTCAATTCTCTTAAAAAAAATCATTCATTCTTTCTTTTCTAAAACTTTGTTTTCTCGAATACAAAATTCTGCATTCGCAAGATCTTGATACACCTAGCCATATTCGAAGTTGCCTTCGCCCAAGACGTGAAAGGTTTAATTTCTGAGGGTTTGGTCCCAAATCTCTCTTTCAATTATTTAATTTAATTGCTTTGATTATTATTTTTCTTGAAGTTACTAACGCGTGTATTGTGATATTAGAAAGAGGTACGAGGCATCCAAGTAAGTACTTTAATTGATTAATTGATTTATGATGTAGAATTCATGTTTACATTGTTATTTTCATATTCCTAGTATCATGTCTAGGGTAACTTTAATATTAAATATGATTGCTATGATGCCTTTTATTCTCTTCCTAATATTTATGATTGTTAGTATCATGTTAGGACTAAAGCTTTGATTTTTATTGTTTAGTGACATGCTAGGGTTTGTTATTAATCTTGTTAGTATCATGCCTAGGATCTTGCTATGCTTTAACATGATTATAATTATGATTGATATTATTATTATTAATGATGTTGATTATTTATTTATGTTTCTTGACGCATATTATTTTATATTGTTATTGCTTGATCACCTTTATTGCATGTTTAAAGGGAATTGGTACTTGCAATCACGCTTAATAGATAATTAATAATCTTGTTAGGTTAATTGTGATTATAATTCAAGTGATCGCCAATAATAGTTTGTTTGTGCATTAATATTCAACCAACATAGATTAAACAGGTTTAGGGTTAATCCTATTGATTGTATGTTAATCAGAAAGCGCACATGAATACGAGCAGAATAAAGTAGATGCCTATTATTAGGGCAGGTTCAATCTCTTTTAGGTTGGATTTGTACCATCATCCCCGGACCCTTATTTGGTTCATGGCCTTATGGAGTTGACGATCTCTTGGATCGTTAAGGGGTGTAACCTTCACCTCGTGATGGTTTACAAGTTCCTTAAAAACTTGTTGGCGACTCTTTTGCTCTATCTTCTTCCCTTTTGGACGCCACCGTACTTTAGTGTATGATCACAGTGGGGTTCAAGCTAGTGGGATTTTAAAGGCTTGAAATTATTCCCTACAGGTTTTGGTTTGGGCAATAAACCAAACAGAAAACCGAACTTTCACTCCTAATTGGGCGCGGATGCGCGTCAGCAGACCAATAACTCTTTCTCTTCCTCTTCCTTTGTACCCCCTCTTAACACCCATAATTAATGGGATGTTTAAGAGGTTTTTAAACCCCCCCCTTTTACTCTGTGTCTATTCATTTTGGCCTCCTTTAACCTCTTGAATTTCCATGGTTGTTCTATAAATTCCATGGAAAGTAATTAGATTTTACACACACAATAAAAATTAGCTAAACACATCTGGTCTTTGAGTTTACTTTAACTTCACTTTTTACTTTGACCTTAACTCTACCTTTTAATTTAAAGTATCTTATTGAAGAGGGATGTGTAACCTTATGGAACAATCCGACGATTATAATTGTTTACCCCGGTTGCACCCGAATTCATTTTCAAAGGCAGTGATATGTCACGCTGTAGACACGTAATTGTGTCTCCCCAAAAACCAAACCCAATGATGAATATCTTTCACGTCATTGATTATCGAACAAAGTGAAATGTGAAAGAGACTTGTGAATGTTTCTGTTTTAATAAAAATATATATATATATTTTTTCCGAAAATCTTTCTTTTTGTACCCTATTGATGAAAAACGTCCAATCCAGTTTATTTTGGTCCATGATAAGGGTCCAAAAATGGTGTAGTTAGATGGGGCTTGAAAAGACCTTTCCAACGATATATTTTAAGCCCAATTTCGATGGATAATGAGGAAGTTATGGCCAAAATACTAAACTGGGCCCAAATCGGACTTTATCTAGGACCTAATGATCATGTGGAGGGTCCAAAGGTTTAATCCCATTCCTAAACTAATTAGGATTAATTAGAATCTTCTATAAAATGTTAAGAGTCTTGCTCTGGAGAATAGGTTTTTCTCGCGGAGGTCAGAGTGGTTTTCTCTTACGCGTTCAAGCTTGACTACCCTGTTTCTGGGGGTCTGATTTGCGGTGTGATGGCGGATGACATTGTGGAGAGGTGGGCGAATCTGAAGATCACGGCAGAGGAGGACGAAATTGCGGAATTGGGGACTTCTGAGTCGGGTTCCCAGGAGAGCAAGATTGCCCTTTCGGTGGTCGGGAAAATTCTTACGGTGAGATCGTATAACTTTGATGCTATGCAAAGAACATTGAAACAAATCTGGGCCTTGAAACGTGATGTACTTTTTCGTAAGATCGAAAATAACCTATTTATAATCCAATTTTTCCATTGGCGTGACAAGGAGAAAGTTCTTGACGGAGCGCCGTGGAATTTTGATAACCAATTGCTGTTGCTTAAGGAGATTTGCGGTAATGAACAACCGGAATCAATTGAGTTAAAATTATGTCCTTTTTGGGTATGGTTTTATAATTTGCCTCTTGATAGTAGATCGAATGTTGATGTTCGAGTGATAGCGCAAAAATTAGGGATTGTTATTGAGGTTGAGAATGATGATTTGGGTTGGGATAAATCTCGCCGTGTACGGATTATGATTGATACTTCGAAACCTTTGCGTAGAGTGCAAAAAATAAGAAACAAACAGGGGAATGTGACTATCGTTCAACTAAAATATGAAAGATTGTCTACCTTCTGTTTCATGTGCGGGGTTATTGGCCATACGGAGCGTGATTGTCCTAATGTTGAGGAGGATGACGAGTCTTTGGAGAAACAATGGGGTCTTTGGCTTCGAGCGTCTCCTCGCAAAGGCCGTGCAAAGTTAATTGAAGAGATTGCTAGTCTTCAATCTGCTGCAAAGAAGGAGCTGATTTTTACTCACAGACCTACTGCCGTGCATCGCAAGGTGAAGGAGGCGGGTGAGAAGGGAGGGGGTGGGAGTAAGGGGAGTGGTGGTTCAGCTGATAATTCAGTCATGTGCTTGGAGAGTGGAGGTGGAGTGCTGCAAAAAGGGGTGACGGAGAGTGAAAATGGGCAGGTGTGTGAGGAAGGGGGTGGTACTATTATGGGGAAGGATGGCGTTCCTCCTTTATCAACAAAGGAGAGAAGTCATGATGGTTTGATTTTTATGGCAGGGGAGGGGGAGAAGGCAGGGAAGGCTGTAGGGAGGGGCCCGAAGAAGTTTAAGAGGGTTGGGCATGTGAAGGGGAGTGGGGAAGTGTTTAGGATGGATTTTTAGGGAGAGGTCCTTCTTGGTAAGCGAAATAGGGAAGGTGATGGCAGTATGATGGAGGTGGAGTCTAATGCAAAAAAGATTATGCTTGATGGTGATGGTTCTCTTGGTTGGCGAGTGGCGGAGGTAGCGGAGGAGCTACCCCGCCAAGCCCAATGAGTATTCTTAGTATTAACTGCAGAGGTCTGGGCAATACCCATGCCGTTAATAACCTCCGGAATTTAGTCCGGAGGGAGGCCCCGTCTCTTATTTTCTTGATGGAGACGAAATTGAGTAGTGGTGAGATGGTGAAGATGCGTTCGAAACTAGTTGGGTATGAGGGTTTGACGGTTGATAGTCGGGGGAGGTCGGGTGGTGTGGCTATGCTTTGGGATAAGGGGATTGAGGTGGTGCTTCGGTCTATGTCGATACACCACATCGATGTTTTGATTATGAAGGGGTTGGGTCCGGTGGTTTGGCGGCTAACAGGGTTCTATGGGTGGCCGGAAGTACAAAATCGTCACCTTTCTTGGAAGTTGTTGTCTAATGTAGCTTTGGAGTGTGATAATCCGTGGGTGTGTATTGGGGATTTTAATGAAATCCTCTCTGATTCGGAGAAGAAAGGGGGTAGAGATAGAGCTTTGTGGCAAATGGACAATTTCAAGGAGGTGGTGGATTTGTGCAATTTGAGAGATGTGCCTTTTTTTGGGTACGAGTTTACTTATGATAATGGTCAAAGTGGGGACGATAATATCCAATGTTGTCTTGATTGTGCTCTTGCCTCTCAAGAGTGGTTTGATATTTTTCTAAGTGCTAAATTAATTAATTTGGAGCGTGAATTGTCTGATCATGCACCAATTAAGTTGAACTTGGAGGAAAAAGGAGATGGGAGGTATAGAGAAAAGGAAAAGATTTTTCGTTTTGAGAAAATTTGGGTGGAACATGAAGGGTGTGAAGGGGTAGTGGGTAATGCGTGGCAGGGGGGTTTGACTTTGGGGCATAAGCTTTCTCTTTGTGCTGCTGAGTTGAGGAGATGGAGTGATAAGGAGTTTGGCAAGATTTTTAGAGAAATTCGCAAAAAGAGGAAGAGGTTGAGTATCTTGAACAAGGGGAGTCGGTCATCTGCTCGTGTGCAAGAAAGGAAAAAGGTAGTAAAGAGATAAATGATTTATTACATAAGGAGGAAATCTATTTGAGGCAGAGATCGAGATCGTTGTGGTTTGAGGAAGGAGACCGTAATACAAGTTATTTCCACCGAAAAGCTTCTCACCGGAGTTCCTAAAACCGCATCTATCATTTGGTGGCGGAGGATGGTACTAGATATGAAGACCTGGAGGAGATTGAGCAAGTGGCGGTGGGATATTTTCAGAATTTGTTCACATCTACGGTTCCTTTGAGTTACGATGATGCTCTAACCGGAATTGATCATGGAGTCACCGAGGATATGAATGCCGTACTCTGCGCCCCTTACACTAATGAGGAGGTTTTTATAGCTCTCAAGCAAATGCACCCTTTGAAAGCTCCTGGCCCAGATGGTATGTGTCCCTTATTTTTTCAGACTTATTGGCATATTGTTGGTCCTGCAGTGTGTGGTTTAGTAATTGGTGTTCTTAATAGTGGCGTGATTCCTAAGGTGAATGATACTTTTATTGTTTTAATTCCGAAAAAGAAGGACCCTGATAATATGACTGAATTTAGACTGATAAGTTTGTGTAATGTGGTCTATAAACTGATTACCAAAGTTCTTGCCAATCGACTTAAATCGTTTTTATCAAAAATTACTTCTATTAATCAAAGTGCTTTTGTGACGGGGAGGTTGATTTCTGATAATATTTTGGTGGCATTTGAATTATTTCATCATATGAAGAATTCTGGTAGTGAGAATGGTTATTTAGCTCTGAAGTTGGATATGGCAAAGGCTTATGACAGGGTCGAGTGGGGATTTCCAAGAGCAGTCATGATTAAAATGGGGTTTGTTGATATATGGGTGGATTGTGTGATGCATTGTGTGTCGACGGTCTCTTTCTCAGTTTTGATAAATGGTGCACCTTCAGGGGAGTTTACCCCGGCTAGGGGTTTACGGCAAGGTGATCCTTTTTCCCCATATCTTTTTATCTTGTGTGCTGAGGCTCTGTCTGGTTTATTATCTAGGGCGGTTGAGGTAGGAAGTTTACATGGAATTAGAGTGGCTCCGTCGGCTCCTTCAATTTCACATTTATTGTTTGCTGATGATAGTGTGATTTTTGCTAAGGCTAGTGCAGATGAGGTGAATTCTATCAGAGAGGTTCTTCACTCTTATGAGGTTGCATTGGGTCAGATGGTGAATCTTGGGAAGACGAATGTGACCTTTAGTAAGGGTGTGTCGGTGGAGAAGAGAAGTGAATTGGCGGAGTTGCTTGGGGTGAGAGAGGTGGATGTGCATGATAAGTATCTTGGTTTGCCTACGGTGATAGGTCGATCAAAAAAGGTACTTACTAAAGGGGTTAGGGAGAAGGTGTGGAATAGACTCCAAGGGTGGAAGGGGGGATTTTTATTTAAGGCGGAGAAGGAGGTTTTGATTAAGGCAGTGGCCCAATCTATCCCTACCTACGCAATGAGTGTGTTCAAATTTCCCTCTACTTTTTGTGATGAATTGCGATCAATGGTAGCTAATTTTTGGTGGGGTCAGAAAAAAGGCGAACAAAAAATTCATTGGGTGGCTTGGAAGAAATTATGTGAGCCTAAAGCAGTGGATGGTCTTGATCGAGGGTTGAAGTAGGTCGTTGGGACTACTAACCCTAACCAAATTAGAAATTTATAATACCTAAACTTACACTAAACTAGTTAGTGGCAAGTAAAGGGTCGAACCCAAAAGGACTAAGTGCATCAATTTGTGCTAATTAGACTACTAGGAAAGCTTGTGAGATAGAGAGAGGTTCAACTAAACACAACTAAGAACAAATAACTAGAACTAGGGAAAGTGGAATCCAATTGCATCAATACATTCAATAACATCATACAATTAGATGAAAATGGCCTTGATTAGTGTAGACACCCATTTGTGTCTCCCCAAAACCAAACCCGGTGATGAGTGCCTTTCACGTCGAATCATAATCGAATGAAACGAAAGTGTGGAAAGGTCTAGCATTGCGGAAAGTTTTATTTCTTTTCTCTTCTTCCTGTTTTTGAAAACTTTATTTTAAGAAAACAGCCAATCCAGTTTGGTTGGTCCATGATATGGGTCCAATAGTGGTGTAGTTGGATGGGGCTTGCAAAGACCTTTCCAACGATATATTATAAGCCCAATTCCGATGAATATTGAGGAAGTTATGGCCAATTTACTAAACTGGGCCCGGTTTGAGTTTTAAGTACGGCCTAATGATCTAGGGGAGGGCCTAATATAATTTATCATTCCTAATGCAATTAGAAATGGTTTTAGTCTTCTAGAACATTCTAGAAGGTTCTTTTCATTCTTAATTCAATTAGGACTCTTCAGAGTTTTAATTAGATCAAATAGCATTTTCGACTGAAATTATATTATTTTATCTTCCAGTACGGTAAGTTTATCAGATTTTCGAAAACGCGTTAAAAGCTAATTTGGCGTCCAACCCCAGGCCTTGGCGCCTGGAACCAGGATTGGCGCCAGACGCCAGCATTGGCGCCTGGCGCTAGCCACTGGACCTGGCGCCAATGAGCCAGGTCTGGCGCCAAAGTGGTTTTGTGGTCTTCAGACTCTGTTTTGATAAATTATCTTTTTTTGATGATTTTCTCTATAAATATCGTATCGAAAACTCCGTTTTCATAGACTGATTATCAATATTCATTCACCAAGAATCTTCAATTCTCTTAAAAAAATCATTCATTCTTTCTTTTCTAAAACTTTGTTTTCTCGAATACAAAATTCCGCATTCGCAACATCTTGATACACCTAGCCATATTCGAAGTTGCCTTCTCCCTAGACGTGACAGGTTTAATTTCTGAGGGTTTGGTCCCAAATCTCTCTTTCAATTATTTAATTTAATTGCTTTGATTATTATTTTCCTTGAAGTTACTAACGCGTGTATTGTGTTATTAGAAAGAGGTACGAGGCATCCAAGTAAGTACTTTAATTGATTTATGATGTAGAATTCATGTTTACATTGTTATTTTGATATTCCTAGTATCATGTCTAGGGTAACTTTAATATTAAATATGATTGCTACGATGCTTCCTATATTCTTCCTAATATTTATTCATGTTAGTATCATGTTAGGGCTAAAGATTTGATTTTTATTGCTTAGTGACATGCTAGGGTTTGTTATTAATCTTGTTAGTATCATGCCTAGGATCTTGCTATTTTTATTATGCTTTAATATTAACATGAACATGATTATGATTATAATTGTTATAATTTATGATGATTGTGAATATTATTATTATTATTATTTTGATAATGATTATTTTATTTATGATTATTATTGTTTTGATTATGATTATAATTTTATGATGATTATTATTATTATCATGATTATTATTATGTTGCTTGATGCTTATTATTGTTATTGTTTGATCACCTTTGATGCATGTTTAAAGGGAATTGGTATTTGCAATCACGCTTAATAAGATAATTAATAATCTTGTTAGGTTAATTATGATTATAATTCAAGTGATCGCCAATAATAGTTTGTTTGTGCATTAATATTCAACCAACATAGATTAAACAGGTTTAGGGTTAATCCTATTGATTGTATGTTAATCAGAAAGCGCACATGAATACGAGCAGAATAAAGTAGAGGCCTATTACTAGGGCAGGTTCAATCTCTTTTAGGTTGGATTTGTACCATCATCCCCGGACCCTTATTTGGTTCATGACCTTATGGAGTTGACGATCTCTTGGATCGTTAAGGGGTGTAACCTTCACCTCGTGATGGTTTACAAGTTCCTTAAAAACTTGTTGGCGACTCTTTTGCTCTATCTTCTTCCCTTTTGGACGCCACCGTACTTTAGTGTATGATCACAGTGGGGTTCAAGCTAGTGGGATTTTAAAGGCTTGAAATTATTCCCTACAGTTTTTGGCGACTCCGCTGGGGAGGATTTCTATTTTAATTCCTGAATTTGTTTCGGCAATGATTTAGAATGAGTGGATGAGACTCGAAAAGTTCTAAGTATTTCATGTGCGTAATTTTGATTAACATTGTGGCATATGCATAAAAAAGGTTCTCATTGGAAAGACCATCTGTAATGAGTAAAAAACATAAGGATTTTACACGTAGGAAATATGAGAAATGTCTTTCACAACAAGGACTGAAATAACACCGCGCGAAACAGGATGATTTTATTGAGCACAGAAAGCTGCTGAGGCATGTGGGAAGTAGCGTCAGGGGCCAGAGCTTGGCGCCAAACTTTTAGCCGTAGCGCCAGACGCCAGAATTGGCGCCAGGCGCTACAGTTAAAAATTGGCGCCAGTCTCTGTTTGCTGGCGCCAATTTCCCCCAATACCGAGCCAGAAATATGCGTTCTAATTTCGACCGGTTTTTCGTATTGTTTGCTCGATCCTACTTCCTGATTGAATTTTTTCTCATTTTTCTGAAACCCATATGTGTTCTACATATGGACATAACCCTCTGGGAATTCATGCTCTATCTACCTGATTGAACGCTCCTGGCAACAAAGGGTACATCTGAGAGGTTGAATTCACCAAACCATGGAAGTGAGTTTTTTCTAAAAACTCGCGGTGTTCTATCCACACGCGTTAACCCTTCACGGTTAGGCTTCTACGCGGTGCATCTGGACAATTAACCATGGACCCTATTTGACTAAACCATATCCCGAACTTTAGAGAACTAGAGCCATGGTTAGGTTGCGAACTCATTGCATCATGTTGTGCCTACTTGACTAATTGTGCATTATTTGTTGTGCATATATATTCCATGTTCCTCTTAACCGTTTGTTGATTTGTGTTGAGATTATAATTAATGACTTAAAGAACTTTGCCTAATTAATTAATTAATTATTTAATTCGAGTCAATAAGGTTTTTTTTTTTCTTTTAATCGGAATTGACCTAGTACGACTTTAGGCATACCCCAGTTGACTAATAATACCGAAAACAGTCCCAGACCGAGGCTCCAAAATTGGTGCCAAAATCTGAGCTGTAGCGCCACTGTATGGTGTGTAGCGCCAGACATTTACTAAAAAGTCTGGCGCCAACCACCATATTGTGACGCCAGTTTTGTCGCTTGGCCGACAGTTCGGATTATTTGTCGAGTCATCACCTAATGTCTAATTAACGAGTTTACTAATTAATTCGGTTAAATTTCGCTGTCAATAACACCTTGTCAAGTCATTAATCGAGTCTTGGTCACACAGTCTAGCCAGATGGTCATGACACGAGTCTTAACGCACCATCTACACTCACTAGTCTTAGCACACACTTTGAGTATACATCACCATGGCCATGTCTTAGGTTCATGCATGAGTCTGTCTCTTCCGTCATTTGAGTTGAGGGGGTACATTCTACTCCTAATTCTTCATATCCCTCCGTCTAAATCTTCTTCACATTCTTCCATCTTTCTTCACCTCCTCCATCCATTGCATGTTGAATAAAGTTTGAGTCAAATAATTAACAATAAATATCCCCAAATTCCTTTCCCACAGTACTTGGTCGAGGAGAGAAGGGCGATTAATCAAGGACAACCTCTTTATTCAAGTCTCACTTTTTGATAAACCGATTCGTCAAAAGAGGAAGGCTAAGAAGATAATGGCAACTCAAGAAGAAGTCAATGATCTTAAGAACCAATTGGCTACTGTGACCGAGACACTGAAGCTTCTCGCACTCAAGATCGACGATCCCGTGAAGCAACAACGGATGGACCTCATGCAAGAAAGTCTAAGCAAGCTATCTAGTGACTACAAATTTCAGGACATGAGTTCACAAGGGGTCTCGTTGGACAAGGAACTTCTTCCGCATAAGTTCAACACCGCTGACATCCCTAAATTCAAGGCAACAGATAACCCTTACTTCCATATAAGAGCTTTTGAAACTATAATGAGCATTAAGGGTATCGATAAGAAGGTTTTCCCCTCTCTGTTCCCACTATCTCTTGAAACCGTTTGCCAACAATGGTTCTTCTCCCTTGACAAGGAGAAAACCTCTACCTGGGAATTGATAGCAAACGCTTTCGTTGATAGGTACAAGTGCAATATTCAAGTTGAAACCGATCATAGACAACTTGAGATGCTAAGACAAAAAGAGAATGAAGGCTTTACTTCTTTCTTTAATAAATGGAGGGAAACTTCCGCCAAGATGATTGAGGTCCCCACTGAAAAAGAATCCGTGAGGATGTTTATCAAAAATCTCCAAGAAAAGTATTCAAAGCATTTAAAATATCAACACAACTTGAATACTTTCAAGGCCGTCTATGACATAGGTATCGAGATCGAAGATGACCACGCAAAGCAAAAAGCTACTAACAATAGCAACCACGGTGGCTGGAAAGGAAAGAAGAGCGACAATCCTTCTTCTTCCGAAAACGCCCACTCTAATAATAATGTTAGTACCTTTGACCATAATGATGTCTTAGCCGTGGACAATCAAGGATCTAAAAGGAAACCCAGGCGAGAGTTCACATCCATTGGATTGACCTACGATGCTGCTTTCGATCGTCTTTATGATCGAGGATTAATCAAACCTATTGGCCCTACCGAGGATCCAACACCAGAAAATCGATCTTCGAGATGGAATCCAAATTCCTATTGCAAGTACCATCGAGGAAACGGTCATACCACCGATGAATGTTACAGGTTTGAAAATCTCATTCAAGATCTCATAGAAGCAAATAAGATCCCATTGCCTCTAGCTAGCAAGAAGACTGGATAATGTCGGAGCAAACAACACAAGACAAGAGGCGAGCTTCAACGACAAGATTTCATGACCTCTTTTTCTATTTCTTTTTCATTTTTTCCTTTCCCCAATAAATCTAGCATAGGCACCTTTTCTTTTCCTTTAGATTATTTTTGTAGTTTTTCTTTTCTATTCCCTTTTTAATAAAATGAGAATTTATTTCCTTGCATATGATCATTTCATTACATTGCATTAAAAAAAAAAAGAAAAAAAAATCCATGTCGAGTTAAGCACAAGGTATACCAATGATTTGAGGCACCCTTGTAGCCACATCATATCTCCTTTCACCTTTCTAATTTACAAATCCTTTCTTCATAAACCACTTTGAGCCTCTTCTAACGATAGACCTTTCTTTTTTTCAACCTACATCTATCTAACCTTGGGATGGGATGGTGTGCAACTTATGCAATTTTCAAAGAACAAAGCTTGAGTGATTTCAGAAAATCAAAATAGCAAAAATAAGCAATGATAAATAATAATAAAAGTGTACAAAAGGGTAAGTGTTCCAATGTGTTTGATATGAAAGTATCTTCGATAAGAACACATCTCAGATTGCGTCTCTTATCGAGTGCTCGGTACCGTGCTTGAGAAACATGAATGCCAAGTGAGTGATAGACCGCATGATCGGGATTGCCCACACTTATTAAAATAAAATAAATGCTAAAGCAAAAGAAAAGAAAGAGCTAAAAAAAGGAATAGAAAACCTCATGCATGAAAATACAAATATTCAAAAGCAAGGTTGCACACCTTGGGGGCTTATCTAGGGTCTTGAGCCTTTATCCCCTTCTTCTTTAAACCTTTAGACTAACCACGTTACAACCCTTAAAAGACCTTTTTGAGGTATGCACACTTGTGCGAGGTTCGGCTAGAGCTACGTTCGGCCTGATTCCTAACGGATACGTAGGCAACCTCACATCGAGGTGCGGCCGTAATAAAAATGCATTCATATTCACGTTCACACACTCACACCATGATCATATCAAGGGATCTCCGATGCTCATCCCTATTCATTTAGAGCTAGACTTGGGGGCTTGATCCCTACATCATTAGCTTATCTAGCTTAAGAGTCACCACCATTCGACTCTTTTAACAAATAACTTCTTCCCACACACTTAGCTCTTGAGGCCTAACTTTAGTGTCACTATCACAGACATCACGCATACATGACCAAATATACTTCCCTTAGGAACCCTTTATCATGAAATCTTAACGTTGAAGCACGCCTTATCATATCAAAATCACTCATCACTCATAATCATCATTGCATCGAAGTATGAAGTGCTTAGCCTCCGTGCCTAAGTTACCCAAATACTTTCATCATTGAGTCAACCATTGAGATAGCCTAGGCTGAATTAATCCTTGAACCTTGAGAGATAGTATCAAACAACATTTGACTAAGCTCATTCAACATGCATCTTCAAACTTTTGATTTTCTTTTTCACGTCTTTCTTTTTCGGGAGAAAGTCGGTACCCTCCACAAAATTGACGGAAAATTTTTGCTTTTGCATTTTTCAAGTCGTACGATCACATTACAATGCACACACGAGTCATGTACACACATTGAGTCATGTCGTGCCATATCACTTTGATTTGAGTCTAACATATGTGTCAAGCACTTTGAGTCGAGTCAACCTCGAGTCAGTCAATCATATCGAGTCAAGTTTATACCTTGAGTCGTGTCAAGTCGATGAGTCAAACAATGCTAAACCTTAGGTCAACCCTAAGATAATTAAAGAAATTGGCAAAGTTCTATAGTCAAAAATAAATACAGGTGCAGCAGAATAGGCCTACTCTAATTCCTAGCGCCAGAGATATCTTAGCAACGATAGAGCTCGAAGCCTCTCAGATTGGTGGTTTCAACCTCATGCAGCAATTTCGGGTTCCTTGGTACGCCAGTTAGCCCCTATAAGCGATTTGACATGATTAAGTAGTCGGTTTGATTACAGTTTAAGTGATCGACCTGACGAAAGATCGTCTCACTTAGCTTAAGCGCCTAAGTATTGGATCATTACAATCGGTTCAAAAGCAAGCACTTAAACGACAATATTTCCAAATATGGATTGTCGTGCATTCTTATTAAACGACAAAGTTTTCCAAAAATTGGATTGTCATCCCCAACTGACAATATTTCCAAAAATGGATTGTCGCGCATTCTTCTTAAATGACAATTTTTCCAAGATTGGATTGTCATCTCTGGCAAAGTTTCCAAGCGTGGATTGTTGTGCTCCTTCTTTGTTTGGCAAGTTTTTCCAAGTTCGGATTGTCATACATTCATAGATCGCTGGCAAGTTTTCCGAGATTGGATTGTCATACATCCAGTTCCCTATAGCAAAATTTCCCAAAGGATTGTTGTAGTTTTCTATTCATCATAAATATCGGCAAAAGTTCCTCAACGTGGATTGTCATTCATTTCAGTAAGTGGCAAGTTTTCCCGAAGTGGATTGTCGGTCGATTCTTTTTTGCAAATGTTCCAAGACGCGGATTGTCAATTGTGGCAATATTTTCCTAAAAGGATTGTCGCATAGCGTTGGCAAATTTCCAAGGTGGATTGCTTTCAAGAGTTATATTCCAAGATGTGGATTGTCGATTGTAGCAAAGTTTTTATGAAAGATTGTTACGAAGCATTGGCAACTTTTCCAAAAATTGGATTTTGGCAAATTTTTCGAGGTACGGATTGTCGCTTCATAGCGTTGGCAAATTTCCAAGGATGGATTGTTACGTGGCATTGACAACTTTCCCTAAATCGGATTGTCATACATCATACAAGAGTTGTGTTGGCAACTATTCCCAAAGAAAGGAGGATTGTCATCACAGCAAAAGCACCGACATACTGGTTCACAAGCAGCAAAGCGCCGACGTACTGGAATAGCAAATATTAAAAAGCAGTGATCTTTTCGAAGACTATCACAGCGGGGAAAAAAAAAAGCTCTTTGTCCAGAGACAAGTGAACATCGAAACAGCAAGGTGGCGTTCTCTAGATTGTGGAGAGTTGTCACAAACAACTGAAGGTAATTTCAGGGCGAAATTGTCTTCGATCAGAGTTCCTGAGGCATGGAAGATGTTCATAATGCGGATGAGAATTATTTCAAGAGAAATAATTTTCGATGATATTCCCTTGGACGTGGAATATTATCACAGCGGAGAGGATAGTTTCAGGCGAAGCGATCTTCTAATTTGGAAGCAGTTACAAGGCATAGCGGTTTTCAAGCGGGATGGCATTCCCTAGCTTGCAGGAGGTCATCAAAACAACAGTAACGCGGCAAATCGGTTACTTCCAGAGGCGTGTGCTCGACGGTGCAAGATACGCATTTCTTAACTCTTTTATCTATTTAACTAATGCTAGTTTTGCAGGTATCGGCGTTACAAGATTGATTTAGGATCGCAGAACGTTCTGAATCATTCTCCGTCCCTATCGTTACTTTGACTTTCGTTTTCGAAACTCGCGTTTCTCCAAACTCAGTCAAAGTGGGGGCTTCTGTAGACACCCATTTGTGTCTCCCCAAAACCAAACCCGGTGATGAGTGCCTTTCACGTCGAATCATAATCGAATGAAACAAAAGTGTGGAAAGGTCTAGCGTTGCGGAAAGTTTTATTTCTTTTCTCTTCTTCCTGTTTTTGAAAACTTTATTTTAAGAAAACAGCCAATTCAGTTTGGTTGATCCATGATATGGGTCCAATAGTGGTGTAGTTGGATGGGGCTTGCAAAGACCTTTCCAACGATATATTATAAGCCCAATTCCGATGAATATTGAGGAAGTTATGGCCAATTTACTAAACTGCGCCCGGTTTGAGTTTTAAGTACGGCCTAATGATCTAGGGGAGGGTCTAATATAATTTATCATTCCTAATGCAATTAGGAATGGTTTTAGTCTTCTAGAACATTCTAGAAGGTTCTTTTCATTCTTAATTCAATTAGGACTCTTCAGAGTTTTAATTAGATCAAATAGCATTTTCGACTGAAATTATATTATTTTATCTTCCAGTACGGTAAGTTTATCAGATTTTCAAAAACGCGTTGAAAGCCGATTTGGCGTCCAACCCCATGCCTTGCCGCCTAGAACCAGGATTGGCGCCAGACGCCAGCATTGGCGCCTGGCGCTAGCCACTGGACCTGGCGCCAATGAGCCAGGTCTGGCGCCAAAGTGGTTTTGTGGTCTTCAGACTCTGTTTTGATAAATTATCTTTTTTTGATGATTTTCTCTATAAATATCGTATCGAAAACTCCGTTTTCATAGACTGATTATCAATATTCATTCACCAAGAATCTTCAATTCTCTTAAAAAAATCATTCATTCTTTCTTTTCTAAAACTTTGTTTTCTCAAATACAAAATTCCGCATTCGCAAGATCTTGATACACCTAGCCATATTCGAAGTTGCCTTCGCCCTAGGCGTGAAAGGTTTAATTTCTGAGGGTTTGGTCCCAAATCTCTCTTTCAATTATTTAATTTAATTGCTTTGATTATTATTTTCCTTGAAGTTACTAACGCGTGTATTGTGTTATTAGAAAGAGGTACGAGGCATCCAAGTAAGTACTTTAATTGATTTATGATGTAGAATTCATGTTTACATTGTTATTTTGATATTCCTAGTATCATGTCTAGGGTAACTTTAATATTAAATATGATTGCTACGATGCTTCCTATATTCTTCCTAATATTTATTCATGTTAGTATCATGTTAGGGCTAAAGGTTTGATTTTTATTGCTTAGTGACATGCTAGGGTTTGTTATTAATCTTGTTAGTATCATGCCTAGGATCTTGCTATTTTTATTATGCTTTAATATTAACATGAACATGATTATGATTATAATTGTTATAATTTATGATGATTGTGAATATTATTATTATTATTATTTTGATAATGATTATTTTATTTATGATTATTATTGTTTTGATTATGATTATAATTTTATGATGATTATTATTATTATCTTGATTATTATTATGTCGCTTGATGCTTATTATTGTTATTGTTTGATCACCTTTGATGCATGTTTAAAGGGAATTGGTATTTGCAATCACGCTTAATAAGATAATTAATAATCTTGTTAGGTTAATTGTGATTATAATTCAAGTGATCGCCAATAATAGTTTGTTTGTGCATTAATATTCAACCAACATAGATTAAACAGGTTTAGGGTTAATCCTATTGATTGTATGTTAATCAGAAAGCGCACATGAATACGAGCAGAATAAAGTAGAGGCCTATTATTAGGGCAGGTTCAATCTCTTTTAGGTTGGATTTGTACCATCATCCCCGGACCCTTATTTGGTTCATGACCTTATGGAGTTGACGATCTCTTGGATCATTAAGGGGTGTAACCTTCACCTCGTGATGGTTTACAAGTTCCTTAAAAACTTGTTGGCGACTCTTTTGCTGTATCTTCTTCCCTTTTGGACGCCACCGTACTTTAGTGTATGATCACAGTGGGGTTCGAGCTAGTGGGATTTTAAAGGCTTGAAATTATTCCCTACAATTAGGAACAATCAACACATTTAACTCACTCTTGCACAATTAAGCATGTTAATTATCCTACTAAACTAATTCACTCTCGTGCAACTAGCCTAGTAAAGGTATGGAAGAAATTAGGGCTCTCAACCAACTCACTCTCGCACAATCGATTGAAAGCACAATTAAGAACATAGAATCAATTAGCTAGAAAGATTCTAATCCATAAAAGCATCATCCATACACAATAATCAAGAAACAATTCCATACTAATCACAATCAATCATTCAATTTATTAACATAACCTTCATCCATTTCCCTAGAACAAAATCTAAGCTAACATAATGAAGAAAAACATGGAAAACAGTGTAAAATAAGAATAAAAACAAGATTAAATAAATAAACTAATTAATCTACTCAAATCAACAAACAAAAAGCAAAAACTAAGAATTTAAGCAAAGAAATAAAGATGAGAGAAAGTTAGAAAATGCTCATTGAATAGATGAGAAGAAGTTTCACAAAGTTGCTTCTTCAACCTCTCAAAAACTCCATGGAAATCCAAGCTTTCTCTCTCTACACTACTCCTAAAACTAACCCTAAGAGAGAGAAAGTAAAGGCTAAACTAATCTAATCTATCTAAAATTAAAATGTTGATTGATAGTTTTCTAGAAAATAACCCAAAGAGGGTATTTATAATACAAGCTAAAATAAAATTAAAATAAAAGAAAGAAACTAAAAAGAAATAAAAACTAAACTAAAACAATTAAAATAACTAAACTTAAAAACCAAAAAAAACAAAACAACCATAAAATAAAATAAAAGGAAAATGAAAATGAAAAGGAAAAACCCAAAACCCACTAAAATTCCCACCCAAACCACGAAAACAACCATCAGACTCCTTTCTCCTTTCACTTTCGAATTCCCCTGCTCCAATTCAAGCACCCATTCACGCATCATCATCACCGTTCATACTCCATCATCATCAGCAATTATCACTTTGCAGCCATTCGATTTTCATTAAAAGTCACGCGCGAAGCTCGTGAAATGGTTCGGTCGAACCACGGGTTGGTGCGGCCGAACTACGGGGTTGGTTCGGTCAAACCATGGGTGTGTTCGACCACACCTCTTCAAATTACAAAACCACAAAAGTTTCTGACTCGAACTTTGACCGAACTCCTTTGGTTTGCTCGAACTTGATTAATTGTTATTTGCTCTGATTTTGGGCGCTTGATTGAAGTGAATTGTTGCGATTTGTTGGCTGCTACTGTTGCGGTGGTTTTGGCGGCTGACGGAGTGCGAGTTGGCTGGGATTGGTGGTGAATTGCGTGGCTAAAGGTGGTAGTGGCTGCTGTTATGGGTGGCTGAAGGTGGAGGTTGGTGATTTGGGTGGTTGTTGTTGATTGGAGGTGGGTGTGAGAAGGAGGAGCAGGGGCTGCTGGTGCGAATTGCCTCGAACCTCGGACCTTGAACCCGATCGACCACGGACCCGAAAACACCTACAACCAAAAACAACACGAGGGGATTTTTAAAAGATAAAATAAAATAAAATAAAATAAGATAAATAAAATAAAATAAGATAAGATAAATAAAGTAACATAAAAAGCTAAAACTAAATAAATAATAAAATAAAATGAAATAAAATAAAATAAAATAAAACAAACTAGAAACTAAAAGAACATAAAATAAATAAAATGAGAGAAGCGGGAAATTATTAACTAAAACTACAAAAATAAAATAAAAACTAATAAAAACTACTAAAATACTCAAAATAAAGATAAAAGACGAAAATAAGCAAATAAAAGAAATAAAGAACAAAATGGGCTAAATTATTGTAAAATAAGCCGGAAAGCGACTCAATAAACACCCTAAAAGTGACATAAAAGTCACTTATCAAGTCTCGGTTTCCGTGACATGAAGGCATTCAATTCGGCTCTGCTGGGAAAACAGGCGTGGCGTCTCATGCAATTACCTTCTAGTTTGGTGGCTCGAGTATTGAAAGCTAAATACTTTACTAATGGTGATTTTTTAAGCTCCGAGCTTGGAAGTGCTCCAAGTTATACTTGGCGGGGGATTTGGGGGTTAATTGGGTGGTACAAAAGGGTATGCGATGGAGAGTGGGAGAAGACATTAATATTTCGGTTTGGCAGAGTCATTGGATTCCGGGGACCCAATCGAGAAAGGTGGTTTCTCCTATGGGTAATGCGCCATCTGAATTGAAAGTATGTGACTTAATTCATCTTCCTACTGCTTCTTGGAATGTAGAGGAGGTGAAGAGAATTTTTCTGCCTTTTGAGTGTGATCGTGTGTTGAGCATCCCGATTAGTATGCGGCTCCCGGAGGACTCTTTGTGTTGGGACCTTGAGAAGAATGGTGAGTACTCGGTTCGATCAGTTTATAAGGCGATTTATGGTGAGTGGGATATGGATAATGGAGCATCTACTTCGGGGCCTACTAAATTTTGGGGCAAGCTATAGGAATAATGAGTCTGTCAAGCTCCTTATTAAAGCCCTTAAAACCTTTGAAGCTAGATCTGGATTGCAAGCAAATCTTGAGAAAACTGCAATTTACTTTGGCAATGTCCAGCAAGCTGATCAAGACAGTATTCTGGGCCAGTCTGGTTTTGTGAAGGGTGACATGCCTTTTAGGTATTTAGGGATTCCCTTAAATTCCAAGTATTTGAAGATGATGGATTATGATAGCTTGATTGATAAGATGTTGGTCAGACTTCATTGCTGGAGTAGCAGGAACCTTTCTTATGCAGCTAGGGTCACCCTCATCAATGCAGTGCTGATGAGTTTGCATACTTACTGGGCTCAATGTGTTTTGCTTCCCAAATCAGTCATTGATAGGATTAACCAATTATGCAGAGCTTTTCTATGGAGTGGTAATGCTGTGCTGTCTACTACCCCTCCAATTGCTTGGGATTGGTGCTGCAGACCTAAGAAGGCAGGTGGTCTTAGTATTAGAGATTGCAGAATGTGGAATAAAGCTGCTCTGGGCTCTTATGTTTGGAAGATTGCCAAGAAAACTAATTCTTTATGGGTCAAATGGGTTCACTCAGTGTACATTAAAGGAGTTAACTGGTGGGATTATGTTCCAAAGAAAGATGTTGGGTGGGCTTGGAAATTATAATGCAAAGTTAAAAATGAGTTGAGACATGGGTTTGAATCTAAGGGCTGGCTGAATAATAAATACAAAATTAGTGATGGTTATAACTGGCTGCAAGGTGATCTGGATAAGGTTCAATGGTATAAATGGGTATGGAATCATTTCAATATCCCAAAGCATACCTTTATTGTTTGGCTTGCTGTCTTGGGGAAACTTAAAACTAGAGATAAACTTTTTCAGTTTGGGGTGAGTAATGGTAGTGATTGCTTACTCTGTGGAGATGCTGTGGAGAACTGTAGTCATCTCTTTTTCTCATGTAGTTTCAGCAGGAAGGTGTTGAAGGCTGTCTCCCAATGGATTGGTTTTGACAAAGATCAGGTTGATATTCTTCACACCTGGAAGATTTGGAAAGCTGAGGGAAAGAACCATATTCAGAAGAACTTGATTCTTGCTAGCCTGGCTGCTGTTGTTTACAATATTTGGTTTGCTAGAAATCATGCATTGTGGCATAGTGCTGTTCTTCGACCTGAGTTTGTTGCTAAGATCATTAGAAGAGAGGTGGTGACTAGAGGGCAGCAGCTTATAAATCATACCTGGACAATTGCTGATTGTAGATGGCTCCATCAGCTTAAAACTAGGGTCTAGTTGTCTTTTGTTGTTTGCTGTTCTGTTTGTTTTTGGGGGTTGTATGTTGTATGTGCAGATTCTGGTCTCCCTGTGCCCTTCCTAGAAGGTACCAGGGGTACCTGATTCTGGTTTTTTCTGTTTCTTGTGTGTCCTGGTACCCTTCCTAGAAGGTGATCAGGATCCCTTGATTCAGATGGGGGGTTGTTTGCCTTTCTTTTAAGGCTTGTGTAGTTTAGAGCTGTCATGTGTTGACAGGATGTTTTTGTTTGTACATTTGTACAGTTTCTGATTTATAATACTTTCTTACCTTCCAAAAAAAAAAAAGAGTGAAAGTATTCTTTTGGAGGGCTTGTAGGGGAGCTTTGCCGACTCTTGTGGGGCTGGGTAAGAGGTTGCCCGGAAGGGATACTTTGTGCTCATTATGTGGGGTGGGGGAGGAATAGGAAATCCATAGTCTTAAGGAGTGTGTTATTGCTCGTCTTTTGTGGGATGCGAGTGGATTTGGTGGGGAGGTGCAGGGGCATTTTAATTCATTTATCGATTTTGCATATGTGTGTTTTGATAGGCTGCCACATCGCGAGCATGGTCTCTTCATGACCATTTGTTGGTCGATATGGAATGCAAGAAATAAATGGATCTTCGAGGGGGTGACTTGTGACCCGCAGCGATCGATGGAGTACATTTCGAAACTGATGAGGGAGCTTAGTAAGGAAGAGGGAGGTACGGTACCTGTGGGCAGAGGTGTCAAGGTGCGTTGGAAGCCTCTGAATGAAGGCTGGGTGAAGCTTAATGTCGACGGGGGAGTGTGTGATGGGCTAGGGTCTTGTGCAAGAGTGGTGGTTCGTGATTGTAGGGGGGACGTGCGCTCGCTGCTGTGCGTATGACAGAGGATCGATGGAAGCCATTGATTGCTGAGGCGAAGGCTTTGTTCTTTGGCCTACAAACTGTTGTTAACTCCGGATTTCGAAGGGTGGTGGTTGAGAGTGATTGTCTCGGGCTCATCAATGCGATCGTATCACAAGAAGTTGGGAGGAGTGACTTGTTTCTGATCTTGGATGATATTTATCATATGAGTGGCTTTCTTAAGTTGGTTTCATGGTCTTTTGTTCGTATGGAGGGTAATAAAGTCGCTCATGCGCTAGCTCATTGCTTGCCATGGAGTGTTGGTAGTAATGTTTGGTTATCAAACTTTCCGTCTTGTATTGCTAGTTCTTTGGATCTTGACCTTCCTATGAATGAAAATTAATCGCTCTTTGAGCGTTTTCCCTCAAAAAAAAAAAAATAATCTTCTATAAATTTCTAAAATATCTTAAATTATCCTTTTTGAAAAGATAAGATTAAAGAATTTGAAATTGAATAAAAACTTTCCTTTTTTAAGTTCAAATTCTATTCGAATTTAAAGATGTTTGAAGACAGTCAAATATTATTTCGTGCCTCATAATTTTTATCCAAATCTTACATGTTTGGATAGATCTTGAAATTATCTTTCCAATGATATATTATAATATTAATTCCGATCTATTACCAAAAAGATATGAAACAAATACGAAACTCTATCCAAAACTGACATCGTCCCACTATTTCGGCCATATCTTTTATTATAGAAAAGATTTTAACTGGATTCTAATTTTTTTAGAAAGTTAACTTCAAGATATTTCCAACGACATATTATATGCCTTATTTGGACTTCTAGATCAAAAGTTATGATAAAAACAAAATTCGCAAAAATTGCTGACCGTCGAGTTTTATTTCGGTTCGAATTCAGATTCTTTTCTATCCCTTCGACCCTTTTTTTTTTTTTTTTTTTTTTTTTTTTTTTTTGTTTCTGATACATAGAGTTCATATCACCCCTTTTTCAAGAATCAACAATCATATAATTATTTTCTCTTCTCTCTCAACCTAGAAGCTTGTTCTTTCTCCCTTTTTCTAAGCTTAGCCTTTTTACGAACACAATACCACATTTACGAGTTCTAGACACATCTAGCCAAGTTCAAAGTTGCATTCTCCCTAGACATGAAAAGTTGATAATTTATGAGGGTTTGGTCTCAAATCCCTATTTCAATTTAAATTAATTGTTTGGTTTACTATTTTCCTTAATGTTACTAACGTGTGTATTTTGTTATGAGAAAGAGATACAAGGAATCAAAGTAAGTAATTTAATTACTTAATTATTCTTTTGATATAGAAATCATGCTTAAATTATTTAAATTCCTAGTATCATGTTAGGATGTTTTTATTGCTTCATAGTATCATATTAGGATGTCTTTTTGCTTCCTGGTATTATGTTAGGATGTTTTTATTGCTTTCTAGTATCATGTTTAGGTTGCTTCCTGTTTCTTCTATCATATTAGTATCATGTTGGGAATAAAGCTTTAATCTTTATTGCTTAGTGACCTGATAGGATTTGTTATTAATCTTGTTAGTATCATGCCTAGGATCTTGCTAATATTATTATGCTTTGGCGAGATTGAAAATATTATTATGATGATGATTGTTGTTATGATTATGCTGCTTGATATTTGTACTTGTAATCACTCTTAATAAGATAATTAATAGTCTTGTTTAGGCTAATGTGATTTTAATTCAAGTGATCCCCAATAATAGATTTGTTTGTGCATTAATATTCAACCAACATAGATTAAACAGGTTTAGGGTTAATATATTGATTGTATGTTAGTTAGAGAGTGCGCATGAATATGAGAAGAATAAAGTAGAGGCCTATTTTTAGGGTAGGTTCAATCTCTTTTAGGTTGGATTTGTACCATCATCTCCGCATGGTTCCAGACCACTATGGAGTTAGCGATCTCATGGATCGTGAAGGGGTGTAACCTTCACCATGTGAACGGTTTACAAGTTCCTAAAACTTGTTGGCGACTCTTTTGTTCTAGTTTCCTTCCCTTCCGACGCCACCATACTTAAGTGTATGATCACAGTGGGGCACAAGTGTAGGATGCTTGAAATATTCCCTACACACGCCAAACCAAATTTCCTCTATTGTGTTGTTTTTGTTGACTGTATTGGACTCCAATTTAACGACAACTCCAGAGTCTACTCACAGGTCACAATGATCATAATTCGAATATTAAATCAACATGTCCTTTAGGCTTAATACAAACGAAAGTAATGTAGAAATTGAATGTCTACTGTTGTAGGCGTTGTTTGAAGTGCGCCTACATTAAATCATGTTGTGAATATGCTTGGCACTCAAAGGAAGTGGGAATTGACATATACGATAAGGGACAATGATTAGGGACAAGGAAAGTAGGGAGCCGCCAAAAAGTTTTTAAGGAACTTGTAAACTGTTCACGGATCATATAAGGCAACCACGAATAAAGGGACAACGATTGACCCGGGAAGGTTACACCCCATTAATAATCCATGAGATTACTATCTCCATATGATTCGGAACCACGAAAGGAGGATCGGAGAGGATAGTACGAAATGAGTCATGGAGTCACATTCGCCCATATTGGCCGCTACTCGATTCCTATTGTGAAAAGTGATTCATGCGATCTCAAAGGCATGCAAACTAAATATTCAATTTACTCCAAACTATTATTAGGATAAATTGGTTGAATATTAATGCAACATATCCATAACCTTTAAAAGCCAAATTCAAGGGTTAAGGTAGCATTTTTTTTTTGCTTTTCCTTATGAACATTGAAGTACCGATTTTGCCCTTACTTCATGCCTTTTTGTTTTTGGTTGAAAATCCTTATGAACAGTGATTTGGCTTCCTTGGCCTTCTCCTTTTCATTTTCTTTTTGCATTTTTTGTTTGTTTTACTTCTGATTATGTTTTTCTTTTTTTTTTTTATGCAGGTTGCACATGGAGCTGTTGGTGGATGTATTTTATGAACTGCCATACTCTACAGACGTATACATTATCCCATGAAGAGAGACACTGCGTAAATCTTTATGAAGAGGAGAGTGTTAATTAGATAATGTAATCAGAGAGTTTAGTTTTGGGTGTTTTAATTCTGGATTTCGGGTTGTAGTTAGTTACTTGCATTCGAATAAGAATGTGTGTTTGCTTTCTAACAAGTGTTGCTAATTTTCTAACAAGTGTTGCTAATTTGCTGTTTTTTTTTTTTTTTTTTTTTTATGCAGGTTGCACATGGAGCTGTTGGTGGATGTATTTTATGAACTGCCATACTCTACAGACGTATACATTATCCCATGAAGAGAGACACTGCGTAAATCTTTATGAAGAGGAGAGTGTTAATTAGATAATGTAATCAGAGAGTTTAGTTTTGGGTGATTTAATTCTGGATTTTGGGTTGTAGTTAGTTACTTGCATTCGAATAAGAATGTGTGTTTGCTTTCTAACAAGTGTTGCTAATTTTAATTCAGCTTGTGCTATGTAGTTAATGTGAATAAATTTATTTAAATTTGTTGTTTATACATTGTAATCAGAATGTTTGGCTAATTTTAAATATATTTTGATGGTTTAGCATTTGTGGCTGCTTCAATTTATTATATTAGTATCACTTAATGTTGATTAGTAAGTTTGAGTTTATATAGCATTGATCGATGTTGATTATTTAGTTTGGAATTAGACAATGCCAATGGTTAGTGTGAACATTGATGTGTCAAGTGGGTTGCAGTTTATTGTCTGGTGGTTAAAAGGTAGTTATTTGGATATTACAGTGATCAGCTCAGTTCAATCTATTATCCAGGGGATTTAAAAGTGAATGCGCATGCTGCTCAGCGTTGTGTTTGACAGTGTGGGTAATGATGCTTAATACCTTTTAAAGAAGTCTTTGGTTGGAAAGTTTAGGTGTGAAATTCATGACTATATAAAGGGTCCTGTATGATTGATATTTCATCAACAAAACAAAGGCAATTGAGCTAGAAACAGAGGGGAAGGGGAATAGGAATAGGTGAGATAGCTCATACTATTTATATGGTTCTCTGGTTTAAATCTTATTTAATCTTCAGATATTAATATATGACGTGCCTTATTTCTATGCATAATTGCAAATGTATTGTATAACCAAAATATTGTACTAAACCTTGACAAATAAACATTGGACATTATACAAAAATATCAGAACAAATTTATTGATAGCCTATGGATTGTATTGTTTGGACTGATAAAATGGATAATTGGTTAGATTGCTGGGGGTAATTATGTTGTTGAAAGTGCTGCAGTTATATTTTTAAATTGTCTTTCATGTTATTTTGCTTGGAATTTTATGTCAATGCTGTTATAATTTTGAGTCTCCTGAATTTCAGTATAATGGGTTGCTTAAAATTACAGTATTTTGTTTTGTAATGGCCATTGGATCCGACCTACCATGAGTCATACTCTTCCTGATATGGGTTGCTTAAAGTTTTAGTATAATGATGTAACAATTTTTTGGTATTTTGTTTTGCTTAAACGTGTGTTATATCTTATTAGCTGTGTTGATCAGAGGCATGAGATAAATATTATTATTGTGGTTCAATATGGATGAAATGTAATTTTGGTTTCTGATTGACTGGGTGATTGTTGATGTCTTGCTATTAATGTTTGTGGATGATGATTAATGGTGTTGATAATTTTTTGGTTTTTAGTTTATTTTAGTTTTAAATTAGTTTTGATTTCTGTTGTAGGTTGTAAATGAAGGATTTATGTCTTCGTCGTTGACAAGGGTTGGAACTAGGTCATCATCTAATTCTCCCTAAGTCAAACTAAATTTGTAAACGCTTAACAAACCTTATACGAGCATAGAGGCAAGATAAGTAGAAGTGTTAAAAAATACCGACCCGTTTGACCCGACCCGTTGACCCGCAAAGTACCCGACGGGTATTTTTGATTTTTTCCAATTTTTGCAGGTCGGGTAATGGGCCGCCATCTGAGTGTAGCGGGTACCCAGTAAATACCCGATTTCTTTTTTTTTTTTTTCTTGTTTTTCTTGGCTGGAATTCCCTTTACTCCTTTAGGTTAGTGTTACTCACTCACACTCACTTATTGGGCTTGTGAGTAGTCGCATCTCACAATATTAACCCTTCTTCTCTCTTCTCTCTCCTCTCTCTTCTCCCCTCTCAAACATTCAAACACTCCCTCTAAGGCGACGAGCACCGTCCTTCATTCCTCTCAGGCGACCACCGTCCTTCCTCTTAGGCGACCACCGACCTCGCTCCGTCAGTCCCTCAACGTCAGCCGCACATTTTTTTTTGGTGGAAGTAGGTTTTGTGTATTCTAGTTTGTTTGTTGGAGGGGGAAAAATCATCCATGTATGTTTGAAACTACTAGTTTACTACCCACTGTTAAGAATGTTATTCTCAAAGTAAATATCTTCTATTATTTTGTAAATATTCTCTACCTTGATTCTAGGAATATAAGTCAGTAAATTAGTCTATATAATTAGCCTTAATCTCCTCCTTAATCTTAGTGATTGATTGATTGTAATCTTGTATAGCCTAACTTAGCCAAAGCCCATACCAATTGTAATCGGTTAATGAGAAAAAAATAATAACTTCCTTCATAATTCTTAATTTCTTATACTCACCTATTGTAGATGGGTTGGTTTTGTTTGTTGGTAGTAGCAAACTAGCAGGTTTTTCTTTTTTTTTTTTTTTTTTTTTTTTTTTTTTTTGTGAAAATAGCAGGTTATTTGTAAAATAAAAACACCATTTTTTTTAATGAAAAAAGTAGGTTATTTTAATAAATAAACATATTAGTTTTTGTTTTTAGGAAAAATGGAATCTAAAAATCCAACCTTTGGCCGATCTGACAATAAAAATCCAACCTTCGTTTAATCTCACAAAAATCCAACCTTTATACCCCACCTTCTTTGACAGATCCATTTGACCTTTAACCTGTTAAACAGTTTTTTTTTTTTTTTTTTTTATTTTATTTTATTTTTTTAAATTCTCACTTTCCTTCTCACTCCTCTTGTTTCTCTCTCCTCTCTACACCACCACCAGTCCACCACCTTTGCCACCACTTACCCACCCTACCCAAACCCGAAACCCTCTTCCTCCTCCTTCACTCTCTCTCTCCT
Source organism: Chenopodium album (assembly GCF_948465745.1). Classification (NCBI taxonomy): domain Eukaryota; kingdom Viridiplantae; phylum Streptophyta; class Magnoliopsida; order Caryophyllales; family Amaranthaceae; genus Chenopodium; species Chenopodium album. Next base: position 47,507,666 of record NC_137834.1, on the reverse strand, counting down.
CCCAAACCAAGGCAGCCTCCTCTTACCTCCCCATCCCTCTTCTATGCCCACCATAACCACCACCCCAGCATCTCCCTCGCCCAACCTCACCCATACCCAGTGCGTGTTGAATAAAAAAAACCCTCAAAATGAAGACGATGAAGTGCGTGTTGGGATGGACGGCGGAGCTTGGACAACAATTTCAGGTGGTGCGATTTTAGGGGTTGAGCAGGGACTGATTTCCGCTGCAATTGGGCCAATTATTGTTGTTTGTGGTGGGTGGTAGGCTAGATGGGCTAGGCGAATTGAGGTTGCGTGGGGTGGTAGGCTAGACGGGCTAGGCGAATTGAGGGTGCGTGGTGGCCGAAGGGCGGTGGGGAGGGTGGTTAGGAAGGAGGGTGGGGCTGGTTTTGGTGGGTTTGGTTAAATTGGGTGTTTGGTGTGGTGGTTAGGGTATAGATTCGAAGAGGGTTTTGGTGGTTGGGGAGGTTGTGGCAAGGGGTGGGGGGAGATCGCCGGAATCCGACGACCCCGATGGTGGGGCTAGTTGGGGTGGGGGGAAGTTGCCGGTGAGTGGGGGAGGTGGCTAGGGTGGTGCGGGGGCTAGGGGAGGTGGCTAATGGTGTTTTTTTTTTTTAATGATTAGAAAAATAATTGACCAATTTACGCCTGACACGTGGCACATAATGTACAAAAAACGATCATCAACAGGTAATGGATCTGTTGGAGAAGGTGGGGGGCAAAGGTTGGATTTTTGTGAGATTAAACGAAGGTTGGATTTTTATTGTCAGACCGGCCAAAGGTTGGATTTTTAGATTCTATTTTTCCTTGTTTTTAATGAAAAAAGGTTTTTCTGTCATAAAATCGGCTTTTTTTTTTTTTTAAAAAAATATAGTATATTAAAATTTCGGGTACCCGCTTTTACCGGGTCGGGTAATGGGCCGCCTAAATTACTACCCGCACTTCCGAGCACCCAAAATCCCGGGTACCCCGGTTATGAACACCCCAAAGCTAAGGGTCGAACCCAAAGGAATGAATCAAAGCCATGTTATAGTCTAACGTTAAGCTAAATCGAGATTGTCTATGGTTGAGTATGGTAACTATGATAATAAGAATCAAGAATTCAATCAAATCGCTAAACACTAGGGATATAGGTTCCACATGCAAGCTTAATAAACATGATAATTGTTAGATCACCCAATTGATTCATACATTGTAAAGGACAAACGATAGTTGCAATCAAAGGAATTCAAAGGTTACCTCCTATAAACCAAACTAGGGTTCACTATGAATGATTGACAAAGAGAATCACAATCAAATTCAATCAATTAAAGAAATTCCCAAATCAATTGTTCGTGTCATTGGAATTCACAATGCAATCTAGATTAATCTTATAGGTTGATCACTCCTAGTCTAATTAATCACATGCACAACTATGTCAACCAATTTAATTGCAACAATTAATCAATCAAGGATCATCAATTAACAATAATCATCAATCAAGCATGATTCCCCTTCTCCCTAGCAACTAATCTACTCACTAATCATGGTGAATTTAAAAGCTAAAACAAATTCAATCACAAACACATTCATTTCAAGCTAAATCAAAAGGAAATACAATCAATCAACAAATTCTCAAGTCTAAATCAAACATTCAAGCATAAAAATAAATTGCAATTGAAGTAAATTCAAAGGAAAGAAATCTTACTAACTTTGATTGATATGAATAAAAAACTTGATTGAAGAAACAATGTTGAATTACAATTCAAACCCAAAGATTACAATTTCTACTTTCTCTCTAACTTCTCTCTAGTTTCTCTCTCTAAAAACTAAGCAAATGAAATATTATCTAAAAGTTGGCCTTCAAAAGGATTTACAAAAGTATATATAGACAAAGAAGAAAAGCTGATCAGCTGCGCCCTCTCCACGAAGACTCCACGGGCGCGCAGAAATTTGTACGGAACCCATAACTACCTCCACGGGCAGTCTGGGAAAAAACCGCGCCCGCGGCTCAGGGCGCGGCAAAATGCCCTGTTCCAGGAGAATCAGGGGGTCGCGGTCTCTCTGATCTGGAGCGCCCTCTCCAAAATCTCCGCGCCCGCGGGTAGACCGCGGCTAGGGCGCAGAGAGTTCCTGCCCAAAATAATCACCAAAATGTGCACCAAAACCCGCGCCCGCGGCTATGAGAAAATGTGGAGAGCCCTCTCCGAGCCCTTTCTAATTCCTCTCCATGAGACTTGAAACTCCTTTGCTTGGCTCTTTTTGCAACTCTTGAATCCTTTGCAAAGCTAAGTCTTTAGGCACCTACAAGAGAAACCAAAAAGAGAAAATAGAAGAGAAAAAGAGCAATATAAAAGGAAAATACGAAGAAAAGCACATAAAGGAAATTAAAACACGAGAGAAGAAGAAATAGAGAAACTAGAGGAAAAATGATCAAAATGGTAAAAGAAAAGCATGAAAAGAATAGTGAAAATATCCTAAAACACCACCCTATTGATATGTCCAATTTATATAGTATTTTACACCCGTCCCTTGGTCATAATTAGTAGTGTTTTTGGCTCTTTAAAGCCACTTTTATTACTAATTGGTGTTTTCTAGTGTTTTCGTAGATTTGGTTGACTTTTGTAGGGATTTACATTTTTGGAGCATTTTCCCGAGATATTATGGAGTATTTACGAGCATTGGAGATGCACGACCAGTTTTATAGCCCAGGGTCGGTTAGAGCTATCGAACCGGTGATTAAGGGCTCGGTATATGTGATACTGGGGCATTTGGACCAAGTATTCAAGACCTAAAGAGGAAATCAGGATTGGGCCGAAGAATTGGAGTCCAATCGAAGTCCAAGAATTAGCCCAAGAGCGATGCCCGACCAAAGGAGCTCCCGCTCGAAGGCGCGCCCGGCTGGGCGGGGAAGAGTACCTGACGCCCGAACTCGCGCCCGGTCGGGCGCGAGAAATAGTCACTTGAAGAAAAGGGCGAGCCTGATCGGGCGGTGCCTCGCCAGATCGGGCACGTATCAGCATTAGGGGATGTTAAGAGTCGTTTAAGTTTGTTTTAGTTTAGGATTCTAGATTAATTTAAATACTTTTCCGTTAAGCAAGTTTAAGATCTCTCTTTTTACTCTTTCTTATTTCTTATCTTAGACTTTCTCTCTCTACTTAGCTTCTAGATTAGTAAATGGTTAAGTCTTCTTATACATGAAAGATCTAGGGGAGGCTAACTTTATTTTGGGGGTGAAAGTTGAAAGAACCCATGCTGGATTTAAACTGAACCAAACTCATTATGTGGAAATAATCCTTAAAAAGTTTGGTTATTTTGATGTAGAACCAGTTTCGACTCCATATGACCCTAGTGTCCGTTTATAGAAAAACCTTAGCTTTGGAGTAGACCAAACCATGTATGCTAAGATTCTTGGGAGTGTCGTGTTTTTGATGAATTATTCTTGTCCTAATATTGCATTTTCTGTTAGTAGGCTTAGCAGATACACACATAATCCTAGCCAAGAGCATTTGAATGCATTAATACGTTTACTGAAATATTTAAAGGGCACAACGCATTATGGTTTATTCTTTAATAGTTATCCCCCTGTTATGGAGGGGTATTGTGATGCTAATTGGGTTTCGGAGAGTGATGATATACACTCTACCAGTGGCTATATTTTTACTTCGGCAGGAGCTACTGTATCTTGGAAGTCTTCCAAGCAAACATGCATTGCTAAATCAACAATGGAGTCAGAGTTGGTAGCGTTGGAGCTAGCTGGTCATGAAGCTGAGTGGCTAAGAAATTTATTAGCTGACATTCCATTTTGGGAGAAACCAGTCCCATTTATCTTCCTCCATTGTGACTCGCAAGCTGTCATTCACATTGATAAGAATAAGGCCTACAATGGAAAAAGTAGGCATATACGACTAAGGCATAAGGTTATTTGTAACTTACAGGAGTAAGGTGTAATATTGCGGATCCGTAAACCAAAGCTTTAAATAGGAAACTAGTTTAAGAGCATGCTAAAGGGATGGGATTGAGTCCACCTATGTAGACACCATTGATTGGAATATCAAGTTTAATGGGTCAAACGAAGTTAATTGGTGTTTAATTTTATGAGCACTTTTGTATGTTATGTCACTTAGCATTGCATATACTGCTGTAGTTGAGGTTGGATGTTATATCCTTAATGAGTTTCATAGCCCAAGTTTAGGTGGTGTGAGCAGTACACACTTGACGAAACCTACCTACGTGGTTGTGGGGGCTAGCCACCTCCTATGAGAGTAATAGTGGGCTTACTCTCTGGAGCGATCATGAGACCACGGTATGTTGTGACTAGATTGTACGCGAGAACCGTCTTTGTCTCTTTTATAAAAACGTCAGGTTCAAGACCTAGTTCACCACATTTATTAGAAAGATTTTGTCGGTTACAATCTTACAAATAATATGTTAGCTGTTACAAAATTAAGAGTTTATTGTCAAATAATTTTTCAGTTACAAAACTCTTAATTTTCTTATTAATTTTAACGTTCCTTTTACAAGTTATAAAAACCAAGTTTTTCCTCTCAAGTAGGTGTGAAAAAGTAGTCTTCCACTTACTTCTAAAATATGATAGTAGTACTTATTTTCTCTCTCTAAATAGTATATTGTCTGAAATTGTTCAAGATCTCAGCCAACAAAGACGGTTCTCACTCCGTCCATTGGAGTGTGCCTTTGCCAACGTAGGAGGTGTTAACCCTGGACAGAACCCGTAGTCCAGTCACACCGTAGTGGGGGATTTTCTGACTTAGGGCAGTGACTCGTCACGGCACCTCAATTGACCCGACAACGAGATAAGTTGTTCCAATTTATTGTTTATTTCCTTCATTTACATGTGTCCCCCAATATTCATACTAATAAAATATTTTATTACATATTTCTTGCTCCATTACTAAACTTGATGAAAATGATAAATTATATTTACTCTTGAGCTTTTTAAATCTAATTGGTTTTGCTATTTAATACTTAGGTGTTTTTTCCCTAATCATAAGAAGCAAGCTTATATGTTGACTAATGGATTATATAAATTTCTTTTTGCCCTTTATTTTTTTACATTTCAAATACAATCATAAAGGCTTCGTTTATAGCAACAACAAATAAATTATCAATTGGGTAAACAATAGTAAACATGTCAATATACTAAATCTTTATTTTTACAATTTCAATATACTACGTAATATTTTGACATTCATTCGTCAATGCATAATTTGAACTCTTCATTTAAATTAGTAAGAAATATATCAAAAAAATTAATACTAAGAGAATTAGATTTCGACGAATATAACAAGATCTTACATGACTACATTTTGCGCCCAACATATATATATCAACAAAGGGGTGAAGTAGAAGAATGTGAATAGTGCAAATTTCAAGTGTTGCACCTAAAAGCAAACGGGTGAGGTATAAATTGAACAATTTTCAGAAATCGATCAAACTATTACTAAACAAAGAAAATGGCAACAATTGCAATTTAGGAGAAACTAAACTACAACCAGGCCCGTCCCGTCCCTCCCTGAGGTCAGGAGGGGCACCCGCCATGCCCAGGAAAAAAAAAGGTCCATTATCATAGTTCCATTCTAGTATTAAACGGCTCTGCAACCCAATAGCAACAAAATTTAATTAATTATCGAATGATAGAGAATATCCATAGAATATTCTCATCCTAGGTTTAGGATATATTTTGTATAAGATTATCTTTGATATCTATACATATCTTATAATTACCTAATATGATTAGGTTACTCATTGTAACCCTATAAATATTGATCAATGGAAATCACTCTAATCAAGGAGTTGATATTATCTGTCATGGTATCAGAGCAATCGTGAAAACAAATTCATATTTCCCAACATCAATGTCCTTTGGCAAAGAATCCAAAACATGGAATCCACCATCTGCGGCATACTTAAGATCCTGGTTCTTCCTCTCCCACTCTCACTTTCTCTCTCCTAAGTTACAGTTCGTCGTAATTTTGATGCAATGAAAGCCAGAATGGCTCGAAACCTAGGGTTTTAATTATGGAGTACGATGGTTGACCATCACCGGCAACCCCTCTTGTGCTCCAACTAATTCCCACCACACATAGAAGCTTTGTGCACCACCTCTACCTCTTGATTCTCCACCTAATACGCCACCTAGCTCACTCATAGTCTTCCTTCTTTAGCCGAATCTGTGAGTGAAATGCAATCTTGCATAGCGTATCCGATGACTGATAATAGTCTTGGATGAGCCAGACTCGCGAGACGAACCACCCCTTTTTTTTGTCTTGTTTTTCTCAATGGTGTTGTTGGCCTCCACCACCTTAGTTACATTGTAGTCTTGCTCCTGACCCCTTCCCGGAGGTCTTCTATTTCGCAGGAGCCTTGTTCAACTACACTACAATAACTTAAAGGGAGTGTTGGATTTTTGGCACTAACAACACTTATATTTTTTACCTTTTCAATTTATTGTTAATTTTAATTATCACAAGTACATGCGGTGGAATTTGTTATTCTCTAAATCCAGCCGCTACTTAGCTTGTTTTAATTTGGTGGAATTTATCTTGTTGTGTGCGTCAATTTTTTTTTTTGAGGTAAACTCTTACTAGTGGTTAAGTGGTGTGGGATTTAGGCTATCTTATTTGTTTTTTCTTCGACTGTGATTTCCCGTAGTAGTGTAGTGTCTTCTCCCCGATGATGGTTTGATCCCTTAGCTTCTTCTTCTCTGGGATCTGCAACTTAGTACAAGTCTGTGTGCGGCTCTTCTCCTTCTCCTCCGGCCTAGCAGTGCTTATCTCTACTCTACGTAGGTCGTGGTTGTTGCTTCTAATCGTCATCACCGGCATATGTCTACTACTTCTCTTTTGATCATGGGTTACCATACTATCCTTACCGCTCGATGCGTGATTCAGATCTAGTCTGAGCATCCGATTTTCTCCCGCTCCGACTACGGGGGTGTGATAGAGAATATCCATAGAATATTCTCATCCTAGGTTTAGATATATTTTGTATAAGATTATCTTTGATATCTATACATATCTTATAGTTACCTAATATGATTAGGTTACTCATTGTAACCCTATAAATATTGATCAATGAAAATCACTCTAATCAAGGAGTTGATATTATCTGACATCGAATTAGGCTTAAAAATCACATGATTAAAGGTAGAAACAGTCCAATTTTATAGTTCCATCCTAACATTAAAGGAAATTTAATTCAAATATCAAATAATGCTCGAAAAATCACATAATTTTCTTCTCTACCAACAAAATTGCTCTTTATAATTTTTCATATTATAACGAATAGTTCAATAATTAACTTCAGAATAACCCTAAATTGACAATACTCGACAATAAAATTAACTATAAACCCTAGATAGTGAAATTGATATTCAATGAATACGGAATGAAATAACATCTTACCTCAGAAGCTGCTACAATGGAGGATAGTGATTTCAGAAGTCGACTCAATGGAGATTGGAGAGTGTGGAGTGCGCTTCAATGGGAAAACGAGAGAGAGAGCGGGAACTGAGGACAGATCACAGATGTCCACGTCCACGTCCACGTACTTCTTTTTATTACTCCGTCTACTTATGCAATACCGTAAACATTTTTGTTTTGCAGCAGTTTTTGAAATGTTATTCGCTTATTCCTTTCCTTTTTTATGCTCGTTTTGACTTTCGGTGTTTGGTAAGTGTATTTTTTAGGTTGAAAACAGATTTAATTAACACAAGTATTTAATAACATCCGATTTACAATTAGTGTAAATCGGGCTGAGCATGCAACTTCATCAACTTTAAGCAATGGAGTCACCCCGAAATCAACCGCACCACCGCCGAGAAAAATACCCACCGCCAAACCACCAACCTATCACCATTCTCAGCTGCCGACCGTCGAACTTCCTTAGCTTCTCCCAAGAATCCGGCGTCCCCCCCCCCTTCGATTTCGACCTTGCTGACCACCCCATCCCCCGATTCCGGCATCGCTGACCTCCTTCATCCCCTGATTCGCGTCAAACTCCAATCCCTGTCCCGATTTCGCATCGAACCCAATGTCGTATTGGGTGGGTTTTCGAATAGTCTTGAGGTTGGCTGGGGTTAATGGGGTTTTGGCTTGGCAAGGTGGGTGGGATTCCAATCTGAAAATTGATTTTTCAACAATGGTTAGGTGTCGTTGGTGATTTAATTAAATTGAAAGTTGACCAATATTTACCCAGCAAGTAAAAAGGAGGAGCTCCCTATTCAAGCCCCAATTTCATAAATAAGCTAAGCTAATTGTTCGTTAAGCATAATTTTTGTTGATTTTGATACTCTATTTATGGAAAAAAAAATCATTTTTGTAAAAAAAAAAAGGGTCACTTTTGTGAAGAGAAAAAAAGTGTAACACCCTAAAAATTCCTTTGTTTTAAAGGAAAAATTGCTCCCATTAATCTGAACTTTGCCTCGTCCGCCGAAATTAATCTCAACTTTCGTTTATTATCTATCACTCCCAACTTTAGGGGGTATTAATTTCTATTGCACCCAAATGACTTGCAACCGGTCAATCAGGTAAACATTTGTGAATAAGTTTTTTTTGCACACGTGTCAATATGTAATTGGTTGAAAAAAAAAATAGAGAAAATAAAAAAAATAAAAATAAAAAACCTAAAACCAGTTTCAAAAATTAAAAAAAAATAAAAAAATAGAAAAAAACCTAAAACCAAACCCAGCCACCAACGACCACCCCGCAGCAACCCACGGCCAGCCCAACGCCCACCCCGCAGCACCCACGGCCAGCCCAACGCCCTTCCCCTCGTCGCCGCCCAGTCATCCTTCCCCTATCCTAGTGTCGGCGACGCTCGACCACCCAAAACGACCACCAGAAAACGCACCCCTATCTCCCTGAAAACGACCACTAGAAAGCGCTCCGGGAGGAAGGGTTGGGTAGGGGGAGGGGTTTTTGGGGGTGGGGGAAGGGTTTTCGGGGGTGGGGGAAGGGTTTTCGGGGGTGGGGGAAGGAAAATGGTGGCTGGGCGGTGGTTTTCGGCAGCGAGGAGGGGTTTTCGGGGGTGGGGGAAGGCAAATGGTGGTTGGGCGGCGGTTTTTGGCAACGGGGAGTGGTTTTCGGGGGTGGGGGAAGGGAAATGGTGGCTGGGCGGTGGTTTTCAGCAGCGAGGAGGGGTTTTCGGGGGTGGGGGAAGGGAAATGGTGGTTGGGCGACGGTTAGCAACGGGGAGGGGTTTTCGGGGGTGGGGGAAGGGAAATGGTGGCTGGGCGGCGATTTCCGACAGCGGGGGAGGGGTTTCGGGGATGGGGCCGATTTTCCGGCAAGGTGGGGGTGGGGGTTGTGGTGTTTTCCGGGCTGGACCATGGGTGGTTTGTGGGTTTTTGTTTTTTTTTTTATAGCCAATTATAGGCTGACACGTGTCTAGGTAACCTGTTATATCAGGTTGGGTGACCTGTTGGGTGCAATAGAAATTAATACCCCCTAAAGTTGGGAGTAATAGATAATAAACGAAAGTTGGGATTAATTTCGGCGGACGAGGCAAAGTTCAGATTAATTGGTGCAATTTTTCCTATTTTAAAATACCTGTTTTGCCCTGTATAAAACTTTAAATAGGAATATCTAAGACATTACCACCACTGTGGAAATGGTTAAGACAAACATCAAAGATACACGGCGGAAGACTAATTTTAAAAACCTTTCCAAAACAAACCAACTTGAAAAGTTAACCAAACGAAAGTAAAGTTAAAACCAAAATAAACGAAGTAAAATGAAATCAACCTACAACTTGGAACCATTAAAGGCCCTTAATAAAAACCAAACCAAATCCTAAACTTGATGTTAGCTCCACATATAATTAATAGCATAAATAATTAAAGCAGAAATACCTTGTAAACTAATAGAAACTAGCATGATTCGCTCTTCACTCATGCCCCGTCATGAATATGCTTCAATACCTGAAAAGCTTATCTCTACTTGTCTCCACTATTCTCCATTAAAAATGGGTCATCATAGGGCCAAGATAAAGACATGGGCAAAACATACAAACACACACAATCAGCAAAGTTGAGTACATAAGCGTAAATAAACACACTAACATGATTTCACCTATCAACACACACTTACCTCAATGCACCTGTTTACAAGCACACACAACATTCAACAAGACTTTTTAACTAGACCACTAAATGATTTATTTGGTGTTGATCACGCATCGAATGAGTTTCCAACTCTACCTCCCCCAAATAAATTGAGGTTAACTGACACGGGAGCTAACCGTGCCAGCACAAAACCACACATAGGTGGCGGAATTCCAGCGCATGATAATAATAAAAAGGAATGTATAGCGTCCTATACTCAATTAGAAGTTATGGTTAAATATAAAACTTTATAACTCCCCCCATATGTTCATACTCAAGGTATATACGTTCCAAGAGTTTTGGTGCGTAATCTCTTTCACTTTACGTTATTTACATGTTATTAGATTTGGTGGTGACTCTCAAATCATAATAATTCAATCAACAATAATTATTCAATCAAACAAACATAACAATTTAATTCTTGAATAATTAGTGACCACATAATATTTAATGTTGAACCCTTTTTAATTCTACCTCAGTGTCAAAGACACCTTAAACGCATAAAGCGCCAAAAATCCTATCCCTCGGTGTTAAAAACACCTTAAGTGCACTAAGGCACCAAAATATAATTTATTCCTCGTGTACATATACACTTATATAGCTCATTTCCCATGCTTAAAGCATCAATAAAAATTATATGAACCATAATAAAATTCCTTTTCGATATTCCAAGCCAAATTAAACATGTAGTTTAATTAAACATGCATTCCAACATGCCATAAATAAAATTGTGGTTCATACAAACACGCCAAAATATAATTTTCCATTCCATAATCCATCACAAATAAATCATGCTTCACCATTCAATCACCAACATCAATAATCCACAATTCCAAACATTAATCTTAGCATGATACTACCTGTAAATTAATTTGCCAAACCTAGTATGCCACTACATCACCCATAAATATGCTAAGTACGGGAACGTACCTCAAATAAGCTCTTAAAATAACCGAGTACTCTACAACAATTCTTGAACCAAGTCTCCTACATAAAGGGATAATAATACTATATTAATTACCCTTGTATACACAATTTCCAGCAACTTAAACTCACTTTAAATAACTTATAATAATCTGAAAATTATTTAAAAACCCCTAATTAAACTCCTTTTTAATGGGTAATCACACCCTTTTATTAAAATTACAATTATACTACTTTAAATAAAATTACAGCATTTTAAACTAATCAAAAACCCTTTAAAACTTCATCAAAATACATCTTTATATTTAAACTAGTTTTGTGCCCCGTGCGATGCCCGGATTGTTTATGGAATTTTAAGATAAAATTATAATATAATTCAATTTGATTGATTGAAAATAGAATTCTAAATTAACTTTTTTTTTTCTTTCTATAAAGTCTATCTATCTTTATCCAACGTGGTACGACACTTGGCGAAAAGTTAAAATGCTATACGATGTTGTCTTGTGGCCTAATTATAAGCTTATTATTTGGTATTTTATCGAAAATAAAACTCTAAACTAACCATCTTATTCTAAAATTCTATCCTAATTTGATTGAAAAAAGAATTTTTAACTAACTTTTTTTATCTTATGAATCTATTTAAATTTATCCAAGGTGGCACGACACTTGGCGAAAAGTTAGAATGCCAAGTGTCACTATTTCGTGACCTGACTAAATTTAGCTTTACATATTAGTTATTAGTTTTGTGCTCGTGCGATGCTCGGGTTGTTTATTGAATTTTAAGATAAATTTTTAATCTATATGTCAAATTTTAAAACATATAATTGATACAAAATTAGTTAGGAATTGATGTGTTTTTGTGATGATTTAAACTATATAGTAGGTGACAGGGTAAAGTCGTATCCCCTGATCAAAAATAATTACCTAAATCACTAACTACAATAGATAGGGAAGTAGGGTCGAACTCCACAGGGAAACAAGTCTTTTTAATTCTAATTAATTGTTATAATCTAAATTATCTAAGTAACCAATATTTTCTATACTACGAAGGATGAGTTTAGGGAGAAAAGAATCAATAATAAGGAAACCTAAGGTCGCAGGTTCACCAATAATTAATATTCCGGGATAGAACGAAGCAATTAATAATTAACAATGCATCAATAACATGATTAACAGGCTCTCGCAATTTATTAACCAACATAGATCTAACAGGCTCTCGCAATTTATTAGACCTAAGTTCCTATTAAAAATAGCCTTTAATATTAAATCAACATATGCTCGATTCATCAATTCAATATTGCTAAACATTCACAACCAAATTACATCTGCTCGATTCATAATCCAATTGCAAAGAATTAAAACAATTCAATAGGAAATTATCATGCAATATCAACAATCAATAATAACAAGCTATCCCTTCATATTAATTATGGATCCCCTTAAACCCTAGAATTAAACTACTCACTAATCATCATAACTAATCCAATCAAATAAACAATTAAAAACATAAACGAGAAAACAATTAAAATAGCTGAAATTAGAAAGGGAAGAAATTGTACCAAAAACAAATCTGGAATTAATGTAGGAATTAAGTACAAGAGTTTTGAGAGAATTCTAGAGATAGAGAAATACTAAGTAGAGAGAGAAAGTCTAAGAGAAGGAAGTGATTAATTATCCGTACAAAACCAATATAAATCTCTCCCCTAAAACACGAAATAAACAAAGCTTAATCAGGTTCTAACAAAACACGCGCCCGATCGGGCGAAGGGGGCGCCCGATCGGGCCCGCCTTTTTTTCTACGCTTATCTTTCAGTGCTGCGCCCGATCGAGCCTACGCTCACCCGATCGGGCGCGCATCTCCTTGGTAGCTGGCATGCGACAGCTCGCCCGATCGGGCGTAAGCTTGCCCGATCGGGCCCAGCTTCATCTTGGAGGTTTGGACTTCGATTTGGGCTAGATTTCTCGGCCCAATCCATATTTCCTCTCGGGTCTCGAATACATGGTCTAATTGCCTCGGGCTCCGAAAATGGTCGTGCTTCTCCGATGCTCGTAGTCGCTTCATAAAAATCCCGGGAAAATACTCCAAAGGTGCAATTCCTTGCAAAACTTAACAAAAACTACGAAAACACTAGAAAACACATATTAGTAATAAAAGTGGCCCCAAAGGGCCAAAAACACTACTAATTATGACCGAGGGACGGGGGTAAAACACTATATAAAATAGACATATCAAACTCCCCCAAGCCAAACCTTTGCTTGTCCCTAAGCAAAGAGCTCATCAATGAACATATAAAACATACTTCACCCCAATCAACAAATCAAAAGCCAACGATTCAAGGTAAAATTAAACAAACATGCTTCGACGTCAATCAATCTTATTCATCTAATCACCCTTCCTCCCCAACAATTGTCAAGTAGAGCAAACCACAAGAGCATATAGAATACAAGACTAGTGCTCACACACTCGACTCTCATTTATGTGGCGAGTAAAGAATGTACTCGATCGCTCTCCACCCAACCCCTTTAATGTGAACAATGCCCTCCCAACTCACACTCTCGTGTGTATAAAAACATTGAACGCTCATCCTACTAGTCGACTCGAAATATGTCAAGTCATAACTTGCATTGAAAAACAACACTTTCACATTCACATAACTTCTATGCACATGGTCGGAAGGTCTTTTAAGCTTGTAATGTAAGGCTAGGGTAAAGGTAGGATAAATTTGGGATTATGTGAGAGAAAAGCTATGCATTAAGGGAGCCAAATCCTAATAAAACCATGATCAAAAGTAATGATCATACACATCTCCAACATAACCAACTCCAACAACAACCAAATATAATCCAAACAATAAAACAATCCCAACACTCACAAATTCACTCATAAAAACATGATAGTGTAGAACAAGAGTGAATAACAAACTTTGAACTCATAACTTGAAATATTTACATTGAAACTCAACTTTTTTTTTCTTTTCTTTGAATTAACCTTCACTTAGAACATTTGAACATCAAACACTTTTTCTCCTTTTTTTTTTTTTAGAAGTTCACTTTCTTTTCTTTCATATTTCTCATTTTTTTTCCTTGAACTTCTTTTTTTTCCATCACACTTTTATTTTTCAAATATATACAACTTTCAAATTCATAAAAACAAAAAATATGATCAAGAACAAATTACTTCTCAAAGCCCACCCAAATTGTGCAAATAAAGTGCACACCACAAACTCCCTCACCTCACTCACTAATAGCTCCCCCAAGCCAAGCTTGGGACTAGTAACCAATGGGGCAAATTAGGCTTGCAATGCGGCTATGAACAATAAAAGGGCACAAGCAACAACATGGGTGACAAGAAGGGAACAAATGTATCTAAATATCTCTTAAGGCTACCTAAGGAATAAACGCCTTCGTCCTCCTCATGTGCATATTGTAAAGTCATGAAACACTACTCATAGTTGCAAATCAATACTCAAATTCATTGACATACCAGGAATTATGGAACTATCACACACTTCCTAACCAAATCAACTAGTCAGGCACTATATTCACAAGTAGTTGGACAAAATTGACGCAAGTTAAGGAATCCAAACAATTAGACTTCAAATCATGACCAACAAATCCACAATGTTCATCATCAAATACCAAGAATCAAAACAATTTTCTCAAGTATGGGGCACAGGGAAGCATGATTTACATTTCATTGGAACGTATATTTGATTTTTATTTTTTCAATTTTTTTTTGTATTTTTCATAAATAAGAAAGCAATAAAAAACTATACTAGAAAGCAGATAAAGACTACACTAGAAAGCAAATAAAGGGAGAGAAGGAAGAGAATTTCAAAGGGGAAAGAACACCCCCCCAAGCCAAATCAAGCAATGCCCTCATTGACTTGGGAGAGTAGCCTACTCCTCATCCTCATCCATCCTAGAGTACCCTCCACCGTGGCTAGAGCTGGCCCCTCCATGGCTAGAGCCACCACCACCATACCCCGAACCACCGGCATAGTAGTTAGGGTCTACATTCCCACCCATACCCCCATATCCGTGGACCGAAGAGTAGTCCACATAAGTACCATAAGCACCGGGGTGAGAATACCCTCCTTGGGGGTATTGGAACCAATCGGGAGTAAGGGAATCGGGAGGAATAGCCCCCCGACGGGCATAATCATCATACATGGGGTAAAGGCCCCTCCCTAGGTTCCTCTCAATAAGACCAACCCTCCCATCTAGGGTGCTTAACCTAGAGTCTAGGTTTTGCATCATGCCCTCTACCCTTCCTTGCCCCGTCTCAATACGGTCTAGTTGGCTCCTAAAAGCCGAAAAGTCATATGGGGCATTTGGGTCGACATTGTAATCGACCGAGGAAGTAGGCATTGTAGGCATGCCGTAGGTGAAAGGTGGGGGTGGTGTGTAGTGAGGTGAATGGTGAATGGGGGATTGGTGAGGTTGTGGTGAGGGGTGAGGTGGTTGAACCGCACCTTGACCATCTAACTCGAAGGTATAAGAGGGCTTCCCCCTCTCAAATTTGGTCAAGGCGGGGTTGGGTAAGGTAAACGCTTGGTCTCTCCTACCCGATTGTCGGTGGACAATCCACCAAGTATCATTCCCCACCGGTTGTACCCAATTCAAACTCCCAAAATAAGGTAGGTCCATTAGGTTCGATCCCACAACTTTTCTATGGCCATCGGGGTTCCAACCTAAATGCTTCCTAGCTATATGGGTCACTAACCCCCCAAAGTAAATAGGCGCTCTAGACCTACTAGCTTCGGCCGCATTGGCCGCCCTTTGAAAATGGTAGGCTATCCTATGGGGTAAATTTAATTTTTCAGCATTAGGGATTATATAGGAAGCCAACAATTCCAATTCATCCCTCCGAACATTTGCCGGTTCATGCCTCCCAAAAATAGTGAGGCCGGCAAATCTTTGCCAAAGTTTGGGGACGGGATGTTGAATCCACGTCCCTTTGGCATGTTGGAGGTTCACCAAATCCTCCCCTGTTAACCTCTTGTAGACCACGGCGGTGTGGTCTTGAGAAGGTTCAATAGGCTTGTCCGATTTCAAGTCAAACAATTTACCAAATTCCTTTAAAGTTAATCTCACATTATTGTTCAACAATCGAAATTGGACGTGAGTGATAAGTGCATTCATTTTGATAACATTAAAACTTGATATAAATTCCAATGTTAAATAATCATAAGTATCGTGGCACATTTGAAAAAAACCACTCATGCCTATGCCCTTAAACAATTTTTCCACATATTTATCAAGACCTAGCCTAGCTAAAGTAGGATGATGTATGAAACGGGTAGAAATTACCTGACGATCGATGAGGTTGATCATCCGAACCCGTTGCTCCTCCAAAACGATTACAACTTCCTCCCATCCCGGAATTTGAAGGTCCGGGTTGATTGCTGGTTGTGCCGCACTAGAGCTCTCACCCCTTTGATTTCTTGAACGCTTGGAGGCCATTGTCGTTGAAAATAGTAAAAATTTTGAGGTTTCTCTCTCTTAGGGTTTGAGAAAAATTGAGAAAAAATTGGGGAAAATTAGGATGGAGTGTAGAGAAAGGTGAGGGAAGATGAAATATGTAAATTTTTTTGATTTTGGATGGAGGAATTAGAGAAGATCTTAGATTGAAGTGAAAGTTTAAGGTTTGAAAATGGAGGTTTTAGAGAGAGAAAGTGAATGAAGAAGAAGAAATAAGGAGGAAATGAGGGAAGAAAGAAGAGAAAAGAAAATAAAGGGGGGTCGTCCTGATGGCGCGCCCGATCGGGCGAGCCTCGCCCGATCGGGCGTAGGTGTGATTCTCCAAAATTCAAGTTGCGCGCCCGATCGGGCGAGCTCCGCCCGATCGGGCGCGAACGCGAACGATTTTTCGCCCTTTTTTCTCGCCCGATCGGCCGAGCTTCGCCCGACATTTCTTTTTCTTTTACTCGATTTTCCAAAAAATTTGCCCGATCGGGCAAGCTTCGCCCGATCGGGCGAAAATAACCCTGGAATCCACTTAGCTTGCGCGCCCGATCGGGCTGTTTCGCCCGATCGGGCAAAATTTGCTTTGATTCTTAGCTCACTTACGCGCCCGATCGGGCGAAATTGACCCTGAATTTTGGCTCACTTGCGCGCCCGATCGGGCGAGCCTCGCCTGATCGGGCCCGAGAGAGCCTTTTTCCTCCGATTCCGTTTCTTCTTCAAAATTTCTCTAAGTCTTTATACCCTGTGAAATTCATACCTGTACAACAACACTTAAAACCGGTGAAATATCACTCTCCTCGCCTCTCTAAAAAAAAAAAAACAATAAAAATAAAAAAGGAAAAATAAGGAAAAGGAAAACTAGCCTATAAAGCATGAAATACGGGTTGCCTCCCGCAAAGCGCTGGTTTATCTAGGTCCCGCACGACCTTCTCACCACCTTGAAACTCATGTTGGAAGTGGAGTTAGGAGAGTCTCCTCCCCATCTCTAATGATAGCACCTTCATGATACCTTTTCAACCTTTGGCCATTCACCTTGAATTCTTCACCTTTGTCATTCACCAACTCTACCGAACCAAATTTGTTTACCTTTGTGACAGTGAAGGGACCGGACCACCTAGACTTCAACTTTCCTGGGAAAATCTTCAATCTAGAATTAAAGAGAAGAACCTTATCGCCCGGTGCAAACTCTCTTGGTAGGATCCTCTTGTCATGCCACTTCTTGGTCTTCTCCTTGTAGATCCGCGCACTATCATATGCTGACAATCTAAACTCATCCAACTCGTTGAGTTGAAGGAGTCTCTTCTTACCCGCGGCCTTAGAATCCATATTAAGCTCTTTGATCGCCCAAAAAGCTTTGTACTCCAATTCGACGGGAAGATGACATGCCTTACCATAAACCAATCTATAAGGTGAAGTACCGATCGGTGTTTTAAATGCAGTCCGGTATGCCCAGAGTGTGTCATCAAGATTCATGCTCCAATCTTTTCTTGACTTGGCTACTACCTTTTCTAGGATCGCCTTGATTTCCCTATTAGAGACCTCAACTTGACCACTAGTTTGAGGGTGGTAACTAAGCCCTGTTCTGTGATGTACGCCATACTTCTTGAGGAGGTTATCCAATTTTCTTTCATGGAAGTGGGTACCCCCATCACTAATAATAGCTCGTGGAACACCAAACCTGGGAAATATGATCTTCTTGAAGAGCTTAATGACTACCTTGGAATCATTCGTTGGTGAAGCTATGGCTTCAACCCACTTGGACACATAATCGACGGCTACAAGTATGTAACAATTCCCATTGGAAGATGGGAACGACCCCATATAATCGATACCCCAAACATCGAATATTTCAACTTCTAGGATGCCAGTTTGGGGCATCTCATGCCTCCGCGAAATGTTGCCAGTCCTCTGGCAAGAATCACAAGCCTGCACAAAAGTGTTAGCGTCTTTAAACATAGTAGGCCAAAAGAAGCCTGACTCATTAATCTTGGCCACCGTTTTAGTGGGGCCATGATGTCCACCATAGGGTGAAGTATGACAACTGGTAAGGACGCCGTGAACCTCCCATTCGGGAACACACCTGCGAAATAATCCATCTGCACACTCACGAAACAAAAAAGGGTCATCCCAAAAATAATGTTTAACATCATAGAGGAATTTCTTTTTCTGTTGGTAGGACAAGTCAGGAGGTAGAGTACCACCCACTATATAATTAGCAAAATCGGCGTACCAAGGGTGATGCTCTACAACTGCATACAGGTTATCGTCAGGGAAAGAATCATCTATAGGTAAAGAATCCTTACCCTCATCATACCTGATACGTGACAAGTGGTCTGCCACTACGTTCTCTGCTCCTTTTTTATCTTTTATTTCAATGTTGAAATCTTGGAGCAAGAGAACCCAACGGAGTAGCCTTGGCTTTGATTCCGCCTTGGCTATCAAATATTTTAATGCTGCATGATCAGTAAAAACAATAACTTTAGAACCAACTAGATATGATCTAAATTTCTCTAAAGCATATATAACAGCAAGAAACTCCTTTTCTGTGGTGGCATAGTTGACTTGGGCTTCATTTAAGGTTTTGCTAGCATAATAAATAGCATGCAAAACCTTATCCTTCCTCTGTTCGAGCACGACTCCTAGTGCAAAGTCACTTGCATCACACATGATCTCGAAAGGGAGGTTCCAATCGGGAGCACATATGATGGGTGCCGATATCAAAGCCTGCTTAATCCTGTGAAAAGCCTCAAGACACTCGTCAGTAAAAATAAATGGGGCATCCTTGAGCAAAAGTTGTGTCAGTGGTTTAGCAATTTTAGAAAAATCTTTGATAAAGCGGCGATAAAACCCCGCATGACCCAAGAAGCTTCTAACTCCCTTGACATTAACTGGGGGAGGCAATTGCTCAATCACTGATATTTTAGCTTTATCTACCTGTATGCCCTTATCAGATATAATATGACCAAGGACTACTCCCTCTGTCACCATAAAGTGACATTTCTCCCAATTAAGCACTAAGTTGCACTCCTCACATCTTTTCAAAATTTTAGCGAGATTAATTAAACATGAATCAAAAGAAGAACCATATACGCTAAAATCATCCATAAAGACCTCCATAATAGACTCTATGAAATCAGAAAAAATGCTCATCATGCAACGTTGAAAGGTAGCAGGTGCATTACATAAACCAAAGGGCATTCTACGATATGCAAAAGTGCCATAAGGGCATGTAAAGGTGGTCTTTTCCTGATCTTCAGGGTGAATCGGAATTTGGAAAAATCCCGAATACCCATCTAAATAGCAAAAGAATTTGTGATTAGCTAACCTCTCAAGCATTTGATCAATAAAAGGGAGAGGGAAATGATCCTTTTTAGTGGCGATATTAAGTCTACGATAGTCTATGCACATACGCCACCCTGTTACAGTTCTGGTGGGTATTAATTCATTTTTATCATTGGTTATCATAGTCATCCCACCCTTCTTCGGTACTACCTGCACAGGACTTACCCACTTGGAGTCAGAAATAGGATAGATGATACCTGCATCGAGTAATTTCATCACCTCTTTCTTGACTACTTCCTGCATGTTTGGATTTAATCTTCGTTGGGGTTGAATGCAGGGCTTATAATTTTCCTCTAGATGAATCCTGTGCATACAAAAATCAGGGCTAATACCCTTAAGATCATCAATAATGTACCCTATAGCCTTCTTATGGGTTTTGAGAACCCCTAGAAGTTGGGAAGATTGTAGGTGAGTGAGTGCAGTACTGATGATCACGGGGTGTAGTTCCTGCTCATCTAGAAAAACATATTTTAAATGAGAAGGGAGAGGTTTTAGCTCAGGTTTCTTGACCTCTGCAGGTTTTGATTCCTGAACTAAATTTACTACCTTCATTGTCTCCTTGGGGCTTAACTCTTCTAAGGAAAGAGCTTTTTCAATATTTTGTACCTCATTACCCTAAATGCTTGCATTATCGCTGGATAAATTCCCGCAGAGAACTTCCTCCAAGGGATCCTTAGCAAGAACCTGTGGCAAGCTATCAACACAAATATTGTCCATTATATCAATTGTATCAATATAACAACAATTTTCCTCCAACATAGGCCCTTTCAAAACCTTCCCTAAATTAAAGGTAACATTATCGTCGCCTACAGAAAGGGTCAGTTTACCATTTTTCACATCAATAATAGCTCCTGCAGTGTGGAGGAAAGGCCTACCTAATATAATGGGTATTTGTGTGTCCTCTGCCATATCTAAAACAACAAAATCAACTGGAATGAAAAATTTACCAACTCTGACAGGTACGTCCTCTAAAATACCTAAGGGATATTTTACCGAACGATCTGCCATTTGTAAAGTTATATTAGTAATTTTTAATTCCCCCATATTTAATTTAGCACATATAGATGATGGCATGACACTGACACTAGCACCCAGATCACATAAAGCCTTATCAATAAAAACATTCCCAATGTGACAAGGGATAGAAAAACTACCGGGATCCTTTAATTTAGGAGGTGATTTATTTTGCAAATAAGCGCTACACTCTTCTGTGAAAGCTACAGTTTCTACTTCATTAAAGGCCCTTTTCCTAGTCAGAATGTCTTTCATGAATTTAGCATAAGCAGGTACTTGAGTGATTAAATCAGTGAAAGGGACTGTTACCTGCAGGTTTTTCACAACCTCTAAAAACTTACCGAATTGTTTATCAAGCTTACTCTTCAGTTGTCTATTAGGGAATGGAAGCTTGATAACTGGGCTCTGCACAACTCCTCCCTTATCCTGAAATTTACCCTGCACAGAAACATTAGTAGGGTTAGTGTCTTTTTGTAGCCCTGTAGGGCTAGCAGGATTACCGTTTGATATAGAGGAATCTAGATTAGAAACTGGTCCATCTTCCTGTGGCATAGGAGGTCCATCATAATGGGAACCACTCCTTAGAGTGATTGCATTAGCATGATCTGTAGGATGGATAGGCTGTGACGGTAGAGCTCCCTGTTGACGGGATTGTAGGGTAGATTAAAGTTGTGCAATTTGATTGTCCATGATTTTATTGTGGGCTAGGATAGAATCAATTTGCGCATCCCTACTCTCCATGTGCTTTTGCATATTAGCTAGCATCGCTCTAATTTCTGTCATGGCAGGGTCGGAAGATGATGAGGGTGATACTTGGCTTTTCTAGCCGGCATTAGGATGATAGTATTTTTGCTGTGGTGGGGGTTGCTGTTGTGGTTGTTGTGGAGGTGGAGGGTTTTGTACATTGGTACTCCGGTATGAAAGGTAAGGATGATTTTTATAACCGGCATTGTAGGAATTGGAATAGGGGTTATTTTGCCTATAGGTTTGAAAGGCATTAACCTGTTCCATAGAGCTCCTACAATCTTGCTCCCAATGACCTACAATTCCACAATTTTCACAAAAAGCTTCATGGTTAGAAACAACAGAAACATTAGCTACAGAGTTAGGAGTAGTAGTAAGATTATCTAATTTTTGACAAATAGAAGTTAATTGAGCTTGCAAAAAGGATACAAAATCGACATTATGTTTCCCCTTATTTGCAAACCCCCTCGGATTCCCATATTGGGAATTGTGTATTGCCATGTCTTCGATAACCTGTCCTGCATCATCCACATTTAAATTCATAAACCTCCCACTAGCTGCCGAATCTAGTACTGATCTGGAAGAATTTCCAAGTCCATTATAGAATGCTTGGATCAATTGCCATTGTGCTAGATTGTGGTGGGGGCACTCTCTCTGTAGATCCTTGAACCTCTCCCAAGCCTCATATAGTGTTTCGTCGGCCTCTTGAGCGAAGTTCTGAATAGCACTTCTTAGCACCGCTGTTCTCTCTGCAGGATAATATTTATTATAAAAGTTCAAAGCAAGAGTTTCCCAGTCAGTAATACCAAGTGCAGTTCTATTCAAACCATTAAACCATAATTTTACTTTGCCACATAAAGAAAAGGGAAAAAGAATCTCCCTGATTTGGTCCTGCGTAACCCCGGCTTGTCTAATGGTGTTACAATATTGGCAGAAATCTGCGATGTGAAGATTAGGATCTTCACCCTTAGCTCCGCTGAACTGCTTCCTCTCTATCATAGTGATAAATTGGGGCTTGATCTCAAATTGAACTCCATCTAGAGCCGGAGTAGGAGTAAGGTGCGGGAAATCTGTGAGCTTCGGTTGCGAATAATCACTGAGTTTCTTCTGGGCCGTCATCTCTGATTCTAAATCTGAAGGAATATCTGTATCACTAGAATCAGTGGGAGGATCTCTTCGATCGTTGTCCTCCTCAGAACCCGCCAGAATTTGTCTGTAGAGTCTCCTTTGCCTATGAAAAGAACGCTCGATCTCAGGATCAAAAGGGATGTCACCTGATCTAGAACACCTGGGCATAAACAAAGAACTAAAGACAAATATGAGATTTGCCTCAAAGAACTAATGTTCTCTGAGGCAAAAGGGGGGATAATCTAGACTACAAAAATATAATCAGAAAATAAAAATAAAACCGTTTCCCCGGCAACGACGCCAAAATTTTGACAGGGTAAAGTCGTATCCCCTGATCAAAAATAATTACCTAAATCACTAACTACAATAGATAGGGAAGTAGGGTCGAACTCCACAGGGAAATAAGTCTTTTTAATTCTAATTAATTGTTATAATCTAAATTATCTAAGTAACTAATATTTTCTATACTACGAAGGATGAGTTTAGGGAGAAAAGAATCAATAATAAGGAAACCTAAGGTCGCAGGTTCACCAATAATTAATATTCCGGGATAGAACGAAGCAATTAATAATTAACAATGCATCAATAACATGATTAACAGGCTCTCGCAATTTATTAACCAACATGGATCTAACAGGCTCTCGCAATTTATTAGACCTAAGTTCCTATTAAAAATAGCCTTTAATATTAAATCAACATCTGCTCGATTCATCAATTCAATATTGCTAAACATTCACAACCAAATTACATCTGCTCGATTCATAATCCAATTGCAAAGAATTAAAACAATTCAATAGGAAATTATCATGCAATATCAACAATCAATAATAACAAGCTATCCCTTCATATTAATTATGAATCCCCTTAAACCCTAGAATTAAACTACTCACTAATCATCATAACTAATCCAATCAAATAAACAATTAAAAACATAAACGAGAAAACAATTAAAATAGCTGAAATTAGAAAGGGAAGAAATTGTACCAAAAACAAATCTGGAATTAATGTAGGAATTAAGTACAAGAGTTTTGAGAGAATTCTAGAGATAGAGAAATACTAAGTAGAGAGAGAAAGTCTAAGAGAAGGAAGTGATTAATTATCCGTACAAAACCAATATAAATCTCTCCCCTAAAACACGAAATAAACAAAGCTTAATCAGGTTCTAACAAAACACGCGCCCGATCGGGCGAAAGGGGCGCCCGATCGGGCCCGCCTTTTTTTCTACGCTTATCTTTCAGTGCTGCGCCCGATCGAGCCTACGCTCACCCGATCGGGCGCGCATCTCCTTGGCAGCTGGCATGCGACAGCTCGCCCGATCGGGCGTAAGCTTGCCCGATCGGGCCCAGCTTCATCTTGGAGGTTTGGACTTCGATTTGGGCTAGATTTCTCGGCCCAATCCATATTTCCTCTCGGGTCTCGAATACATGGTCCAATTGCCTTGGGCTCCGAAAATGGTCGTGCTTCTCCGATGCTCGTAGTCGCTTCATAAAAATCCCGGGAAAATACTCCAAAGGTGCAATTCCCTGCAAAACTTAACCAAAACTACGAAAACACTAGAAAACACATATTAGTAATAAAAGTGGCCCCAAAGGGCCAAAAACACTACTAATTATGACCGAGGGACGGGGGTAAAACACTATATAAAATAGACATATCAGTAGGCATGTAATGACTAATAATAATAACATTGGTGAAAAACATTTCTTGACCTGTAACCAGAAATAATGACCCTGTCCAAAATGATTCGTGACCCGACCCGATTGACAGGTCTACACACAGTAATAAAATTATATTAGATTGTAAAGTATATTGTTTTAATTGATAAGAATATATTATAAATAATGGATGTGGTGCATTTTGAGCTAATTCCTTCGCTCAAAAAAAAAAAAATAGTATGATACAAAAATAAATTATATGATAATTTATGAGTGTTATAATTTTTTTTTTAATAAAATTATAATTTAATTTGTACATATGAAATATTGGTACTTTATCGAAAATAAAACTCTAAATTAACAATTTTATCCTAAAATTCTATCCAAATTTGATTGAAAATAGAATTCTTAATTAACTTTTTTATCTTGCAAATTGAATTTTATATAACTCTATCCTACGTGGCGTGACACTTGGCGAAAAGTTAAAACGCCAAGTGTCGTTATCTCGTCGCCTGTCTAAAAGTTTAGCTTTATATATTAGTTATATGATTATACATAGAAACATTAAATTATCTCTTACCCTTTAAACTCAAAGATAAAATTTAAAGCATAAAAAAAAAAAACTTCGTTAAAAATCAAAAACTGCCCGAAAATCATATTTAGAGGCTGAATTTGGCCACGAGAGGGTTCTTAGAACATTGTTTTCACATGAAAAACATTACCTTTTTTTTTTATCAAAATCGGATGAGTTTAGAACCTGATCGGGATTAAAACGGGATAAATATTAACGAACGGAAATATAATAATTAAAACACGAATTTACGTGTTCAAAATAATCTGGAATTAAGTTAAACTAATCAGTAGTTATAATCACCAAAATTTCAAAACATCATTACTATAAAAACCCTAAATCAATTGTTCATTAAAATCCTAAAATCATGATTTTCAATAATTAAAAACCTTATAAAATTTACAAAATCTGAAAATTATAAAGTTTAATCATCAAAAATACAATTTGATACTAATTAAATTAATTTCAAACATTAAAATCAAAACCCATAAATCAATAATTATAATTACACAAATTAATAAAACAATGGAGAAGAAAATAAGACTAACCTTTTTGTGTGGGAAATTTTGAGAATTCATGGGGTATTTATAGAGTAGAGAGTGTAGGGTTAAATTTGGGCTTATAAAAATGTGGGCTTAAGTTATGGGTTTTGGAATGGGTTATTCCAATAAGAGTATGTAGGAATAATTTACATTGCCCACTAATTAATAAACGTTTGACCCAAAATATATTTTACTTTTATAAAACCTTATATATTTAAAATGTTTTAACCCTTTAAAATATTTAATTAAAATACTTAAGCCCTTAACAATACATTTTATTAATACTGAAATACTTTATAAAAATACATAAAAATACGGGGTATCACAAAAAGGGTCCCTTTTGTGAAAATATAGGTCACATTTTATTAATACTGAAATACTATAATGAGAGATGTTTGGGGGGTTTTTGTCCCTCGGGAGACTTACAAATCAGAGACTGGTTGCGCGCGGCCTATACCTGCAAAACAACGGAGACTCTGGTTGTTGGAGCTCTGCCTCCGACGATCAAGTTAGTACTTGAGTATGAACCGGAGAAGATACGGAAAGAAGATATGAGATCTTCTCGGATTCCGAGATCAAGTGCTTTTTTTATGTAAGAGAGTGTAGGGTATGCCGTAATAATTTGTAGATGTCCCAAAAATGGGGGGAATCTCCCTATTTATAGGGTCGTAGGGAAACGTGCCCCTAATTAGGTCACTCTGACCTAATTCTACTAGGCTGCGCCGAATTACGGCTTTCTCGAGATTTGGGCCCTTGAGGGCCGCCTTTTTCTCCTAAGTTCCAAGAAGGACACGTGTCAAATGGAGGTTGGTCCAATTCGGACCAACCAGAATATGACACGTGTCAGGACGTGATTGGCTCACGTGGCATGGGTAAATTACCCAAAGCATTTCCCCCTCACAAATGTGATGTGGCGTGCCACGTGGCATCTGTGACTGATGTGTCTATTTTATATAGTATTTTACCCCCGTCCCTTGGTCATAATTAGTAGTGTTTTTGGCTCTTTAGAGCCACTTTCATTACTAATTGGTGTTTTCTAGTGTTTTCGTAGATTTGATTGACTTTTGCAGGGAATTACAGTTTTGGAGTATTTTCCCGAGATATTTTGGAGCAATCACGAGCATTGGAGAAGCACGACCAGATTTTATAGCCCAGGGCCGATTAGAGCCATCGAACCGGTGATTAAGGGCTCGGTATAGGTGATACCGGGGCATTTGGACCAAGTATTCAAGACCGGAAGAGGAAACCCTTATTGGCCCGAAGAATTGGGGCCTAATCGTAATCCAAATAATGGCCCAAGAGAGCCGCCCGACCAAAGAGGCTGGCGCCCGGAGGCGCGCCCGGCCGGGCGGGAGAAGTTGAGGCTGGCGCCCGGGGGCGCGCCCGGCCGGGCGCGAGATTAGTACTAGAGAGTAAAAAGGCGCGCCCGATCGGGCGGTGCCTCGCCCGATCGGGCGCGTGTATTTATTAG
Organism: Chenopodium album; assembly: GCF_948465745.1. Taxonomy (NCBI): domain Eukaryota; kingdom Viridiplantae; phylum Streptophyta; class Magnoliopsida; order Caryophyllales; family Amaranthaceae; genus Chenopodium; species Chenopodium album. The sequence continues at coordinate 47,480,704 of NC_137834.1, read as the reverse complement.
GAGGCGATTAGCGTCGTTTTAGTTTGTTTTAGTTTAGGATTTGTACGGAGTATAAATACCCCCTCCGTAATACGATTTTGAGGGTTTTTCTTCTCTCTCTCTCTTTCTTTTGACTCTTTCTTTACTCTCTTAATTGTTTTCTTAGATTTCTTTCTCTTAAACCTTTGTTCTTAATCTACTCTTAATTCCAGATTTATTTTGGTAACGATTTCTCTTCTCTTAATCTTAGTTGTTTATTTTATTCCTTTAATCATGTCTTGCTTTATTGCTTTGATTAGTTTAGTTTCTATTATGTGTGAGTAGTTTTCTTTCTAGGGTTTATGGGGATCCATAAATAATATGAATGGGTAATTTATTGTTGTTAGTTATCAATGCTAGATTAATTTCCTATTGATTAGTTTAATGCTCTGTGACTAGATTTGCGCAGATCTTTTATGCATGAGTTTAACAATATTGATTCGAGATTCGACAAATGAGAATTGATGTTTAGGTCTAGTTTCAATAGGAAGGTTAATTTATAAATGGTTAGGTCGAGATTCGAGAGATGAGATTTAATACCGGTAAATTAATTGTGTGATTATAATACGTAGCGAAAGCCATTTATAATCTGATTAATATATGCATTGATGAATGATTATTATATTTTACCCTGGAATATTATTTATTGGTGAACCTGTGCCCTAAATCCTTTTATATATTATTTTCTCCCTATTCTTGATCTCCATAGTTTAGTTTATTATTCAAATTCACATATTGGTTACCTAATAATCTAGATTATATTAGTTAATTAGGAATAGAAAGATCCGTTTCTCTGTGGATTCGACCCTACTTCCCTATCTACATTAGTTAGAGGATTTAGGTACTACTTTTGATTTGGGGATACGACTTTACCCTGTCAGTGACACATGTCACTCAGCTATAGGAAATAATAATAAGGGTTTTTTTAATGTGAAAATATAACTTTTCACATTCCAGGGAAAATTACAAAATTGTCCTTGTTTTTACCTCTCTATAAATACGCATTTTACCCCTCTTATTTTGGACGTTTCCAAAATATTCAAGAGAGAGAAAGTTACAAAGTTAGAGAGAGAGAGAGAGAGATAGTCTGCTTTCCGTATGTTTGTGAACACAAACTTTGGTAATTTTCCGCCTGCCTCAGCCGGTTTACAAACCGTCTATACCCAAGCAAGCAAGGTCAGCTTCAGCAGCAACCGCAGTCGATCATCACCGTTTGCCCCCTTTTAGAGACAAACGAAAGGTACCGCCTCTACCCCCTTCAACTCATTTACATTTGTTTCAATTCATTCAATAAGTGGACTCATCACCAACACACACGGCACGGCCTAGGTCAGTAGTCAGCCGGTCACCTGGGACAATTGAGTCTAGGATTGGGAGTACCGGCTCTTGGTGCATGAAGCAATTTTGTACTCCTCAACCGACCATCTATGTGTCTGTGCAGGACACGATGGATAGAACTAAACAGACAGCCACCACACGACGTCGAAGAGACAGTACTTTGGAAGTGATGTCCAATGAGGTAACCCCGGTTGAGGGGTCAGAGAGCAATGAAGGCTTAGGGGAATATTCCCCGTCTGGGATTCTTAGAACCCCAAGTGACACAATCTTATACGATGAGGGTAGAGACGGTGAGGAACCCATCTCCCAGATGAACCTTAATGAAGCTGGCCCCGTAGATAGAGACGGGGTAGAGTCTACATCAGGGTCAGCCGGCGAAGAGGGAGACGGTGAAAGCTCCGCCTCAGGGTCTAGCACTGAGGATGATAGTTGTTGAGGGTAAAAATACCCCATATATGTGGACCAGTCCCGTACCGACACGTGGCCAAGTTATAGGGTGACACGTGTCATTATGGGAAGATGCCACGCGTCCAGCTTAAGAGCACTCAAAGGCTCAGGCCAATTTCGTAGCGACACGTGGCCCAGTTAGAGGGTGACACGTGTCGTTACAAGAAGATGCCACGTGTTTAGGGCATGTGTTCCCCTGAAATTAGCACGCAAAAGAGGCCTAATAACGTCAGGGCCCAAATCCCGAGAGATATCATTGAAAGCCGCAAAGCGGCGCCCCCAAAGTAACACGTGGCATTCACTGATTGCGCAGCCAATCACGTCATGCAATTCTAGGGTACAACCCTAGAATGGGGCACGAGTCCCACCCCTATAAATACCCCAATCATTTATGATGGGAGGGGTGGATTAAGACATTACAACAAAAAGAGCATTAATTGCTCCAACTTCTCTCTACTTTCTCTCTCTAGCCTTTTCCGTTTCCGATCACTAACTTGATCGTCGGAGGCGAATATTCCGACAACCGGAATATTCGTTGTTTAGCTGGTCGGACCGTCTCGTTGCCAGGAGAGCATGACCAGTATCTGAGGAAATCCAAAAAACACCCGAAACATTTGGCGCCGTCTGTGGGGATACTCGTACGTTATGGCGATAGACGGTCAAACACCTAATCCAGGTGAAGACGGACATGTAGAGGATATAATCCCTACAATCCATACCAGCGATCCGCTGATAGCCACATTTCAAGAAGCTGATGACCCTCCTGTTACCGCAGCCTCTCTGAAGGCCGCACTTAACAAATTCAGGAAGGAGTTTGAGAGCAATGGAGCCTCTACCTCTAGGCAGCCGCCCAGGAGAGAGGAACAGAGGGCTCTAAAGAAAGCACATAGCAAAGTAGTCCATGCAACGGACGCTGGAAACACTCCCTTTCGTAGGCCGACTGGAAGGTCCCCAAGGGTGCCACGGACAAATTTTTCTGATTTGTTGGCGAAAACACAGTCGGCTAAGGGGAGGGGTAGGCAGCCTCGAGGAGAGGAGCCTGAGCCGTCTAGACGATGGAAGGACGCAAGGGATTACCTTCGGCATAAGCAGCGGGAACGTGCCGCCTACTCGGACACGGCCTCAACCCCAACTATGCTGGATGATTTTTCAAATCATTCTCTCTCCCAATATACCAACACGGCCATCTCCAAAAGAAGTCAGGCGGTCCGCACCCCAACTCCTATTCCAGTTGTCCATACTCCAACTCCTATTCTAGCCCAATCACTTCAATATCAACCTCCTCAGGGGTTCAATGGCTTGATGTAGCCGAATCCCCAAGTCTTCGGACAATATGGGCCTTACGGACAGGCGTACGAACATGCTCCCTACCTGGCTGGACCGTCCGTGCAGCCACAACCCATCGATTGTCAGATGCGCCTACTGACTCTGGGAGATAAGTCGCCTCCGTTTTCACAAGATGTTCTAACTGCCCCTCAACCGCCAAAGGTGAAGAGTGTACTTTTGGGAGCCTATGATGGTACGGGCAACCTAGAAGAACACATCACCTCGTACAGAAACCTGATGTACTTGCAAAGTGTAGATGATGCTACTTGGTGCAAATGCTTTCCGACCACTTTGAAAGGTGTGGCACAAGATTGGTTCAACAGCCTGCCGGGCGGATGTATCAATTGTTTTACTACCCTTAGTTTGCTGTTTGTGGGAAATTTTTCATACAACATACCGCCTCGAAAGACTAGCCTTAATTTGGCGACAATCGTCCAGGGGAAGAATGAGGGCCTACGCTCGTACGTCCAGCGATTTAACCAAGAAAAAGCCCAAATTCATAATTTTCCAGATGAAATGGCTTACTCTGAATTTCTTCGGGGATTAAGGCACAATGGTTTTAAATTTGACCTGGTAAGGAAAAATATTCGGACATACGCAGATGTTTTGTGGGAAGCCGAAGCCTATATTGAAGCGGCGGACTTTTGTTCGCTCACAAAATCAAAAGCGCCGGCCAAGGGGGATGAGAAGAAACTTTCTCAGCAAGACTCGGCCGACCAAAAGAAAGAAGGAAAAAAGAGAAAAGAAGTCTGAGTGGCTGATGCCCAGCCGCAGAAGTCCAAGAAGGTCAAGACGTACGAGCCTCAGTATGAATTCAACAAGGACTGTTATTCTATCTTGATGGAAATCAAGGATAAATTTGAGTTTGAAAAGCCATAACCGCTGAGAGGCCCGGCCCAATACAGGAACAAAACAAGTACTGTCATTACCACAAGGACGTGGGACATGACACAAACGATTGTATCAATTTGAAGAGACTGTTGGACAAGCTAGCCGAGAAGGGCATGCTGAATTCTTATGTGATGAAGTCCAAATTCACTTACACACGGACAAACAACACGTCCGAGCAAAGACAGAAAAATGATAAGAATAAAGACAAGGAAGATGATGGGAATAGCACTGACTCAGGCTTTGTGGCCCTGATATCAGGGGGATTTTCCTCAAGCGTCCCAACTATGAAGGGGATCAAGCAGGATGCCCGGAACTTGGGAAAGGTGATGCAAGCGGATTCAGTGAAGGCCGAACCCTTTCCCGAAGTAATCATCAGTGAGGTCGACCGGGGGGAAGTCAAAGCTCTGCACAATGATCCCATGGTATTCATTATGAAGATAACTAATTTGAAGGTCGGACGAATATTGATTGATACGTGTAGTGCGGCTGATATCATCAGCCTGGCCGCCTTGAAGAATCTAAGATTCCCCGAGGATGTTCTTCAGGACATTACTCACCCGTTGGTCGGATTTGGGGGGAATGTTATCCACCCGGTTGGGCGGATAGATTTACCCGTCCGCTTCGGGCAAAAAGGGGAAGGAAGAGATATGGTTGTCCGCTTCCTAGTTGGGAAAGAGCTGACTGGATATAATGTCATACCCGGCCGTTCTACACTGAATGCAGCCAAAGCAGTCATTGTACCTCACCTAATGCTGCTAAAGTTTGAGAGGACAGACGGAAAAATAGGGATAATCCAAGGGAGTTAGAAGATGGCAAAGGAATGTAATCAGTTGGCCGTTAAGCCTACAGCGCGCGGACCAAAGGCGTCCGAGCCAAAAGAAGAAGGAACCTTACTCCCAGCACACCAGGTCGGCCAGAAGCGTAAGGCGGCTAAGATAGAGAAAGCATAGCAGCTAATGAATGTCAGTCGACCAAAAGAGTTACGACCCCAGCTGGCCGGCAGTCACCAAGATATAGTGCTTGACCCCGATCAACCAGGTCTGACGGTTAGTGTGGGCACTATAGCTTTGGGTGTGCTTGGGGATTAGTTAATTCAACTGCTGAGAGAGTTCAAGGATGTATTTGCATTTGATGTTAGTGAGATGCCAGGAATAAGCCCTGACCTGGCCGTGCACAAGCTGGCTGTAAATCCAGCCATTAAGCCTGTCCGCCAGAAGAAAAGGAATCATGGAGAAGAGAGGAATCAGGCGGCCGCAGCTGAAGTAAAAAAGCTGTTGGACGCCGGTTTCATTCGGCAATGTTATTACCCAGACTGGGTAGCCAATGTGGTTCTCGTGAAGAAGCCGAATGGAACTTGGAGAATGTGTGTGGATTACACCGACTTGAACAAAGCATGCCCTAAGGATAGCTTTCCCTTTCCCAAAATCGACCGCCTGGTTGATTCAACGGCCGGGCATGCCTTGATGAGTTTTATGGACGCATACTCCGGATTCCATCAAATTCCATTATGGGAAGAAGATCAAGAGAAAACAGCGTTCGTAACTGAGCAGGGGTTGTACTGTTACAAAGTTATGCCATTCGGCCTTAAGAGTGCCCCAACTACCTTTCAACGACTTGTTAATACAGTCTTCAGAGATCAGCTCGGCCGGAATATGGAGGCGTACATTGATGACATGATTGTCAAGTCAAAAGAGCCGGCCGACCATCTGAAGGATTTGCGAGAAACTTTTACCGAACTCAGGCGGCATAAGATGATGTTAAATCCAAAGAAATGTGTCTTTGGTGTTGAGTCCGGTAAATTTCTCAGATTTTTAATTGATCAGCGTGGAATTGAGGCCAACCCTGAAAAGATTCAAGCCGTCCTGGACATGAAGTCACCAAGGACGATTAAGGAAGTACAAAGATTGACCGGCTATTTAGCAACACTTGGTAGATTTCTGTCTAGATCAGGGGATAAGTGCCGTTATTTCTTTCAAACCATCAAGAAGAAATCCATGTTTGAATGGATAGAGGAGGTCGAGGAAGCATTCGTACAGCTAAAAAGCCACCTTTATACATTGCCTCGGCTCGTCAGTCTACTCAAGAGTGAGAAGCTATTTATCTACCTTGCCATCTCTGAACACTCTCTAAGTGCCGTCCTGCTTGCTGAACGGGACGACCACCAGATCCTAGTCTACTTTATCAGCCATGTACTTCACAACGCTGAGCTGAGGTATCCCCCTATTGAAAAATTTGGCTTGGCATTATACATGGCACCGAAAAAGCTGCGGCCATACTTCTTGGCACATTCAATTGTGGTCTACACAGACCAACCTCTGAAGAAGCCATTTACAACTCTAGAGGCAAGTGGTCGTATGCTCAAGTGGGCCTTGGAAATGAGAGGCTTTGACATTGCGTTTGAGCCAAGAAAAACAATCAAGGGACAAGCCTTTGCTGATTTTTTAGCTGAGATGACTCGGCCAGATCTTCAGCTGGCCAGAGACCAGATTTGGAAGGTGTTCGTGGATGGTAGTGCAACAACTACTGGGTGTGGTGCAGGTGTCATATGTCAGTCTCCTGAGGGAGATAAGTTTGAGTACGCTCTGAGATTTTAGTTTCAAGCCTCCAATAATGAGGCCGAGTATGAAGCCCTCCTGGCCGGCCTTAGAATGTGTAAGGCGGCAGGAGCAACAAAAATTGATGTAAGCTCGGACTCCCTACTTGTAGTTGGCCAGGTGAATGGAGACTTCGAGGCAAGGGAGCCGGCTATGATGAAATACCTGAAAATTGTAAAGAAGGAGGCTAAGGGCCTAGATCATTTTACTCTACAACAAGTTCCTCGTTCGTCCAATCATCAGGCGGACGCCCTCTCTAAATTAGCATCCTCAGCATCATGTGATACACCCAGGTCGGTATTTTGGGAGGTAAAGGAAAGAAGGAGTATTGATGCCGAGCCGGTACATATCATTGATAGAAGCTCCACTTGGATGGAAGGGATCATATCTTATCTAAAGGATGGATTACTCCCGGCCGATCCCAAAGAGAGCTGGATGATGAAAAAGAGAGCGGCCTGGTTCCAAATGAAGCAGGGGGAGTTGTTTAAAAAGGCATTTGTAAAGCCGTACCTGAAGTGTATTACTCCTGAGAAAGTACATGATGTCGTGGACGATCTTCACCAGGGGCAGTGCGACTCTCATATTGGAGGACGAGCCTTGGCTGAAAAGGCTGCCCATCTGGGCTACTACTGGCCGAGCTTAAAGTCGGACGCCATGAAAATGGTAAAGAAATGTGACAAGTGCCAGAGATTTGCAACCTTGATCCACCGCCCTGCCAACAGTCTGTCGGCCATCAGTAGTCCGCTCCCCTTTGCCAAATGGGGGATGGATATTTTAGGACCGTACACACCAGCATCTGGTCAAAGGCGTTATGTGTTTGTAGCAGTAGACTACTTCACAAAGTGGGTGGAGGCCGAGGCTGTACGGGGCATCAAGTGGACAGATGTTTCAGCCTTCATATGGAAGAGTATCATTACACGCTTTGGCGTTCCTCAGTCTATGGTGTTCGACAATGGACCCCAGTTTGAAACGCCTCAACTCAAAGAATGGTTGGAGGACCAGGGCATAGCTCATTGCTTTGCTTCAGTCGGCTGACCACAAGCCAATGGCTAAGTAGAGGCATATAACAAGTTGATCTCCAATGGAATTAAGCGCAAGCTTGAAAGGGCAGGCGGCTTATGGGCTGATGAGTTGGTTAATGTGTTATGGTCCATACGAACCACGGCCAAGAGCTCCACAGGAGAAACTCCATTCTTCTTGGTCTATGGCGCCGAGGCTGTCCTCCCAATTGAGATGTATGAGCCCACCCTTAGGGTGATGCTATATGATGAAGCGGCTAATTGGGAAGCCATGAAGACCGCCCTAGACTTCCTTCCTGAAGCTAGGGGCAACGCGACGCTTAGACACGAAACCTATCGCCTAAGGATGACAAGGGCATACAATCGTCGAGTATCAAAGCGGCCGCTAAAATTGGGAGATCTGGTCATAAGGAAGATGGAGGCTGTGGGACGAGCAAATGAAGATGGAAAGCTGACCCCAAACTGGGAAGGGCCGTATCGGATCAGGGAGGAAGTTCGAGATGGGACTTACCGTCTCGAAGCCATGAACGACCGACCAATTTCGCGTACATAGAATACTGACAATTTGAAGAAATATTATGTTTAGTACTTAGCCAAAAGCTTTATATACAGCTAGGTCTGTTGACCGAGCAATGTAAGCCGTACGGTCACAACAATGTAATTTTGACAAATTAATGAAAAGTTAAACATTGTTATATTATTTTCCATTATATTTATGCTTAGTAGTACGGTCATAGTCTACACAGAGATGCAGCGTGAAATTTGTGATTAGGTTGCTTGCAACATAGCAACCCGGTCGCAGAATAAAATAAAAAATAATAATAATAACGGCTATTTCACCAAATGCCACTGAGCAATTTAAAAATTCACCAAATGCCATCGGACTTTTCAGAATTTTCCAAATGCCACCCAGTTTTTTAAAAATTCACCCAGTGCCATTAATGACTAACGGCCGTTAACTCTGTTAGTAATTAGGGGTTAATCATGACACGTGTCATGACATAATTGGATCATTTATCTTAATTCATAAATTTTTTTTAAAAAAAAATAAAAACAAAAACAGTTAAAAAAAAAATACAAAAAATAATAAAAAAAAACAAAAAATAAAAAAAACCTCAAAATTTTCCCAGCCACCCGACCACCGCCAAACCCTAACCCCTCCCCTCATCTCGCCGGAAAACGGCCGGTCACCACCGAAACCACCAACAATCGGCCGGCCGACCATGTAGCTCCCCACCTGACCCACCGCCGACCCCCAAAACCTCCCTCACAAACTCCCCCGACCCCATAAAACCGCAAACACGAGCATCACCCACCCCAAAAACCACCCACACAACCGCCCCGACCCTAATAACCACCAGTAAAAAGCCCCTCCTCCCTTCTCCCACCGTCGAAACGACAGATTTTGAGGGTGGGGAAAGGGAGGAGGGGCTTTTTACGGGTGGTTTTTGGGGTCGGGGCGGATGTGTAGGTGGTTTTTGGGGTCGGGACGAGCAGCGTGGGTGGTTTTGGGGGTCGGCGGTAGGTCGGGTGGGGAGCTACATGGTCGGCCGGCCGATTGTTGGTGGTTCCAGTGGTGACCAGCCGTTTTCCGGCGAGATGGGGGGAGGGGTTAGTGTTTAGCGGTGGTCGGGGTGGCTGGGAAAATTTTGGGGATTTTTTTTAAAAAATTTTTTTAACTTTTTTTGTTTTTTTTTTTAATTTTTATGAATTAAGATAAATGATCCAATTATGTCATGACACGTGTCATGATTAACCCCTAATTACTAACGGAGTTAACGACCGTTGGTCATTAATGGCACTGGGTGAATTTTTTAAAAACTGGGTGGCATTTGGTGAATTCTGAAAAGTCCGATGGCATTTGGTGAATTTTTAAATTGCTCAGTGGCATTTGGTGAAATTTCCGTAATAATAATAATAATAAGAACGAGTGACTTGACCTTAAAGTCACATGTATACGTCCGTTCCTCACTGAGACGGACGAAAAAGGTAAGATACCCTTTGAAACCCCACTAATGGGGCAAGGGCATACCTAGGCATTCCAGCCCAGCCAAATTAGAAATTTTAAGTTGAGATCATACTTGAAATTTTTTGAGCGCGTCCGAGCGATAGTTTCAACGGACAAACTCACATAAAGCTAATTGAACGGCCAAATAATGTGTTGATTCGGCGTATCACCTAGTCCAAGGGCAATCATTACTATGATTTGATTAACTTACTAGTAGTCATACCCCCTAAGGTATAAATTATACCAAGTCAATCAAACCACTTAAAATATGGACTAGGCGAACGCCGAATAAAGGGGCATACCCCCCAAATTGTACGAGGATACAAAAACGTGTAAAAAGTACGCGTACGAAAAAGCAAAAACATGTTAAATGTAAAATTAGCATAGTATGAAGCAAAATAGAAAACTTGGATTAATAAAAAGACCGCTGAAAGGGCGGCAAAGTATCTTACATAAAACCGCTTGAAAAGGCGGCAGGTAAAGAAAATAGAAATTAACTAAACAAGGTAGAAAAAGCTGAAAATCAGGGGGCGGCTGGGGTTGGAGCTAGATCCTGGACTTGGGCGGGATCTTGAGAAGCGGCAAGGGACACGTCCTCAACTAGCGCCTCCTTGCTCTCCACTTCACCGTCATTGCCGTCCGCCACTTCTTCATTTTCCTCATCTTCGGAGGTTGTTGGTGTGACGTCCAACTCAGGAGAAAGCTGTCCAGCCTTCTTAGGTTCTTCCCTGAGGCAGACGAAGTTGAGGCGTTTAGTGAAGCGCTCTTGAAAAAAGGCCGCCTCCTCTTCGTCCACCATGAGCTCGAACGCCTCAAAGAAGTGGCTCTTCAGTCTGTCCTTAGCGTTCTGTTCAATGCGGACGACCTCGTCTGTGCTAGGGGCCCGAGGTGTCTTCAGCAGTAGAGATAAGTCCTCAACGGACTTCTTCAAAGTCTCCACCTCGGCCCTAAGTGCGTCCGCCTCGTCCAGGGCATCTTTCAAATGTTTTTGGGCTAAGGCCACCTCACTTTTGAGCTTTTCTGAGGCCTCGAACCCTTCTTTCCAGCGCTGGCCGTCCAAGAGGGCCTGATCCCTCTCCTGCCTTATAGTGTCCCTGGCTAAGGTCTCTTGTTCGAGGGCCTTACCCAGTTTCACCAGATCTTCTGCCTGACGCGTTGCCTTGTCGGACAGCGCGTTGATCTGGGTATCAAAATATCGGCGCTGGACGACCGTTTCCCCAGTAACAGCATCCTGGGCCTTCTGGACCTTCTCCCAGGAGCGCTTCAGCTTTTCGTTTTCTTTGTCCTTCCATTCAAGGAAGGCGGTGAGTCGCAAGAAAATCTGCGCACAAGAAAAACGGTTTAGTAAATCAGGGAACAAAGAAATTCAGAGAACAAGGAAAGGTCCTCAGTATGAGGGTTGAAAAAGCTACCTCAGCGCTGCAGTTGATCATTGGGCTGAGGAAGCCCTCATGTATTCCCCGCAGCTTATCTCGCTGCTCAGCAGGGACGGCCCGGGCCATGGCTTCCCGCATGGCCTTCCTGTACGCCCTAGTAAGGGACTGGCCAGGCAGCTTCATCTGTAGCTCCTCCGTAATATCTACACGCGGACGCAAAGAGTTTAATTTAAGCTAAGTAAAAAAAATAAATAAAATAAAAAAAAAAATTGCAAGAGGACTTGAACTGACCGTCGGAGAAGCTTGGGGGGTGGAAGGTGAATGACGGAGGCGGCGCAGGCTCGTCCTCTTCTTCACCCGTTCGGCCAGGCTGGTCGCCGGCCGACTGAATGACTTTAAGCCAATTAGATTCGTTGACTCTTTGTACGGGCGGAGTCACTTCTGGCCCGGTCGGTTTTACCGGGGTCGACTTACCCCTATTGTCCGATTTCTCGAACTTATCATAAACCGGCGTGGTGGCCGGATCCATGGACTTGGAGGCCCCGCTATCACTCAGCCGGGGTTGTTCTCCTTTGGACTGCTTAGAGACAGTCCGCGACGTGGTCTTGGCTGCAATGGTGGAAGTGGTCTTGGATGCGACCGTCTTCCTTTGCTTAGACGCCCTACCGTCCTTGTCCGTCTTGGAGGCAGGGGACGACTGCTTCCGTTTGGACCTAGGGGTCGGAGTTGACCGCTGAAGAGGCAAAAGTTAGCAAAAAGTGAGCAAGATAATGCAATTGATTGGCCGTGCCTAGTTAGGAAGAAGATCTCTTCCGTAATGCCAACACAGACGCAAGAATACGTCCGTGGGAACCCAGAAGGGAGGACCTTCCGAGCATCCCAGCACGGACGAAAAGAAGAAATGGAGGTGAATATACTTACTTCTTTAGATTGCTCGTACAGCTTCTGACGAGCCTTGTAGCGGGCCAAGTCAATCTCCGATATATTCACTTCCCCTTTCTGCTCTGAGTCCAGCATCTTGTACACCTCAGCTGTAAAAGAAAAGGAAGAAGTGTTAGAAAATCCTTCAATTTCAAATAACCTATGTATGTGCAAATATATATGTTCATGCATCCACCTTGGGGCAAGTTCTTGTACAGGCCATAGGCGGACATGAACGTGGGATCCCGTAGCCAACTGGATAAGGGGACCCAATTGCTTGGAACGCGCTTAGTTTTGCCATTCCTCCTCACCCTCTTGACTTTGAAGTATTCAAGCTGGTGCTCTTGGCTGGGGTGGACGGGTGGTTTATCAGGCTTGAGGTCCCCACGTCTAAGCTGAATTTGTTCAGCATTAAACCGATTCATCCACAAGTTAAATTCAACATATTTGGTCTTAATGCGGTAGAATCGGTGCTTCTAGTCGCGCCATTTGGAGACGCGGTCAACCACCATCATGTAGTCCCTGGTGGAGCTCAGAATGAACCAGCCGTCCGTGTCCGCGTCCAGCTTGGTTAGTGAGTGCATCTCATAGAAGACTGCAAAGTACGACTTGAAGCCTTTGCAGATGCATGTCACCAAGTACCCAAAGACGTTCAACCAGCTGTTCGGCATCAGCTTGAAGAGGGTAATGTCGTATTCGTCCAGGATTGTGCGGACGAAAGGGTGGAGAGGAAAGCGCAGTACGACATCTAAGGCCGCCCTATAAACGCTAAAGGACCTTTGGCGCGGCCTCTCTTCCTCCCAAGCAGCCACAGCGCGTGACTTCCTTGGAGGCTGAATCTCAAATCCCTCCCCAAGGTGGAGAAATGCCTTGTACGTCTCAAATTTGTAGTTCAGGTAGCCCAAGGCCGTGCTACCCGCTGTACAGGCGAACGGATCTTTGAAGTTGTCAATGTTGGCAACATCTTCCTCGGCCGCCTCCTCGCCCTCAGCGGCCGCCGCTTCGCCCTCGGCCGTTTTCTCGACCTCTTCCTCCTCTTGTTGAGGAGCACTCCCAAATTCAGAGGACAACACTCTATCCAGATCGGCTGCCTCTGTTGAGCTGCGGCCGCCCCAGGAAGAGGTGGTGTCTTCATGAATTAGGGGCCTTTTGCCCTTGTCCTTAGCACCGGCCGCCTGACTTCAAGTAGGAGGAGCTCTGCAAGGAGGCAGGTCGGACGGTTCATTAATTGAGACCCTAGTCCTTGGTCTGTCCAACCTGCCATATCGGAGATAGAGTTCTGAGGGAGTGGGGACGGACGGATCAGCGTCCGTCCGAGAAGAGGAAGGAGGTCCTTCACAGAGTAGCAACTCGGCCCCATCCATGACCGATTTGGCATATTGGGGGAACATTAATCCCGAAGTTCGCCCGGACGTTCCCCCCGCAGCAGAAGCGCCCTGAGTTCTTTGGCGCTCCTCAAAAGAAGAAGTTACTTCCACGGCCAAGCAGTGAGTGCCCGTGGAAGCGGTCGTAGGAGTAGTAGAAGGCGTTTCTAAGTTAGGGTTGTTAGGTTCATAAGGAAGCCTAGGGTTCACCAGACTACCGTCTGGATTTCTGGCCGCATGACGATCGTACGTCTGCATTGTTCTTGCCATGTTCGACTGCAGGGACAGAGAAGAATGGGTGGAAGTGAGTTGGTATGCACTAGAAATGGACCCACTCCACGAAGGAGACAACTCGTCTCCGTCCACTCTAGACTCCTCAGTCCCAGGCGAACGGCTGGCCTCATGAGGAGAAACGGACGAAGCCGAGTGTTGAGCCAGATTTTAAAATGAAGAACAAAGAAATAAAAATGCAAGGAAAAGAAAACAGGCGGCCTACCTCTGTACGTGTAGAAAACTTGAAAGTCTTGAAGGTTGACCGGAAAACTCAAAGGATGTGCTCGGAAAACTCAATGGCATGGCAGAGCTCTTGAAGATTCAAAGAAAATGACACTTTCTCTCTCTAGAAGCTCTGACTTCTCTCGAGAAAATGCAAAGTTCCAAAGTGTGAAAATGAGGTCAAACCCTTCGTATATATAGGCAAAATTTATGGGGGTAAGATGGTAAATTCATCTTTCCCGCCTAAAAAGTTGAACGGTTATAATTTGAAAGTTTAACCTAGAATTTGAAGGGGCAAAGGACAAACGCTATTAGAATAGGCGAAAAAGAAGACGACCTAATAACAGCACGTCCGAAAATAAACGGATAAGAAAACGGAGCTAAAGCTCCCTCCTCAATGGCAAGACGGCCGGAATTCCAAAAACGAGTCGACCTACCATTGTCCGCGCCATCCGTAAAGATGGGCGTTCGCTTTAAATTTTCAGGCGGACAAAAGCCGCCTGTCAAAATCCTAATGCACCCGTACGCCCCAAGGCTATTTGAGGTTAGAGGAGTCGGCCTGTAAGCGTACGAGCCACCCCCTCCGAGGGGCAAATGTTGAGGGTAAAAGTACCCCATATACGTGGACCAGTCCCGTACCGACACGTGGCCAAGTTATAGGGTGACACGTGTCATTATGGGAAGATGCCACGCGTCCAGCTTAAGAGCACTCAAAGGCTCATGCCAATTTCGTAGCGACACGTGGCCTAGTTAGAGGGTGACACGTGTCATTACAGGAAGATGCCACGTGTTTAGGGCATGTGTTCCCCTGAAATTAGCACGCAAAAGAGGCCTAATAACGTCAGGGCCCAAATCCCGAGAGATATCATTGAAAGCCGCAAAGCGGCACCCCCAAAGTAAAACGTGGCATTCATTGATTGCGCAGCCAATCATGTCACGCAATTCTAGGGTACAAACCCTAGAATGGGGCACGAGTCTCACCCCTATAAATACCCCAATCATTTATGATGGGAGGGGTGGATTAAGACATTACAACAAAAAGAGCATTAATAGCTCCAACTTCTCTCTACTTTCTCTCTCTAGCCTTTTCCGTTTCCGATCACTAACTTGATCGTCGGAGGCGAATATTCCGACAACCGGAATATTCGTTGTTTTGCCAGTCGGACCGTCTCGTTGCCAGGAGAGCGTGACCAGTATCTGAGGAAATCCAAAAAACACCCGAAACAATAGTGATGCCCCTCTTTTCCCGCTTGAGGATATTGGATCCAAGGAGAGGAAAAAATGGGAGGCAAAGGATGATCCCTTTAACATCCACATCTCCGCTAAAGACAGGCGGATAATGCTAAAGGGCATAGAAGGCTTTGTAAAGAAGCGGCCCCTGGGAAATGGATATACTATCCGGGTGCCGCCTGAGCTAGGCACCATCTCTTGGAAAGATGACCCGGAGAATGCAAATGCCTACTTTGGATGCTATGAGGAGGAATTCTTGGCAGGCCTCCTGTAGGCGTCGCTCGAAGTGCACCTACGTTAAAGCATGTGTGAATATTCTTGGCACTCTTAGGAAGTGGGAATTCACATATACGATTAGGGACAAGGAAAGTAGGGAGCCGCCAACAAGTTTTTAAGGAACTTGTAAACCGTTCACGGATCATTTAAGGCAACCACGATTAAGGGACAACGAAAGGCAACAAAGATTAACCCGTGAAGGTTACACCCCATTCATAATCCATGAGATTACTAACTCCATATGGTTCGGAACCACGAAAGGAGGATCGGGGATGATGGTACAAAGTGAGTCATGGAGTCACATTCGCCCGTATTGGCCTCTACTCAATTCTTATAGAGAAAAGTGATTCATGCGATCTCAAAGGCATACAAACAAAGATTCAATTTGCTCCAATTTATTATTATGCTAAATTGGTTAAATTTTATGCAACACATTATTCTAAATATTTGTGATCACTTGAATTAATAACAAGATTAAAAAGGAACCTAAACCGGTCGTCCAAATTATCTTATTAGGCGTGATTTTCAATTACATATTCTCTTTAAACGTGCATTATGGTGATCAATAAATAATAATAGAATAAATAATAATATTGGAAGCAATTTAACAATAAATTGTTAGTCAAATAAAATATAAAATAACCTAATCATGATAATAGCAATATAAAAATAAAATAAGTAATTAAATTAATTAATTACTCACATTCCAAGCGTTCCTTTAAATTGCTACATCATGAATAAATTGTTAGTAACTTCAATAAAAAAATATAAATCAAATGAAAATTAAATAAAATAAATTTATATTTAATTTGGTCCAAACCCTCAGTTAATTATAACTTTCACGCCTTGGTTTAAGTATAGAACTTCGGCTATTGTATGGACTCCTTGGAGTGCTTAAAAAGGAAGGAATAGTGAAAGAATGGGGAGACTAGTGTTTAGGCTAAAGAGGGAGAAGAGAATTATTTGATGATCAAGCTTGTTGATGATTGAAAAAGGGGAGATATGACCTCTATTTATTGAGAAAAAAGAGGAGTCTTAGAATCAAGAAAAGATAAGAATTCGAATCGGATAAAACTCTTGCGATAGATAGCAGTTTTTGCGGTTTTTGTTTTTATCATATCTTTTGATCCAGATATTGGAATAAGATAAATAAGATATAGTTGGAAATCTCTTGAAGTCTACTTTCTAACTCAATTAGAATCAGATAAAAATATTTTTTAGAAGAAAAGATATGACCGAAATAGTGAGACGGTGTCAGTTTTGGATAGAGTTTGACATTTTATTCATATCTTTTCAGTTATAGCTCGGAATTGATATTATAATATATCATTGGAAAGATAATTTCATGAAATATCTAACCATATAAAATTTGGAAAAAATATATGAGGCACGAAAATCATATCTGACTATTTTTGAACGTTTTTTCAATTCGGATAGAAATAGGACTTTCAAAAAGAAAAGTTTTATTCAATTTCAAACTCTTTAATCTTATCTAATTAATCCTAATTGGTTTAGGAATGAGATTTAATAATTTGGACTCTCCACATGATCATTGGGTCGTAGGTAAGGTGGGCTTAGGTTCGGTTATGGGCTCAATTTAATATTTTTGCCATAACTTATTCGTTATAACTTAGATTTGGGCTTATATTATATCATTGAAAATCTCTTTTAAAGCCCCATCCAACTATTCAATCATTGAACCCAGATAATGGACCAAAATAAACTGAACTAAACTTTTTTTATAAAAAGGACACGAAATGAATGATTTTAAAGGACACGAAATGAATTATTTTGGGTTTAAAGGCACGAAAAGAGGAAAATAAGTTATGGTTTAGGGAAATGGGATAGGAGTTGGGTTGGTTTTATGAAATGGAAATATGGATTTAAGCACTCCAAAAATTAAATATTCAATCGACCAATAATGGCGGTGAAAGGTTGTTCATCATCGGGTTTGGTTTTGGGGAGACATTTTTAGGTGTCTACACCTCCAGTTCCCGCTTCACCATGCTGTGAGGGCCATACTTAGGGGTTATGGCTTGGGCGTCTGTGTAATACCTCGTATTTTTATACGTATTTTAAATAAAATAAGTATTTTGAGAAGTATTTAATTAAATTGAAACACTTTATTTAAAGTATTTTAATTTTTTATTTAAAATAAGTTTGGAAATATTTATAAAAGGAAAGTTTATTTAATTAATTAATTTAATTAAGTTGGGGTTTAATTTAAGGAAAGTTTTAATTTAGTAAAGTTTTATTAGGGATGCGATTAGGAAAATTAAAAGAGGAAAGTTAGGGAAAAAGGGTTTGTAGAGAATGGGTATAAATATCCCACATATGAGGCAAATCAAACTTTGCTCAGAGTGGAGAAAACCCAAGGTAAACTTCTCTCTCATTTCTCCTTATTTTTCTTTCTTTTTCTTTCTCCTTTTTCCCCCTCCCCTTTCTTTTTTTTTTGGCTGCTCTTTTCCCCCCTCCACCACTGCCGACCACCGGCAGCAGGTGGCCGCCGCCGCCAGCAGGCAGCCACCGGCGCTGGCAGCCAGCTTGGTGGCTGCCGCTGCACCCTCTCCCCCTTTTCGAATATAAAAAAAAATGAATCTTTATTACTTAAAACTAATTTAGTCCTAAATCTAATTGTTAATTATTAATTTTGGGATTTGATTTTGATGTTTGATTATAAGTATTATGTTAATGAATTTTTTTTAGATTATGTTTTTAAGTAAAAAGCCCCAA
Organism: Chenopodium album; assembly: GCF_948465745.1. Taxonomy (NCBI): domain Eukaryota; kingdom Viridiplantae; phylum Streptophyta; class Magnoliopsida; order Caryophyllales; family Amaranthaceae; genus Chenopodium; species Chenopodium album. The sequence continues at coordinate 47,462,668 of NC_137834.1, read as the reverse complement.
TTTTTGAAACCGTAGGGTCTTGATTTGCAAATTATTGAAGGGTTATGATGTATAATGCTTTAGATCTTTGATTAAAGTGTTTTAAGGCTTATTTACAGCAAGTTTTTAATTAAATATAATTTCAGCATGTTTTAATTAAATTATGAGGGGTCTTATAATAGTATATATTGCTGGAAATTTGTGAAAGTGGATATAATACTCTTCTATAATTTTAAATTGTAGGAGACTTCGAAGTGAGTGATTTTTACTAATCGTGGCAATTCTAAGATCATATACAAGGTACGTTCGCGTACTTAGCATAATTATGTTGACAAAATAGCCTGCTAAATGTGTTTGGTTGATTACAAGTAGTATCATGCTAGGTTTGGATTGGAAATCATGATTTGGATATTATTGGTGATTGAATTGTGAAGCATTGTTTATTTGTGATGGATTATTGAATGGAAAATAATAGTTTGGAATATTATTTATGAACCACATATTCATTTATGGCATGTTAGAGAGCAAGTTTAATTAAACTTAAAGTTTAATTTGGTTTGGAATATTAGAAAAGAATTTTATTATGGTTCATATAATTTTTATTGATGCTATAAGCATGAGGAAAGAGCTATATATGTGTCTATGTGAAAGGAATGGTGTCCTTCGAATAAGTGTACTATTCCGTTAGTGGGTTCAGAATTATTAGAAAGCTAATATATACAGTAAGGTCAAGTGATCAGAATGTCTAGGTGGAGGCCGCTTCAGATTAGTAATATTAATGCATAATTAATATAACATCTTAATCTTGACTGAACCCTTCGGGTCACACCCTTTGCAGTAAACGAACCGACTCGACAAATTAATTCAGAAGAAATTAATTCGACGCCCGAGTATTAAATATTTAGACGTCGAAAATTCGAGCTTAGAGCGTCGAAACCGAGCGTCGGAAGTCGAGTCAAAAATAAGGAATGACGAGACGCGCAAATAATAATAAATCGCCAATATTTCCCAAAATACCCCTAGCATCAGAGTGCCCCGAGCATCCGAGTGCTAGGGGCAAAAATGTCCTGGCATAGGTGGCTAGCAAGCGCACCAAGCCGAGCCATGCACGACCGGCTGGTGCGTGCTAGCGCACCACAGCTAGCAGCTGCAAGCATCGCATGCTAGCAGCAGCTAGCAGCGCACGCACGAGTTGGGCTCTTGGCGGGCTTTGGCTGGGCCATAGGGACGTGTACTAGGGGAGAAAGTGGGAGCATATGGAAAGCAAGTGGGGGTGAGGGACATGTAGCACAAGGAGAGTATTGAGGTGGGAGCAAGTTTGGCCCCTTACTCTCCATGTGGTCCTCACCACCCTTTACATATGATAGTGCCACTTGTAGATTTATTATTAGTTTTCTTATTTATTTTAATTTAGCTTTAAAATAAATTGTGGAATTTCATGACTCCCACATTGATGGGATAGAAATTCCCACTTGACAGGCTCAAGTCATATTCACCTAATCAAAAATAAAACCTTAATCCTCTAACTATGTAGATAGGGAAGAAGGGTCGAACCACAGGGAAACAAGTCAATTTACTCCTAATTAATTAAATGCAATCTAAATTGTCAAGTAACAAATTGTTGTAAAAAGGTAATTAAATACTAAAAAGTAAGAGTAGGAAGGGAATAAAAAGGGTATAAATCAATGAAGGGAAACCTAGGGCATAGGTTCACTAATAAACAATATTCCAGGGCAAATCATAATAAGCAATCATCAAGCATCAATCAATCAGATTATAAAGGGCTTTCGCTACGTATTACAATCACAGAATTAATTTATCGATATTAAATCTCATCTTTCGAATCTCGACTTAACCATTTATAAATTAGTCCGCCTATTGAAACTAAGCCTAAACATCAATTCTCATCTGTCGAATCTCGAATTAATATTGCTAAACTCATACAATTAAATCTGGTCAAACCTAATTGCATAGCATTAAATCAATCAATAGGAAATTAATCAAGCATTGATAATCAACAATCACGAATTTACCCCTTCTTATTATTTATTAGATCCCCATAAACCCTAGAAATAAAACTACTCAAGCATAATTAAATCTAAACTAATCAAATCAATAAAGCAAGACATAATGAAAGAATTAAATAAAATAACTAAAATTAAAAGAGAAGAAATTGTTACCAAAAGAAATCTGGATTAAGGAATTGAGTTAAGAACAAAGTTGAAAGGATTTAACAGAGAGAAATATTCTAAGTAGAGAGAGAGAAAATCTAAAAAGAGAAGGTAATCAAAATTACGTACAAAAATTGTACTTAAACATCCCTAAAACAAATCCTAAACGAAAACTAATCAGGTCTCTAAAAAACACGCGCCCGATCGGGCAAAGGGCCGCCCGATCGGGCCCGCCTTTTTTTCTTCGCCCTTCCTAGCGCGCTGTGCCTAGAGCTGTCAATTCGGGTAAACGGGTCGGGTTTGAGTCGGGTTAGTGTGAGTCGGGTCATCTCGGGTCGGGTCAATACGGGTTAATGTCATAAAATATGCGAGTCGGGTTCGGGTTGGGTCATGCTTGAGTCGGGTCATACATCTTATCAGGTTTGGGTCGGGTTTAGATTGGGTTATTAAAAGGTCGGGTTACATTCAGGTCAGGTGAAAAATAGGTCGGGTTAAATTCGGGTCTTACGGGTTTAAACGAGTTAGGGTCGTTCTCGGGTTCGAGTCGGGTTCGGTTCAAGTCAATTATTTACGGGTTATAATCAGGTCATGTCATTCTCGGGTTCAAGTCGGGTTCGGTTCAAGTCAATTATTTGCAGGTTATAATCAAGTCGGGTCATTTCCAGGTCGGGTCATTATCGGGTTCGAGTCGGGTTCGGTTCAAGTCAATAATTTGCAGAAAACATGTTTCATCCTTGAAATTCGTCCCTAAAAACATGTTGTGAAATTAACCTCTTAAAATTCAAAGTGAAACATTGAAGGAATAGAGTTAGGATTCAATTTCCGTTCCAATATCAACATGTGATAACGACCTATACATATTGATTCAATAACAAGTCGGGTTGATTCAGGTCGGGTTTGTAACAGGTTGGGTTGAAATTCGAGTCAGGTTTGTAGCAGGTCGGGTTAGGAATATATCGGGTTGAATTCAGGTCGAGTTAGGAACCGATCGGGTTGAATTTGGGTTTTGACGGGTTAAAACGGGTTTGGGTAAATTTCGATACAGGTCGGGTTTGGTTCAGGTCAATAATTTACGGGTTAAATTCAGGTCGGGTCGTCTCTAGGTCGGCTAATGTTCGGGTTCGGGTTTCAAATACCCGTGTCAACTCGGGTCTAGGGTTGGTTTCAGGTCGGGTTAGGTCGGGTTCGGGTCACCATTTTTTTCGGGTTCAGACGGGTCGGTTAATAGGTCGGGTTAGGGTCGGTATTTCGGGTCGGGTCAGCTTTTGACGGCTCTAGCTGCGCCTGATCGAGCTTACGCTCACCCGATCGGGCACGCCTTCTTGGTGCTGCTGCTTTGTGCGCGCCCGCCTGATCGGGTGCAAGCTTGCCCGATCGGGCCCGACTTCTTTTTCGAGGCTTGGATTTCGATTGGGCTCGATTCTTCGGCCCATTCCGGATTTCCTCTTCGGGTCTTGAATACTCGATCCATATGCCCCGGTATCACATACCGAGCCCTTAATCACCGGCTCTCACCGGTCCTGGGCTTTAAAAACGGTCGTGTTCTCCTAATGCTCGTGGTTGCTTCGTGAAAAACCTGGAAAACGCTCCAAGTGTGCAATTTCCTACAAAACTCAAGCAAAGTTACAAAAACACTAGAAAACACAAATTAGTAATAAAAGTGGCTCTAAAGAGCCAAAAACACCACTAATTATGACCATGGGAAGGGGGTAAAACACTATATAAATTGGACATATCAAACTCCCCCAAGCCAAACCTTTGCTTGTCCCTAAGCAAAGAGCTCATCAATGAACATATAAAACATGCTTCATCCCAAATAAACAAAATCAAGCACAAACGATTCAAGGAAAATCTAATGAACATGCTTCAATGTTAATCAATCTCATTCATCTAATCATCCTTCCTCCCCAACAATTGTCAAGTAAAGCAAACCGCATGAGCATATAGAATTCAAGACTAGTTCTCACACACTCAACTCTCATTTATGTGGCGAGTAAAAGATGTACTCGATCGCTCTCCAACCAACCCCTTTATTTGTGAACAATGCCCTCCCAACTCACACTCTCGTGTGTTTAAAACAATGTACGCTCAACCTACTAGTCGACTCGAAATATGTCAAATCATAACTTGCATTGATAAAAACACTTCCACATTCATACAACTCTTATGCACAAAGTTCGGAAGGTCTTTAAAGCTTGTAATGTAAGGCTAGGGTAAAGGGTAGGATAAATTTAGGAAAATGTGAGAGTAAAGCCACGCTTAAAAGAGCCATATCCTAATAAAACCCAGGGTCACAACAAGTGATGACCAAAACATCTCCAATCACAACTCAACTTCACAAAAATTCACTAAACAATCATATACACAACACAATCACAACACTTATATATTCACTCACAAAGTATGATAATATGAAATAAAGTGAATTAAAACAAACTTTGAACTACTTATTCTTTTTCTTTCTTTTTTTTTTTCAAACTTGAATCCCTTTTTTTTTCTTTTGAATTTTTTTTTTCTAGGGTTAAGTATGTGTTTGCGATACCAGGTCTTATCGACTTGTACCATGCTATATATCTACAATTTGGTAGTAGGTAGGTGATTGGGTCTTTGTTACTTGTCAGTTTTGAAACCCTAGGAGTTATCCTTATTATATTGTGAGTCGTGGGTTGGAGAGCCAGATAGTTATATTCCTTAAATCTTTGAAAAATCAACAACTCAATTTTGCCAAGCTTGGGACTAGTAACCAATGGGGCTCATATAGGCTTGTAATGTGGCTAAGTAAACAATAAAAGGCCACAAGCAACAACATGGGTAACAAGAAGGGAACAAATGTATCTAATATCGTCTGAAGGCTACCTAAGAGAACAAATGCCTTCGTCCTCCTCAATGTGCATAATATTGAGTCATATAAACATTACTAATAGTTGCAAATCAATACTCAAATTCATTGACATACCAGGAACTATTACACATTCCTAACCAAATCAACTAGTCAAGCACTATATTCACAAATAGTTGGCAAAATTGACGCATGCTTAGGAATCAAAACAATTAAACTTCAAATCATGATCAATAAATTCACAAAGCTCATTATCATATACTAAGAATCAAAACAATATTTTCCAAGTATGGGACACAGGGAAGCATGATTTACAATTCATTGGAACGTATTTTTGAATTTTTTTATATTTTTTCATAAAGTAAAGCAATAAAAACTACACTAGAAAGCAATAAAAACTATACTAGAAAAGCAATAAATAGAGAAAAGAGAGAAAGAGTTACCATATATACAAGAAATCTCCCCCCAAGCCAAATCAAGCAATGCCCTCATTGACTTGGGAGGGTATTGACTTGGGGAGGGTAGCTAGGAGAAGCTACTCCTCATCATCATCCATCCTTTTGTAGCCTCCTCCATAACTCGAGCCGGCACCACCCTGGCTCGTTCCAGCACCACTGTAGCCCGAACCACCTGCAAAGTAGTTAGGGTCTACATTTCCCCCCATACCTCCAAAAGGAGCATCACCCCCACATCCATGGACTAAAGAGTAGTCCACATATGTACCAAAAGCTCCGGGGGTGGAATACCCTCCTTGGGGGTATTGGAACCAGTCGGGAACTAATGCCTCGGGGGGAATAGCCCCTCGGCGTGCATAGTCATCGTACATCGGGTATAAACCCCTCCCGAGGTTTCTCTCTACGTCACCTACCCGCCTATCCAAAGTGCCTAACCTAGAGTCTAGGTTTTGCACCATGCCATCTACTCTCCCTTGCCCCCTCTCTATACAGTCAAGTTATCTCCGAAAAGCCGAAAAGTCATAAGGGGCATGGGGGTCGATGTTATAATCGACGGAGGAGGTGGGCATGCCATAGGTGAAGGGTTGGGGTGGTGGTTGGTAGTGTGGTGAATGGTGTTGGGGGGAATGGTGGGGTTGTGGTGAAAGGTGAGGTTCTTGAACCTCGCCTTGACTGTTTATCTCGAAAGTGTAAGAAGGCTTCCCCTTCTCAAATTTGGTCAAGGCGAGGTTGAGTAGTGTAAATGCTTGGTCTCTCCTACCCGATTCCCGGTGGACTATCCACGAAGTCTCACCTCCCATTGGTTGCACCCAGTTTAGGCCCCCTAAGTAAGCTAGGTCCATGAGGGTTGAACCCTCTACTTTCCTATGCCCGGTTGGGTTCCATCCTAAGTGTTTAACAGCAATATGGGTCACTAACCCCCAAAGTAGATAGGCGCCCTAGAACTACCCGATTCGGCCGCATAGGCCGCCCTTTGAAAGTGTTGGGCTATCCTATGTGGTATGTTTAATTTCTCAGCGTTAGGAATCATAAAGGAAGCCAACAATTCAAGTTCATCCCTCCAAACGTTTGCCGGTTCATGCCTCCCAAAAATTATGAGGCCGGCAAATCTTTGCCAAAACTTTGGGACGGGATGTTGAATCCACGTCCCTTTGGCGTGTTGGAGGTTAAGAAAACCCTCCCCGGTGAGTCTCTTGTAGACCAAGGCAATGTGGTCTTGGGAGGGTTCGATAGGTTTGTCCGATTTTAGCTCAAACAATTTACCAAATTCTTTTAGAGTTAATCGCACATCATTGTTTAGCAATCGGAATTGTACATGAGTGATTAAAGCATTCATTTTAATAACATTGAAACTAGAAATAAATTCTAATGTCAAATAATCATAAGTATCATGATGCATTTGGAAGAAACTACTCATTCCTATACCCTTTAACAATTTCTCTACGGGTTTATCAAGACCTAGCCTAGACAATGTAGGATGATGAACAAAACGAGTAGAGATTACCTGCCTCTGGATGAGGTTGAGCATCCTTTCCCGTTGTTCCGTTGAGGTGATAACAACCTCCTCCCATCCTGGTATTTGAAGCTCCGGGTCGACCATCGGTTGTTGTTGCCTCAAACTTTCACCCCTTTGTTGTTTAGATCGTTTGGAAGCCATTTGTAGTGAAAAATTTGGGTATTGAAGCTTTCTCTCTCTAAGGGTTTTAAGAAATTTTGAGAGAAAGTGGGAGAAAGTTGGTGGAAAATGTAGAGGAAAGTGTGAGGATTAAGAATACGTAAAATTTTTTGGGTTTTGATGGATGAATTTGAGAAGATCTTGAAAAGAAAGTGAGTTTGGAAGTTTGAAAATGGAGGTTTTAGAGAGATAAAGTGTGAATAAAGAAGAAGAACTAAGAAAGAAAAAGAAAAGAAAGGGGGAGAAGGAGGTTTAAAACCTCCGAAATTTAGGCGCGCCCGATCTTGCGAATATGGGTTTCTCTGAAATATGAAATGCGCGCCCGATCGGGCGCAAACTCGAACCTCGAAATCGCCAAAATGCTCGCCCAATCGGGCGAGCTTTGCCCGATATTTCTTTTTGTGGCACTGGATTTCTCCAAAATTCCGCCCGATCAAGCGGCCTCGCCCGATCGGGAGAAATTACCCTTGATTTTCTTCCTTCCTTGCGTGCCCGATCGGGCGTGCCTCGCCCAATCGGGCGAGGTTAGGCTCGATAAAATCCATTTTGCGCGCCCGATCAGGGCTCCTTGCCCGATCGGGCGTATTTTGCTCCAATTTTAACCTGTAGGTGCGCGCCCGATCGGGCGAGCCTTGCCCGATCGGGCCCGTACCCAATCAGGAGCTTCTCTTTTCTTCGAATTGTTTCTCTTGAAAACTTCTTACTTTATGATCTAAAACCTGTACAAAAACACTTATGAAAGGTAAAATTTCACTCTCCTCACCTGTCTAAAAAAAATTAAAAATAAAATAATAAAAAATAAAAGAAAAGAAAAACTAGACTTGAAAGCAAGAAATACGGGTTGCCTTCCGCAAAGCGCTGGTTTATCTAGGTCCCGCACGACCCTCTTACCACATTGAAGCTCAAAATGAATCGGAACCGCTTAGGTGAAGTAATTCAACTGCACCAATCGTAGCCCCCTCATGATATAGCTTGAGTCTTTGGCCATTAACCTTGAACTCGTTACCATGTTCATCGAAAACCTCCATAGAACCGAATTTATTGGCCCTTTTTACGGTAAAAGGACCTGACCACCTTGACCTCAAATTTCCTGGGAATAGTTTAAGTCTAGAGTTGAACAACAACACTTTATCACCCTCTTTGTATTCTCTTGGAAGGATCATCTTGTCGTGCCATCTCTTTGTCTTCTCCTTGTAGACACGAGCACTATCATAGGCCGTCAACCTAAATTCATCAAGTTGGTTAAGTTGAAGTAACCTCTTTTCTCCCGCTAATTTGGCTTCCAAATTGAGCTCCTTAATAGCCCAATATGCCTTGTATTCTAATTCGACTGGGAGATGACATGCTTTACCGTACATGAGTCTATATGGAGTAGTACCTATTGGGGTCTTAAACGCAGTTCTGTACGCCCAAAGGGTGTCATCCAACTTATCACTCTAATCTTTCCTTGACTTTGCCACCAACTTCTCTAGAATGGCCTTGATCTCACGGTTAGAAACTTCAACTTGGCCACTAGTTTGGGGATGGTAGGCTAAACCTGTCCTATGGTAGACACCATACTTTTTGAGGAGGGTGTCTAACTTCCGCTCATGAAATTGAGATCCTCCGTCACTGATTATCGCTCTAGGCACGCCAAATCTTGGAAAGATGGTCTTCTTGAAAAGTCTATGGACCACCTTGGCATCATTAGTAGGAGTAGCGATGGCCTCAACCTTCTTGGATACATAGTCGACGGCGACAAGTATATAGCGGTTCCCTTTTGAAGAAGGGAACGGTCCCATGTAATCAACACCCCAAACATAAAAAATTTCAACTTCTAAAATTCCGGTTTGAGGCATCTCATGTCGTCACGAGATGTTGCCAGTCTTCTGGCAAGAGTCACAAGCCTGCACAAAAGTGTTAGCATCCTTAAACATTGTAGGCCAATAAAAACCTGACTCATTAATTTGGCCACCGTTTTAGTGGGGCCATGATGTCCTCCATATGGTGAGGTGTGTGAACTAGTAAGCACACCGTGGACTTCCCATTCGGGAACACACCTGCGAAATAATCCATCTGCACACTCACGAAACAAAAAAGGATCATCCCAAAAATAATGTTTAACATCAGAAAGGAATTTCTTTTTTTGTTGGTAGGACAATTCAGGAGGTAGAGTACCACCCACTAAATAATTAGCAAAGTCAGCATACCATGGGTGTTGCTCTACAACTGCATATAGATTGTCATCAGGGAAAGAATCATCTATAGGAAGAGAATCCTTACCCTCATCATACCTGATACGAGATAAGTGGTCTGCCACTACGTTCTCTGCTCCCTTTTTATCTTTTATTTCGATATTAAAATCTTGGATCAAAAGAACCCATCGGAGTAGCCTTGGCTTTGATTCCGCCTTAGCTATCAAGTACTTCAACGCTGCATGGTCAGTAAAAACAATGACTTTAGAACCAACAAGATATGATCTAAATTTTTCTAAAGCATATATAACAGCAAGAAACTCCTTCTCCGTAGTGGCATAGTTGACTTGGGCTTCATCCAAAGTTTTGCTTGCATAATAAATAGCATGCAAAACCTTGTCCTTTCTTTGTCCGAGCACGACTCCTAGTGCAAAGTCACTTGCATCACACATGATCTCGAAAGGAAGGTTCCAATCGGGAGCACATATGATGGGTGTCGATATCAAAGACTGCTTAATCCTGTTAAAAGCCTCAAGACACTCGTCAGTAAAAATAAAAGGGGCATCCTTGAGCAAAAGCTGAGTCAGTGGTTTAACAATTTTTGAAAAATCTTTGATAAAGCGACGATAAAACCCCGCATGACCCAAGGCTGGGGGAGGTAATTGCTCAATCACAGAAATCTTAGCTTTGTCTACTTGTATGCCCTTGTCAGATACAATGTGACCAAGAACTACTCCCTCTGTCACCATAAAGTGACATTTCTCCTAGTTTAGAACTAAGTTGCATTCTTCACATCGTTTTGAAATTTTAGCGAGATTAATTAGACATGAATCAAATGAAGAACCATACACGCTAAAATCATCCATAAAAACTTCCATAATAGACTTTATTAAATCAGAAAAGATGCTCATCATACAACGTTGAAAGGTAGCGGGAGCATTGCATAAACCAAAGGGCATTCTACGATATGCAAAAGTGCCATAAGGGCATGTAAAGGTTGTCTTTTCCTGATCTTCAGGGTGAATCGGAATTTGGAAAAATCCCGAATACCCATCCAAATAGCAAAAGAACTTATGGTTAGCTAACCTCTCAAGCATTTGATCTATAAGGGGGGGGGGGGAGAGTGGTCCTTTTTAGTGGCGATATTCAATCTATGATAATCAATACACATACGCCACCCTGTTACAGTTCTAGTGGGAATTAATTCATTTATTTCATTAGTGATCACAGTCATCCCACCTTTTTTAGGCACTACCTGCACAGGACTTACCCACTTGGAGTCAGAAATAGGATAGATAATACCTGCATCAAGTAATTTCATAACCTCTTTCTTGACTACTTCCTGCATGTTAGGATTCAATCTTCTTTGGGGTTGAATTCAGGGCTAATAGTTATCCTCTAGATGTATCCTGTGCATACAAAAATCAGGGCTAATACCCTTGAGATCATCAATACTGTACCCAATTGCTTTCTTATGGGTTTGAAGAACCCCTAGAAGTTGGGAAGTTTGTAGGTCATTAAGTGCAGTACTAATGATCACGGGGTATAGTTCCTGTTCATCCAGAAAAATATATTTTAAATGAGAAGGGAGAGGTTTTAGTTCAGGTTTCTTGACCTCTGCAGGTTTTGATTCCTAAACTAAATTTACTACCTTCATTGTTTCCTTGGGGTCTAACTCTTTTAAGGAAAGAGCTCTTTCAATATCTTGTACTTCATTACCCCAGACGCTTGCATTATCTACAGATAAATTCCCACAAAGAATTTCCTCCAGGGGATCCCTTGCAAGAACCTGTGGAAAGCTATCATCACAAATATCGTCCATTATATCAATATAAAAACAATTTTCCTCTAGCATAGGCCCTTTCAAAACTTTCCCTAAATTAAAGTAACATTATCATCACCAACAGATTGGGTTAGTTTACCATTTTTCACATCAATAATGGCTCCTGCAGTATGGAGGAAAGGCATACCTAATATAATGGGTATTTGTGTATCCTCTGCCATGTCTAAGACAACAAAATCAACAGGAATAAAAAATTTACCAACTCTGACAGGGACATCCTCTAAAATACCTAGGGTGTATTTTATAGAACGATCTGCCATTTGTAAAGTGATATTAGTAACTTTTAATTCTCCCATATTAAGTTTAGCACAGACAGACGATGGCATAACACTGACACTGTCACCCAAATCACACAAAGCTTTATCAATAAAAACATTCCCTATATGACAAGGGATAGAAAAACTATCGGGATCCTTTAATTTAGGAGGGGATTTATTTTGCAATAAGGCGCTACACTCCTCTGTGAAAGCTGCAGTTTCTACTGCATTAAATGCCCTTTTCCTAGTCAGAATGTCTTTTATAAATTTAGCATATGCAGGAACCTGAGTGAATAAATCAGTGAAAGGAACTGTTACCTGCAGGTTTTTCACAACCTCTAAGAACTTACCAAATTGTTTATCAAACTTACTCTTCAATTGTCTATTAGGGAACGGTAGTTTGATAACCGGGCTCTGCACATCTCCTCCCTTATCCTGAGATTTACCCTGCACAAAAACATTAGAAGGGTTAGTATCTGTTTGTAGCTACTCCTTAGATCAGGAACTGGTCCATCATAATGTGAACCACTCCTTAGAAACATTAGCGTTTGGTATAGTGGTCTCTAGATCAGGAACTGGTCCATCATAATGTGAACCACTCCTTAGAGTTATTGTATTGGCATGATCCATAAAATGGATAGGTTGTGATGGTAGAGCTCCCTGCTGAAGGGATTGTAGGGTAGATGAATGTTGTGCAATTTGATTATCCATGATTTTATTGTGGGCTAAAATAGAATCAATTTGCGCATCCCTACTCTCCATATGCTTTTGCATATTAGTAAGCATTGTTCTAATTTATGTCATGGCAGGGTCAAAAGATGATGAGGGTGGTGCTTGGCTTTTCTGGCCAGAATTTGGATGGTAATATTTTTGCCGTGGTGGGGGTTGATGTTGTGGTTGTTGTGGAGGTGGAGGGTTTTGTACATTGGTACTCCGGTACGAAAGATATGGATGGTTCCGGTAACCAGGATTATAAGAGTTGGAATATGGGTTATTCTGCTTATAGGTTTGAAAGGCATTAACTTGTTCCATGGAACTCCTACAATCTTGCTCCCAATGCCCTACAATTCCACAATTTTCACAAAAAGCTTCATTGTTAGCAACAGTAGAAACATTAGCTACAGAGTTAGGAGTAGTAGTAAGATTATCTAATTTTTGACAAATAGACGTTAATTGAGCTTGCAAAAAGGATACGGAATCGACATTATGTTTTCCTTTATTTGCAAACCCTCTTGGATTCCCGTATTGGGAATTGTGTATTGCCATATCTTCGATAACCTGTCCGGCATCGTCCACATTTAAATTCATGAATCTCCCACTAGCTGCAGAATCTAGAACTGATTTAGATGACTTTCCAAGTCCATTGTAGAAAGCTTGGATCAATTGCCATTGCACTAGATTGTGATGGGGGCATTCTATCTGTAGATCCTTGAACCTCTCCCAAGCCTCATATAGCGTTTCATCGGCCTCTTGAGCAAAGTTCTGAATAGCACTCCTTAGTACCGCTGTTCTCTCCGCAGGATAATATTTATTATAGAAATTCAAAGCAAGAGTTTCCCAGTCAATAATACCAAGTGCAGTTATATTCAAATCATTAAACCATAATTTAGCTTTGCCACATAATGAAAAGGGAAAAAGAATCTCCCTGATTTGGTCCTGCGTGACCCCGGCTTGTCTAATGGTGTTACAATACTGGCAGAAATCTGCAATGTGAAGATTGGGATCTTCACCCTTAGCTCCACTGAATTGCTTCCTCTCTATCATAGTGATAAATTGGGGCTTGATCTCAAATTGAACTCCATCTAGAGCCGGACAACTGATTCTAGTGACTCAGAAATTCCTTCAGATTCAGAATCAGAGATGGCGGTAAAAAAGAAGCTCAGTGACTATTCGCAGCCAAAGCTCACAGATTTTCCTCACCTTACTCTCACTCAGGCCCTTGATGGAGTACAATTTTAAATCAAGCCCTAAATTATCACCATGATAGAGAGGAAGCAATTTAGTGGAGCTAAGGGTGAAGATCCTAATCTTAACATTGCAAATTTCTGCCAATATTGCAACACCATTAGACAAGTCGGGGTCACGCAGGACCAAATCAGGGAGATTCTTTTTCCCTTTTCATTATATGGCAAAGCTAAATTATGGTTTAATGGTTTGAATAGAACTACACTTGGTATTACTGACTGGGAAACTCTTGCCTTGAATTTTTATAATAAATATTACCCTGCAGAGAGAACAGCTGTACTAAGGAGTGCTATTCAGAACTTTGCCCAAGAGGCCGAAGAAACTTTATATGAGGCTTGGGAGAGGTTCAAGGATCTACAAAGAGAATGCCCCACCACAATCTGGCACAATGGCAATTGATCCAAGCTTTCTACAATGGACTTGGAAATTCATATAAATCAGTTCTAGATTCTGCAGCTAGTGGGAGATTCATGAATTTAAATGTGGACGATGCCGGACAGGTTATCGAAGATATGGCAATACACAATTCCCAATACGGGAATCCGAGAGGGTTGTAAATAAAGGAAAACATAATGTTGATTCCGTATCCTTTTTGCAAGCTCAGTTACAATCTATTTGTCAGAAACTAGATAATCTTACTACTACTCCTAACTCTGTAGCTAATGTTTCTGCTGTTGCTAACAATGAAGCTTTTTGTGAAAATTGTGGAATTGTAGGGCATTGAGAGCAAGATTTTAGGAGTTCCATGGAACAAGTTAATGCCTTCCAAACCTATAGGCAAAATAACCCATATTCCAACTCTTATAATCCTAGTCTCCGGAACCATCCATATCTTTCTTACCGGAGTACCAATGTACAAAACCCTCCACCTTCACAACAACAACCTCTACCACAGTAGAAATATTACCATCCTAGTTCTGGCCAGAAAAAGCAAGCACAACCCTCATCATCTTCTGACCCTGCTATGACAGAAATTAGAGCAATGCGTACCAACATGCAAAAGCATATGGAGAGTAGGGATGCGCAAATTGATTCAATTTTAGCTCATAATAAAATCATGGATAAACAAATTGAACAACTTTCATCTACCCTAAAAACCCGTCAACAGGGAGCTCTACCATCAGAACCAATCCATCCCACAAATCATGCCAATGCAATCACTGTAAGGAGTGGTTCACATTATGATAAACCTCCTATGCCAAAGGAAGATGGACCAGTTCCTGATCCAGATTCCTCTATACCAAACGCTAATCCTGCTAACCCTGCAAGGCTACAAAAAGACACTAACCCTTCTAATGTTTCTTTGCAGGGTAAATATCAGGATACGGGAGGAGATGTACAAAGCCCAGTTATCAAACTACCATTCCCTAATAGAAAATTGAAGAGTAAGTTTAATAAAAAATTCGGTAAGTTCTTGGAGGTTGTGAAAAACTTGCAGGTAACAATTCCTTTCACTGATTTAATCACTCAGGTTCCTGCATATGCTAAATTTATGAAAGACATTCTAACTAGGAAAAGGGCCTTTAATGAGGTAGAATTTGTAGCTTTTACAGAGGAATGTAGTTCCTTATTGCAAAATAAATCCCCTCGTAAATTAAAGGATCCTGGTAGTTTTACTATCCCTTGTCAAATAGGGAATGTTTTTATTGATAAAGCTGTGTCTGATTTGGGTGCCAGTGTCAGTGTTATGGCATCGTCTGTCTATGCTAAACTTAATATGGGTGATTTAAAAGTTACTAATATAACTTTGCAAATGGCAGATTGTTCTGTAAAATACCCTCTACGTATTTTAGAGGATGTCCCTGTCAGAGTTGGTCAATTTTATATCCCTGTTGATTTTGTTGTTTTAAACATGGCTGAGGATACACAAATTCCCATTATATTAGGTAGACCTTTTCTCCATACTGCAAGAGCCATTATTGATGTTAAAAATGGTAAACTAACCCTTTTTGTTGGTGATGATAATGTTACTTTTAATTTAGGGAAAGTTTTGAAAGAACCCATGTTAGAGGAAAATTGTTGTCTTATTGATGTAATTGATATAATGGATGATATTTGTGATGATAGCTTGCCATAGGTTCTTGCAAGGAATCTCTTGGAGGAAATTCTTTGTGGGAATTTATCTGCAGATAATGCAAGCGTCTGGGGGTAATGAAGTACATGCTATTGAAAAAGCTCTTTCGCTAAAAGAGTTAGACCCCAAGGAGACAATGAAGGTAGTAAATTTAGTTCAGGAATCGAAACCTGCAGAGGTAAAGAAACCTTAACTAAAACCTCTCCCTTCTCATTTAAAATATATTTTTCTTGATGAGCAGGAACTATACCCTGTAATCATCAGTACTGCACTTGATGAACTATAAACTTCCCAGCTTCTAGGGGTTCTTCAAACCCATAAGAGAGCAATTGGGTACAGTATTGATGATCTCAAGGGTATTAGCCCTGACTTTTGTATGCACAAGATACATTTAGAGGATAACTATAAGCCCTGCATTCAACCCTAGAGAAGGTTGAATCCCAATATGCAAGAGGTAGTCAAGAAAGAGGTTATGAGATTACTTGATGCAGGTATTATCTATCCTATTTCTGACTCCAAGTGGGTAAGTCCTGTGCAGGTAGTACCTAAAAAAGGTGGGATGACTGTGATTACAAATGAGAAAAATGAATTAATCCCCACTAGAACTATTACAGGGTGCCGTATGTGCATTGATTATCGTAGACTAAATATCGCCACTAAAAAGGACCACTTCCCATTCCCCTTTATAGATCAAATTCTTGAGAGGTTAGCTAACCATAAGTTCTTTTTCTATTTGGATGGGTATTCGGGATTTTTCCAAATTCCAATTCACCCTGAAGATCAGGAAAAGACTACCTTTACATGCCCTTATGGTAGTTTTGCATATCGTAGGATGCCCTTTGGTTTATGTAATGCCCCCGCTACCTTTCAACGTTGCATGATGAGCATTTTTTCTGATTCCATAGAGTCTATCATGGAAGTATTTATGGATTATTTTAGCGTGTATGGTTCTTCATTTGATGCATGTTTAATAAATCTCGCTAAAATTTTGAAACGATGTGAAGAATGCAATTTGGTGCTAAACTGAGAGAAATGTCACTTTATGGTGACAGAGGGAGTAGTTCTAGGTCACATTGTATCAGATAAGGGCATACAAGTAGATAAAGCTAAGATTTCAGTGATTGAGCAATTACCTCCCCCAGTTAATGTTAAGGGAGTTAGAAGTTTCTTAGGTCATGCGGGGTTTTATCGTCGCTTTATCAAAGATTTTTCTAAAATTGCTAAACCACTAACTCAGCTTTTACTCAAGGATGCCCCTTTTATTTTTAATGACGAATGTCTTGAGGATTTCAACAGGATTAAGCAGGCTTTGATATCGGCACCCATCATATGTGCTCCCGATTGGAATCTACCTTTCGAGATTATGTGTGATGCAAGTGACTTTGCACTAGGAGCCGTGCTCGAACAGAGAAAGAACAAAGTTTTGCATGCTTTTTATTATGCAAGAAAAACTTTGGATGACGCCCAAGTCAACTATGCCACTACGGAGAAGGAGTTTCTTGCTGTGATTTATGCTTTAGAAAAATTTAGATCATATCTAGTTGGTTCTAAAGTCATTGTTTTTACTGACCATGCAGCTCTGAAGTACTTGATAGCCAAGGCGAAATCAAAGCCTAGGCTACTCCTTTGGGTTCTTTTGCTCCAAGATTTCAATATTGAGATAAAAGATAAAAAGGAAGCAGAGAACGTAGTGGCAGACCACTTGTCACGTATCAGGTATGATGAGGGTAAGGATTCTCTCCCTATAGATTATTCTTTCCCTGATGACAACCTGTATGCTGATCTTGCTAATTATTTAGTGGGTGGTACTCTACCTCCTGACTTGTCCTACCAACAGAAAAAGAAATTCCTTTCTGATGTTAAACATTATTTTGGGGATGATCCTTTTTGTTTCATGAGCGTGCAGATGGATTATTTCGCAGGTGTGTTCCCGAATGGGATGTTCACGGTGTGCTTACTAGTTGTCACACCTCACCATATGGAGGACATCATTGCCCCACCAAAACGGTGGACAAGATTAATGAGCCAAGTTTCTATTGGCC
Organism: Chenopodium album; assembly: GCF_948465745.1. Classification (NCBI taxonomy): domain Eukaryota; kingdom Viridiplantae; phylum Streptophyta; class Magnoliopsida; order Caryophyllales; family Amaranthaceae; genus Chenopodium; species Chenopodium album. The sequence continues at coordinate 47,445,194 of NC_137834.1, read as the reverse complement.
TACTATGATTAAGGATGCTAACACTTTTGTGCAGGCTTGTGACTCTTGCCAGAGGAATGACAACATTTCGCGGCGGCATGAGATGCCTCAAACTGGAATCTTAGAAGTTAAAATTTTTGATGTTTGGGGTGTTGATTACATGGGACCGTTCTCTTCTTCAAACAGGAACCGCTATATACTTGTTGCCGTTGATTATGTATCCAAGTGGGTCGAGGTCATTGCCACTCCTACTAATGATGCCAAGGTGGTCCACAGACTTTTCAAGAAGACTATCTTTCCAAGATTTGGAGTGCCTAGAGCTCTAATCAGTGACAGAGGGTCTCACTTTCATGAGCGGAAGTTAGATACCCTCCTTAAAAAGTATGGTGTTTACCATAAAACAGGTTTAGCCTACCATCCCCAAACTAGTGGCCAAGTTGAAGTTTCCAACCGTGAGATCAAGGCCATTCTAGAGAAGGTGGTGGAAAAATCAAGGAAAGATTGGAGCGATAAGTTGATGACACCCTTTGGGCATACATAATTGCATTTAAGACCCCAATAGGTACTACTCTATATAGACTCGTGTACGGCAAAGCATGTCATCTTCCGGTGGAATTAGAATACAAGGCATATTGGGCTATTAAGGAGCTCAATTTGGATGCCAAATTAGCGGGAGAAAAGAGATTACTTCAACTTAACCAACTTGATGAGTTTAGGTTGACGGCCTATGATAGTGCTCGTGTCTACAAGGAGAAGACAAAGAGATGACACGACAAGATGATCCTTCCGAGAGAATTCAAAGAAGGTGATAAAGTGTTGTTGTTCAAATCTAGACTTAAACTATTCCCAGGAAAGTTGAAGTCAAGGTGGTCGGGTCCTTTTACTGTCAAAAGGGCTAACAAATTTGGTTCTGTGGAGGTATTCGATGAGCATGGTAACAAGTTCAAGGTTAATGGCCAAAGACTCAAGCTATATCATGAGGGGCTACGATTGGTGCAGTTGAGCTACTTCACCTAAGCGGTTCCAGTTCATCTTGAGCTTCAATGTGGTAAGAGGGTCGTACGGGACCTAGATAAACTAGCGCTTTGCGGGAGGCAACCCGTATTTCTTTCTTTCTAGACTAGTTTTTCCTTTATTTTATTTTTATTTTTTTAGAGAGGTGAGGAGAGTGCAATTTTACCTTTCATAAGTGTTTTTGTACAGGTATTAGATTAGAAAGTAAGGAGATTTAAAGAGAAAAAGTTAGAAGAAAAGAGCATTCCGATTTGGGTACGGGCCCGATCGGGCGCGCACCTAAGGGTCAAAATCGAGCAAAATCGTGCCCGATCGGGCGCGCAATTTAAATTTTATCGGAGCTTTATTTCGCCCGATCGGGCGCGCAAGGAAGGAAGAAAAATCAAGGGAAATTTGCCCGATCGGGCGAATTTTTGGAGAAATCGAGTGAAGTAAAAAGATATGTCGGGCGAAGCTTGCCCGATCGGGCGAAGCAAAGGGCGAAAAATTCTTCGAGTTCGCGCCCGATCGTGCGGAGGTCGCCCGATCGGGCGCTCACTTCACAAATCTGAAATACATATCTTTGTCCGATCGGGCGCGCATATTTTTGGCCGGGGCTATATTTTCTTTTCTCCTCCTTTCTTTTCTTTTTCCTTCTTACTTCTTCTTCTTCATTCTCACTTTCTCTCTCTAAAACCTCCATTTTCAAACCTTCAAACTCACTTTCCTTTCAAGATCTCCTCAAATTCATCCATCAAAACTCCAAAAATTTTACATATTCTTCATCCTTACACCTTCCTCTACAATCCCCACTAAATTTCTACCACTTTTTCTCAAGATTTCTCAAAACCCTTTGAGAGAGAAAGCTTCAAATCCTACCTTTCATTACATAAAATGGCTTCAAAGAGATCAAGACAACAAAGGGGTGAAGGTTCGAGGCAACAACAACAACCGATGGTAAACCCGGAGCTTCAAATTCCGGGATGGGATGAAGTTGTCATCACCTCAATCAAACAACGAGCTAGGATGCTTAACCTCATCCAGAGGCAGGTAATCTCTACTCGCTTTGTACATCATCCTACTTTGTCTAGGCTAGGAATTGATAAACTGGTAGAAAAATTGTTCAAAGGTATAGGAATGAGGAGATTTTTTCAAATGCATTACGACACCTATGATTATTTGACTTTAGAATTTGTTTCTAGTTTCAATGTTTTAAAAATACTGTTTTGATCACTCATGTCCAATTCCGATTGCTAAACAATGATGTGCGTTTAACTTTAAAAGAATTTGAAAAATTGTTTGAGCTTAAATCGGATAAACCTATTGAACCCTGCCAAGACCACATTGCCGTGGTCTATAAAAGACTAACCGGGGAGGGTTTACTCAACCTCCAACATGCCAAAGGGACGTGGATTCAACATCCCGTCCCAAAGTTTTGGCAAAGTTTTTCCGGCCTCACAATCTTTGGGAGGCAAGAACCAGCAAACGTTAGGAGGGATGAACTTGAATTGTTGGCTTCCTATATGATCCCCAATGCTGAAAAACTGAACATACCGCATAGGATAGCCCAACATTTTCAAAGGGAGGCCAATGCGGCCGAGGGGGGTAAGTCTAGGGCGCCTATCTATTTTGGGGGGTTGGTGACCCATTTAGCAGTAAAACACCTAAGATGGACCACGACCGGCCATAGGAAAGATGAGGTTTCTACCCTCATGTACCTAGCATACTTAGGGGGCCTTAACTGGGTGCAACCTATGGGAGGTGAGACATGGTGGATAGTCCACCGAGAATTGGGTAGGAGAGACCAAGCTTTTAAGCTACCCAACCCCACCTTGACCAAATTTGAGAAGGGGAAGCCTTCCTACACCTTTGAGTTAGACTGTTAAGGCGAGGTTCAAGAGCCTCACCATTCACCCCAATACCAATTACCACCCCAACCCTACACATATGGCATACCCACTGTTTTGGGTGTTTTTGGTCCCTCGGGAGAGTTACAGCTCGAAGATTGGTCCGGTGCGGCCTGTACCTGCAAAACAACGGAAACTCCTGTTGGTTGGAGTTCCGCCTCCAACGATCAAGTTAGAACGTGTAGGAGTGAGTAAAAAGTGCGGAAAAAGATAAAGATGAGATCTTTACAGATCCCGAGATCAGGTGCTTTCTCTGATGTGAGAGAAATGCAGATGATGTAATAAATGATTGAATAATCCTTTTTTCATAATGGGGAATCTCTCCCTATTTATAAGGTCATGGGAAAATGTTCCCTTATTCTAGGTCATGTGACCTAGATTTGGTGGGCTATGACAAGTTATGGGGAATTGGGCCTGAAAGTCGCCATTCCATGACATTACAATGGGGTCCACGTGTCAGTATTCGGTTGGTCTTGTTTAGACCAATGCTGGGCGGACAAGTGTCCTAATGTTGGGCGGACACGTGTCTTATTTTCAGGCCGCCACGTGGCAGGGTAATTTTACCCAAAACATTTGCCCCTGTCACAGAGGTGACGTGGCGCGCCACGGGGCGTCTGTGACACATGTCAGCGTCTCATTTGGTGAAGTAAAATTTTACTGTTCACCCTCTGGTGTATTACCGAGGTGCCCCTGAATTACCCCTCTATAAAAGTAATTTTTTCACCCTTATTTCACGCATCTTTGCGTGAAATTTAAGAGAGTTTCTAAAGAATTTTCACAAAAAATTGTATACTTTGCCGCTTGTTACTGTCCGTCTGCACCAACCGGCTCATTTCAAGTCAACCATACCTTTCTCAAGGTAACCGTCTGGCTCTCTTCTGTTTAAACTTTTAAAATTTCTTCATGTGTTTGTTTTTCCTTTGCGTTCATAAAATGGTTTCACAAACACATTCGGCACGACCTAGGATAGCTGTCAGCCGGTCACCTAGGACGGATGAATCTAGGACTAGGGGTGTCGTTTGCCCCACTCTTCATCCGTCCCCCAATCCGACCGTCTCTGTGTCTGTGCAGGACACCATGGCTAGAACCAAATGAACAACTAGAACTGAAGAGGGGGATGGCTCCATTAGGGTGCCTCGGAGCGAGGTGTATTATGAAAAACCAGGCACCCCAAGCACTCCGGAAGACTCAATTCTGGGCATGCCGGTTGGTCAGCAGGAAACTGAATATGACCAGGGGTCTTCCCACTCCTTCTCCCTCACAACCTCAACCTCTGACTGAGGCGGCTCCGAAACTGAACAAGAGCCGTCTGAAAAACCTGATGAGGAGCTCGCTTCCCCTACAAGGGGTCAAGGTGAGGCGTCCTCTTGCCTTCAAGACGAATACACCCCTTACTTCATACACATTTCCCTTTCCACCCAGAAAATAATGCTGAAGGGGTTGAGTCACTTTAGGGACACTTATCTCATGAGGGCCGGATATGAAGTCAAAGTACCAGCTTTGACGGATGCTGTAGTCTGGCCCCTTAACCAAAGCTATAAGGACACTGCATTCGGCTGCTATGCCGTAGTGATATAGGCGGGCCTGAGGTTTCCCTTGGATCCGGCCATTGAGGCGATCCTAGACGGGTACCGCCTGGGGGTGTGGCAACTCACCCCAAATTCATGGGTGAACATCCTGGGGTATGTAGCCGCCTGCAGGACGCAGAATGTTAAACCTGGCTTTGAGGCGTTTGCTTCTATGAACTACTTGAGCAAAGCCCCTCGGTCAGCTTGCCCAGGCTGGTACACCCTTACTAGCAATAAGGGGTACATGATGACACTTGGGAAGGAGTCCAAGTGGAAGGACTGGAGGAACAAATTCTATATAATCACCTCCCCAGACACCAGCCGGAATGTCAAGTTCAACTCTTGGAACTAGAACCCTTATCTCTTAGGCCAAAAGGCCCTTTTACCGCCTATCTCTGAAGAAGGCTGGGATCAAATCCTTGACCCTGGGTTGTTTAAGTTAGAAGTGCAGGCGGTAGAGGGGGTTCCGAGAAGGAAATCAAGTTCAACAGCTACATCCCCCAATATGAATGGTTTAAGGACCCGACCTATTTGGCCACCTGTGGCCTGAGCTTAGAAAAAGGAAGAGGTGGGTAGACGGGTGGGGGTAATATCATGCATGCTTTACTTATAGAATTTTTTTTTTATTGTTGTTTTCTAACCACCCATCCGGCCTTTTTGCAGAAGAAGCAATGTCTCAGCTTACCCCAAACAAGAAGCCAAGCGGCACCGCCTCCGCCTACCGCCAGATGATGAACAAGAAAAATCAGATCTTCAAGCGGGAGCAGCTTGAACATGTAAGTCCTTTTTTCATCCGGCCTTTTCTCATTAACTTAGTCATAATTTCACTAACTTGTGAATCTTTGTATAGGAGGGCTCAGTGAAGCCTCCAGTCGTCCCAGGGGTGAACCTCAAGCCCCCCAAGCGGACAGCGGAGGAGGCGGCTCCGACTCCCTCCAAGCGCTCCCGGAAGACTATGGCTCACAAGCCATCCGCCAACAACTCCGAGTCTCACCCCTCCACCGGCGGTAAATCGTCAGCTGCTCTCTCTGCTCTAAAGCAGGCGTCCGAATCCAAAGCTTCCAAGGATTTGCCGTTTGCTGGAGCAGGCTCCCCTGACAAGCGTCGCGGTAAGCAGGTCCAGGACCTGGTTGTCATTTCAGGTACTTGAGTTTTCACTTCTCTTCAATTTTTTTTTTGCTAAGTATAGCTTATCATGCGGCCTTATCATGCGGCCTTTTGCTTATACCGGATGTATGTGTAGTAACACCCAAATTTATTCTATCTTTTGCCGGATGCATGCATACAATCACCCAATCTTGTTTTCTCTTTTCATGCTGGATGTGTATACTCTAACACCCAACTTGATTCTTGTTATGCAGAAGCCCCCTCCCAAGCTCCAGACCTTAGAGAAATTGCTAAGGAAATGCTCCGAAAAGGAGTCACTACTGAGCAGCGAGACTCCATCCGGGGAGTTGTCAGCATGAACTTGGATGCTATCCTTGCTCTTCTTGCTGAGGTGAGAACTTAATATATTTCAACTTTAAATCTCATTCGGACCGCTTGTTTTGCTAACGACCCTTTTCTCTTGTCCGGATGCAGGCTATGCTGCGAGTGAATGGGCTCAAAAAGCCATTCAACGAGAAGACCAAGGAGGTAAGAGCTGCCACCCTTAGGGTCGCCTCCAATCTTAACAGAGCGCAGTATGATGTAAAAATCCGAGAAACTTCCCAGACTTAACACCAAAAACATATTTCTTGGGATTTAACATAACCCTATGCCGCCTGAGTGTGGTGAAGGTTTCTCGGAGATCAGCAAGGTGATCCGCCTGGAGCTTTGATTTGACTATCATATCATCAATGTACGCCTCTACATTCCTTCTAATTTGATTTATGAAAACCGTGTTAATCATTCGTTGGAAAGTAGCAGGCGCATTTTTCAAACCAAACGGCATCACCGTATAACAGAACAACCCCTGATCAGTGACGAAGGCCGTCTTCTCTTAATCTTTCTTCCACAGGGGGATCTGGTGGAAACCTGAGTAGGCATCCATGAAACTCATCAAGGCATGGCCGGCTGTAGAGTCAACAAGGCTGTCGATCTTTGGAAGAGGATAGTTGTCCTTTGGACATGCCTTGTTGAGATCCGTATAGTCAACACACATGCGCCAGGTACCATTAGGCTTCTTCACAAGCACAACATTCGCAACCCAATCAGGGAAGTTACATGGCCGAATGCACCCAGCGTCTAACAATTTTTTTACTTCGGCGTCTGCCGCCTAACTTCTTTCTTCGCCGTGATTTCTTTTCTTCTACCGGATGGGCTTTCTCTTTGGATCCACGGCGAGTTTGTGGACAGCGAGATCCAGGCTGATGCCTGGCATCTCTTCCACTTCAAAGGCAAAGATGTCTTTGAATTCTTTCAACAAAAGGTGTAAGTCTACAACCAACTTAGCATAAGCAGTTGTCCCAACCTTTACAGTTCGATCCGGACAACTGTCGTCCAGAGCGAGATCAATATGCTCACCAGCCGGCTGCGGACGGAGCTCATCTGACCGCTCTCCGGTCAGTGATTGCTATTTCTTTTCTTTCTTCACCTCCACCAGCTGAGCAACTTTTCTTTTCTTTCCGGCTGCTGGTGGGGCTTGGTTGGTTTCCTTGAAATCGTTAAGGTCTATTGGTTCCTGCCCCTGACCATCTGGGGCCACTGTATCCTTGACAGCCGAGAGATAGCACTCCCAGGCCGTCTTCTGATCTCCGTTCAAAGAACCAACAGAGTCATCATCCTTTTCATACTTGATCAGCATGAGTGAAGGGATGATTGCCGCCTTGGCTTCGTTGAGGGTGGGCCGACCTAAAATAATGTTATAGGCGGTCAACTCCTCAACGACCAAGAACTTGACGACCAGATGTCGTCCTTCTCCTTTTTCTCCCAGCCGGATGGGTAAGTCAATTCGGCCGGCTGGGTACACCATTCTAACCCCAAAACCAATCAGGGGGTAGGATACCGGGTGCATGCTGCTGGGCTTGTACTTCAGCTTTTGCAAGCACTTATAACTGATGATATCTGAGGAGCTGCCGGTGTCTATAAGTATTCGTCCAACCAGCTGGTGGGCGACTTTACATTCAATGACGACCGGATCGTCGTGCGGGCGGCGGACCCTGCCCCTGTCCCTCTCAGTAATCAGGACATCAGGGAAGGTGCTACTAGCAGACGCCTGCTCCTCATCAACAGTCGAGTCCATCTGCCTCAGATGGCTCTTGGTGCCCCGAATAGTAGGGCCTCCACAAGAGAATCCACCTGCTATGGTGTAGACCAGATCTTTATCAGTGTCCGTGCTACTAGTAGGCTGGACGGTCTTTGACGATTGTCCTGGATTCTTCCCCTTGGACTTGGAGATGTAAGACTTCAACATCCCCTTGTCCGCTAGACGATCCAACGCCCTTATGAAGACAAAAGCAGTCGTTGGTATCGTGGCCAACTTCTTCATGAAATTGGCAAAATTTGTTCTTGTTCCGCTTCTAGAGGGAACTCTTCATAGGATTCGGCTTCTCAAGGGTTATCCGATCCTTAATCTCCATGAAAATGGAGTTGCAATCTTTGTTAAACTCGTACTTGGGGACGTACGGTTTAAACTCCTTCTTTTTCTTCCGGGACGGTTGATTAGAGTCATCCACCGCCCACACTTCCTTTCTCTTCTTGTTCTCTTCCTTCTTTTTTGCCGGCTGGTTAGTCCGGCTGTCTTTTGGTTTGTCGGACTTCTTAGAGTCTGACTGATTGCCAGACGAGCAGAGGTCGGTCGCCTGTATAAAGCTTTCTGCCTCCCTCAATGCCGCCTGTAGGGTGAATGCCCCTTTCCTGACCAGGTCAAACTTAAACGTTGACCCGTCTTTCAGACCTTTGAAAAAGTCTGTGAAAGCTACGTCGTCAGACAACCCCTGGATTTGAATCCGGGTCAGGTTGAACTGCCTGACGTACGAGCGAAGGCCCTCCTTCTCACCCTGCTTAATGGTGCTCCAATCAAGACTTGTTTTCTTTGTAGGGATGTTCATTGAGAAGTTGGAAGCAAACAAGAAGGCTAGCTTCTTGAAGCTATCAATGGATCCGGCTGGCAGATTGCCAAACCATTGCTGGGAAATGCCCTTCAATGTGGCCGGGAAATAACGGCACCAAGTTGCATCATCCAACGCCATGAGGTGGTCTTCTGGGTTGGCAGTACCATCATAAGTACCCACCAACACATTCTTAACCTTAGCAGGTTGAACCGCCTAGGTTATCTCCCTGGTGAACGCAGAAGGTTGTTCACCAAGTCTAAGCAGACGGAGCTGCCAAAGGGGGCCAGCTGCATGAACTGAAGGTCATACTGACCATACTACGCCTGAGACGCATGCGGGGCGCGTCCGATCAGCTGGGGACCAAGCTGAGCGGACTTGCCACCGGTTCCACTCTCATGTAAGGACAGAGAGTTCCTTACAGAGGTTTCTTTGAAGCTGTCTGGAAAGCTCGAGGTTGAGGCTGACTCAGACAGCTGTTGATTTCTTCTTCGCTCGATGATGTGCCGAGCGTCGTGAGATGATTCTTTTACTGGTTTCCGGCTGATCATGCAGGACGTTCCTCTGAGGCCTAGTGGGCAGGAGGATCTTAGTCCAGTCAAGTCGTGCAGCTGCCTTCTCCTTTGGATGGGGAGTTGGCTGCCTATCCTTGACTGGCTTCTTCTTCGCAGAGGGAGAAGTCTTTCTAGCCGGTTGGCTCTTGCCAAAACCAACCTTGTTCTTGCTGATCATTTCTTTGATTTCACCCTTGAAGGAGTTCATGAACTTCATGAGCTCCTCCCGAATGACTGGGGTGTCTCCCCTGCTTTTAGGGGCTTTCCCTTCTGACCTTCCAGGGGGCCATTTGCTTGGACCCGCCTAGTCAATGTTTCGTTCCAGCTGGTCTCTAGAATGTCTGTACTTGGAGATGAAGGAGCCATCCTTGGCTACATACGTCTCCACATCATCATCATCATCAGTTTCATCCTCAGTGACGACCTCTGGCTGAGGCCGGCTGATTGGCTGAGGAATACCAGAACTTCCCGGTTGAGTAACCGGTTGAGGATTTTCCTGAGTTACCAGTTGGATAACTGGTGGTAAATTGGTAGGATCAGGTTGTGGTACACACTCTTGAACCATCTTGAGGTACTCTCCCCACAGACGGCGCCAAATGTTTTGGGTGTTTTTAGTCCCTCGGGAGAGTTACAACTCGAAGATTGGTCCGGTGCGGCCTGTACCTGCAAAAAGTATTCGGTTGATCTTGTTTAGACCAATGCTGGGCGGACAAGTGTCCTAATGCTGGGCGGACACGTGTCTTATTTTCAGGCCGCCACGTGGAAGGGTAATTTTACCCAAAACACCCACCTCCTCCGTTGATTATAACATCGATCCCCATGCCCCATATGACTTTTCGGCTTTTAGGAGCCAACTTCACCATATTGAGAGAGGGCAAGGGAGAGTGGAGGGTATGGTGCAAAACTTAGACTCTAGGTTAGGCACTCTAGATAGGAGGGTTGGCCATGTTGAGAGGAACCTCGGGAGGGGTTTATACCCCATGTATGAAGATTATGCACGCCGAGGGGCTATTCCCCCCGAGGAATTAGTTCCCGATTGGTTCCAATACCCCCAAGGAAGGTATTCGACCCCCGGAGCCTATGGTACTTATATGGACTACTCTTCAATTCGTGGTTATGGGGCCGATGCTCCGTTTTGGGGGATTAGGGGAAATGCAGACCCTAACTACTTTACAGGTGGTTCGGGCTATATATGGTGGTGCTTGTACGAGCCATGGAGGTGCCGGCTCGAGTTATGGAGGAGGCTATCAGAGGATGGATGAGGATGATGATGAGGAGTAGCTTCTCTTAGCTACACCCCAAGTCAATGAGGGCATTGCTTGATTTGGCTTGGGGGGAGATATCTTGTACATATGGTAACCCTTTCTCTCCTTTCTTTATTTATCGCTTTCTAGTATAGATTTTATTGCTTTCTAGTGTAGTTTTTATTTCTTTCCTATATGAAAAAAATACAAAAAAAATTGAAAAATATAAAAATTCAAAAAAATACGTTCCAATGAATTGTAAATCATGCTTCCCTATGTCCCATACTTGGAAAATATTGTTTTGATTCTTGGTATATGATAATGAGCTTTGTGAATTTGTTGATCATGATTTGAAGTTTAATTATTTTGATGCCTAAACATGCGTCAATTTTGCCAACTATTTGTGAATATAGTGCTTGACTAGTTGATTTGGTTAGGAATTGTGTGATAGTTCCTAGTATGTCAAGGAATTTGAGTATTGGTTTGCAACTATTAGTAATGTTTGTAAGGCTCAATATTATGCACATTGAGGAGGACGAAGGCATTTGTTCTCTTAGGTAGCTTTCAGACGATATTAGATACATTTGTTCCCTTTTTGTTACCCATGTTGTTGCTTGTGCCCTTTTTATTGATTATTTAGCCACATTACAAGCCTATATGAGCCCCATTGGTTACTAGTCCCAAGCTTGGCTTGGGGGAGCTATTAGTTGGTGAGGTGAGGGAGTTGTGGTGTGCACTTTATTTGCACAATGTGGGAATAAAAGAAGAGTGATTGTTCTTTTGATTGAATGATTGGAAAAATGTTGATGGTTTGTGTTTCAAAGTTGAAAATTTCCAATGTGAGATAAAAAGAAAAAAAAGAGCAAAGAAGAAAAATTGTTTCAAATTTTCAAATGTTCTATGTGAAGGTTGCTCAAGAAAAAAAAAGAAAAAAAAAAGTTCAAGTTTGTAAAAAAAAAGAAAGAAAAGAAAAAGAATGAGTTCAAAGTTTGTTTTAATTCACTCTATTTCCTATTATCATACTTTTTGATTGAATATGTAAGTGTTGGGATTGTTGTTATGTATGGGATTGCTTGATGAATTTTTGTGAATTTAAGTTGTGATTGGTCATTACTTGTTTTGACCTTGGGTTTTTTAGGATATGGCTCCCTTAAGCATGGATTTTCTATCACATTTTCCTAAATTTATCTTACCCTTTACCCTAGCCTTACATTACAAGCTTTAAAGACCTTCCGACCTTTGTGCATAAGAGTTGTATGAATGTGAAAGTGTTGTTTATCAATGCAAGTTATGATTTGACATATTTCGAGTCGACTAGTAGGTTGAGTGTATATCTTTTTAAACACGCGAGAGTGTGAGTTGGGAGGGCATTGTTCACATATAAAGGGGTTGATTAGAGAGCGATCGAGTACATATTTTACTCGCCACATAAACGAGAGTTGAGTGTGTGAGCACTAGTCTTGAATTCTATATGCTCATGTGGTTTGCTCTACTTGACAATTTTGGGGAGGAAGAATGATTAGATGAATGAGATTGATTGATATTGAACCATGTTCAATAGATTTACCTTGAATCGTTTGTGCTTGATTTTATTTACTTGGGATGAAGCGTGTTTTATATGTTCATTGATGAGCTCTTTGCTTAGGGACAAGAAAAGGTTTGGCTTGGGGGAGTTTGATGTGTCTAATTTATATAGTGTTTTACCCCTATCCCTTGGTCATAATTAGTAGTTTTTTTGGCTCTTTAGAGCTACTTTTATTACTAATTGGTGTTTTCTAGTGTTTTTGTAGTTTTGTTTGAGTTTTGTAGGAAATTGCACATTTGGAGCGTTTTCCGGGTTTTTCATGGAGCAACTACGGACATTAGGAGGACACGACCATCTTTGAAGCCCCGGACCAGTTAGAGTCGGTGATTAAGGGCTTGGTGTGTGATACCGGGGCATTTGGACCAAGTATTCAAGACCCGAAGAGGAAATCCGGATTGGGCCGAAGAATCAAGCCCAATCGAAGTCCAAGCCTCGAGGAAGAGACCGGGCCCAATCGGGCAAGCTTGCACCTGATCGGGCGGGCGCGCAGAAGAAGGCACAAGAAAAAGGCGCGCCCGATCGGGTGAGCATTAGCTCGATCGGGCGCGGCTGCCCAGGAGAGGTTTGAAGAAAAGGGTTGCCCGATCGGGCGCGTGTTTTTGGAGGCACCTGATTGCCAAGATCTTAGTTTTTAATTAGGATTATTTTAGAGATTATTTAAGTACGATTTTAGTACGTAATTTTTATTTACCTTCTCTTTTAGACTTTCTCTCTCTACTTAGAATATTTTCTCTCTCTAAAATTCTCTCAACTTTGTTCTTAATTCCATTCCTTAATTCAGATTATTTTTGGTAGCGATTTCTTCTCTTTTAATTTCAGTTATTTTCTTAATTCTTTCATCATGTCTTATTTTATTGCTTTGATTAGTTTAGATTTAATTATGAGTGAGTAGTTTTATTTCTAGGGTTTATGGGGATCTAATAAATAATATGAAGGGGTAATTTGTGATTATTGATTGTCAATGCTTAATTATTTTCCTATTGATTGATTTAATGCTATGCAATTAGGTTTGGCCAGATTTAATTGTATGAGTTTAGCAATATTGATTCGAGATTCGAGAGATGAGAATTGATGTTTAGGCTTAGTTTCAATAGGCGGACTAATTTATAAATGGTTAATTCGAGATTCGAGAGATGAGATTTAATACCGGTAAATTAACTCTATGATTGTAATACGTAGCCTGTCACCTGCATTGAATTAGAGAGACTTGAGCCTGTCACCTGCATTGAAGTAGAGAGCCGAATGGTCTGGACCAGTTGGATATGTACTTGAAAATAAATAAATCAAGCTAATTCTTTACCTCATAGAGGTTCCCCAAGATGGCATCCAAGTTAAGGGTGCCGACTCCTCTCACCGACGCCTTGTCTTTCGGATCAAGCGCCCTCAACATCTCCTTGGCCATCTGGATGACAGTCAGCCATTGCACAGGAACTATAAGATGAAAATTAGTTAAGGAAATTTTAAGGATCTATCTATGTGATAGTATCAAAGATAGAGGTGGTTTATACCTTCCGGCTAAACCTCCTCCTCTCTCCCGGGACGCCTCTTGTCTCCTGCTGAGCCGAAGCAGTGGTGGGTTGCTTAAATCCACCCTTTGATGCCTGGTTGACATCCGGTTTGCTGATCTCCCTGTCAGCTTCGAGAGTAGAGTCGTCTCCTGTTTTCTTAGGTTTGTGAGCAATCTGCTTCTAGGACTTGCCAGATGCGCTCACATCACCCGCCCCAATCTTTTGGATTTTGGGTTGGGATTGCTTAGAGGGAGAAGGTCTGTAACACCCCGTCCTTTTGGAACTGGAAGCGTTAGCGGAATTACGCTTGAACGGGAGGCTACTTAACTTCGATTGGCAACGTCAAGCTTAACCTATGTCCAAAGGACAAATTTAACTCATTCACACAACCAAATTAAGTTGTTTAAGCTAAGCGCAAACTATGTGAACAAAAGAAAATAGCAAACAAACTTTAACATGGACAAATCAATTACATTCAAAAAACCAAGGGCAGAACAACCCTTATCGGCCAAATTGGACTAAATTCAAAGTAATTAAACAGTAAACTAACAACAAGCCTAAATGTTAGGTTCTAACTCTCAATCCCCATCCCATAGTCACAGATATCAAATAAACAAATGAAACCTGAAAATTATAACAACGTTCCACAATCAGTGGGGAGCAACTAGCAGTTCTCCCTCAAATCAGAAATAGAAGATCTTAGACTTAAATTAACAGAAAGAAACCATAACCACAATCAACTTGAAAACTCAAATGAAATCACTTAAAACCATCAAACCATACAAACAATGAAATATTTCGAAATAAACTTAAAACATAAATATCAATATTAAATCACTCAATTTCAATCATAATAATATATAGACTTCAAAAAAGTAATAATTTAATAATATAAATATTTCAAACCCAAAACCTTCAAAACAGTAGAACTGGCATGGAGGGAACGCTAGTGGCCTCGCAATCCACTTCTTAAGGTTTGTCAGGACGAACCCCCGGTCATCTCGCAGAGACCGTGTCTAAGATTGGCCAACTCCCGGTTATGGGTAGATGCCTATAAGGTCTTACACACCCCCGGACGACAACAATTAACCCAGGTTGAGCTACCTAAGACTCGCAATCTAGGTAGTTAGCATGTTCATTAACCATCGGGAAGCAACTCGGCCTCACACCCGACTATGGCCCCACACACAATTCAAAAATCACTTAAAATAGATAATACAATATATTTCACTCAGAAATCTGCAGAGAAGCCAAAAATGGTCTTACACTCAATTCAAACTGCATAAGAAAATCATATTTCTTAAATTCAATTGAAACTCCCTTTCAAAACCCACTTCAACTTAATAAAACACAAAATGTATCGTCTGAGTTTGGGAATATAACTAATTATCGAAATTCAACAATTAAGTGCATTCACAACTCTTGGCGAAGTGATGCTAAAGAGAGGTTATCCTTCTCTAAAGCACTACGACGTCGACAATACAATTACAACCCACACATATTCAAACACACATAGAAATATTTCACTTTAGGGGTTTATAATACCCAAAAATTCACACATCACTTATTAACATATAAATTCAACTAACATATAATAGTTATAATAAAAATCCCATAAATTCATTTTATTAAACAACAAATCCAAACTAGAATTTCATAAAACAACCAAAACAGGACAACAACAAGTAACTCCGAAAATAATCGTAAAAACCCAACCAAACATGCTTAAAATGCAAAATAAAAATTAAGGCATATACATACACTCATTAGGCATCATATAAAACCATTCCAGACTTAAAATTCAAAAGAGAACATGCCAAATTAAAATCATATTTAAAGCAGCCCCTACACTAATGTACAGCAGTACCAATTATACCAAATCACCCAAAAACCCACCTTAAACATGAAACTAAGCTTAGCCCATTTTAGTACACACTCTAAAAACACAATAGGCCATATTAAACATGCATTTGCGCTTAGAAATCAAGGAATACACAATTGAAAATCACCATCCTTCACACGCCTAGCAGATTAGGGGCAGCAGCTATGTTGCACTAATTTAGGCACTTTAAACTATCTTAAATTATATAAAATCATGCTATATCAATTTAGGGAATATCCTAACATTATGCTTATTCAAATTAGGCAATAAAATCAATCAAGATAATTAATTTAAGACCTAAGAAGATATACTAAACATGATGTCAGCAATCCAAGAGTTTAGAATATACATGCTCATAAAAAGATAGAATTTTGCATATAAACATGGAATTTCGCTATGGTATAAACTTATAATAATCCTAACATGATAATCTAGAAGATATATATTCAATTAACCTCAATATCAAGAGTTTATCATGCCCTGAAATACTGCTACTCACACGTCCAAACACAGCACTGGCAGCACTACATTGGCTCACAATTTTAGTTGTTTGGTGGCCTTAAACACCTCCAAATTTTACCCTTAATATATCAAATCGATTGTAAAACAATCCTCTACAATAATAAGAAATAAAATCATTGAATTTATGACTCATTCATGACAAATAACCACCACATACACTGCAGACTTATACGCACATAATCAGATTACATAATCAGTTTTAAGTACCCCAAAAATCATCACAAACATAATATAATCATAACAAAATATCATACACATATTAAGGATTGATTGTAAGATAATTCAAGCATAAAAAATATGATTCAAACACCCAAAATCACCTTAATTGTACACGAAATTCTGACATACATATCAAGAGCGAAAATCAACAAATCAATCTAACCCTAACATGATTTCTACCTATCAATTCAACCCTAAAACCTAGGATTTCTAACCTAAGAGAAGAAAGGCTAGTTACCTTGATGTATAAGCCACCAAAATAAGAAGAAAGGACAGCACTACCAAGCACAAACCGCAGCAACCAATACGAACAACACCCTCCCAAGTAGCCTTGTGCCTTGGTTCGTTTCCGTGTTGTTTTTATAGGGGAAATGGAGCACGACTTTTGCAGAGTTTATGGAAGTATGCTAGTCTTTGATTTCCCCTTGATTCCCACCTTGAATCCCACTAAAAATATGGGGAGAAGAGGAGTGAGTTGCTGCATCTTTTGGGTGGAGAAAAACTGATGAAAGTTAGCCTTGTTTTGTACGTTATAAGAGAAGGAGAAGGAGAGGAATTGGGCAGACATAATTAGGTGTTATTACCATTGATTAGAGGAGGTTACTTAGGGTAAAATGATCAGCCAAATATCCCTCAAAGCTGCTATGTACATCAGCGTAAAATGGGCTCAAAAGAAGCGCACCAACAAGCCCCATAATAACTAGGTTCAAGGCTTTTCGTTGGGCTTGATTAAATGATTACTTTAGCTTAAGAATGGGTTTAAGGAAGCTAATAAACAAGTCTATCTTAATCTATATAGTCATGAAAGATTTGAGGAAAAACTCGACCAATATATAAATGCTAGTTGACCCGAAACTAAACTAGGAAAGGAAAGTAATGGAAGGCATTTTTAAAACGGGTTCAAAAACAACAATATAGATTATATTATTGATATCTCAATAATAATAATGAAAATAACAATTTAAATCAAAATACAAAAAAAAATATTTATATATAGGTCATATGTACCAAAGAGCGACATAAAAGACGAAATGCGAAACTAATAATATTATTCATTCATAATGACCTAAATAATTAAAGGACATTGTAATGAGTTTTATAAATATAAAATAAAGAATAGTTTATAAACAATATCAATTCGATAAACGAGTTGACGGAATCACCCAATACCACTTTACTTATCGATATTGATACAATTGAACGTAAAACGTCTTAAAAACCCTAAAATCATTTTATACATATAGAATTGACACTGTAGCCAAGGAATCACCCATGATGACCTGTATCAATTTTAATAGGTTAAATATCTGAATTGACACTTAAACTTAAGGAATCACCCTTTAAAGCTAATCTCAATTCAGACAAGTCAAATACAGTTTGAAATGATTAAAACTCAAATATACAACATAATACCTTTCAAACATTTTGTCAAAATATTATAATTAGGGTCTTAAAAGCTTGGGATGACCCTTAAATCAAATAACGATTTTAATAATTAAATTATTAGCATTTTAATTTAGAAAAATAGAGTTTCAAACTAGAATTTAGGTTTAATAAGTTGAAATGCACACAAAATAGTGGTTCAAAAATACGAGGCGTTACAAGGTCTGGTGGAGCCACCCTGCATTAGCAAAAAGAAAAGGCGTCAGAAAACATGCGGGCAAAATAGACCTTGCTCAAAAATACCAAGTATGACAAACAACTACCTTGGGTGTCCCGCCGTTTTTCTGCTCGTCATTCGTCCGATTAAGGACGTTCGAGCGGTATTTTGCCGCAGAGACGGCAGCCGACTTCCTTGATGCCGAGACTTTTTCCTTATATTTTTCTGCACAAAAAGCAAGAGTTAGTGTAGGGAATAAATTTCAAGCGTTAATCCCTAGCTTGAACCCCACTGTGATCATACACTTAAGTACGGTGGCGTCCAAAAGGGAAGAAGATAGAGCAAAAGAGTCGCCAACAAGTTTTAGGAACTTGTAAACCGTTCACGAGGTGATCGAAGGTTACACCCCTTAACGATCCAAGAGATCGTCAACTCCATAAGGTCTAGAACCAAATAAGGGTTCGGGGATGAAGGTACAAATCCAACCTAAAAGAGATTGAACCTGCCCTAATAATAGACCTCTACTTTATTCTGATCGTATTCATGTGCGCTTTTTTATTAACATGCAATCAATAGGATTAACCCTAAACCTGTTCATCTATGTTGGTTGAATATAATGCACAAATAAATCTATTATTGGCGATCACTTGAATTATAATCACATTAACCCTAACAAGATTATTAAATATCGTATTAAGCGTGATTACAAGTACCAATTCCCTTTAAACATGCATAAAAAGCGTGATCAAGCAATAAATATAAAATATCAAGCAACATAATAATAATCAATAATCATGATAATAATTATAATAATAACAATATCATCATAAAATAATCATCATCACAATAATTATAATAATAATAATCATAATCATCATAAATTATAACAATTATAATCATAATCATGTTCATGTTAATATTAAAGCATAATAATAATAGCAAGATCCTAGGCATGATACTAACAAGATTAATAACAAACCCTAGCATGTCACTAAGCAATAAAAATCAAAGCTTTAGCCTTAACATGATACAAACAATCATAAATATTAGGAAGAATATAGGAAGCATCGTAAAAATCATATTTAATATTAAAATTACCCTAGACATGATACTAGGAATATCGTAATAACAATGTAAACATGATTTCTACATCATAATATCAATAAAAACCATTAAAGCACTTACTTTGATGCCTCGTACCTCTTTCTAATAACAAAATACATACGTTAGTAACTTTAAGGAAGATAATAAACAAACAATTAAATTAAATAATTGAAATAGAGATTTGGGACAAAACCCTCAGAAATTAAACCTTTCACGTCTAGGGCGAAGGCAACTTCGAATATGGCTAGGTGTTTCTAGATCATGCGAATGCGGAATTTTGTTTGAAAAAGCAAAGTTTAGAAAAAAGAAAGAGAGAGAATTGATGAATGATTGTAGACAAATGCTAACTAAAACTGATTGTTGATGATAATTCGTGAGAATTGGTTGAAAAGCTGGTTATTGATGAGAATTGTTGAATGAAAACGGAGTTTTTAATACGTTATTTATAGAGAAATCAGCCAAAAAGATAAAATATCAAAACAGAGCACTTGGCGCAAACAAAACGAGATTGGTGCACGCAAAACAGAGCTGGCGCCAGCACCAGCTTATTGGCGCTAGGCGCCAATGGCTAGCACCAGGCGCTGATTTCAGAAATTCACGCGTTTTTGTTTTTATCATATCTTTTGATCCGGAAGTCCAAATAAGGCATATAGTATGTCGTTGAAAAGCTCTTAAAGTCTAATTTCCAACCTAATTAGAATCAGATTAAAATATTTTGTAGATAAAAAGATATGATAAAAATAGTGGAAGGGTGTCAGTTTTAAATAAAGTTTCATGTCTCATTCATATCTTTTTCGTTATAACTCGGATTTAATATTATAATATATCATTGGAAATATAATTTCAAGATCTATCCAACCATATAAAATTTGGATAAATATTATGAGGCACGAAAATAAAATCTGAATATATTCCACTTCGTACAAAACAAGGATTCTTAAAAGGAGTAGTTTTATTCAATTTCAAACTCTTTAAAACATAATTATCATTCCTAACTCCATTAGGATTTAAAAGAACCTTCTAGAGTATTCTAAAAGACTATAATCAATCCTAATAGCTTTAGGAATGATAATTAATAATAGGCCCTCCTCTAGATCATTGGGCCGCATATAAAAACCAAATCGGGCCCAGTTTAGTATTTTGGCCATAACTTCCTCGATATTCATCGGAATTGGGCTTATAATATATCGTTGGAAAGCTCTTTTCAAGCCCCATATAACTACACCACTATTGGACCCATATCATGGACCAACCAAACTGGATTGACTGTTTTCTTAAAATAAGTTTTCAAAAACAGAGAGAAGAGAAAAGAAATTAAAACTATCCGCAACACTAGACTTTCCACACTTTCGCTTCATTCGATTATGATTCGACGCGAAAGGTACTCATCACTGGGTTTGGTTTTGGGGAGACACAAATGGGTGTCTACAGTTAGAATCCGTAAACAAGTATCGAAAAGCAATTTAAAGTTGTATAAATATCAGACAGCCGACTACCTCTCGGCACCTCTGAACTTAGCCCACAAGCGGCCAAGAACACCCCATCCTCTAACCATTTGTATAAGGGGATGTAGCTCTGAGGGACGACCTCTTTCTCCCCCTGCTCATTTGTCCGGACGGACACCTTGAACAGCCCCCTATCAAAGATTTCCTCCTGGGCTCGCCTAGGGAGAGGCGGTAGAGCACTTTTGCCAGCCAGGAGAGGCGGATCCTTGTTCCACCTATTGTATTTCTGATTCAGTCGGCTATTAGAGGAGTGGACTATGTAGAACTTTGTTCTCCAGTCCTTCCACTTGTTTTCCTTGCCAATTGCCATCATATACCCCTTGCAGGTGGACAAGGTGTACCAGCCTTCGCCGCCTTTAGCCGGCGCTCGGCTGAGGTAGTGCATGTGGGAGAATGCCTCAAAGCTGGGCTCCACCTCTAGCATTTCACATGCGGCAACATACCCGATGATATTAATCTAGGAATTCGGGACAAGTTGCCAGATACCTAGTTGGTATCCGTCCAATATTCTCTCCACGGCCGGATGGAGAGGGAAGCGTAGGCCGGCTTGGAGGACCGCCTCGTAGAAGGCAAATGCTTGGTCCTTATAGCTGCCCAAGCTGGGCCAGGTTATGGTATCATCTTGTTTGGCACAAACAAGGAAAATCCATGGCCCATGACGGTCTTGTGCCTAAAATTGGCAAGGCCAGATGTCATAGAGGTCCGCTTGCTTAGCGGAACATGATGATAGTAGGGAGCAAGTTTTAGGCTCCGAGAAGCACTCGGCTCGGCCCAAGCTTCTCCCTTCTCCACTGACAAGGACTCCCTTGCAGTGCTTATCTTTGTTCGGGCCTTCTCTGTAGTAATGGAGGCATTCTAAGCAGATGACGAGGCCAAATCGTCATATGAACTCTCATCAGAGCTGGGGGACTGCTGACTGGTGCCAACAGGGTCCTCCCCCAGTCTCTCTTCCGACGCCTGTTCTGAAGGCTCGGGTCTGTATTGGTTGTCGGCTTTCCCACAGTATGGTATCACTAGGGGTGCCGCTTGAAGAAGAGGAAGAGTGATAAGTTGGAGTTGGGGGAGGGTCAGATGAAGGGTTGGAGGGGTTTTCAAAGACTTCATTGGCAGGCACCCTAATGGAGCTGTCAGAATAAATAGTCGACCCCTCCGAATGGTAATAAGTGCCATCCGAATTATAAACCCTTGCTGTTTTCTTCGTTCTGGCCATAGTGTCCTGCACAGACACAGAAACGGTCGAATTCGGGGAAGTTCGCAAAGCAGGATCTCTGACCAAGCAGTCGGCACCGCTAATTCTAGATTCAGCCGTCCCCGGTGACCGGCTGATCACTATCCTATGTCGTGCCGCGTGCGTTTGGGAAACCATTTTCCAAAAACAACAAAGGAAAAATGTAAAGTAAGAGAAAAGAGCATGCGGTTACCTTAGAAGAAGGTACTAGGAGACGCTTGGTTTGCTGAAACAGACGGACAGAAAGCCGAGTGTCGGATGCTTGAAAAGTTAAGTCTTTGAGAGTCTTTGAAAGTCAGAAGTCCAGGGATTCTCCAAAGATTCGCAAAGGTGTGAATCCAATGGGGGGGGGGTCAAACCTTTCTATTTATAGAGGAGGTAAAACCCTAATTTTTCCCTCCACAGTAAATTTGAAATCCGGCCAACCGGATCCCGGCACCTGTCACAGGCGACACGTGGCAAGCGCGTGTTCCTTGTGAGGGGCAAATGATTTGGGTATTTTTACCTTGCCAACTGGCCCAATCCGAGCTAGCCACGTGTCACTGGAAGGGGCGCCACCTTGGACCTTCCAGATGGTGACACGTGGCAGGCAGATTTAGCCCCCTGGGAATGGCGGCTTTTAAGGTCCAAATCCCAAGGGGCCCTTGCAAAAAACGGCGTGCCCTTTCCTAGGGCACGAAACCCTAGAAAGAGCACACATTCCTAGGACCCTATAAATAGGGAACATTCCCCTCATTTATGGGGATCTGATCTTTTGGACAACTTTTATGACATAACCTTGATTGAATACCAATCATTGTCTGAACTGTCACTCTCAAGAAACAGTACACCTGAGCTTGGAATTCAAGCAGATAACCTCTATTCCGCACGTTTTCACTCTGGACACATACTAACTTAATCTTCGGAGGTGGACCACAGACCATCCGGCGGTCCGTTTATTTTGCAGGTAAAGGCGCCCCTTGTTGGATCCAGTCTTAGTGTTGTTACTCTCCCGAGGGACAAAAAACCCTGAAACAATTATGATTGAGAGTCATCACCAAGTTTAATAATCTGTAAATAACGTAAAGTGAAAGAGATTACGCACCAAAATTCTTGAAACGTATACATCTTGAGTATGAAAATATGGGGGGAGTTATGTGACTTTATATTTGATCATAACTTCTACTCGAGTACAGGACGATTTACATTCCTTTTATTATTATTATGCGTAGGAATTCCGCCACTTATGAGTAATGACAGGGTAAAGTCGTATCCCCTAATCAAATATAATTACCTAAATCACTAACTACAGTAGATAGGGAAGTAGGGTCGAACTCCACAGGGAAACAAGTCTTTTTAATTCT
Organism: Chenopodium album; assembly: GCF_948465745.1. Classification (NCBI taxonomy): domain Eukaryota; kingdom Viridiplantae; phylum Streptophyta; class Magnoliopsida; order Caryophyllales; family Amaranthaceae; genus Chenopodium; species Chenopodium album. Next base: position 47,422,422 of record NC_137834.1, on the reverse strand, counting down.
AATTAATTATTATACTCTAAATTATCTAAGTAACCAATATTTTGAGGTAAGAATTCTATACTACGAAGAATAAGTTTAGGGAGAAAAGAATCCATAATAAGGAAACCTAGGGTCACAGGTTCACCAATAATTAATATTCCGGGATAGAACGAAGTAATTAATAATTAACAATGCATAGATAACATGATTAACATGCTCTCGCAATTTATTAATCAACATAGATCTAACAGGCTCTCGCAATTTACTAGACCTAAGTTCCTATTAAAAATAGTCTTTAATATTAAATCAACATCTGCTCGATTCATCAATTTAATATTGCTAAACATTCACAATCAAATTACATCTGCTCGATTCATAATCTAATTGCAAAGAATTAAAACAATTCAATAGGAAATTATCATGCAATATCAACAATCAATAATAACAAACTATCCCTTCATATTAATTATGGATCCCCATAAACCCTAGAATTAAACTACTCACTAATCATCATAACTAAATCAATCAAATAAATAATTAAAAGCATAAACAAGAAAACAATTAAAATAGCTGAAATTAAAAAGGGAAGAAATTGTACCAAAGTAAATCTGGAATTAATGAAGGAATTAAGAACAAAAGTTTAGAGAGAAATTAAGAGAGAGAAAAATACTAAGTAGAGAGAGAAAGTCTAAGAGAAGAGGTCACTAATAATTCCGTACAAAACGTATTTAAACCTTTCCTAAAACACGAATTAAAACTAAACTAATCAGACTCTAGGAAAACACGCGCCCGATCGGGCGAAGGGCCGCCCGATCGGGCCCGCCTTTTTTACAACGCCTTCACTGATGTGCCGCGCCCGACCGAGCCTACGCTCACCCGATCGGGCGCGCCTCTCCCTTGAGAGTGCCCTTGCGCGCATCCGCCCGATCGGGCGTATGCTTGCCCGATCGGGCCCGGTCTTCTTCTTTGAGGCTTGAACTTCGATTGGGTTAGATTTCTCGGCCCAATCCATATTTCCTCTCGGGTCTCGAATACATGGTCCAAATGCCTCGTGATCCCAATTACCGGGCCCTTAATCACCGGCTCTCACCGATCTTGGGGTCCAAAAGTGGTCGTGTCCTTCTAGCTTCCGTAGTCGATCCAATAAGGCCCGGGAAAATGCTCCAAGAGTGCAATTTCCTGTAAAATACAACTAAAACTACGAAAACACTAGAACACACAAATTAGTAAGAAAAGTGGTCCGAAAGAGCCAAAAACACTACTAATAACGACCACGAGACGGGGATAAAACACTATATAAACTAGACATACCAAACTCCCCCAAGCCAAACCTTTGCTTGTCCCTAAGCAAAGAGCTCATCAATGAACATATAAAACATACTTCACCCCAATAATCAAATCAAAAACCAACGATTCAAGGTAAATTTAATGAACGTGCTTCAACATCAATCAATCTTATTCATCTAATCACCCTTCCTCCCCAACAATTGTCAAGTAAAGCAAACCACAAGAGCATATAGAATTCAAGACTAGTGCTCACACACTCAACTCTCATTTATGTGGCAAGTAAAGAATGTACTCGATCGCTCTCCACCCAACCCCTTTAATGTGAACAATGCCCTCCCAACTCACACTCTCGTGTGTATAAAAACATTGAACGCTCATCCTACTAGTCGACTCGAAATATGCCAAGTCATAACTTGCATTGAAAAACAACACTTTCACATTTACATAACTTCTATGCACAAGGTCGGAAGGTCTTTTAAGCTTGTAATGTAAGGCTAGGGTAAAGGTAGGATAAATTTGGGATTATGTGAGAGAAAAGCTATGCATTAAGGGAGCCAAATCCTAATAAACCCATGATAAAAAATAATGATCATACACATCTCCAACATAACCAACTCCAAACAACATTCCACCAAATATACTCCAAACAAAATAAACAATCCCAACACTTACAACAATCACTCATAAAAATATGATAATGTAGAAAGTGAAAAAAAACAAACTTTGAACTCACTCTTTTTTTTTCTTTTTAAACTTGATTTTTTTTCTTTTCTTTCTCTTGAACAACCTTCAAATAGAACATTTGAGCATTAAATTTTTTTTCTTTTGCTCTTTTTTTTTCTTTTTAACTCATATTGGAAATTTCAACTTTGAAACACAACATCAATATTTTCCAATAAAAAATCAAAGAATAATAACTCTTCTTTTATTCCCACATTGTGCAAATAATATGCACACCACAACTCCCTCACCTCACCAACTAATAACTCCCCCAAGCCAAGCTTGGGACTAGTAACCAATGGGGCTCATGTAGGCTTGTAATATGGCTAAATAAACAATAAAAGGGCACAAGCAACAACATGGGTAACAAGAAGGGAACAAACGTATCTAATACTCTGAAGGCTACCTAAAAGAATGAACGCCTTCGTCCTCCTCATGTGCATAATAATAAGTCATGAAACACTACTCATAGTTGCAAATCAATACTCAAATTCATTGACATACCAGGAATTATGGAACTATCACACATTTCCTAACCAAATCAACTAGTCAAGCACTATATTCACAAGTAGTTGGGCAAAATTGACGCATGTTTAGGAATCCAAACAATTAGACTTCAAATCATGACCAACAAATCCACAATATTTATCATCAAATACCAAGAATCAAAACAAATTTTCTCAAGTATGGGGCACAGGGAAGTATGATTTACAATTCATTGGAACGTATTTTTGAATTTTTGAATTTTTCAATTTTTTTTGTATTTTTCATGTATAAGAAAGCAATAAAAACTACACTAGGAAGACAAATAAAAACTATACTAGAAAGCAAATAAAGAGAGAAAAGGAAGAGAATTACCAAGTGAAAGAACACCCCCCCAAGCCAAATCAAGCAATGCCCTCATTGACTTGGGAGAGTAGCCTACTCCTCATCCTCATCCATCCTAGAATAGCCCCCGCCGTGGCTAGAACCGGCTCCTCCATGGCTAGAGCCACCACCACCATACCCCAAACCACCTGCATAGTAGTTAGGGTCTACATTCCCACCCATACCCCCATAAGGAGCATCACCCCCATGTCCGTGGACCGAAGAGTAGTCCACGTAAGTACCATACGCACCGGGGTGAGAATACCCTCCTTGGGGGTATTGGAACCAATCGGGAGTAAGTGAATCGGGAGGAATAGCCCCCCGACGGGCATAATCATCATACATGGGGTAAAGGCCCCTCCCTAGGTTCCTCTCTATAAGACCAACCCGCCCATCTAAGGTGCTTAACCTAGAGTCTAGGTTTTGCATCATACCCTCAACCCTCCCTTGCCCCGTCTCAATGCGGTCTAATTGGCTCCTAAAAGCTGAAAAGTCATATGGGGCATTGGGGTCGGCATTGTAATCGACCGAGGAAGTGGGCATGCCATAGGTGAAAGGTGGGGGTGGTTGGTAGTGGGGTGAGTGGTGAATGGGGGATTGGTGGGGTTGTGGTGAGGGGTGAGGTGGTTTAACCTCACCTTGACCATTTATCTCGAAAGTATAAGAGGGCTTCCCACTCTCAAATTTGGTCAAGGCGGGGTTGGGTAAGGTAAAGGCTTGGTCTCTCCTACCCGATTGTCGGTGGACAATCCACCAAGTATCACTCCCCACTGGTTGCACCCAGTTCAAGCTCCCTAAATAGGGTAGGTCCATGAGGTTCGATCCCACAACTTTCCTATGTCCATCGGGGTTCCAACCTAGGTGTTTCCTAGCAATATGGGTCACTAACCCCCCAAAGTAAATAGGTGCTCTAGACCTACTAGCCTCGGCCGCATTGGCCGCACTTTGGAAGTGATTGGCTATCCTATGGGGTATGTTCAATTTTTCAGCATTAGGAATTATATAGGATGCCAATAGTTCCAATTCATCTCTCCGAACATTTGCCGGTTCATGCCTCCCAAAAATAGTGAGGCCGACAAATCTTTGCCAAAGCTTTGGGACGGGATGTTGAATCCACGTCCCTTTGGCATGTCGGAGGTTCACTAAATCCTCCCCAGTTAACCTCTTATAAACCACGGCGGTGTGGTCTTGAGAGGGCTCAATAGGTTTATCCGATTTTAAATCAAACAACTTTCCAAATTCTTTTAGAGTTAGTCTCACATCGTTGTTTAATAATCGGAATTGTACATGAGTGATTAGTGCATTCATTTTAATAACATTAAAACTTGAGATAAATTCCAATGTTAAATAATCATATGTATCATGGCACATTTGAAAAAAACCACTCATGCCTATACCCTTGAACAATTTTTCCACATATTTATCAAGGCCTAACCTAGCTAATGTGGGATGATGAATAAAACGGGTAGAGATTACCTGACGATCGATGAGGTTGACCATCCTAACCCGTTGCTCCTCCGAGGTGATGACAACCTCCTCCCATCCCGGAATTTGAAGATCCGGGTTGATTGTTGGTTGTGGTGCACTTAAGCTCTCACCCCTTTGGTTCCTTGAACGCTTTGAGGCCATTTCTTTGTAAAATAGTGGTAAATTTGAGGTTTCTCTCTCTTAGGGTTTGAGAAAACTTGAGAGAAAATGGGTAAAAATTAGTGTAGATTGTAGAGGAGGATGAGGGGAGATGGAATATGTAAGAATTTTTGAGTTTGGATGGAAGAATTGGAGGAGATCTTGGATTGAAGTGTAAGTTGAAGGGTTGAAAATGGAGGTTTTAGAGAGAGAAAGTGAAATGAAGAAGATGAAATAAGGAGAAAGTGAGGAAAGAAAGAAGAGAAAATAAAATAAAAGGGGGACGGACTGATGGCGCGCCCGATCGGGCGAGCCTCGCCCGATCGGGCGAAAGTGGGAAATTCCAGAACTCAAGTTGCGCGCCCGATCGGGCGCGAACGCGAACAAAATTTTCGCCCTTTGCTCGCCCGATCGGGCGAGCTTCGCCCGACATATCTTTCCTTTTCACTCGATTTTCCAAAAAAAGCGCCCGATTGGGCAAGCTTCGCCCGATCGGGCGAAAATAGTCTCTGAATTCAACCTTGCTTGCGCGCCCGATCGGGCGAAAATGGTTCCGATTTTTAGCATGCTTGCGCGCCCGATCGGGCGAATTTGCTGCTGATTTCTGGGTTGCTTGCGCGCCCGATCGGGCCCGAGCAGCCCTTTTTCTCCGATTTCTTTTCTTCTTCAAATTTTTCTAAGTCTTTATACCTGCCAAATTCATATTTGTACAACAACACTTAAAACTGGTGAAATATCACTCTCCTCGCCTCTCTAAAAAAACAAAAAATAAGGAAAAAGGAAAACTAGTCTAGAAAGCATGAAATACGGGTTGCCTCCCGCAAAGCGCTGGTTTATCTAGGTCCCGCACGACCTTCTTACCACCGTGAAGCTCATGTTGGAAGTAGAGTTAGGAGAGTCTCCTCCACATCTCTAATGGTAGCACCTTCATGATACACTTTCAACCTTTGGCCATTTACCTTGAACTCTTCACCTTTGTCATTCACCAACTCCACCGAACCAAATTTGTTCACCTTTGTGACAGTGAAGGGACCGGACCACCTAGACTTTAACTTTCCTGGGAAAATCTTCAATCTAGAATTAAAGAGAAGAACCTTATCACCCGGTGCAAACTCTCTTGGTAGGATCCTCTTGTCATGCCACTTCTTTGTCTTCTCCTTGTAGATCCGCGCACTATCATATGCCGACAATCTAAACTCATCCAACTCATTGAGTTGAAAAATTCTCTTCTTACCCGCAGCCTTAGAATCCATATTAAGCTCTTTGATCGCCCAAAAGGCTTTGTACTCCAATTCTACGGGAAGATGACATGCCTTACCATAAACCAATCTATAAGGTGAAGTACCAATCGGTGTCTTAAATGCTGTTCAGTATGCCCAAAGTGTGTCATCAAGCTTCATGCTCCAATCTTTCCTTGACTTGGCTACTACCTTTTCTAGGATCGCCTTGATTTCCCTATTAGAGACCTCAACTTGACCACTAGTTTGAGGGTGGTAACTAAGCCCTGTTCGATGATATACGCCATACTTCTTAAGGAGGTTATCCAATTGTTTTCCATGGAAGTGGGTACCCCCATCACTAATAATAGCTCGTGGAACACCAAACCTGGGAAATATGATCTTCTTGAAGAGCTTAATGACCACCTTAGAATCGTTTGTTGGTGAAGCTATGGCTTCTACCCACTTGGACACATAATCAACGGCTACAAGTATGTAACAATTCCCATTGGAAGATGGGAACGACCCCATATAATCGATACCCCAAACATCAAATATTTCAACTTCGAGAATCCCAGTTTGGGGCATCTCATGCCTCCGCGAAATGTTGCCAGTCCTCTGGCAAGAGTCACAAGCCTGCACAAAAGTGTTAGCATCTTTAAACATAGTAGGCCAAAAGAAGTCTGACTCATTGATCTTAGCCACCGTTTTAGTGGGGCCATGATGTCCACCGTAGGGTGAGGTATGACAACTGGTAAGGACGCCGTGAACCTCCCATTCGGGAACACACCTGTGAAATAATCCATCTGCACACTCACGAAACAAAAAAGGATCATCCCAAAAATAATGTTTAACATCATAAAGGAATTTCTTTTTCTGTTGGTAGGACACGTCAGGAGGTAGAGTACCACCCACTATATAATTAGCAAAATCATCATACCAAGGGTGATGTTCTACAACTGCATACAGGTTGTCATCAGGGAAAGAATCATCTATAGGTAAAGAATCCTTACCCTCATCATACCTGATACGTGACAAGTGATTTGTCACTACGTTCTTTGCTCCCTTTTTATCTTTTATTTCTATGTTGAAATCTTGGAGCAGGAGAACCCACCGGAGTAGCCTTGGCTTTGATTCCGCCTTGGCTATCAAGTATTTCAATGTTGCATGATCAGTAAAAACAATAACTTTAGAACCAACCAGCTATGATCTAAATTTTTCTAAAGCATAAATAACAGCAAGAAACTCCTTTTCTGTGGTGGCATAGTTGACTTGGGCTTCATCCAAGGTTTTGCTAGCATAATAAATAGCATGCAAAACCTTGTCCTTCCTCTGTCCGAGCACGGCTCCTAGTGCAAAGTCACTTGCATCACACATGATTTTGAAAGGAAGGTTCCAATCGGGAGCACATATGATGGGTGCCGATATCAAAGCCTGCTTAATCCTGTTAAAAGCCTCAAGACACTCGTCAGTAACAATAAATGGGGCATCCTTGAGCAAAAGCTGTGTCTGTGGTTTAGCAATTTTATAAAAATCTTTGATAAAGCGGCGATAAAACCCCGCATGACCCAAGAAGCTTCTAACTCCCTTAACATTGACTGGGGGAGGTAATTGCTCAATCACTGATATTTTAGCTTTGTCTACTTGTATGCCCTTATCAGATATAATATGGCCAAGGACTACTCCCTCTGTCACCATAAAGTGACATTTCTCCCAATTAAGTATAAGTTGCACTCTTCACATCTTTTCAAACTTTTAGCGAGATTAATTAGACATGAATCAAATGAAGAACCGTATACGCTAAAATCATCCATAAAGACCTCCATAATAGACTCTATGAAATCAGAAAAAATGCTCATCATGCAACGTTGAAAGGTAGCAGGTGCATTACATAAACCAAAGGGCATTCTACGATATGCAAAAGTGCCATAAGGGCATGTAAAGGTAGTCTTTTCCTGATCTTCAGGGTGAATCGGAATTTGGAAAAATCCCGAATACCCGTCCAAATAGCAAAAGAATTTGTGATTGGTTAACCTCTCAAGCATTTGATCAATAAAGGGAAGAGGGAAGTGATCCTTTTTAGTGGCGATATTTAATATACGATAGTCTATGCACATACGCCACCCTGTTACAGTTCTAGTGGGAATTAATTCATTTTTTTCATTAGTTATCACAGTCATCCCACCCTTCTTCGGTACTACCTGCACAGGACTTACCCACTTGGAGTCAGAGATAGGATAGATAATACCTGCATCAAGTAATTTCATCACCTCCTTCTTGACTACTTCCTGCATGTTGGGATTTAATCTTCGTTGGGGTTGAATGCAGGGCTTGTAATTTTCCTCTAGATGAATCCTGTGCATGCAAAAATCAGGGCTAATACCCTTGAGATCATCAATACTGTACCCTATAGCCTTCTTATGGTTTTTGAGGACCCCTAGAAGTTGGGAAGATTGTAGGTCAGTGAGTTTAGTACTGATGATCACGGGGTGTAGTTCCTGTTCATCAAGAAAAACATATTTCAAATGAGAAGGGAGAGGTTTTAGCTCAGGTTTCTTGACCTCTGCAGGTATTGATTCCTGAACTAAATTTACTACCTTCATTGTCTCCTTGGGGCTTAACTCTTCTAAGGAAAGAGACTTTTCAATATCCTGTACCTCATTACCCCAAATGCTTGCATTGTCGCTAGATAAATTCCCGCAGAGAACTTCCTCTAAGGGATCCTTCGCAAGAACCTGTGGCAAGCTATCAACACAAATATCGTCCATTATATCAATTGTATCAATGAAGCAACAATTTTCCTCTAACATAGGCCCTTTCAAAACCTTCCCTAAATTAAAAGTAACATTATCGTCACCTACAGAAAGGGTTAGTTTACCATTTTTCACATCAATAATCGCTCCTGCAGTGTGGAGGAAAGGCCTACCTAATATAATGGGTATTTGTGTGTCCTCTTCCATATCTAAAACAACAAAATCAACCGGAATAAAAAATTTACCAACTCTGACAGGTACGTCCTCTAAAATACCTAAGGGATATTTTACCGAACGATCTGCCATTTGCAAAGTTATATTAGTAATTTTTAATTCTCCCATATTTAATTTAGCGCAGATAGATGATGGCATGACACTAACACTAGCACCCAAATTACACAAAGCTTTATCAATAAAAACATTCCCAATGTGACAAGGGATAGAAAAACTACCGGGATCCTTTAATTTAGGAGGGGATTTATTTTGCAAATAAGCGCTACACTCCTCTGTGAAATCTACAGTTTCTACTTCATTAAAGGCCCTTTTCCTAGTCAGAATGTCTTTCATGAATTTAGCATAAGCAGGTACTTGAGTGATTAAATCAGTGAAAGGGACTGTTACCTGCAGGTTTTTCACAACCTCTAAAAACTTACCGAATTGTTTATCAAGCTTACTCTTCAGTTGTCGATTAGGGAATGGAAGCTTGATAACTGGGCTCTGCACATCTCCTCCCTTATCCTGCAATTTACCCTGCACAGAAACATTAGTAGGGTTAGTATCTATTTGTAGCCCTGCAGGGCTAGCAGGATTACCGTTTGGTATAGAGGAATCTAGATCAGAAACTGGTCCATCTTCCTTTGGCATAGGAGGTCCATCATAATGTGAACCACTCCTTAGAGTGATTGCATTAGCATGATCTGTAGGATGGATAGGTTGTGATGGTAGAGCACCCTGCTGACGGGATTGTAGGGTAGATGAAAGTTGTGCAATTTGATTGTCCATGATTTTATTATGGGCTAGAATAGAATCAATTTGCACATCCCTACTCTCCATATGCTTTTGCATATTGGCAAGCATTGCTCTAATTTCTGTCATGGCAGGGTCGGAAGATGATGAGGGTGATGCTTGGCTTTTCTGGCCGGCATTAGGATGATAATATTTTTGCTGTGGTGGTGTTTGCTGTTGTGGTTGTTGTGGAGGTGGAGGGTTTTGTACATTGGTACTCCGGTATGAAAGATAAGGATGATTTTTATAGCCAGCATTGTAGGAATTGGAATAGGGGTTATTTTGCCTATAGGTTTGAAAGGCATTAACTTGTTCCATAGAGCTTCTACAATCTTTCTCCCAATGACCTACAATTCCACAATTTTCACAAAAAGCTTCATGGTTAGCAACAGCAGAAACATTAGCTACAGAGTTAGGAGCAGCAATAAGATTATCTAATTTTTGACAAATAGATGTTAATTGAGCTTGCAAAAAGGATACGGAATCGACATTATGTTTTCCCTTATTTGCAAACCCCCTCGGATTCCCATATTGGGAATTGTGTATTGCCATGTCTTCGATAACCTGTCCTGCATCATCCACATTTAAATTCATAAACCTCCCACTAGCTGCCGAATCTAGTACTGATCTAGAAGAATTTCCAAGTCCATTATAAAATGCTTGGATCAATTGCCATTGTGCTAGATTGTGGTGGGGGCACTCTCTCGGTAGATCCTTGAACCTCTCCTAAGCCTCATATAATGTTTCGTCGGCCTCTTGAGTGAAGTTCTGAATAGCACTTCTTAGCACCGCTATTCTCTCTGCAGGATAATATTTATTATAGAAATTCAAAGCAAGAGTTTCCCAGTTAGTAATACCAAGTGCAATTCTATTCAAACCATTAAACCATAATTTTGCTTTGCCACATAATGAAAAGGGAAAAAGAATCTCCCTGATTTGGTCTTGCGTGACCCCGGCTTGTCTAATGGTGTTACAATATTGGCAGAAATCTGCGATGTGAAGATTGGGATCTTCACCCTTAGCTCCGCTGAACTGCTTCCTTTCTATCATAGTGATAAATTGGTGCTTGATCTCAAATTGAACTCCATCTAGAGCCGGAGTAGGAGTAAGGTGCGGGAAATCTGTGAGCTTCGGTTGCGAATAATCACTGAGTTTCTTCTGGGCCGTCATCTCTGATTCTGAATCTAAAGGAATATCTGTATCACTAGAATCTGGGGGAGGATCTCTTCGATCGTTGTCCTCCTCGGAACCCGCCAGAATTTGTCTATAGAGTCTCCTTTGCCTATGAAAAGAACGCTCGATCTCAGGATCAAAAGGGATGTCACCTGATCTAGAACACCTGGGCATAAACAAAGAACTAAAGACAAATATGAGATTTGCCTCAAAGAACTAATGTTCTCTAAGGCAAAAACGGGGATAATCTAGACTACAAAAATATAATCAGAAAATAAAAATAAAACCATTTCCCCGGCAACGGCGCCAAATTTTGACAGGGTAAAGTCGTATCCCCTAATAAAAAATAATTACCTAAATCACTAACTACAGTAGATAGGGAAGTAGGGTCGAACTCCACAGGGAAACAAGTCTTTTTAATTCTAATTAATTATTATACTCTAAATTATCTAAGTAACCAATATTTTGAGGTAAGAATTCTATACTACGAAGAATAAGTTTAGGGAGAAAAGAATCAATAATAAGGAAACCTAGGGTCACAGGTTCACCAATAATTAATATTCCGGGATAGAACGAAGTAATTAATAATTAACAATGCATAGATAACATGATTAACAGGCTCTCGCAATTTATTAATCAACATAGATCTAACAGGCTCTCGCAATTTACTAGACCTAAGTTCCTATTAAAAATAGCCTTTAATATTAAATCAACATCTGCTCGATTCATCAATTCAATATTGCTAAACATTCACAATCAAATTACATCTGCTCAATTCATAATCTAATTGCAAAGAATTAAAAAAATTCAATAGGAAATTATCATGCAATATCAACAATCAATAATAACAAACTATCCCTTCATATTAATTATGGATCCCCATAAACCCTAGAATTAAACTACTCACTAATCATCATAACTAAATCAATCAAATAAATAATTAAAAGCATAAACAAGAAAGCAATTAAAATAGCTGAAATTAAAAAGGGAAGAAATTGTACCAAAGTAAATATGGAATTAATAAAGGAATTAAGAACAAAAGTTTAGAGAGAATTTAAAAGAGAGAAAAATACTAAGTAGAGAGAGAAAGTCTAAGAGAAGAGGTCACTAATAATTCCGTACAAAACGTATTTAAACCTTTCCTAAAACACGAATTAAAACTAAACTAATCAGACTCTAGGAAAACACGCGCCCGATCGGGCGAAGGGCCGCCCGATTGGGCCCGACTTTTTTACAACGCCTTCACTGATGTGCCGCGCCCGATCGAGCCTACGCTCACCATCGGGCGCGCCTCTCCCTTGAGAGTGCCCTTGCGCGCATCCGCCCGATTGGGCGTATGCTTGCCCGATCGGGTCCGGTCTTCTTCTTCGAGGCTTGAACTTCGATTGGGCTAGATTTCTCGGCCCAATCCATATTTCCTCTCGGGTCTCGAATACATGGTCCAAATGCCTCGTGATCCCAATTACCGAGCCCTTAATCACCGGCTCTCACCGATCTTGGGCTCCAAAAGTGGTCGTGTCCTTCTAGCTTCCGTAGTCGATCCAATAAGGCCCGGGAAAATGCTCCAAGAGTGCAATTTCCTGTAAAATACAACTAAAACTACGAAAACACTAGAACACACAAATTAGTAAGAAAAGTGGCCCGAAAGAGCCAAAAACACTACTAATAACGACCACGGGACGGGGATAAAACACTATATAAACTAGACATATCAAGTAATTATTGATGCTGGCACGATTAGCTCCCGTGTCAGTAACCTCAAATTTATTTGGAGGAGGTTGAGGAGGAAACCCGTTCGATGCGAAGTCAATACTAAATAAATTATGTAATGTCTAGTGAGAACTTTTATTGAATGTTGTATGCTTGAAACACAGGTGCAACAAGGTAAGTTGTGTGTTATTAGGAAATTATATGTTAGTGTGTTAATTACGCTTATGTACTCAGTTTTGCTGATTGTGTGTTTTGTATATTTGTTGGCCTTATCTTTACCTTGGCCCTATGATGACCCATTTTTAATGGAGAGTAGTGGAAGCAAGTAGAGATAAACTTTTCAGGTGATGAAGCATCTTCATGAATGGGCATGAGTGAAGAGCGAATCATGCTAGTTTTCATAAGTATATGAATGTGTTATTGCTTTAATTATTTATAACTTTATTTATTTTATGTGACTAACGAAAAGGGTTTTGGATTTCGATTATGATTATGATTAATAAGGCCCTACAATGGTTCCAAATTGTAGGTTGATTTTATTTTACTTCGTTTGACTTTGGTTTGACATTAATTTCGTTGTTGATTTTTAATGTTGATTTAGTTTGAAATATTTTGAAATTAGTCTTCCGCTGTGTGTCTTTGATAATTGCCTTAACCATTATCACGATGGCGGTAATGTCTTAGATATTCCTATTTAAAGTTTTTAAACAGGGCAAAGTAGGTATTTTAAAAGGAAGGAATTTCTAGGGTTTTACAGTCTGGCAGCTCACCCCGAATTTATGGGCTAACATTCTAGGATATGTTGCTGATAAGCGTCATTTATGGCGCTAAAAAGATTAAGATTTAAGTCATTTTTCTATATTTTCTTTCTTTGTTTTCATATAATTTTCTTAATTTTCCTTGTTTTTCTATTTTAATAAATCATTTAGGGTTTTGATTAGTTTTTATTAGTTTTTTTTTTATGATTTTAGTCCTTAATTCATAGTTTAAATTTTATTTCTTTTATTTTTTATTTTTCTTTATTTATTTCCATTTTCTTTATTTTATTTCATTTGTCTCCTATTTCTTCCTCATGGGTTCGGTTGTTCGTGTAGGTGTTTGCTCAGGGCAAGACACGATTCAAATTGTCATATTCGGAGTTCCGATGTTCAAACTTGATGTTTCAAGGTCTTAGATTCAAAATCAATTAAGTGTTGCAACAATAACAAGCCAACAAGTCTCATCCCATCAAGCAGCCACCGCACCGCAGCAGCATAGCAGCCCAGATAGCTGCGGACGCAGGTCTGCAAGCCGCGGGCGCGGGCTCGGTTGCACTAAAAAAGCCAAATCAGGCAGTAAGCCACCGCGGTCTAGCCGTGGGCTCACCGCGGGCGCGGCCCCAAACCCGCGAGCGCAGTTGTCGTGCCCTGTTCCGGCCAGCATCTCCCATGTTCCCTTGTTCACACAACAACCACAAATCAGTCACAAGCTCCTCGCAAACCGCAACACAAATCAGCCTCCAACATCCCGCAACAACCACCACCTTTGCACCACCTTTCTAGCCGCAACCAGCCACTTTATTTCCGCCAGCAAATTCCGCAAATAATCCCAGCAGCAACTGACCTTAATATTGTACTCTAATTGAAGAATCAGAGATGCGCACAGCTGGGTTCGAATTGAAGCCTTTGATTTTGATGTAGTGTGTTTATCAAATTATGATAAAGGTGATTTGCGGTGTTTTTTTTAATAAGAAAGGAAAGTCAATTGCGAAACATGGGAAAGTTTCCCAATTAAATGAAGCCAAACCGAGTCCATTGACTTCGGTTGATTGGAGTTTTTTTTTTTTTTTTTTTTTTTTTTTTTTTTTTTTCATTTTATTTTCTTTTACTTTGTCATGATCAAAAGGCTGTGATGGTGTTTGATTAGTGGGTGATTAGGTGTGCGAGCATGGGATTATATCCCATATAAAAAGCAGCGAAGTCCAATACTTAATTCTTTTTTTAATTCTTCTTTTTATTTTCTTTTCATTTTCTATTTCCTTTATACTTTCATTTTGTTTTCTTATTTTATTTTTATTTCTTTTCTTTTCCTTTTCTTTTCTTTTCCTATTCTCTTTTATTTTCTTTTTGTAAATATAAATACCCATTTTTGGGTTAGAGAGAGAACAATTAGAGATCCAAAATTAGACCACATATTTTTAGCATTTTTTTTTTTTTTTTTTGGAAAATATGAGAAATTTTATTACCAAAAGGAAAAGTTACAACTTACAAGAGCTAAGTTATAACAAACACCAAACTCCACAAGACCTGAAAAAACAGGCCAACCAACCACCAAACACTTCAGGCTCAATCTCCTGCCACCTTCTAGGAAGGGTTCAAGAGAAAGAGACAAGAACAACCTGAGCTCAAGCTTCCAGTCACCTTCTAGGAAGGGATTCTGGAAACTAAGCCCAGGAACACAAAACAAACACAGAGCAGGACAAACCTGCAAAAAAGAAACACCACTCCTGCAAACTGTAAAAAAGAAAACCTCCACCCAGACTCAGCTGCAAAAGCAGCAGGACTAGACAACAGAAGGTAATACACCAGAAAACAAAGTGCTGACAAAAAAAACCCAGCATTAACAGCAAAACAGACCAGTAACTGCATCAGAGATCAGCAACAGCAGAACAGCAGTCAGCAACAACAACAACAGTAGATTTCAGCAACAACAACAGAAAACAGCAACAGATTCAACAACAGATTCAGATTCAGTAGATTTTTAGCTTAGTTGAGAGCTTATCTCTCTAGTTTTAGGCCGGGTTAGTTTTAAGAGTAGATTTTAGAGAAAGAAAGTGAGGAATTTCAATGGTTATTTGAGAGGTTAAAGATTCAAGATGACAATTGTATTGAAAATCTCCATTATCAATCAATGAGATTTTATCACTCTCTCTCCTCCTGATTGCTTTGTTTAATTTCATGTTTGTTTGAATTGATTTTGATGTTTCATGCTTAATTAGTGTAGTTGTTCTTGATATATTGTTGATTCTTGATTTCCTTAGCTGTTTGTTGATAAATGATGATATTTGAGTAGTTGTTTGTCTAGGAATTGGGTGTAACTTGTATGATTGATTGATTGCGATTAATTTGGAAATTGTGTTGATTGATTGTTGAGATTAAAGTGATTAATGAAGGTTTGCATGTGTTTAATTCAATTAGGCCTTGAGAATTATGCTAGATTGCATTGTAATTGCTAATGACACGAACAATTGATTTAGGAATTGCAATTATCGATTGGTTTTGGTTTTGATTCTCTTAGTTTGTTAATCATAGTGAACCCTAGATTTACAATTAGGAGATAGTTTTTTGATTCTAATTGATAGCTCTTATCATTAGTATTCACAACCTTTGATTGGCACGATCTTCCCAAGTTGTTGCAATTGATATGATTACATGTTGACCCCCGATCCTAGTGGTTTATTTCCTTGGTTACTTGTTTTGTTAGTTGTTAGTATTCTCTCTTTATCTTTGGTTCGACCTAGTTTAGGCACCCAAATCGAAAGCATTTGAACATTACCGTTCCTTTGGGTTCGACCCTTGACTTGCCTCTATACTCGTATTTAGGTTTGTTAAGTGTTTATAAATTTAATTTGACCGCGGGAGGATTAGATAACGAACTAGTTTTCCTCTCGTCAGTTGTCGCCTGTGAGATGCAAAACTTGAACCCCAGCTTGGAGGCTTTTGCACACATGCACTACCTTAGCCGCAACCCAGGCGGCTGGAGGTCGTGGTACACCTTGACCACCATCCCTCAGTATCAAATGACATTGGACAAGGTGTCCAAATATGAGAGTTGGAAGACGCTTTTCTACCTGTTGTCTGCCCCAACCCATCGAGAGAACCGGGAGATGGGCCGGTATAATAAAAAGCCCGACCTACTAGGTCGCAAATGTGCCCTTCCCCGGATGTCGGGGGATGACTGTGGCGCTATCAAGGAAACCAAGTTTTTTGAGCTCCATCCTCCATCCGGAGACACTCTTAACCAGGGATGTAATAAAGGTCCCTAATAACTTGATTCCCATGTGCGCATGGTTTAGAGATGAGGCGTTCCTATCCGCCTATGGGATTAGCACAATGTTTCCAGAGTGTACGTCTGATATATGTCCGATTAAATGTCGCTTATACTATTATTAGCCAATTATGATTTTGTACTAAGCGTGTGTTCATTATTTTTGCAGAAGAAGCTTTGAACATGATGGTTGAAGAGAAGACTCCCAAACGGTCCTCTGTACAAATTTGGAGAGACCTGGCGGAGGCTAGGGCCACCAAACTGAAGGTTGAGGTAAAGAGCCGTCTAACTCCTTGATCTAATTTTCCAACAAGTGTTGCCGGTTGTTTATTAAATACTTCTTAAATTGCAGGGTAGAGAAGCTCCTAGGTCTTTTACGAAGAACCTATTTAAACGGGGACGGGATGAAACCGCCTCTACTCCAATCAAGCCTGAAAATTCTGCAAAAGCATCTTCAGGTAAGACGGACCTCGAAGGGTCTTCTAGGTGGAACCACCTCCGCATCGGAGGAGGGGGGGGGGGGAGGAATGTTACCATTGGAGGCTTTGGAGTGGGCTTTGATATGGTCCCATCCGACCTCTTTACGCTTGTGGGTGGTGTAGTCCCACAAGCTTCTGAAGGTAAATACAATCCCTTCGAATCTCTGCCTGAGTTGGGATGGTCGTTGCAAGTGAAATCTCACTCTCAACAAACTTCCTCGTCCGACAGCCGGCATCAAGCTGGTGCCGCCTATATAGCTCAATCACCCCCTTTCATATATGGTGCAGATCAATCTCCCCGATAGCCGGACATCCAGACGCATGCCTAGTCCATGTTGGCGGCCGTCCCCAAGAAGGAGAAGGATGCCATCCCAGGCATTGAAACGTTCAATGTTGAACGAATCAATGCACTCCTGTCTGAGGTATACCTAATTCCCCTTTTCTGGAACCAAGTATAATATATCCCGCATGATTGACACCGTTTGTGTCTACAGGCCATGCTCAGGGTTGATGGACTCAAATGACTATATGCTCGGAAGAGGGATAAGGTAAAAAGAGCCCTTAGATCAGCTAGGGATTCTCAAGATGTTGCTAAATATCAATGTACCCTTAATAAACTTGAAACTAAAGCCGAATTGATGCTACAGGCGGATCAGATCAGGGGTCTTAAAAAAGCCCTGGATGAGGCCAGGGAGAAGGCCGACACGGCTGAAACCAGCCTCAAGAAGGCGGAGGAAGACCTCAAGACCTTGCAGGGTGCCTCTCAAGAGAATGTAAATTTCAAGGCGAAGGTTGAGAAGCTGAAGAAGGATGCGGAGCAAGTCCAAATGAATCTCAGGGCAAAAATCGAGGCGGAGCAAGAGTGCCTGATTGCTGAAAATAAAGAGGACACAGCCCACAGCCCACAGCTCGGCACGGCACGGCCTGCCAGGCACGTGGGCCGTGCCGTAGGCTGGGGTGTGCAAAATTTTGGCACGACACGACACGCCCACCACCCCGGCACGGCCAGGCACTGATGAGTATCATTTTTTGCACTCATTTGATCCTCCTTAGGGTGAAATTCCTGCTATTTTATAGCTCTTTTCTTTAGTTTTCCCTTAGTTTTACTCTTTAATTTCTTAGTTGATTTTCTATTTTATGCATTTCTTGGTTTATTTTGCTATTTTCTCTTTTATTTGTTTGTTTTCGTTCATTTTTACAGGTTAAGATCATAATCGAGTATTCCTAAGTCTCCTTCCAAGTTTTACATCGTTTGAGATGCCTCTTGCCTACCATTTGAAGTTCAAGTTTGAAAGAGTGTAAAGTCCAAGTCTTCTAGCTAGTGCATTCAAGCGGTGGGGGCACTATTCTTGGTGTTCAGCCCACCGTGGGGGCTATTTGAAGACTGCAACCTTCCTTGTTCATCAACATCAAGTGGAGTGCATGAGGAAGAGCTCAGTTGAAGGAGGCTGCCCTGCTCCCAAGCACGAGTGCGCCTCTCTAGGTCTCGGTTCCGTACCCTTTTATGAGCAGCCGCACATCCACCTTGGAAAGGGCCGCGCCTGAACGGGTCTTTTTAGATGATCTAACTAATTTTCCTTTAGTTAGTTTTACTATATATAGATTTTACTTCTATTTTTAGAGAGAGAAGGAATAAGAGAATTCAATTAACATTAGAGTAGAATTTTAGATCATTTTATAGAGAGAGAAACTCTAGTTTGTAGAGAGAGAAATTCTTGATTGATGATTCTAAGAATTTTCTCCATTGATTTGAATCAAGTTTGTAAGGATTCCTTTTACTTTAATACAATCTTTAGTTTTTTATTTCAATTGCTTTGTTAATTGTTCAAGTTTGATTAAATTGTGATTAATTTTAGTTTGATTAATATGATGATGATGAATTTGTTGTTTAGCTTGGTTTTGATTTTGATTTCCATGGATTGTGAGTAGTTACTTGCTAGGGTGGTGGTGAAGCATATATGAGTAATGGATTGATGCTAATTGGGGGAAATTGATGGAGTTGATGTAGTGATTAAATTGGTTGATTGATTATGTGCATGTGTGTGATTGATTGAAGAGTACCTAACTTTGATTGTTGCACACTAGATTGCATTGTAAGTTCACATTGATACGGATAATTGATTTGTGGCTTGCATTTGTTGATTGAGTTGGTTTGTGAAGTTCCTAGCTAGAGTCTCTCGTAGTTGACGCTAATTTGACCTCTAGGAGAATAGATTATCTTACTCTCTTTATAGAGTACACACACCTTACTTCACCTCTTCGAAATAGCTTAACTCTAGCAATAGTGACCACCTTCTAGGAAGGGTCCAAGAGGAACCAGGAACACAACTACTGGACTCAGGAACTTAGGCACCTTCTAGGAAGGGTACTAAGCACCAGGACCAGACAAAGAACCTAAACATCATACAATAAAAACCTCTCAGCACTATTACATCTACAAGCAACAAGAAATATAATATCTCTAACCAAAGCAGTGCATGTTTTGCTATTCCCTATAAACATCAAAGCATTCCTCTACAGCCAAATATTATAAACTGTTTCAGAAAAACACATAGCCACAATTCTGCTTCTATTGTTAGCCTTCCTGCAGTAGCAACCCACTTCTGCTCCTCAGAGAAACTGATAATATATCTAGAGAAACCCAGAATCTACAGCAATGAAGACCAAATTTCTTTAGAATACCTGCAGTCAAAAAATAAATGTTCCACTGTTTCACTCTTTGCAGCACAGAAAAAACAATAAGGGTCACAAGTAATCTACCATGACAACATCCTATCTTTAGTAAGTATCCTATCAAGAATAGCAAGCCAGGTGACAAATAAACTCTTTGGGGAAGCCTGGTTATTGCAGAGAATTCTCTTCCAAGGAACTTTAGGTCCCTAGGGCTTAATGACACTGTAAAGCTTCTTGATTTGCATTTTCCCATTAACAGTGACACTATCCCAACCACCAATATCATTCACAAGCATTCTTGAAGCAAGAATCTTCTTCAAAATCCAAGAAGCTTTCTAAGGAATAGTAGCAGTCCCTATATCCTTGCCTGCAAAATAGTAGATATGTACCCATTTTACCCATAGGTTATCAGATTTGCTAGCTAGATCCCAAAGAACCTTATCTATAGCTGCCTTATTCCAATCTTCCAAAGAAGTAATATTCCAACCCCTACAAGACTTAGGTAAGCATAAAGACATCCAAGCAACCAAGGCTTTCTTAGAGGGGTGACTTTTTCCAGTCCACAAAAAGCACCTAAACCTGGACTCCATTTCCCATATAATCTTCTTTGGCAGAATAAAAATCTGAGCCCAAAAAGCTTGAATGCCAAAAAGAACAGTTTTAATCAGTTGCAATCTTCCAGCATAAGGAGAGATGTTTGACAGCCCAAGTATCAATTCTACAAGTAACCCTTTCAACTAAAGGCCTACACTAAAAAATAGTGAGCTTTTTAGAAGAAAGAGGAACATCAAGGTACTTAAAAAGGCAAGGAACCATTAGCCATTCCCAGCACTTGCTGGAGATCAGTTTTCTCATGTTCTAAGACACCCCCAAAATAGGCATCACTCTTATCCAGGTTTGCAGACAACCCAGAAGCCTCATAAAATTTCTTGAAAGCTTGAAAAAGAAGCTTAATAGACCCCAAATTAGCCCTAGCAAACAGCAGCAGATCATCAGCAAACATCAAATGAGTAATCCCAAGTTTTTCACATCTAGGATGAAAGTTAAAATCTGGATTATTAGTCCTGTCCTGCAAACACCTTGAGAGATACTCCATACACAAAGAAAACAGGAAAGGGGACATGGGATCACCTTGCCTCAAGCCTTTTTTTGCCTGGAAAGGGATAGAAGGATAGCCATTAATCATAACTAAGTAAGAGACAGAAGTTATACATCCCATTATCCAATTTATGACCCTGTTAGGAAACCCCAACTCACCAAGCATAACCTCCAGAATTTGCCCCTATATCACTCAAAAAGTTTGAAAACCCCACCTTAATTTTTCGAAAATTTCGAAACCCTAAACCCTAATTTATGAAATTTGTGTTTTGTTTTTGATTTAATTCAATAGTTATGTTTTTGAAGAATTTAATCTATTTGATTTCATGCTAAATTATGAGTTTTTCATGATCAAATTATTTAATTTAAGAGTTAAATTAAATTGGGGAATAATTTTATGAAGAACCCTAATTTTAAGATTGATAAGATTTAATTTTTGAAATTAATTGGACCGCATTAAGATTAACTTATTTTAACAAAATGGGTTTTGTTTTATTTAAATTAAAATCAATTAAAAAAATAAAAAAAATGTTTTTAGCAGCGGCAACCGCGGCTGGGTGGCGCAGCCACGACGGCTGCCGCTGTAGGTGATTCGGAGGGAGGTCTGGGCGGGGACAACAGTTGGGTCAGGGAGGTGCAGCAACAGCAGCACCGTGCAAGAGTTGCGCGACATTGTTGCTGCTACTGTGCGCCGCTGCTCAGCAGCGTACACCTCACGGTTTACGGCCACCGTGGCTAGCTTCGGCTGGCCACACCACGGTGGCTGGTGCACGATTTAAAAAAAAAGTTATTATTTTATTTTAATGAAAAAAAGATTTGAAATTAAAATTAAAGAGATAAGTTTTAATTTTGAAAAGATAATTAACAAAGTTAAAGTTGTTAATTTTGTTAAGTTTGGATAATTATGGAGCAAAATATTCTATTTGGATAATAATTGATTCAACGAGATTATCCCATTATTAATTGGAAAAATTGCTCCCATTAATCTGAACTTTGCCTCCCAAATTTATCCATACTTTCGATTATTATCTATCACCCCCAACTTTAGGGGGTATTAATTTTTATAGCACCCAACAGGTCATCCAACCTGATGTAGCAAGTTACCTAGACATGTGTCAGCGTATAATTGGCTAAAAAAATTAAAAAAAAACCCACAAACCCACAAACCATCCATGCCCAGCCCGGAAAACACCACCCCACCTTCAACCCGCTGGAAAATTGGCCCCATCCCCGAAAACCCCGCCCCGCTACCGGAAAACGCCACCCAACCACCCCTTCCATTCCCCCCACCCCTGATAACCCTTCCCCAACCCCCGAAAACTCCTCCCCATTAGCCCAACAACCTGCGAAAACCTCTCCCCACCCTTAAAAACCCCTTCCCCAACAGCCTAGCCACCTGCGAAAACCCCTCCCCACTCTCGAAAACCCCTCCCACCAGCCCAAACACCTTCCCCTTCGAATTCTTCCCCTTTCCCCGTCGATATCAACCACGAAATTGGCCACATTCAGCCAAGAAATCGGTCAATTTAGGGTATTCAACCCCAACATCGGCCATTTGTGGCCAACATCGGCCATTTTCGGCCATCATCGGTGGTGGATGTGGTGGTGTTCATGTGGTGGTGGAGGTGGGGTAGTTGCTGGATTGGTTTTAAGATTTTTTTTATTTATTTTCTCTATTTTTCTCAACTAATTACATATTGACACGTGTGCAAAAAAATTAATTCACAAATGTTTACCTGATTAACTGGTTGCAAGTCATTTGGGTGCAATAAAAATTAATATCCCATAAAGTTGGGAGTGATAGATAATTATCGAATGTACGAATTAATTTGTGCGGAAGAGGCAAAGTTCAGATTTCCTAATTAATTTTGGATAATAATTGAATTAAAATTATGTGATTGGCTAGGCAATTAGGATAGAGTCTCCTAACTAAGTTAAGATAATCATGGAAAATAAATATGATTTATCTTCCCTAATTAAAATATGATTTGATTCTATCTCTTACCAAAAATGAAAGATATGATATTTTATGGTTGGTTAGAAATAATATGTGATATTATCTAATTGTAGTAATAAATTAAAATATGAGATATTTGGTAGCCATGTTTCCTTAATTGTGAACATTCGATGTTTTAATATAAGAAAGCATGATTAGTGATTTATTATGTGGCATTTTATAATATATGATATTATTTATTGCTATATATATATAGACTAGTATGGCCCATAGATTCTAAATATGATGTGCGCATCGTTTTGTATTTTTGTAATCTAAATACGGTCTGCGTACCGTTAAGTATTTTTGAATTTATTTTATTTTATTTAAGTAGTAGATTGAATAGAATAATAATACAGGTTGCAATTGATCCAAGAAGCCAATGGAGTGGAGGCCTAAAGGAACAAAATGGATGAGATCCATGAAGATTCAACTGGGAGCCTTTTTTTTCTTTATTAGTTTTCTTAAAATTAAGGGGCCATACTATGTCATGTTTTATTTATGCATTAGTAGATTATGCATGTTAGATTTAATTTAATTTGATTGATGATGTGCTAGAGTTCACTAAATAATCACAACATAATAAATCCAGGTCCCAGTAATATTGAGGTTGCTTTTCCAATTGAATACCCAACAATCCTTAGATCATGTGTGCTGGGTTTGCCTCAGCAGAGTGTCACTTATTATCGTAGGTAATTTGGGGTAGATCAAGTTCTACACATTTAATTGGTTATACTCAACAAGGTTACCTAAAACGTTTATTACAAGCAGAAAACTAGGTCGTTATCTAATCTTCCCTCGGACAAACTAAATTTATAAACACTTAACAAACTTAAATATGAGTATAGAGGCAAGTCAAGGGTTGAACCCAAAGGAACGGTAATGTTCAAGCACTTTCAATTTTGCGCCTAAACTAGGTCGAAGACAAAGGTAAGAGAGAATACTAACAACTAACAAAACAAGTAACCAAGGAAATAAAACACTAGGAACGGGGATCAACAAGTAATCATGTCAATTGCAACAACTTGGGAAGAGCAAGCCAATCAAAGGTTGTGAAGAGTAATGATAAGAGCAATCAATTGGAATCAAAGAGCTATCTCCTAATTGTTAAGCTAGGGTTCACTATGTATAACAAATTAAGAGAATCACAACCAAAACCAATCGATAATTGCAATTCCTAAATCAATTGTTCGTGTCATTAGCAATTACAATGCAATCTAGCATAATTTTCAAGGCCTAATTAAATTACACATATGCAAACCTTCACTAATCACTTTAATCTCAACAATCAATCAACACAATTCCCAAATTAATCACAATTAATCAATCATACAAGTTTCACCCAATTCTTAGCCAACAACTACTCAAATATCATCATCTATCGACAATCAACTAAAGGAATTAAAAATCAACAATATATCAAGAACAATTACACTAATTTAGCATCAAACATCGATATTAAACCAAACAAACATGAAATAAACAAAACAATAAGGTGAGATAGAGTTAAGAATGCTCATTCATAATAGAGATGATCTTCAACACAATTGTCACCCTTGTATCTTCAATCTCTCAATCACCATTGAAATCCTTCACTTTCTCTCGCTAAAACTACTCCTAATCTAGAGAAAGAACCTCCTAATCTAACCTAATTCTAATGAGAGACTACTTAAGCTAAAGTATTTCATGAATGAAGAATAAAGAAGGCCGTACACTATATATACAAAAGGAGGAAATAAATGAAATCGCAAGTACAACCTAGAAAGCCGCGCCCGCGGAGGAAAATCGCAACATATGTCCAACTAGTCCTCATCCACTTGAGAAAGAGCAAGAAAGGATATTACCGGATATTAGGTGGGTGTAAATACCCGCAAATGACCCAATTAAACCTTTCAAAACTAATTTCCTCAAGAATTGAACCTTACCTTCCATATGCTAGCAATCATAGGAGTCAAACATCCTTGATTCTTGATCCAAATCAAAGCACCAAAGTATATCAAGTCATGTACCTAGAAAAAGGCACACAAACATTTCCATGAGAGAAAATATATTCTAAAAAGAAAAGAAAATGAAAGCAATAAAGCACGGGTTACTTCCCGAGAAAGGCTTGCTTGAGGTCCAAGCTTGACCACTCTAGTAAAATAGTATTGCAACGAACGCAAGAGCTTGTCAAATGCACTACTAATCATTTCATAAGATAAACGGTAGGCAAATGACGCGATAAGAACGTGCAACAAGATTATTGCACACAAGTGAGAAGTGAGATGCCAAAAGAAAGAAGAAGAGGGATCAAAAGGAAAAAGAAAAAAATAAGAAGAAGAAGAAGAAGAAGGGGGAATAGAAGAATGGAAAGAAAAAGAAAAAGGCAAATCCTCCTCACTAAAATATTTTTGGGTGGCAACATCACCCTTTTCCTCAATTGGGGACAAATGAGCCACATACAAATCAACATATACAAGGGGATCCCCAATAGACTCATTGACAAAGGAAGGAAGGGATATAGGATGGTAGGGAAAATGGTTGAAATTGCTTGAAAAAGGGACACGAGGGGAGGGGATATGTGCTATGGTCTCACAAATAAACTATTTCTCACCACCATGCCTCAAATCACCAATAAGAGCATGAAAATCAATCATAGAATCCTCAAAAGAATAACACTCATGATCATCATCTCCCTCAATCATCTAACTTCCAAGAGGATCAATATAATCCCCTTCACTACAACCATGAACAACAACTCCATCAACTTCCTTAAAGCCTAAGGTCTCAAAGCCATGCATGAATGGATGCAAATTAATTTCAAACTCATCTCTCTCCCATGAACTATTCTTAATGAACTCACTCAAAAGGCTATGGGTTTTCATTTGACACTCAAAGAACACATTGGTCATAACCTCAATCGAGTCCAAATACTCATGGATAGAAGAATCATAATCATGCACTTGAGACTCATCAAGATGGGAAAGAGGGTTAGGATTTTCAAAATCAACAATCTCTTCATTCTCGAATCCTTCACCATCACTCAAATTCTCACCAATGGGATCCTCACACTCTCTTGGTTGCTCAAAATCATCATCATCATCATCCTCAACACACTCATTAAATAGGGATTTTTCACAAACAAGCATCAAGGATGACAATTGTCTTTCTAACTCTTATCCTCTTCTCTTTTCCTCCTCAATGCGCTCCTCATTCTTTTTCATTATCTTTAATTGACCTCTCACAGAATTAAGAATCATCTCCTTACTAGGCCCAAGCTCATTATCAAGCTCAATGCACCTAATTTGAGACTCAAATATATCAACAAGAGATTCAAAAGATGTAGAATGTTGAGGCTTAACAAGTGAAGAAGAAGAATTACAACCAAGATTGAAAGAATCAACATTAGGATCATGAGCATATACATCACATTAGGGAGTGAGGGCACAATCAAACACATGAGATTTATCATCAAGGGAATGAAGCACATCACAAGAAGGCATGGTAAATAATGAAAAATATTGAAATACACCATTATCATCAACTTGAGCATGCACTTCATCATCATGAACAAAAGGAGAAATAGAGTTGAAATCATGTGTTCTAGGTTAACTTAAGGGATCATGTGACAAATCATGGGAATTCATACTAATATTATAAGAATCAAGACATTGCACATCAATATTAGACTCATGATTACCCCTATCATAAACATCCCTAGCAAACCAAACATAAAAATCCTAAGCATCATCAATTGACAATGCTCTAAATTCACCATTATGCATACATTCAACTTCATCCCTAGTTTGCTCATTCAAACCAAAATAAAAAACCTCACAAGCCTCCCAAATATTACAACAATTATAGTCCAAAAATCCCTCAAATCTATTAGTATCAACAAAAGGCTCATTGTCAAATTGAGGAAATGATAGACATGCCATTTTTTTTTTCAAAAAAAAAAACAAACAAAAATCAAATAAATGAAAAGTATACACAAAGACCTAGACTCAAGCAATAAAAAACACTCAAACATAGACACCGTTCCCCAGCAACGACGCCATTTTGACAAGGGGAAAACTAGCTCATTATCTAATCTTCCCTCGGTCAAACTAAATTTATAAACACTTAACAAACCTAAATACGAGTATAGAGGCAAGTTAAGGGTCGAACCCAAAGGAACGGTAATGTTCAAGCACTTTCAATTTTGCGCCTAAACTAGGTCGAAGACAAAGGTAAGAGAGAACACTAACAACTAACAAAACAAGTAACCAAGGAAATAAAACACTAGGAAGGGGGATCAACAAGTAATCATATCAACAAGGAAATAAAACTTGGGAAGAGCATGCCAATCAAAGGTTGTGAAGACTAATGATAAGAGCAGTCAATTGGAATCAAAGAGCTATCTCCTAATTGTTAAGCTAGGGTTCACTATGAATAACAAACTAAGAGAATCACAACCAAAACCAATCGATAATTGCAATTCCTAAATCAATTGTACGCGTCATTAGCAATTACAATGCAATCTAGCATAATTCTCAAGGCCTAATTAAATTACACACATGCAAACGTTCACTAATCACTTTAATCTCAACAATCAATCAACACAATTCCCAAATTAATCACAATTATTCAATCATAAAAGTTTCACCCAATTCCTAGCCAACAACTACTCAAATATCATCATCTATCGACAATCAACTAAAGGAATTAAAAATCAACAATATATCAAGAACAATTACACTAATTAAGCATAAAACATCGATATTAAACCGAACAAACATGAAATTAAACAAAGCAATAAGGTGAGATAGAGTCAAGAATGATCATTGATAATAGAGATGATCTTCAGCACAATTGCCACCCTTGTATCTTCAATCTCTCAATCTCCATTGAAATCCTTCACTTTCTCTCTCTAAAACTACTCCTAAGCTAGAGAAAGAACCTCCTAATTTAACCTAATTCTAGAGAGAGACTACTCTAAGCTAAAGTATTTCATGAATGAAGAATAAAGAAGGTCGTACACTATATATACAAAAGGAGGAAATAAATGAAATCGCAAATAAAACCTAGAAAGCCGTGCCCGCGGAGAAATAGGTCGTGCCCGCAGAGGAGAATTGATGGAACAGAGCAGCCCGTGGCCGCGCCCGCGGCAAAAGCCCACGTCCGCGGGGTGCTTGCGGCCAGCCCTCTCCATGTTCCTGGTCGAAAATGTACTGAAATAGGTTGCAGCAGCCCCGCGCCCGCGACAGATTTGCAAGGCCATCTTTGGAAGGCTGTAACTCACAATCTATGAATTTTATGAAGGCGTGCAACCTATCATGGGAAAGCTCTTCAATTCTAGTTTCCAACACAACTTGAATCACCTCAATCCAATCTTTAAAACTCGAGATATGGCTTAAACATTGCACAAAGGTCCTTTTTAATACTTTGCATGCCTTCATTTTCCTTTGTTTCTAACTCAAATTCAATTCCAAAAAGTACATATCGATCCTAGTGGATGCTATTTTCAATTCCCATGCATATAGCCCGCGACGTACCTGTAAAACAAGGTAAAGAAACGGAGAAGCGAGAGAAATAGCCGAGAAATAAATAAAATGATAAGAAAACCATTTAAAGCACGCATTTCTCTAAACTAACACAAAAACACGCAAATCGAGTATATTCTCTAAAAAAACGACATAAACGACTATAAACGAGCATAGAAATATAAAGAAAACATAGCCTAAAGGTGCCATAAATGGCACGGATCAGTTTAGAACCTTGAAGCTAAGTCTAATAATTAAACATGTGATGATTAATTATTCAACCAAGAATTACGAAAAGTTGTAATCAATAAAGAGTTTACTCACCTTAATAATGTAATGCTTGATGGTAGGGCCTCAGTATGGTCAACTATTATACAAATAAATGGTCTTGGAATCATTTAATTTAATAGGGATCAATTTAATATTGAATAAATGCTTTAAAGTTACCAATTTAATCCGTTTATGGTACTTTAAAATTATAAATATAATTAATGAACTTTAACTCGTTTTCTTTTTGTTTGTAGATGAATATTCTTTACGACAACACTATTTTGCCTAACAAATTGAAATTAAGGCTGAGAAACTTTAACTCAGAAACTTTAACTCAGAAACTTTAAGGAATGGGAAAACGAGCTGAGAAATGTTCTCAGAAGTCAAAGGGTTGAGGCTCATTTGTACATACCCATTGAGAGAAGATACACTATTTGTTTCACTCCTGAAAGGCATGCGAAAGATGTTTCGGATGCAGAGAAAATCAAGAATCTCATTTTAGAATCTATTCCAACTCGTTGGAAAAGAAGATTCAGGCACTATGAGTTGACAAATCTGCATGAATGTCTTCGTGCAATTTGTCGA
Source organism: Chenopodium album (assembly GCF_948465745.1). NCBI lineage: Eukaryota > Viridiplantae > Streptophyta > Magnoliopsida > Caryophyllales > Amaranthaceae > Chenopodium > Chenopodium album. Next base: position 47,393,454 of record NC_137834.1, on the reverse strand, counting down.
GGTGGCATTGGGGCATTAGGAAGTTGAGGCATCAACGACCATAATGTAAGAGAGGTCAATAATTTAATCCCTCAGATTTACTACTCCTAGGTTGACAGTGTAAGGTTTGAGACATACAGTATCCACTATAAGATAATGGCTAAGAAACTCAAGCCTGGTCAGTCAGCTAGGACCCATGTCAATGAACTGATTGGATTACTCAATCAGATGGATATCCTAGGGAGGCCGTTTGATGATGAATCTGCGCATGATACTATCTTGTTCTTGCTCCATGATGGATTTGATCTAGTCAAGCTTATTCATGTTGATGAAGGCTCGAAAGTGACATTAGTCAACCTTTTGGTCAACCATTCAGAGGAGTTTCTAAAAAAGGAAGGAAGATAGTGCTTCTATTGCGGTAGGTGGTCTTGCCACGTACTTGGGTGTCCCCATTACACACCAGTGAAAACGGAAGGTAAAGAGTTACCTAGTGTTTTTGTTTTAGAAATTAATCTTACTTCTTCTTCAACTTGGGTATTCGATACCAGTTGTGGTGCTCACATTGTTAGTAACATGCAGGGCCTAGAAGGGAGTAGGGCAATAGAAAAAGGGGAAGTCACACTCCGAGTAGGAAATGGAGCAACAGTTGCTGCACTTGCTATTGAAGATTATCATTTGAGACTTCCGTCTGTTTTAGTTTTGGTTCTTAATAAATGTTATTATGTTCCAACAATTACCAAGAACATTATTTCAGTATCAATTTTAGACACTGAAGGTTTTTCTTTTGAAATAAGAGACAAGTATTGTTTTATTTCCAAAGAAAATATGTTATATGCTAAAGCGAAATTATTTAAGGGCTTGTATGTCTTAGATTATACAACTCATATCTACACCAAAGATCATAAAAAGCAAAGAACAGATGGTTCAAACCCAACTTACCTATGGAATTGTAGGCTTGGACATATTAACCAAAAGCCCATCAAGAAAATACATAAGGATGGACTCCTTTCAACATTTGATTATGAATCATTTGAAAATTGTGAGTCATGCTTGCTTGGTAAAATGACTAAGTCACCCTTTACGGGTGTAGTTGAAAGAGCAAGTGAACTTTTGGGACTCATACATACGGATGTGTGTGGACCAATGAGTTCAAAGGCTAGGGGTGGATTTAGTTACTTCATTACTTTCACTGATGATTTAAGTAGATTTGGTTATATTTACTTAATGAAGCGGAAGTAGGAAGCCTTTGAAAAGTTCAAAGAATTCTATAATGAAGTACAAAACCAACTTGGAAGAACAATTAAAGCATTACGATCTGATCACGGTGGTGAATATTTAACCCAACATTTTGATGAACATTTGATTAATTGTGGAATACTTTCATAGTTAACCCCTCCAAGGACGCCACAGTTATATGGGGTGTTAGAAAGGAGGAATAGGACCTTATTGCATATGGTTCTGTCCATGATGAGCTTTACTGATCTTCACATATCATTTTGGGGATATGCATTAGAAGCAACTGCTAGTGTACTGAACAGAAGCCCGTCCAAAGCAGTTGTGTTGACACCTAAAAATGTCTCCCCAAAACCAAACCCGTTGATGAACACCTTTCACCGCCATTATTGATCAGGTTGAGTATTTAATCTTTGGAGTGATTAAATCCATGTTCTATCCAATATATTTCATGAACCAATCCAATTTCTAGCTCATTTCCCTAAACCATAACCTATTTTCCACTTTTCATGTCCACATCGCAAAACTGAGAGAAAACGATTTTATGGATATACAATTTTGATCCAATTATTATTTTTTTGGATAGGCCTTTAAATAAGATTTTCAACCATATATAATAAGCCCAGTTCCGAGCTATAACGAAAAAGATATAAGCAAAACACTAAACTCGGTCTAAAACTGACACCCTTCCACTAAAAAGGCCATATCTTAAAATCTACAAATCATTTTTACCTGATTCTAACTGGTTTTGAAATAAGACTTGATAAGCTTTCAAATTATATATTATATACCTTATTCTGAGTTACGGATCAAAAGTTATAATGATTTTAAAAACGGGTAAAAAACTGGAATCACCGCGCACAGTGCAAAAGCACCGTGTCACGGGAGTTTTCCCCGTCTGACGGTGCCTGATGCCATGACACGGTACTGTACATCGTGTCACAGTTCCATTTTTGAAGCTCTTTCGCGACAAATTCCACCGTGGCACGGTACCTGTTGCCGTGACACGGTACCTGCTGCCGTGACACGGTATTTCCCACCGTGTCACGATGCTTTTTCCGTGTAATTTCCGCATTTTCCCATACCGTGACACGGTGTACTGTACTGTGCCACTGTGGACACTGCCGTGTAACGGAATTTTCTCGTGTCTTTTCCGCGTAAACCCTTCACGCGTTTTCACTTCCCGCAGGTCAAATATTTCACGCGTCACTCCAGTTTCCACCGCGTCACGGGATTTTCCCTTGTCTGACGGTGCCTTCCCCAGTCTGACGGTGCCTGGCACCGTGTCACAGTGTTCTCTGCCGTGTCTCGGTGTTATTTTCTTAGGGTTTTTATCTTTTTAGCGTTCCGTGTGTTCCTTCTGCTCATTTTCCCTATAAATAGGACCCCGGGCACCAATAATCATTCTCTCTCACCTTACACCAAAAATCATTCTCTTCTCCCTCTTTAACTTAATTTCTAGCCTCCTTATTCTTCCATAATAATTTCTCTAAGCACTCCAAGAAGTCTATACTTAACCCGAGGTTCCGTCCTTAAACCAAGGCGTGAAAGGTACAAATAACTGAGGGTTTGGACCAAATCAACTCTACTTTTCATTTATTTCATTTAATTTCCATTTGCTTTATATTTTTATTGAAGTTACTAAAAGTTTATTCATGATGTAGCAATTTAAAGGAATGCGCGGAATGTGAGTAATTAATTAATGTAATTACTTATTTTATTTTCTTATTGCTAGTATCATGAAGGTTATTTTATATTTGATTTGACTAACGTTATTATTGATAAATTGCTTCCAATATTAATGTTTATTCTATTATATTTATGATCACTATATTGCATGTTTAAAGGGAATATGTAATTGAAAATCACGCCTAATAAAATAATTTGGACAACTGGTTTAGGTTCCTTTTTAATCTTGTTGTTTAATCAAGTGATCACAATATTTTAGAATAATGTATTGCATTAATATTAAACCAATTTAGCCTAATAATAGTTTGGAGCAAATTGAATCTCTGTTTGTATGCCTTTGAGATCACATGAATGCTTTTCACTATAAGAATCGAGTAGAGGCCAATACGGGCGAGTGTGACTCCATGACTCACTTCGTACCATCATCCCCGATCCTCCTTTCGTGGTTCCGAACCATATGGAGTTAGTAATCTCATGGATTATGAATGGGGTTTAACCTTCACAGGTCAATCGTTGTTGCCTTCGTTGTCCCTTTATCGTGGTTGCCTTTTATGATCCGTGAACGGTTTACAAGTTCCTTAAAAACTTGTTGGCGGCTCCCTACTTTTCTTTGTCCCTAATCGTAATGTCAATTCCCACTTCCTATGATTACCAAGCATATTCACACATGCTTTAACGTAGGCGCACTTCGAACGACGCCTACAAGTTGAAAAGACATCATATGAGATATGAAATGGAAGAGTTCCAAATTTGTCTTTTCTCAAGAATTGGGGATGTGAACTTATGTAAAACGTTTACAAGGCGACAAACTACACCATAAATCAAACAAGTGTTTCTTTGGGGTTACCCCAAAGAAACAAGAGGGTATTACTTCTACAATTGTGAAGATAACAAAGTGTTTATTGCTCGCGATGGTGTCTTTCTAGAAAAGGAATTCCTCTCTAGAAAGCCAAGTGGGAGTAAAGTAGTTCTCGAAGAAATTCGAGACGAGCAACAAATGGATGTGGATAACACCACATCAGAGGTGAGGGCGCATAATCATGCATTAGAGCAAGCCAATTCAACTAGCGAGACTCCTATCTTCCCACTTGAATCTAATTCTTGCGAAAATTTTCAAAGAGTTGAAGAGAATATTTCTATTGTTGCTCCTACCCCACGTAGGTTTGCCACAATTAGAAACAAACAGTTTGTTGAAGTTTTGTTAACTGAGGATTCTAAAATCTTCTTATTGGAGAATGATGAACCTACAACCTACAAGCAAGCTTTGGCGAGCCCCAACTCAAGTGAATGGCTTGAGGCCATGAAATTCGAAATGGAATCGATGTCTGAAAATGATGTGGGACCCTGGTTGACTTGCCTAATGGGGTAAAACCTATTGGTTTCAAGTGGGTTTACAAGATTAAAACAGATAAGGATGGAAAGGCCTACATCTATAAATCAAGACAAGTTGCAAAAGGGTACAAACAGATTCATGGTGTTTAGGGTAAAAATACCCTAGACACGTGGACCAATGAGAGGAGGCCACGTGTCGAGTTCAGGATGTCCCACGTGACCTAATATCCTCTTGACACATGGCCCCTTTGATAAACCTCTTAAATGACGGCCTTGAAGGGCCCAAATCCCAAGAAGCGCCGTAAAACGGCGCAGCCCACTAGAATCTAGGTCAAGTGACCTAGACAGGGGGACATTCTCCAATGACCCTATAAATAGGGAGATATTTCCCCACTTTGGGGACACGTTCAATCATTTATTACACCCACATTCTCTCTCATCAGAGAAACACCTGAGCTTGGAATCCAAGCAGATCCCACCTAAATTTCCGTACTATTTATTCCCTTTCAAGTTACTATCTTGATCTTCGGAGGCGGAGCTCCAACCACCCGGAGTCTTCGTTGTTTTGCAGGTACAACTCAGTTGGACCAGTCTTTGTGACATAACTCTCCCAAGGTACAAAAACACCCAAAACATTTGGCGATGTATGTGGGGAGAGTACCTTGAAGATGGTTCAAGAGTCTATACCACCCCCTAAGCGTCTAGGCGATGACCCGGAAGTTTTCACAGACAAAGAGGATGAAGATCCTCAAGTTGAAACCTATACAGCCGATGATGGCTCTCTGATAACCAAGCGCATCCCGCCTAGAGACACTCTGGAGCGGGGTGCCACCTAGGCGGGTACAACTCGACCTCCAGGGCAGCCGGAAGGAGAAACCCACACGGCAACTGGATAAGCTCCCGTCACCTGAGACAAACTCATGAGGTTCATGACAAGTTTCAAGGGTGAAATCAAATATCTGATCTCTAAGAGTCGGGCTGGCCCAAGTAGGGGTCAGTCGGCAAAAAAGACTCCTCTGGAAAAGGGGAAGTCAGTCAGAGATTGGCAGCCAACTCCTCATCCAAAGGAGAAGGCAGCCGGGACCATTGATTGGTCCAAAATTCTTCTGCCTAAGAGGAATACCAACAGTCCCTGCCGGACTCAACAACCGGTGGGAAGCAAAAAATAAACTCTTGATGCCCGGGAGATCATCACCCGCAAGAGGAATCAACAGTTGTCTGAGTCGGCTTCTACGACAAACTTTTCAGACAGCTTCAACAACACCTCTGCAGGGAATGCCCTTTCCTTGCATGAGAGCCAGACAGGCAGTAATACCGTCCATTCTGGCCCTCAGATGATTTTTACTGCATCGTATGTACCTTCTCAGGTCTACGGTCAGTATCCTCCTTATTTCATGCAACCGACTTTCTTTGGAGGTCAGGTGGCATATAATAATGTCCAACCATTGGTTTTGCAGCTTTGTCTGCTTTGCCTGGGTGAACAACCTTCTGCGTTCACCCGGGAGATAACCGAGGCGGCACAGCCGGCCAAGGTTAAGAATGTGTTGGTAGGTACCTATGACGGTACCACCAACCCGGAAAATCACCTCATGGCATACACCAACCTCATGTACTTACAAGGGTTGGATGATGCCACTTGGTGTCGATGCTTCCCGGCTACATTGAAGGGCATTGCCCAACAATTGTTTGGCAACTTGCCAACCGGGTCCATCGATAGTTTCAGGAAGCTTGCCTTCCTGTTTTCTTCCAACTTCTCAATGAACATCCCTGCTAAGAAAACAAGTCTTGACTTGAGCACCATTAAGCAGGGGGAGAGAGAAGGGTTGCGCTCCTATGCCAGGCGGTTCAATCTGATTAGAATTCAGATCAAAGGACTGTCTGATGAGGTAGTTTTTATAGATTTTTTCAAGGGTCTGAGAGACGGGTCGACTTTTAAGTTCGACCTAGTCAGAAAAGGGGCTTTCACTTTACAGGCGGCCCTGAGGGAGGCGGAAAGCTATATTCAAGCAACCGACCTCTGCTCGCCTGGTAATCAGACGGACTCCAAGAAGTCTGACAAACAGAAAGACAGCCGGCCTGCTCAGGCGACCAAGAAGAAAGAAGAGAGCAAGAAAAGAAAAGAAGTTTGGACGGTTAGTGACTCTGACCAGCCGTCTTAGAAGAAGAAGAAAGAATTTAAATCGTACGTTCCTAAGTACGAGTTTAATAAGGACTGCAACTCCATCCTCATGGAAATTAAGGACCGGCTGTCCCTAGAGAAGCCGAATCCAATGAAAAGTTCCATTCAATCAAGGAACAAAAACAAATTCTGCCAATACCATGAGGAAGTTGGTCATGACACCAACGACTATTTCAGCCTTCAACGGGCGTTAGACCGTCAGGCTGACAAGGGGATGTTAATGTTTTACATTTCCAAGTCCAAAGGGACTAATAAGAAGAATCCGGGGCAGTCGTCTAAGACACCCCAGCCTGCTAGTAGTTTGGACACTGATAACGAGCCGGTCTACACAATAGCAGGCGGGTTCTCATGCGGTGGCCCTACCATCCGGGGCACCAAGAGCCATCTTCGAAAGATTGACAAAGATGATGATGAGCAGGCGTCTGCTAGCTCCTCCTTCCCAGACGTCCTGATCACTGAGAAGGATAGGGGCAGCGTCCGCCGTCCGCATGATGACCCGGTTGTCTTTGAATGTAAGGTTGCCAACCAGTTGGCTGGACGGATCCTTATTGACACCGGCAGCTCATCAAACATCATCAGCCTCCGGTGCCTGCAAAAGCTGAAATTCAATGTCAGCAGCATGCATCCGGTTACCCACCCCTTGGCTGGTTTTGGGGGTGGAATGGTTTACTCAGTCGGAAGGGTTGATTTACCAATCCGGCTGGGAGAGAAAGGAAAAGGGCGACACTTGGTCGTCAAGTTCTTGGTCGTTGAGGAGCTGACCGCTTACAACATTATTCTGGGCCGGCCAACCCTTAACGAAGCCAAGGTTGTAATCATCCCTTCCCTCATGCTCATCAAGTATGAGAGGGATGACGGCTCTATTGGTTCCTTGAATGGGGATCAGAATACGCCCCGGGAGTGCTATCTTTCAGCCGTCAAATATAGTGTGGCCCTAGACAGCAAGGAACCAATAGACCTTGACAATGTCAAGGATGCCGACCCAGCCCCAGCCCCACCAGCAGCCGGAAAGAAAAGAAAGGCACCTCTACTGGTGGAGGTGAAGAAAGAGAAAAAATAGCAATCACTGACCGGGGAGCGGTCAGCAGAGCTCTGTCCCCAACCGGCTGGTGACCATATTGATATACCTCTGGACAACAGCCGTCCAAAGCGTACGGTTAAGGTTGGGACGGCTGCTCATGCCAAATTGGGTGCAGATCTGCACCTCCTGCTGAAGGAATTCAGAGACTTCTTTGCGTTTGAAGTGGAAGAGATGCCAGGCGTTAGCCCGGATCTTGCTGTTCACAAACTCGCTGTGGATCCTAAAAAGAAGCCCATCCGGAAAAAGAAAAGAAATCACGGCGAAGAAAGAAGTCAGGCGGCAGCTGCCGAAGTTAAAAAGTTGTTGGACACTACGTTCATTCGGCCATGTAATTTTCCCGACTGGGTGGCGAATGTTGTGCTTGTAAAGAAGCTGAATGGTACCTGGCATATGTGTGTTTATTAAATTACATAGACCTCAACATGGCATGTCCTAAGGACAGTTATCCGCTTCCTAAGATCGACAGTTTAGTCGATTCGACAGCCGGGCATGCCTTGATGAGTTTCATGGATGCCTACTCCGGCTTCCATCAGACACCCCTGTGGAAGAAAGATCAAGAGAAGACGTCCTTCGTCACTGATCAGGGGTTATTCTGTTACACTATGATGCCGTTTGGCTTGAAAAATGCGCCGGCTACATTACAACGGATGATTAATATGGTCTTCATTAATCAAATTGGGAGGAATATGGAGGCGTAAATTGATGACATGATAGTAAAATCCAAGCAGCAGGCGGATCACCTTGCTGATCTCCGAGAAACATTCACCACACTCAGGCGGCATAAGGTTATGTTAAATCCTAAGAAATGCGTCTTTGGTGTTGAGTCTGGGAAGTTTCTCGGATTCCTGATTGATCAAAGGGGGATAGAGGCTAACCGCGAGAAGATACAGGCGGTAATTGACATGAAGTCACCCCGCACTGTCAAGGAAGCATAAAGACTAACAGGTTGCCTGGCGGCCTTGGGGAGGTTCCTCAGCCGGTCAAGTTACAAATGCCTTTACTTCTTCCAAGCAATCAGGAAGAAGACGAGATTTGAATGGGGGGATGATGCTGAGGCGACCTTTCAACGGCTGAAAGAAAACTTGTACTCTTTGCCAAGGCTTGTTAGTCCTCTGCCTAAATAGTTGTTATACATGTACCTAGCTGTCTCAGATCATGCCCTCAGTGCTGTTCTCCTTGCTGAGAGAGACGGCATTCAGCTCCCGGTCTATTTCATTAGCCATGTTCTAAAAAATGCCGAGCTCCGATATCCCATGGTTGAAAAATTTTTCCTTGCCTTGTATATGGCTTTCAAGAAATTGAAACCGTATTTTCTGGCCCATTCGGTGGTAATTTACACCGACCAGCCCCTCAAGCGGCCAATGTCTACCTTGGAATCATCCGGCAGAATGTTAAAATGGGCTATTGAAATGCAAAATCTTGAAATCACTTTTGAACCTAGAAAGGCAGTGAAAGGTCAGGCGTTTGCCGACTTCATTGTTGAAATGACTTGACCGGTGCAACCGAATAACATTGACCAGGTTTGGAAAATGTATGTAGACGGGTGCTCGACAAAGAACGGCTGCGGTGCAGGAATTATATATGAGTCCCCTGAGGGGGACAGATTTGAATATGCACTGCGGTTTAAGTTTCAAGCCTTAAATAACGAGGCAGAGTATGAAGCCCTGCTAGCCAGAATTCGCATGTGTAAGGCAGCAGAGGCAACTAAAATTGACGCCTACTCTGATTCACAGTTGGTAGTCAGCCAGTAGGAGGGAAAATATGAGGCAACTCATCCGGCTATGATCAAATACCATCAGGCAGTCAAAGAAGAGGCTGGGGCACTTGAGGAATTCCGTCTGAATCAAGTGCCCAGGTCGGATAACAATCAGGCGGATGCGTTGTCCAAATTGGCTTCATCCGCCTGCTGTGATACGCCTCGGTCGGTCTTTTGGGAAGTTCTTGAAAAGAGAAGCATATATGAAGAGCCCATTGGAATTCTGGACCGAAGCTCTACCTGGATGGATGGCATCCAGGCATATTTAGCAGACGACATACTTCCTGATTCACCACAGGAAGCAGCTGTCATGAAGAAGCGAGCAGCAAACTTCGAGTTGAGAAACGGAGAGCTCTTCAAGGCGAGTTTCCTTAAACCTCTATTGAATTGTGTTACCCCAGAAAAGGGGAAAGAAGTTCTCGCAGAATTGCATGCTGGGTACTGTGCCTCTCATATAGGCAGCAGGTCCCTAGCTGTCAGAGCCAGGCGACATTACTTCTGGCCTACTCTTGAAGCAGATGCTAAAGAGTTGGTGAAGAGATGTGATAAATGCCAGAGGTTTGGCAAGCTCATTCACCGCCCGTTTACTAATCTGACGGCAATCCACAGCCCAGTCCTGTTTGCTAAATGGGGCATGGAGATCTCGGGTCCTTATACGCCTACTCCAGGCGGAAAGCGCTATATTTTTTTGTGGCTGTCGATTATTTCACCAAATGGGTAGAAGCTGAGCCGGTTAAGAACATCAAGACAAAGGATGTCATCTCTTTCATTTGGAAGAACATCATCACCCGGTTTGGGGTACCTATGTCTATGGTGTTTGATAATGGTCCTTAGTTTGAAACCCCTCATCTTAAGACTTGGTTGGGAGATCAGGGTATCTCACATTGTTTTGCATCAGTCGGCCGACCCCAAGCAAACGGCCAAGTCGAAGCCTTCAACAAACATATCTCAGACGGCATAAAAAAGAAAATTGAAAGAGCCGGTGGCTTATTGGCAGAAGAGTTAATCCATGTCCTATGGGCCATCCGGACTACTTCCAAAGGGGCAACCGGTGAAACCCCATTTCTAATGGTGTACGGTGCTGAAGACGTCCTGCCCATTGAACATTACGAGCCGACTCTACGAGTCCTGCTTTATGATGAAGAGGCAAATTGGGAGGCCATGCGGCTAGCATTGGACTCCCTCCCGGAACGCAGGGGCAACGTTGCCCAGCGCCATGAGATTTACCGTCTGAGAATAACCAGAGCCTATAACAAGAAAGTACACAAGCGTCCTTTGAAAGTTGACGACTTTGTGTTACGACAAATGGAGGCAACCGGTAGGGCCATTGAAGATGGAAAGCTAACTCCTAATTGGGAAGGCCCTTATCGGATTTATGAAGAAGTCAGGGATGGCACCTACCGTCTGGAAACTGTAGAAGGCCGGCGTCTGCCTAGAACTTGGAATGTAGATAACTTAAAAAAGTACTACTTCAGAAAAATGTAAATTCATTGTAAACAGTAAGTCAATTAATGAGAAATCAGACTTTGTTTGCGAAATTGTTTTGCTATTTTTATTAATTATCTGTCTGGGTTATCCTAAGATGAAACTCATGTTGGACTGCCTAAGTTTGACACTTGGCGTAAGTTGAACTATATAATTGTCTATCCGCCTGGGTAATACTCAGACGGACTCTTTGTTTAACTAACTAAGTTTGATACTTAGTGTAATTCAATGTTATAATTGCTTGTCCGCCTGGGTAATATTCAGATGGACTCTTTGTTTAACTAACTCAGTGTGATACTTAGTGTAATTTAATGTTATCATTGCTTGTCCGCCTGGGTAATACTCAGACGAACTATGTGTTTAACCAACTAAGTTCGACATTTAGTGTAAATTCAATGTTGTAATAATGCTCGGCCAATGGTCCGATTAAAATCTAAGCAAAAAAACGCTTACTGGCTATACAACCGGTCTCAAACAAGACCAAAGGCCAAAATGGCCGGATGATTGCTTATTTTATAAAACCGCCTGTCCCAACATGGACAAAGGCGTCCGGCGACACCCCTCCGGGTGCAATCGTCACAGAGAACAAACTATTCGTCGGTTCTACGTACCTATGCAGACGACGAAAATTGAACGAAGGGATTGGTCAACTCATAACCGTCTGACCAGAATAATCTATGAAGAACGATTAAGTTACCGAATACCGGATGCTCCGAGGCATCAGTCGGTTACCGGCTGAAGTTCTCCCTTAGGTTATTTATTCCAAAGTTGCACTCTCTCCCAATTGGGGCAAAAGATTTTGTGTAATGGCTATGTGATAACCCCAGACGGAATATAATCACCTGGGTAAGAAGCTCAAAGAACCCGCTCTAATGGCCGACTGTGCACTTGGTTTGGGGCAATCACCATTGTGGTTGTTTGGCCTAAAAACACTCCATACTTCTCCTAGTACCAAGTGTTTTCAAGCCAATCAATCAATTTGAAATAAAACCAACCACACAGCCGTCCAGGGGCAAGAGCACCCGGATTGCAAATTTCCGCATGCCTTTTTAAGTTAGGCAAAATATTAAAGAATTGCAAACATAAGCAAAATTCAAATTGAAAAATTCAAACACAAACATATATAAACACCGACTAAGTCGGAATACTTCATTAATATTTAAAATGGCACAAAGGCCAGAATAAGTGTTAACCGGAGTCACATCCGGTGAAGAGAGAAAGAAATAAAATGTTAACCCAACTCCATAGTTGGTAAAGATACAACACTACACGGCCTACAAGTTGGTAAAGAAACAAGTTGGCATACTGTCGCAGAATGTGGGGAGGCTCGCCTAGGGCTGAGGTGGATGTTGCTGCTCCGGCTGATCTTGGCCAATTGGGCCTTCATTTTGCTCATCCGCCTCCGGCTCCTCATTATCAGAGACTTCATATCCCTGCTCGGCAGCCCAATCTTTGAAGCGAGGTAGAGGAGCCTCACCCAGCACTTGGGCATCATACACCTCAGTGGCGTAATCATACCTGAGTTTATGGACCTCAGAATCTATATCTGGGTAGAGGAGGCTCCAAGTGATCTTCAGGCGGGCTTAATCATCTTGCTCATTCTCCTCCATCATCCGCTTTTGCTCTTGGGCGAGCTCGTCTGACTGCTTGTTCTGCAGAGTGACGAGCTCAACCCCTAGGCGGGAAACGTCTGCTCAGAGTTGGGCGTTTTCCGTATCAGCATCCTCTAATGCCTTGAGCTCAAATTTGGCATCCTTCAGCTTTTGCTTAAGGTCATCAGCCCGGCTTTTGGCTTCATCGTTCGCAGCCGTCAAGCTTCGGATCAGCTCCTTTTGTTTCAACTCTACTGCTTTAATCTTTAAATCACACATATAATTAGCATATTCAGCAGATTTGAGGTTTTCAAGGGCCCTCCATTTGGCGTCATTTACCTCTTCTTGGTTCCGCCTAAAAGGGCCCCGGAGTCCGTCCACTCTCAGCATTACCTGAGAAAAAAGCAGCCGGATTATGATTTACTTAGTAAAATTAAAAGAAAAGATATCAGGGTTATGGGATTCTTTACCTCAGCCAACTGGCCCATTATCCGGTCAAAGTTCATTACCTATAGATCAGGTATGAAGTTCTTATCTGACCGGGTGAGGGTCCTCACCATCCGTTTTGCAAAACCTACAAGATCCGGCTCGTCGGATGTCAGATCAGCATCAAAAGTAGTACTCTGTGAGTAAGAGGCAGCATAGTTGGCACTCATCCGTTGCCGGCTGCTGACTGAACCCCCCAGAGGGGTCAACCTTAGTCTTGACTCTCATGAAGTCAAGTGGCCAAGGTATTTCAATCCTTCCCTTAACTTGGGTGTCCGGATGGGGCGTAGGCGTCTGCTCCTCCCCGGTTGTTGCCGCACCATCTACAACATTAGGTGGCAAGCCACCCTTCTATGCCGTTGAGGCATCCGACGCTTTCTGTTACGAACGTTCCGAGCTTTCGCTCAGAATCTTCATAACAGAAGCAGATTTGCCTTCGGTCGTTAGACGATCGGATTTGGCAGCAGAGCTTGTCCGGGGAGGGGGGTCCTTTCTGGCGGCCTTCGTAGCCGGAACTTTTTCCATATCATCGCCTTGCCTTTTGAGAAGCTTGGAGAAGGATCCTGGCACTCACTTTGTAGAGTCATGCAAAATGAAAGTTGTTAATAATAATAATAATAATAATAATAATAATAATAATAATAATAATAATAATAATAATAATAATAATAATAATAATAATAATAATAATAATAATAATAATAATAATAATAATAATAATAATAATAATAATAATAATAATAATAATAATAATAATAATAATAATAATAATAATAATAATAATAATAATAATAATAATAATAATATACTAAGGCGGTCTTACCCTGCCTTTTTTGGACCCTTTGGCGTCAACGGATGCCTTCTTGGCAAGAGTCGCCTCCTTGCGTAGCTGCACTGCTGACTTAGCCGGTGTCTTTGCCGGATCGACCATTTTCAAGGCGTCTGCTGCATGAATAGAATTCAAGGTTAGAAAAAATTGTGGCAAGTTTGTAATAAAAATAAAATAACAAACACTCCGGATGTAAGGTGATCTACCCTTGGGAAACATGGGACTTAACCCGCAGGCAGACAAGAAGCATTCGTCCTTGAAGAAGTCCGGATGGGGGATCCAGTTTTTGGGAACTTTAATGTGAGTCCCATCCCCCATGGGCTCGGTTGTGGTCTTAAAGAATCCCGGCTCCATTATTTGTTCCCGGGCCTTAGTAGATAGCTCCGGGAGAGGGAATTTCCTGCCTAGAAGAGCCGGCTCGGTGTTGTACCGGCGCAGTTTCCGGTTATGTCTCACAGTTAAGGAAGAAACCAAATAAAACTTGTCCTTCCACCCGGACCACTTGGACACTTTGTCCAAACTCATCAGATACTGGGGCAAGGTAGTAAGAGTATACCATGCCCCATGACCGCCTGGGGCCTTGCTCAAATAATGCATATGAGCGAAGGCAGAGAAACTGGGATTTATATTCTGGAGCTCGCAAGCGGCAATGTAGCTTAGAATGTTCACCCACGAGTTGGGGGTGAGCTGCCAAACTCCTAAATCGTATCCCTTCAGGATTTTCCTAATCCCGGTATGGAGGGGGAACTGGAGGCCGGCTTCGATGACTGCCTCGTAGCATACAAAGTAATGGTCTGCATTAACAATGTCATCGCTCCAGGCCATTACTGCGTCAGCCGGCGGAACGATGATGTCCCTGCCCCTTCCAAAGGGCTGCTTCTCTTTAAAAGACCTAAAGCCACTCTTTAGTAGGGCATTGTTACCTAGCAGCATTCTAGTCCGTTTGGGGTTGGGGTTGTCGGCGACCTTAGGCGGCTGCTGATAGTCAGCCGCAAAATTATCTTGGTAAGAGTCGGAAGATTCAGCCCTTGACCCTTCGCCGGCCTCAGCATCGCCGGTTCCGTTAGAGGAGGCGGCTTCCTTGCCGTCTACCTCTCGTACCCCTGAGCTCCTGGAGGTAGAGGGAGCCTCTTCATCAGAACTACTCTCCTCCAAATCCCTCTGTTCCCCGTCTGGGACAACCTCATCGGCTGACACTGATATAGTGCGCCGGCTCCTAGACCTTCTGGCCGTCTGTTTCGTTCTGGCCATTGTGTCCTGCACAGACACAAAGAGAGAGGAATTCGGAGATGAGCACATCGGTTCTGACAGTCCAAA